>NW_027256881.1:197216804-198460554 GCF_029215685.1 Pituophis catenifer annectens | reverse complement strand
TTGCAAGTAGCCATAAGAGCCTTGGTGGCGCAGCTGACTAAGTGCTGTTAAAGTAGCACCAGCTGCCTGCAATTACTGCAAGTTCAAATCTCACCAGGCTCAAGGTTGACTCAGCCTTCCATCCTTTCGAGGTAGGTAAAATGAGGACCCGGATTGTGGGGGCAATAAGCTGACTTTGTATAAAAAAGAACACTGCTTGGGGGGGGGGGCGAAAGCTCTACTAAGCAGGTATATACAAAAGTATGAAGGCTATTGCTTAACCCATTGTAAGCCTCCCTGAGTCTCCGGAGAAGAGCGGCATATAAATCGAACCAATAAATAAATAAATAAATAAATAAATTGGGTCTATTTGATCTTTCAAGAGGAGAGTTGGGTCACTAAGGCCACTTACTTTGGAACAAAAAATGTTTTTTATGGCGAAAAATTTTCTTCCCTCATTCTAAAATGGAACAGCCCAGCACAAGGTGTGTGTGTGTTTTCTTTGATATTGTTAAAACAAAGCCCCTTTCCAGTGACATATTTGATAATAGATTTCAATACACGTGGAGGAACCTTGAACAGATGGTGCTGAGGTGCTGCTAGTGATGCTAATGAACAGGTAGTTATTAGCAGCAGAAAGTGTGCCTCGTGAGCCTCTGCACCAACCAGATCCTGCACTATAAATATAAGTAGTTGGAGATGGGTTATCATTGGATAAAGGCAGCTGTGGTGGCACAGTCGTTAGAATGAATATTGCAGGCTAATTCAGCCCACTGCCAGGAGTTCGATCCTGACCAGCTCAAGGTTGACTCAGCCTTCCATACTTCCAAAGTTGGTAAAATGAGGTTGTTGGGGACAATATGCTGACTCTGTAAACCATTTAGAGAAGGCTGTAAGACACTATTAAGCAATATATGAGTCTAAATGCTAATGCTATTGGGAAGGGAAGCACTTTTCAGAACATTAGGATTTGGTTACTGGACATATGCAGAAAATTCTGCCTGAAGGTATCTGTATGTTTCCACAAATCACTGCATCAATTCTTTATAGGGCCTGTTGCCTAGTAGTAGAGCCATGTGTTTCATGCACAAAGCTGAAGGTTCAGCCCTAGGCATCTTCAATTAAAAGAAATGGGAGGTTTTTAAGGTCCCTTGAGAGAGATAATATCAGAGTAAATAATATCTGAGCTATGTTTAATACCCTACAAGACGAAATCGTTTGATCCTAAAGTGGACAGCTTCCTTGGTTATGAAATATGCAAAGTCTAATTCTCTGTGGAACCAATAAAAAATAAAACTTAAGCTTCATTAACAGAAAGTTAATTATTTGAGTTAGGAACATTAAAGATACAGAATCGGGTACTTGCTTTGCATTGAGCTTTCCATGAGTGCCTTGTCGCCTTGGCTTTGCAACGTTACCAGCGTGAAATACACTCCTTTCCGTTCTATCAGCTCTTCATGTTTCCCTCTTTCCACAGCTCTTCCATGCTCAAATCCAACGATAATGTCAGCAGATTTCACTGTGGACAAACGGTGAGCTATGGAGATTGCGGTGCGCCCAAAACGAGCCTATGGAGATGAAAGAAAGATTTTTGGAGGCACCACCATTCATGAAAGTTCAGTATGTACTTCTATCATCCCAGAGGATGAAATGAACTCTAATTGACTGATCTCTCTCTCAAATATGGATGCTTTATATAAATGTCTAAAGATTCCTTAAAGTGACATGGGGACTGATGTGTCAACTCGTAAAGCATCCCTGGCCTGCTCTCGAGCTGCCATAGGCCAGGGGTGATGGGAAACTGGTGAAATGGCACAGCAGCCAAAGACAGATGCACATTCCATGCTTATCTCTCTCAAGGCTGTATCCCAGGGTTACCTACGGCAGCCGAAGGGGAGTGACCTCTACAACCCACGAAATTGCTCCATTGGCAAATGTGATTGATGACATACCCTGGGGGGAGGGGAGAAACAGGGTCATAATTGGAGCATAAATTACATAGGGTCAGAGCTGGCTTCACTTGGGAACATGCCGACATGTAGCTCCTAATAAAAGACTGGATTTCTTTTGAAGCTTGGCTCAAGACTCATGATTTAATTAGGGCATCCGTCGGAACCCTGACATGATGTACCATGTAACTCAATAACTGGTAATAAAAGCAAAATATCCTTAATAAACCTGCGTGGCCTGAATGCTTGAACTGCGTTATTCTCTGAATGGAAATTGTTTTGCTGTTTCATGGCTATGACAGTCATTTTCTGGCGATGGGGTGGGAAGGCATTTCCTCTGAAAGAGCAATTCCAGGATGTGGGGATGTTCCTGGATTCACAGCTCCTGTTTCATGAGAGATAGAGGTGATGGTAATGGGAGGGGGCTACACAGCATACCAGATGCGGTACTATCCAAAAACTTCAATTTGTGCAGAATACAATGGCTATCTACCAGATGACATTTGCCATCAGATCCATATGGCACCCATGTTCAGTCATAAAATACTACAATAGATAAAATACAATAGCTAGTATTCAAATCCCCAAGAATTCCAAGGGAGGTGTGAACAGGAATGTTCATCCCCCCAGATACCATGTAATACTCAGTGCTAAGATGGACACCTTCCTTGGTTACTGAGGCACAGTTTTTCATATCATTTAAATGCTCTGTGATCTGTTGAAGGCATGGCAATGACACCGTGCATATTTTAGCCTAGGAAGGAAGATGACACTGCGGGGAAAAAAATGACTTTGACAGTACGATCTTTGGAGGTTGGAGGCTACAGAAGCAGTTATTGCCAAATCTTCCTCTACATCTTCTTTGTAAGAAGATAAAGCAATCACATAGTGTCCCCTTGCTAATTTCAACCTAATTTTCCTGTTGTTTATACCTATATCTGTTTCAGAATTTAAGTTTCCATGAAGTCAGAAAATCTCTCATTCCTATTCGTTAACAGAAAAATCCATCTGGATAGGTGCGAATGAATAAATCACATTTTAAAAAATAAAATAAGCAGTGTTATTGAAGCCCCAATTAAATCCACATGGAGTATTCCATCCTTCTTTCTTAATAACGCAGCTGTTTCTGGGTGATTGCATTTTTGAAGCCCTGCCTCACATCTAGTTCAAGCTAAGAATGTTTTTTGAAAAATGGGATTTGTTGTGTGCGTGAAACACACTCTGTGTGTTCAGCATTTGCACATCAATTTTTTAAATGTATTTTAAACAACAATAATAGAGTATTTCCAAGATTTAACTTAGAGAGTAATTTGATTGAACCATAGCAGACAAAGGAGGCAAACATCTCTCATCTATCCTTTTTCAAAATGATAAAAACTCTTAAATACAAAAGCTGTAGAGGAAATAAAGGACTACTTCCTTCCCTATAAGGATACCTTCCTTTTGTCTCTCAGCCAACTCTCTTTTGAAAATGATGCTTGCAGAAGCTTCAGGAGATCAAAGAGAGCGGCATTCGATTTTCCAGCAAATCTGTAACAAATCTGTACATGGTAGGAAACAGCACAAAGTTTTCTTATCTTAAGCAAAGCTGTAGATGAAAACAGAAGAAGGTTTTAGAGAAAAATCTGATTGCATAACCTTAGTGGGCCAGAGTACTTGCCCAGCTAATCCAGAGTGTGAAAAAGAACTATCAAGCGAACTGATCTGCATAGCTCTACATAATAGATAGTTTAACAGAGTTGGAAAGGACCTTGTAGGTCATCTAGTCCAACCCCCCACCCAAGCAGGATACCCTACACCATTTCTGACAGATGAAGTCCAATCTCTTCTTGAAAGCCTCCAGTGATGAAGCTCCCACAACTTCTGAAGGCAAGCTGTTCCATTGGTTGATTGCTCTCACTGTCAGAAAATTTCTAGGTTGATTCTCTCCTTGATCAGTTTCCATCCATTATTCTTTGTCTGGCCTTTTTGCCAGGATCTCTCAAACTTCGGATCCATTCTTACTGAAACGGAGTTCTCTGGAAACTGCCAAGCCCATCTGATGGACAGTGAATGCTTTGAGGTTTAAATTTTTTAAAATCCATCTCTGTCACTATTTTTAAACAAAACTTTATGGAGTTCCAGCATGCCCACAGGCCTTTCTGTTCACAAGAGCTGTCATGTTCATTTCAAAGGAAGATTGCAGAGATCAACAGCTTGTGTGCATTGGAGAAGAGGCAAAATCAAAAGAAAATCTACCATTTTCATTTTATGCCGTTGTTCCCAAAAGTCTTTAGATGAAATACTGTAGAACTGCCTCTCTTCTCCATTCAAGATTTACCATCACCACAATTAAAAGAGGGCTCAAATTCAGCAATTATGCTAAACCATTATCTAAATTGAATAAAACAGAATAGTTGCCATCACAAACTTAACTAACTGAAAAGCAAAGGATTCCTAACCCCCACTGAACTGAAATAATAAGTTCACCAACCTTGGAAAGTGTCTTTTGCACAGTAGCCTCGCTTTCATTGTCCAGTGCTGATGTAGCCATGTCCAGCAACAGGATTTTGGGGTTTCGAACTAAAGCCCGAGCAATGGCAATTCGCTGCTTCTGGCCTCCGCTCATTTGGCCACCACCTTCTCCAACAAGGGTGTCGAATTGCTGAAATATTGGAAAGAGCAAAAAGTTACAAAGCACTTTCATCTCAGTTTCCTTAGGTCAGAGATGGGAAATGATGGCCCCTTTATGACTTGTGGACTTCAACTCCCAGAATTCTGGGAGTTGGAAGTCAACAAGTCATAAAAGGGCCATCGTTCTCCACCCCTGCCTTAGGTCAATCATGAATATTATGTTGAATGGGATAAGACAGAGAAGCAGCCCTGGAATAATTGGGACCTTGGCCTTCTGACCAAAGATGTGGTGGAAAAGAAGCCTATCTTTGCTGTATGTATTCATGAAGCAAGGATGTTGCAGCAAGTTTTGCCCAAGAAGAGGAACATAGCAAGGGAAGCCTGCCAAGAGGGGGCTGCCAATCCTGTAACAACCCTTGCAGAATGGGAAAACAGAGATCCTAAGGGGTCTCCCCACTGCTTGAGCTGGTCCTGTTCTTCAAATCTTTGACCTGGAAGAAAATTATCCTGGCATAAGATTTACTAATCTCTACCATGTGGCTAAGACGCTGAGCTTGTCAATCGAAAGGTTGGCAGTTCAGTGGTTCGAATCCCTAGTGCCACTTAACGGGGTGAGCTCCCGTTACTTGTTCCAGCTGCTGCCAACCTAGCAGTTCGAAAGTGCGTAAAAAATACAAATAGAAAAATAGGGACCACCTTTGGTGGGAAGGTAACAGCGTTCCGTGCACCTTTGGCATTTAGTCATGTCACCTACAGGACCATGGAGTCGTCTTTGGACAGCACTGGCTCTTCGGCTTTGAAACGGAGATGAGCACCGTCCCTTAGAGTCGGGAATGACTAATGTGTATGTGCGAGGGGAACCTTACCTTTACCTTACCATGCCTCTGCTTCAAGCCAGGGTCAGTCGGAGGCCTGCTCTAGAAGCCTAATTGATATAACCCCCTGTGAGGCTTCTTGGATGGAGCCAGGATGGAGGAAAAATGGTACACTATAGATGACTAAGATCACCCCAGGTCTGGGGGCAAGATGAAAGCAATATATGTGTTCAAGGCAGGAAAAAAAAGAGGTTGTTGGGCCACAATTGTACAACTCTTGGATACTAGAGGAAAAGGACTTCCCCAGCTGCCACTCTCTAGCTAGATTAGGCTTCAACTTCTATTAATCCCTCACTATTATGCTCACGATCTAGGGGTTATGGGAATGGAAGTCCAATACCGGTGGTCCTCGACTTACAACCACAATTGAGCTCAAGATTTATGTTGCTAAGCAAGACAGTTCTTAAGTGAGTTTGACCCCGTTTCACAATCTTTCTTGCCACAGTTGTTAAGTGAATAACTGCAGTTAGTAGCACGGTTGTAAAGTCAATCCAGCTTCCCCATTGACTTTGCTCGTCAGGAGGTCACAAAAGGAGATCACATGACCCCAGGACACTACAACCGCCATAAATTCAGCATCTGAATTTGATCGGGCGACTACGGGGATGCTGCAGCGGTTGCTTGGAAGTGTGAAAAACAGTTTTAAGTCACTTGTTTCAGTAAATGAAAGGTTGCAAGTCAAGCGCTACCTGTTTATATGGAAAGCATCAAAGGTCGGCCTAAAATAAGCTGCTGTTTTGGATCAAGTCTAATTCCTAAGTCATCATTCCTGAAAACAATCACAATGTGTTTTGACATGATATGTATTGTGTACGAGATCTGAAGGTACTATTGACTACTGGAATTAGCTTTCAGTAGCATGCTTATTTGCCCACATTCAAGCATGCCTACAGTATAGGACCCGGTTACTTACGAGACCACCTTCTGCCTCTGATAACCTCCCACCGGCCAACACGCTCCCACAGAGAGGGTCTCCTCAGGGTGCCGTCAGTCAGGCAGTGTCGGCTGGTGGCCCCCCGGGGAAGAGCCTTCTCTGTGGGGGCACCCGCCCTCTGGAATGAGCTACCCCCAGGGATACGACTAATCCCGGACCTCCGGACCTTCCGCCGGGCCCTGAAGACTTTTTTATTTCAGCAAGCCGGGCTGGGTTAAAAAATTTTAATTGGGTGAATTTTATGGGTAAGGGGTTTTAAATTGGAGAAGCCAAAGATAATTTAATTTTGTTTTAATGTATTTTAATATTTGTATTGTGTGTTTTTAATTCTGGCTGTTCACCGCCCTGAGTCCTTTGGGAGAGGGGGCGGTATAAAAATTTAATAAATACTAAATACTAATACTAAATATATAGGAGCCTGAGTGGCGTAGGAGGCTAATGCCTCCTACTAAGGCAGCATTTAACATCCAGCTGCCTGCAATTACTGCGAGTTCAATTCTCATCAGGCTCAAGGTCGACTCAGCCTTCCATCCTTTCTAAGGTGGGTAAAATGAGGACCCGGTTTGTGGGGGCAATAAGCTGACTTTGTATAAAATATACAAAAGTATGAAGGCTATTGCTTAACACATTGTAAGCCGCCCTGAGTCTCCTAAAAAGGGCGGCATATAAAAATAAATAAATAAATAAAAATAAATAAAAAATAAATATATGATTGCAAATGCAAGTATCTATGCATATCTATGTATAAATTGAAGAGATATATCCTCCATTTCCATGGAAAAAGATACCATTAACTCTAACTCATGTGTAGTTATGTATGCATGATAAAGCATAACCTTATGTGCCTATCCATATATTTGATTATGATTCTAAAAGAATTTTTCCCCTCCTTAATCTTTTCTCCTTTTAATCTCCTTTAAGAGCTTTTCAAGGAAAAAAAATCTCAGGGGAAGAAGACTGATTTGCCTCTATCCCTTCACCAGAAACAATGTCTTTTCTACCATCCTTTACCCCAGGTCCAGAAGGGATAAGATGAAGCACACTGAATGGCATGCTACGTAAAGTTATTAAACAGAAATGATCTGAAAAGTTCCACTAGATACACAAATAATCCTTAGATAGATCATTAAAGTGAGTACTGCCATCCACTAGCCATGTACAGGTAGTTCTTGACTTACGACCAGAATTTTCATTGCTAAGCAAGGCGGTGGTTAAGTGAGCCACACCCAATTTTACCACCTTTTTCTGCTACCGTTATTAAGTGAATCACAGTTGTTCAGCGAATCCTGTTGTCATTAAGCAAATCCAGGCTCCCCCTTGACTTTGCTTATTGGAAGCCTGCCAGGAAGGTCCCAAATGGCAGTCACATGACCCTGTCAATGCTGCAAGCATCATAAATACATGTTGATTGCAGGGGTGGGTTCTACTTCCCTTTACTACCGGTTCGCATCGTGCCTGCGCTTGCATGCGCAGATCTCCTATTATGACGTCCGGGTCAGTGGGCGGAGCCTCCTGCCAGTTTTACTACCAGTTCTTGCGAACCGGTCCAAACCGGGGGCAGCCCACCACTGGTTGTTTGCCAAGCTCCTAAATTCTGATCATGTGACCATGAGCACACTGTGATGGTCGTAAGTGCAAGGACTGACCACAAGCTTTTTTAAGTGCTGTTGTTACTCTGAACGGTCACTACATGAATGGTTGTAAATTGAGGGCTACCTGTATGGTAATCCACCACCCTACCTAATTTTCTCTTTTTAATTGCCTAGCAACAACTTTTAAGTTTCTCAGCAACAGCTAGGAAAAGGATAAAAGTCTTCCACAGTGGTAAGTTTTTATCTTAAAGTAATACAGGGCTGAACAATCATTTCAGCATGATATTATACGGCTTCCACCCTCAAACCCTTAGTAAAAATCTAGCAATATCATGGATATGGATGCTAAAAGCTTATCCCCTCTCACTTGAACTTACATGAGATTGTATGTAAGAGTTCTTAAGATTTAAGAAGGTCTTGAGATGCTGGTCATTTCTTAGAAGCAATCATTTAACCGAAGTAATATTGAGCATCGTGGTTGCTTTGACACTAGAGACAACATGACTATGGAGTTTCTCAGTCATCCAGGTCATGGTTGTCCCAAAGGTTCTTTTTAAGGAGGCAACTGGACTTTCTGGTTTTTCTTTGAAGATGTTTCGCTTCTCATCCAAGAAGCTTCTTCAGCTCTGACTAGATGGCCAAAGCACCTTTGGGACAATCCTTCCATTTCCCACTGTCCAGTCAGAACTGAAGAAGGTTCTTGGATGAGAAGCGAAACATCTTCAAAGAAAAACCAGAAAGTCCAGTTGCCTCTTGAAAAAAGCACCTTTGGCATAGAGGACAACATGTTGCCAACCCGTGATTTAGTGATCTCAAATGCTTTTACACGCAGATGTGGTGTAAAAGACAGTCTTGGCAGAGGACTGAGAAGTGAAGCTTACCAGAGGCAGATCCATGATAAAGCTGTAGGCATTGGCTTCTTTGGCCGCTCTGACAATGTCTTCCATAGTGGCATCTTCCCGACCGTAGCAAATGTTTTCTGCTATAGTGGTGGCAAACAGGACAGGTTCTTGCTCCACCACCCCCATCAAAGAACGCAGCCACTGAATGTTAAGGGAACGAATGTCGTGTCCATCTAGAGTAACCTGCACGATAACAGTTCATAGGTAAAGATTATGGTCATCTGTACCTTCAGGTCGACATCTTCCTCTCTTAACAGGAAGCTGCTTCTTAAACAGCAGCATTGTACTCCACTGCTTCCAGTTTCGTGTCTAATCCCTAGATACAATCCCTGGAAGCACAGCTACTGAGGCTTAGTTTATTAATTTTCCACAATTTTCCTTTAATCTCAAGCCATACATCTCTTGGTTTCAAATATCATTTGTTCTGCAGCATCTGAGCATCCCTTGCAGGGAGGTGGTAATATAAGGTCTTTCTGGACACATGGCATTAGCTTCCCAATTCTTTGACCTCTGATCATTGTATCGATATGCCTCTGCAGATGTCTCCTGGAAGAACCGCAGGAGTTGCCTTTCATACGACAAACCATCTACTTAATTTCTTAATAATACATGAGAGAGTTGGGTAGCAGTGAAATGAAATGAGCAATGATACAATTCCAGGTACCGATATTGAGAGCGGCTGTGCAAACCAATTCTGAATTTTTCAGAGATGAATGTTCTTTTATTGTATATTTTAATTCAGATGCAGCCTGTGAGATAATATTACTTAATAATTTCATTTACCTAGATGGATTGGATATTAAAAGACGATGTAAAGAATTTAAAAATATTTCTACACAGGTGGATTGTGCCACATCCTAGATCATATCATGATGGAATTTGTCTTCATTTTATCCTAATGAAATATGTGTACCCAGCTAACTTCCTCAACAAAATCAGAGTTAGGCAAATTCTGACTTAATGAGGTTCATGAAGCTTACCACAAAATATGAAATTTAACTAATTTGAGCCCTGACAGGACTACCTGTCAAGATACATTTCCCATTGTATCAAATATCCTATTCACAGAATGTATTCTATACATGTATTAAAAATTTCCATTTCCAGTTTTGAAACCAAGGCATCTCTCATAGAAATATGAATGCGGCTTCATTCCCCTTTGACATGTTTCAAGTCCCTGAGGTGATTTGCCCATCTACGAGATTTGGTAGGCTGGGTACGCTCCAGTCCTTTAAATGTTGTTATCTGATGGGACCTCAGAGGCATATCTTCTCAGCAGCTGGGCCTATTCTTTGGAATAGCCTCCTCTATGAGATTCAAGGGTTCTCTATCATTTTAGCACTCAGAAGGCCATGAAGAGATGGCTCTTCCTCCAAGCATTGGACTAGGATGGAGGTTGAGCTGGGAGACTGTTTGGTCTGACATCTGCTGAGAAAGATGGTTCTGTTTCTATCTCTGTATTGATTGTTATGAGCTGGTGAGGATCATTATATGAGTTAGGGGGCCATGTGAGTTTGGAAAATAAATAAATGTTATTTTGCTCTCTGAGTCCAAAGACTGGTTAATTGGAGGAGGTTAAGAGCATGGCTTCATAGTAAATTGCAAACATAATTATGCCGCAAGAATGGATCAGGCTTCAGGATTTTTCCAATGAAAGAAAGATGACAGAGTTGGGTCAAAGTCTCACCATGCCTTCTGTAGGGTCATAGAAGCGCTGGATCAGCTGAATTGTGGTACTTTTCCCTGCTCCGCTTGGGCCAACAAAGGCTGTGGTTTCACCTGGCTTGATAATCATGCTGAGTTGATCTAAAATCTGGATTTTAAAAAAGAAAGAAAGAAAATGGCATTGTATTTGAAAAGACCTAGCTAGGTACCCAGAATAAATCTCAAAATTATGACAGTGCTGCAGAATAGATACTGAATTCTTACCTTAACATCGGGCCTGGATGGGTAATGGAAGGTTACATTATGGAATTCAATGTCACCTCGGACTTTGTCCAGTTTGTAGCCATCTTCTGACATACAGTCAATTCTAGGTTTCTGGAGTAGAATTAATCAGATCACTCAATTTGCTTTTTCTCAAGAAGCTTTCTTTCAGTAGCTAGTTTCACATGTCTATCTGAAGGATTTATCTCTCCTCCCTCAGGCCTTGAACAGACTTTCAGAATCCTCTTGTGATGATTCGTCTATCTCTTATTGATTTCCACCCCCAACTTGCTTATCATTACTTAACATTTCCTTGAATGTTTTGGTAGACCACCTAGTTCCTAGTTAAGGAATATGTCAAATTCTTGAAACCCTAAATGTAACATCCAGGGCCCACCCTCACCCTGGCTGGCTGAGGAATTATGAGAGTTGAATTCCACACATCTTCAAGCAGTCAAGGTTGGGAAACACTGATTTATGCCATCCATTTTTGGCACCAGAGCACTTAGATCAAACAAGTGATTGGCTTGCTAGTTTATATCCCGCCTTTCCTTCAGGAACAAAAGGTGACACACACACACACACACACACACACACACACACACGACTCATTCCTCCTACTTTTACCCACAATGACCCTATGAGATAGGTTGAACTGAGAGCGGGTGACTGGCCCAAAGTCAACAGGGAGTTTCCATGGCTTAAAGTGGACGAGAATTTGGGTTTTGTGCTCCAATGCAGAAAAGAAAACAAAAAAACAGAATAACAGAGTTGGAAGGGACCTTGAAGGTCTTCTAGTCCAACCAGCCCCCTCATTGGCAGGAAACCCTACACCACTTCTGACAAATGGTTATCCAACATCTTCTTTAAAACTTCCAGTGTTGGAGCATTCACAACTTCTGGAGGCAAGTTGTTCCACTGATTAATTGTTCTAACTGTCAGGAAATTTCTCCTTGGTTCTAAGTTGCTTCTTTCCCTGATTTCCTTGATTTCCAATGCTTCTTGTCCTGCCCTCAGGTGCTTTGGAGAATAGCTTGACTCCCTCTTCTTTGTGGCAACCCCTGAGATATTGGAACATAGCTATCACGTCTCCCCTAGTCCTTCTTTTCATTAAACTAGACATACCCAGTTCCTGCAACCATTATTCATATGTTTTAGCCTTCAGTCCCCTAATCATCTTTGCCTTGTTTAAATCAACAGCTCAGTATGTATTTTAATATTGTTTTGGGTTTTTTTTGTTTTGATGCCTTCAGGTCAGTTTCTGTCTCCTGGTGACTGCCTGGTCTAATCCCTGCAGTTTTCTTGACAAGGTTTTTTGGAAATGATTTGCCCTGGTTTTTCCCCCTAAAGCTGAGCATGAATGAGTGGTGCAAAAGTCACCCAGCTGGCTTTGTGCCTCGGGCATGACTTGAACTCATGGTCTCCTGACTTCTAGCCTGATGTCTTAACTACACACCCATACTGGCTTTGTTCAGTATATATAGAGTTGTCTATTTATATGCATTCCATTTATTTTTCACAAAGCAAGGAATAAAACTAATAGAATATTATTGGCATCTACAGCCATAGCTTGTTGGTATCCACAGAATTATTGTGGGAAAGATTTAATGAGTGGGGTTTTTTTCCCCTTGCAAAATTCTGAAGCATTGGCAGTACTATACATATTCATTTCATTCTTGGAGCTTCTGGCCTCCTTTTCTTTCTTATAATCATAGGCCTGAGGAGCCAGAATGACTTAGTTCCTGAAACCACTTAATTTGCAAATTGTCTCACTGCCTTTCTTGATGATCAGGTACCTTATAAAGTATAGCCCTCTTTGACAGACAGAGTGGGGCAGACAGCGAGAAGCTGAATATTCATAAGAAAATCACTTAGGAATGTCACTTGGATGAATGCACTCTTTGTAAATACCAAGGCAGGGTCCTGGTTTGCTTTAACTTGCAATCAATTTCTTTTAATCACTATAATATTTCTCATTTGCATTCTTGGCAGAAGCTAAGTTTACATTCCTTGAAACTCTCATCTATTCCCCCCCCCTCCCAAAGCAATCAGTGGTTACTTACTTCATCTATTGTCTCAAATATATTTGTGGCAGCCCCTCGACCTGTTGCAAAAGCTTCCAAGCAAGGGGCCGCTTGACCAAGATTTAAGGCACCTACTAGGACGCCGAGAAAAACCTGAGAAGGATAAAGGGGGAAAAAAATTAGTTTCTGCATACCAATGCCAAATTACAATCAGTAGCTATAGATGTCCCAAAACAGTATTTCTGGAAGGCAGATAAAAAACTTTGTTCTTTTGAGAAATAACATCAAAGTTTCTCTTCTTTTCTATCAGAAGGCAGGAATAGGAATAGAATTAAAAGGATAAAGTGGTTCTTTTACCTCCCAACCAGGGGTGGTAGTCACTTACCTTTGCTACTGGTTCGCAAATGTGAGCGCACGCACCACCACAGGGCATGGGCAGGACCTTCTGTGCATCCACAGAGTGTCAGAAACGGGATGTGAAGACATCCGGGCAGGTAGGCAGAGCCTCCCGCAGTCGCCACTACCGGTTCTCCCGAACCGGATAGAACTAGAGGTGAAATCTACTTACCATCCCAACCGGTTCAGAAGTGCATGTGTCACATGTGCGCGTGGATCCGCTATGCATGCGCAAACCCTTCTGCACATGCACAGAGGGTAATAAACAGGTTAGTTCCTGGTTAAAACCAGGAAGTAACGACGACTGGACGGGTGGGTGGAGCCTTGTGCCGCCATTGCTACCGGTTCTCTGAACCACTGGCCACCATCACTACCGGTTCGGTCGAACCGGTCCAAACCAGGAACATTTCACCCCTGGATAGAACTGTCTGAATACCACCACTGCTCCCAACCTAGGGAAGCCATTTCAGTTTTCAAGTCTGGGACTGGTCCCTTAATTCAAAGCAAGTTTTAAAGGCCTAGAAAATACTTGGTATGTATTAAGAGAGTATTAATTGTATTACTCTATGTATTAATCTAGAACTAAGGAAACATTCCCTGACAGAATAATTAAACCCTG
The DNA here is from genome assembly GCF_029215685.1 of Pituophis catenifer annectens. Lineage (NCBI taxonomy): Eukaryota > Metazoa > Chordata > Lepidosauria > Squamata > Colubridae > Pituophis > Pituophis catenifer. The sequence goes on along the minus strand of NW_027256881.1, from coordinate 198,446,745 downwards.
GACCGACTTGTCTCCAGAAGTTATGGGTGCTCCATCACTTGAGGTTTTTAAGAAGTGATTCGACAACCATCTGTCTGAAATGGTATAGAGCAGGGGTGTCAAGCTTGCCGCATCACATTGTCATCATGTGACGTATCGTGACTTTTCCTCCTTTGCTAAAATGGGAGTGGGCGTGGCCAGCCTGTGACGCATTGTCAACCTTGAAGATGACATATGTGTAGCTATTTTATATTGTCTATTCTTTTCTTAGCTTTTAGGTTTGCTAGTAAAGGAATTTAGGATTACTTCAGGCTCACCACTCTCTAACTGTTGAGAAGGGGGTTATAGAGATAAAGGGGGAATGTAATGTCTAGTTGGCATTCCTTCCTGTGGGAACAGAGAAGATGCCTGCAGTTGGAGGAAGGTGCAGTTTGGAGTCTCTGGACTGATGGCCTAAGAATTGATTGGAGATTGTGACTCCGGGGGGGGGAGGTGTTCTGTTTTTTGCTTTTTATTGGGTGTAATTCTGGATCAGAGTCGGAATTGCACCAAGTCCTTGCCAATTTGATATGTTCCTAATAAATAGACTTTAATGGAAAATGGAAGCCTTGGGTTTTATTTCACGGGACATGTCACTTGGAAGCTTGACATGCATCTGGCCCGCGGGCCGCGAGTTTGACACCCGGTATAGGGTCTTCTGCTTGAATAGGGGATTGGACTAGAAAACCTCATCCAAGGTCCCAGTAGTGGGTTCCATTTACCTTCGCTACTGGTTCAGAACTGTGAGCACGCACGGTGCTTCTCTGCCTGCGCAGAACCTTCTGCGCATGTGCAAAGCATCCGTGATGACATCCGGGCAAGTGGGCGGAGCCTCCTGCCGCTGCCACTACCAGTTTGCCCGAACTGTGGTGAACGAGTAGAAACCCACCACTGCAAGATCCCACCCAACTCTGTTATTCTGTTAATCTAATAAGATAATTACTGAATCTTATGGTACTACTGCTACACAACACGGAAGCATTAACCAGCTTGAATTGCAAGGCCTACAGAAATTCAAACTCATCTTCAGAAAAAGAAAGGTCCCCAACTCCAAAAACCATATGTATTTACAGTAGACAGGCTTAGCAAGCATGGAAGGCTACTGGACAGTAGGGCTGGGAAGAACATATGGCGAAAAGGATATGGAATTGAGCAAGGCTGGGCAAGGTATTTGCTTGAAGTCAACTGGTTCTGCATGAGAGCATCTGGGAATCATTTCTGAAGCAGCTGCAAGGACTTTATAAAAGGCACAGCTGCCTTTACACCTGGAAAAGAGATGGCTCATTTCTGTCCCCAAAGAAAGCAGTGCTTTTAGTGATTTGCACAGCATTAAAATGGAAGCTCCTGGAAAGACTCCGCCAACAGTAGCATGTTGCGCTGTAACATTTGGCTGCAGGGACTCATCCCTACCAGAACCATTTTCTAAAGAGTGAAACTGACTTGGTCTCTTCAGGGCTTAGATCCAACCCACACCAGGTTTCAGCAGAAACGTTCTGCAATATTTATGTTCTGCAAATTTCACTTCATTTTGGCTTGTCGCCAATCCTTTTTGGAAACACTGGACTCTGCTGTAGCAGGAAAAAAGAAATGGGAAAACCCACCTGGATGGGTTCTCTTCTCGTATTTCCTGGTTCCAAGCAGATGGCTACCTCACTGATACAGAGGTCAACCATTTTAAATATATATGACTCCAGTGAAGGGCTGCTGGATGTTACTGACTCTCCCCATATCTAAACGGCTATGTTCAAAGCAGTGGTGAAATCCAAATTTTTTTACTACCAGTTCTGTGGATATGGCTTGGTGGGCGTGGCAGGGGAAGGATACTGCAAAATCCCCATTCCCACCCCATTCCAGGGGAAGGATATTGTAAAATCTCCATTCCCACCCCACTCTGGGGCAAGCCAGAGGTGGTATTTGCCGGTTCTCTGAACTACTCAAAATTTCCGCTACCAGTTCTCCAGAACCTTCAGAACCTGCTGGATTTCACCCCTGGTTAAAGTAAAGGAAAAGCTTTAGAAAGCACTTACCTGCAAAAGGGTGCCAGCAGAGTATTCCTCTTCTTCAAGGACAAGTTTTGAGCCGTACCAGAAGGCCAGCGCATAGCACAGGAAAATGATGCACCAAATGTAGCCTGTGAAAAATCCCATAATGATTCCCTTTCTGATCCCCCAGTTTTGAGCAAACACCAGGTTTTTGTCATATCTGTAGAAAGAAAAAAAATCAAAAAGAAGACTTTAAAAAATAAACCAACCCCAGATTGACTCAAATGAAGGATCATTTTGCAGCTTTCATTGCTGAAAAATAAGTACTGGGATGCTTTATAGGAAAATTGCTTGGCACGTGGTGTCACAGCCCATTCTCTGCATTTCCAGGAAAGGCTGGAAAAGACCCTTGCCTAAACTCTGATCAGTGACTAGGTTTGCATATGAGGCTAAGTCATAGTGGATCTGTTTTTAATTGTGGTTTAGCATGAGCTCAGCCATTGTGGTTACTAACCTTTGGTCTACAACCTTATTTGTTGCACATATTATAACAGATTAACAGAGTTGGAAGGGACCTTATAGGTCATCTAGGCCAACCCCCCACTCAAGCAGGAGACCCTACACCATTTCTGACAAATCGCAGTCCAATCTTTTCTTGAATTCTGGGAGTTTAAGTCCTGAAGGGGCCATAGTTCCTCACCTCTGCATTATGAGCCATTCAAAGTAGGCCAGGTAGGAATCAGACACCATAAGGCCTACTTTCCACTAGGCCTACCATTCTACTTTATTATACACTGCTCAAACAAATAAAGGGAACACAAGCAGAAGACATCCGAGATCTGAATGAATGAAATAGCCTTATTAAATACTTTGTTCGTTACATACAGTAGTTTTGTGTTCCCTTTAGTTGTTTGAGCAGTGTATAAACTACTGTATGTAAAGAACAAAGTATTTAATAAGGCTATTTCATTCATTCAGATCTCGGATGTCTTCTGCTTGTGTTCCCTTTATTTTTTTGAGCAGTATATTATATAACACTAAAGTAAGCCTGAGAGAGATTATCTCTCCTTCTGCACATATAACAAAGAAAGTCATGACAGAAGAGACTTGGGTTTCTTCCACACACCGTCCTGTCCTTCTGGGCTAAATAGATGTTTCCCTAATGGCTGTTGCATTATTCAAGGCTAACTCCATGTTCTTACAAAAGCATAATGGATGAAGCCATCCACTTTGCAAAATAGCGAATTAAGGGAACCACAGGACTCATGTAGGTTAAAGCTGCTTTCTAGGTCCCCATCACACATGTCCAATTCTTGTTTTGAATGAATATTGAAAATGCCACAGCAAGCCATTTGGATCCCTGAGGCAAAGCACAGGATGGTTTTTTTTGCAGATTCCAGGTGAGCTAAAATGATTTTGATATTGGCAACAAAAGAGTAATCACCATCACATCTGATGCAGAGGTAGGTTTCAGCAGGTTCTGACCAGTTCTTGAGAACCGTAGAAGAAATTTTGAATAATTTGGAGAACTGGTAGTAAAAATTCTGACTGGCCCCACCCCCATCTATTCTCTCCTCCCAAGTCCCAGCTGATCAGGAGGAAATGGCGATTTTGCAGTAACCTTCCCCTGGAGTGGGGTGGGAATGGAGATTTTACGGTATCCTTCCCCTGTCACACCCACCAAACCACGCCACCAAGCCACGCCCACCAAGCTATGCCACGCCCACCAAGCCATGCCCACAGAACTGGTAGTAAAAAAATTTGAAACCCATCACTGATCGGATGCGAGTCTAATTAAAGAGAAGGCTGTATGACAGGCAGCATACATGCTCACCTATCTAATACTTGGCCAACTCTACAATATTGCTGGTATAATCAAAGCAGCTAAATCTGAGGAAGCCTTTACAGTTCATGCACCTGGCACAACAAGCTAGAATAAAAACAGAGTGTCTTCCTAGACACAGCTTAAGTCTATTACTGCTAAAAAGAGCTTATTTTCAATTGTCACAATAAATATTCATCTTTAGCACTTAAGCAGTCATGGTCTGGTTTCAATTCAGCTGGCTTCTTCGCTGCTCAGAAACAAACTTGATATATAACCAACCTTTCAACTTCTTTTTTTTCTCCTCCAAAGGCAGCCACGGTTCGGATCGATGAGAGCACTTCATCAGCAATGGCCCCAGCTTTTGCATAAGCTTTTAACTCTAGACCCGTCAACTTTGCTACAGACTTTAACATAACAGAAACAAAAATTAAGAACGAATGTGGCACAAAACCCCTTTTTAAAGGTTGGTGTTGTATAGGCCAAAATCTAACTCAGCGTTTTTCAGACTTGGCCAATTTAAGATGGATGAACTTTCACTCCCGTTCTGAGAGGTTTTAAGTGGCCAAGTTTTACTTTTAAAAAAACCCACTGGTTTAACTATGTTACTTAATTAATGAAATAAACTCATGAGCAGGTCAGCATGCTATTTTGTGCTTTGGAGAATCTGCTTCCTTAAGCCTTCTGGATTTGCAGATGACTTTTGTGTAGGTACAGCTGAGATAAGTTAATGGCTTGCCTTTACAGGGACAAAATCCAAGGCGATGACCATGTTGATTAAACAAGGAATACTGACTCAGCATTGACGTATGAAGCAGCAAAGAGTCGTGAGATGCTTGAAAGGTGACTCCATGCTCTTTAGTATAAGCTATCATATATCAAGAGTTCTCTCCCTCGGTTGCATGAAACAAAACAAAATGTTGGTGTGTATATATGCATATGGAAGCCAGTGTGGGGTAGTGGTTCAGGCAATGGATCAGAAACCAGGAGACTGTGAGTTCTAATCCTGCCCTAGGCCAGAGGTTCACTAAATGATTTTGGGTCCATTCCTCCTTGGTTTCTTCCTTCTCCGGAATAAAGCAATGGCAAACCTTGGTTTGATAAGAACCTATCAGGAACAACAGAAATTACTGCTGGGAAATTGTGCCAAAGAAATGGCTGCTAACTTTTTTTTTTTTAAAAGAAAAAAAGCAGTAGCAAATAGTATGATGGAGGCAGTTCCTGAAATAGTCCATAACTTGAAAATCTTCGCCCAACTTCCCTCAATTGGGGGGAATCTCCCCCCTCACATATCCCCAAGTCCCTTTAAATAAGCTCAGGGAACCCTCTTTCAATAGGCAAGACATTCTTCCGTACCAGGCCAATTATGCCAGCTCCGATCCCAATTAGAGGACTGACTGCGATAATAACCAAGGTTAACTTCCAGCCTCTGACAAATCCTAGCAGGAATCCACAAACAAAGGTGGTGAAGCGCTGGATAAAGATTGCGACTTGATCAGCAATAGCATCATTTATTTTATTAATGTCACTGTGGAGAACAAGAAAAGTTGAAGCAGCAGATACATTTTGCCTTCGTTACAATTCCCAATATACACAAAAACATCATTGCTCCTTTTTCCACATGGGGGAAATGTGCATGAGAATGATTTATGGTGGTAATTATTCATTTGATCACTCTTTTATCTGGGGAGTTTATTTCCTGTATGTAAGATTAACCGTAAACTTGGTGCAGGCAGAGGGTCTTATATTTCCAAGTATTTTTGCCCTGCTGGAATTTTCCCACTGGGATTCTACACGCTATGAAATGTAGGCTTCTATTTTTCATCCCACGCCCTTGTATCTGACAATTGGTTGGACCTTTTGCAGAAATCCTTCTTAACAAGGCCAAGATAGGGAAAATAAAATTTGTGCAGATACTCATGCAGCTTGTGAAAAATGGCTGGCCGAATGGATGTCTGTGGAGATTCTCAGTCATCCAGGTCACAGTTGTCTCAAAGGTGCTTTTTCAAAAGGCAACTGGATTGTTATTGTTGTTTTTTTTCTTGAGGAAGAAAACGTTCTCATCCAAGAAGCTTCCTCGGTTTGGTAGGCTGGTGGGGGCTATGGAAGGATTAGTTCTGACAGGATGGGGGGGGGGCGTGTTGGAAGGATCATACTTCTGACCAGATGGACGCACCTCAGATATTTTTGTCCTTCTAGCAAAGCGTCTAAATGCTATCTTACTCGGATTAGCTCCATTTGATTCGATCACTTTTTGCCAGATCTAGAGGGGCTGTCTCTACTTTTATTACTATATTGACATCTCAACAGTCCTGCAAAATATTGACTCTCGCATGGCAAGAAACAGGGCCTCTCAAGCAGATGGTAATGGCAGGGCTGGCCCTGTCAACAACAACTTTACAAAAGCCATTTGCAGGCTTGCTAGGGATATAACAGTTGTGGCAGTCCAGTGGATAGGTTGACGCAGCTGAGAATCAAGCTGGTAGAAATAAAATTTTAAACCTTCCCTGATTTTCCAGAGACTGTTTATTGGCATGTAATCCCGTCAGTGGCTATCTCGAGTTACTCACTCAGAAATTCGTGTATTGAGTTCCCCTACTGATGTACAATCAAACCAGCCGATGTCCATCCTCATGATTTTCCTAAAATAGGCTTTTCGGATCTGTTGGGTCTGACGAGCAGCTGACATTACCCACAAGCAGATCTAACACACACACACACACATAAAAAGGGTGGGATGGGGTGGAGAAACACTATTAGAAGACGGATGACCTTTCCTTGATTACTGAAACACAATGCTAAACGGAAAACAATCTTAATCTCAATATTCTTAGCACTGATTTTATGCCTTCTGCTACCATTATCTTGCAACTGGTGGTAAGTCAATTTTTGTGGTGATATGTTAATGCTCATTAAATAAATCATAGTTGCAATGAGGACCAACTATGTTTAACATTTTTCTTCATCACCTTATTTCTTTTCAATTTGCCTTTTTTTCCCCCCCAACTGCATAGCTACATTGTGTTGAAGGACCTCTTTTGGCTTGCAATAGATCCCTGTGTTTTATAAGTAAATGAATGTCTATTCAGCCAGCCCAGCCCCAAAGCCAATATTAGTTCCAAGGCAGTACAAAAAATTGTCCCTGATTAAGAAGGCATATAGTTCCTATTTCCATAATGGTCTATCATTTTGTCCATATAGAACAGAGGTGTCAAACTTGATTTCATTGAGGGCCGCATCAGGGTTGTGTTTCATCATGGGGGGCTGAGGTAGGCATGGCTGGGGTGAGTGTGGCCAGAGTGGGCAAGGCCAGCTCAACGTCACTCGTGTCGGGGACACCTGTGGTGGCCAAGTGCTAAGGCAGGATTTCCCTCAGATCCTCCCTCACTCTCATTATAATCTCCTTCCTTCCTTCCTTCCTTCCTTCCTTCCTTCCTTCCTTCCTTCCTTCCTTCCTTCCTTCCTTCCTTCCTTTTCTTCTTTTTCCTTCCCTCTTCATTCCTTCTTCTTTCCCCTCCTTCCTTATTTTCCTTCCTCGCTCTCTTCCCATCTTCCCTTCTTTTTCTTTGTCTTTCCTCTTCCCCTTTCTCCTTTCCTGTCCCTTCTTTCATGCTCAAATGCAAAATGAGAAGCAGTTCTCCTTTTCTTTTGTTTTTAGTTTGCTTTGCTAGCCCTCTGCCAGAGAAAACAAAGCTTGGGGGGGCACGCGTGGCTGCCCTGAGCCCCATTTTGGCCACGATGGTCTCCTGCAGCCCTCTGCTTGTGAAACAGAGCTAGGGGGGCTGTGTCCCCCAAGTTCCATTTTTGCTGGCAGAGGGCTGTAGGAGGCCATCGTGGCCGAAAACGGAGCCTGGGAGGGCCACATGTGGCCTTTCTGAGCTCCATTTTCACTGGCAGAGTCACTGTGGGCCAGTCCTTTGCTGTTTCCAGGGTGACCTGAGGGCCAGATCTAAGCACTTTGCAGGCCAGATTCGGCCCACAGGCCTTGAGTTTGATACCCCTGACATAGAATGTCCATGTATGTAACAACTGGGAAGAAAAGAAGACTGTATTATTGCACAGTTGTATGACTCAACGTTGATTAATATTTCTTATTTAACATTTATGTAAATCAATAGTGACATAGGAATTGCCCGTTTCAGGAGTCTATGGTAGAAAAATGGCTTATGTGCTATAGAAAGTGCTACTGATTTCCAAATCAGTTATGTTAATAGGGTCTTGAATTGTCATGAACCCCGGCTGTTAAATAACTGACTTCTCTTCTGGAGTGGGTTGGGAAATGAAGGACTAGAAATAAATACTGACTTGGAGGTATCCAAGCACCAAAACAGCAAAGCCTGTCCCTGCATAGGAAGTTGCAAAATAGATCATTTGACTTTCGATATCCAGCAACCTATGAAGAAAAGAAGAAAAATTAATCAGGACCAAAACATCTCAACAGCCAAGTCCCATGAAAAGCCCATTTTATTTGAGGTTAAATAAATATAAGCGAAGGGTATAATTTTGGAATTCTAAGGTTTATCATTTCAGCGAATCAATTTAAATGTATGGGCTAAATTGGCTGAGCGAATAGGACAGCAACTGGAATTGTCTTACTACCAACTACAGTAGCTGTATTGATTGTTCAAAGATCAGTCATGAATCCACAGAGGGCGGCATAATTCATAGCATGAGCATAGAATGAAAAAATAAAATGACATTACTAGACAGTTTGACAAAATGGATCCATACATTATCTGTTTCTGTAACTCCACACCAGCATTAAAGGATGACTTATTCAAAAAAAGAGCAAAGCAGGAAAAATAACCAGCATAGGTTTTTTTTTTTTTAAAAAAAAAATGCTCTAATTTCAAACAGCAACACTGATAAGGATGCTTTTTAATGCCAATTATCCAATAACATGCATTACCTATATGCATTACCATATACCACTGATTGCATTGTAAAAGCAGACACTTTCCCAAGGCTACAAGAAAATGTATATGCTCTTGAATTTCAGATCTTCGTGGGATGATGACAGTAGGAGTCACACTGTTTTAAGCAGTTACAGTTTTAGGACTTAAAACTCTTCTGATTTCCCTAACAAATTAAAGGCCAGCATTTGCATATATTCAATAAGGTTGGGGGGGGGTTGTATGCATTTTTTACAGTTCCCTTTCCTAGGGGCAGCAAGGAGAGAAGATGTGTTAGAGTAAGTACGGTGATATGAGAACTTGAAGATCAATATGCAGTCAATTAAATACACCCAATTCAAATTCATTTTAAAATTTGTTATAATTAGATTCACATTAAAAATGTGTGATTTGAAAGGGCATGGCTCCGTTCCAAACTCCAATCAACCTGCTTCAAGATTCCATTCAAAAAATAGTCAATTGAGTATAATTAAGGAAACATCATACCACCTACAGCTATTTTAATTTTTGTGAGGATAAGATGAACACATGGGCCATGAAGAAATACAGCTCTGCATTTCTTTTGTGGCCTATCCTGACTTTACCAATTATTACACTTTGCTAACAAAGTAAGTTCACAATTTTAGTCTTACAGAAATCAAAGCATCTTCAAAAAGCCACTCTATCTCTATGTACATTAACCAGTGGTGGGTTGCCACCGGTTTGGACCAGTTCACAAGAACCGGTAATAAAACCAGCAGGAGGCTCCACCCACTGACCCGGACGTCATCATAGGCGATCTGTGCATGCGCAGAAAAGCACGTGCAGGCACAATGCGAACCAGTAGTAAAGGTAAGTAGAACCCACCCCTGATATTAAGGTACAGTCTGCCATTTTCCAAACAGCAATAACCCCACCCCTATTTAAGATATGATCCCAAAGCAGAAAACAACTAATTATCTTCTTTTTCCAACATCCCTTGTTGATACCTTTCTTTTAGGGTACATGGACCCCCCAAAAAATAATTTTCCATCTATTCTAACAGTGGGATAGCTAAATAGACTGGAGGAAGAAAAGATCCAAAATCCACTTTCTTTCCAGCTCTTCTTTCAGACAACATCAGCTTTGGTATTTTCTCAGCAACAACTACCGCAATTGGTTGATGATTTGTATATAAACAAGGTAAAGCTTAATATTGGCTTCCCAAAGTTCCAACCTCTATTGCTTCACTAAATATTTGAGACCGGACAAATGTTTCCCATTCAATACACTGTATTACTTTCAGAGGTAGATAGGTAGGTCTTGTTTAGTGATCATAATTGGGACTGGCAACTTGGTCATTAAGTAAAACAGTCATTAAGTGAAACTGCAACTGTGTTTCTGATCTTACCTCAATTTTTATTTGCTTTACGGATCTGTGAAGATCATAAATGTGAGGTTTTGTAAAGCTACTTTTTCAACAACATAACTGCAAATGCCACAAAATGAAGGTTGCTTATAAAGTACACTTATAGAGTCCAGCTTAATCATACCGACAAACTTTATCCCCAGAAAGACTACGACATGACCCATTTCCTCTGAACAAAGCTGGCTTAAAATGATATATACATGGCCTCTTGTTCTCAAATAGAATTAAACAAACTTTCTTCCAGTCAGGACTTCCTGCAGAAACACCAGGAATATTTAATGATGTCTGGAAAAGGATTATCAGGCCAACTTTTTATGCAGAAACAAATAAATTACTCATACATTACAAAAATTAGAGTGGTGCAGTGGCCTAGAAATGGAGCTCTCGCCTCATAACCAGGAGGCTGTGAGTTTGATCCTCGGTAGCGGCAGATATTTCTCTCTCTGGGCACAATGTGAACATATCTGCTGTGAACTCTGCATTGGTGACAGGAAGGGCATCTGGCCAGTAAACACTCAGCTCCATTCAGTTGCCCCGACTCTACCCGCATGCAAGGAATTAAGGGGTCATTAAAAGACAAAATACATTACAAAAATTAGATGTCATTTATAACTCAAGAAAACAAATAACTATCCCATCCCAAGCGTAAAACTACTACTGAAAAAGTACACAGTGAACTTAAAAAGCAAAAACCAAGAACTGTATACTACGTCCTCAACAAATGCTCTTAAAGAAACCCCTCAGTTATCCAGTGATCCTACCCTGATACACTTCCAGCCATCGTTTCAAGCTACGGGGACCCAAGCATCTTCCCAGCAACCCCTCCTGGAGATGCAACAGGCTCAATTGCATGCAGGGGAATGATACGGTTCCTTCTGCTTTGCAAAAATCAGCCATGACACATTTCAATTTGAAGACATGAAATGTGAAGGAAGAGGAGGAGGAGGCATGTTTTCAATCCTGACGACTGAGGGCACAAAGATTATAGTTTCAGAAAAATCGTCTGTAGTCTTAACAAGAAAGCATCCTAACCTTTGTGGCTGCTTCAATTTTTGGCAGATGTTAGCCGTGGCCTGTATTCCCAGAGGGACTATCAATTTTGACCTGCTTCAATGTTAAACTGTGAGCTCATGTTCTCAAGGAGTAAAACAAATTTGAGGGGATCTAATCTAACAGAAGAAATAAAGCTGTTCTTACAGTATTTACAAAAGACTGCATCTAGTATAATCTTACTTATCTCCCCCCCCCAGCATAATAAACCACACTTACAAGATTTAGCCCACCAAATATAACAAAAACAAATGTGACTATACGTATTCTAAATCTTATTATTATCCTATTGTTGACCATTTAATGCTGTATGCTAAAGTGGAAAAAGATAATTCAATTCATCCTCTAACATCCTTTTAGGCTACAGTGAGTGCAGCATTTCCCTTTCACCTCTGGAACAGATTGCTCATTTGCATACGGAAGAGAGACTCATCAAGATTTTTCTCCATATTTGTCCATAGACGATTGGGGGAAAATTCAAAGTAACTGAAATTGCTTTGTTTTTTGGCAGAATAGGCTGAAAATAGCAGTCATTAAAGCAGTGATGAAATCCAAATTTTTTTACTACCAGTTCGGTGGGCGTGGCTTGGTGGGCATGGTGTGGCTTGGTGGGCGTGGCTTGATAGGCGTGGCAGGGGAAGGCTACTGCAAAATCTCCATTCCCACCCCACTTCGGGGGAAGGATACTACAAAATCCCCATTCCCTCCCCATTCCTGGGGGAAGGATATTGCAAAATCTCCATTCCCATCCCACTCTGGGGCCAGCCACAGGTGGTATTTGCCGGTTCTCCAAACTAATCAAAATTTCCGCTACCGGTTCCCCAGAATCTGTCAGAACCTGCTGGATTTCACCCCTGCATTAAAGTCTCTTTAATAGACATCAACCCTGACAAATTTTAACCAGTTACATTCAATGGTTTTATCACGATCATTTTTTTTTTTAAATACCATCTTGGTTTTAAAAGAAAAGAGAAACAAACAGCTTTCCTATTGCCTAGCTATATCCCCACCCCACCCCAAAAGAGGGAGAACTCCAATTTATATAGATTTTCTAAAACTTTGGGCTTTTGGCTGTAAATCAAATTAAGCTGAATTTTTTCCAAAACTGTCTTGCTATGCTGGGATATCAGGTTTGATCTGACCCCCACTGTACAATCTTGAATTCCCTTTATGTGGTCACTCACTTCTGGGCCACCAAGAGGGTTGGTGTAGCGGGTTGGCAAGCTTGCCCCCTCCATCCCGCCTGCCTCACAGGCTTTGATGGACTGCCAGGCTGAGAAGCTTCTAAGCAGGACTCAAAAGAACAGCCATGGGTGTATTTTATGAAGTTTTGTTGCCCCTCATCACTGGGTCTTTCAAGAGTGCCAAAGGATCTACATAGCTGGCAATATAGTACAGGGCAAAGGAAGCACAACTGGTGGCCCAGCATCATACAATGCCAGAGAGCTAGATTGGTCTATTGGTGAAGGCACCAAGCTAGAAGCCAGGAGACTGTGAGTTCTAGTCCTGCCTTAGGCATGAAAGCTAACTGGGTGACCTTGGACCAGTCACTCGCTATCAGCCCATCTCACCTTACATAGTTGTTGTTGTAGCGAAAATAGGAGGAGAAAATAATATTTAATAAGTATGTTCCCTGTCTTCATTTATTCATAAAAAACAATAAAGGTGGGAAATGAATAAATAAATAAGTAAGCCACAGAGAAAGAACCATTCTTTAAATCCTGCCATTCCCATTTTAAAGGCAGGAAGCGTTTGAAGCAACAACTACCAGTGTTAGTTGGGCAGCCATATCCTCACCAGAGAGAGAGTTCGGTTCAACCTCTCCCCATCCTGCAGAGCTTAAAAATGAAACGTGACCCTAGAGGACACACGATGCTGTCGGCAAGCTGATCAATCCAGCATTGAACTGTTAGTGTGTTGTGGCAAAATGGCAAAAACAGGAAGTCCCTCGGATGTCCAAGATGGCTGCAGAAAATGAGCAGTCAAAACCCCACTCCTTTGTACATGCATCAGGGCCACACTCATGTACGAAGGGATAGACCTCGATCACATCTGGATTTGTTCTATTTCCGTGATTTAAAGGGATGCCCTTGGAGAAGGTTTTCTCCCTTTGTAACGAGAGCTGGGTTGCCTGACACAAATGCTAACCTCTTAGAATGTGAGACTGTGCCAAAGTGACGCCATTTTGGTAGAGAGCTACCATGGAGGAAAAATACCCCTGGATTGGAGTTCAAAGACTGTGCCAATTTAGGGCATAAAGGAAAAATGTGTCCTGACATATGGCATTCTTGCATGGTATGGGAGCAGCTCTGCAGCGGACATAAAAGCTCTACAGAGAATTATTAAAACTGCCCAGAATATCTTCAGGCTCCAGCTACCAGCCCTGGATGACATCTTTGCATCTCGCTGTTTGAGAAAGTTGCAAAACATTCTCAGAGACTCTTCCCATCCTGCTTACAATCTTTTTGGACTGTTGCCTTCTGGCAGAAGATACAGAACAATTAAAACTTGGACCGCATGTCTTCTGAATAGTTTTTATCCCAGAGCTATAATTGCACTCAACAATGAACTAAAGGGCCACCATCAGTGAGCTGTTGGACAGTATTACTTGGTCTGCTGTGTGGATGCTTGGGTGGTTTAGGGGTGGGGAATTTTTGGTGGGTGGGGGGGTGTCTGGGGATTGTCATGTGTGTTGGGCTTGGTCTTTGGGTGTTATGTGAATTTCATTGTATAGGTATACTATGTATATACATACAATGACAATAAACTTTATATATGTATATGTATGTGTATGTGTATGTGTGTATGTATGTATATTTGGTTCAGGGTTGAAAGATTGTGCCAATATGGAGCAAGAGTGCAACAGGTATGGTAGGTGACAGCTAGCCCAGAAAGAAAAGGGCCTTTGGTTGAGAGAACTGAGCACTCTATCAGAACAGAGCAGAGCTTGGCAAACCGATGTCTGGCAGAAGGGGCAACTGGCATGGAGGGGCTGGGCCAATGACAGGAGAAAGGGCTGGCAGGGTAGCAGAGAAATTGTAACAAGAGGGGCACTCAGCCTCCATTTCTGATGTCTGATTTAATAAGAACTCTGCCCTATTATTTCTCAAAGGAATAAAGCAGATTTTGGAGTAAGAATAAAATAAACGTTAATTGCCTGACCTATGGTATTTTATTCAAAAGGGAAGGCGTGACATGCCTAGTACTTAGTCATAGTTGGCTGTTCCGAGAACTGCTTAAAAATCGTTGCTTCTTGTGTATGGAGATTCTCAATCATCCAGGTCATGGTTGTCCCAGAGGTGCTTTTCCAAAGGGCAATTGGACTTTCTTTGTTTTTGGAAGTTTCTTCAGTTCAGTTCTTAGATGAGAAGCAAAATGTTTTCAAAGAAAAAAAAAACCACAAGAAAGTCCAGTTGCCTTTTGGAAAAGCACTTTTGAGACAATTGTTGCTACTCTTCGACCTTCTTCCAACTAATAGTAAGGCCGGTATCTTTCAGAGTTTCTTTAAGAACAGATTAATCATTTCTACAATTTTTTAAAAAATGTTCCTCTCTCTTTTGATAGTCCACTATACTTCTGCAAGAGCTGAATGTCGCAGCTCAATTTTTTTCCACCAAAGCTCCCTATTGGTTCTTTCCTACCCCATTTTCTTGGGCAACAGGCAATTCTACAGCAGCTAAAAGAGGTTGATCTTTTGCATAGAGAGGGACACAGACATCATATTATTCTGCCCAAACCCTATCTTGATAAGCCAATGCAAATCAAATTAGGTTTAACTCAAACTGAAGAGGAAATGTCTCCCTGTTGAGTATATAATTCAAGAGTCAAGGGCTGACCAATTTTGTTTGCATGGCTTTGATATTTAACTAAAAGAAAACAGAATAAGCCCCCCCTCATAGGTGCTCCTCTGTAGTTCACATGACCAGAAGGAACAAGGAGGGGTTTAGAACCGAGGAGCTGGCAACATTCCAAGCTACTGCTCCTAAATTTCTTCCATAAGGAGCCATGATGGCACAGTAGTTAGAATGCAGTATTGTAGGCAAACTCTGCTCACTGTCAGTAGTTCAATTCTGACCGGGTCTAGGGTTGCCAGGTCTGCTTCCAAAAAAAAGCGGACAAGCGGGGGGAGGGGGGGGTTAAGTAGTAAAAAAAAAAATTACAATTAAATTATATATTTTCTTACAAACATTTTAACATGCCATTTTAGGTCAGTCAACACAAGCTACAATACATTTTAAAAATGTGAACTGTACATAATTTTATAATATATTTTTATTTTAATCTCATTAATTTTTTCGGAGAATCGAGTTCAATGGATATTCGATCTTTGTCTCATTCTAACTTATGAAAAAAAAGACAAAACGCGATTCTCCTATCCTTATTCTCTTAGACTGTACAGCTTTAGATTACGTACCATTTCATCATAAAGCTTTTGAATAAAAAAAATGTCCACTATTTTGTGAAAAAAAAATAGTGAACATAATGTGAAAAAAGCGGACTGTCCGCTCAAATAGTGGACACCTGGCAACCCTTATATTCCGGGTCAAGATTGACTCATCCTTCCATCCTTCGGTAAAATGAGGATCTAGATTGTTGGGGGCAATATGTAAACCACCCAGAGTGTGCAGTAAAGTATTATGGAGTGGTAAATAAGTATATAAGTGCTATTACTATTACTATAAGGATGCATTGGGGTTATCTTTTTTTTTTTTTTTTTTTATTGCAAAAGTTTTACAATTACATTTTCACCCCTTTTTTCACCCCCCCCACCTCCCTCCCCAAACTTCCCATCCTCCCTAACCCTCCCTGACCCGCCCCCCCCCCCGGACTTCCCTATTACATACTCATAACTAATAACACTAATATATAAGCCTGAACCCATCCCTCCCCCTATATAATTTTTCCTCTTTAATATTTCTAATACATTATTTTCAAATAAAAGCTATTTGATACTTTCTAGTTTGGTATTTGTTCTGAACATATTCTATCCACCTTTTCCATTCCCTTTCATAAGTCTCTTGTGAACAATCCTTTAAATACGCTGAAATCTTCGCCATCTCTGCAAAACTAGCCATCTTCAAAGTCCATTCCTCGATAGTAGGCAAAGCTTCATTCTTCCAATATTTACCTATCAACAATCTTGCTGCAGTTATCATATACAATATTAATTTTATTTCACCCCGTGTAAAACCCTTAACTATACCCAATAAAAACAATTGTGGAGAAAATTGAATTTTTTTCTTCAAAACATTCTGCATGACCCACCAAATTTTTATCCAAAAAGCCTTAACTTTCCTACAGGTCCACCAAACATGATAATACGTAGCATCCAAACATTCGCATCTCCAACATTTTGGCTGAACATTAGGGTACATACATGACAACTTTTTGGGATCTAAATGCCATCTATAAAACATTTTGTAGAAATTTTCCCTCAGGTTCTGGGACTGTGTAAATTTAACATTCTGAACCCAAATATTTTCCCATGTTTCCAACATCACTGGTTCTTCAAAATTTTGTGCCCACTTAATCATACAATCTTTAACTAATTCAGTTTCTGAATCCCTTTCTAGCAAAACATTATAAAGCCTTTTAATATGCATTGGACCTTTCTCTCTTATATGTCTAACCAATTCTTCCTCATGCAACATAATACCAGTTTTTTGGTCCTCTTTCCATCTCAATTGTAATTGATTATATTGTAACCAATTTAAATTAATTCCTTCGTCCAACAGTGTCTGTAATGTCTTCAGCTGCCATCTGCCCGCATCTGTAAAAAGAACCTCTTTGTATAAAAACCCCCCGAGTGACATTATATTTGTATTCCACAAAGTATGACCAAGATCCAGCCATAACGGTATTTTATAATCCCATTTGAGTCGGTGCTTCTTCCAAACTCTCATCAAAGATTCTCTAAGTATATGACTTTTAAATACTTTATCTATTTTGTCGTCGTAAAATAAATAAGCATGCCATCCAAATTCAAGATCAAAACTTTCTGCATTCAATATTCCAGCCTTCTTATTTCCAAACCAATCGCTTGTTAAAGTTAAAGCTGCTGCATCATAATATAACTGTAGGTTTGGGAGTTTAAGACCTCCTCTTTCTGGAACATCTTGCATAATTTTCAATTTCACTCTCGGCTTTTTCTCGTTCCAGACAAACTTATTCACGCCAGACTGCCAGACTTTCAGTTGTTTATCACTTTTAAGCACCGGAATCATTTGAAACAAAAACAGAAATCTTGGCAAAATATTCATCTTAACTGCTGCTATTCTTCCAAGTAAAGACAGTTGCAGCTTTTTCCAAGTCTCCATGTCTTTCTGAACCTCTCGCCACAACACCTCGTAATTATTTTGAAACAATTTCATATTTGATTCTGCAACCTGAACTCCAAGATATTTTACCTTAGGTACAATTTCAAAACCTGCCCTCCTTTCAAGCTCATGTTTACGATCTTGTGTCATATTCTTAACTATCATTTTAGTCTTTTTTGAATTCAGTCTAAAACCTGAAACTCTACCATAGTCTTGTATAATGTCGTTCATCAGGATTGTTGATTCCATTGGTTGTGATAGGGTAACAACCAGATCATCTGCAAATGCCTTTATTCTATAATCCTCTTGCCTTATCACTATGCCTTTCAGAATTTTTGAGTCCCGTATTGTATTTAGCAAGACTTCCAATGTTAAAATAAATAAAAGTGGGGACAACGGACATCCCTGTCTTGTTCCTTTTTCAATTTTAAACTCTGTCGTCAAACTTCCATTAATAATAATCTGTGCTTTTTGCTCTTGATAAATTGCTGAAATCGCCTGTATAAATTGGTCCCCAAAGCCCATCTTTTTTAAAGTCTTTAGTAGAAAATTCCAATCCACTCTATCAAAGGCCTTCTCCGCATCCAAAAAAACCAGCACTGCAGAAATCTGTTTATTCTTATCAAGATATTCCAATAAGTCTATTACTTGCCTTACATTGTCCTTCATGTATCTGCCCTCAATAAATCCCGCTTGGTCCTCATGAATCACTTTTTGGATTACTGGCATCAACCTGTTGGCTAATACCTTCGCATAAATTTTATAGTCTGTGTTCAAAAGAGATATTGGTCTGTAGTTCTCTGGTTTTTTAGGACCAACTTGTTCCTTTGGTATCAAAGATATATAAGCAGTTGTCCAAGATGGGGGTATTCTACCCCCTTGTTGAATATTGCAAAATAAATCTCTAAGTTGTCCCACCATTTCAGCTTGTAAAGTTTTATAATACACTGCAGTCAAACCATCCGTGCCAGGAGCTTTGGCTGTTTTTAGCTGCTTAATTGCCGCTATTATCTCCTCCGCTGTTATAGGATAATTCATTCTTTCCTTTTGTTGATCAGTAATTTTTGTAACTCTCTTATCCTTTAAATATTTTTCTATAAGTCCATTCTGCACCTCTTCTTTGGCATATAATTTAGTATAATAATCCACAAAAGCTTCTTTAATTAATTTTTGTTGAAAAATTTCTTTCCCTCCAATGTCAATACTATAAATAGTCCGTATACTTTGTTTTTTCCTCAGTGTGTAAGCCAACCATCTGCCCGGTTTGTTAGCGTTGCAAAATGTATTATGCTTCGCGTATTGTAAACTTGTTGCAACTTGTTCCGCCATAAGCATTTGAAATTGGTCTTTCAAAAGTTTTATAACGCTTCGTATTCTTTCATCTGTTGGGTTTTTAATAAGTAACTGTTCTTTATTCTTTATTTCCATTTCCAACTCAGATCTTTTCTTTTGTCGGAACAGTCTATGTTTAGAATTCATGTAGATAAGTACCCCTCTCATATAAGCTTTACTTGCGTCCCAAACAATTTCAATTGGAGTACCTTTATTCAAATTTATTTCAAAAAATTCTTTCAAATGCTTTTTAAGTTCTATTATATTTTTTTCATATCTAAACAAGTTCTCATTTAATCTCCAAGAACGTCTCTCAACCTTATCCATCTCGATTTCTATCCATACAGGGCTATGGTCAGTCAAAGTTCTTGGAAAAATCTTTGTTCTTTTTGTCTTAACAAATAGATCATTTGACAACAAAATAAAATCAATCCTAGAAAAGGATCTATGTCTATCGGAAAAGAAAGTGTAATCCAATTCATTTGGATTATGTATTCTCCAAACATCTTTTAGTTCCATATCTTCTTTCATATCAAAAAAGGTCTGCGGTAGTCTAATTCTAGACTTTGCCAAGCTCTTTTTGTCTAATTTAGAATCAATTACTCCATTCCAATCTCCCATAAGTAAAATAGATCTATAGTCCCATTGCAATATTTTAGTATGTAACATCTTGTAAAAATAATCCTGTTGTTGGTTGGGAGCATAAATTCCAATCAGAAGAATTTGACCATTTGCTGTGAGCAATTCAATTGCTACAAACCTACCATCTTGATCTACTTCTATAACTTTTGCTGTTAATTTTTTATTTACATAAATAACCACACCATTCTTTTTCTGCGAAGTTGAAGATATATAATGTACTCCTAATTTTGAGTTTATCAAATATTTTTGATCTTGAGTTGTAATATGCGTTTCTTGTAAACATATTATATCATTATTAAATTGTTTCAAATATGTAAATAATTTCTTCCGTTTCTGTGCTGAATTCAACCCATTAACATTCCAAGATAGACACTTAAGGGTCATCAGCCTGTTTCTGGAGCGCAGAGCAAAATATTTGAAGTTCATCCAAGAGCTTCGATCTTGCTCCTCCCATAGCTCCACTCTCTTGTGGGGTACTCTTAGCTGCCTTCTTGTCTTGTCTTTCCTGTTGTTGTTGTTGCTTTTGTTTAAGTAACTTGGATTGAGCTCTAGTTATACGTTGATCTTTAACTTCAGTCAACTGAATCAAATCCAAAATTGGAGAAGAATCCAACAAGGGCTCACTCAGAAAACCTCCTTCTGCACCTTGCACTTCTAATTCCTGCTTAGACTGTTCTTCCAATTGCCTCTCTTCACTCTCCTTAATCTCCAAAACTGTAGATGTACGTGGAGATGGTGTTCTTTCCTTAAGAATAGTACTATAAAAATGTTGTGCCTTCTCCACGGTGTTCAACCGATATCCTTCTCCCTTATATCTAAAAATTATCCCAGCTGGTGCATTCCACCGGAAGGGTATCTGTAAGTCTTTCAATTCCTTAACAAGAAAACCAAATTCTTTTCTAGCTTTCAGCATTTTAGGAGGTAATTCTTTAAAAATTACAAGTCGTGAGCCCCCCACTTGTACAGAGGTGTGAAAAGATTTTTGGAGGATTTCATTTCTAATTTCTCTCTCAGTAAAGTATATGACCACATCTCTAGGCAGTTGTCTTTGTCTGGCCACCCAAGAGTTCACTCTGTAGATTTTGTCTATTTTATGAAATACCAAATCAGGATTAACTTGTAAAATCTTAGCCAGGGCTTCAGAGCAAACTTTTCTCAAGTCCTGTCTCTCCTCCTCTCGAATTCCCCGAAGCCGTATGGCAAATTCCATCGCCCGGAATTGTATCATGACAATCTCATCTTCAATTCTCTGCATTTTATTGTCTACTTCATCAATTTTATAATCATTATCTTTCATCCTAACATTAACTTCTGATTTGAGTTCTTCAACTTTAAAATCAACTTTCCCAATAAAATTTGCCAGGCCAGACGCCACTTCTGATATTTTTTTGGTCACCATATTTTGATTCTGTTTCACCATGTCTTTAACTTCGTTAATTTCCTGCAAAAATTCCTCATGTGATTTTTGAAGTTTATAATCTATTTCCTGTTGAGATTCTTGAAATTTGTCATCCAAAGTTTTAGAAATAAATTCTTTTAAATCTCCCACATCAAAATCTTTTTTCTGAGTCTGTATCTGTTGTGCTGGGGGAGGCTGTGCTTTATGTGTGGGAGATCCACCTCCTGCTGCCTTCACTTCCTGCTTCTTTGAGGCCATCCTGCCACGTAGGCTAGTTTTACTAAAAAGGGAAGTTCTTCTTCCTCTCCCACCTCCACAAAGACTTTTAAAAAAGTCCCCCAGATTTAATCAAATAAGAACCAAAATAAAGCAAAGTCCAATATTGAAAAGTTCCTCTCTTATTTCTCTTGTAAAAAAAAAATACAAGCGAAGCAGCTTCGTGGCAGTTTAGAAACTTTGTAACAAAGCAAGATGAGTTCAGCAATCCACACTCGCCCGCTCGTTAACTTTGAGGCTAAGCGCCATATTTTTACAGTTCACTTTCACTCATCCGCATTTCTCAATCAAGTTAGAAAGCCAAGAAAACTCTAATACTTGCGATTCCGAGTTTCAGGGTTCAAGTAACAATATGCTGCTTATTCAGGCTGGTTTCTTTTCTTTCAATTTAAAGTTTCCTGTAGCCGGCTTGTTCTGCGAAAGCAGACTTGTCCCACGCCGCCCGGAGTTCCAGCAGGTCGAATGGGAGCCGCTCCTGTTCCCTCCCCAGAAACTGTTCCCTGGGGGGGTTGCAGGGGCTCAACCTGTACCCTGCGATCTCTCTTCAAAAATCCTAAAGATTTTTGAAGTTTTCGAGCCGCTTCTTAGTCACGAAGCGGCTCTACAAGCAGCGGGGCTGGCGGAGCTTCAAAAGGCACCGCCGCCGCCGAAGACGAGGAAACCGGAAGCCCCCCATTGGGGTTATCTTCTACCAAAAAACATCCTGGCTGGATCTGGATCCCATCTTCCATTTACTGGCTTCTCCCCATGGCAAATTGAATCTGACTCTGTTCTGGACAGCTATCTCGATGTCAAACAGACTCCTAACTTTTAATGATTTCCTTTCAACGTTCTCTTATGTTGGAATGAATAAAACTATCAATATGCTTACTGTTGCTTCAGGTTCTTGGGAGAGTAGGATGACAATTAAGTCACAGTCTTTATTTCTAGAAGCAGGACAACCAAAGAGCTTGTTCTTACATTAATCATGTGTCCTTATTTCCACAAGGAATACAACTAATCTGTGAGGCTTGACCTAATTAAACCATGCCCTCTTACCACCACAGCAAAAAAAAGCTTCTAGAATCTTGTGTAACATTATCATTGATCTTCCTTTCACAATGAATTGATAAGGCTTGCTCTCTTGCAACTCACACTCCCTCATTCCAAATAAGTCTAAGCAATGGATTATAATGTTAATCACAGCATATTAATGCATCAATGATTTAAAAGAGACAAAGCTAGTCCTTCAAAGAAAAAAGCTTAAATTTAAACCAACTCCGGAACAGTTATAGCAAATCCTTCATCCCTCAAAAATGACATACAAATAGTGCTTTAAAAACCCCATAAACCACTGGTGAAGTTGAGCCGGTTCTATCTGGCTCGGGCGAACTGGTAGTGCCGCTGGCGGGAGGCTCCGCCCACCCGCCCAGACATCATCATGTCCAGTTTTTGACTCTCTGCACATGCACAGAAGGCTCTGTGCATGTGTGGAGGAGGCACATGCAAGCACTCACATTTGTGAACCGGTAGTGAAGGTAAGTAAATTTCACACCTGCCCAAACCATTAAACCCTGAAGCCCCCTGTTCATCCTTGTCTAACTGCTCTTCCAAGCATCTTCTCAACTACCTATACCAGGGATGTCAAACTCGATTTCATTGTGTTTGACCTTGGGGGGCGTGGGGGGGGGGGACGTGGCCACAGGCCAAGTGCTAAGGCGGGACTTCCCTCAGACCGTCCCTCCCTCTCATTATAATCTCCCTCCCTCCTTTCTTCCTTCCTTTCTTCCTTCCTTTCTTCCTTCCTTCCTTCCTTCCTTCCTTCCTTCCTTCCTTCCTTCCTTTTTCCTTTCCTCTTTGTTCTCCTTTCTTCTTCCTTCCCCTCTTTCCTTCTTTTTCCTTCCTTGCTCTCTTCCTATCTTTCCTTCTTTTTCTTTGTCTTTCCTCTTTCCCTTTCTCGTTTCCTGTCCCTTCTTGGATGCTCAAATGCAAAAGAGGAAACATTTCTCTTTTTGTTTTGTTTGTTTTGCTAGCCCTCTGCCAGTGAAAACGGAGCTTTAGGGGCACGCGTGTGGCAGTGGTGAAATATAAATTTAAATAATAAATAATAAATAAAAATAAAAAATGTAAAATTTGTTACTACCGGTTCTGTGGGCATGGCTTGGTGGTGGTGGGCAATGTGACTGAGTGGGCATGGCCAACTTTCTTATTTTTTACTTTTAAAATCATTTTTTCTACAACCTCTTCGGCTGAAGAGGTTTTTAAAAAATTCTTTTAAAAGCCTCTGATGATCAGACAACTCAGTTGGGATCATCAGAGCCTTTTAAAAGCATTTTTTCTACAACCTCTTCAACCAAAGGTTGTTAAAAAAAATGCTTTTAAAAGCCTCTGACGATCCCAGCTGAGTTGCCTGATCGTCAGAGGCTTTTTTTTCTTTTAAAAACATTTTTTCTACAACCTCTTTGGTGGGTTTTTTTTTTTTTTGAATCTCTGATCTTCAGTCTGAACCAAATCAAGTTGATTTCCATGGAGCGATAGAAGTCAAGATAGGGTGTTGGGAGATGACCGGTTCCCTTTCTGCAAGCGTTGAAGAATGGAAAATCATTTGGTTGATTTGTTGCCTGAGATAGTAGCTGAGAAAATGGCAAGATAGGTTCGGGGAGAAAAAGGTTTTGATTTTTGTCTGTGTTCTGTTTTTCCTTCTATAAAGATGGTAGAGGTTGGACTGTCACTCTTGCCTAAAAGGAAGCTTAGGATAGTAATAAAATGAAGGCTGGGACCAAAGATTATGCCTCCCCCAGTATTCTAAATTAGTCTGGTTGTTCCAGCTTTAGTGGAGATTGTTTAAATGAGGGCTTGAAGATGTTTGTACGAAATAACAATTTTTGAATTGTTTGCTGAATTTCTTTGTCAAACTCTGCAGCTTGTTTTATTTTGCAAACAATACAATGTGATTAATAATTAGTTCCCATGGAAATTTTTTCCGTCTTTTGGCAAATAAGGGACCCACCGTGTTTTCATTTAAATTTGCAATAAAAGATTCCAGGGCAAACCTGTTTGATTTTAGCTTGCTATTCTTTTCAGGCATTTTCCAAAGACTGAAATTGCCCTACTCAAAATCTGATCTAAGAACAAGAGCATCCACAGGGAGTGGATGAAAAAAACAAGACGTTGGGTACCACTTTTACATTTGTAACAAACACAGTAAAAAGGGGCAGGATTTTGATTTCACAGTTATGGATATCCCTTTCAAAATGTACGTACTAATCAGTCTTGAGACTATATGCAGAGTGCTAACAGTTAAGTGGGCAGAACGAACAGGACCACTCTAACATCTGATCAATGCAAGAGAAAGCAAAGTGAAGGCTTGTGGTGACCACAATAGATGTGATGACCTGGGACAAGGCATGAAGGCCACACAGCCAGCTGAGAGTTCAAACTTCCCTTTAATTCTCCAAAATTCTCCAAATGCTCCCACATTCTTGGCAAGTCCTAGAGCAAAGCGCGCACGCGCACACACACACACACACACACACACACACACACACACACACACGGCAGCCTCTGGCTGTGTGCAGTCCAGCAAAGCAAAGGAAAAGGGAAATAAGTCCATGAAACAAGAAACAAACGAGTCCACAAAGTCAGGAACAAGGCACTGAGTCCACGAAGTAAGGAAGAAGCAAGCAATTCTGCAAACTCCAAATGTCTGTAGCGGCACATCAAACTCTACCAATTCAGCATTTGTTTCCGACAAATGCCCCTTCCCACAGTGTCTCCTTAAATCTCAGTCCCCAGGTGTGCCTAGTGAAGAGGGGTGGGGCGCTCTCCTCCTGAGTCATCAGGTCGGCCTGCGCTGTTCCCACCTTCTCTCCACTCTCCATGCTCAGGGATCAGGAGGGGGTGGTCCTTGCTGATTGCCTAAGCTCTGTCGCTCCTCATGTCCACTGCTTACCCTCTCTCGGTCATCCTGCCCCTGTTTTTCCCTGCTAACAAGCTGTCCCAATCGTGAGGGGCCCTGAGCTGCCTCAGCCTGCTCCTTCCCACATTCCTCCAAAGCCACCAAAGCCGGCCCCTCGATCTCCATCGGCTCCAGCTCTGGCTTGTCCTCCTCCACAGATTCAGGCTCCAACGGGGGCATGACAACACAGAAGAAAGTTGCTTTTTAAAGAGGTAACTGGACTTTCTTGTTCTTTGAAGACGTTTTGCTTCTCATCCAAGAAGCTTCTTCAGCGCTAGAGTAGAAGAAGCTTCTTGGATGAGAAGCGAAAGGTCTTCAACGAATAACCAGAAAGTCCAGTGGCCTCTTGAAAAAGCACTTTTGGGTCAACCATGACCTGGATGACTGAGAATCTCCATAAACACAGAAGAAACTTAGATTCTACTAGTCAACCCTTCTTCAGCTTCTCCGCATACGGAATTGAAATTGCAATATGCCTAGCGTCTGTGACAACCATAGGGAGCATAGAAATCTGCAAAGCCACCCTTTGGTTTGCAAACTGCTTTGATGTGATGGTTCAATTACACTACTGAATCAAGTCACTCCTTTGAAGTTTTTTCATAACAAAATGCACCTCACATTTAGTCTGGTTTTTGGATCTCGGATCCAGTTGTTCTGCGATGATCAGTTTCTACACTGTGGCTTTAGAAGTTGGAGCCTAAAAGGACACACCCTGAAGTCTTAATGCACTAGATGTATTATTCTTACTTCCTCTGCAAGGTAATAGAAACTGAGGGGGAGGGGGGAAGGTGACAGGAATCTAGGTGGTTCAGTGGCTAAGACACTGAGCTTATCAATCAGAAAGCTCGGCAGTTCCGTGGTTCGAATCCCTAGTACAGGTCTCCTGTGTGAGCAGGGGGTTGGACTAGATGACCTCCAAGGTCCTTCCACCTCTGCTACTGTTACATTCTTTATTTCAGGATAATCATCAACCCTTTCAAAAGTGATCGCGCAATGCAACCTTTTGAAATCTTCTGTTAAAGTCAATAGTTCTTCTAAGTTTTAATGCTAGTGTAGGTGGCCGTAGATTATTAACACAAGCGCTTATCAACTCTTGAGTAAGTAGCAATATCTCCTGTCTTTGGAGAAGGATTAAGATCTGTTTGAAACCCAAATGAGGTGGAATGTGGTCAGACACTTTCGTTTTTAATACATCAACTTCTCTAACCACAGAGGCTGCAAATCCAGCACTCAGTTTAACAGAATAATTATCTGCCAAAAGTAGACCAAATCGTTTGCTGATTTAGATAACCCACCGGATAAACTCCTGAAGAACTGAGCCAACGCCATTTGATAAAACTGAAAATATTTTGTGCTCACTCACCCACAACTTGATGCGTTACTGACATTCTGATGATGGGAGTTGTTAATCCAAACTATTGTGTTATTCATGCACACTTTGTTTGGGTCGTTCAGCTCTTGTTTTTCAATGTCGTATTGAATAAATGTGTCTGTCATGATCCCAAAAACAATCAGCATGGCTGGCTGGGCTGTTCCATGAAGAATGGCACAGATACCCCCTGAAACCATCATCAGTATCTCAGCCGAAGAAGCAAATCTGAACTGTAAGGAATAAGAGGCAGGGTTTGTTCATCAGTAGTTTTCACATCATTTGCTTTTACATTACTAATCCATTATTTTTATTCATGATCTAGCATTGTATCCTTTCAGGTGTAACAGATCCCTGTTCCCATCTTCAGTTTGTAACAGAGGAGGACCTTCTCAATTAAATTTCTCCCACACAGATAATTGTAAAGATAATCCTCATTTAGTTACCACAAACCAGGCCCAGCAACTTGGTCATTAACTGAAGTGGTTGTTGATAAGTGAAATCACCACTATGCTTACAATCTTCATATTTCTTTTGCTTTATAAGACCTGCAAAAGATTGTAAATGTGAAAATTGATTTTTTTTTCCCATCACTGTTGTAACTGTGAAGAGTTGTTCACAGATGCTAAGTAAAATATTTAGGGAAGAAAAGAGACTTGATTTTGTGTAGTGAAATGACTGGGATTTCATTTTTGATTCTGAAAACCACTTTCCAGGCCGGACTTCTGTCATTGTTTTGTGTCTGGTTTCAGTCTGTAAATCAGAGGTGGGTTGCAGGGGGTTCTGACTAGTTCTGGAGAACCGGTAGCGGAAATTTTGAGTAGTTCAGAGAACCGGTAAATACCACCTCTGGCTGGCCCTGCCCCCAACTATTCTCTGTTTCCCGAGTCCAAGCTGATCGGGAGGAAATGGGGATTTTGCAGTAACCTTCCCCTTGAGTGGAGAGGGGATGGAGATTTTACAGTATCCTTCCCCTGCCCCGCCCACCAAGCTATGACACGCCCACCAAGTCACGCCCACAGAACCGGTAATAAACAAATTTGAATCCCACCACTGCTGTAAATGTTAAGGTTTGAGCAAGTGAAGAGCTTCCCTTCTCTTCTCCCACCCCCTTGATTTGATACCATGGTTCACAACTGATGATACAGGAACTCAGGTTAGATACACACTTAACAGACTGTGCAGAATGTGTATACATGCATACACAAACATACATGTATCTTTCTATTCAATTGTATCTTTCTTATTTATTTATTTATTTATTTATTTATTTATTTATTTATTTATTTATTTATTTATTTATTTATTTTTATATGCCGCCCTTCTCCGGAGACTCAGGGCGGCTTACAATGCGTTAAGCATTAGCCTTCATACTTTTGTATATTTATACAAAGTCAGCTTATTGCCCCCACAAACCGGGTCCTCATTTTACCCACCTTAGAAAGGATGGAAGGCTGAGTCGACCTTGAGCCCGGTGAGAATTGAACTTGCAATAATTGCAGGCAGCTGGATGTTAAGTGCTACCTTAGTAGGAGGCATTAGCCTTCTACGCCACTCAGGCTCCTGAGTATCTGATTCTCAGAGATTGTCTGGACAAGTCATTGGCAAGCATTTTTAAAAGTGTTATGCCGTAGTCTCCTTCTTAGGGCTGAGAGAAAGTGACTGACCCAGAAAGCTTTTTGTCTAAGGGGGGTCCAGAACTCCAATTTCTAGCCTGATGCCTCAACCTCCAACCAAGATGGCCCTCTTAAATATAATAACAAAGTACTTTCTTGGAAAACTGAACTCTTGTTTCTATTTTGATTGGACGAGGTTCTGCGACAGATGAACTGGTGGGACTTGATAGGAAAGTTTGTGAACCTTGCTCTCAAGAAACATGCTGTATGTGAAAAATAATGACAACCAGGAATGCTATTACCAGCTGAAAGAATCCAATTCGAATCTCATCTTTTTTCTTGTCTGGTATCCTTCAAAGAAAGAAAAACATGGGGCATTATTATACATGTGGTTTCTCTCCTTCTAGTAGATCTGCCAGAACCTTCTTCAGACATCCCAAGATGGAAGACAATGTTTTCTTACTAGCAGTTTTGCCTCACAGATGACTCCCCTTCAAATCAATCCTGCAGATAAAATATTTCGAAGAGATGGAGAAGCTCCTTCCTTTTTGGCTTCAAATCTGACAACCCGCAATAGATGTTTTTATAAAAAAAAGGACATTGTCACAAATGTCATAAGGTTAGACAGGAGATGCTGTTTTTCTGTGGCAGCCCTGATGCTGTTAAATGGCCTCCTCATGAAGATCAGGCTAATTCCCTCTTTATTGGGTTTAAGGGAATTTTAAAGCCTGAACTGCTCCAGGGAGCCGTTCCTTGAGTTGAGATGGAGTTTTATGTACTACCATGTGTTTGTTGTATTATTGTTGCACTGGGCACATTCTAAATTGTACCTTTTTTCTTGCAATCTGCTGAAAGTCATTTTGATTGCAGCAGCATGGAAATATGCTTCATAAATAAAATGCCTAAGAATCATTGTACAAATTCGGTTTTCCCAGGTGCCCGGATCTCATCAGTTAATTGATGGAACAATCAACCATTTGTAGTAATATATGAAAGAGTTACTCCCTTATTCTGATAGCCGTAACTTATTGGAAGGAAGTACTTTGTTGATGCATATTAAAATCAAAGGGGAATTTTGCTAATGGCTGCATAGGCTGGCAATTATGGGAGTTGTAGTATCAGGTAATGGGGAAATAACAGGTTGGGGAAATTGATCTAATCTGAAGAGATTAGTTGAAATTTTCTGAAAAGGTCAAATTAGTAACCCACAACTGGCATCATCATCACCGATTCATATCTTTACATTCTTATTCAACTTCCTTACTTTTCAAACTTTTTACATATTAGTTACTCCTGGGACTTACTGCTGTCCCAAGTGATTCTGTGGTTGCCTTCACTTGAGCAAATTTGAAACAGCTGGAGAAACACTAGAACTTTAGGAAGCATTAGTATAACCTCTCTTTCCAAATTGTGGGGAGTAATTGTCCCATGTTATATGAAAGTGGGCAGTATCTAATATGCTAAATCTGGGCTCCAGATATTTTTTTAAAAAAAAACTGAATACCGACTAGAACAGAAGAAGGCAACGAAATGAAAATAGAGGACAAGTCCTAATAAGGATCTGGGGAAAGAAGGCTGAGGAGATGACATGATAGCACTCTTTGAGTTCTGGAGAAGTATCTTGTAGAAAAAGAACACTGATTTTCTGCAGGACTAGATTTGTAAGTTACAAGAGGACAAATTTTGTACATCGGAAAAAACTTCTTCATGATAAGAGTACTTCAGGAACCGAACAATTATTCAGAGGAGAGTCAAGCTATTGCTCTGGCTTTTCCACACCAAACTAATAGTTGGACTCGGTGACCTAACAAAGAGGTCTTCTGATTATGATTTTTTAAGCCTTAAGCCTGAAGTAGATAAGGGAAATGATTGACGTACTGAATGGTTACATAAGGACACGCAGGCAACTTTTTCCAGGGAAAGAGGAAGATGCAGTAGATAATTAGTCCAAAGGCTATGATTCAAAGGATAAGAGTGTTTTTTAAAGAATGGGTTGATATTTTAAGCAGAAGCCAACCTGTTCAGGCATCTGTATGAGGACTATTTAATATTTTGCATTACCATATTAAAATGTTTTACTCTCTTGGCATTATTCCATCCTGCCTCCTTCTCTCAAAAAAAGCTTAATGGAATGCATGAAATCAATGAAATGAAAAGCAAATGCACTTTTAGAAAAGAAGAAAATTTGTCTTACTTGTGTTCTTTTGCATTGTTCTTTGAAGAGGCTTCATTCTTCCCACCAAAATTCCTGCAAAAAGCAATACATTTTTCTCATTGGGAGCAAGATTAATGGTCCAGTTCTGTTCAGAGTCAATCCCACCGTTAATCTTCCTCCAAATATAGTCTGCAGCTTTGTGAGTGTGTGTTAGAGTTCAATAAGAATATTATCTTTAAAAGAAATATTATTTGAAAAGCCTTGAAATACAAAGAAAGTGAGTTTTATTCAGAATGAGCTTTAAATTTAATCAAAAGCCTGTTTCAGTATGGTTTTTATTCCCCCAAAAGAGTGGTATTCAGGGCCAGGCTTAGCACACTTGGCACGCTGATTATTGATGGAGGTTGAGCACAGCGGAAAAACTGGCAGGAGTAGGAAGGAGGTGAGAGGTTGTCCAAATCTCCAACAGAATACTTCACTTTGGTGAAGATTTGGACAAAGCACTGCTTTGAAGCTGAGCAACAGGGCTCCGGCTTCTAAACAGCAGAGCAAAACAGCTGCTTCATTGCAGATAGTGGGTTGAAGCAAGGGCATACACCAGGGGTGTCAAACTCAAGGCCTGCGGGCTGGATCCAGCCTGTGAGGTGCTTAGATCTGGCCCATGGGGCCACCCTGGAAACACCGAAGGATCGGCCCATGGTGTCTCTGCGTGACTCTCCCGAGCTCCATTTTTAGCCATGACAGACTCCTGCAGCCCTCTGCCAGTGAAAACCGAACCCGGGTGGGCCACTGACAGTTCCCCAAGCTCCATTTTCACTGGCAGAGGGCTTCAGGAGGCCATTGCAGCCGAAAATGGAGCCTTGACGAGTGACGTCAAGCTGGTTATGCCCACCCTGGCCCCTCCCACCCCCCACCCCCCCCGAGGTCAAACACAATCCTGATGCGGACCTCAATGAAATTGAGTTTTACACCCCTGGCATATACATATAGAAGGGTATTCCTAGCTAAGGAATGCCCTAGAATAGGCTCTTTGCATTGCACAAAATGCCTCAACAAAGTCCTCGCACAGGTCTTTCACAAGGTGTGGGACCCAACATGCTCAGAGGAACCAAGAATCTGGCACAGAGCAAAACAGCTTAGAATAAAAAGGTTGAATGTTGAGCATGCTCAGCGACCAAGGGATGGAGGGAAGGGATGAGGAGGAAGAGGAGGCAGAGAAAATGTCTTGAGAAATAGCCAGAGTAGATGAGATCTGGAAGAATTAAAAGCTCCACATCCAACATGTTTTGCAAGTCTCACTTTTATATCCTTCTAGAGCTCTGACTTACTTTGCTTTGCTGATGTCATTATCTGTTGGGGAAGAAATACATGGAAGTTAATATGGAAGTGAAATCTTTAGCAAGATATTTTTCTTTCTCCCTACCAATTGCTATATGCATAGACTAGCTTTTTTCACTCCATTGATCTTTTCGTAATGCAATGCAGTGTTTGACTGAGGATTCCCCTGACCTGTGCACTCATGACTTTTGTAAAAAAAATCAGAATAGACCAAACTGAAAAATCAGAAAAGACCAAATCTTCAGTTTTGGTTCGGTTTCACTAAACTGGTTCCTTATGCGGGAGGAAAAACAACACAGATTTTAGTTTTGACCTTTGTCTTTTTAAGAGAAGTGGGAGGAAAACTACTTCTTCTTCCTCAAGTAGGAGGAAAACTACTTCCTCAAGGAAAAAACAATTCAGTTGCCTTTTGAAAAAGCACTTTTGAGATAAGAGAAAAACTGGCTTTCCACATTCCACTAATTCAAAAATCCTTGTCTGACGCCTCCTCAGACTCCTTATGCTTTCAGTTACCTTGTCTTTGCCTACTCAAACATCTAACTCGGTCCATTTTATAAAGCATTTTATTTTAGATATCCACCCTGCTTTTTTGGGGGGGATGGGGTGTTAAATAATCATGAAGATTTAACAGTGAGTTAATATATATATATATATATAATGAGAACATTAATACAGTAAAAATTGGAGTTGAAATTAAACATTAAAATGCATTAACTATTAAAAGTTTGGTCAAAGAGATGTCTTTTTTCTGTCTTCCTGAATATTGGGCCAAACACAGCTTCCCAGGGAGTTCCTTCTACCTGAGAACTTCTCAGGAGAAGGCCCATTCTAGTGTAAAAGGCAGGCAGAGTTTTGGCAGTAGGGAAGGGAGAGGGTCAGGTTTGCCTTCCGCACATGCGCAGAGTGTCAAAAATGGGACATGATGATGTCGGGCAGGTGGGTGGAGCCTCCCACAGCTGCAACTACCGGTTCACCCGGACTGGATAGAACCAGATAGAACCGGCTGAATACCACCATTGGAGATGGTCCTTAAAAAGACCTTTTCTACTGACCTAGCTAGGTAACCAGGCAGGTGGATAGTAAACACCTGGACTCCAAGCCATTAAGAGTTTAAAGATAATACTCATATCTTTAAGGCTAGATGTTTGATAAAGATAATGGCACTTTTAAAAAAAAAAGCAAAATCAGTCTATATACTGCATGTCACTGTGAATTTATCCTGCACTGCAGTC
The DNA here is from genome assembly GCF_029215685.1 of Pituophis catenifer annectens. Lineage (NCBI taxonomy): Eukaryota > Metazoa > Chordata > Lepidosauria > Squamata > Colubridae > Pituophis > Pituophis catenifer. The sequence goes on along the minus strand of NW_027256881.1, from coordinate 198,413,960 downwards.
AAATGGCTACCGCAATTTACATGTATACATTTATGTGAATAACAGGGCCTGCACAGGACTTTGAATTTAGAGCAGGGGTGTCAAACTTGTGGCGCGTGGGCTGGATGCATCACACGCTGGCCATGTCCACCCCCATTTTAGCAAAGGGGGGAAAAGTTGGGATATGTCACATGACAACAATGTGTCGCCGCGAGTTTGACACTCCTGATTTAAAGGGAAAAATATGCTTCATAGGGCATGGACTTTTCATGCAAAACATGGAAGTGCCCTTCTGGGAGAAGATGCAACTTTAAAAAACTGCTGAGAGCAGTAGTGGGTTTCAAAAATTTTTACTGCCAGTTTTGTGGGTGTGGTTTGGTGGACATGGCATGGCTTGGTGGGCGTGGCTTGGTGGGTGTGGCAGGGGAAGGATACTGTAAAATCCCCATTTCCTCCCGATCAGCTGGGACTTGGGAGGCAGAGAATAGATGGGGGAGGGGCCAGTCAGAATTTTTACTACTGGTTCTCCAAACTACTCAAAATTTCCGCTACCGGTTCTCCAGAACTGGTCAGAACCTGCTGAAACCCACCTCTGGCTGAGAGGTGTTTTTTTTTTTAAGTTTAAGTAAAATCAGTTGATCTGTTTTGTTGTTTTCCTTTATGCGAGCACTATTCTATCCCTGAAAGCAGTTGACAACTAGTATTTATGCCAAAAATTAGCAATCAGCCTTTTCATGACCATCCAATTCAACACACGTTTGTTTAAATAGACCAAACGGGAGAAGATTTATTTATTTCCCTCTGAATTAGGATCTAATCTATTGTTAATGGTACTTTATTGTAATAAACAATGACCATACAATAAACCATAATCAAGGAATGCTATGAACAAATCAGGTTTACTAATTACTATATGAAGTCAAGAAGTGTTCCAAGTTCAAAAGCTTACGTGACTCATTTGATTCAAAGGCCAAATTATCTTCTCCAATTCTCTTAATACTGTACAAAGTAACTGGTTCAGGCATGATTCGTTTCTTTCGACTCCTACAAAAATCGAAGAAATTGTGATTCTGTTGTAGGCTAACACCAAATCATACAATGATCTTTGATACTCCTAAAAGATCTCTCGCTGTTCTGTGACAGCCATTTATTTATTAAAAAATAGAATCAAAATCTGTTAGTAGGTTGAATCTCAACAATAAACATCCATGGTATAAATAACTTTAAAAACAATATTTAATAACTGAACTATGGATAAAATAATTCAACTTATCAAAAAGCAGTAAAATAGGTGATATCTACAACTGAACGGAATTAAACAGTTTTCTGAAACTAACAATGTAGGAGCTGATTAGATTTCAGTCTAGGGAGTTCCATAGCATCAACATATCACCAAAAAGCTACATCTGCAGACTTCCATCCCTATCATCACCCAGAAATGGGGTTTGCTAATAGATTTTCTCGGGAAATTGACTGGAGGAGATGGTCCTGGAGATATCTCAGTGTCAAGACACATAGGGTTTTAAAAGTCAAAGCCAACACTTTGAATTGTCAAGGTAACTAACAGGAAGACAGGGCAGAGGCCCAGGACACAAAGTGTACTGTGCTCATCTTGGTAATTTTCTGGCAACAATTAGGCAATCACATTCAATACTAATTGAAGCTTCCAAGTGGTCTTTGGTTTCAGGAGAGTGGTGATAAGGACACAAGTCACTGTTGTGAGATCCTCTCATCCCAGGTAATGCTTGTAATTGTTGTGTTGGGCAAAGCTCCCCCCTCAACTTGCCTGTCCAGCATCATCTATAAGTACTATCCCAATCAAGGGACACAAATGAAAATGTAAGGGATTCATAATGAACAAACAATTAACTCCAACTTCTCAGGGTTCACCCTCGGTATGTTTCACCCCAACCAGCTGTAGGTCATCTAGTCCAACTCCCCCACCCAAGCAGGCCCTACACCATTTCTGACAGATGGCAGTCCAGTCTCCTCTTGAAAGCTTCTGGGGATGAAATTCCCACAACTTCTGAAGGCAAGCTGTTCCATTGGTTGATTGATTTCACTGTCAGAAAGTTTCTCCTTATTTCCAGGTTGAATCTCTCCTTAATCAGTTTCCATCTATTATTCCTTGTCTGGCCTTCAGGTGCCTTGGAAAATAGCTTGACCCCCTCCTTTCTGTGGAAGCCCCTCAAATATTGGAACACTGCTATCATGTCTCCCCTGGTCCTTTTCTTCACTAGACTAGCCATGCCCAGTTCCTGCAACCGTTCATCGTATGTTTTAGCCTCCAGTCCCCTAATCATCTTGGTTGCTCTTCTCTGTACTCTTTCTAGAGTCTCAACATCTTTTTTATAGTGTGGTGACCAAAACTGGACAGTATGTTGACAATATCACCTGTGTGGTCCAGGATGGTGATGTACAACGGAGTACGTTTGTACATCACCAAACCCCATTCATTAGATGATCTCTTCCAGCAGTTTCAGGTAAATGTCAGAGAGTATTAAAAAGTTGAACATCACTTGCAATCAGCACTTAACCAAAAAAAAAAAAAAAGCATTAAACTATCTATAAATAGAATTGATATTTAACTGTACCAGGGGAAAAATTAGCAATTTTTAGCCTACTCTGTCTCCATACATTTTCATGTAAATTTGAAGGGCTTGTGTCTGAATAATTGTCTCTTTTCAATGATCCTACAATCAGTTGTACAGTACATGCCCTTGCATCCTGTATTTCCAATACTTTAAGTAGTAAATGATTAACACCTGATGAAATGTACTGGAAGAGACCCATCACTCACTCACTTTAAATAATCCATTTTAAAAGATTGATAGATAAATTGTTGCTTCTAAATAACTCCCACAAATCCTTTCTCTTTGTCATCATGACTAGGTTCATGGGAACTATCATTCAAAACATCTGGAAGAGAGCAGGTTACTTATCCTTGCCTTAATGGAATTGAACCATTGTGGCAGTCCAACAGTGTGCTAGCATAATTACTATAATTCTTTTTACTTTATATTTTAGGATTGGTCTACTTTATACACGGTGGTAAGATTTAACCACAACACAAATGCCAGATGTTGCTTTAAACCAAACCAACCCTACATGAGAGCATTGTGCAACAGGTGAACTAAACATTTTTGTCCCTCATCCTAGATTTTCCTATCAGCTCCATTCTGTTGGAATAATCATAGGTCTCTCAAAATATTAATTTCTGTTTTTAAGCCATAGATTCTACTGTCAGCGTTCCAAATTAGGCTTTCTTCCAGCGCTGACATAACAAGTTGAAGCAGAAAGAGCGGAAGCTTGATTTATTGCTGAGATGAACTTTTACCTAGTTTTGAATGTACAGATAGGGTTTCCTGGGAGACGAGGATGGGGGCTGCATTCCTGTGAAAAGAACATGCCGGGATGTAGAGATGGATCTGTATGATGGCCAATGGGACGTTGGGGGTTGGAGAGCGGAAGAGGAGGGGGTTGGAAGGAGGGGCCAGTTTGGCTGCAATTTGAGTCAGAAATGTCGGATTCTGCTATTCTTAAAAATAAAATGGTTCATTAGACAGCTTGCGCTTGAGAATGAAATTTATTCAAGATAGCACCGAAACCTGACAGACAGCCAAACTCTCCTCCAAATCCAGGCTGGCTGAGTTTAAATCATCCCATTCCCTCCCAGACATCTGGTCGGAGGGACTATGGCTGAAGCCAAGCTATCGGAGGAAAGCCTGCTTCAAGAAACGGGAGGAGCAGAAGCGGTCGTGATTCCAGCCAACTTGGAAAATACAAAGGTTCAACTTTCTTCACCTTCCCTCCCCGCAGAACTTCAAGCAAAGAAACGTGAAGCAGATAAGTACCTGGGGACTGTGCCAAAAGCCTTAGAGACGGAATCCCCTTTTGCAAAGGTAAAAGATAAAGAAAAACCCCTAAGTGAATTGGGAAGGGCAAGCTGGGGATGGGAATGGCAGCGAAGCCCAGACAAGGCAGCACCTCCCCACCCCAGGATGAGAGACGAGGCAGAGGACTATCAACACCAGGGCTGGCCCTCCAGAGCTCAGCACAGAGAGGAGAGGGCAGAGAGGGAGGAGCCACCCCAGTTCAGAGGGAAGTTCGATGGTGACCCAGACAACCTCGCCCAATTCCTCGATTCAGCTGAGATATACATAGAGCGGTTCGGACACCTCTACCCTTTCCCCAGAGCCCTAGTGAATGCCATCTCGGAAGGGCTGGAGGGAGAAGCAAAGAGGTGGTCAGCATCACTCTACAAATACAGGGCCCCCCAGCTACAAAATGCGGATGGGTTCTTGCAACTATTGAGAGCCCATTATGAGGAGGAGGAGGAGGACCCCTATGTGGAAGATGAGCTCAGAAACCTAATGCAGAGGGGGAAGCCTATCAGAGAGCATATCCGTGAATTCAGGAGAGTCATTGGGACACTGCCTCCCCTACCAGAGCGATTGCTGGTGTATTTTTTTAGAACAAGCCTAGATAAAAGAATTTCCCAAGTGACTGCCTATCGTGACATCCCAAACCGACTCGCTGAATGGTTCCGGGTAGCGATAAAAGTCGACAGAGGGCTGCGGGCGAGTGACACGTCAAAACCACCAGAGGGAAAGGAGAGAGGCCGACCAGACCAGGGGCCACTCAACAGACGAGAAACCCCAACATCACAGCCCTCCTACAGACCAACTGCCCCACGGAGCCCACTGAAATGCTACAGATGTGGGGGAAGCGGCCACATAGCAGCAAGATGTGGAACACCTAGACCGGGACCAGCTCCACCGCCCAAAGCACGACCGGAACGAGGGCCCAAGCGTGTCACCCACGTACCGCAGGAAGCTCCCCAAATCCCTGAGTTTTTCACTCATCTGACCGAAACCAGAGGAATCCCAGATGAGGGAGATCAGTTCCCTGAACCCTATGACACGGAAGACGAAGGCGAGGATGACCCGATGGTGAGTGGACCCGTCCATCCTTTTCTTTTCCCCATACGCCTAACAGCCCCCAAAACAGGGGCCCAAGAGACTTTCCAAGCCCTAATAGACTCGGGTAGCACACGGTGCCTAATCAACCTACCCACAGTTCTAAAATTGGGAATCCGAGCTAAACAGCTCAAACAACCAATTCGCTTCGAGCAAGTTGATGGGTCCCTAGTGGGAGGAACGTACGCCACACACTTGACTGAACCCGTGAGACTAGAACTCGCAGATCACTGGGAGACAATCCGCTTCATAATAGCCCCCAAGATGACAGAACCAGTCATATTGGGACTCTCATGGCTCGACAAATGGGGCCCAATCATTTGGTGGCAAGAGGGAACCCGCAGGCTGAGAATAGCAAAGGGGCCCCAACCCCTGCCGCCCCGACCAGAAGAATTCCCTCCCATGCTGAAACCCCAAAGCAGCCCTCCACTACAGAAGAAAACACCACCAACACAAGGGTCCCTCCCAGAAGGTGCAGCAAAGCAATTGGCAGCCGCACCCACCACCGCTTGTAACGCAAACCAGATCCCAAGGGAGTACCAAGACCTTGCAGGAGTATTCAGCGAGGCCGAGTGTGACATTCTGCCCCCCCACCGCGAGACCGATTGTGCCATCGAGATTATCCCAGGAGCGAAACTACCCAAACCTAAAATGTATGCCATGACGCCCCGAGAAATGCAGGAAATGCGGGACTACATAGACAAAAACTTACAAAGGGGATTTATTGAGCCAGTGAAACCAAGGGTAGCGGCGCCAGTCATGTTTAAAGAGAAAAAGGACGGCTCCATGAGACTGGTGGTCGACTTTCGAAGTATCAACGCTGTTTGCGTACACAACTTGTACCCCCTTCCCCTCATGAAAGACATGTTAGCCCACCTAGCTAAAGGGAAGGTTTTCACCAAACTAGACCTTCGAGAAGCTTATTACCGAGTACGCATAAGGGCAGGAGATGAATGGAAAACAGCATTCAACTGCCCCCTGGGTAGTTTCCAGTTTAAAGTAATGCCTTTTGGATTGCAAGGAGCCCCGGCAGTGTTCATGCAGTTAATAAACGAAGTCTTACATGAACACCTTTACAAAGGGGTCCTCGTCTACCTGGATGATATTCTTATCTACACGGAGACCATAGACGAACATATACCCCTCGTCCGCCAAGTACTGAAAAAACTGCTACGGGCAAACCTATATGTCAAACTGCCAAAATGCGATTTCCACCGATCACGGCTAGACTACCTGGGCTACCGAGTATCAAATGAGGGGATAGAGATGGACCCAGCCAAGGTCCAATCAGTTCTACAATGGCAGCCCCCTCGCACCCGCAGACAACTGCAAAGTTTTCTAGGCTTTGCGAATTTCTACAGACAATTCATCCCCTCGTTCGCGAAGATTGCCAAACCTTTGACAGATCTCCTAAAGACAGGAAGCCCAGCGATGAAACCTCGCCCGGGACAACCCCTACAGTGGGACCTGACCTGCCAACAGGCATTTGAGACGCTAAAAGGACTGTTCGCAAAAGAACCTGTCTTAAGACACCCGGATCCAGAACAGCCTTTTGTCATCCAAGCAGATGCAAGTGATGTGGCAGTAGGAGCCGTGTTACTCCAAAAGAACAACCAAGGTGATCTACAACCCTGCGCCTACACCTCCCGCAAACTCACCGATACGGAGAGGCGATGGGCGGCGTGGGAGAAGGAAGCGTTTGCAGTAAGGTGGGCCTTGTTGACCTGGCGGCACCTTCTAGAGGGAGGCCAGAAACCATTTGAAGTCTGGACTGATCATAAAAACCTAGAGGCCCTAAAAACCCCACGAAAACTGTCGCCCAGGCAAGTGCGGTGGGCACAATACTTCAATCGTTTCAATTTCGAGCTTAAGCACATCCCAGGTGGGAGAAATTTCCTGGCTGATGCCCTCTCCCGGATGCCCCAATACAACAGTGAGCGGGAGCAGGTAGTGAATGCCATCATCCCCTCAACCCAAGCTGTGGCCCAAGTGGTAACCAGACGGCAACGACGTGACCAGCAAGGCCAACTTGCAAGTGACTTAACTGCGAAATTAAAAAATGAAATGCTGACAGACCCCTGGTATCGGGACAATCAACATCTCTTGACAAAAAGAGATGAACTAGCATGGAGGGGGACAAAGCTCTATGTCCCACAGAGTTTACGCATCCTGATTCTCAAGAGGAGCCACGATGTTAAACCAGCAGGACACTTCGGGTTCCTAAAGACTCTGCACCTAGTACGAAGGCAGTTCTGGTGGCCACATATGAGAAAGGACGTAGACAGTTATGTAAAAAGCTGTACCATTTGTGCCACGATGAAGACAAGGCCAGGGTGCCCGCCTGGACTGTTGCAACCAGTAGCTGAGCCAACAAGACCATGGGAAGAGATTGCAATGGACTTTATAGTAGACCTACCGAGGAGCAGTGGAAATACAGTGATCTGGACTGTAATAGACTTATTCTCCAAACAGGCACACTTCATTCCTTGTAGTGGACTGCCTTCAGCCCGTCAGTTATCCAAACTGTTCCTGAAACACATTTACCGCCTACATGGAGTCCCCAGGAGAATCATTTCCGACAGAGGGGTCCAGTTCACAGCAAAGTTCTGGAGGGAGTTTCTACGGTCCATAGGTTCATCCCAAGGGCTCAGCTCAGCATTTCACCCGAGCACCAATGGGGGGGCAGAAAGACTGAACGCTATGATAGAACAGTATTTAAGATGCTACGTCGACTACCAGCAGTCCAATTGGGCAGACCTCCTATCTTTTGCGGAGGTTGCATATAATAATGCTGTCCACAGCAGCACGGGGCTAACCCCGTTCAAAATAGTGAGTGGCATGGATTTTGTTCCCATGCCAGAATACCCGAGGGAGCCCCCTTCCTCAGTCAGTTTGACCGACTGGATGGCAATGTTGAGACAAACTTGGGAAAATGTTAAGAGGGCGCTGGCAAAGGCGGCTCAATCTTATAAGGACCAAGCAGACAAGCACCGAACTCCCCAAAGACCATTTCAGCTTGGAGAGAAAGTTTACCTCTCCACCAAGTACTTGAGACTTAGACTCCCGAGCAGGAAATTGGGCCCAAAATTTATAGGACCATTTCCTATAATAAAAATAATCAACCCCGTTACAGTGCAATTGCAGTTGCCACGGCTTTTGGGGAAAATTCACCCCGTTTTTCACAGTAGCCTTCTAAAACCTGTAGTGGGGTCTACTTTAAGGCCAACGCCACGTGAACCCCCTGGGCCCCTGGTTGTTGGGGGCCAAACGCACTATGAAGTGCAGCGGATTCTTGATTCAAGATGGCACAGGGGGCGCCTTCAGTACTTAATTAAATGGAAGGGTTACCCATTGTCAGAGGCTTCCTGGGTGAAGAGCACAAACATTCAAGCTGATCGCCTTATAGCAAAATTCCATGCAGACCACCCGGGAAAGCCGGGAGGGGGGGTGCACAGCCAGGGAGGGGCTGATGAGACTAATCTTGTTGTGTTTTCCCTATGGGATAGGTGATGTCGCAGAAGTGAAGGGAGAGGGGCCGGATGTCAGCGTTCCAAATTAGGCTTTCTTCCAGCGCTGACATAACAAGTTGAAGCAGAAAGAGCGGAAGCTTGATTTATTGCTGAGATGAACTTTTACCTAGTTTTGAATGTACAGATAGGGTTTCCTGGGAGACGAGGATGGGGGCTGCATTCCTGTGAAAAGAACGTGCCGGGATGTAGAGATGGATCTGTATGATGGCCAATGGGACGTTGGGGGTTGGAGAGCGGAAGAGGAGGGGGTTGGAAGGAGGGGCCAGTTTGGCTGCAATTTGAGTCAGAAATGTCGGATTCTGCTATTCTTAAAAATAAAATGGTTCATTAGACAGCTTGCGCTTGAGAATGAAGTTTATTCAAGATAGCACCGAAACCTGACATCTACAAGCATTTGTTCAGATCACTTCGATACCGTTTCTAACCATCCAATAAAGGATTATCCAATAATCTTTTGCATTCTTAATTTGACTAAGACATGGCTTGACTTTCTTACATATGTCCAGCCAGCCCCCCTCATTGCCCAATAGATACCTTTACAATGTTTTGAATTCCATACTCTGGTTACCAAGAAGCTACATTGCTGGAAATGTATGTTATTTATTCTTTTTACTTCCTCATCTCTGTTTTTGCCATTTGTTTGTTATTTGAGGTTTTTTTTTTAATCCTCTCCTGATGCTGATTTTTCTTTTGTTTCTCTTTAGAACTGCTTTGGCAAGAGAAGACACCGCTGTCTCCAAGAGCAAATACTAATCCCAGTAAGAAACAATTGAAATGTTCCAAAATGAGGGATTGTTTAAAAACGGACTTCCAAGATGTCCACATCCATTCCATATTGGCCAGTTCTCCTTTGTCTTTTTCAGACAGCCTTCCATAAATCATGCTTGGTTTATTCATCTGCACTTAAAAGCGGAAAAGTGGAGGCTTGCTTTCCCCCCCACAAATTTGGCTTCCTAAAGGCAGCATGTCTTACCTTTTCAAAACAAGTGAAGGGATGGTGCAGAGACTGTCCAAGCCAGGGCTGCCAAAATAGCCTAAACCCCAAAACAGTCTGATCTAATTAATTCTTCAATTCTGGAGCATGATTTGGAAAAAAGAAAAAACCCCAGAGCTCACTGGAATGATGTATGATTTCCACTGTGTGCTGCTTTAAGGAAAGTTTTATTCCCAACCCCCCTCAAGGTTATCTTTCTGCTGTGTTTCAGAACAGGGGTCTCCAAGCTTGGCAACTTTAAGCCTGGCGGACTTTAACTCCCAGAATTCCCCAGCCAGCAAATTCTGGGAGTTGAAGTCCGCCAGGCTTAAAGTTGCCAAAGTTGGAGACCCCTGCTTCGGAGCACAGATGCAGATTGCCATGTTTGATGGGTAACACTTTGTGCAGGGTGGAGTCAACGCCTTGCATTCCACCCTTGAAATCTGGCTGCAAAAGAGCCGATTTCCTGACATGGGAAGTTTTTTCAAGATGGAAAACAAGAATCATTTGCGTCCCAAAGGCACCCTGTTTATCCTCCCACTATTAAAAAAATGATGGTATGGTTTCAATTGGAAACCAACCAACTCCTCCCTGATAGCATCATCACCCTTCAAGAAATGTTATCTATAATTTCCCAGCGGGTTAGGAAAATACATCTTCTTAGTAATCCAGTCATGGGACCATAAGCCTCTTCTCCTTTTTCTTTTCTTTTTTTTTTTTTTTTTTTAGTTTTTTAAAAAATCGTTTTAAATAAGCTCTATGGATACAATTTCTCTAGCAGAATATTGTTGAACATATTGTCCCTCCTAACAGTGTTACACTGAGACTTCCCTCTTTTGATGATAGTGACCAAAGTTTCACCCAAGATGGAGTAAAATGCTGGGTCTGAGTCTAGCTGGAATAGACACAGGTCTCTCAAAATATTATTTTCTGTTTTTAAGCCACAACAAGCATTTGTTCAGATCGCTTCTATACTGTTTCCAACAATCCAATAAAGGATTATCCAATAATTCTTTGTATTCGTCATTTGATTAAGACATTCTTATTTCCAGCCAGCCCATCATTCCCAATAAATATCTTTACAATGTTCTGAATTCCATACTCTGGTTACCAAGAAACTGCATTGCTGAAATATATGTTATTTTTTTTAAACCCCTCCTCTCTCTTTTTGCAATTTATTTGTTTCTTTAGTTCTTTTTAATCCTGTCCCTTTCACAAATATACTCATTCTCTTTAAATGTTTAACACAGATAAGTCTAATTGCTGATCACACAACCTCAATCAGTTGGACAGCAGAAGACAACACAATGCCCTAAATCAGTAGTGAAATCTGAACTGGTTTACTACCGGTTTGCTGGCTGCGTGTGCGTGCTGTGTGCACACATGCGCAGTGCACATCACGCACCAAATGCGAGGTGTGTGCACATGCAGTGCATGCCAAAAGGAGGCATGGGGTAAGTAGAACAGCACGCTGGGGGGGGGTGATCAGCTGTGGCGTGCGATCTTTTTTTTTTTTACTTTTAAAAACATTTTTTTAGAACCTATTCAGCCGAATAGGTTGTAAAAAAATGCTTTTAAAAGTAAAAAAAAAAAGGCTCTGACGATCTCGCAGCTCAGCTGTGATCGTCAGAGCCTTTTTAAAAACCTTTTAAAAACATTTTTTTAAAAAAAGCGGCAAGCGGGCGACTGGGCAATTGGGTGAGCATGGGTGAGGGGCCCAGAGATTTTTGCTACCGGTTCTCCGAACCACCCACCGACATCACTACCGGATCGGCTGATCCGGTCTGATCCGGGAGCATTTCACCCCTGCCCTAAATCTTTTCCAATGTGTTGCATGATTTCTCTTCTTATTTTTTTAAACAGGGTTTTAAATGAGCCTTGCAAGAGATGATTCCAGGGCTCAAAATGGCTTCTAAGAATTGGGAAAGGGATAATAGTTGGAGGCATCGGAATTTGAAGATGCTTCCATACAGAGCATCCTTGAGTCCATGCTTGTCTATCTGGTACCCTTTCTATTTCCATTATTTGCTAGAGCTTGTTGATGTAGAAACTGTGCACTGAAATATGGCAGCATCACAATCATTGGACTGTACTCCAATTGCTCAGACACAACATATCTGCTGGCTGAAAGGAGGATCTTGCTCAAATCCAAATTTTATTTCTAAAGCCCCCATTTTGACTCTATCTGGCCAAAGGGAACTTAAGACAGAGAATAGAATTCAGAAAGCAATTACTAGCAAATTGGGACATCTATATTCTGCCTTCATTGCTCAGCCTCTTACTGGATGCTAGTCTGGCAAAGGAACCAAAAGCAGTGTGCAATGCTGCCTAATAAACTACCTAAGGCACACACACTGACCTATGGTAACAACGTACACTAGCAACAAGGACAACTTTAAAAACAAACAAACCAGAAGCTGTTTTTTTAAAAAAATGAACAAAAAAGAGGAATGGTTACAATGACGTCCACAGGAGAGACAAGGAAGCCAGAGTGACGAAAATGACATTATGATCTGTTGATACAAGCCCTGCCTTTTTTTCTGGATGCATCATGAAGTTTCATGCACACCCAGAAGTGATGGCGTTTGCAACAGAAAGGGATAGCACCGTTTGAGTCACTCTGTCATAAATAGCAGGTTTGTGTGGACATCTATCTAGTGCATGAATGAGAGAAGGCTAAATACTACAGTTGGGGAAGAACCCTGTGTTTAAAGCAAAATACACGAATGGAGAAATAGGTTGGGAAGGGAAGGCTATGGATGGGAGCCAAAACAAGAAAGCCAGCCCATCAGAACTGTTGACACATTAAAAAAATAATAGATCAATCAAAGTTAATTGAGTCAACATAGCATGACTGAGTGGCACAGTCAGTCAGGGCACGGGATTGATAAAACTGAAGCAATAGGTTAACTAGTGTGAATGTATGTACGTCTATCTATGCCTCACACAATCTCACATCTTATGCAAGACACTGTGATTAGGGCAACGGATGATGTTCTGATCTGTCAGAGCCTACAGCCAATTCTCTGACCCCCTCTCACCGTCATGGCATTTAATGCAAGTGGTCCTCTTTTCATCATCATATTTTGGACACTTTTGGACCTGGCTCTCTTTGCCAATCCATAATGTTGCAAAGGGTAGATAGAAAGAAAGATGATAACCAACAACAAGGTGGATGGACTTGATTCCAGCAACACTGGGGGTAACATTGGACGACCTGAAGGGCCAGGTTGGGAAGTGATTGTCCTACACAAGTTCTGTCTATATAATCTCTCAAAGTTGACACCAACTTGATAGCGTGTACTAAACCCAACAGTGATATAAATCTCAGTATATATGAGTATATATGTATGAACCCAGAACAAGATACGCAGTGCGAATGTTTTCACTGCATGTGTGTGTACATTATTGTGTGTATACACACACACACACACACACACATACACATTTACATACACTGAATGTGTATGTGACAAATGAACCATTTAAATTGCCACATAAATGTGCCTGACCCTTTGGTCTGAATTGTTATTCCTTGGGCTCTTGAAATGCATAACATAATAATAGAAATGCAGTATCCAAGACACTATGTTGATTTCTTTAAAATATTCCACTGTGTAGATTATGAGTTATTTTTCCTTTCAGGAATGAACATAAAAGGATGGGTTAGATGTGGGGAATAATGCAAGAGGAACGTCACCATCCAGGCTGTCTTATTTATTTATGTATTTATTCAATTTGTATGGCTGCCCTTCTCACAAAAGCAGTTCTGAGCAGTTAATACAACATAACCATTCCAAATACAGAATAAACAACAATATAAAAACATTCAATGGCAATTCAGGATAAGAACCAATCAAGAGCAACCAATAGTAGCACATTAGAAGTTTAATTAACCTCTCAACCTCTCCATTTAATTCAGACCCCCCCCAAGCACATACATATTTTTAAAATATGAAAACATCAGATCCTCCATTTCACACATAATATATAATTCTGTTTTAATATCATCTAAAAATAAGAAGTCAATGGCTTTTCAGTACAAAACTAAATATTCTAAGTAAGTAAGTCCATTCTTACGGAATGCTCCTGATGTGGTCTTACTGCATAAGTATATTTTAGAAGATGTTTTCATTGATATTTCAACTGCCTGTCATTAAAGGAACAGTTTGGAAAACCTATCCATTCTATCCACTCTCTTACTTAATATCATTAATCCAAACGAAACAGAATTTCATAGTTCATTTAAAAAAAAAAAAGACAGACTTTACACTATTAATGGAGCAAGCACCTTTATTCCTTCAAATTACAGTAAGACTGTGAGAATCTGGTCACAATAATTTTAAAACGATTTCCTTTAACTTGTTCAAGGTGTGCTATTTTTAACATTATTTTTCTCCTAAATCTATAATAGTAAAAAAAATATTACTCACCAAATGAGGTTTTGAAAAATAAAAAGAAATAAGTATCAAATATTCCAACGCAGCCGCATTAACCAATAATACGTCTGTTCATTTTCAATGTCCACCAACTTTTGCATAGTAACTTAGGGATCAGGAATAGAGCCTCCAATGTTGCCCATGATTATTTACCTATAGGTCAGTAGCCGCAAAGTCACCCAAGTTCATTGACATCCCATGTAGAATTTTAACTTGACCGCTGCATCACACAGCTGAATAGCCAATTTAGGATGGAGGTGGGAGGGTGTAGATAAGGAGATGCATTGAAATGTTTATTCTCAAGCCAGGGAAGACAAAATGATGAATTTTCTACTGTTTCACTCCAGCAATTATTACATTACATTGCATACCAGGCTACTGCCACTCAATTCTGTAAGAACATGAAAATGAAGTTAGAAGGTTGACATTTCTCCCAGTGCCCTCTTGCCTTTTGAAAATGACAACATTTTGACTTACAACAGTTCATTTAATGACAGTTCAAAGTTACGATGGCACTGAAAAAGTGACTTGTTTTTCATACTTGCGAATGTTGCAGTAGCGCCGTGGTCATGTGATCAAAACTAAGCTGCTTGGCCACTGACTCATATTTATGATGGTGGCAGTGTCCTCGGGTCATGTGACCTGATGAGCAAAGCTAATGGAGAAGCCAGATTCACTTTATAACTGTGTTACTAACTTAAAGACTACAGCGATTCACTTAACAACAGTGGCAAGAAAAGTCTAAAATGGGGGGAAACTCACTTAACAAATGTCTCGCTTAGCAGCATAAATTTTGGACTCAATTGCGGTTGTAAGCTGAGGATTACCTGTGTTGCAGTAGGTCATATTGAAAACTAAGTTTAAAAAACACCTTTGGGGAAATTAGCATATCCATGCTCTTGTTTTCCATTTGCCGTTTGAACAATTAACCTGCCAACTTTTACTGAAAAGCTCCATCTTCTTTTAAAATCTAAAAACCCCCACTTCAAAAAAAAAAGAGATCCAGAAGTCAGATTCTCCCCAGGGGAGAATTTACTCCCTTTGGAATTCAATATTTCCTCTGGGCTGTGTAGGCTTCCTTTAGTGTGCCATTCATCCAAACGCCTCATGACAGCAAACACAGAAAGAATTCAGTCACGTCCCTTGATTTCTCCTTTTATTTTTATACTCTTGTGGATCTTTCAGCTGTCCTGTAATGCCACCATCGGCTTTCAGAATCAAACAGGAAGGACTGAATGCAGGGATTAACCTTTCTCCTTTAAATCATGCCCTGGGAACAAAGCAAAGTGAATATCATGTGGGTAAAATTGAGATTATAGTGGCATTTTATGGTATTAATAATCCTGGTTGTGTCATACAGTAGAACCTCTGGTCACGAACGCTTCTAACCACGACCAAATCGGGGATTTTTGTAAGCGCTGCATTAATTTTGCATTAATTTTGGTTAGGTTCGGGTCACGACCAAATCAGGTTGTGACCTAAGTTATGGAAAGAATTATGGTCGTGACCAGAGGTTCTACTGTATATAACGCAATAAATAAGATCTTAAATCAGCTGCTTGTGTCTCTCTTTAAATTCCTCCCCCACACAATCAATTCCTTCATAAACCTGAAGGTATATTGATTGACTTGTATTAAAATAGAGTATCAAGAATGATAACACATTTAAAAGCATACAATAGCAACAGCACTTAGACTTATATACTGCTTCACAGTGCTTTATAGCACTCTCTAAGCAGTTTTACAGAGTCTGCATATTGTCTGGGTTCTCCTTTTACCGACTTCGGAAGGATGGAAGGCTGAATCATCCATGAGCCAGTCAGGATCGAACTCCTGGAAGTTGGCAGAGTCAGCCTGCAACACTTCATTCTAACCACTGTGCCACCCCAGCTTCCTAATATTATTCACTTGGTTACATTTGACTTACAGCCCACTGTTTGCTCCAAGATGCACAATGAAAATAGCCAGCAGTCCAGGAAAATTGGATGAAAGCAAAAAATTTACACAACAATCATAATTTAATAGGTAATATTAGCAGCACTGATGCAATGATCATTTTAAAGCAACTCAAAATACAGTACCTCACTGAAGATGGGTGTGTTCAGATTTTTTTTTAACCAGAGGGAATCAAACAAATACCTGGGTAAATCACCTTTTCCCTTATATTGATAAACAGCTCTCCAAAAGCAAGAGCATCTCTGAAAGGAACCCCTCAGGATATCTCATTGTCTAGTTAGGATCAAAGCCATATAGGATTCAAAACAAGATCTTAATTATGCTGAGAAAACAATGGACAATGAATGCTTATTCAGAGCTACCAGTTGTGAAGTGCATGAATTAGAGCAACCCCTAGGTGGCAGCACAGAAATCCAAAAAGCACTAACGTTTTGCTGCCATCTTATGACCATCTGGATTGCTGCAGCTCAGATTTGGTCATGCTAGCGTCTTTTGAAATGGGCAGAAATGACACATGTCACTATAGATTAAATTGGGATTTCTTATAATTTATTTAGACGGGGCAAAAGTTGTTTATCATCTGGATGTGTATACATCTGACCCATAGATCATACTTATGTTTACTCAATGCTCAATTCCACTATGCTGAGTTGCAATTGGTTCCAGGTAACCCACACATTATTGTATCCTGAAATAAGTGAAATTTTGGGCTCACTTTCTCTGACTCTTTTTCAGATTCTGAGGTGACTTGTGCCAATACCCATCTGATGGAGCTGAAAATAATTCCTCGGAGAAGGAGGAGGAGGAGGAAAGGGGGAGGGGAAGGAGAAGGAGAAGGAGAAGGGAAAGGGGAAGGAGAAGAAGGAGAAGGAGAAGGAAAAGGGGAAGGGGAAGGAGGGGAAGGGGAAGGAGAAGAAGGAGAAGGAGAAGGAGAAGGAGAAGGAGAAGGAGAAGGAGAAGGAGAAGGAGAAGGAGAAGGAGGAGAAGAAGAAGGAGAGGGAGAGGGAGAGGGAGGGGAGGGGAAGGGGAAGGGGAAGGGGAAGGGAGGGAGAGGGAGAGGGAGAGGGAGAGGGAAGGGGGAGACCCCTAGGCTTGGACAAACCTAATCCCTTAAATCACCACAACCAAACCAGCAAATCCTCTTCAGAGTTGCTCCTTCCTAAATGTCCTGTAGTGACAGCCCATCTCAGGTAGGAAGTTTACAAAACACAGTCTCAAAGTACAATGGTTAGAGCACCAACATCCACTACAACATCACCTGCTCCTCCTCCACAATCACACACTTAGCTCTACTTGGCAAAAAAAAAAAAAAAGTAATAATAGTAACCATTTAGAATGTTGTGTCCTGTAAACAAGGTGAGTTAGCCAACCATTTATAAATTATCTGTTTCTACTAAGCCTTTGGGATCCTGCTCTCGCCTTTTGTGTTTGGTTTTCTAGCTTTTCTAGTAGATGCTGTTGTTCCTTTTTTCTAAGACCATCCATTGATCTATTTGTCTTTCATTATCTATCTAGCCCCATTCCTGTGTTGTAATGTGTAGGGAAGTTGTGTATGTACTGTATGCACACATGAACAGGATAGAGGGATCCCACATAGCCAATATTCTAGTGCAGGGATCTGCAACCTTAAATACTCAAAGAGCCATTTGGACACGTTTCCCACAGAAAAGAAAACACCGGGAGCCACAAAATCTGGGTGGGCATGGCCAACTCAATGTCATTCACTTCCACCAGTCACATGACACACACCCCCAGCCACGCCTACCCAGCCAGTCATTAGGGCAGAGAACTAGTTGTTAAAAAACACCAGGAACCACAAAATCCTTTTGACATCTCTCTCTCCCCTCCCTCCCTCTCTCCCCCCTCCTTCTCCCTCTCTCTCTGTATCTCTCTATGTCTCTCTCTCTCTCTCCCTCTCTCTGTATCTCCCTGTCTCTGCCCTGGCCACTTCTCCATCCCCCACCGTCGCCCTTACCTTCTCAGGCCAGTTGAGGAGTGACTGGGAGGGGAGGGCGAGGGGTGGGGTCAGCCAGTGGTGGGATCACCTGACAGGGAACCACAGCAGAGGGCCCAAAGAGCCACATGCAGCTCCAGAGCCACAGGTTGCTGACCCCTGTTCTAGTAGCTTTTTCAGAGCTTGGAATGAATGCTTAGAAATCACAGGGATGGGATTATGCTCTTTCATCTAAGTGTTACTACAATTGCAAAACTTACATATACTTTTTGTGCATATCCATTCTGTGTAAGTTTGATCTAGCGGTTAAGGCACCAGGCTAGAAAGCTGGAAACTGTAAGTTCTAGTGCCATTTTAGCCATGGAAATTGTCTCTGGGTGACCTTCCCAAATCATCTCACAGGTTTGTTATTGTAGAGGGAAATAGAAAGAAGAAATTCGCTTCTTTGAGTTATTTGTAAAAATAATTATGGTGGGATACAAATAAATAAGTTTGTACATTGAGGGCTTTATATAAAGTTTGGGATCTTGCCTTTTAAAAGTCAAAGGCCAAAGTATATTCCTGTACAGCTTGTCTTCTATAAAAGGTATATATAGATAATGAAGTCATCACATGGAATTTGATGCCCTCCTTGGCTTCTATTCATTGATTCTATGAACAATCAATGCATGATAGACTAAAAATAGTTTCACTGGATCCAGTCACCGATTGTCAGTGGTTTACTCACCTGATATAGATCGACACAGATGACAAGTATATCATATATTGAGTCACATATATGAGTAATGCCATTCATGTCATCTGTCTAACTTTTTAATTTATTGTTCATCAATCTCTTCTAATAGGGTATTTATGTCTTCTCCAACATTGTGCCCTTCAGAAGGATTGGACTGCTTAATTTTTTTGGAAATGTTTAATTTAATTGGATATAACGGATTCATTTGTAATATCTATGTGAAGACTTTTTGTTTATAAACAAGAGGTTATTAGTCCTGGTAATGTATAATGGTTTTTATTTTTTAATAATGTTTAATTGTTAATTGAGATTAGATTTTGATTATTAAGAGAGGAATTAAGTGGATTTTCTTTAAATGGAAAGGGAGACTAAATACTTATGTTGTTAATTGAATTTCTTAATTTTTACTGGACTTTTGCTGGTCAATAAGGACAGCAGCGGATTTAGAGATGTATCTGTAGAAAATGGGATGAGCTATGGAATGAAGATGTATTTGGTTGTATTTTAAGAGATAATGATGAATTGTTAATGTTGAATATACTTGCTGGGGTTGGAAAAGTTTCTTCTTTCTTTTTTGGGGGGGAGGGAACTTTTCTACATGTTTAAAACATGTTTTACTCTTTTTAAAATGAATTTTTGTATTAGGTTTCTGTATTAGTTTTCTTGAATATTAAGAAAACTTGAATTATTGACTTATTATAATGCAGTGCAATTGTTGAAAAAAAAATAGTTTTAGCTTCTCTGGGGAATTGATTTCTTGTTTTGTTCTCTGAGGGTGGAGATGACGGACTGCCTGTTCATTTAGGCCCAATTACACTGTTCAAGTATTTTTATTTATTGGTTTTGAACCAATTAAGGAAGATCATCTTCTGGCAGAAGAAGAAACTTTCCGGTTTATGTTCATGGAAAAGTTTTCTGAAGGTAAACTGGTTGCTGCTTGGAGTGGAGTGGAATGGAATGGAATGGAATGGAATGGAATGGAATGGAATGGAATAGAATAGAATAGAATAGAATAGAATAGAATAGAATAGAATAGAATAGAATAGAATAGAATAGAACAGAACAGAACAGAATAGAATAGAATCCTCTTCAAAACCAGAAGTGGCAATATTATTCATGACTCGAGCTAGTCCCATCCTTTTTTTTTTTAAAGTAAGTAAACGATTGTAAACGATTAGAATAGAATAGAATAGAATTTTTATTGGCTAAGTGCGATTGGACACACAAGGAATTTGTCTTGGTGCATCAGAGGTGGGTTTCAGCAGGTTCTGACTAGTTCTGGAGAATCGATAGTGGAAATTTTGAGTAGTTCAGAGAACGGTAGTAAAAATTCTGACTGGCCCCACCCCCATCTATTCTCTGCCTCCCAAGTCCTAGCTGACTGGAAGGAAATGGGGATTTTGCAGTATCCTTCCCCTGGATTGGGAAGAGAGTGGAGATTTTACAGTATCCTTCCCCTGGAGTGGAATGGGAATGGAGATTTTGCAGTATCCTTCCCCTGCCATGCCCACTAAGGCACACCCACAGGACCGGTAGTAAAAAAAATTGAAACCAACCACTGTGAGGCATATGCACTCAGTGTACATGAAATAAAAGATACGTTCGTCAAGAATCATAAGGTACAACACTTAATGACAGTCATAAAATGGGTAAACAACACCCTCCTGTATCCTGCCAGTGCGCTGCAACAAATTTACACACATACCCCCACTGCCCGCGCGCGCTCGTTCCTATTGCTGGAGGAAAAAGCTATACCACCGAGGAAAGGGATATATACCCCCAAGGAAATCAGCTTAGTCTTCTTTTACGGTGGGGCGGAGCGGGGCAGATGGAGCGGTGGCAACTTTCAGATTTGCAGACTTCAACTGGCTGGGTGGGGGATTTCTTGGGAATTGAAATCCACAGGTCTTAAAAGTTGCCAAAGTTGGACACCCTCGGATTAGAGACCCATCGCGCAAAAAAGGCAGTTGTGACCTGATTTGCAAGGATGACTTCCTTTTTTTTTTTTTCCCCAATCCTACTTGAGGTTTTGGGTGGGTCCGCCCACGCCCCCTCGTTTCTTCTTAGGACATTGCGGGCCGGCCACGTGATCCCCGCTGTAATGAAAACTCTTTACTCTTTACTCTACTCTTCCTCTAGAAAAGAGCCTGCTCTAAAAATAGCCAAAGTTCTTGAGATGAAAGGAGAGCAGCGAAGGGGGCAGGTAAGTCCATCCCCTCCCTTCTGCGTTATCTTAAATTTGGGTCAGAGAGTGAGAGCCTTACAGGACGGCAAGCACCGGGGTGGGGTGGGGTGGGGTGAGTGGGGGGCAGATCATTCCCGTAGCCAAGTAAACTTGGTTTGAGAAACGACGGAGGAACAATGCGTGTCCCAGGGACGGTTCTGCCTCTCTGGATTCCTTATAAAAGATTTTTTTTTTTTTGTCGTCCATACCTGTCCCCGGATCTATCGCAAAGGGATGTGATCCCGAGGGCTTTTTGCAAGTTCTTAATCAGACACTGAAGAAATGGTGGCTTGGTTTTGAAAGGACACTTTCTCAGTGTCACTTTCTCACTTCCAAATGATCATCAGTGCAAATATAAGCCTGAACCTTTTTTTAGAGCTTGAAAAGCCAGTAGAGAAGAAATTTATGGAGTTCTAGGTGCTCTTTGATATTGGTTATTTACTTGCTGAAGTTTGGTTGGTGCACTAGGATTTAGGTAACATCTTCTGAAGATGCTACCTAACCTGCTAGAGAAATTTCTACAAGCACTAACCAAGCTCAGAGAGCAGCGAAGAACTCCACGCTTCAACCCTGAGTTACTTATATTCTCTTCTATTTCTTCTTCTTTTTTCTTTTACTGATGTTGTATTGTGGAGGACCCCAAAATAAGTTCTAAAAACTAACTTCATTTGTTTGTGCTTCCGTCTTCTCTCCTTTTGCCATCTTCATTTATTACCCAGTTGTACCGATGATTGGAAAATAATATTCTTTTCATGATTTGGATATATATATATATTTGTGCATCTTTTTTGTGCTTTTATTCTCACAATATCCATATGTATACTTAACTGTAAATACACTTTTCTGTATTTACAGTGTAAATACACTACTCTGGTTTTCATGATATACTAAAGGCTAAATTCACAAGCTTTTTAACTTGGTTGTTGAATTAATCTTCTTTTCCCCGAGGTGACACAGTACTTTAAACTACTGTATAAGCTAACGAAATCAATTGGGTGGACACAAGATGTTAAGCCACCAAGGAAACAAACCAAAATGAATTCTAAATAAATTTTAGTATATTACACCAGTAGATTAGTTAAATTAGGACTTTTATTATTCTGATCCCTCCTTCCACTTCAGCTGGAAAATGCCTGGCTTATCATTCTTTAAGGTTGCATCCAGATGACACATCCTTCCCTTCATCCCTAGCTCATAGCCAAGGCCAAATAACTCGGTTTTTCCAGTTTGATTTGAAGGTTGTGTCTTGCATCTTCTCCCTTCACCAGCCTTGTTATATGCCCCATATGCAGGTAGTCCTTGCTTAACAACCCTAATTGGGACTGGAGTTTCTGTCACTAAGTGAAGCACTTTCCTGTGACTGCTATGCTCACCTGCACTTCAACTCCCCTCCCCCATCTCTGCTCATTTGGCTGTCCTGCACTGCACTCTGCACCTCCACGTCTTGCATCCACCACCCCTTCAGTCCACAGGAAGGCTTTTCACACCCACTCATCAGCAGTGGGAAGAGGAAGAAAACAAGAGGCAGCTGGGGACAGCAAGGTGGAGGAGGGCAAGGTGAAATGCAAGGTGGCAGGAGAGGTGGAGTACAGGTAGCAGAAATAGCACTAGCAACAAGCACCTAGATTTATATGCCGCTTTATAATGCTTTACGGCCCTCTCTAAGCGGTTTATAGAGTTAGCCTATTGCAATCTGGGTCCTCATTTTACCGACTTCGGAAGGATGGAAGACTGAGTTAACCTTGAGCTTGGTGAGAATCGAACTTCTAATAGTCGGCAGAATTAGCCTGCAATACTGCATTCTAAACCACTGCGCCACCCCGGCTCATTATGATGCAGGACAAAGTGCTGGGCGGTGGGAGGAGGTAGAACACAGGGAAGCCAAAAGGGCAAAGATGGGATGATTAGATTAGTGAGGGGAATTGAAGCACACCCTGTGAGTTGTAAATGTGAGCAGGCTGCCAAGTGCCCAAATTATGATCGTGGGATTGGAGGAGTGCTGTAAACGCTATAACTTTGAGGATCAGGTATAAGTACCATTCATTTAGTTCTGTTGCTGAACAAATTAAGCAAAGAGTACCCATATACCACTTTGGTGACTTGTATACTAATATTTGATAAGGAGCTGAGACCTGCCCAGTTTCTATGAGTTGCTTTCAGCTTCTGTAGACAGCCTTCTCCTCTGGTCACTGCCAATTTCCCTCCCTGGATGCCATTGCTGGACTGACCATCCCTTGAAATAGGAGCTGCTGCAGCAATGAAGCATAGTAGGAATCTGGAAGGCCACTAGATCAGGAACTCTTCTAAAGTTCCTGCATTGTCTGCCATGGTTACAGTGATTAGAATACAGTACTGCAGGCTAACTATGCCAACAGCCTGGAGTTTGATCCTGATGGGGCTCAGGGTTGACTCAGTCATCTATCCTTCTGTGGTTGGTAAAATGAGGACCCTGATTGTTGGGGACAATATTTTTACTCTATAAACCGCTTAGAGAGAGCTGTAAGGAATGTGAAGCGGTATATAAGTCGTAAGTGCTGTTGCTATTGCTAATCTTGGGGTTGATGTATCTACCAGGGAGGAAAATTGGCTGCTACTCCTCTGTTGCTCTGAGTTCTTAGAAAAGCTCAGGCTTGCTGCTTTTTTCCCCACCAATCTTGACAGGTTAATTGCAATGAGATTGCTGGAGCAAGATTTATATTTAAACATTCTTATTTACCTGAATGCATAAAATACCCAACTCCAACAGAGAACTGAAATCACTGCTCTTCCTATTTGTTGAACTGGCCTCCTCCGCAGCCCACGTGAGGGAGATCGATTGGCGGCTTTGGCACAGGCATGGAAATCTTCAACGGCTCCACTTTAAGTTGTCCTGCGGTATATTGCTAAGACACCACCACTGTCCAGCCTTGTTCTTGAGGCAGGGGAGCAGAGCAAATGATGCTGCCATGCTCTTGTGCCACTTCATGTGCTGTGGAAAGCACATTAAATAAGCTGTCTGTCTGGATAACGTGTGTTTGTATGGACACAGCCTATAGTCACTTGGGATTTTCTGGCACCTATTGCTGTGCAATTCCCTGCACTCGTGTCATCTCCTATAGATACCAGTGACAATGCTTAGCAGATTTTTTCTTTCTTTGATGCCTTCAAGTCATTGTTGACTGTTGGTGACTGCTTGGACATGTCCCTGTGGTTTTCCTGAGGGGGCAGTGCTCATCTTCATTTCAAGGCCATTGAGCCAATGCTGTCCAAAGACATTTTCACAGTTAAGTGACCAGCATATGGACAACGTTACCTCCCACCAAAGTGGTACCTATTTATCTACTGACATTTGCATGCTTTCAAACTGCTAAGTTGGCAGGAACTGAGGCAAGGACAGGAGCTCATCCCATCGTGTGGCCCTTGGGTCTCAAACCTGGGCTGACAACCTTTCTAGCTGACAAGCCCAGCATCTTAACCACTGAGCCTCAGCACTGCACCTTTCTGCCCAAAGCAGCACTATAACTCCTAGTCTTCCAGTTTACTAGCCAGGCACCTTAACCACTACACCAAACTGGTTCTCCATAACAGATCTGGGTAAATTAAAGAGGGAGGAAGAGGGAGAGAGAGGGAGGGAGGGAGGGAGAGGGAGAGGGAGAAAGAGAAAAAGAGGATATTTAGAGAGAGACTTTGGCAGATGGTCACCTCATTCTATCCTAAAATGCTAGCCCACCAAATCAGTTTGCAGTCTTGATCCCAGGGTCTCTGGTCTCTTATGAAGAATTCCTTTCTAAGTTTGTGTAGTGTCAGGTACCCATTTTTGTTAATTAATCAGTCCCAAAGTTCTAGTTACTCCATAGCTAATTTATGAATTGTGTTAGTCTGAGAAAGCAAAAACAATGCTTCTGAAGCCATGTAGATAAATTTTCCTACAAATGAAGGCGAATATACATGTCCCAGGATAACAGTGCAGGATCCAATCTGGGTCCTTAGAACTTCTCACTAGGAGAGTATGTCACTCTGCTGGAGAGAAGTTCCCTGAAGATGGGATCCAGCATGAGTCCGAAAGCCCAGAAGACAAAACCACTGGCCCTGGTGACCGACCCAGATTGGATCCTGTAAAGTGCATATGGATCTACAGCAGTTAGTATAGGGACAGAAAATCCTTCCCTTGCTCTCACTGAGTTACACATGGGTCACCTAGAAGCTCCAAGATAGTTGATTGGCTCTTCCACATCATGTGGGAGATCTTTTCATAATTGCCGGTACTCACCTGAGGAGAAAGCAGCTAATTGCTTTGTCCATTTGTTTCAACATTATAGAATGATCTCTTTCTGGACAAAACAGGTCTTAGCTTTGACCTCTGCAGGAGGGCTTGAAAACCCAACCAGCTTACGAAGGGGGTTATTGTCAGCCTAGATCAAAGTTTTTCTCACAGCAGGATTTGGCAATATTCAGCTGGTGGTTTTTTAAAAAATATTACTAGGCCCTGTTTTATACCTCTTTAAACCTTTTCAAATCATGCACTAAGTTTCAGTGGCAATATACTTTTTCAATAACCCCCCACCCCCACCTCAAATAATATGTTATATTTGTACAATACCTCTCCTAAGTTTAATACATTTAATTTACTTCTTAAACAGAAATAACCATCTAAAAGTGTTGCTGCCTCCTTCCCTCTTAAAATGTCAGTGCTTTGGCCCTTATAAGCTAAAATCTTTTTAATTTTTTCTAAAAACCCTATTGCCAATTGTCTTAGGCAATTGTTTGGAGAAGAGAGGCAGAGAGAATTTGAAGGCATTGAGCTGTGTCTGAGATACAGCACACAGATTAAAGAGAAATATTTGTATATTTTTTTAAATGCACTCGATCGTCAGTTGTAATCCAGGAAAGTATAATTTTCATTCATTCCTGCAACATATAGCAAAGGAATTTAGAAATAATGATTTATCTGAAAGGGAAGTGAAATTCTGAGAAAAGGTCACAATTATGTCACCTTCCTTATTTACTAAGTACACTGAAATACTTTCAGATTTATTACTTTATTGGGATTCCACCTTTCCAAGGAAACTCCTTAGACAGTTTAAAAAAATAGTTTCATGAGCCAAGAGCATTTCAATGTGGAATAAAGATGCAATTAATATTTAAGATTACTGGGGAAAAAAACCCTCAAGAATCCTCAGTTGCGTAATTCTTTTGACCACAATGATTATTTTTTCTGACACATGCTGCTACTCATGACTCAGGATTCATGAGTTTTATGATTCTTGTGATAATTCAGTTTTAATATTTCAATCTGGTGGAGGAGTGAGGATACTCTTCCAACTTGAAGAGCTTTTTCATTTATGGCACACGCCCCCAGTATTTTCTTTAATAAGGTAAGGCCAATTTTATTTCTGATATAAAAATGTACATATTGCTGTAGGATCATCAGTGCCTGTGCGAGCTAATTATTGGCCAACCTGTGGGTCAAATTCCATATATGGTTTATATTGGACCTTGAGTTCCTTTATTACCAACTAACTGAAAACTTTCTTTTTGAAAAGTTTAAACATATTAAAATATAACTTACAATATATTTCAAAGAATACAAAAATTAAGGAATAAGGGATGGACATGGAAGAGTGTTATCCTCATTTGGTAATCACTAGGAAGATTGTATTTTTTAATATTTCTTCAAAAATAGAAAATCAATGGGAATGAACGGCCTCATTGCAGTTATTTAACATGCCAAAAAAAGTAGCTTCAAAATAGAAATGTCCTGGAATACTGAAAAGTGCTGCTTAGCTGTTTTTTGTTGCATCAGTCTTTCCATTTATGCAATATCTCCTCCTTTAAAGTACTAGTTTGGTGTAGTGGTTAAGGCATCAGGCAAGTAAACTGGGAGACAAGGAGTTGTAGGCACAAAGCCAGTTGGGTGACCATGGGCAATCCCCACCCCCACCCCCCTCTGTAAGGAGGCAATGGCAAACTTCTTCGGAAAAGCTTGCTAAGAAAACATCAGGGACTAGTCTAGACAGTTGTCAGACGTCAACACAGACTTGAGACCACCCAAAAAAAAAAAATCCATACAAGTTATAGATGAGTCTTCTAATAAGTTCCATGAATACATTCTTTGGATTCTGGTTATAAAAAGTCTGAGGAGGGAAATATTTGTTCTTTTAATTAGGGGGAAAACCGCAGGAACTTTTAGAGTTGGTTTTCATTAGCTGTACCGATAGGATATATCCAATAAACATGTTCTTTGAGGAATCTACCTGTCTGGAAGTTCTGCTTTTGACAGATGTGTTACTCGGAACCCTGACAAAAGGTTTGTGCAGATGGTGCGAGCAGTCAGACCAACCACATAATTTTTTTAGATGGTGGTCTCATAAAGACAACCCTTTAGCCTCACCACAGTGTGCTTCCCTTCTATTTTGAAACAGAAGACACCCTTACACCATGAACGCTGCCTCCTCCACACTCTTTTGATTGTGCTAGAAGAGAAGCACCAGAAGCACCAGCACCAATTGCCTCCAAAGACAAGAAAAGGAAAGGAGGGGATAAAACACATCCATCTTATGTCTCCTGCCTCAGATATTGGCTGCTTGGCTTCAGCTGGTGATGCTCCGGATTGTAGTACTGACTGTGAATCTGGCATAGCAGAATTGTGTACTTTGCTAAGTCAAATGGAGAAGCACTCCCCTGCTGTGAGTCAAGATAAGATAAAGGTAAAAAATTTCCCCTGTCCAGTCATGTCCAATTCAAGGGGGTGCTGCTCATCTCCATTTCTTTGCTGAGGGAGCCAGCATTGTCTGAAGACATTTCTGTGGTCATGTGGCCAGCATAGCTATATACACCAAGGCATACAGAGCTCTGCTACCTTCCCATCGAAGTAGTACCTATTTATCTATTTGCATTTGCATGCTTTCAAACTGCTAGGTGGGCAGGAGCCAGGGCAAGGAATGGGAGCTCACCCCATCATGCAGCACTCAGGTCTTGAACCCAGGCTGTCAGCTTTCCAATTGTCAAGCTCAGCATCTTTAACCACTGAACCATTGCGCTCCTTTTTGAGTTAAGATATGAATGAGCAAGAATGGTGAGAATGGAATAAGATCATCTTGAATCTTGAAAGACCTGTGGTGGCACAGTGGTTAGAATGTAGTACTGCAGGCTAATTCTGCCAACTGCCAGCAGTTGGATTCTCACCGGCTTAAGGTTGACTCAGCCTTCCATCCTTCCGAGGTCGGTAAAATGAAGACCCAGATTGTTGGGGGCAATATGCTGACTCTGTAAACCGCTTAGAGAGGGCTGTAAAGCACCATGAAGAGGTATATAAGTCTAAGTGCTATTGCTATTGCTATTGCTATTGCTATTGTTATTGTATGTTTTTCAATGTGTTATCTTTCTTGATATTCTGTTTTAATACAACTCAATAAATATACCGTCAGGTTTATGAAGGAATTGATGGGGGAGTGAGAGGAATTTAAAGAGAGACACAAGCAGCTGATATAGGATCTTATTTCCTTTGTTAGATATAATGTGACCATATATCATTAATAACATAAAATGCCAATATAATCTCAATTTTACCCCCATTATGTTGGCTTTGCTTTGTTCCCGTGGCGTGATTTAAGCACTCTTGATTCTGGGGGTGTTTTTTGGTCACAGTTCAAATCCTTCTTTCGTCCCAGCAATGGTAGATAAAATGTATGGCACTCCTCACCACCTTAGCAACAATGTGGATTTATATGTCAGGATACATGGTGAACAGAGATAGCATTCAGCCGGTTCAGACTGGTTTGGGTGAACTGGTAGCTGTGATCGCGGGTGGGCCTGCTCACCCGCCCCGGCTCCATGTTGTGCTATTTAGGCACATTTTCAAGGCCGGGCGCATGCGTGGAAGGCGCGCAAGTGAGCAAAGTGCATGCGTGGAAGGCCAGGCACATGCGCAGACAGCGCACCCGTGAAGCGAGTGTGCACATGAGTGGCGAACCGGTGATAAAGGTAAGTGAAACCCACCTCTGATGGTGAAGTTAATATTTGGGGGACATCAAACTGTATTATCATACGTAGATCATAATGAGAAAAATAGAGGCAAGGGGAAAAAAAAGGAATTGAATGGTAATGGTAATTTGCATCCCATGTTTATTTATTTATTTATTTATTTATTTATCATATTTGTATACCGCCCTACTCCTGAAGGACTCAGGGCGGTGAACAGCCAAAATAAAATACAGAGACATACAAAAGTTAAAAAACTATTAAAAACAGATTAAATAATTTAGGCTCAAAAAAAACAGATTAAAAACATCCAATTTATCTAAAAAACATTTAAAACCCAATTTAAAAGCCAATTTAAAAGGGAGAGTTAGGCCAGACCAGCCTGTTGGAA
Organism: Pituophis catenifer annectens; assembly: GCF_029215685.1. Taxonomy (NCBI): domain Eukaryota; kingdom Metazoa; phylum Chordata; class Lepidosauria; order Squamata; family Colubridae; genus Pituophis; species Pituophis catenifer. The sequence goes on along the minus strand of NW_027256881.1, from coordinate 198,384,841 downwards.
TAAAAACGTTTTTAGGGCGCGGCGGAAGATGCGTAAGTCTTGGATCCTCCGTATCTCCGGGGGAAGCTCGTTCCAGATGGCAGGTGCCCCCACAGGGAAGGCTCTCCCCCTGGGGGCCGCCAGTCGACATTTTTGGCCGACGGCACCCTGAGGAGCCCCTCTCTATGGGAGCGAACTGGTCGGTGAGAGGCTACTGGTGGCAGAAGGCGGTCTCGTAAGTACCCTGGTCCTGAGCCATGGAGCGCTCTAAAGGTGGTAACCAAAACCTTGAAGCGCACCCGGAAGACCACTGGGAGCCAGTGCAGCTCGTGCAGTAGGGGGGTCACATGGGAGCGCCACATCGCTCCCGTCACCACCTAACACGTATATTCATAGCAGCTAACAGCAACATATGATAGAGGAATAATGTTTAAAGAACATAATTGAAAAATAATTAAATAATGCACACACAAAGCATCAATAACACAATTCAGAAGGCCAAGTCAGAAGGTCAACCCTGAACACCCTTTTCAAAAGCATAAGACTACACAGTAACGAGACACGGTTCTTGAGAGAGTGTGCTCCATTATTTGGGAATGAATCCGGGAAAGATATGTTAGAAGGAAGTAGATTTTGGAGATTACGGAAAAAAAGTTGCTATACACTTTATACTGTATAATTTGCACACATGGAATTTTGAGAAGATACGCATGAATTTCTAGGAATAAATTTGATTGACTTCCTTGAGCTTTCTGATCTGTTTGGTTCTTTCTAAGAATGTATGTGGTTTGTGACATCACTAAGCCGTGATTTTTGTCATCTCTAAACTCTGCTTAGAGTCTCAGGCTTCTGAAATCCAGTAGACCTAGTGTACCAAACTCTCCAGCACAGCACATCAAGAATCATGGGAGTTAATCTAATTACCAGAGGATATTAATGAGTACTTCCTTTAAACTAGAAGAGTGGAAAGACTTGCTGCCATTTTATCCCCATGTTCAGAAAAGCTCAGCACCTCCTTGGACAGTTAGCCTGCCTTTCTTCCTTAAATCAGGACTGAGACACACTGAGCATGGCAGGCACCTCTTGATGGTAGGATGAAAATGTAATGACTAGAGCCTAGATGTAGTTAATACAATCAGCCTGGGCAATTTAATCATTTGGACCAATGTTAGCTTTAGGAATTTTGCCCCCCTTCCATATTATTTGCTCACACTTGAGTCCTCTATTTATTTTCAGTGTTTTTTCTGTGAGTTCCTCTAGCCAGATTGGCAAAATTAGGAGAACAGCCCCACTGTCTAAAGAACATAAGATGTATTTCTTTACATACAGTAGGTTCACATTGCCAAAGATTATACATTTGGGATTGTTCTCCTAAAATGGGAAAGCATGCTTGTGCAACTACAGCTAATTCTTGGTTTTCCATCATTATCCTGGAGGACCCAAAAGTTAATTGATAGGAATCCCCCCCCCCATGAGAATTCATATCCTGCTAGCTGCTGATTTATCGCTGGAATTTTATTCTGGAAACTAAATCAGCAGAATCTGAATATAATTAGGATTCCTGAATTTATTTCCACCTTCCCCAGACACATTGATACTCTCGTATAAAAACTTGTTAACGTGGCTACAGTCAGTTAACGTGGCTACAGCTCTCTGTGGAGAGAATACAGAGAGCTCATAATAATCTAAAGCAGTGGTCCCCAACCTTTTTATCGCCGCGGACCAATCAGCCTTTGATAATTTTACCGTGGCCCGCTGAGCGCGCGCAGGAGCTTTTGCGCACGGCCCAGGAGCCTTTGCGCTGCAGCGTTCATGTCCCCCGGCCGCTGCGCGGCCCGGTGCCAGGTACTCCACGGCCCGGCACCGGTCCGCGGACCGGGGGTTGGGGACCACTGATCTAAAGGAATTATAGATCTAACTGTTCAGCCCTTTCCAAAATCTGAACAAGCATGTGAAGCTGTCCTTTAAACACAAAGGGAGAGAATTAGATTTTCACCTGATATTAGTGTCACAACATCTAGGACTTGTGAGCATTCTTTGAGAGAGCATGGCCATAGATGTACATAGCAAGCCAGTGATATTATGCCGGCTTTTCTACAGAATGAAAGAAAAAGGAAGGAAGGAAGAGTTCTGTTCAATTATTCTTAAAATAATTAAAATATTTTATGTAAATCCCTTTGCTGCCCACAATGCTGTCAAACCAAATACATTTCTTCAAGACCTATGGGTGCACTTTCATAAATTAATAATGCAAAACCCGAAGATTGTTAAATACAACAAGGCAAGGAAAAAGGAGTTACTGTTTAATGAACTTCCTGTTGATATGTAAATAAAACTCCCAGAGGCATGGGAACAGGAACTCAGAAAAACAAGTTGCTGTAGTTGTTTTCAGGGGAAAAAAAGTTTCTGTTGTCATTTCTTTCTTTTACTTTAGAAATGTTATGGCACCAGAGTGTAGGAGTGCCATGGTGGGTTTTATTGTAATTCCTGCCACTCCTATATTTCTTTCTTTCCTCTCTAAGGCAAAAGAAAGGCAAAGTCTGTTGTACTGTACATACAAATCTATCTGTCTCTTCAAATGTGATGATGTAATGAAGCCAAGAAACTTGCCTTAATTATTTAAGTCCTATAGTGCTTGCCTTCATCAGAGTGGCGTGGTGGCCTAGTGATGAAGATGTTCACCTCCCACTCGCAAGGTTGAGAGTTCAATCCTAGGTAGCGACAGATGTTTCTCTCCTAAGGTACAAAAAAATATATCTGCCGCAAACTCCGCATGGTGTCAAGAAGGGCATCCAGCCAGTAAATGCTCATTTTCACCCTGACTCTACCCCGAATTAAGGGATTACAGGGTCGTAAAAAGAGAGTTTTTTCATGCTGGCCTTCATCAGCCTAAAACCCTCTAGATACTTTCAGTAACTTTCACCATGCTAAGCTAACATGGGGAAAGAACACACTTGCTGTGGTGAAGCTGTAACCAAATATACTCGAAGGAACCATAACAGAGATCTAATCATTTTAATCTATTGTTTTGTATTCTAAATGATTCTCAGTTTTATTTTATTTTTAACTCAATATTTTAATTGCAGAAATATAATATTGGGAACATTTTTTTTAAATTAAAAGGCTGTGTAGAAATGTGGTACATAAACCATTTGTATAATTTGTGATACAACTGATATGTTGGGTAGAATGTTAATTTGTTTATTTAAAATAGAAAGTAATAGGTCTTATACCAATTTCCTGTTTCTAAGAATGAAAAAATGTTTAGAAAAAAGTTTCTAAATAAAATTCGGCTTACAGCTTTTGTGTGATCTTACCAAACAAATAATACGTGTTCTGTAACTATTGCACCCTTAGGTTAACCGGTTCAACAACATCGGTGTGAACAGAATTATTAAAAGACAAACACATCCACCAGTTCTGTTCTGCAACACGATTACTGCAATATCCTGCTTTTAAGATGGGTTCTTCAGAGAATAGGAAGTAAACTGATAAGACAAGCACACAGCTTCTTGGTTCAGACAAAGCACACTAAATAGGCACCCCGTTATCGAAATCACAGCTCAACATGGCTGAGGTAAGTGTTAAAAGATGAATATTTTTCTTACATCTTTTTTTGTTCTTCCCTCACATCGGGCCCTGAGAATCCTCTCGGGGATGATTTTTGGGTACCATAATGGTGATAGTTTATTCTGTTTACAAAGGGAACAAGGAAAGTCTTGTTCCTTGCTGAGAAAACAATTCTTCAGCATAAAAAGATGGTTTTAAGAACTAGTGCTGAAAGATGTCTCCTAGGTGTTTACCTACCTTTTTACCTATAGAGTAAAAATTCCTGAGCAGGGTTGGTTATTGAAATACATCATTATTTAGTTTTCTAGTAAGTCCATATTCACGATTGTTATGAAATCAGGGTCAAATGAGAAGAACAAAGTCCAGATTAACAGTTGCCTAGGAACTATGTAGAACCACGGCCTTGAGTAAAGATAGGTAAATCATTGAACTAAAGTTCCTTTGCGAAATCCCCAGGAAACACTGCGTAATAAATTCTTTCTCCAACCTAGCTTAGCTTCCTATTTGTGATGTTTTTCTCACAGAGTGCTGTGTGTGAATTAGATAATGACTGACAATGACTTTGTGCCTTCAGATATACTACAGGTGGATTAGTCCAGGACATGGATTAGAAGAACAGAATAGATCCAACACATGCTTGCATATTATGTTAAGGTCTGCTTTGCTTAAACATGATTTACTGAATAATAAGCCCAGAGTTAGTTGAGATTTTATGACACTCTAAATGACATTGTCTGTGTTTATGCCACAAGCCAACAGTCCATGTTACAGCATAGTGCAATGTGTGGCACTGCTTGGAAGATCATTGGAGAAAATTTTGTAGGCCTGAACTGAACCACAAAGTAGTAATATTAATATAGCTAATAGAGCAGATGAGCAGAGTGGATCAGCACAGGCTGGTTCAAAATCATATTCCTCCATTAATCATGAACAACATTCAGATTATTATGTCGATTTGTGTAGTGTAACTCATCACTATAGTATCAAGCGTGTTTTTTCAGATTTGAAGACTTTTTCTCCACTTGCTGCTTTTTACTTGCCTGGTAAAGTAATCCTTGTGTGGCCTGTGGTCTCATTTTAAATTATCACAATAAAGATAGTAGCTAATTGTATTTTTTATGCAAAAAGTTACTGCCTCTCAAATAATGGTCCTCTCTTCATATTTATTCATTTATGGAAGTGGACGGTCAAGGGAAAGACATGAATTTAACGCCTGGGACAATTTTGTTTTCATATTTATTTCAGGAGGAAAGTGACGAGTACAATTTTAGCATGTGGTACCATTTGGTCCTGTGGTTAATCGTCATCTTTATATGGTGGAGATGGAGAGATGGGGAGAATTTAGATGACGTGGATCCCCAAGGGAAATACATATTCATCACTGGTTGTGACTCTGGATTTGGGAAACTGGCAGCTATGACCTTTGATAGGCGAGGATTTCAAGTGATTGCTGGTTGCCTAACTGAAAAGGGGGCAAAGGAGCTGAAAGAGGAATCGTCGGCTAACCTCCAAACAATGCAGCTGGATGTGACAAACTCAGAAAACATCAAGCAAGTAGCAGAACAAGTTAAGAAAGAAGTAGGACAACGGGGTAAGCAATTAAGTCCTGTTGCTGAATGTTTCTCTCTGCCTACTAAATAGAGAGTTGAGAAGTGAGCCTCCGCTCTTTTGTGGGATGGATATTAATGGGGTTATGAACAAGAGGGAAACTTTGTTTTCATCCGCTGGTTCCCAATTACTGGTATGTCAAAGTCCATACTGGTTGGGAATGATACTGTGTTTCCCCGAAAATAAGACCCTGTCTTATATTTTTTTGAACCCTGAAATAAGTGCTTGGCCTTATTGCCATGCGCTCAAAAGCCCGATTGGGCTTATTGTCAGGGGATGTCTTATTTTAATAATAATAATAATAATAATAATAATAATAATAATAATAATAATAATAATAATAATAATAATAATAATAATAATAATTTTATTTCTATACCGCCCTTCTCCCGAAGGACTCAGGGCGGTGTACAGCCTATTAAAAACACAAAACAACATCAGTTAAAATAGTTTAAAATTATTAAATAAATTCGGCTAAATTTTAAAACCCCAGAAATTTAAAACCCAATTTAAAAATGTTATGTTGATAGCCCAGCCTGGCGGAACAACAGGGTCTTTAGTGCGCAACGAAATACCCGGAGGTCGGAGATCTTACGTATTTCCGGGGGCAGTTCATTCCACAGGGCTGGGGCACCCACAGAGAAGGCCCTCCCCCTGGGTGTCGCCAGCCGACATAACTTGGCCGATGGCACCCTGAGGAGGCCCTCTGTGGGAGCGAACTGGCCGGTGGGAGGCTATTGGTGGTAGAAGTCGGTCTCGAAGGTACCCGGGTCCTATGCCATGGAGCGCTTTAAAGGTGGTAACCAGCACCTTGAATTGCACCCGGAAGACCACTGGGAGCCAGTGCAGCTCGCGTAGGAGGGGTGTCATGTGGGCGCAACGGGTTGCGCCCATAACCACCCGTGCGGCTGCATTCTGGACTAGCTGGAGCCTCCGAGTGCTCTTCAAGGGGAGCCCCATGTAGAGAGCATTACAATAGTCCAGCCGGGAGGTGACAAGGGCGTGAGTGACCGTGCGCAAGGCGTCCCGGTCCAGAAAGGGCTGCAACTGGCGAATCAGGCAAACCTGATAAAAGGCCCCCCTGGCCACGGCCGTCATATGCTCTTCTAAAAACAGCCGTGCATCCAGGAGGACACCCAGATTGCGAGCCCTCTCCGTGGGGGGCAAGGATTCACCCCCAATAGTCAGCGATGGCACCTGCTGACTATATCGGGACGCCGGAAGCCACAGCCACTCAGTCTTGGAAGGGTTGAGTCTGAGCCTGTTCCTCCCCATCCAGACCCGCACGGCCTCCAGGCAGTGAGACATCACTTCAAGGGCATCGTTGGGGTGGTCAGGGGTGGAGATGTACAGCTGAGTATCATCAGCGTACAGATGACACTTCACCCCAAAACCACGGATGATCTCGCCCAGTGGCTTCACATAAATGTTGAACAGAAGGGGCGAGAGGACCGACCCTTGCGGCACTCCCCATGCGAGGTGCCTCGAGGTCGACTTCTGCCCCCCTGTCAACACGAACTGTGAGCGGTCGAAGAGGAAGGAGGAGAACCACCGCAGAACGGTGCCCTCTATTCCTAACCCTCTCAACCGCTGCAGCATGATACCATGGTCGATGGTATCAAAAGCCACTGAGAGATCTAATAGGACTAGGATGGAGGAGCAGCCCCTGTCCCGAGCCCTCCAGAGATCATCCACCAACGCGACCAATGCCGTTTCAGTGCTGTACCCCTGCCTGAAGCCCGACTGGCACGGGTCCAGATAGATAGCTTCATCCAGGTGCCGGGGAAGCTGTCGTGCCACCACGCTCTCAACAACTTTTGCCACAAAACGAAGATTGGAGACTGGACGGTAGTTAGCTAATTCAGCCGGGTCCAGGGAAGGCTTCTTGAGGAGGGGCCTCACTACCGCCTCTTTCAAGGCGGCAGGAAAGGCACCCTCACTCAGAGAAGCACTTATAATTCCCTGGAGCCAGCCTCGTGTAACCTCCTGGGAGGCCAGTACCAACCAGGAGGGACACGGGTCCAATAAACACGTGGCGGCACTAATCTTACCCAGAACCCTGTCCACATCCTCGGGAGCCACAGGATCAAACTCCTCCCAGATAATATTCTCAAGACCTGCCCTCATCTCCTCCCCTGGACACATCCAATCGGAGTCCAAGCCCTCCCGAATCCGAGCGACTTTATCATGCAGGAATTGCACAAAATCCTCAGCACGACCCTGCAAGGGATCTTCCCGCACTCCCCCCTGAAGAAGGGAGTGGGTCACCCTAAACAGGGCGGCTGGGCGGTTCTCTGCAGATGCGATAAGAGCGGAAAAATGGTTAGATTTTGCCGCTTTTATCGCCACTAGGTAGGTCTTGATATAAGACCTCACCTGTGTCCGGTCGGAATCGGATTGACTAGTCCTCCAAATGCTCTCTAGGCGTCTTTTCCGACGCTTCATCTCTCTCAGCTCCTCAGAGAACCAAGGAGCCAATTGAGATCGGCATCGGGTCAGAGGCTGCAAAGGCACGACGCGGTCCAAAGCTCTGGCGGCCGCACTCTCCCAGGCAGCCACCAGCTCTTCAGTCGAGTCGTGTGCCAGAGTCTCAGGAAACGGCCCAAGCTCCGTCAGGAACCTTTTGGGGTCCATCAGGCGCCTGGGACGGAACCATCTGGTCGGTTCCGTGTCCCTGCGATGGGGGGAAGCGGTAGGAAAGTCCAAGTGAAGGAGCGAATGATCTGTCCATGACAAGGGTTTGATGTCTAGGTCCCCTCTACCAAGATCATTCAACCACTGACCAGAGACAAAAATCAGATCCAGAGTGTGTCCCCCTATGTGAGTTGGGCCTTGAACTAACTGGGTCAGGTCCATGGCCGTCATGGAAGCCATGAACTCCTGGGCCACCTCTGACGCCTCACCTGCAGACAGAAGGTTGAAATCCCCCATGACAATAAGTCTGGGGGTATCAACCACCACCCCGGCAATGACGTCGAGTAGCTCGGGCAGGGTCGCTGCCACGTGGCAGGGAGCCAGGTACGTAATCAGCAAACCCATCTGTACCCCACGGCCCCACTTCACAAAAAGGGACTCACATCCGGCTATCTGAGGAACAGTGGTCTCCCTCGGACAAAGACTTTTTTGGGGGAAACAGGGTAGGAAGTGGAGCACAGGAGGGAGTAAGCTGATGGAACTTATTTTGCTGCTTTTGTTGGACTTTCCCCCAAGAAAGGCTGAGGTAGGGCTTTTGTTGGCCAGTTTTCTGACAATATGTGGCAGCAGCAGCTATCCTGTGCCAATCCATAGGGAATTTTAAAATGGACCCCCTCTACAAACAAGATGCTTCTGGGATATGTTTCTGTATTTTGCTATGCTTCAGCCTGGCAGTGCAACTGAAACTCCATTAAGCAAAACCCATTTAGTTGAAGTGGCGGTTCTGTAAAATGGGCATAAGAATAATGGCTTACATATTGCCAACAATCTGCCATATTTTGTAGCTATCTCCTTATATTCAAGAAATAATTGCCCCTCCCTCTCTTCCTCTCTCTTTAAGTTCATGCTTTAAAGATGATAGAAAAGGGATAACATATCAATTAGGTATATTTATGTTTGTTTAATTATATTACAGTTTTAATCCTTTCTTAGCCACCCAGAATTGCTGTTTCAATTTGGGCAGCCATATAAATTGATTAAATAATTCAATGATAATAAGGCATGAACATAGCAGGACTTACTTCTGAGTATTGTATTCAATTTATCCCACTTTTCCATTTATGGAATAATTGGAATAATAAAGATGTAAAATAAAATTTAACAGAATGAAAAAATTAAAACCCCAGTAAAATATCTTAACTGTTCTTATCTGCTGAAGGCTAATAGCGAGTATATGACCAGTAAATGAGGCATCTTCAAAAAAAAACAAAAAAAAAAACACACCTCTGTCCTATATATATATCATGATATCTGGGAAAGTCAAAAATTACATAGGTAATTTCTCTTATGTTTAGATTCTAAGCTGTTGAGGGATGTTTAAAGGTTAACACCAATATCTTAAATCAATGTTTCTCTACCTCAGCAACTTTAAGATGGGCGGACCTCAACTCCCAGCATTCCTATGCTGGCTGCGGAATTCTGGGAGTTGAAGTCCGCCCATCTTAAAGTTGCTGAGGTAGAAAAACACTGATTTAAATGATATCCAGAAAGCACTTTGGGAATTGCGCTGGCAAGAAAGAGTCAATATTTTTACTGCCAAGCAACTTGCATCATTGGGCAGTTCCTCCTAATGTTTAGCTAGCTTCTCTCCCTCTTCCATGTCTTAGTTCTAGCTGTCTGAAAAAATATCTCTGCAATCTATCCTCTGCCTAACAGCCCTTCAATCTCGGGCATCTTCCCTTAATCTATTGTTCAGGATAAACAGTAGTGACAGAGATTTTGCTTTGCCTCTGGAATCAATCAATGACATCTCCAGGAAGGGCTATAAAAATTGTGGCAAGCCTTTGCCAGTTAATGCAAGGGATAACTGGCTATACGGACCCAAAACATCACTTATTATGGCAGCTTTCTGCAATGCTCTTCCGAGAATGTGATTTTCAGTTTTCTAGTTCAGTTATGTCCGTTTAAGGATAAAACTCAACGTACCTGGATTATGATTGCAGCAACGTTGTATGTCTGTGTGTGCATCCACTTTCTTAACGCTTTTCATAATGGACGGAACATTATTTATTATATTCAGATATGATACTTTTTGTGAGGTTTTTTTTTTCCCCCTTTCTTTCTTTGCAGGTCTCTGGGGCCTTATCAATAATGCTGGTGTCATGGGACCATCAGCCCCCACCGATTGGCTGAGGATTGAGCACTTTAGAGCTCCCATTGAAATCAACCTGATTGGCCTCATAAACGTTACATTAAACATGCTTCCGTTGGTGAAGAAAGCCAAAGGAAGAATAGTAAACGTAACCAGTGTTGGTGGTATTCTGGCAATATGTTCAGGGGGTTATTGTCCATCCAAATACGGAGCAGAAGCCTTTACCAACAATTTAAGGTAAGGCAGACGTCGCTGAATAAGATTCATCATGCCTAAGATTCAATCCAGTCTCAGTGGGCTCTAATGTCAGCATCGTATCCGATCATTCCACTTTATGAATGACTCATCTATACATGGTTCACTGCAAGCGAGCCAAGGCTTTAACATACATTAAACCTTCTCTTACTTGTAAAGTAATGGCAAAAGGAAGAATGAGGACAGGAAAAGTCTGGCTTGGGAAGAGGATTGTTTTCCCCCTGAAATCGGTTGGATTTTTGGAAAGAAAATGGCTTTTCCTAGGTACTTGTCCCAAGGAGGAAGGGAAAGTTTTAAATATTAACAAACGTCTAAGGTGCCTTGGTGCAATCAGCAGTAGACGTTGTAAAAGGAAACTATGTATATGCTGATCTAGATTATGCAAATCTAGAGTCTTGTAGCACATTTTTTTTTGAAAGACAAATATTAGTAAAAAGCATAGGTTTTCTGCAGTTCCCGTCATCTGATCTCCTGCTCATTAAAAGCTCGTGACTTTTAATAGCTATTTAATCACAGGATAGGATAGGATAGGATAGGATAGGATAGGATAGGATAGGATAGGATAGGATAGGATAGAATAGAATAGAATAGAATAGAATAATAACTTTATTGTCACTTTGAATGTACATTAATTGGCATACTGCCATGGTTAAGTAAGCATGGCTGAAGTCGTTTTGAGGGTTCATTAAAATGAAATTTTGTTGCATATACCTCTCAAAGGGTCACCATCTCCAATATACACTATATAAACATGACACAATAAATAAATAAATATGTATGTATATATGTATGTACCCATATATAATATATGACACAGAAAAACAACACAGTCTAGTTCGGATGTGTACCAGTGGTGGGTTTCAAAATTTTTTACTCCCGGTTCTGTGGGCATGGCTTGGTGGGCGTGGCAGGGGAAGGATACTGCAAAATCCCCATTTCCTCCCAATCAGCTGGGACTTGGGAGGTAGAGAATAGATGGGGGCGGGGCCAGTCAGAATTTTTACTACTGGTTCTCCGAACTGCTCAAAATTTCCACTACTGGTTCTCCAGAACTGGTCAGAACCTGCTGAAACCCACCTCTGATGTATACATGTACATGGTGAGAGAAACGAATCTTGCGAGTTTACCAGATGGATGGCATAGGGAACAAAGCTGTTACAAAATCTTGTAGTCCTACTAGAAATACTTCAAAACCTCCTCCCAAAGGGGAGCAACAGAAACAGACCATAAAATGGGTGTGTGGTGTTACCAAATTCAACAATACTTTCTGTCTCTGAAAAGTTCTTCTAGTGTAAGTTATTGAATTACTGTTGACATCTTTTCCTGTTTTGCAGACAGGATATGAAGCCCTTTGGAGTGAAAGTGTCCTGTATTCAACCTGGCTTGTTCAAAACAGCTCTCTCTGATAGAGTCCGGGTCGTAAAAGAAAAAGTGGCCATTTGGAATAGCCTTCCTTCCATCATCCAACGGCAGTATGGTGAACATTACCTCAAGGAAGGTAAGCTATGAAAGGATTTCAAGGCCCTAAAGAAACTCTGGAGCCATCAGATTTCAGGGGAATCTGACCTATCTTGGTTCAGCTGGTGTCTTTGATGCAGTGAGCATTTAAAGCCCTCTTTCCATTTTATCCATGGGGAGATTCCCTTCGCCATGGTCTCCTCTTAGCCTCCAAAACGCTATCCTAACACTTCCTTTTGTTTGATGGTTAACTCAGCACCAAGTTCCAGAACCCCACAATCCACCTTCATGGAGGGAGCAGTAGCAGGGTCATCACTAGCATCTAGGTTGAGGCTACTCATGGCAAGCTATTTTTATTTTAAAAATGGCTTACATTTTGAATAGCAGGCTGGCCATGTAGCAATAGCAATAGCACTTAGACTTATATTCCACTTCACAGTGCTTTACAGCCCTCTCTAAGCGGTTTACAGAGTCAGCATTTTGCCCCCAACAATCTGGGTCCTCATTTTACCCACCTCGGAGGGATGGAAGGCTGAGTCAACCTTGAGCCTGGTGAGATTCGAACTGCCAAATTGCAGGCAGATGGCAGTCAGCAGAAGTAGTCTGCAGTACTGTATTCTAACCAATGCGCCACCATGTAGATAGTTATTGCCACAGGTTCTGTGGGCACTCCGTATTTTTCTAAAGTAGTCTTTTTCAGCTTTCTTAGTGATTTCAGAATTGTGGACTTCAGCTCCATGAATTCCAGGCTTCAAAATTATCTAGATTGGGAGTGGGGAATTATGGCCCTTTTATGACTTCCTGGCTGGCTCAGGAATTCTGGGAGTTGAAGTCCACAAGTCATAAAAGGGCCAATAGTTCCCCACTCCTTATCTAGATGCTCACTGCCTTTCCTTAACTGTCACTAAGGCCAGTTTTGTAATAATTCACATCATCTTCTACAGTACTGTCATCTGTCATCATTGCCTCAGTATAACCCTATTCTTATGATTGTAGTATCAGCACAACTGTAGTTGGATGTCGCCAGAAGATGCTATAAATCACTAGTGAGGGCCCTGCCTAAATACAGCATCAGTCATTTTCCTCAGCTGCAAGAAATGAGCCAATTTGTGTATGTGTGTGTGAAGTGTAAAAATTGTCTCTCTCTCCCTCTTGCCTGATCATACTATCAGTATTCTTTGTAGATTAAGAGGACAAAACCATACGCTAATCTGTCAGATCTTGTTAGCTCTATTAGTACTGTATGTATCTGTATGAACTTAATGTCACAATCCAATTCAATTTCTCTTTACAGCTTTATAAGTTAAGAATCATAACCAAACTACTTAATCAAGAGTCTTGAATCCTGTTACTGAAAATATTCTCCTCTCCCTTTTCTTCTTTCCCTAGACGCAATAAAGAAAGAAAAATTAGTCAAGCTGTGCCAGAATTCAGACCTGTCACTGGTTGTGAGGTGCATGGAACATGCCCTAATGAGCAAACATCCAAAGGCTTATTACACCGTAGGCACAGATGCTAAATTCTTGTGGATTCCTCTCTCAAAGTTGCCCACCTGTATCCAGGACTACATGCTCATGAAGAACAAAGTTAAGCTATTTAATCCCAACTCAGAATAAGATCTCCTCCTTTGTTTCCTTAGCATTTCCAAGGGAACCCCAACCTGTTGGCTCAGGACAAGAACTGACTAATCGGTGACAATTGTTTGTTACCCAGTAACAAAGTACCAATTCACGTACAGGCTTCAAAAGCTGTGCTTGCTTAAATAATGAAGATAAATACTCCAATGTTCAGGCAAACAAACATCCAATAGTGTGGGCGATCCCATTTCTTGCTGACATTAAGACAATAATATGCTCTGTATTGTCTGGTGGTTGTTAAGGCTGAACTAGCATTTGCTGACAAAAGCACATCTTAGGCAATCGATCAGTCAAAACTTGGAAAACTCTGCTATCACAGGACAGTGAACTAATTGTGTATTTTAAGAGCTCATTAGAAGGAAAACAAAACACAAAGGCAGTTAAAAGTACTAACTATGTGCTTTGCAAAAATTGGTGATTTGCAAGAGCGCTACAGAAGCAAAACAAAATCCCTTTTCACCCTTTATATGTGTGTGTGTGTGAGAGAGAGAGAGAGACAGAGAAGGAGGGCAGGAGAGGGAGAGAGACCTACATAGTAGCAGTTTAAGATCTTTGCAGAGGATTGAATTCTCAGATTATTGGAATTTGCCCAGAGGTCAAGAGACTAATCCAAGGAACAATTGAAAAATATACAGATAGTCCTTGATTTACAACCACAATTGAGCCCAAAATTTCTGCTGTTAAGTGAGACATTTGTTAAGTGAGTTTTGACCCATTTTATGACCTTTCTTGACATGGTTGTTAAGCAAATCACTGCAGTTCTTGAGTTAGTAACCTGGTTGTTAAGTGAATTTGACTTAGCTTGACGGAAGGTGGCCAAACATGAGCCTAGGACACAGCAGCTGTCATAAATATAAACCAGTTGCCAAGCATCTGGATTTTGATCACAGCAAGTTGCAACTGTGAAAAATGGTCATAAGTCACTTTTTTCAGTGCTGTTGTAACTTTGAACAGTCATTAAATCAACAGTTGTAAGTCGAGGACTACTTGTAATGCCCATGAGCATGTAAGGCAGAGTTCTTCAAACTTGGCAGCTTTAAGACTTGTGTACTTCAACTCCCAGAGTTGATAGCTGGCTGGAGAATTCTGGGAGTTGAAGTCCACAAGTCTTAAAGCTGCCAAGTTTGAAGACCTCTGATGTAAGGGAATGCCTCTCTTTAGTGAGGAATTTTTTCCTTCAAATATCTGAAGACTGAGAAATCTTGCTTCCTGTGTGTACCTTCCCTCTCGGTTCAGCCTCCATGGTTAGGACCGTCCCCCTGCTGCCCTGGTTCAAGTGAAGCATCTTCTAAAACATTAGGAAGCCATTCAGTTGAATGCTGGCTTGATTCAGCCTCATGCCTTTATAAAACAGAAACTGGATATTGACGCCAGGCGTTCCAGATTACAGGCCTACTGGCTGAAGTTGTTGGGAATAGAAGTTCAGCGATATCTCGAGAGCCCCATAATGGGTGAACTCAGAGCCACGACTGAACACACGCCGAAAAATCTCAAGTTTAAGCATCTTTCCAGATAAGGGATCAGAGACACAATGTCCCTTGGCATGGGCAATAACAGATTTTGCAAACAATTGGGCGTGCTGCAGAGCCCCTTCCTATGATGCAGTCATTGCATATGTCTAATGAGCAAATGAAGGACGCGGTAACTCAGTGGCTAAGACACTGAGTTTGTTGATCAAAAGGTCAGCAGTTCAGCGTTTGGAATCCCTAGTGCAGCGTAATGGGGTGAGCTCCCTTTACTTGTCCCAGCTTCTGCCATCTTAGCAGTTCAAAAGCACGTAAAAAATGCAAGTAGAAAAAATAAGAACCACCTTTGGTGGGAAGGTAACAACATTCCATGTGCCTTTGGCGTTTAGTCATGCCGGCCACATGACCATGGAGACGTCTTCGGACAGTGCTGGCTCTTTGGCTTTGAAACGGAAATGAGCACTGCCCCCTAGAGTTGGGAACGACTAGCACATTATGTGTGAGGGGAACCTTTAACGAGCAAAACTTGTTAAACTTGAATTTGCTTTGCACTCTTGAGCTGCGAAAGCAAGAAAATTCTGTTCAGGCTTCTTTGAATTAAAAACATTCAAACTAGTTCTGTGGCTCAGTGAAGATAGGGACTGCATTTATCTATTACTCCAAACTAGACTGTGATTTGTTTTTAATTTAGCATGTAGTGTGATCTTAACTACTTGTGGCATGTTCAAAAGATTGGTGGGTAAAATAAGCCGTGATTTAGCATTTCATATTTCTTGAATCCCTTCAAGCCCTTTCAGGAAGCACTGCAAACATATCACAACAGCAGTAACCTAAGCTTGCTTCTCACCTCTGCATCACCTCTGTGAATCACAGTGTTAAAAAAAAACAACCACTAGAATCATATTGTCCCTAAATAAGAGCTGGATGAGGCCTACTCCTGCGGGATGGCCTACTCCTGAAAGCAAGGGAGACACCATCATTCTTGCCATTTGGCTCTCCCAGTGAGTTGGAAAGAAGTTAATTTTTCTTGTATAAAAGGATACTCTTGACTCATGCTTCAACATGGTCAACGAAAGACGGTCAGTTGATAGTGCTCAACAGATAGATGGACCAACATCCTGAATCTAACATAGCTATCATATTTCTTATGTAGAAAGTGAATAAGGGGGTATGATAGAACAATTTGTAGCTTGAATTGTCCATTTATCTTTCCTAGCCACATAATAAGAATATCCATCAGAAGAACAAATTATAGCATGCCATGGGGACATGCTACTTAGAACCTTTTCTTGAATTTAACTGGTTGATCAAAGAAACATGGGTTTATGAGTGGTGCAGTGGCCTAGAGGTGGAGCTCTCGCCTCACAATCGGGAGGCTGTGAGTTCAATCCTAGGTAGGGGCAGATATTTCTGTCTTTGGGCACAATGAGTAATTATCTGCTGTGAACTCTGCATTGGCGACAGGAAGGGCATCCGGCCAGTGAACACTCAGCTCCACTCCGTTGCCCCGACTCCACCCTGATGTAAGGGATTACAGCCAGGGTCATTAAAAGATAACATCAAAGGTACATGGGTTTAGAAGTGGTGAAATTCCACATAGGTCATTCTGTGCCTTGCACGTTTTAGCACTCCAGAGAATATTGAAGAGCTGAGTTTTAATTTGCACAAGGTAGCTGAAGGAGACATATGAAGTTCTTGAGAAGGATAGGATCCTGAGGAAAAGAGATCCTTTCTTCATCTCCACTTCAGTTCTGGGGGGGAAAGTCCACACTGTCAGGGTGCATGTAATTGCCCAGGCACATCCTTATAATATTGTATGTGATTTTTAGGCACAATTCATTTATTGTGTACATTGTGTCATACGCATTTCAATCGGGTGAGTTCTACTTACCTTTACTACCAGTTCGCAACGGGAGCGCAGGAAGCTTCTACAGATCGTCAATTATGGCATCCGGGTGGGTGGCGGAGCCTCCCACCACTTTTTCTACTGGTTCTAAAGAACCGGACAGAACCGGGAGCAATCCATCACTGATTTCAATAGTGTTTGTTACTTGTTGTATTTATTGTTAGCATTTGAACAAAGAGCAATTACCGTTCTTGGTGAGTATGCATTTGCTTCCCATGTGTTGCCCTGAACCTAGGATCATTTCAGATTTGATATCCAGAATGTTTTTCAAATGTGACAGGCTGAGGGTGGGACCAATAAGAAGAGGCTGATTTGCTTACTTTGCTATTGAGAGTCAGTTTGGTGTAGTGGTTAAAACATTAGGCTAGAAACCAGGAGACTGTGAATTCTAGTCCCACCTTGGACGCAAAGGCCCCTGGGTGACTAGGTACCGTCTCAGCCCTAGGAAGGAGCAATGGTAAACCATTTTTGAAAAACCTTGTGAAGAAAATTGCAGGGATTTGTCCAGGCAGCGTCCAAGAATCAGACATGATTGAACAAAAGAAAGCAAAATCTTGCTATTAATATTTCTAAGTCTGTATGGCAAAGGCACTGAATCTCTGCTATATTTATTTTTCAGTTATTGATCAAGATTTTTCCACTTAATAGATTATTCACTTCGTTTGTTTCCATTGCTATTTCTGATATTTTGGAAGTTAAATGATCATTAAATTATCATAACCTAAAGTTGCTATTGAGTTTGCAGCCATAATGTATTATAATTTGTTTGCATTTTGTTTTCTGGTTTGCTTCTTTCTAATTGTTTCTATTTCTGGTTGCCATTAGTTCTCATTCATTTTGAGACATTTCTGTTTTTGTATCTGCAAGTTGGATAGAGGAGTCAAAATGTTTCAAATAAAAATGCCAAAGATACCATCTTATATATATTTACAGGGCATTTACAGGATGTTTTTGATGATCATGCACAGGACAAAACATGATTTAAGACAACTGTAATTGTGTGACAGGAGGCCTTTCTCTACTCACATTGTATGGACATCTAAAGACTCATGAAAGAAACGCTTTTATTTTAACTGTGAGATTACCTTCTGTACATTTCTAAAATTATTTGGGTGCGATAACTGTCTTTCAAGTAATACTTTTTAAAACTATGTCCCAATTACAAGCCTTGCAACATATAGTAGCCCCTAGCCAAATCTGACTGATCTTATAAAGTTATAAAAGGTTCAATTTGGCTATTACTTTTATGGAAGATCAGTCCCGGAAATCCTAGTGCTGAAAAATAGACTGGAAAAATGAGGAAGAAGAAAAAACATCCTAGAAAAAGGCAATGACAAATCAATTTGGTTTTGTTGCCAAGAAAATGATCTGTATGGACCTATGTAGCTACCAGTTATCACATTTGGCTTGAGGAAATCTTAGCAAATACAAGTCCATGTACTAGTATGGTTGAATTATTTGTACGAATTAGTGGAGGAATTCAATTTATTGCTGTAATTTAAAGATCAGATAAGGAGGTTGGTTTTATAAAATGAATACATGTAGACAAAAAGCATTGATATATCTACTGTAGTTTGATACACATCCAAAAAGTATTGACACACACACTGGAATATGTTCATTGGGATTAATATCCTTAACGGCTAAAATAATGATTTTTTGCACTTTCTGAAGACCAGTTCTTGCTTTTAGACAAGAATCAGTTTCTCAAATTTGTTCTGCTGCAAACTGAGGAAGTGGTTATAACTGTGGTTAAAATATGCTTCGTCATGCATGAACAAAACCTCAGTTTGGCTTATCTGAAGCTTCTATTACCTGATCTTGTTATTAGTCACTACTATCTTAACTCTGTTTCTGCTTGCTCTCTGCCCAACCCAGTGGTTCATTTAAAAAAATGCTTAAGTCATTTGATCTACATTACTCACATTAGGTTTAAAATAATTTTACTGATGATTTTTTAAACATATTACTGACATTGTGATTGATTAAAGTGAAATATTAGTTGGAATGGAATAGACTGATAAATCTAGGGTAGTTAGATAAGTGCTAAATGCGGGTTACACCTTTTCAACATGCCAAAGCAACGAGTGAAGATGAAATCAATGTATCTTTTCATCTATTTTATCCACCCAGTTAATTCCGTCATTCTTACACTCCCTTTCCTGAACTGGGGCCAAAATTACAAATCCTGGAAGAAGGAAATGAAAGGTTTAGGGATATTGGTGAGATTATTGTACTATTGATGACTATACTGTGAGTACTTCTGTAATTGATATGAAACTCTGACAATAGATTTAATCATAGAGGAAGCTATCAAGAGAGTGACTTTCGTTTTGAAGTTGGATCAGGAAATGGCTTACAGCTGTAATGAGTTATTTGTTACTTGAAATAAGCAGTAGAGTGAAAATGGGGTTACTATGAATGTAAACCAAAACAGATTCAAGGAAAATTCAATAATTCATTGGAAAGGAGAATGATACCCAAAGCCTTTGGAATCTATAAACAGAATTTATGGTACAGAAACAAGTAGGAAAAATGGCATTAGGTTCATTTATTAACTAAAATATTAGATACTATTAAAAATAATTGCAGGCAATCAGATAAACTACAGCATCAGTTTTCCACAGTTTAATATGTATATTAATCACACAATCTATCAGACAAATACTGTATATTCTCTTTATCCATCACACATTGTTTTCTAGTTGGTCATATTCTTTCTTTCATAATCACATTCTAGATCAGGGATGGGCAAGTGTGGCCCTTTTACAACCTGTGGACTTCAACTCCCAGAATTCCTGAGACAGCCAAGCTGTCTCAGGAATTCTGGGAGTTGAAGTCCACAGGTTGTAAAAGGGCCACACTTACCCACCCCAGTTCTAGATAATATGAACAAATTTTATGAATATTAAAATATATTTCTGAAAAAGATGAATTAAGTGTGAGACATGGGTACAAAGAGACTAATTATGTTTTTAACTCTATGGTTATGTGTAATTACTTCTCCAGAAGATGGAGTTAAGTGCAAAAAACACATGATATTAATGAACAAGTTAATAAACAAATCTGTATCAATCTTCCCTAAAAATCCAAATATCATCCATAAACTCCTGTGCCAGGAATATATTCTTCTCTCTCTTTAGAAATAATAAATTCCCTCTTTGTAGGTATTATGATGAAAGAGGTTTTTACCATGAATTAGCAAGACAACTTCGGACTGGTTTGGCAATTTTGTCGCAGCCAGTTGAAGAGGTATGAAGTAACCATAACGTTATTTTACAACCTTCGTGCTGTTGGTTAATTTGCCCGGCCTTGGAGAACTCAAGTCCTGACCCCTTTCAGTTTAGTGAAAATAACGACTTTTCTTTATCTTTAAAGTATGTAATTGAGGAAGCATATAAATACAGTATTCGGTTAAAGTAGTATATTTACTGGATGGCGTACAGATAAGGAAAAATATACAGAGGGACAGAATGAGTGTTTGCAACATTTTTAACACTATATGATAAATAATTTCAAATTGCTTTCGTTATATGTACAGGCAAACATTGTGGAGTTTGTTTGCTACTTTTGGAGGGGGGTCAGAAATTGATCCTGCAGCTGGATGGTAATGCCTTTTTCATGATAAGTAACTCAGATGTCTCTTTTTGGTATTCCATTACCTTGTCTAAGTAGCAAAGTAGTATATTGTAGAACAGTTGGTGTATGATTACATTCACTGTTGTAAAGTCTTAAGTTTTAAGAGCTCCAGCCAATAAACCTGATCTACAGCAGTGATAATTCACCCCGAGCTCCTACCAGATGTAGGATTATATACACCTATACACAGGTGAAGCTCTCTTTAATCACAGTCAATTAAAAGATGGGGAACTGTAAACTTTAAAAAAAGGAGAGAGAAAGTAGGAGGTGTGCTACACCTCACATTTATGCTATGGAAAAACCTGCTAATGTCACACTCGTCAGCAAGACAAGGTTAACCCAAGGTTGGGTAGCTATCAGAATGTATTTCTACATCCCTGATAATCTATAAAGTTTTCTCACTCTTTGTACAATCTCTTTGCCAAAAACCGTACTGTTGAAAATACAAAAGGATTGGCCAGGAATGATATTATTTATCTGGAAGAAGGACTACCAGATATCTGAAAAGGCAGAAGACACAGAAAATTGGAAAGGAAGACAAATGTAGGGAAAGAAAGACATAGTAAATGTTTAATTGTCTTGGCATCCGCAACAAAAGTTACAGCTAAAGGCCTACACCTAAAAGACTGGTTTTTCAACGGTAGGAAATTTGCTAGAGCTATTAAGAGGCAAAAGGAATCTTCAAAGTGTAACTGACTGAGTCTTGCTAAGTTGATTGGTGCCCTGACTGGCAGGAGGGTGCCAATCAACTAATTACTGGTAGTCTTTACTTAACTAGATAATTGGGATCAGAATTTCCATTGCTAAGTGATGTAGTCATAAAACATGACATCAGGTGACTGCTGCTTAGTGCCAGATGTTCCTGCAGTCCCTGGGTACCTTTGTTAAGTGAGGACTTCACATTGGATCGTGACATATGACCTTCTACCAGCTTCCAAAACTTGAATTTCCTTGTGGGAAGCCAGCATGTCACCATAAGACTCTGCAACAGTGAGAAATCTGGCCCACTTGCCAAGAACCCAAGTTGGGATCATGTGACCACGAGGCCATTTTGACCACTGGAACTTTGAGGACCAGTCGTAACTACCACTCGTTCAGTGGTGCCACAAGTACAAATAGTTTTTGAATGAGTGGTTGTTTAGATGAGGACAGTAAGGTCAAAGAACTGAGCTTATTAATTTGTCTTAGCACTTTTTAGGGAAGCGCAGCATCTCAGAGAAAGGCTGCTCAGGAAGAGATATTCAAAAAGTCAGACAATATTTGATTGTTAAGGCTGTACCTGCCAGTCAGAAGATATGAGAGTAAAAAGGAGAATATATTTTTCTTTTGCCAGATTTGTGGTAACCCTATGTGGAAACCTTATACATTTGAGCTAGTTCTGGCATTCAAAAGAGGCCTTACATATATATAATATGTTTCTTCTCTGTCAGTCTCTTTGATTAATTTTGTATTTCAGTCTAGAATAGAGGTGTCAAACTCAAGGCCTGCGTGCTGGATCTGGCCCACAGGGTGCTTAGATCTGGCCCTCGGGGCTGTCCTGGAAACAGCAAAGCTCCGGCCCACGGTGCCCCTGCCAGTGAAAACACAGCTCGGGAGGGCCTCCAATTCAAGGGGGGGCTCTGTTTTCGCTGGCAGAGGGCTGCAGGAGGCCATCGCAGCTGAAAACAGAGCTGGGGAGCCTGTTTTCGCTGGCAGAGCACTCGGGCCACAGGCGCCCCCTGACATGAGTGGCATCAAGCTAGCATGCCCATCCTGGCCACACCTACCCCAGCCCCTGAGGTCAAACACAACCCTGATGCAACCCTCAATGAAATCGAGTTTGACATCCCTGGTCTAGAGCATGGGTGTCAAATTCGATCATGTTACATGATGTATAGTGACGTATCATGATGTTTTTTGCCTTCGTGGAGCCAGGGTGGACATGGCTTGCATGTGACATATCCGACCCATGGGCCGCCAGTTTGACAGGCCTGGTACATCTGAAGTCTATTTAAACTGAAGTTTATCTGTTTATTAAAAGTGGCAAGTAATACATTTTTACTTTTTAATTTAGGACCAATTAATAAATAATAATTAATACAAAGTAATAACAAAAATAATGGCAGTTAAATCAGATACACTTGGCCAGAAAATTTAGCAATATCATCATATCAGGAAAAAAGATAACTTATTAAGCCATTAAATGATTTAATGTCTGCAACTGAGCCCAAGAAAGCATTAAGTAAGCCATAGAATGAATGATATTGGTTAAGGGAAGAGACTTGGGGCACTTCCAAACTTTGTGCCATGTAATAATATTTTATGCTATTTTGTGCCTTTCATCTGATCGTAATTATAATATAAAGCCCTCAATGCAACTTAAAGAAGAAATTATTCTATGGTTCTAATGTTACGGAACTGGTGACAAACGTTGACTTTTCAAGAACCGCATTCTGCAAATTCCGTGCTACGCTCTGACCCTTGCAACATCAGCTGTTACTTCTGCTTCAGCAATTTCTGCTCTTACTTAAACATCTGTTAGGTGGTTTTGGTTCTTTTGCATACTGAATTCTGAGGAAACTAATTTGCTATCTCTGGGACAGCAAGCTGCCCTGTTCTTTCAGAGAATGAAGGCTATTGCAAAACCCCCACACAGAGTAATAGTATACAATTTCACTCATTTAAAAATGCAGTTAAAATGTAGTGCTGTTAGAGGTGTGGCAGGAGAATTTTCTGCTCATTATGCTAAATGTGGCCCTCAAACTCTCCTAATGCCTAAACTTGAGACAGACACCAAAAAGAACACAAATAAACAATGAAAACAGCACTATGAAATTTTAGGGAAGTTGGATTTATTGTAACGATCTATAACTAAAAGGTTCTTCACACACACACCTTCTCTGGACTCTGTGTTCACCTCCCCAAGAAAGGACCATCCCACAATTTGCGAACTCTGATTTACAGGATGGGGTCTTCCAGAGAATTCTGAAATTATCCTTCCTTTCATTTTGTAGTAAGAGGTAATCAATATTCAAACACGCACACTTGGGAGCTGTATGTGTCAATTAGCATCTGTTGACAGTAAACTTGAGCAATAGTACAAGATGTTTTTTTAAAAAACTTGTGTCATAGTATGACATTTTATCTAGTTTCTTTATGAAGCTGGCATGATTGGAGAGGTGACAGTTCTGATCTTACAGTGCTCAAGAACAATTCCTCATTGGAAACAGATTTATCTGCTTTTGAAAAAAAATGATCCATAAAGTATCTCAATAAATATGTACTGGAAAGGCAAGATGTTCAGCTGTAGGTTACACTTTGTGCTAATTGCAAATAGTGTATCTGTGTGTGTGTGCGTGTGTGTATACATATACTCACATATACAGAAATGTATACACACACACACATATATATATGCTGTCATATGTCATATTAATACACTTGTTCACTGATAATTTGTAAAATGAGATGTGTTAGGGTGTGTGTAAAAAGTATTTGTTGCTTGTGCAACGAGCAGAGCAGAAACACACAGGGAAGGAGATAAACGTCCAGCTCATGTGAGAATAATACTTTATAGATAACAAGCAGTCTCGGTGTAAGTAAAACAGTCCAAGGTCATAAACAGTAATATCAGTCCAGTAAGTATCTTCCCTTACCAAAGCAAACAGACTTTAGTAACTCTTGGTATACAGTACCATATAACAGACGCAGTAAGCAACAGGATACAATCAGGTATCAATCCGGAAGAAGCAGGAAGAAGGAACGCTTCTCTGTGCTGCTTATTTATGCACTGTAGCCTAATTACAGGGTTCAGCAAACCCTGATTACGTGGCTCAGTTGTTTCTTAAAGAAACAGATATATTGCCTGACCAACAAGTTAGGAGTAAGCTGCAAGCTGAACCTAACAAGATGAAGATAATGTTTATTTGACTAGTGTTGGGCTAGAGCAGGGGTGTCAAACACAAGGCCTGTGGGCCAGATCTGGTCTGCAATGTGGTTAGATCCAGCTTGCTGGGCTGTCCTGGAAAATATAAGGGGCCAACCCACGTCGCTTCAGGCCCATCTACTGTCGAGCCTAGCAACCCGCTCGACATCGCTAACGCATGCTGAAAGCATCGACGGACATATATGTACTTGGTGGTGATGGCACTGGGTGAAGGCGGTCGTATGCAGGGTATGGGGTGGTGGTATCGGGTGCGACGGGATTAGGACCTTTCCGGATGACACAGCAAACAGCACTCTCCAGAACACGCTGAGGCCACTTATGTGCGGAGGACACAGCAACAGCACCTTCCAGAACACGCTGAGGCCAATTACATGCTAACGAGGGGTGTGGAAATAAGCAAGGGCGCTGTATAAACAAGTTTATGGACGGATGGGCTATATAAACGCCCCATTCCTGGTGTAATGTAGCGCCGATTTCAATCGTGTTTATGAATCACAGTGTGTAGCCGGATGCGGATGCGAATAAACCAGAGTGCCAAAAGAGCTGAATAAGGCTGTTGCTGTATTTTGATTGCATCTCGCACGGCATTCCTGAGAGGAAATCGGTGCTACCCATTACTCGTCTTCAGAATGGCAGAGGGAGTGGACACGACTGCTGCTGCAACACCGCCCTCGGAGGAGGAGAGGTTGCCTGCATCTGGGGAAAGCCCAGCTGAGGCTCATCCCGCGGTTCATCCGAAAGAACGCTGTTGAAGCCGCAGCCAGGGAGAGGATGGTAAGAACGCCGTTGCGGCAAGGGTCAGGGCCTCCCCGGCGTTGTTAGGGGAGTGGTGGCAGAGCCCTGCCTTGGCTGCTCCGACAGGACCCCCTTGGCTTGAAGAGCCAAGCGTCGCCCCCTTACAGCAAGCATTTCCACTGCTGGAGAGAGCGTCGTTGGGTGGACGACGAAGATGGGGAGTGGAGCTATTCAACAGGTCTGGGCCACTCCACCATAGAAGTCCTTTGGGAGAGGTTTGGTGAAGCCAGCTTCCGGGATGCACAATTGTGGCAACCGCGGATGACGGGGACGGAACCCAACCCTGGCTGGCCAACATCCTCCGCAGGGACAGAGACTCGGTTTCGTCTGGCTAGCCCCAAATTATGGCTGGGTCCCTCTCAAAGCAATACCCGACCACCGGCCACCCATTATACTGCAACCCAATCGTTTGGATCATCAGCGGGCGTGGCTATGGAAACATCGTCTGGATCTCTTCGCCCTCCTCTGGGGCAGGGGCCAAGCCAGGTCTCAGGTCAGATGGCTTATCCTTCGGTACCGGCTGGACAGTCTGGGGTGTGGGGACCCCAACCAGTCTGGGGACCACCTCCCTTGCAGACCATGTTTGACGGCAACCCAGACTGTGTGGCCCTTTTCCTGAGCCAGGTTCTTAGTTATATTGATTTATATGGGCACTTATATCCAACTCAGTGGTCCATGGTAGTGGCCATTACAACTACTTTAACGGGTGAGACTGCGGATTGGGTAGCGGACTTGCACAACGACCACGCGCGAGAACTCACTGATGTTGGCTTGTTCCTGGAAGGCCTCAGGGTACGATTTGAGGATGACACACGAACCCAAGTAGCCGAGGGGGAGCTTGTAGCCCTGAAACAATGGGGATGTTCGGC
Source organism: Pituophis catenifer annectens (assembly GCF_029215685.1). Classification (NCBI taxonomy): domain Eukaryota; kingdom Metazoa; phylum Chordata; class Lepidosauria; order Squamata; family Colubridae; genus Pituophis; species Pituophis catenifer. Next base: position 198,358,948 of record NW_027256881.1, on the reverse strand, counting down.
AAAGGAATATGTAAAAGAGTTTCGTCGGTTAGCAGGGAGGGTGAGGGGTTGGCCCGAACGCATGCTTGTTCATCAATTCCATCTTGGATTGGATCACGAACTAAGGCAAGCCTGTGTATATCGGGTTATGCCACCCCACTTGTCCGAGTGGTGTAAAGCAGCTATTGACCTGGATGTGGGACTGAGAGAGTTCCGGGTTAAGGGAGGTATGAGTATGATCTCCATCCGACGCCAACCAGACCGGCCGGGTCCTGTCAGAACAGCGGGGAGAGGGGAGCCTGATCCTCGTGTAGCTGACTCCACACGGCGGCAGTTATGCTGTTTCTGGTGCAATCAACCTGGCCATAGGGCTTTAGAATGCCCGTTGCCACCAGTTCAACCCTGACACCATTACAGGGGCCCATTCGAGTACAGCATGAAGCCCTTATTGAACAGATGGATGGGTCTACTTTAGGGGGAGCCCCAGCAACCCAGGTCACGGAATTAGTAAAAATGGAGATAGGAGCCCACTGGGAAAACATACGGTTTGTGGTGGTGGACACAATGATTGAACCCATGATTTTGGGACTGGCTTAGTTAGATAAATGGAAGCCCATGATCTGGTGGGAGGGGGGTTTCAGGAAACTCCGTCTGCTGCTAGGACCAGATCCGGTTAGCGCACAGAAGGTTCCGAAAGAGCAAGGAGTGGGGTTGGACAGCAATATATGTCCCGTTGGAGTACCAGCAGTATATGCAGTATTTGATGAGGGAGAATGTAATACATTACCACCACACTGTCCCACTGACTGCGCCATTGAACTAATGCCTGGGGTAAAGCTGCCAAAACCACGCATGTACGCCATGACCCCACATGAGGTGGAAGAATTACGTAAATACATTGATAAAAACCTAGCCCGAGGGTTTATACAACCCAGTCAGTCACGTATGGCCGCTCTGGTGTTGTTCAGGGAGAAAAAGGATGGAGGGCTTTGTTTATGTGTGGACTATCGGAGTTTAAACGCAGTAAGCGTAGAACCTTTATACCCGTTACCTTTAATGAAGGACTTGCTCGCTGCATTAGCAACCGGAAAGTATTTCATGAAATTGGACTTACGGGAGGCCTACTATAGGGTACGTATAAAACAAGGAGATGAGTGGAAAACCACGTTCAACTGCCCATTGGGTAGTTATAAGTTCTGTGTTATGCCTTTTGGATTGCAAGGTGCTCCCGCAGTCTTTATGCAATTAATTAATGAGGTATTACACGATTATCTATACCAAGGGGTCTTGGTGTATCTAGACTATATCTTAATATACACCAAGTCTATGGAGGAACATATTACTTTAGTCCATCAGGTATTGGAACGGTTATTAAAAGCCCACTTGTATGTTAAGGTATCCAAGTGCGAATTCCATCGCACAGAACTAGACTATCTCGGATATAGGATATCTAAAGACGGTATAGCAATGGATCCTACAAAAGTAAAAACTGTGTTGGAGTGGTTAGCCCCTACAACAAGGAAACAATTACAAAGCTTCCTTGGGTTTGCCAACTTTTATCGTCAGTTCATCCCAACATTCGTGCGTATTGCTCTGCCATTAACAAATCTACTACGCACAAAGAGGGAAGGGCCTCTGCGACCTGGACAGTGCTTGGATTGGACGATGGATTGTCAAACGGCTTTTGAAACCCTGAAACGTTGTTTTGCTGAAGCACCCATACTACAACATCCTGATCAATCGAAACCGTTCATAGTATAAGTGGATGCCAGTGACGTTGCGGTAGGGGCCGTGTTGTTACAAACCGATGTCCAAGGTCAGTTACGCCCTTGTACGTACACCTCCAAAAAGTTCAGTCCCACGGAAAGGGGCTGGGCTATCTGGGAAAAGGAGGCGTTTGCTGTTCATTGGGCTCTTCTTACCTGGAGGCATCTTTTGGAAGGAGCACAGGTACCATTTGAGGTGTGGACGGATCACCTTATAGCATTACAAACTCCCAGACGACTGTCTCCTAAACAAGTCCGATGGGCGCATTATTTTCAGCGTTTCTGGTTCACGTTAAAACACATGCCTGGAGGCAAGAACTTCCTGGCTGACGCTCTATCCCATATGCCCCAATTCCAGAGCAAACGGGATGAGATAGTGCAAGCTATGGTGCCCAGTGGTGGTAGGACTGCAGCAGCCGTAACAACAGAGACTCCAACAGACTGGAAGGATTTGATACAAAGGGAATTAAACACTGATAGCTGGTTTAGGGAAAACAAACACCTGCTCATGCATAGGGATGGGTTTTTGTGGAAAGGGGACAAAATGTATGTGCCGGAAGGGGTCTGGGGCTTGGTGTTGCACCGATGCCATGATAATAAATCGGCTGGGCATTATGGTTTCCTGAAAACACTACATTTAACACGGCGTCAGTTTTGGTGGCCACATATGAGGAAAGATATAGAAACATACACACAAGACTGTTCCGTATGCGCCAAGGCCAAATCCCGCCCTGGAAAACCTTTGGGATTACTACAGACTGTAGCCACACCTACCCAACCGTGGGAGGAGATAGGGATGGACTTTATAGTCAATTTACCAGTCAGCAATGGGAACACGGTTATTTAGACTGTTATCGATTTGTTTTCTAAACAAGCTCATTTCATTCCCTGCCGAGGATTACCATCAGCTCGTAAGCTTGGTACTACAGTGGTTTAAAGCACCCTGTTATTAACACAGCTGCCTGCAATTTACTGCTGGTTCGAATCTCTCCAAGGCTCAAGGTTGACTCAGCCTTCCATCCTTTCTAAGGTAGGTTAAATGAGGACCCAGTTTGTGGGGGCAATAAGCTGACTTTGTATAAAATATACAAAAGTATGAAGGCTATTGCTGAGCACATTGTAAGCCGCCCTGAGTCTCCGGAGAAGGGCGGCATATAAATCAAATTAAAAAAAAAAAAAAAAAGCTATCTAAATTTTTTGTACAACACATTTATAGGTTACACGGGGTACCCCATTGTATTATTTCTGATAGAGGGGTACAGTTTACAGCCCGCTTTTGGAGAAACTTCCTCTCGGCTATTGGGTCAACACAAGGGCTCAGTTTGGCATTTCACCCCAGTTCCAATGCGGCTGCAGAGAGAGCAAATGCAATGATAGAGCGATACCTTCATTGCTATGTTTCATATCAACAGACCGATTGGTCGTCCTTATTGCCTTTTGCGGAGGTCGTCTATAACAATGCAGTTCATAGCAGTACGGGTCTCATTCCTTTTTGGGTGGCGATGGGACAAGACTTTGTAGCGATACCTGAGTTAGATCAATCACCGATAGTGTCACCAATGCCCCAGGAGTGGGCCGATAAAATAAATACGATATGGCCCCAGGTCAGAGAGGCATTGGATAAAGCGGTTCTCGCATATAAAAGCCAGGCAAATAAGAAACGTGCATCATTTAAACCTTTCAAGGTAAGAGACATGGTATTTCTTTCTACCAAATACATCAAATTACGGCTTCCTAGTAGGAAACTGGGACCAAAATATCTAGGCCCATTCCCAGTGGTAAGAATAATAAACCCTATGACTGTGGTACTAAAGTTACCTCCATTATTGGGGAAGATCCACCCCGTATTTCATAGTAGTCTTCTCAAACTCGCCAAACATACCCTAGGGTTTGAGCGTCCTGGTCCGGTCACGGAGGGCCATTACAAGATTGATGAAGTCCTAGATTCTAGATGGACAAGGGGAGTCCTCTATTACCTGGTTAAATGGAAGGGCTATCCAGTAGAAGAGGCTTCTTGGATACCCCATAGCAATGTAAAAGCAAACCGACTGGTTCGACGATTTCATAAAACATATCCCCACAAACCACGATTATCTACTAATACGTGTAATTTGTCTCTTACAGAAGGACACCTGGTGAAAGGGGAGCCGCCTGTCGAGCCTAGCAACCCGCTCGACATCGCTAACGCGTGCTGAAAGCATCGAGGGACATATACGTACTTGGTGGTGGTGGCACTGGGTGAAGGTGGTCGTATGCGGGGTGTGGGGTGGTGGTATCGGGTGCGACGGGATTAGGACCTTTCCGGATGACACAGCAAACAGCACCCTCCAGAACACACTGAGGCCACTTACGTACGGAGGACACAGCAACAGCACCTTCCAGAACAGGCTGAGGCCAATTACGTGCTAACGAGGGGTGTGAAAATAAACAAGGGCGCGGTATAAACGAGTTAATGGACGGATGGGCTATATAAATGCCCCATTCCTGGTGTACCGTAGTGCCGATTTCAATCGTGTTTACGAATCACAGTGTGTAGCCGGATGCGGATGCGAATAAACCAGAGTGCCAAAAGAGCTGAATAAGGCTGTTGCTGTGTTTTGATTGCGTCTCGCACGGAATTCCTGAGATCTATCAAATGCAAAGAGGAAACATCGAGCCAGCGTGGCTTCGGCCCCGTCTACGCAATGCGAAGAGGAAACATGCCAGCAGTTTGGAGAGTGGCATCAAGCTGGCCATGCCCACCCAGTTGGCCACACCTACCCAGTCAGCCACGCCTGCCCAGCCCCCTGAAGTCAACCACAGCCCTGATGCAGCCCTCAGTAAAATTGAGTTTGACATCCCTGGGCTAGAGTGTTTATTGATTGTGATTTAGACAGCAGATCTCTCGATGTTTTGCTGGCAACTGTGGTTGGTATCTCCAAAAATAAGGTAGTCTACTGAACAGACCACAGGCCACTGAGCAGGGATTGTCTGGGTTCCTATCTTTAGCTGAGCTGGTTTCCATTAGGTGCACTGAAATGAGATTTAGTCAAAACGAAGAGTGTGTATAGGACTGAAAACTATCCACAGTACTATGGATGGGGGGTGCATGTTCTTTCTGTAATATTTTTCTGTTCTCAGTTCTATTCCATTTATGATCCACTGTAACTGCAGTCTATCTAACATGATAAAAGTTGTACCCCTTTAATTCTTTGCAACTTCCTAGACAGGTCTTCTTGGTTGGAATTGATTTCTCATTGCTTTTTTCCTAGGAAGGAGAGAGAGTGACCAATCCAAAACCACTTAACTGGCTTTGTATCAAAGGTGGAACTAGAGCTCACACTCTCCTGGTTTTTAGCCTGGTGCCTGAATCCTCAGACTAAACAGGCTCTAAAATACTCCTAGAGAGGTCAAAAAGAAGTCACGTTTTCTGTATGACCACGCTGCCCTCTAGTGGTCTTTGTGATGGAATGGCCCTAATTTAAGGTCATGGTTTATCTGGAGCGTCCTAAGTGGAGTTTCACTTTTTACCATTTAAATATTTTATTGGTAAATAGAATAAATAGAAAATATGATGAAGTAAAACAAGAATATAACATTGCTAATATAATAAAACAAGAATATACAAACCAGAAATTGAGTGACATTTGAAGACATTAAAGATATAACCATAAAGTAATATAGAATTAGCTCAGTCCTTTGACACATTATTAAAGCTAGCCATATGGAGAACTATAGCTCCATAGTTTTAATACACTATAATATTTCAGTACAATGACATTTATATACAGTAAATACTTAGATTCTGCTATTTAGATGCCTTTGAGTAATAAATATATTCTATCAATATTAATTGCAATTTTGGATAGTAATGTTAGAACATTATGATTATTTAACCTTTTGTTCAAATTATATATAACACTGGGAATGAATGAGAAAATAGAGGATGAGCACGTATCAAGGTACTTGTTTTATAATAAGGGTTTCGGTCTTACACTAAATTACTTTATATTAAAATCTCAATTGTGTTTATTACTTGGTGTGTGCATGTGTGTGTGTGTGTGTTTATATGGATATATGCACGAGTGTATGTGTTTTTATACATGTTGATAAAAGAAGACTAAATGAACAAAACAAAAGATGTTTAGCAAAATTGAAATACTAACAATAAAATAAAAAAGACCAAAATAAAATAAAATAAAACTTTGAAAGGCTAGGTGGGCTCTCAGAGGCCTAGCGAGCCTTCTTCGGTGGCGGATAGATTTCCTGGATGCTGTGAGGTGCCCAATTCCGAAATGCTTCCCAGCTTTTGTGCTATGGTTTATAAGCCTATTGTCAGCACTCACCTTGTGATCAACCAGAAAAATGAGGGGAAGCTCCCAAGCAAAGGCAGAGCAACCTTAATCCAAGAAGTAATATGTGGTCTCTATAGCTAGAAGCCCTGCAGAAAACATTTCTTCCCTTCCCAATCAGTATAATGATGGCTACATCAGCTGGGCCTTTCTGAAAAGTGGTTGGGTTCAGTGGCTTCACTGGAAATTAGTGTTACAGATTAACAGAGCTGGAAGGGATCTTGTAGGTCATCTAGTCCAACCCCACTCCCCAGCCCAAGCAGACCCAACACCATTTTTGACAGATGGCAGTTCAGTCTCTTCTTGAAAGCTTCCAGGGATGAAGCTCCCACAACTTCTGAAGGCAAGCTGTTTCATTGGTTGATTGCTCTCACTGTCAGAAAAGTTCTCCTTATTTCCAGGTTGAATTTCTCCTTGTTCAGTTTCCATCCATTATTCCTTGTCTAGCCTTCAGGTGCTTTGAAAAATAGCTTGACCCCCTCCTCTCTGTGGCAGCCCCTCAAATATTGGAACACTGCTATCATGTCTCCCTTGGTCCTTCTCTTCACTAGACTAGCCATGCCCAGTTCCTGCAACCATTCATCATAGGTTTTAGCCTCCAGTCCCCTACTCATCTTGGTTGCTCTTCTCTGCACTCTTTTTAGAGTCTCAACATTTTTTTATAGTGTGGTAACAAAACTGGATGCAGTATGCTAGGTGTGGTGTTACCATTCTTACCATTTTAATGTGAGACAATTTAAGGGCAATGACTGATAATTCTAATCTTGTCAGATTGCCTATCTGTATTGCTTATTTGGAGTTTGTTTGCTTATTGGCCCGGTCTTTCTGAATGGATACAAAATCTCCACTCCAAAAGACCAGCCTCTTCAAGCTTCTGCTTGAGGTCCCAAAGGTGCTTTTTCAAAAGGGAACTGGACTTTATGGGTTTTTTTAAAAAAGATGTTTCGATTCTCATCCAAGAAACTTCTTCGGCTCTTGAAAAAGCACCTTTCAGACAATCACGACCTGGATGACTGAGAATCTCCATAGACTTCTGCTTGCGGCTGTTTTCCTACGACAGGAAGACGGGGGCTGCTTTCTGCCTTTAAGAACATGTTTCTCCATTTCTCCTTTTGGGGAAATATAATAGTCTGCCTCTTTTGATATCTCCCAAAATATTTCATTCCCTAGGAGGGGGAGCTTCCCACAAGAGCTGGGCAAAAGTTTTAACTACCTTTCAAAGTGCCCAAAAGACAGATGACTGGCCCAGTAGACAGACAGCTACTGACTTGTCCCTTGGGCTGCTCATTCTTCTGAAGACTGCTGTATCTGTTAATTTTGACTTTTGAGTGAAAGTGCTGCAGTGTATCAGAGGCCTCAGGGTAAAAAAAGTCAAGATGGAGGCTGTTATAGTGCAATTGAAGCTCCACCTGGTTTTTGTGTCTGACTCCCTGACTTTGGGGGTTCATAAAAATTGAAATTAACCTGTTTCCTTGGGACCTTGGCACCCAGGAACATCAAATACATCTGAAATTAGAAATAAATCATCTTTAGAGGACTCAGGCGGAGCTCTCCGTGAAAAAACATACTAGTAGCTGAAGGGGCCCTCAACAGCTTTTGAGAGATGGAACTGGGCTTTGAGAGGGCCTCTTGAGAGAGAAGGTCTTTGGCCTGGCAAGACACTGTCTGAATCAGTGTTTTTCGATCCTGGAACTTGAAGATGTGTGGACACAGCATGCTGGCTGTGGAATTCTGGGAATTGAAGTCCACACATCTTCAAGTTGCCAGAATTGGGAAAAAAACACTGGATAAACTGATTTGTGAAACAGAGTGTTGCTTCCTAAGGCTGTATTTTGATGCCCAGAGCACCTCTTTGCAAACAAGCACCACACAAGGAATTTCTTAGAAGGAATTTCCAAGGTGAAATGGACTTCAACCAAAAAAAAAAAAAGAGTTTCAGGATTAAGTATAATGTGAATGTAATGCTTTTTAAGCTTGTTAGGGGAACACAGTAGATATGAGGGACTGGGTTGTCAGGGGACAAGGCTCTCTTAAGCTGAAATTTTGATCACAGACACATCTGCGTGGCATCTCCACCTTGGCAGGAAACCCAATTCTCTTAGCAATATATCTAACCTGGAGGTCTGGGACTGGCAGTCTTACTCCCACTGTATCAATCAATGGGGGAGGTGTGTATTGGTGTTCTGTCCCCGTCCCCACACACACACAAACAGCCAGCTGGGGGTTAAAGAAGTACTCGGCACACACAAGGTTTGTTATCAGGAACTTGGCAGCAATACGATAACCGTCTGCCAAGTGCTTTACTACAAGAAGAGGGAGTGTTCCTCCACCAGATAACACCAACTAATAGACACAGTTTTCAAAACAGTCCAGCTCAAACTTGAAACCTTCAGCAGATTCGGCATTGTACAAAGTGACTAGCCAGAAGTTAGCTTTGTCCGTCACAGAGTCTAAATGGCCACCACACTCTCTTATATAGCCTGTGGGGTGTGGTCCAGTGACTCAGCTTAATCCCTGGCACGCCTCCTCATCTGCTGCAAATGTTTATCTCGCCTTCGTTGGCATGGATCCAGGAACGACTTATCACCCTCATCGCTGTCATCGGAGACACCTGGCTCCTGGTCAATCTCCTCTCCCTCGGCAGACACCTGAGGCATTGCCAGAGAGGAGGGGCCTGGAGAGGGAGGCCTGGCCGGCTCCTCTCCTTCATGTTTGGAGCCTTCTTCCTCCGATAAGATGGGCTCGGGGGTCGGAGCCACAACAATTGGTAAATTTTCTATCCTGCTTTTCCTTCAGGTGCTCAAGATTGATACATACAGGTAGTGGTCAACATATGGCCACAATTGAGCCCAAAATGTACGTTGCTAAGTGAGAAATTTGTTAAGTGAGTTTTGCCCCATTTTACGACTTCCCTTGGTGCGTTTGTTAAGTTAATCATTGCAGTTCTTAAAATTAGCAGCATGGCCGGTAAGTGAATCTGGTTTTCCCCTTGACTTTGCTCATCAGAAGGTTGCGCGTGATCCTGGGGCACTGCAACCGGTCATAAATGTGAGTCATTTGTCAAGCAACCGAATGTAAATCATGTGACCATGGGAATGCTGCAATGGTCGCAGGTTTGAAAAATGATCATAAGTCTCTTTTTTCAGTGCCATTGTAACTTTGAATGGTCACTAAATGAACTGTTGTAAGTTGAGGGCTACCTGTATGTTTCTTCCTCCCCCCCCTTTTCCCTAGAAGGCTGTGCTGAGAGACTGTCCTAGGGCCACCCAGTCAGCATGGAGGTTGGTCTAGAAACCGAGATACAAAGGCAGCGGTGGGTTGTACATATTCTTACCACTGGTTCACCACGCGCGCCTTCCATGCATGCACTTGGCTCACGCATGCACCTTTCGCGCATGCGCCCAGCCTAGAAAACGTGACTAAATAGGACGTCTTTACACCAGGGCAGGTGGGCAGGCCCACCCGCAGTCGCCACTACGAACCGGCTGAATACCATCTCTGTACAAAGGTGACAACCTCTTGCTTTAACCATTACCTCACATCAGTTCTCAATTTTAGTCTATACTGCTGACAAAATAAGAGAAATAACTTCCACCAAGACTCTACAGTTGAAGAAAACTGGGCATTTATTTAAGTTTATTGGCCACCCAATTCCAGTGAACTCCGGGAAGCATAGAAAACTGAACTTAAATTGGACTTAAGAAGAGGCTGCTTTTTCACAGTAGATATTGATTGGGACTTGATTTTTTTTTTTTAAAGGGAAGGCAATGCATAAAGGGAATTCAAGCAGTTAATTTGGGGAGCTGTTTGGGACATGATAGCAGTGTTCCAATATCTCAGGGGTTGCCACAAAGAAGAGGGAGTCAAACTATTCTTCAAAGCACCTGAGGGTAGAACAAGAAGCAATGGGTGGAAACTAATCAAGGAGAGAAGCAATTTAGAACTAAGGAGAAATTTCCTGACAGTCAGAACAATTAATAAGTGGAACAACTTGCCTCCAGAAGTTGTGACTGCCCCAACACTGGAAATTTTTAAGATGTTGGATAACCATTTGTCTGAAGTGGTGTAGGGTTTCTTGCCTGGACAGGGGGTTGGACTAGAAGACCTCCAAGGTTCCTTCCAACTCTGTTATTCTATTCTATTCTATTCTATTCTATTCTATTCTATTCTATTCTATTCTATTCTATTCTATTCTATTCTATTCTATTCTACACTGTTTCCTATTTGCAAGTCAACATAGCAACATTAGAAAATCCATTCAGTGCGAAAGAAATGCATTGGCCATCATTTGATTTTTATGACATCGTCACGTAGCTCTGCCTTTAAACTATACGATGCTTGATATGATGAAGCTGCTCTGTGATTTCATGACCAGGAGTTATTTTTGCAGGCAGATTTGGGTTTTTTTCTATTTTGATTGGCACTGAAATGGAAGGTTGTGTAACAGCAGCAAGGAACAGCCAGGAATTAGAAAACAAATTCAGGAGGTTGCCACATGATGCCTTTTATCTTCTTTCGAACTTCTCTTTGGTGTCCCAAGAACGTATGAATTTCAGCCTTGGTGCCAATTCAAAATTGAAACAAAATGTGTTCCTTAAAAAAAAAATCACTATCAGCCAGGAAACATTTGGCTGCATATTGTAAATCGAAAGATAAATCAAGTTTAAGCGGTGTCATTTATTAAGATTTATTTCTGAGGCTCCAAAATCCAACCTCATTCAGTGAGAACATCCAAAATCTGATGTAATACATGGATGTGGTGGTAAAAAAAAAAAAGGTGCTTTGCAAGGGCAGAAAGACAACCTAGTGAATGACAACTAGTTTTAATTTCTTTCCCTTCCTTTAATTTCTTTTCGTAATTAATTTTCAATCATTTGAATCCCAGCTACTAAAAATTTATTTAGCAAATAAAAATTTACCGAGTAAATTGAATTTGTTAAGCACATCCGTTTAAAATATGTTCTTTGGCTAACCGCCAACTCCAATTTCAATGATTTTTCTCTTTGCTTTTATTTTTTTTTTAAATCGGTATTTACCGGTTTGTATGTTATATGCGGAAGGGACGTAGTGGCTCAGTGGCTAAGATGTTGAGCTTGTCGACCAAAAGGTCAGCAGTTCAGCGGTTCGAATCCACCCATTGCTTCTTGTTCTACCCTCAGGTGCTTTGAAGAATAGTTTGACTCCCTCTTCTTTGTGGCAACCCCTGAGATATTGGAACACTTCTATCATGTCCCAAACATGATAGCTCCCGTTACTTGTCCCAGCTTCTGCCAACCTAGCAGTTCAAAAGCACGTAAAAAATGCAAGTAGAAAAATAGGGACCACCTTTGGTGGGAAGGTAACAGCGTTCCGTGCACCTTTGGCGCTTAGTCATGCCGGTCACATGACCACAGAGACGTCTTTGGACAGCGCTGGCTCTCCGGCTTTGAAACGGAGATGAGCACCACCCCCTAGAGTCAGGAACGACTAGCACATATGCGCAAGGGGAACCTTTAACCTTTACCTATGTAGTTTTACCACAGTGCTGTTATGCTGTGATGTTTTACATTTTTCCACAGGCCACTTTACAGCTTCTGAGCCACAGCGCTATATTCTTTCTCATGCTCTGATAACCTGTATAGTTTGTCAGACAGGAAGCCAGAGATCTCATTGTCCATTGTTTCTCTATCCTTTGTAAAGGTGTTACTTCCCATTATAGAGTGAATAGAGAAGAGAGAAAAGCAACTTGGACCAGTATTATTGCATGATTTCAGAGAAGAGTTTAAAAAGTCCTTTGAATTCAAGTCCTTTGAATTCAAGGCCCGAAGCATCATTTACTTGCCAGAGTCTAGTTCCTACCAGGTTCCAGGATGTCCCAGGAGTCCTGATTCTAATCAAATTAAGAAAAAGTCAGGAAATGATAAAATACTTTAGATTTATTCAGCAGCAGCATATTCCAGTTTTCTTTTTCTAATCACAGTACCCATCAAGGCAACAAAAACATAAAAACAGGGATAGCATTTCACTTTGAAAATTAATATATATTCAAAGAGCAGAAGTCTCATACATTATAAATTTATTAGCCTGGACTTCTACATTAATAGACCAGGAATATAAAACAAAACAGCAGGTTAAATATTCCTGCAGTGGCGCAAAGATTTTCCACAAAGGGATTAAATGATGCCTCCTAAAACAGTTCTTTAATCAAGTGTTTTGGATAGCTGGTTACTATCGGTTTAATAAAATGTGAAAGACTTCCACAGACTTCACTCTAGAATGGAATTATTTCACTGATAATCAGGAGGTTCTCCAATCAAAAGGCAAACGTTTAATACAAAATAAAGTTTGTGCCATTTTGTTTTGTTTTGTTCCTTGGAACAATTAGCTATCATCTTCTATATGATATAAAAAGAGGGCCATTTGTTTTCATATAAAACAGAGGAGAGATGCACAGTAACACCAGTGCATATTTAGCAGAGTCTGCCTATAAATATGGTTCCAAAAGTCTTGGCAATTCAGTAGATGGTCACTATGCTCTCCTCTATATTGTTTAGTATAATTATATTATATAGAGGATTTATCCCTAGGATTTATCAATTTTAGAACATCGACATCAACAACCTGATAATCTTTTAGAAATTTACAAATGTACAGCATATTTATAACATTACTTTCAGAGTGTCAGTGCAAAGATATACATATAGTACACTGTGATAATTACTCATAAAAATAAGCATTAGCGTGTGTAAAAAAAAAAAAGAAAAGAAAAAGAAGAGAACAATGAGGCATGGTTTTGACACGTTTTCATCTAAGGCTAAAAATATTTCCTCATAGAAATATGAACCATTTTTCTTCCTTCTGTTTACAAAAAAACATATGTGCAAATGGTTGTGTCTAGAGATTCCCTAACTGAATTGGTTATACAATAGAATCCTCTTTAACTAGATTGACAGTGTCTTTAAATGAATCTTCAGTCGCTGAATAGGCTAACGGTGAGTCTCTTTTCAAAATAATCTTCTGAGGCAGTGATGGAGAGGAGGAAGGGGCACTTTCAGCTTCTCCTTGCTGTTCTTTCTCCATCTGAAATATTATATAAAGAAATAGAGTAGAGCTATCAGTGTTTATTACGCTTTGTAATGTGTAATACTTGCTCGTGTTTGTGCAGTTATTGCATTCAATTCATTTTAATTTCTGCGTGTAGAGATATTCAATTATTATTATTATTATTATTATTATTATTATTATTATTATTATTATTATTATTATTATTATTACTTTAACATCTACAGATGTAACATAAACATGATGTAAACATTTTAGAGCACGAATGAAGAATGAGTGGGGAATTTCTGCAGAAGGCACACCGTTGTGATAAAAAGGTTGCAAACAAAGGGACTTCGTATGGGGGGGGGGAAATGGGGTCAGTGGGAAAGCTGAATATCAGAACCGATAGGAAGAATCTAGACTGCCAAGGAGGTAACCGGAACATTGACATCTCTGTTCCCGGTAAGCGAAATAATTTGCTGAATGTTACAAAACTCCAATTATATAAAAAGCAGTTGGACAAGGCCCGAGAGATCTAACTTGACCAATATCAGGAAAGACTTTTGAGTCCATAGGTCTACCACTAAAACTTAGACCTCTGTGGAAAAAAACTGATCATACAGAGCTCTATGAATAATTCTCTGTAAATATCAACAAAAAGCATCTATAATAAATAACAAATTTTCTATTTTTGCCTTTGAGTCAAACTTGGCTTCTGATGACTACAGGGACAAAGTTCATGGAGTTTTCTAGGCAATATTTTTGGAAGTGGTTTCCTGTTGCCTTCTTCCTTGGTTGACAAACAGTGACTGGTTCAAAGTCACCCAGTTGCCTAATTCAGGACTAGAACTCGGGTCTCCCTGCTCTTGTTCAAGTGCCTTAACTACAAAAACAAACTAGTTCTCCTTTCATACATTAGATAGAATTAAATCCCTGTGTTAGTCTCATGCTTGGAATATTCCATATTCTGCTCAATAATGCAGAACTGATTATTCTAGCCAATTTGGGACCTGGGGAATGGTATAGCCAACTAAATAAAAATGTACCATGTGCATGGCAATTCTGGCCATAACAGCAGCTTTTATTTTCAGAATTAAATGTAATATGTCCCCCTGCTCTAATAGAGGACAAGACAAAAGAGAGAGAGAGAGAGAGAGAGACATGTTCCTGGAATAGAAGGAAAATGACACCAATTCCAGGAGTAGGCCTTAGGGAATTCTTCTCTCATTTTCTTCAAAAACAACAACAACAACAACGAACAGAGAAACTTGCAGCACAGGAAGAAAGAATATGGGGAAAAGGAAAAAAAAAAAACCCTCTCCTTTTCTTATTTCACTTTTGTATACATTGCTCAATGACATTTCTCGTTATCAAGGACAGAATATTGTGAGGCGTCAACAATTTAAACATTAATATTATTTTGCTAAGTAGGAATTTGAAAGTATATGATCTTACCTCTGAATAGATGGGATTTTCAAAGTTAGTACTTTGTTTCATTTTTCTTTTAAAGAAGCTCCATTTTGATTCCTGAAATATTTTTTTAAAAAAAAATCGTGTGAAATTAATAATTGATTTGGTACTGCTGATGAATCAGTAATTTGCAACGGATTCTTTAAAATTTCTTTTTTTTTCTTTTTTCTGGGAAGACAAGAAAATTATTCATTCTTATCCTTAGCTGTTTTGAGTAAGATCTGGCTCAGTATTGTGGGCAAGAAAGGTTATAGGGAGAAATAATCAGACCAAAAAGATGCATGTATTTAAGACGGAGCACCTTTGTTTCTCTATGTTAAAAAAAAAATTACACCATGTATTGAAATGATATTCATCACTTGGAAATGTGCATATTCTTGATATGGACATAGTAAGATACAAAATCTTTCATCTGAGGAAACTGCAGGTAGTCCTTGACTTATGACCACAACTGAGCCCAAAGGTTCTGTTGCTAAGTGAGACATTTGTTAAGTGAGTTTTGCCCCATTTTATGAACTTTCTTGCCACAATTTGCTGTTAAGCAAGATAGTTATTAAGTGAATTTTATGACTTTTCTTGCCACACTTGTTAAGTGAATCTGCCTTCCCCATTGACTTTGCTTGTCAGAAGGTCGCAAAAGTTGATCACATGATCTCGGGACACTGCAACTGTCATAAATACGAGTCAGTCGCCAAGTGTCTGAATTTTGATCACGTGACCATGGGGATCATGCTGTAATGGTTATAAATGTGGGGAAAAAAATCCTAAGAAGTCACTTTTTTCAGTGCCATCGTAACTCCCTCCTCCCATTCCACAATGCATCCCCCATTCTTCCCCATTTGATTCTGCCACACCTTGTACCATCACTTTCTGTTACCTGAATCGTTTCTGTACTTGCAGAAGGCTGAGCTGTATCAGCAGATACAGGTGTGGCGTATACTGGATTCTCAAAGTTTTCGTTTCCTTCACTACTGGAAACAGTTACCTGTTGTCAAAGATAGTTTTGACAGGACTGAAGAACAGGCCAACTACAGAATACTTTTTTTTTTTGCTTTAATTTATATGCCGCCCTTCTCTGGAGACTAAGGGCGGCTTACAATGCATTAAGCAATAGCCTTTATACTTTTGTATATTTATACAAAGTCAGTTTATTGCCCCCACAATCTGGGTCCTCATTTCACCTACCTTTGAAAGGATGAGAGGCTGAGTCAACCTTGAGGCTGGTGAGATTTGAACTTGCAGTAATTGCAAGCAGCAGATGTTAATAACAGTGTGCTTTAGTCCACTGTACTACAGGCTCTTTACTTGAAAAGGGATTGGGGAGATGACATGTAAATGGATACTAGGGTAGGGCTGGAGGGGGTGGAATTTAAAAAAAATCCACTTCTTACTTTTGTTGGAGATGCTACGATCACATTGTCACCTCTGGTGTCTTTTGTTGCGTACATAGGATTCTCAAATGTAATTGGCTGCTTCCCAGTTTCCAAAGCAAAGTTCTCATTCTGAAAACAATAGCTATATAGATTAGTCAAAGGTTGACTAATTTGTAATTTTTTAATGCAACGCATGATAAAATACACAGAAAAGGAAATACTGCGGGCAAGAGGAATGCAAATATTAATCTTACATGGATTAAACTTTCAGCTTTCTTTTTTTTAATGATAGGTTCTTTTGGCATATACTCAGTGTAGCAGGCACTTTGCCATTATTAAATAAAATTAGGCAAGATTATCAAATCAAATCACTGCTCCTGATTAACTGCAAACTGACGGTTCCATAAATCATTTGTTAGGAAAAATAAATAAATGTTTTTCTTCCTCAGCCACAGAAACATACCTTGCTGGAGGGAGCAAGGTCTTATAAAAACAAATCATTGGCAATAAAAGAGCCAAAACAATTTCACTTCAATAGGTACCTCACCAGATTTCGAAGTAATTGGCAAATGAACCAGAAATGTAAAACTGTTTAGGTCTCATGGCAGAGAAAGGGTTATATTACGGTTGGTGTATAGAGATGGGCAAGGGAGTTAAATGCTGTTATATATTATGACCTTCTTTTTTGCTCAATGAGGAACCAACTAGCCAAGGGTATCAAACTCGATCCCGTCATGAGCCGCATCAGGAGTTTGTTTGCCCTTGGGGGGGGGCATGGCCTGGTCATTGCAGCTGACTATGTGGGTGTGGCTGGGCCCGGGGCAGCAGGGACCAGTCCCTCGCTGTCTCCAGGATGGCCCTGAAGGCCAACTCTGCAGCCTATTGCGGCCCACATCCGGCCCGCAGGCCGCATGTTTGACATGTCTGAACTATTCAGTAAATAGCACAGGGTGCACATCCAACCTCTGGTGGACTTGAGAAACTAAATTTATTTATTTATTTATTTATTTATTTATTTATTTATTTATTTATTTATTTATTTATTTATTTATTTTTTATTTATTTATTTATTTATTTATTTATTTATTTATTTATTTATTTATTTATTTATTCAATTTCTATACCGCCCTTCTCCCGAAGGACTCAGGGCGGTGAACAGTTAAAATAGCATACATATAAAATGTGAATATAAGATTGGTTCATCGGTTAAGAATTTTCAACATAAAGATATAGGAAAATTAGAAGAGATTTATGCCAGCCCGGCTTGGTGAAATAGAAAGGTCTTAAGTGCATGATGGAAAGTATGAAGATCTGGGATCATTCGTATCCCTGGGGGTAACCTGTTCCAAAGGGTAGGTGCCTTATATTGGCAAGGAGATCCAAGATATCATTTAAAGATGAGATGTCATGGTAACTGAAACAATGTTAATAACTCTAATGAGGAAGACCAAAGAGGAATTAGAGTTGCCACTACCAAGACCAAGCCCTTGTTCTGAAGGTTGGCAGGACTGAGTTAAGACTGATATTTCTTCTTTAAATAGCAAGGAAAGAAAAGCGGGAGACCACAAGGCATGAAGCCATATGGGTGTGATCAAAATTTTGAGTTGGTTTGGGTCCCCCTTGCATTGGAAAAACAGTACTGCAGCCCAATGATCTTCGAGTTTCTTTGGCAGATGGCAAAAATTACACACTTAGAATTTTGAGACACATTATAAGCACTATCACAAAATGCTGCCATGTTAGATGGCCAGTTGGAAAACCATTTATTAGAAAGCGAGCTTTTATGGGGGCTTTCACCTCCTAAGAGGCAAGATTTAAGACAGCTTCATTTAAAGAAGATTTTTTTTTTTAAATAGTCTTACCATTTGCATTGCTCTGTCAATAGAAGATTCAGCTCCAAAACCAGCTACATTAATGTCCATTGACACATCAGCCCCAGGTCGGAAAGTTACTCCATTGCCATTTTCCGTGGATTTTACAAGACTACTTAAACTTCAAAGATAAATTTATTTTTAACAGAAGGAAGACATTTTAATACAAGCTTTAACATTTATTGTTAATATATCATATTATTATATTATGTATTATATATTTAATATACTGTCCCTTCCACAAGCAAGTTTGAATAGAAATGACAAGACAAATAAGACTGTGCTGGATTAAAGAAATAAATAGGAGAGCCCAAAATACTCTAAAGAAGAACCGTTTTTGATGAAGACTTCAGTAAGAACAATTCAAGCAAGCATCTCTTAAGCAAGAGTATGTGTTATGAGTTTACAGTTCACAAAAGAAAAGACCACAACTCGTAATAGAGTGTACTCTCCTTTGCTACAAGAGTGGGGAACAAGTGACTCTCTGGATTTTCTTGGATTACTACCTTCATCCTTCCCCCCCCCTTCACCACTGGTCACAAAGTTGTCAATCACAACTGCAGGACTCCATGTTATCCACCCATACTTTAGAAGAACAGCTAATTTCAACTCGTATGTACTTTGACCTGAATATTGTGGGGCTTTCTTCTGAATTAGTATGTACTGAATTAGTATGGATTGCACTGCAAAGCATTTGAAAGGGAAAAGAGAGTGTGAGATAGAAAGAGAGAGGGGGGGGAGGGAGAGGGAGAATGCGCGTGTGTTAGACAAAGCATGAAAGCTTTTCTTGCTGACCAAAGAGATAATCATGAGTCACACTTACCTTATTTTTCGGACTATAAGACACAACGGTGTATAAGATGCACCAAGATTTCGAAGAGGTAAGTAAGAAAAAAAAAAAAGTTTTTGCCCTCCCTGGCCCTCAGGAGCACTCTGCAGGCCTCCCAAAGCCTCTGCGTGCCCCGTTTTTTGCAAAAACAGGCCTGTTTTTCGCAAAAATGGGGGTGTTTTTGCCCTCCCCCAGCCCCCAGGAGTACTCTACAGGTGAAAAATGAGGCGCATACAGGGTTTGGGAGGCCTGCAGAGTACTACTGGGGGCTGGAGGAGGGCAAAAACACCCCCGTTTTTGTGAAAAACGGGCAAACAATGGGCCCCTTTTTGCAAAAATTGGGGTGCATAGAGGGTTTGGGAGGCTTGCAGAGTGCTCCTGGAGACTGGGAGAGGGCAAAAACATCCCCATTTTTGTGAAAAATGACCCTGTTTTTCGCAAAATTGGAACGAGTGGGGCAGGGCTTCGGGAGGCCAAAATTGGCTGTATTCAAGTGTATAAGACGCACCAACATTCCTCTTTTGTGTCTAATACTCTGAAAAATACGGTAATCTTACAGGAATCCCAAGGGCTTTGGGAAATACTTTTCCCTGAGACCTGATCCATCTGATCATTCTGAGCGATACCTACCTCGGAAGTTTGGGAAGGGCAGGTAGCAGGGATCCTGTCCTTCTGTAATTGAAAAAGGCACCCACGCCCAGTGCGCCAATGATGATGATCAGAATGACCGTCAATAAGGCAGCCACCGCTGCTATTAGAAAAGAAAATTTAAAAAGCGTAAGTGAATAATAGGGAAGCTGGAGCTGAAACTCAGAGTTGTTTCAGTAGCTACTTAGAAACTTATTTAAAAGGTTCCAGGCCACTGAGTGATGGCTTAGCAGGAAAACACATTTCAAAGCTTACTTGTCCCAGGAGGAATTCCTCTTGACAAGCCCACTTCACAGTAATTTCCAGTGTAGCCCGAGGAGCACCTGGTAAATGAAAGCAAGATGCTTAACTGGAACTGACAGTAGAAAAGTTGGTTGTATTTATTAACGATCCTAGGAAGATTTTTTTTTTTTTTTTTAAAAAGCAATATCTTGGTAATTATATGTTGAAAGCACAGACCCACAAATACAGACATCGAGCCACAAAACAGCTTGCTATTTCTTTGGAAATGAGCATGTTGGAATGCTGAGTCACAATTGATGGCATTTGGGTTAAAAAAATAATAATAAAGGGGATTTGATTTCAATAGAGCCCCAGTGCCCCCTACAGGTTCCGCTGAAGGTAAAAATGCTTTGGTTGTCTAGGTTTTCTTTAAATCTGAGTAAATTGCTTTTAGCTCTTCTGGATTTTTTTTTTTTTTTTAAAGCATTGGATTTCCAATCCCCATATTTGGGAACCGTTCTTGATTTGTGATAGGACCTGCCAATTCATCACTCCAGATGCCTTTAAGAATGATGTATTTAAAAATGTAACCGATGAACGAAAGTTCCATTGATGTGGGCTCTCCCTTCCTGAGCAATACTATTTCACTGCCCTTAGCTAAAATGGATTAATCTTGAAAAGCTAAGCAAGGTTGGACCTGATTAATACTTGGATGGGAGATCAACAGGAAATTCCAAGGCTGTGGACTAGGTTTGACTCCATGAAGGTGGCAAAGGCAAAACTAACTTTTCAGAAAACAAGACAGATATCTGTTGTGAAATCACTGAGTGAACTTGGAAGAGGCTTTGTTTTGATTTATATCATTTTACCAGGGTGGAGACGGGTGCATGTTAGAATGCAGCCATGCTAAATATATTTAGAACAAGCTCTTTCTTATTTTACTATGCAGATATTTTAGATACGGCAAGTGTTCTATTTTCCTCCCTCCTCCTAATTTGAAGTGGTAGAAACCTATAAAGGAACATAGCAGCATGAGGCTTCTGTTATGAAGGAGTGATTTTAAAATGGCAAGGCATAAATAAATGCAGTGGCCAGGCCCTTCAGCAGTGTGTGATCAGGCAGTGTGTGAATAAGAACATAGGCATAAAGCTTCGTCCATGAGACTAGGGCCTAGCCTCTCAGAAGGGCATCTTAAGGAAGATTTTTATGTTTACGTTTTATGAGATCCCCTTCAGAATGCCACTGGTCACACATCCGTTGCAGATGTGGCTAGCGTACATAAACTGCTCTTTAAGTGCTTTCCTTTTCTTGACAGTTCTTTCAGACATTCAGTGCACAAAAGAACTGGTGGCCTGTAACACATTTATATAGCGCGCGACAATAAGAATAGCAACAAAACAACAAAATACAAAGAATCGAGCGAGGACAAAAATAGAAAAATAAGTACAAAAATCAGCACACGCAATCCAAACAAAAAAACAAACAAAACAGAGACCATCTGCCACCTCTGAACCATTTTCCCTCTTACTATTTGGCTACGTTTGATTTTGTTTTTCATAAAGCTACAATACTGCATTTTCCGTCTTCTGCTTTAATCCTTGCTATATATATAGTTTGGAATGACAAGAGGCCATCGGCAACATGAAGTTTGGAGAATGTCTCTGAAGTTAGAAAGTGTGATTAGCTAAACCAGGCAAAGAATATCAAAGCCATCAAGCATAGTGTGTGTGATTACTAGGGGCACACAAATAGCCCCAAGCCCCTGAATTGTGTATCCCAGCAGCTTCTGCCACCAAAAAACAAGCTGATGTTCAGTTTCCAAAGATCTTTTCTTGGTCTCCCTTGGCAGAAGGAACATCCTCTTTCTGCTCTTTGAGCCACGGTAGCGCAGTGGTTAGAGTGCAGTACTGCAGGCTACTTCTGCTGCCTGCCGGCTGCCAACAGACTGGCAGTTCGAGTCTCACCAGCTCAAGGTTGGCTCAGCCTTCCATCCTTCCGAGAACCCAGATTGTTGGGGGCAATATGCTGACTCTGTAAAACCGCTTATAGAGGATTGTAAAGCACTGTAAAGCGGTATATAAGTTTAAATGCTATTGTGCCCTAAATGCCAGTGCTTTGGGTGATACACACAGTGCCACAATGCATGTCCAAAAGAAGTCATGCTTGCATCATGACATCACAACGCTGCTTTCATCATTCTGCCTTCCCCTGCCAACCACACAGACAATGCCATCCGCGCATGTTATTTGGCTTGTTAAGTCTTTCTTGGTCCATCCGTAAAGACATACTTGCATTTAGGAAGCTCGCTTTCATCCAAATAGCATGTTCCGCCATACATACACCTGCAGGCCGGGGGCATTGTTGGTGGAGATTCAATAGCTATGAAAAATGAAAGACATGCATTATATATCTATGGAGATTCTCAGTCATCCAGGTCATGGTGGTCCCAAAGGTGCTTTTTCAAGAGGCAACTGGACTTTCTGGTTTTTCTTTGAAGATGTTTCGCTTCTCATCCAAGAAGCTTCTTCAGCTCTGACTGATACGTATATGATGTCATCTATCTCCAGTCTACAACACAGTCAACATCACCTATCTCCAATCTACAACACAGTCCTTTCAACAGTTCCATGAAGGCTCCATACCCATTTGCACCACTCTGGTGACCCTGATGACACAGATAAAACCGCCAGCTGGCCTTAACAATTCGCTAAAAGATTGTAAATGACCAGCTGTCTGCAAGGAATATAAATCCTTCCATTCCCCACCATCCTGTCAGAGCTGAAGAAGCTTCTGGGATGAGAAGTGAAACGTCTTCAAAGAAAAAACAGAAAGTCCAGTTGCCCCTTGAAAAAGCATCTTTGGGATGACATGCATTATACCAATCCTGTAAACCGTGATGATTTATCCACTGACAATATCTCTGAAGAATCAGGATTATTTTTTTTTTTGCCTAATCCAAGATTCTATTTTCTGTTCATGATGATTATATGCCACTTTCTCTTATGTGAGGTTCAGAAGGGTAAACAATATCTTACAAAAAACCGTATTTCTACCTTGCTACATGCCTATCAGTAAAATATAATAACAAAACAGCAATATTTGAGGTCAGCCAACGGTAAAACTAACCAACAAATAGCCTTGAATCCACTCTTTTCTTCAGCTGGTGAAAACAGCATACCCAAGGGATGTATGTTCAAACGGCTTCCATTGGTAGAAAGGCTTGTGTGTAAGAAAGTGATTTCTGTCAATCTCCCTTCCCTTGGCTGTCCACAGCTTCACTTCCCTAACATGCCCCTCGCCTTTTCAGAGCATATTTACAATGTGCTGGGGAGACAAGCTATACTTCTTTCATTCTGACAACAAAAGACTGCCATGTTTAATTCCATTTTTTAAAAAAAGTATTTATTTAAAAGAAGACTTACTTCAAGAACATCTTCTGCCAGCATACAAACAAAATAGATCAGTAAGTCATCAGAACTAAATAAACTATTTGATCATTGCTATGTGTAAAAGTTTTCTTTTGAAGAATTACTCTTCTGATACATGTACCAAAAAAAATATATATGCAACAATTAGTGCGATGTATCAGTCAGAAAACACCATGGAAATGCTTAAAGGAATTTTATAGCACATGACAGAGAGTGATTAAAATAAGAAGTGAAATGTTCTCCAGATTTCATGAGAAATATCCTCTTAACTCTAAATATGCAATTTTACACAATGGTTAACATATACATTGCATTATTAATATAGCAGTATCTTGGCTAACCTCATATTTATGAGAAGGTATATACTCTGAGAATGTTCACACCAAGGAATGGAGGCAGAAGTAACTGGGAGAAATGTATGTTGCTGTTTTAGTTATAAGCACTACACAGTTAGTATTGAATAGTTCTTTGTTCGCTAGGAGGCCACATTTAATATCTCTTGATAAGGCAAGATCTCACTGAGCAGCTTCTAAGAAAAACGAGTCGACTGAAGTACAACTCTGGGAGGACACTTCCATTATTGTTACTACTTGGATAAAAGTAAAGGTAGAACATTTTTTTCTTTTTAAAAACTATGTCCAATATATTTTAGGGATTATATATCCAATATATTTTTGGGATTATGTTCTTCTCACTTAGAATGGTAGGAAACAGCACTTCTACTATATAAATGTATATCTGGGCAGATACAGTATAAGGGATCATTGTGTTTCTGAAAGTTCCGGGGGGTGGGGAGGGGATAGTTCTAAATAGAAAATTGTTGCAACGGAAAATATTTGGAGTAATAATTTTCTATCCGATCTCCTGGCTTTTGGACTGCAGAGAGTTCCTTATTTGAAAGTATAGTCTAAGATGCAACTCCCTTGTTCTTGAAACTAAAATGCTGTTTACTCATTACCTTGGTTCTCTATGTGCATCAGATTTTACTCAGTTAACACGCTGTCTCTTCTGAAAAAGGAACATACATGTCCAGTAACTCTCCTTACCTGCGTCACATTCTTCTGAGCTGCCTTCCACAAAACTAGCCCCTTGTGGACAAGCACAGGTATATCCCCCAGGTCTCAACAAGCAGAGGTGGCTGCAGACATCTTTGCATGGATTGGATACTGCAGAGACAACAGAAGAGTGATCAGAATGCCTTTCGTAAAGATTCAATATGCCAATCAGATTGGAAACATGGGAGCAGCAAGATAAGCTCAGAACAGACACAATGCTCCTTGGTCTCCTGAATTTGGTTCAGAAACGTTCCTTGGCATTGTATTCCCTTTCCCCTTTTCTTTTTCTCCCTGGTTCCTCTCTCCTTCCTTTTTCAATTTTAGAGATTATTAAATTTGTATTACTTCTGCATTGGTGCTTTTACTATTTTAACCCAAGTGCACATGACTGAGGGGGAAAAAAAGAACTTTGCTAAATATCATTAAAAATACTTCCCCAGACAAATGTCAGGTTATGGGAAATTACAAAAACCCAAAGCTTCCCATTGGGACAAAGCTTTAAAAAAAAGATGAGGAAGCAGACATTCATGCCAAATATTCCCAAGTGAGATAAGTGAGCATCACCAGGTCTGCACTAAATTAGTGGCATGAGATCATTTCTAGTCCTGTGAGCAACGTTGACTCTTACTTCATTTTCTATTTTATTTAACTCAAGATTAATTACCAGATATTTTAACACACATTCCAATTCCTACCTCCTAAGTGAATCTGCCTTGCCCTACAAAGCATCAAAAGGCAAGGACATAGACCATTCTATTGCTATGATGAGGGTGAAGGCAAGAAATGATCTCATTCCTGTCTGTGCAAGAAAAATATGATAAGCGAAGGGCATATAGCAGTCATAAAACAAACACAACATCCTTCCTCTCTGGCTCATAAGCAGCTCCTTGTATGATTTGAGATACCCAATTTCTTTCTTCCTTTTAGCCTTTTTCATAATGACTGCAATAAGAGACACTGACATGGATAAAGTAAGAAACTGTGTAAGAAATTGTGTATGCCAAATGCTCCTCAGAAGTAACCTGAGTGGTGGGGGGGATGAGGGGAGAAACTCCTATATTCCACAAGATGGAAAAAATATGCCTGTCTTTAAAAACTATCTCTGATCCCATTGGTCACAGCAAAGCCTGTGTAGATGGAGAGAGACTGATAGAGGCAGGAAACAAAAAGGTTTGAATTTCACATCACCTTGCTTGGATTTGTGATTTTGTCCATAGTTTCCTGAGATTTGGAACGAGAGTTAGGAGAAGCCAAGTTTTTGTTCTGTCAAATGCATCCTCCTACCTTTTTAATGTATTTCAAAGAGACAAAGTAAACTATGTACAATGATGTCAGAGTCTAGATTCATACACCTCTCTAAGACACAATGTGGTTTTGTCAATTTATGGCTGTGTAAAGTCAGCCAATCATGGCTTAGCAAACCACAATTATAAAAATGAATTGAGGAATCCAGTTAATATCAAGTCGCTGAAGGCCTCCACCAACTCCAGTTTCAAGCTGTCGTTGATATCAAGTATGGAGAGATTCGCTCATTAGCAAATGATGATTCATTTCTTTAAGTGTATCACATTTATTTGGGTATAACAACAATTCATACATCAAAGAGAGGTCATTACCTGACTGGTTGCATCTGTGTTGGTGATAGATCCGCACTTGAGTGAGCCATGGGTTTATGGTCAACAGTTTGACTTTTTCTCCATTTCCAAACTTGTCTTTTTTCCAGACTTCTCCTCTCTCTTTCGATGTCCAATACAAATGGCCTTCGAACAGATCAAGGCTATACGGGCTGCTGACTTTGGGGTTAAGTAAAAGAGATAAGTTAACAGCAAAGACCAGCAATGCTGTTATTCTAAGTATTATTGCAGAAACAATAGCATTGTTCTCTTAGCATTTTTCTGTGCATTTGCATTAGTGGATATTAACAGATTCTGGAAATTGAAATATCTTAAATCTTCTGTGGAATTTCACAAGAACTAAAAGCTTGTTTAAATACATGTCAGAGTTTATTTCATAAATCATCTTTGCTTAAGATGGAGATGATATGCTACTCATGCTGACTTTGCTATTTGAATTTAATGAATGATTCTATTAATCCTCAGAACGATATCAAAACTTCTGCCATTAGTCACCATAAAAATTTCCTTTGAACTATCTCCATATGTCTTAAATATGAAATATTTTGAAAAATCAGTTCAATGATAACTGATAACTTTAATAAATTAGAAGAGATTTGAATTCAGGTTTTGGTGATTTTATGGATATGCCCGTGTAGTTTTCAAAATGTGTGTGTGTCAGTTCTGAGATGTTCCCCATTTCCCCATTGCTAGGCTGCCTCTTTTTTTTTTTTTTTTAACCAATGTCTACTCTGCAGCTCTTCTTCCTATCTCCCAAGGTCATTCTCACATACCATCACATTACCCAAGTCTGATTTGCTCAGCTTTTTTGCAATCAGTTAAATTCGGCCGGATGCTACATACCTCCGTGTAAAACAGTCTTTCTATCTGTTCCATCAAACTTCATAGATTCAATTAGATTTTCCTTCTCGTCACTCCAGTAGATCCTGTCACTGTTCAAATAATCAATAGAAAGGCCAGTTGGCCAGCCAAGGTCTTCAGAAACCAGTGTATTCCTCTGCTGTCCATCCATCCAGGCACTTTCGATTTTTGGCTGCCTTCCCCAATCAGTCCAATACATTAACCTAAAAAAGCCAAACAAGCAACTATTAATTATTTGTTACACATTTTCAAAGCCATCTAGAACAGAAGAAAGAGAAAGAAATCTTGACCCGAAATGGTAAGAAATGCATTATTCCATATTGCTTATTGTTACAATTATTATTATTATTATTTTGCACTCAAGTCAGAAGCACCGAAATGCTTCTGGGTTGAAAATACTCACCCAAGCTTAGGGTTGACCGCTATGGCTGCTGGCTGATCCAGCAAAGAATAGATTAACCATTTCCGATATCTCCCATCAAGTTTTGCCACCTCTATTCTGTTTGTCCCAGAATCAGTCCAATAAAGGTGCCTAATTAAGAAACAAAATGCTTATCTTTTGAGTGATGTTTAACACTAGGTTCCTAAATATTTATTTATTAATCTTTCTTCTATTTAACGTTGTTTCATCTTCTTTATATTTAACTCAATTGGCCTAAATCAGGCAGTTTTCAAATCAGAATCTATTCAACAACATTACCCTGCTGTGAAACCCCAAAACTGCACTGCTAAAATTTCATCAGATTATGCCAGCACAATTTCTTGGGAATGTTTTCTTGAAAATAAAGGAAAAACTGTGCTTATTTTCTAATAAGTTTAATAGGCCCATTAAATAAGGACACTTCAAATGTCCGCCGAACATGAAAAATGGCCAGAGAGAAAGATTCTGATCCCTGTTATAACATAGCATCACTAGCTTGTTCATGACAGCCTTCAGAGGCAATAATAGTAATTAATAACTTTTAACAATGAAAATAACAAATACAGACCCACAAAAGTTTACCCACCTCATCCATGACCCAAGAAATTATGCCAATTTGCATTCAAGAAGTATTTTGTACAGGGAAAAAAATAACTCAGTAATTTTGAACTAAGATGTGTGTATGTGTGTATTTCTGAAGCACTTTTATCTAACTTTTGCACTTACTTGCCAACCCAATCCACTGCTAAACCAACAGGACTGACCAAGTATCTAAGGTTCAGGTCAACTTCTTTCACAGGATTATTTCCACTGCTTTCAAATGTGGGGATATAAGCACGTTTGATGGAACCAAATTGTGATCCACGTCCAAGAATGCTGTAGTATACAACACCTAGAAGAGTTCAGAGACCTCTCTTTATATTTGCACTGGAAAAAACATTGCTTAGTGGGACAATGCTGGGTTTCTAACATTTCAAATATGGGATTGATAGAAGCATGTAGTAACTCAGTTCGCACATTGTGCAAATGCATACATTGGTTTAATTTTGATACGGCATGATTTGTTCAATGGATTACAGTTTAATAAACCTAGTTTAACATTATTTTTGAATCCGTTCACCAATTCTGTCAGGCTAAGAAGAATTGACCCAACTCAATGCCTTTTGTTAAGCCTCCAACTTGCTGACTATTTGCAAAATACTTTCAGGCTTAAACTGTAGCAATGGATATGTATATCATTCACCCATTTTTGTTGGGTACAGCAGGGCAGGTCATGGTTGAAAACCATATGAACCAAAGATCAGCATTGCTGAAGCTAAGAAATTTGGTGTCCTTATGCAGAAACTCTTGGAACTGCTTCAAAGACGTATTCTATCTTCGAACAACAAGTATTTCAACAGACATCTTGTAAAAATTAACAACCTGGAAAACATCTCTTTATAAATGGATAACTAGGCTGTCAGCTTCCTAATTTTTAATACACTAATTCTTGATTAGCATTTGGTCCTCTGGGAGTTAGCTTACTAGATGACTACAAGTCCACTTTTTGATATTTTATCCTAATGTTGCTTTAGCAAAATCTAAACCAAACAGCCATGCTAAAATCATGGCTTCATAAATGACATTTGTAAGAGAAAAAAAGAGACTTTATTAGTCCCTACTAAATGGTTTATTCGGGTATTATATATTGCTATACCAGAAATGATAGACGCTGACAATGATTCTTCTCTGCTTCCTGCAGCAAGTTTACTATATAGCTTAGAGTAAGTTTAAGATGATAGATAGATAGATAGATAGATAGATAGATAGATAGATAGATAGATAGATAGATAGATAGATAGATAGATAGATGTATGGATGGATGGATGGATGGATGGATGGATGGATGGATGGGTGACATAAAAATATAATAAATATTTAAGTGTAATTTGCAAAGTGATTCATAATATTACATTTCACAAAGTTCTTACAAGCTACAATCATGTCTACTTAATAGATAAGGAACTTAAAATATTACATGCCCATAATTTAATGAATCCATGGAAAACAGATTCTGAAGAAGTTATTTCTCTGCTAGTAAGAAACACACACACACACACACACACACACACACACACACACACACACACACACCATGGCTACATCATTGAAAAGAGTCTCCTGTTCTAATGTCCAAAATCTAAAACATACTTAGGCCAATTCCTTCAGGATCCCAATGATAGTCTACTGCTTGAATGTGTTCCTCGTTTTCAATATAGTCTGAATATTGCTCAGATGACATGTTGTATCTCCGAATACGGACATTATCAGGCAGAAGTAAGATTGGTGGGTTACCTAAAAAAAAAAAGAAAAGAAAAGAAAGAAGAAAACATTATTTTGTTGGAACTCAACAATTAAAACACAAAAGGGATTTTTAAAGCATCTGCTTGTAATTTACTTTCTATAAAGCATTTTGGTTATAAGATGTAGCACAATGAGCTATAAAACTCAGAGGCTATTTTTGGTAATACTCTTTCTAGTGTTAAAATGTTTACCACGTTGTAGCCTTCTTGCTATCCGTAGATAAGCTTGTTAGTACATTTTTATAATTAGGATTGTCAAATCAATGGCATGCCAGATGTTGATTGACACCTTGAATGTGTCCCAGCTAGCCTGGTTGATAGGGAAGGATGGTGACAGTTGTAATGAAACAACCTCTGGAAGGTTTTAATTGAAATGCAGTGAAGTGTTTGTCTCTCTGAACAGGACATTCCTATGCCACCTAATAAACAACTTTAAAATTGGCCTCTATTTCACTATGCCCCCTTATCACTCAGTAAAGAGAATAAGAGTTTGAGAAACAGGGATATAACATGTTCCAGTATTTATAATGGAGGTTTGAAGCCTGGTCTTGGACTAAAATAATTTCCAGGAATTCCTATTTTAAATAGAGATGGCTGGAAGAAGAACTGTGTTAGTTTATATAATAGACTAAACACAGAGACTTATAGTGCTTACAAGACAAATATGTTTTATCAGGGCATTAGCTTTCACAAGCAGCAGCCATCTGATTTCCTGTTACAGAGCTTTGACTACATCCTCTCTCTGTAGTTAAAGTCCTGTTGGAAGCTCTTTGATATTGTCCCATCTTGATTGTTGATGAAGACCTTTGTTGTGATACTGTATGTTCTCACCAGAACATCTCTCCCTTTCAACGAAGGGGTATATCAATGCCCAATGTACTACCTTGAGCTTTAACACCTCAATGGAAATAATAGTTTGGATGGAGACCACTGGCCTTGGGTTGAGTAAGACTGGAGAAGATCTCTCCAGCCAATAAGGCTGGCACCTGTGGTTATCCTCTCTCTCAGGTCAGCTCTGTGATCTGTATCCCTCCTGTAAGACGTGCTGGCTGTAGCCCTGCCCACCCCTACAAAATAAATAATTTCCAGGGAAATCCTGGCTGCTCTTACCATTGGCCGCACATTGGCTTCCCTGTTGATCCCCAACTGATCGAAATCCCTCAGCACAAAAGCATTCATAACTTCCTTTGGAATTCTTACAAAGCTGTGGGCAAGAACCGAAGACTTCACATTCGTTGACATCTGAAATCAATGACAAATAGAGTTTTCATTTTTGCTTAGAACAGAAAATAATGCCTTGGTTGAGATGCTATTTTCTACTCTGACAGTTGCAATGTTTTGCTCACTTTGATTTCATTTTAAGTCTAAGCCAGACAAATGATATTAGGTTTGCATTGACAGCATCCTTCCAGCAGAATCTCTCCCCCAGCTGCCCTTCAATAATCATCTCAATTTGTGTGTGCGTTTTTAAGAATAACAACAACAACAACAACAACAACAACAACAACAACAACAGAGCAACAACTTCCAACAATGATCTAAAATATACTATGACTTAGGATTTGGCACTATAAAAAGAAAAACAGAACTGAATAAAATAAGTATGAAGGGAAAAGCACAATATATTGATATTTTGAGGGCTCAAGGTTGCTGAGCATTTCCAAGGTAGAAAACAAAGTATAGATGAAAATTACCATCACAGGTATTCCTATCCAGGTCACTGGGATGGTATCCAGGCCTGCAGGTACATATAAAGCCTCCTTCATTTAGGTCGGTACAATTGTGTTCACAGATATTTTCAGCACATGTTCTGTCTGTTCCAGGATCTTAAAGAAAAAGAGTTGGAGAGGGAGACATACGTTTTGATCAGTAAGGATAAAAGAATTACAATTCATAGCATTTTTCCTCAATTTCCCTTTGGCTTTATCCTCTTCTATTCTTAAAGAAATTAACCTTTGAAATAAAAAAAATCATGAAGCAACTTTGATTGAAAATACCATTATTACTAAGGTAATAGTTTTGTGGGTGATTGTTGCACTTCGGGGGCAGAAAACAATTGTGGCTATTTTAAGAACCACCCATAATTATGCTTTACAAAGAAGTCGTCCATTATTTAACAGTGAATCCTTTTCAACAGCTAGGTTCTGATCCATTTTAGAGTTAACTCATGTATAATACCAGGCTGCTTCATACTGATGATGCTGAAAAGAATACCACGAACTCCAACACTCACAGCAGTTTTTAAAGACGTCAAATCCATAAAACCACTATAAAACATCCCACTAATATAAGACCAACTCCTGATAACTGGACTTTATTATTATGCCTTAAACATCTGAGGCTCTAAAAAAATAAGTTGGTGTTCATTCTATTAACCTCAATGGGAAAAAAACCTTTGATATATAGTACAACACTCTTTTATTGTTTCTGTTGGAGATATGATTTTTTCTTAATTTACATATACACAGCTGTGATTATATTTTAGCTGTTCCCCATTAGTTACACTCAGTTATATTGATTAAAAGAAACACAATAATACACGGGCAAACAATTGATACAAACTCAAGGTAAACCGTTCCAAACTCAATTGCAGAAAATACGACTTCAGCAACAGAGTGGTCAATGCCTGGAATGCTCTACCCAACTCCGTTGTTACAGCCTCAAACCTTCACAGCTTCAACCTCAAACTGTCTACTGTGGACCTCACCCCATTCCTAAGAGGTCCATAAAGGAGGCGTGCATAAGCGCACCAGCGTGCCTACTGTCCCTGTCTTGCTGTCCCCATTTATCTGTACTTACTTCATTTTTGTTTATACCTATACCTGCTATCTTGTACCTGGAAATTCGTAAGATTTCTGACCTCCGGGTATTTCGCTGCGCACTCAAGACCTTGTTGTTCCGCCAGGCTGGGTTAGCAACATAATTTTAAATTGGATGTTTTAAATTTTTGGGGTTTTAAATTAAGCCAAATTTATTTAATATTTTTAAATTATTTTAAATTGATGTTTACTCTGTTTTTAAATAGGCTGTACACCGCCCTGAGTCCTTCGGGAGAAGGGCGGTATAGAAATAAAATAATAATAATAATAATTATTATTATTATTATTATGTTTGACAAATAAATAAATAAAATAAAATAAATATTTAAAATCACTGGCAGAGTAAAGATTCTTTTTCTTCCTAGTTTGCTTTGAATAAATAAGCTGGAAAGATAAAGGGGTTAACGGAGAGGGAGCATAGTTCACTATAATTTGAGGCAGTCTTTCATAACTCAGTTCCTCCTCAATGTTTTAGTTTTCAGGATCCATAAATCCCCCAATGGCATGGCCAAAGGATTATGGGATATGTAATCTAAGACATTTGGGGAGCACCAGGTTACTGAATGCTGTTTTAAGTTGTGTCACGGAGATTTAAAAAAAAACTGCATTCAAGTTTCAACTGCTAGAATGGTGTTACCGAAATAAATGAAATGGGGGCAGTTAAGAAAGGGACAGAGGCATCATATTTCAGTGTGATAGATCAGATGGGGGGCATTTTCTCTTTTGGGAATTGTTTTACTTCAGTGGATTTCCTCACAATTTTCAATCGCCCTGAAACATGAAGTTCCCACCTCACCCCGTATGAGAAATCCTGCAAGGGAAAAAAAAACCCACCATAATATTGTCCATGCAACCACAACAATACTCACTGCAGCCGACCTCATCAAAATGGTTTCCACAATCGTCATAATTATCACAGACATAATGCAGTGGGATACAATTTCCATTGCCACACTTAAATTCTTCAGGAGTGCAAGGCTGGGGAGTAGGTTCTTTGCCTGCATAAAAAAAGACATGCACACTTTGCATAACTTTGTAATCACTGGTAAATTATTATTCTGCAAACTAAAGTTAAGAGGGTCAATGTAGGTACAAGCACCCAAAATTAAGACAACAAGCAGCAAATTAAATCTATTCATTCCTGTAATTCAGATAAACGGATAAACTTACAATGTTCTTCTTTCTCATCGCTTCCATCTCCACAGTCATCCTCCTGGTTACACAACTCCTGGCTGTAGATGCAGCGATTATTCTCACAACGAAAGCGGTGGGGGGGCTCACAGACAATGTCCACTGAAATCGGAGAGGTCACGAGAGTTTAAATATTGTTTATGGGTCTCAGTTTCAAAATACTTCCTGAATGTTAGACAATAGTGCTAAACTACTATAGAACTCATATATTTAAGGAGATGGACTAGTGCAAGCATGTAGCTTAAATTACCCATAATCAGGAACAAGTATACATTCAGAGACTCACTAATCCTATCTCATTAGAGTTATGCCATCCTATTATCTGCACTTAACCTATAGTCAATATTAATTCTAGTTAATACCAGGTAGGAAAAGCCTGTAGAACCTGGTTTCTGAATTTCTTTCCCAATCCCTCAACAGCAGCTCCACTCTGATCCTGGAAGGAAGTGTTGAAGCCGATATTTCTTTTACTGGTTTTCACTCATTGCAAATTTAGTTCTGCTCTGTTCTGTTTTTGGAGAGCTATCCTGTTGTCAGATAGAGTCCTATGCCCCCTTATTTATATATAAATTGATTTTATCTGAAAACAGTTGAATTTATAACCATTCCTACGTTGATCTTGGAGTTTCTCGTGAGTAGATCTGAGAAAAGCTTTTTGAGATTCTTTTCAGGTTGACATGAAAAACTTCCAACTCCCTGATTAATTTTCTAACTTCCCCTTCAGGCTCAGGAATCTCTATAATATGCTCTCTGTATTTCATTTGCTGCATTATACATCAATTCCCTTATCTATAAAAATGCATATGCCAAAATCAATTAGATCTAAGCATCTGTGTGTTCTCAAAAAGCACCCTCTCCGCGTTATAGAAAAAGCTGATCTTGAATCCAAGAGGAGGTTAGGATATGGGGAGTTAAGTATGTGGTTGCCAAGCTATCATTTATAAAATATAAAATCAACTTCTCAGTTCCAATTTTCTGGCATTTCAAAGATGGGTGGGCCAAAAATGGATTACAGAGTGGACTTTAAAAACAACAACAACAAATCTTACAGCAGAACTGAAGTTCTTCATCTGTCCCGTCTCCACAGTCATCATCACCATCACATTTCCAGTAGGGCTGAATACAGACGTGGTTCTTGCACTCAAACATTGAAGGGGGACAGTAAGAACCATTTGGATAGCGAGTGGCTGATAAAAAGACATTCAATTTTAATATCATGGCCCTTGTAATACTATGCAAGCAGTTTCTTAATCTTTTTCTTCATACATTATTATTATTATTATTATTATTATTATTATTATTATTATTATTATTATTATTAAATTTATATGCCCCCCTCCTCCTGAGGGACTCGGGCGGCTCACAAGTATAAAATGACAATAAAAACAATATCACTAAATAGCATTAAAAATCCAATTTAAAATCCCACAGTTAACAAAAAAACCCAACCAGATCAGGTGATTTGAGTAAAAAGCCAGGTCTTAAGATCTTTGCGGAAGGAATGGAGATCAGGGGCTGTCCAGAGCTCGGTGGGTAATTCATTCCAGAGGGTCAGCGCGGCCACCGAGAACGCCCTCAATCTGGGGGCCACCAGCCGACATTGTCTGGCCGATGGCACCCGGAGGAGGGCAGCCCTATGTGACCACGCTGGGCGGTGGGAGGCCGGTAGGAGGTGGTCCAGCAAGTACCCTGGGGCCGTGCCATGTAGGGCTTTATAGGCGAGAGCCAGCACCTTGAAGCAGATCCGAAAGGCCACCGGCAATCAGTGCAGCTCGCGCAGGAGAGGTGTTACACGGGAGTAACGAGAAGCTCCCGTAACAACCTGCGCGGCCACATTCTGGACCAGCTGGAGCCTCCGAATGCACCCCAAGGGCAGCCCCATGTAGAGGGCATTACAGTAATCCAAACACGAGATAATGAGAGTTTGAGTGACTGTACGGAGGGCATCCCTGTCTAGGAAAGGGTGCAACTGGCGCACCAGGCGAACCTGTGCAAAAGCCCCCCTTGTCACGTTCTAGTAAATTGATGTTTTCTCCATTACAAAGATATCCCTTAGATCCTGGCTTTTAGAGGAGTTTAGTAATAGCAACATCATACAACTTTAATAAGGGATATCTTTTTTTAAAAAAAAAACCACATTGCTTTATACTGTACTGCAGGAGGTCCCCAAACCCTGATCCATGGATTGATACCAGTCTGCAGCCCGTTGGGATCTGCGGTTGTTAGGAACTGGTGGGCAAGCGTACAAAGGTCCATTTGCACAAGCAATAGGCGTGTGTGCGAAACCATCGCCTCCCCGCCTGTTGCCGCTGCCAGTCAGCAGAACCAGAAAGATTGGATACCACTGCTGTACTGAGATTGTGTAGAAAAATATAATATGGAGTAGAAACAGGATAGAATTTTGTTGTTTTTTTAAAAAACCTAATCAGGCAGAATAAAGTGTGTACAGGTAGTCCTTGACTTACAACCATTCATTTAGTGACCGTTCAAACTTACAACGGCACTGGAAAAACTGACTTAAAACTAATACATGCACTTACAACCGTTGTAGCATTGCGATGGTCACATGATCAAACTTCAGGCAGTTGGTATGCATTTATGACGGTTGCAGTGGCCCAAGGTCACATGATCCCTATTTACGGACTTTCCTAGCTGGCTTCCGACAGGCAAAGTCAATGGGGAAGGGGAAGACAGATTCGCTTAACACCCATGTTTTTTGTTTATTTATTTATTTATTTGTTTGTTTGTTTGTTTATCTATTTATTTATTTATTCAATTTATATCCCGCCCTTCTCCAAGTGGACTCAGGGCGGTGCACAGCCAGAACTAAAACACATACCAATGCAAAATTTATAATTTTTGTAAAAGAATTATATGACTTTGGCCCCAAATTTAAAACATTCAAACTAAAACCCATTAACAATTTAAAAAGCTAAAAAAAAAGGGGGGGTGGTCACGCCAGTCCTGCTTGATGGAAAAGAAAAGTTTTTAGGGCACGGCAAAAGACCCGGAGATCCGATATCCTTCGTATCTCCGGGGGCAAATCGTTCCAATGGGCAGGAGCTGCCACAGAGAAGGCCCTCCCCCTGGGGGTCGCCAGCCGACATTGCCTGGCTGACGGCACCCTGAGGAGTCCCTCTCTGTGGGAGCGTACTGGTCGGTGGGAGGCTATCGGCAGCAGAAGGCGGTCCCGCAAATACCCAGGTCCTATGCCATGGAGCACTTTAAAGGTGGTGACCAACACCTTGAAGCACACTCGGAAGACCACTGGAAGCCAATGCAGCTCACGCAGGAGAGGTGTCACATGGGAGCGCCCCCTCGCTCCCATAATCCCCCGCGCAGCCGCATTCTGCACCAGTTGGAGCCTCCGGGTGCTCCTCAAGGGGAGCCCCATGTAGAGAGCACTGCAGTAGTTAATGTTATTAACTTAGCAACTGCAAGTGATTTACCAACAAAAAGTGGTAAAATTGGCCGTGACTCACTCAACAACTTGCTTAACCACAGAAATTCTGGTCTCAACTGTGGTCATGATTCAAGGACTACCTGTATCTGATTTCTCTTGTTTCCGGCAACCTTAAAGTTGAGGAATATAGAGCAGATTTTAGGGATCTGTGAGACTGTACGGGGCAAGGTGAGAAAGAGTCCTACAATGATGCTGGAATTCTGTTTTTATCGTTTCTACTCATCCTGACTGCATTCAGTATTTCTTGACATAGAAAAGAAAGGTAGCTGTTTATTTCCCCCGCCTCACAAAAGAAAAAGACATGATATTGTAAGGAACCGGCATCAAGTTTCTGCCACAAATCTGAAAACTCACGACAAGAAGATTCGTCAGAGAAATCCAGGCAGTCGGCACTCCCGTCACACCGGAATCGTTCTCCAATACAGTGGCCACTGTTGCACTGGAAAAAACCTGGGTGGCAGGTCCTTAGTTCTGAAAAGAAAAGTAAATAAGTACTGATTTTTTTTTTCTTTAAAAGCCATGAGGTGGCTGGTTTAGTTGAGAGGGAGGGAGAAGGAGTGGGGGAGAGAGAGGGAGAAGGGGGAGAGAGGGGGGAGAGGGGAGAGAGAAAAAAAGGGAGGGGGAGAGAGAGGGAGAGGCGGAGGGGGAGAGAGAGAGAAGCGGAGGGGGAGAGAGAGAGGGAGGGAGGGGAGAGAGAGAGAGAGATTTGCATAAAGTCAAAGGAAGGACAAATTCAAACTGCCATACTCACCACAGTCTACTTCATCTGAGTTGTCTTCACAGTCATTGTCATGGTCACACAGCCACCGGGAAGGAATACAGCGCAAGTTTGCACACTGAAACTCACTTTCTGTGCATTCACGAGGACCTTGCAATAAGAATCATTCAAACGCGGTGTGAACTTTTGCAAATTCATTCAGAACAGAATACCTCAATATGCTGGTACCATTATGTTGCTCACTTGCTAAATTTTTCATTAAAAATATTGGAAATTAATTATGCGGTTTGGAAGGGACAGATTCCCCCCTCCACCCCCCCTCCCCCAATCAAGACATCAACTTACCGCTTACCGATAAAATTCCAGCAAGTAAATGTAAAAAGTATTTTAATACAAAGCAACCAACACTGCAGTTTTTGGTAAAAAAAAGAAAGAAAAAAGGAAAGCTCTTACTGCAGTTTTGTTCATCGGAGTCATCCCCACAGTCGTCGTTTCCATCACACTTCCATCGTAGTGGAATACACCGGTGATTATCACAGCGGAAATCTCCCAAAGGATCACAAGTCAGGGATTCTGCAGAACACACACGCGCCCAAGGCAGAGAGAAATCAGTTGCCAGCAACAATTAACACACCCTTCTCAAATGCAACTTGGAAAGAAGAGATGTTCAAATAAGGTTGGTACAGGGATGTCAATAGCACAAAATTAAACAGTAAAAGACTTTGTTGTAAAGTGACTCCTCAAAGGGCATACTTTGAAAAAGAAAAGAAATACAGGTAGTCCTCCTTTAGTGACTGCCATGTTCAATAACCGTCTGCAGTTATGATGGCGATGAAAATGTAACTTTGCAAGCAATCCTCACATTTATAACCTTCACTGGTCTGTAAAGCAAAGGAAATTTAACTCCTGGCAGGCAATTTAACTCCTCCATTTTATATTCATGCCTTACTTTTTTTCCCCTGCACAGATTATTACATTTTTTAAATCCCCTCCTGTTCATTTCCGCCCACTGATCACATTTGTCTTTTAAATTCTTATTTCATTTAAATGTTAGCCAGTTTCCTCTCAGCTTTGTATCATCATTCCCCAGCCCCTTGGACCAAGTGTTGAACAGCACATGGCCCAGGGCAGAGGCCTGTGGCCTCTACTAGATTGTTCCCTCCTTAGCTGAAGTGGAGATATTAAGTAGTCTTTCAGTCAACTACTGTATGAGTCCATCTATAGCAAGAGTAGCATCTTCTACAGCCCTATTTTGCAATTTTATTAAGTAGAGTATTATGAGATTTGCTTCCCTCCTGTCCTTCAGAATCTCACTTTCAGGATTTCTCTTAAGATTATCAAGAAAGGTTTGGCGATCATTTCTGCTTCAGTACCTTCGATTGTAAATCCGTACCAAGTTCCACTTTCTCACTGTCATTCATTACCATCTTACCACTTTCTCCTAGCAATGGAGCTCTTTGATTTTCTTTTTATTTCAAGCACACTTCGTTTACCATTATGCATAGCCTTTGTGGATTTGTCAAATATCCAGAAAAACTTTAAAAGATCATCATATATAATTATTTATACCTTGCCTTTATTATTGTTATAAATAAGCTCAAGGTGGCGAACATACTAATAATACTCATTCCTCCTCTTATTTTCCTGACAGCAACAACTTTGTGAGGCGAGTTCGGCTGAGAGGACATGACTAGCTGAAAATCACCCAGAGAGCTTTCGGGTGGGACTAGAACTCACAGCGTCCTGGTTTCAAGTCTGGCACCTTAACTGCTACACCAAACTGGCTATTCTTCCCACTTAACAAAAATGTGCCCAGATGAAAAGACACTCATAAATCTATGTTTTAATTCACAGCAAATGAGCACAAATTATGTTGCACCTTGAGCAGGAACAGCAGCAATTGAATGTAGACAGTAATAACTAGGTGACAGCTTCAGATAATTTGGACCTTCACAAGAGCAAATATCAGAGAAATCAACAATTTGAATTGCTGTAAATAAATTTACCTCCAAGGTCTTTAATTTCAAGTGCTCTTAATGACCTCCCAGGTCTTAAACAAATGAAAAGCAACCATTATTGTGACATTCTGCCACCAACAGTCTCATAGAGGCGTTGTTTGCAAGTGGCATGGAAGCAAATATGGGCTCTCAGTTTTTACAAGGCATCCATTTTGCAGCTCCTAAACCTACCACAGCCTTGTTCATCAC
Source organism: Pituophis catenifer annectens (assembly GCF_029215685.1). NCBI lineage: Eukaryota > Metazoa > Chordata > Lepidosauria > Squamata > Colubridae > Pituophis > Pituophis catenifer. The sequence continues at coordinate 198,319,297 of NW_027256881.1, read as the reverse complement.
TGTTGTCTCTGCAGTCATTGTATCCATTGCAGACAGACCAGAGAGGGACGCAGCGGTAATTGGTCCTACAGCTAAATTCTGTATAATTATCACATCGATAGGCAGGACCCACTAAAAAAAAGAGAGAGAGAAAAATTCTTTATTATAGAAAATAATAAGCATCACACCAAGGTTATTTTCAAACATGCAATAGTAAATAAACTATGATCACTAATATATATTCATTTTTCAATTCAATTAAGTGTTTTCCACATAGAGGTGCTCAATAAGTGAGACAGTGACTGTATTTATTTATTTTTTTAAAGTGTATATTATGTAGATCAGGGGTGTCAAACTGGATTTCTTCGAGGGCTAGATCAGCATTGTAGTTCTCCATGGACCAGCTGGGGGTGGCAGGAACACAGGAGATGGGACAGACGCCTCCTGCAGCACCCTGCCGGCTGAAAACGGGCTGCGGGGGGGGGCATTTTCAGCCAGCAGAGTGCTGCAGGATGTCGTGGAGGCCAAAAATAGGCCGCGGGAGGGCCTTGCACAACCCCCCCATGCCCCATTTTGCCTGGCAGAGGCACTGCGGGCCAGTCCTTTGATATTTCCAGGCTGGCCCCACAGGCCATATCTAAGCACCCCGTGGGTCAGATCCAGCCTGTGGGCCTTGAGTTTGACACCCCTGATATAGATGTAGATAAATAAATAAAATAGCCTTCCTTAATCAGGCAACTTCCTCCACCCAGTAATTGGGAGATGATGCCCGATATATCTGGATAATACCAGTAGGGGAACATTGACTTTAAAAACTTCTATTCTTCCTTCATATTATCCCTTATCAAAAGTTATCCCTTTACTTACAATAGAATTAGACAATATCTAACTCCAGTTCTTCCTAACTATTTTATAACCTTATAATTGTACTGGCCTAATTCTCTCCCATTAGTGTAAGATTTTGTCAATAAGTATTCATTATATACCAAAGTTGCTGGGCTCAGATAATTTGGTTCAACAGAACCAAATTCAGGGCTCAACAACTTTGGTATATATTCAACTCTTTTGAAGTTTAGAGATATCCCTGTCTCAGACTAAATCTTTTCCTGATGTGATACATGGATTCAACAGAGTTCTTCACCGATTTAATATAAAATTGCTAGGATGGATTTTACATTACATTTCCATATCCCTTACAGATGGCATATTATATCTGATTAGAAAGGTATTTGAGTCTGACGTTCTATGCATCAGTTCAGAAATAAACTTCAAATGATTTTGATGGGGCTTAACCCAGGTACTGAATATAGATACCAGATGGCACTCTAAAGGGTTAATTATTTCAAATCAGGAATGACAGGGACCCTTCCTCTTTCCCAAGTTGATTTCCAAAAAGAAAAGGAGTCCTTTATTTAGGAAAAGGAAAGAAGAAACGGGGCAGGAAAAGCAGTGGAACAGTTCCAAACTGTTGGTCGGTTTTTCCTTGAAGTCTTCCACATCAAAGTACAAAGTGAACTCCCTAAAGTGACTACAGGCAAATAAAGCCATGTTCTTCCATCCCTTTCAACATGGAAGCAACTATCTGTTTAGCCAAGATTAATATTCATGCATTAAGAATCAGGCGTTTCTTCAACTGGAAGCAATGTGACTGTCTTTATTTCATGCTCTGCAATATGCATAATAGGAAAGATGCACTTCAGAGAGTTATTCCCCTACACCAGAGGTCTTCAAACTTGGCACGCTGGCTGGAGAATTCTGGGAGTTGAAGTCCACAAGTTTTAAAGCTGCCAAGTTTGAAGACCTCTGCCCTACACACTCATTCTTCCTGCCTTTCACATTGTTTGGCAGTTACCGCTAAGAGTAAAGCCAAACAGTGCCTCTTAATTGGTACAGTGATGATAAAGTAGCTCAAGATGTGTTTTGCTTACTGCATTCATGGAATGGTTCATCTGAGTTATCGCCACAATCATTATCCATATCACATTTCCAGGTCTGGGGGATGCATCGGCCATTGTTACATGCAAACTGGCCTGGACGACAAGTTCTGCTGGCACAATGAGCGCTATCCTCATCTGAATTATCACCACAGTCATCTTCTCGGTCACACTGCCAGGCTTCCGGGATGCATCGTTTGTTAGCACATTGCCACTGGTGAGATTCGCATTGGTGATTGGCTAAAAGAAAGCAGAACTTTCTTTAAAAATTCATAATACAATTTCATTTGGAGAATGGCCAAAAAAAAAAAAAATCCTGAAAACCCCAACATGTAGACAGATGGAAACATTTTATACAGAGAAACATCGATATGGAGCTGCTTTATCCAGCCCAGATGCCTTCCAGAGCAGGGTGGATAAAAATCAATGATTTTTTTTAAAAAAAATCAAAAAAATCAGATTTTTTTTATTTAAATCGTATTTTTTTTATTTTTATCGAATTTATTTTAATAAAAAACTTTGGGGGTAAAAATCTATCATAAGATAGTTTTCTATTTAAGATACATAAATAATTTAGTTTATTCAGCATGAAATGGAGTTTAGTTATGTAGCATGAGGCTGTATATTCTGCAACACTGGGACTATCGGTGAGTCAACAGTGGGTCAAAAGAGTAGCAGAGATGACAGTTGCTCTTTAAAAATTATGATTTAAATTGAGTTGATTTAAATCAAGCCTTTTTACTAGTAATTTAAATCATGATTTAAATTGTGATTTAAATCAACTCGATTTAAATCAAATCCACCCTGTTCCAGAGGCAATGGAATTTCGACTCTCAGAAAATCTTGACAGCATGAAGAAGTTTCTTGGATGAGAAGTGAAACGTCTTCAAAGAGAAACCAGAAAGTCCAGTTGCCTCTTGAAAAAAGCACCTTTAGGACACCATGACCTGGATGACTCCATAGACATCTTGACAGCATGGAAATCTAGAAAGCCCCAAGTAATGAATCTGGTGGATATACTAAAAACTCAAAGCAGGCTTGGTCTTGGGCAAGTCATAATAGCTATTCTGTTGAGGTCTGTCTATTTCCTACTCATAGAAACAGAACAGACCGGTTTATGGTCATGATAAATACCCGGGTGATATTTATGAATAGATTAGAGAGCTTGCTACATACCACAAAGCACATGATCTTCATCAGATCCATCAGGACACTCTGGGATAGTGTTGCACAAGTAGTGGGAACTAGAACAGTTGCCATCATTGCACTGAAATTGCCCGACACGGCAGTACCTAACTGGACATGTGGGAGGTTCATCGGATCCATCCCGACAATCTCTTTGGCCATCACATTTCCACCAGATAGGAATGCATCTACGGGAAACAGAAAATGTGTTTCTATGTAGGAGTTCGCAGATACGAAGTACAAGTGCATAGCTTGTAGCAGATGCTGCAAATGAAGAAGAGTCTTTTCCCTTTTCAACCCAAAGCATTGCATAACTTAGGCCAGGGGTGTCAAACTCACGACCCACGGGCCGGATGTGTCACACGCTGGCCAACCACACCCCCAGTTTAGAGAGGGGGAAAAGTTGTGATACGTCATGTGACGACAATGTGTAATCGCGAGTTTGACACCCCTGACCTAAGCCAATCTGATCATTTTAATAGTACCTCAGCCTCCCTGGTAGCAAAGTTACAAGAGCCAATGTTATTGAAGAAGTAGAAATGAGGAATCCTATGCTACTGGGCCCTCCAAAGGCCACCAACTGTTGAAGTTGCTGGCTGGTCATTCTGGGGATTGTAGTCCGACCTTTTAAATGAAGCACCAAGAAGGAAAGGCTGGGATAGTGAGTAGAAGGTCAGAGTAAAATGGAGATTTTAAAATTCAGATCCTCATCTTACATAAAGCTCATTAAGTGTGGACAACCCTTTTTCTTACTGATTAAATGAGACTCAAGGAGCAACATACAGTATCCTAACTGGAAGTATCCTTGACATATAGGACATAAAATGCAACAAATAAAGCAATTGTGTCATTGCACATGCCTACCTTTCACTATCAGCACACAGGAATTGAGTGCTGGAGCACATTGGAAGGCAATGACCTGTGCTGCCCAACTGCACTACCATAAAGTTATCAGGACATTCACAGGAATAACCGGAGCCACCATTTTTTATTAGGCACAGATGAGAACAGCCACCGTTGTTGGTCCCACAAGGATTGCTTACTAGTAAAAAAAAAAAAAAAAATGAGGTGAGAAATATCTAATTATTCCCATCAACAAAATACCACAAACGGCATAATTGCTAATAAAATGGTCAAAAATGCTCCACTCTTTGCTCTGATTTAACAATGGAAAGTTTGCATTTTAACCTACAGCTCTGGATCAAGATACGTTGGACTCAAAGAAAATATTTGAACTGCTCCCTATGTTGGCCCTATGTGAAAGTGTTTAAATGGAATACAGGGAGTCCTCGAGTTACAACAGTTCCTTTAGTGACCGTTCAAAGTTAAAATGGCACTGAAAAAAGGGACTTATGGCCATTTTTCACACTTATCTTTGTAACATCCCTATGATCATGTGATCGAAATTCAGATGCTTAGCAAGTGGTTCATACTTATGACCGTCGCTGTGTCCCGGGGTCATGGGATCACCTTTTGCAAACCTTCTGACAAGCAAAATCAATGGGGAAGCCAGATTCACTTAACAGCTGTGGTAAGAAATGTTATAAAATGGGACAAAACTCACTTAACAAATGTCTCACTTAACAGTAGAAATTTTGGGCTCCATTGTGACCATAAGACGAGGACTACCTGTATTCAGTCCACTTAACATCCAGGACAAATTCCCTGACTTATTAACTAGAAATTAGTGACTAATTGTATGGAGCATGTAATCAGGAGCCGATAGTAGATTGGGTTCAGTTTTTCCTTCCATCTCTTGCAAAACCCATGAGAAACGGCAGATCAGCTTGAGGACAGATAATGGACTGAAAATCTGAGCAAGTCAAAAACTACATCAAAATGTTCAGCAGAAGGAACTGATAATCCAAATCATCACCGAGCATAAATTTAAACTGAAGATAATAGCACATGATAAAAAGCAATGCAAGCAGTAGACAAAACAGTTAGAAGTACACCTTTGTAAACTGCCCACGTCTTTCCGCTTCCTATTTTCGTGACAAAGCTAAATCCAGAATCCAGACCTACCCTCATAGAATAAATTCCTTACCTATTGGTTGCCTGTATGGGTGATAGACGTGAATATCAAAGGGCCGGTGAGTGGTGTTTGCTAGAACCATTCTGCCTGTTCCGTCATATTTATTTCCCTTTTCAATGGTCCTTGTGTTCCAGTCAGTCCAATAGATAGTATCCTCAAAAATCGTAATTGCAAACGGATGAGGCAATACCCCATCATACACAGTATGACGATGTTGGCCATCAAGATCTGAATACCTATAAGAAGAAAACATAACACATAACACTGAAGAGGAAAAAAGGAAACATAATCCATAATCAACATTCTGCTTGTTTCTGAAAGAGTGGAAACTAAATAGTAATTATAATAGTCGGGAACGACTAGCACGGGGATCGGCAACCTTAAACACTCAAAGAGCCACAAAGGTCCTAACCAGAAGCCCCCCATTCAATTCTGGAGCCGACCGGAAGTCCAGTTCCCCCACCAAAGAGTCTCCTCCTAGCACGGCATCCTTTTTCCTCTACTTGCCCTAACCAAAAGCCCTATCAATTGTGGAACCAACCAGTGACAGGGAGCCGCAGCAGAGGGATGAAAGAGCCACATGCGGCTCCAGAGCCACAGATTGCTGACCCCTGGACTAGCACATATGTGCGAGGGGGACCTTTACCTTCAATCGTGCAAGATACTACTTTGCAATTTTTTTTAGGTTTCTATATTATTATAAGGATTACTTATGAAGTACAAGTAGTCTTCGACTTAAAGCAGCTCATTTAGTGACCGTTCAAAGTTACAACGCTACTGAAAAAAGTGATGTAGGACCATTTTTCACACTTACAACCGTTGCCGCATCCCCATGGTCACATGATCAAAATTCAGCTTGGCAACTGGTTCATATTTATGACGGTTATAGTGTCCCAAAGTCATGTGTTCCCCTTTTGCGACTTTCTGATGAGCAAAGTCCATGGGGAAGCCAGATTCACTTAACAACCGTGTTACTAACTTAACAATTGCAATGATTCATTTAACCACAGTGGCAAGAGAAGTCATAAAAATGGGGCAAAACTCACTTAAGAAATGTTTCACTTAGCAACATAAATGTTGGGCTTGATTGTGGTCGTAAGTCGAGGACTACCTGTATTTACTTCATAAGTAAGCATGCTGATGTACAATTGCCAATCATTCTGACTTAGCTCATCCTGAAAGTGAAATGAATTTCAAGGCAAACTAACTTAGCTTTAGAGTCAAGCAGAGACTATTCATTTAGTATTCCTCCGGATTCCCTGTTGTTAAAGTAATGAAAGGATAGAATGCAAGTAAAAGTTTTGCATTAAACTTTTTCACCCTAGTTATTCTGATTTAGTTAGCGCATTTTAAAGAGGAACCAAATGGGAAGGGATAGATGTACTGTTCTAGCATAGTCACACTTGATCATTCTAGCTTTTATCCAAGTAGGATCTTTGTGTTTTGTGTTACAAAATAAAGTTGAGTAATAAACCACACAACATTTTGATTCTATAAGAGCCTGGTGGCACAGTGGACTAAACTGCTGCTGTTAAAGTAGTACTTAGCTGCCAGCTGCCTGCAATTACTGCAAGTTCGAATCTCACCAGGCTCAAGGTTGACTCAGCCTTCCATCCTTTCAAGGTAGGTAAAATGAGGACCTGGTTTGTGGGGGCAATAAGCTGACTGTATAAAATAGAACATCGCTTAGGGGGGGCCAAAAAGCCCTACTAAGCAGGTATATACAAAAGTATTATTATTATTATTATTTATTGAATTTGTATACCGCCCTACTCCCGAAGGACTCAGGGCGGTGAACAGCCAAATAAAATACATATAATACAAACGTTAAAAAACCATTAAAATACAATTAAATAATTGGCCCGAAAAACAAAATTTAAAACACCCCAATTCATAAGACAAATTTAAAATTTAAGAATTTTAAAAATTTTAAAAAGTTTAAAAGAGAGGTTAGGCCAGGCCGGCCTGCTGGAAAAGAAATGTTTTGATGGCACGGCAGAAAGCGCGCAGGTCCGGGATCCTCCGTATCTCCGGGGGAGCTCATTCCAGATGGCGGGTGCCCCCACAGAGAAGTATGAAGGTTTAATGGATTGTAAGCCACCCTGAGTCTCTGGAGAAGGGCGGCATATATAAATCAAACTAATAAATAAATAAATAAATTCTGAACAAAACCAACAATTCAAAATTAAGTAATTTTGGACTGAATTTTGAATATTATATTATCTTGATGGGCTTTAGGGGTCTAGTAAAGCCTGGTATCTGTCTACTCTATGCCGCTTAATCTCTTTTTAAAACATACTCTGCCATCTCATGCTGGCTTCAAAAGTATCTCAAATTTTAATACAGAATTCAGAACTCAAGGAGAACACACAGGTGAACTGCATGTTTTACCAACTAGAAGCAGTTCTATTAATTATTAATTCTTTTATTATTACTTTAATAAAATCCCACCTTTATTATTGTTATGAACAACTCAATAACAATAATATCCAATAACCCTTGGATTAAAATATTGTGGTGAAAATATCCAATCACCCTTCCTCCTCCAATTTTCCCCTGGCCCAAGGGGATGCATTACTATGCCTTACAGAACTCCACATTACGATGATCTGGAATTCTTTCATCATTACTGATTGCCAATTGTTGTGCTGAAATCACAGAGCAGGTAGTTTTCTAATTGGTAGCTACAGATCCTGTGCATTTTAACTGAATTAAAGCTGCCACTAAAAGCTCATTTGATAACCCTCAAAATCTGATAGGAAGAGTTACCCAGTTGCTTTATTCTTCTCTATGTACGTACTCAATGTAGTTTAGATGGGCGTCTGCCCAGTAGAGCTTGTCGTTGGTGTAATCTATGGTAAGTCCATTAGGCCACTCTAACTTGGCAGAGATAATCACCGTCTTATTCTTGCCGTCCATTCCCACGCGTCCGATATACGCTCGCTGTGCCCAATCTGTCCAGTAGACCTGTCTGTTTTAATAAACACAATAGAAAACTAATCCATAATTTGCTGCAGGTAATACAAAAATAGATACATTTCCCTGGACAAAAGGATGAAAGGGTGAAAAAGAAAGAAAAAAATACTGCAAAATAAGCAAACACACAGCAAAGGAGAAAATTTATTACAGCAATATGAGGGTTTTTTTAATCTTCAAAATATATTATTATTTATTATTATTTATTAGATTTTTATACCGCCCCCTCTCCCGAAGGACTCGGGGCGGTGCACAGCCAAAGTTAAAAACATACAATATAAACAATTAAAATACGTTTAAAACAGAATTAAATCTAAAATGGCTCCCCAATTTAAAATGCCTTACCCATACCCCTATAAAAAGACGAATTTAAAATTTAAAAATTTAAAATTTCCACATTTAAAAAGGGGGGAGATTTAGGCCAGGCCAGCTTGATAAAATAGAAAAGTCTTAAGCGCGCGGCGGAAGGTGCGCAGATCCGGGATCCTACGTATCTCCGGGGGGAGCTCGTTCCAAATCGTAGGTGCCCCCACAGAGAAGGCTCTCCCCCTAGGGGCCGACAGCCGACATTGTTTGGCCGACGGCACCCGGAGGAGCCCCTCTCTATGGGAGCGTACTGGCCGGTGGGAGGCTATTGGTGGTAGCAGGCGGTCCCGTAAATATTGCTACTGTGAAAGGCCCCGGGTAGGAGAATTTTAATCTAATATTTGCGGAGGGTTGAGATAAATTATTTCATATAAAAAGATTGGATTAAAGTTGATAGAGGCTCAGACAGATACACACGCATGTGTGCACACACACACTCGCACACACAAATGTTTTACAAATGGGAGTAAAGTTAAATGACTGCCATGCTCAATCTTTTGACACATTCAACAGCTGAATGGCTTGCTGTTTTATTCTGAAATGGGCAAGAAAGTAATTAAAGAAGGCATCTTGCAGATTTAGACTAAGAAATTATAGTAAAGTCTCCTTTGAGTCAAAAGTCCTAGTGACTTCATAAAAAAAAATTCGGTGCCATTTTCTTGGCAACAATATTATTTCCTTCTTCAAAGATAGAATTGCCTGCCTGCCTTCCTTCTTTCCTTTCCTTTCCTTTCCTTTCCTTTCCTTTCCTTTCCTTTCCTTTCCTTTTCTTCCTCCCTCCCTCCTTTCTTTCTCTGTCTCTGTCTGTCTCTTTCTCTGTCTGTCTCTCTGTCTCTCTCTCTCTCTCTGTCTCTGTCTCTGTCTCTCTGTCTCTGTCTGTCTCTGTCTCTGTCTCTCTGTCTCTCTCTCTTTCTTTCTTATCTAGCCTGCACAAATGCTACCACAGTTTGACTCTGATTAGCTTTTGAGTTCAGTCAAGATTGGCTACCTGGGTGAAAACCAATACATGGACTTACAGAATTCTCTTTACAGCATGACTATAGCTGAGAATTCTGAGAATTGAAGTCAACACCTCTTGAGGTCACTCAGGTTCTGGTTTCTATCAATCTGAGTTTTAATATAATACAGCACTTAGAAAAAAATCCCATGAGTTCTTTGAGAAATTGCCAGAATATTACTTGCTAAAACAACCCTTTCTTTTACTTTTTTTCTTTTTAATACAATACTACATCAGAATTATTCAGCACAGCAGCACAATGAACCAAAAAGATATCTAGCCTCAAAATGAGAGGACTGATCTCTGGGCAAGAAGACACATAAGATCTGTGTTCCTTTTGAAATTAATAACAGAATAATAGCGTTGGGACATTGTAGGTCATCTAGTCCAATCCCCCGCCCAAGCAGGAGACCCTGCACCATTTCTGACAGATGGCAGTTCAGCCTTTTCTTGAAAGCTTCCAGTGATGACTCTCCCACAACTTCTGAAGGCAAGCTTTTCCACTGGTTGATTGTTCTCACTGTCAGAAAAATTCTCCTTATTTCTATGTAGATTGAATCTCTCCTTGATCAGTTTCCATTATTTTGTAATTTTAAAAAAATCTTTATTAGCCATTATACTAACAGGTAACTATAATTCTATGCTCTCATTTGAATTCTCGTACTGATCAGATGCTTGTTGATTTAGCTGACCTCTTTCAACTTTGTAATTGTGAGAACATTTATTACGATTTAACAGAGTAGGTTAAAATCTTTAAATTCATTAAAGAAAATACTGAACCAGCTTACCCATATTTAGGATGAACAACAATCGCTCTAGGATACTGAAAACAGAAGGTGTTGTTAGGATCCAGGCACTGATCAATTACTTTTTTCCGGAATCGGCCATCGAGCTCAGCTACGTAGAGGCAATCTTTATGGGCATCTACCCAGTACAGTTTTCTGAAATATTTGACAAAAGGCATATTACACCAACTATTTCTTCACAGACATATTTTTTTCCCTCTTAATTATCAATTTAGGTCTGAAAGGCAGAAATACAAAGCAAGAAAAAGCTAGCACGGCGCTAGAACATTGCAACTTGGGGTTGCAATGAAGGTAGACCAGAAAGGAAACATGACAAGATAAACTAATTCTACTCTGTTGCAAAGTTATATTAACTGAATCTTGCAAGTCATAAAGTACAATTCTCCCATTGACACTTTTTCAGCCTGAGAATGTAGGGAAGGTCTCTTCTAAGTCTCTTGTTCTGCCAACAATGTAGCTGTGAGCTGTGCTGTCTCTCAGCTGAACTGTCCCTAGGCAGCATCTCTTCATCCCATCTCCCAAAGTCTTTCCCACATACCATTACATTATTCCAGGTCCCTACATTTCCCTCTGCAAAGCAGCATTTGTCACTATGTAGAATTACAGGAAGGATTATGTTCGCTGGCTTGGTTTACCCACTGTTGAGTAAAGTATTAATATCCTTCCTATATCCGATATCCCTAAATTGTAATAACCAATGCATAATCAATGCATTGAATTACATTGATTCATGAAGCTATCATTTTTAAGGCTGGGCACACCTCAAAAGTGATTCTGCAGAATTGCTTTAGATTTCACTCAAGCACAAACTCAAGCACCTTCTTTTTTATATATATATATATATTTTTATATTTTATGAAAAAAAAAAACTCAAGCACCTTCTTGATAGTTCTTAAAATTTTTAGGGTTCTGCAGCAGCCTGAGAAAAAGATGCTGCTGCTTTAAGTCCACTCCTTAAAGTTAATGAGACTCTTAATGAAGCAGTGGCATCTTTGCAGCTGAGCCCTGAAAATATCAGATTGTTTAAATGAATGGCAGAGGGGCTTATGGCCTTGTAACAGCTGAAACATTTCCTTCCTCCACATCAGTTTTGAAGTATGGGAAGCTGCTACCACTATGGCAGGGGTGAAATCCAGCAGGTTCTAACAGGTTCTGGAGAACCGGTAGAGGAAATTTTGAGTAGTTCGGAGAACCGGCAAATGCCACCTCTGGCTGGCCCCAGAGTGGAGAGGGAATAGAGATTTTGCAATATCCTTCCCCTGCCACACCCACCAAGCCACGCCCACAGAACCAGTAGGGAAAATGTTTGAATTTCATCCCTGCACTACAGTGTTATGATCTGTAGTTTTTAGTATATCAATACAAAATAAGAAAACATAGATGGCATCAATATTCACTAATTAGAGTGTTTGTTGGCAATGTTGGAAGCCCTAAGACTGCTAGTTCCTTAGCGCTGGAATAATTTTCTACCCATTTTCTATCTCCTAAAAGATATATTAAGATGATAATTGTAGTCCATGTTCTCCATGAAAAGACAGCACTGAAGCATGGTAACGATACTTCAGTGTTGGTATAAGGGTAATCAAGACTATGAAGCAATACACAAAAAATATAATTTCTGCTATTATTTGTGATCATTGCTTTTAAAAAGATAATTGCTTTTTGAGGTGTGGTGGTGCAGTGGTTAGAATGCAGTATTGGAGGCTAATTCTGCTGACTGCCAGCAGTTCGATTCCCACTGTCAAGGTTGACTCAGCCTTACATCCTTCTGAGGTCAGTAAAATGAGGAACCAGATTGATGGGTGGAATATGCTGACTCTGTAAACCTCTTAGAGAGGGCTGTAAAGCACCGTGAAGTGGTATATATGTCTAAGTGCTAATTGCTAAAGGAAATGGCTGGAGGATTTGCTATAAATCCAGCTTTCCCAATCTATGCCACCCAGATTGGGGGCGGGGGGGCAGAGGTTCTCCATATTCCCAGCCAATCAATGTGGCCAAGGATTGGAAATTGCAATGTCATCATATCTGAAAGTTGCCAGGCAGAAGGCAAAAGAAAACTTTATTGATCTATTAACCTGAGGAGGACACCAATTGAGAGTACAACTTTTTGAAAAACAACAAGAGGCATACCTTCCAACCCAGTCAACAGCAATGCCTTCACCATTGGGCACACCATCACTAATTATTGTTTCTTTGTTTGTCCCATTGAAAAACATTCTTTCTATGACCTTCCTGCCTACGTCAATCCAGTAGAGCCTTTTTTCCACCCGGTCGAAATCCAGAGCCACCACGTTTCTGAGTCCTTGCAAAATGAGAGAGTAAAGCCGGCCATCTGTGGTGAGATTTCTCAGATAGTAGCGATTGCTAAAGATAAGATAAGGTGAGATGTTGCTGTTCTGCCGGCAACTTCTCCCGTCAGGTTCACGAATGTAGCCTGGGGCACACTTGCAGATGTAGCTGCCAACGGTGTTCTCACACATCTGGCTACATATTGACGGTGTTTCACTACATTCATCTATGTCATCGCAAGACCTTTTGTTGGACATGAGTCTGTACCCAGGACGACACGAACAGTAGAAACTAGTCTGGATATCTGTGCAGATGTGGTCACAGTTGCTAATTGAAGGATCGTTGCATTCATTAATGCCTAGAAGAAGACAAATGAAACAAAAATGTTACTCCACTGTTATAAGGCAACATTGGTTTCTGATGGTTCATTTACTGTTAACTTACATAAACCCCAATTACCTAGTTTTCCCCAAACTAGTAGCTTCCATGTGTTGGACTACAACTCCCAGCCTACCTTCCCCAACCAGCATGCTAGCTTGAGAAATTGGAACTGTAATTAAACATATTTGAAGTGCACCAGATAGGGGAAAATGAGATAATTCACTGAAGTTATTATATTAAAATTACAAAATAAAATTATAATTACCAAAAGCAATTGGTAATAAATAGCTAATCAGCCTTTCTTCAACTAGTGATGATCTGTAACTCCCTCAACATCTGACTATTTGCCGTGCTGTCAGAGGACAATTTGAATAGTAAACTGACATCATCTGGGGACCCAAGAATATGTCATTGTGCAAGGTTGCCTTTGTGCTAATTTATCTAAATTCCATACATACCACATCCCTTCTCATCACTATTATCACGGCAGTCATCTATCCGGTTACAGACTTTGGCCATTTCAATGCAGTTCCCATTGTCACATGTAAAATAATGGGGAGCACAAGTTGCTTCTGGGGTAATGCAAAGATGCTCTAGCTCATCGGACTCATCCCCACAGTCATTGTCCCCATCACAGAGGTAAGCTTTATTAATGCAGCGGCCATTTTGACAGGTAAACTGGTGCTGTTGGCACGGCTGATAGGTGCAAGCCCTCTCATCACTGCCATCCCCACAATCGTTTCGGCGGTCACACCTGGAAAAGGCCCATTAACAAAAGCCAGTCACTCGATTGTGAGATGAGCAACATATAAATTGAATACTTACATACATAAAATAGCAACACCTCTGCTAACGTTCACATGTATGTGTGTGTTCTTCATGCAAAGGTATTGCATGCAAAGCATAAGGTTTGGGAGAACAGAGGCATGATCTGCAGATCATGGACAAACTAGTCGTGACATTACATAAAAATGTCGAACGTGGAAAATTTCAGACTCCAGAAATCCTGGAGAGAGAGAGAGATTGAACTGGACAGAGATCTAGTGACAAAAAGAGCCTTAATCCTCTGAGGCACTCAACACCTTCTAGTCCTCAGAAATCCTCCACATATTTCTCTACCCCACGTCCCAATCCTCATCACATTAAAATCTTTGCTGTATAGATTATATTTGCTCAGATTTGTATTTGGCACCTCTATCCTTCTTTTCTTGCTTGTGACAATATGAATACTATTCCTCCTGGTCTTAGATTCAACCTTTTACCATGATAAACAATATGACATCATAAACTTCTATCCTGACCCAACCACCATGTCCAGTAGAAAAAAGAAGGGGAAAAATGAATTAAGAGGATAAAGCTGAGTTCATATTTGACCAGACACAATCTTAGTAACAAGGAATTTAATCGTTTTTATAACCCCCTCTTAGTCCACCTACTGCATTTATGCAAAGCAGAACTGAAAGCCAGGTCTAAGTCCATCATTGCTGCATATTATATTATTCCAAGAGAAAACAAAATATAGTTGGGTCTCAAATTATCACTGACCTTGCTCACTGTCGCCAATGGTGAAGAATGATATGTGCTGCAGTTCAGGGTTTATAAAGAATTGTAAAGAATTAGCTCTAGCCTATGCCTGTGGTTCTTGAAAACATTTGCAGAGGACATACAAACCTGTAAGTGTTACGGATGCACAGTCCATTACTACATGTAAATTCACTGTCCAAGCATGGCCTTCTAGTGCAGTTCTGATGCTCATCGTAAGCATCACTGCAGTCAGCATCCCCATCACAGACCCAAGCCCTAGGAATACATCTTCTTGAGGGAGGCACGTTGTTCACACATGTGAATTCAGTGGCTAAGCAGCTGCGATTTGCTAGAACAAAGCGTGAGATTTCAGCAATTTGTCCAAAATACATTATTCATGCCATTTAAATCAGCCTACCATCTGTTCAAACAATGTCTCCTTGACTACTTGCAGTCTTTCAAATATCTACGTCTTAAGGATTTATATTTACGACTCTGCAATCCCTTGCTTCGGGGTAGGATTGGGGTGATTGATTAGAGCTGAGCGTTTACTGGCCAGCTGCCCTTCCTGACACCTATGCAGAGTTTGCAGTAGACAATTACTCATTGCACCCAGAGAGAGAAATATCCGCCACTACCTAAGATCGAACTCCAGCCTCCTGATTTGTGAGGCCAGGGCTAAACCTCTAGGCCACCATGCTGCTCATCTAGGCCTTGAGTAACTAAATAAAATAACAGCTTAGCCTTGAAGCTTTATGTTACATGGAACTTACCACAGTTGTGTCTTTGGTCCTCATCGCTCATGTCACCACAGTCATTATCACCATCACAGATCCATGTAGCTGGTATGCATCTGCCGCCATCACATCTAAACTGCCTACTTGAACAGCTCCGTTCAGAAGTAACTTAAAAGAAATATAAGATTTCACAGACTATGCATTTTTCACATCTTGGGAGTGCTGCCCAAACTTTGTTTCCTATATTTCCACAAACATATGCCAATTTGTGTTTTAATTCTCAGTCTGGCTAATGGCAAGGGACTGTGAAAGTCACTGAGTAATCCACAGGATATGGAACATGTTTACCTTTGGTTGGTAAAAGTTTTATAATACAGAGGTTAAATGTATATCATTGGCTTCCAGGAATGCATATTGTGATTTTTATAGAGGTTTTAATGGATACAGTATGCCTTTCTCATACAAAGCATGCACTGTGCCATTCAGATGAAGAAACATCTTGCAGAATGACTGAAGTGTTGTTCAAAACAGAAGAGTGAGATATCAAGAAAAGTTCTTTAGAATGCCTTCCCCTCAGCCTTTTTTTTTTGGTTACAATTATGTCATTACTAGCAGTGTAATTTTACTATAATTTCATGGGTGCATACTATATCTTCATGGGTGTATCAATGTCTTTTGAGGAAACTTCATTCTTGGGACTCTGACAGAAATACACCGTCCTTTAACTTATCAGATAGCCAATGGCACATTCACGAATAAGGTTGATCACTACTAGGTTGTAAGTCTTAATTTCCCTCATTAAATTCTGGTAGTCCAACTAAACCTTTCCGGGCCCCTTCCAAGTGTGCCTAACCTCACACTTACCACAAGTGGAAGGCTCATCCGAGCCATCAGCACAATCCACTGCTAGATCACAGTACCAATGAGCAGGAATGCAACGTCCAGATGTGCAGCGAAACTCACTATTGGTACAAGTCAGTGAGGCTGAAAAGGCAGAGAAAATTCTTCGTTTGATCTGTGTGTTTTCCTTTGCAAATGCACTAGACTCTGTAATGATTATACTCAATCCTCAGCCTGGGTATTGTGTTCTTGGGTAGTTGAACTACTTCAACTAGGTTAGCTTAGTAAGTCTTGCTACAATTTTCATAAGTGCCTTATGATAATAAGACATATAAAATGAAAATGAACAACAGAAATTGTTGTTAAGAATAGAGTGAATAGAATAGAATAGAATTCTTTATTGGCCAAGTATGATTGGACACACAAGGAATTTGTCTTGGTGGATATACTCTCAGAGTACATAAAAGAAAAAATACAAGTGAGACAGACTACCTGTATCGTGATGATAGAATGTATGAAGAGTTACTGAAATGGTTGTCCCAGGGCAAGAGGTATGTTTCATTCATAAATAAAAAGGGAAAGGCAGGGCACTTATACCGTACAAGTTCTGGATTGGAGACTAAAAGTTCCAAATTTCAGTTTAGCTAGTCACACTTTGGAAGATCACTCTTGGAAGTCCTTTTAAGAAGTGTATTTAACACTGTCATTTAATCCTCCATGACCTGAGCTTCTGAAGGATATAAATCTAAGTTTTAAAGCTTTTAAAAACATAAACATGCCAGAAGTCATAGGAATCCACCTCAGAGGTAATCCTTTGTTTATTTATTTTTTACTTCAAGTTTGATAACCTCCTTGTCTCATTTTGAGAATATGTCTTTCAACTTAAATTCCAGAATGTCTTCTATTTGCTCAAGTCTTGCTTGCATACACATATGTGCCCACACCCCACATACATTTACGGTAAGTTGTGTCTTTTCAATGGCATTCCTAAAAGAACAGAATGTACAAAAATGCTTGGCCCTTTAGCCAAACTGAGACAGGAAAGTGTGAAGTGAAGGAGTGTAATTGTCGAGAGTCATTTAGCTTACCACAGTGAGTGGGGCTCTCATCACTCATGTCGCCACAGTCATTATCCCCATCACAAAGATAAGTTCGTGGAATGCATATGTTGGTACTTTGACATTTTGTATAACCAGAGGGACAAGTACGTTCAGCTTTAAGACAAAAAGAAATAATTCTTTTTTCTTCCCCATAAAGCAAAAGGCAGACTGGTTTTAAGCAATGACAAACAGCAACGTAAAGTTTCTCGTTCAGGTAATCTTCGACTTACAATAGTTCATTTAACAACCGTTCAAAGTTACAAGGGCACTGAAAAAAGTGTCGTATGACCACTTTTCACAGTTATGACCTCCCCAGGATCATGTGATCACAATTCAGACGCTGGGCAACTGACTCATATTTATGATGGTTGCGTGTCCCAGGATCATGTGATCAAACTTTTGCGATCTCCTGGGAAGCAAAGTCAATGGGGGAGCCAGATTCATTTAACAACCAGGTTACCAACTTAACAACTTCAGTGATTCACATAACAATTGTGGCAAGAAAGGTCATAAAATGGGGCAAAACTTGCTTAACAAATGTCTCATTTAACAAAAATGTTGAGTTGAATTGTGGTCATAAATCGAAAACCACCTGTAATACATTTCTTGGTATTAGAATGATATGATGTACTGTTAAATCCAATTTAGCTTAGCATAATACTGTCTTTTTATCAATGGGTTGTGATACCAATTCTAAGAATGACAAAGAATTTGAATGGTAACTCTTCAGATTCATTGGTGTCAATGACGCCCTTTAATTAGTGTAACAGAGTATAGTGATCCATCAGATCCTCCCACTCTCTCTAAATATCCAATTTCAAAAGGTTGAAGGATCCTCTGGGACTGATCCGAGAAACAGCAGAGGATGGTTGGTTCCAAAGTGGAGGAGAACGGAAACCCTGAGAGCTTGAGTGGAGCCACTTGGATCGTATCTATGCATGAATACAAAAGCTAATCTACTTTCACTGCGCACTCAGATATAATGATCATTTAGCTATCCGTTTCAATTATTCTTTTCTGACCTCATTTAACACTTCAACGGATTTGCTTAATGCTGGTGGGAGGTGGAGACTGAGGTCACCTAGCAACGAGGCTGTATGCTGATTGGACCATGTGATTGGAGACTCTGGGGGGGAAGTGATAAAGTTTTACTTTTAATTGGGTGAAAAACCAGTGGCAACTTAGAGCCTGTTTTCCACCAAGAATATACCAATTTGATATGTCCTAATAAAATGCTCTTTAAAGAACTTGCCTGCCTCTGAGTTCTTACTGAATGGGATGTATTACTTGGAACCCGACACAAACTGGTTACCCTGACTTGTTCCTCATCTAACAAGCCACCCATAAATTACAAGTAGTCCTCGACTTACAACAGCTCATTTAGGGTCTGTTCCAAGTCACAACGGCACTGTCAAAAATGACTTGTGACCATTTTTCAAACTGCAGTGATTCACTTAACAAATGTAGCAAGAAAAAGTTGTAAAATGGAGCAAAGTTCACTTAACATGTTACTCGTTTAGCAACATAAATGAGTTGGGCTCAACTGTGGTTGTAAGTCGAGGACTACCTGTAGCTATGTTTTTGGTTGAGATTATGGCTTCTTAAGAAAAGTAACAAGCAAGTTACAGAACAATAGCTTTCTTGGATTCTTTAGCTCCTTCCACTGGCAGGAAGAGTCAAGCGGGGATCAGATAGAAAAAGGAATAATCAACATACCGATTGATCTATGTAATCCTTCTCAGGATTCTTCAGCATTTCTACTTATCAAAATGTATCAAATAGTCCAGTGGCCCCCAACCTTTTGGGCACCAGGGACCAGTTTCGTGGAAAGAAGTTTTTCCGCAGACCCGAGGAGGCGTGGTTTCACATGCTGCCTGCATCCCACAAATGGGGCTTCGCTTGTTTGCACGGCCCAGTTTTTGGCATGCTACAGCCCACTGCTGGTCCACAGACCGGGGGTTGGGCACCCCTGAACTATTCTACTTCCTTACAAGAAATGTTAATTTTTTTGCTAATGTTAATGGAATCACCTGGGGTAGTTATCAAATAATATCCTAAAGATCTCCTCTCTGATTCAGTCCTTATTGTTTGAAACAACTATCCTTACAAATTGATGAGAAAATTGCTCATAGGCCATACACAGTGAAAGAACATCCAGTTCATTCTCAGGATTCCTGTAAACATAAATCCAAATAAATCACATGACTTCTGTGAAGTAACACGCCCTTTTTCCTTTTTAGAAATTTTACTTTTTGGCTGTGCGAAGAATCGGGGACAATACGTAGTTTTAATCAACTTACGGCAATTTCTCTCATCTGAAGTGCCATTATCGTAACAGTTGTTTGCACCATTGCAGACGTACTGAAGAGAGATACACCTTCCATTATTGCAAGTAAATTCTGTCTGGGGGTCACAAGTTCGGAACAAGCATCCCACCTCATCACTGTTGTCTCCACAGTCATTGTAGTGATCACAGCGATAAGAGTAGCGTACACATCGCCCATTGCCGCAGGTGAAAGCTGTTGGCTGACAGGTATGAAAAGCTGAAGGAAAGGAATGTGACAAAGAAATGTCATTGACAGAAGGGACACAAATAGGCCTTGACAAATTCTCCCCAGAAATACAATGCTGAATTGATTTTACCTGCCAAGGCAAATACAGCTGCAAAACGGACAGCGTGTAAATCAGATAAATAGAAGATAAAGCTTTATTTTAGCATTCGAATGACAGTTTTGTGGGTTTACAAATCCCTAGAAATGGAGTTTCCTCATTCATGAAAATTAATGAGGTGAATTGGAAACAAGTTGAAATGGAAGGAGGCTAAACTGCAGCTATGGCCTTGCTATAAAGCAGGGGTCTCCAGCCTTGGCAACTTTAAGCCTGGCGGACTTCAACATCCAGAATTCCCCAGCCAGCTGCTGGCTGGGGAATTCTGGGCATTGAAGTCCGCCAGGCTTAAAGCTGCCAAGGCTGGAGACCCCTGCTATAAAGGCATGATCAGAGAGTATGATCCTTACGAAGTCAGTGGAAAACATAACCTTCCTTCACATTCTGAGTCTGCTCCGGTTATTTTCTTTTTCTTTTTATTGAGAATTTTTACATAATTAAAAGATAAGAAAGAAAAAAGAAAGAAAGCAAAAGTACTAAAAATGGTACCGATAAAGAAAAACAAAAACAGAAAAAGGTCTGTTTCAGTATTTTCAAGGAGTGTTAATAGAAAGGAACAAAGTCCTCTGATGTACTCTTGCCCATATTTTGGGCATAATTCTGCACATAGATATTTCCTCCCATGTTAATAGTTCTGTAAAGCTCGATAAAGTATTCACTCCACACATGTGTACAACAGTGATGGGTTTCAAAAATTTTTACTACCGGTTCTGTGGACGTGACTTGGTGGGCGTGGCATGGCTTGGTGGGCATGATAGGGGAAGGATACTGTAAAATCTCCATTTCCTCCCCACTCCAGGGGAAGGATACTGCAAAATCCCCATTTCCTCCCAGTCAGCTGGGACTTGGGAGGCAGAGAATAGGGGTGGGCCAGTCAGAATTTTTACTACCGGTTCTCTGAACTACTCAAAATTTCCGCTACCGGTTCTCCAGGACTGATCAGAACCTTCTGAAACCCACCTCTGGTGTAGAAGATAAAACAGAATATTATATTTGAAGCATAATTACAATCTAAGAAAAACCAAACACTACCAGAAATACTCAATTTATTGTTCTTACACAGAATTTTGTTCTTGAAACCAAAACCATTTTGTATTTTCTAAGAAACTCCTAATTTCATACCAATAACTTCTTACATTGAATACTAATTTCCCAGTATGTATTTTTCTTCCCTTGCATGTTACAAAATCAGTGCTTTTAACATTTCTACCCTCTTCCCTGCATTAATCCAAGGAAGAATTTGAACCTTTCATTTTTTTCATGAAAGCAATGAAATCTTCAATGCTTTGTATAGTCAACAGGCCATTGGACTCTGGACCAAACTGATACTAGTTGTCTTTCTTTGTTTGGTTTTTGTCCCCAAAATGGCTTTGCTAAAAACAATTGTAATTGGGCAACAGCTTTTGTTTTAATTGTGGAAGTACTTACCACACACACTTTCCAACTCGTCACTGCCATCCCTACAGTCATCATCATTGTCACATGTCCAGCGTTCAGAGATGCAATGGCCATTAAGACAAGTGAAGTGGGTACTTCCACACCTGGTACCATTGTCCACAATACAATGTTTGTTGTTGTTGGCTAAATACCAGCGTCCTTCGGCAGGACATTGACACTCCGCACCACCTGGGCCTATATTTCATTGCATCAACCACAAAAGAAGAACTGGGTTAATGATATATTTATATAACATCTCTCCCCAATATTAATTGTAAATCCGCCAAGAAATTTATCCAGAACTACCAAAATGTCCTATGACACATCTCCTAATCCTTTAAACAATACAGGTAGCCCTCAACTTATGACCACAACTGAACACAAAATTTCTGTTGTTAAGTGAGACATATGTTAAGTGAGTTTTGCCCCATTTTGCCACAGTTCTTAAGTGAATCTGGCTTCCCCATGGATTTCACTTGTCAGAAGGTTGCAAAAGGGGATCACATGATCTTGGGATACAGCAACGGTCATAAACATGAACCAGTTGCCAAGATTCTGAATTTTGATCACGTGATCATGGAGATTCTGCAAAGGTCGCAACTGTGAAAAATGGTCTTACGTCACATTTTTCAATGCCGTTGTAACTTTGAACGGTCACTAAATGAACTGTTGTAAGTCAAGGACTACCTGTATTCTCCACAGGAATCTAAATCAGCTCTATTTGTAAATGGGGCTATTGCAGAAAAAAGTTTTCGGAACTTCAATTATTACAACTGAGATTAATTTGTAAAAGGAATAAGACCGTCTATAATGGAAGATGGCTATTGCATTCTCCCATATTTGGCATCAGCAGGAATATAATATTGATTTCAGCAAACATAACAAAACAGGAGGGTGATGACAGAGTAGAAAAGAATACAGTTTTAAAAATATTTCAAATAGCGATGAAAACATTTTTTGGTCGTCCACTAATAGCGGGGTTTATTTAAATATGTGAAACATCTGTAATTCCATTCATTTTCTGCATGCTTAGACTATGATTCTTTCCTATAAATCAGCAGATGTCTAAAACCCAACCCCAGTGACAAACACAGCAAGTCACCGTGGGCTTGCATATCATATGAATGTTTTGCCCAGTTCCTGCAGCATTGCTGAATATTGAATATGTCAGAGTGTTGTCCACAATTCCTGCCTTCGCAGGTACATCTCCATCTTTACACTCCAGGAGAGGTAGTTTGTCTCATTCAGTTGAGACTCCACGAAATCTCCTCCCATGACACTGACGGAAGCCATGTTGTTTGTTTCCATTACAAGCACTAACCACTAACAAACCACGATGCACAACCCCTCTGATTCTGGTGCAAGCTCTTAGTGGGTTTCTCTTCTCTCTGGTTTCTCTAGTCACTCTGGCCTTCTCTCTGGACTGGGCCCATTACCTGTCAGAGTGTGCACAGTGTGACTATGTGAGACAACCCAGGAGCAAATACAGTAAACAGAGGTTTGTATTTAAATAGTGGTTTTATCTACAAAGAATATATACATACACGTACTTTAGTCAGATCTCAAATAAACAGCAATCAGCAATTACAGCACAGAAGCACACACACACACACAGAGATACGCCCCAAGAGGACCTCTTCTTATTACAGGCTCTTAAAGTGATATCAGCCCAAAAACCTTGCTGACTCATTCCTAGCATTACATCATCGTAGCAGCTGGTCAGCTCTTAAATCATTACCCTGACAGGATGGTTTGGCGGTGTAATCTAGAAATAATTATATGGCAGAGGCCCAGGTTTGCAAGCAGACATCCCCCAGATGAATTGTTGACATCTCCAATTAAACAAATCCTTGATGTTAGATAAATCAAGTGGCAAGTTGCTGCCATTCATTGAGCTGAAAGGCCAAAAGGGCCAATCAACTTAGTTTCATATTTCAGTGTCAGAAATAGATAAATTTATAAAGGCTGGGCTATCTGGGCTGCTATATACTGTACATGCTACCTAGCCAAGGTACTGTATCTTGATTTCCTAGTGTGCAAGCATTTAAAATAATAAATAATTCAGCTGTTCAGCTATTTTGCTCATACTCATCTCTGAATGTCAGTCAATTCATTATTCCCTATTGCACAATATTTTACCTGGCACGCAGATGTGACTGCAACCACCATTAAATTGGTTGCAAGGGTTGGCGCACTGCTGTTGCTTGCTTTTGGCCCAAACGTGAATATCCATTGGTCTGTTTGGCAGGTTTGATACCATCACAATTTGATCTGACCCGTCGTATTTGTTGGCTCGATAAACACTTCGGGTATTCCAGTCTGTCCAGTAAATGTGTTGATCAAATAGGGTCATTGCAAATGGATAGAGGGCGGTGCTAATGACGACCTCACGGTTTTCACCCAATAAGGAGCTGCGTTCAATCTTCTGTCTAAAACAAGTAGGAAATATCAGCATTGGAACATGAAACACGAGCTTCCAACATTTGTTGAGTTCCACAGGGAAAATACTATAGATCAGGGGTGTCAAACTCAAGGCCCACAGGCCGGTTGCGGCCAGTGGGGTGCTTAATCTGGCCTGCCAGGCTGCCCTGGAAATAGCAAAGGGCCAGCCCGCAGTGCCTCTGCCAGTGAAAACAGAGCTTTGGAGGGCTTCACCCCGCCCCTCCCTTCCGAGCTCAATTTTCGCTGGCAGAGGGCTGCAGGAGGCTGTCGCAGCCAAAAATGGAGCTCAGGAAACCGTTTTCACTGACAGAGTGCTAGGGCCACCAGCCTCCCCCCCCCCAGCACAAGTGACATCAAGCTGACCATGCCCATCCTGGCCACCCAAGATCAAACACAACCCTGATGTGGTCCTCAATGAAATCAAGTTTGACACCCCTCTGTAGATCGATTCCTTATTTTTTCATTAATGTCAAGACTCTTTTGTACCCTGAACATTCACATCATTTAGTATTATTTCTGAAATCCAGGTGAACAATATACAGCAACAAATCCTTATATGAAACCCGAATCCCTTTTCTGCAGCCACTAGACTCTGCTCTAGCTGTTCCTCTGTGGCTGGAAATAAATTCCATGGTATCTCATCCAGTGGTGGGATTCAAGTAATTTAACAACCGGTTCTCTGCCCTAATGATTTCTTCCAACAACCACTTTGCCAAACTGCTCAGAAAGTTAACAACCGGTTCTCCCAAAGTGGTGTGAAATGGCTGAATCCCACCACTGATCTCATCCCTTTTAAGTTGGGAACTTATCTTATCTCCCTCAATAAAATCAAAGGGGGAGAAGCCCAGCCCTTTCAATGTAAATGACAACTTCATGTCATTGCCCCGTCAATTATGGATCATGGCCACCAAAAGGCATCTCTTCTGCTTTCAATCATAAATATTTATTTAGAATGGATTTTTCCACATTGTTATTATATGTTATGGGAGGACCAGCTGTGTGCATTAGATGAAAATGTTTAACAGTATGCAAATGAAAAGTAAGCAAATACATACAAACTTGCGTCAGCCCAATAAAGTCGCTGTTCTTCATAGTCCAGTGTAAGACCATTTGGCCATACTAAGTTGGTGCTCACAATAGCACTCCTGAAGTTTCCTCCAAGTGTTGCTCGTTCTATCTTAGCATTAGAGCTCCAATCGGTCCAGTACATGTACCTAGGGATGACACAATTACCCAAAGCTTCTTAAGTCAGAGAAATCTACTTAGCAATAACACTAGCAATAGCACTTAGACTTATATACCACTTCACAGTGCATTACAGCCCTCTCTAAGCAGTTTACAGAGTCAGCATATTGCCCCCCAACAATCTGGGTCCTCATTTTACTGAACTCAGAAGGATGGAAGGCTGAATCAACCTTGAGCCGGTTAAGATCGAACACCTGGCTGTGGGCAGAGTTAGCCTCAATAATGCATTCTAACCACTGCACCACCAGCTCTTACATCTACAAGTAAACAAAGGAAGAGCAAAGGGGCTTCACTGGTTTCTCCAATGCCTTCACTGGATGAACTGCACCATAATGTTTCCCCTAAATACTATTTGAGGGAATGTGGACAGAATATTGCACTTTTCAAACTTGGTTGAGGAGATACCCGACTTGATCCTAAACCATACTATAAACAGGAGGTAACTCTAGAGTAGGGGTTCACAACAGGCTACCCACTAATACCAACAGTCACAGACAATGACACCTTTGCCCTAAATTAAATTACAATCAAGCTACAAAGAAATGACTGTTTTACAACACTGAAAATATTCACACTGTGCATTATGCAAAGCCTCTTAAAGATTGGATATCTGAAATTAAAGCATGATAGTTCAGTCCTCTGATTCACACACACAGCACAGGATAAAGAGTGCAATTCCCTGCATTTTTGTTCTCCTAACTGAATGACAAACTAGGTGTGATGACCAGATAAAAAAACCAGTATTGTTTATTTGGAAAATAATGATGAATGGACATTCGGGCCCCTGAGTCAAATCATCTGTTGCCCAGGTGCTGTTCTGTCTATCACAATCTCATTTTCCTGTTACGTCCTGCTCTCTGATTTTTCCCCCCCTGATTCTCCTTAAGGTGTAGTCAATTGGAAAAGAGGCCTTCACAGAGACCTTCACCTATGCCATTGTGTAGAGGATCTACAGAATGGCCTTGAAGGACCAGAGGAAGAGCGACTGCCAAGCCATTGGTCAGAGAAGCAGGAATTGTGTCTGTTCCATGACACTAATTTGAGAAAATGTTTCAGACAGAGCCCTCCTTAGTTCATGCAAAGATAAAGTGAGAAAGGAGGAAAGTACATTCAGACTTGAAATATTCCACTACTATAATTGTTCCAACAAAAGCAGTCCTGATCTATATGGCGTTGGTTTGTTAAGTTTGGTCTACCATGTAGGGCTGACAAACTGTGAAAACAATACAGCAGTACATATCATGTCTGTTGATCAGAGGAAGATCCTTCATTAAAAGGAAGCATTGGGCAACAGAGAGATTAAGCTTCATGCTACTACCCAGCTCCTACGCACAACGCCAGCTGTTTTGCTATGGCACAGCTATGTTCTTCCTTTTTCTTTGAAGGATAGACATACCTACTTAGCTCCATGGGAGAAGGAAGCCAAACAAGGCTCTCAAAATGCATTGCCTAGGAATGCATTTTCAAAAAAGAAAAAGAAAGAATGAATCTGTACATGTACAAAAGGTATTAGGGTATTTCTAGTTACTAATTGGAACATTTATTATTCATCCATTATTATTTTTTTCCATGTTTTATTTATATAACACTCAATTTTTATCAAACAGTGTATATTCTGGGTACAATTATATTTTGATAGTCATATTTATACATCTTCATTATCAGGGCCGGATTTAGATGAAAAGAGGCCCTAGGCTATTCCACTGATGAGGCCCTTTCACCAGTGGTGGGATTCAATTTTTTTAACAACAGGTTCTGTGGGCGTGGCTTAGTTGGGGGTGTGGCTTGGCAATCATGTGACTGGGTGGGTGTGGCTAGCTGGTCACGTGACTGTGTAGGCGTGGCTATGTGCATAGGGACTACTCAGAGGGCTGAAAAAAGTCATTTCTGACTGGGCCTCGCACTTTTGACCGGTCCTCACACTTATGACCATCCTCATATTTATGCCCGTGCAGCTTTCTTAACAACCATGTCACTCATTTCACAACTGCTTCTCTTCACCATGGTGACAAGATAGGGCAAAAACGTAAAATGTGAGGACAGTCGTAAGTTCGAGGACTGGTCAAAAGTGCGAGGACCAGTCAGAAATAACTTTTTCAGCCCTCTGAGTAGTCCATATGCATAAAAGGATACAGCAATAGAGAGGGATAAAGGAAGGGAAGGGAAATTAGAGTAGGAGTGAGGGTAAGAGAGGGAGGAAGAGAGGAGGAGAAGGAGAAAGGAAGAGGAAGTAGGGAGGAGAAGAAGAGGGGGAGGAAGAGAAAGTAAGAAGGAAAGAAAAGAGAGAGGTGGTAGGTTTGAGGAGAAAAATTGCTGTACAATAAAAAAGATGAAAGGGAAGAAAGCCAACCCCAAACAAATATAAAGATATTAAGATAAAGAATGAATTGTTAAACTTGAAAGAATAAAAGAGAACAAATATGAATAAATAATAATTAGAAACACACATACAAACATACAATGTATTTTCTTTGAACAGAGTATTTGGCCGGTTCACAAATTTAAACAGTGTTTAGTCATTTCAATTAAATTTTCAATTTCTATATTTCCTTTTTGCCATATTTATTCCTCATCTATTTTTGTAAAAAACCAATATTACCCTTCATCCTCATCTCTAATCTTAATCAAATTCAATTTTTCCCTTCTATTCTATATTATACCCCTTCCCATTGTCATCTATTTTTATATCCATCCTCACATTGGTTAATTATGTAATATTAGTTGTTTAATATAAATTCAACATTTTAATATAAATCAATTAGTTATATAACTACCTTTTTTGTATATTAATCAATATGAACATGAATATTCCAATTATTTCCATGCAATCCAATTTCTTACAAATCAATTAATTATATTTACCAATAATAATAAACCAAATAATTTCCCCCATATATTCCTCCAAACCACAACTTAACCATTTCTGCTTTCAGAAATATACAATTAATAGTATCTCAATTATTACAATTCCCTAGTTAAATAGAGCTTTTTTTCTTTTGTGTTTTAAAATCCTGAACTCTCCTCTTTTTCCCTAAATTTCCCATTGTTTGCACCTACCTTTTTTGGTGAGGAAAAAGAAAAGAATTCTGCCTGCCTAATTTTCCAACCTTGCAGCAACAGCTAAGCAGTTTCAGTTTCGTTTCTCAGCATAGCTAGGGGGAAAAAAATCAGCACTCTTTGCAAGGAAGCAGAAGAGCCCTGAGCAAAACAGCTGAGACAAATCAGCTGAGAGCCAGGAGGCCAATTAGCTTATGCTGAAGCTCCATGGGCCAATAAAATTACAAAAAGAACACCGAACCCTTTGTTAAATTGCTGGCTCCCCCACCCCTCGCCCACCACTATTTGTTGGCAATAAATAGTGGTGCGGAGGGGCGGGGCAAGCCAGCAATTTAACAAAGGGTTCGGCTGCACCACTGGCTCTAGGGCGGCCCTTTGAAGCCCCGCGGCAAGAATTTGAAGTTTTTTTTTCCTCTAGCCATCGGAGGCAGCAATAGATTGGGAGTGGGCGGGGTAAGCGAACGGCCGGCGATCCAACAGACCAGAGAGTGAGGGTGAGTGAAGGCGTGGAAGCTGCTTTCTCCATCCTGCTCTCTTACGTCCGGAGCCGGTGGGGAACCACGTGGCAGCCCACGTGGATCCCAGGCAGCAGAACTCAGGCTAGGGAAGGGGTGGGCAATTGTGGCTCTTTTACAACCTGTGGCCTTCAACTCCCAGAATTCCTGAGACAGCCAAGCTGTCTGGAAGTTGAAGTCCACAGGTTGTAAAAGAGCCACAATTGCCTACTCCTGGCTACGGTAGGCTGGCACCGCGTGGGTGGGAGGTGAGGGGCGGGCGAGCCAGCAATTTAACAAAGGGTTCAGCCGAACCCCCTAGAGCCCCCAGAATCCCACCACTGTGTAGGCCCCTCTTGATCTTGAGGCCCTAGGCTGAAGCCTAGTTAGCCTATAGGAAAATCCGGCCCTGTTCATTATATTTAGTCAACACCATCATATTAATAATAACATGATATAATAACCTTAATGCTTAACATTTAACATCGTCTTCTTTAATGACTCTCCTCTATTATTCATTCATTATTAATTGCCCTATTATGATTGGGAAGTTGAAGTGAGAGAGAAAAGCTGTAGTGGAAACAGATACATGTTTCATTATGCAGAATGAGCAACTTACCCTTGGCAAGGATCCAAGACAATGGCCCTTGGCCGTGGGACACGAGCCACTACTGAACGATTAGATCCATCCACAGCCATTGAACTGATGGTCTGGTTGAGATAGTCACTGTAATAAAGTCTGTTGTTGATCCAGTCAAAGGCAATGCCATCTGGAGCGCCCAAATCTTTAGACGTATCAAACAGGACAACAGAGAACAAAAAAGATCTGAGCATGAAAATCATCCTAGCAATGAAAATCTTTTACAAAATATTCCTTCTTTTCTAGTTCCAACTATTACCAGGGGGAATTTGCTCTGAATCTAATGGGAAGATTTTTATCCCATAGCAAAAAAAAGAGAAGAAACTGTGTCCCTGGATTAAGATGAAGAAGACTTCTTAAGAGCTTCTACACTTCCCGTATTTTGAAAGGTACTGCCCTTGCAAACTTCATTTTTAAAAAAAGCATCACAAATAAACTGAAGTGTAGCGACTACATATTACTAGTGACAATACTTAAATAAGCAATGCAGTTCAAAGCATTATGTCTAGAAGAAAGCTCATTTGCCTGAAGTTGCAATGACCTAATTCCATGCCAAGTTAGTATTAAGATTTGTGTATTTTTACATAATTCTTAACTCATTTTGAAGTAATGTCCTGACTGAGGAAAGGTTTAAAGTTTCAACAATATAAATTGTTAGTTTGTCATAAAATGAATCAGTAGGGCATAGATGCATGAAACAAATTTCAGTTTCAATGGCATTTACACAGTAAACATGCTTAGGTTCACAACTAACTGAATATTATTAATTTTTCTTCCTGGTAATCATACTTTCAATAACTTCTGCAAAATACCTTCCAAGAAGCAGGTTACAATCCAATATACACTTTGGATATTCGTCTGAGTAAATATTTAGTTCTATGTTCTTAGAAAATGCATATGCTATGTGAGAAACTCATATCAAAGATTGGCCTGTAAGCTACCTTAGCTAAGTTCTGAATTCTGATATTTACCCGATGCTACTACTGTGGGATTACTACTTCCAGAATAGGTACTGATATAGCTGATTCTTCCTGGGCCTGTCGAAGAACTTTGGGTAAAATATATTAAACTGTTTGCACTGTCGTAGTCCAGAGCGACCGCAGTCCTTGATACGGTCATTGTATGGAATGGAGGGCTGTGATTTTCAGGATCCAGGTGCGTGCTTCTAAGGGCATTCTCCAAAGCGAAGATCAAGTAATTATCTGTTGAAATAAAACACCTCTTCCCATCGCTTCCCAGCATTCCAAATGCACACCCACACTTTGGTGTTTGCAGATCAGGAAGTGCAAAGCACAGATGGTCGCAGCCTCCGTTATTCTGTAGGCATGGATTGTAGTTGACATCCGCAGGGGCCAGTGACTGGTAATGGCTATTGTAAATAGTCACATCTCTCAACCAATCAATGTTGTCTCTTATAACTGTTGGCTGCTCAGTATTTCCTGGCTCTTTACTGGCTTGAAAGATTTTTTTCAAGTTCCTATCCACCCAAATGATAGAGTTTTCAAAAATGGTGAGGCCATATGGTGTTGGGTAACGGCTGCCATAGCGGATAATTTCAGGCTCACCGCCATCGCGAGAAATCCTTGCAATCATGTCTAAGGAATCATCCACCCAGTAAATGTAACCAGTGTTATGATCGACTGCTAATCCTCGTGGTGTGATAATTCCTTCAGATACTAACACAGTCCTGTTGCTGCAGTCAAGAAACGCACGCTCTATTTTGGGAGATTGTCCGTAGTCTGCCCAAAAGAGGTATCTGTTCTTGGGATCTACTACTATATGTCGTGGCATATCCACTGTGGTTTTAAGTAGCACTCGTCGATGAGAGGTATTTAAACGCAGAACTTCAATAAATGTTTCGGTCAAGAATGCATTGGTAAAATAGAGGTTTCCTGCATACAGCAAAATAAAATGAAAAACACTGAATTCTGTTATTATATATAATATATGCTTCAGAACCTAGTACGGTTTTATACAAAATAACACATATCACTATAAGATAGAAACTTTAAGAAAAATCCTGCAATTTAAGCTCTTATGCAGACATAGGTATATTTTAAATTGACTTAATAACAAATATAATATCTAAATGTCTAAACATGTTTAAGCATTAACAATAAATTAACATGGTTTGAACTGGCTTTGCTAAGTTTGATATACATGGCTAAATTTTACATACTTCCTCAACCATGATTGAATAACTTCCCCACTACCTTACCCTAGCTGGAAAAATAAGGATGTTCTAGAATCTAGAAGATCAACAGAACTGATAGAAGCCATTCCACATCATCATGTTCTTAGATATAATTTGGATAATTCATTGTAAATTAAGGCCAGGTACTATCCATAATCTCAGTTTAATATTTGGGAGAAAAATCCTATTGACTTCAGTGAAATTTCACTCATAGTAAACAGATGGTCTTAATATCAAATGATGTTTAGTTTAAAGATTTCTGAAAGGCAAATTCCACCAACCATTTTTGTTAATGCTAGAATAGTACTGACCTGCTACCCAATCAATGGCAATGCCACGGATCCCATTGAATCCTATCCCGTTTGTGATAACATTCATAAAATTGGAACCATCTGGCTTGATTTTACGAATTCCATTCTGGGATGGAATTCGGCTGCTGAAGTCACACCAGAAAATGAAACCTGAAGGCATGTGAACATCCACATGCAATGCATTTCTCCCTGCAAGATTAGGATTAAGGAAACATGTTGTTTATTTTTAATTTCACCATTCTAATAGGCATATGTGGTGGTAGGATTTCCATCAAACCCCGACCCTTTGCTCAACATCCTTTAGAATCCTCTAAAACATTCCTGAAATATAGCATGAAATCATCAGTCCCTTGATTTGGGATGAGAACTGAAAGGATAAAAATATGACAATTAATGTTCTATTTACTAATGGGAGAAAATCACAATCACCCCCCAAATATTAAAAATGGACCAATTGGGGCCCCTGCCCCATTCACTGTTACAGCTCTGTAACAACTGCCCATCTTCCTAAAAGTTAACCTGTAACATTGCTGAGTCAGACTTTACAATATTGGGTAAAAGTAACCCCCTCACTAGTAGCCTTATATCGGTGTCTAAAATAATCCAACAGGATTTTTTTATGATTAGGAACCATTTTTCAACTTGGACCGGAAAGTGAAATCCCTTTACTCTACGTTGATTTGCCTAAAAATAAACACTTTACTTCTAAGCAGACACTTAAAGGATTGCATCATCATCATCAATAATAATAATAATAATAATAATAATAATAATAATAATAATAATAATAATAATAATAATAAATGGGAACTGGATGACCCATTTGGGGGGAAAAAGTAGTTCCACTACTTCATTGTTTCTCTTTTTTCAAGTGTTCAAATGTTCAAAAAAGAAATTTAAAGAAATGCTATATTAATTTTTGGATTTGTCAGTTAGAATTGTTTGTGATCATATAAATACTGTGTAATATTGAATTTTAGATCAAAATGTTAATATAGCTCAGTGATGGCTAACCTTTTCCGGACCGAGTGCCCAAAGCGCTCACGTGTGCGCGTGAATGCACATGTGTGTGCTCGGACCCCCAAAATGCAATGCGTACCTGGCTCCGCCTCCCCACGCATGCGTGCATGGGCCCCTACATGCCCCGACCCGCACACATGTGCACGCATCTCCTACATGCACCCTGACCATCCACGCATGCACACATGCCTCCCCCGTATACCCTGCCCCCACACATGTGCATGTGCCTCCTCCCGCACGCACCCTGCACAGGCACAGCAGAGACCCGAAGACCAGCTGGCTGGTGGGAACACGCGCGCATGCGCAGCAAAGCTGAACTGGGAGGACGGTTTGTGTGCCACCAGAGAGGGCCCTGCCATAGGTTCGCCATCACGGATATAGCTTATACGTGGCCTGTAACTGTTTTAAAGAAAGTTGGAAGTTAAGAAAGAAGAGAATAAATTTTTAAAAATTATTTTCTTCTTTTTTTATTCTTCTGTACCTTCCCCTTGATTCTTTTTTCCTTTTCCTTTCTTAAATTTGATCTTTTGTAGAAATTTAATAAAGTATATTTAAAGCTATTTAACACTAACCTCAATGCCTCAGGAGAAGCCAATGTTTGCCCTTCGATCACTAGACCCTACTCCTTTGTTGATTCCTATCTAACGTTCTCAGCTGAAATGGGTTTTGCCTAGATTTACATAGTTCTGCTTTGTTGTCTTGAGCTATCGTGTTTCCCCAAAAATAAGACCCTGTCTTATATTTTTTTGAACCCTAAAATAAGTGCTTGGCCTTATTTTCTGGGAAGTCTTACTATTTTGGGGCACATAGAAGAAACCAGAGGAAATGGCAGGGACCGGCTGCGCATGTGTTTAAATATTTTCGGGGAGGGCTTATTTTCAGGGGAGGCTTATTTTAGCACATGTTCTCAAAAGCCCGATTGGGTTTATTATCAGGGGATGTCTTATTTTCGGGAAAACAGGGTACTAGAGTTCCAACCACAGCCAAAAATACACATACACATCTTACAAGCCCTGTGTCATAAATAAGTCACCTCTAAGAAGGAGATTGTGACAGAAAGCTAAGAGGTTGTAGTTCTCCCCTCAAAAGTTTACTCACCTCTTCCTGCCAAGGACACCATTGCTTCAGAGTGGTCAGATGTCTCTAAGCTAAATCCTTTAATTGCCGACAGCATGGAAACAACAACAAAGGAACTGTATGGAGAGCAGGTCCTATTATCAGAATTGAGCTGAAAGCCGGTAGCACAGGCACAAGAGAAGAGGGCCCCGGGCAAAGGCAGACAGAAATGCTGACAAGTCCCAACTTGGTTGCTGCAGCCATTGGAGGAACCCGCAGAATCTAAAACAGGGAGAGATAGAAAAAGATTTATTCCACGGGGATAAACTCGAGGGAGAGGTTTGAATTGAATGAGCTAATTGGAGTTTATCAGACTTATATTGGTGCAATAAATATAACTGAATGAGAGCTCTAATGTAGTTTTGTGTTTTGGGTTCTGGGTTTAAAATGAAGGTATTTTTTTTTCTCCCTTTATGTATAATGCTTGAGTATTTTTTAGAGTTAGTAAAATATCAAAACCAGAAAAAAGTGTTTTCTCCCTTTAGGGCTAAAAACAAATTGAAATAATATAGAGGATTCTCTTAATATGAATTGTGATAAAGATTAATGAGTTAACAGAAGCATATATTATTCCTCACAGCAAAGAGAAGTAGAGATGGTCAAATTCATTCTTTTATCCAAAGAAGAGAATATATCTAACCTTGTTTTCTATTCTGAGATTGCTGCCAGATTTTGTGCTTGCAATGAAAAAAATAAACTTTGATTTTGTTTTTGCTAATTAGATAGGTTTATTGTTATAGAAATGGCTTGTACATACTGTTGTGTAAAAGTAAAAAGTTGCGGTTGTAACATTGTCTTCTATTGTGCTAAAAAGAGTCGGAGGTTGGTGCCTTTTTCTTTCCTTTTCCTTCTTTACACCATATTTTCCCCATCCCCTCCTCCAGTGGTGGGTTGCCCCAGATTCGGACCGGTTCACAAGAACCGGTAGTAAAACCGGTGGGAGGCTCTGCCCACTGACCCCGACATCATCAGGAAGCTTCTACACATGCGCAGAAGCCCCCGCACGCGCAGCCCCATTGCGAACTGGTAGTATAGGTAAGTAGAACCCACCTCTGCCCTCCTCCTAGTTTTCTATTACTTTTTTTTTGCATTTTTCTTTGTATTTTAATTGTAAAATACCATGAACTAAGTGGATTTTTGAAGATAAAGGCTTTTTTTTTTTAATAAAGAAAGAATCACATATGAAATCATGGCTACTCTAGCCAGAATGCAGTGATGTTGCTCTTTTTCCCGTGCTTTATTCCTAAACTACGAAGTGAAACTGCTCCGTCTTAATTTTTTAAAATATTTAAAAAAAAAAAAAAAGTAAAATATATGATCCAAACAATCAGCTCAAAACACTGAGCATGTGAAAGGATTTTCAAAGGCTTATCATATACTTACCGTCTCGGTAATACACCCGGAGACATTTTAGTCCTGAAATGTTGTCTCTCAACACCACTTTGTTTGCTCCAGTTGACTTGTCAACCCGTTCAATGACTTCATAATCCCGGTCAGTGTAGTAGAGAAAAGAACCATAGACAGCCAGGCCCCATGGGTGAGAGAGGTGAACAACCAAAGTCATCCGATTCGTACCATCCACGTTCCCTCGTTCGATCTAGAAGAGGATCAAAATTGAATACCACCAGTGAAAGCAAAACTGGCGCTTTGAGTGCAAATCGTAAACTGGTATCTTACAGACTGACCTGAGGTTTAAAAATGATTTATCTTTTCCCTTTGCTTGTCTTGAGAAACTAAGCAATTTTTTCCCAACCCACTCCCATTGTCATCTCACCCCTTAAAGAGTTAGTAAACATAAATGAAAGCAACGTTTGAGATCAAGTTGGCACTGGGTTGATGCAATTCCATTGAAAGGTCAGTCGGAAAGTACAGTACCTTCTGAAGCCTGGGAAAAGATATGACTGCTTTAATCATTTGGAAAAAAAAGATCCTGGATATAGGATCCCTGCACATTCTGAAATACCATTTTCAAAGGTTTTTGCATCATCCCATCAGCCACGTTGAATGAATGTCAGTTTTCTTTCCATCCTTGTTTATGCATATCTGTGTTTCTTCTTGATGAAGCTGTTTTCCCTGCCCTTGTAATGTTATGGGAAGTGAAAATAGATGCATTTTATCTGTTCAAAGAAACAGGAAATCTGAAGTAGCTTTTGGATTTGTTCGTTTTAACATTTAACGACCAGAGATATTTACTACCAGAAGAAACTCAAAAAACCATTTAGGCAACCTGCTGAGAGTAACTTGTCTGAAGCTTTTCCAATTCTGGCAACCCCATTGAGTACATTCTGAATGTGTGTAAGTAGATCCATTCTTTGCCCTAACATCCGTCTTCTGATCGTTCCTGCTTTAAGGTATGTAGCCTCCTCTATATTTAAGCTGAAGACTGCTGGCAGGCAAAGATATGTAGGGACACTTCTGAATACGTACCACTCCAGTGCTTGTGACTGGCCAATACAGCTTTTGTTCCTTGATATCAATGGTAATAAACTCGACGTGGTCTAGATTACCCGTGAAGAGAGTTCTGATATCAGACCCATCCATGTTTGCGCTGGCAACCTTTGCTGGGATCCCACTATCTGTTCCTTGGTCTGTCCAATACAATTTCCTGCAACACATGTTATTTCGGCAATCAAAAAACAGGGAAGGTATGGTGAATATATCTTGTTCCTATTAATCAAAATGCATGGGCATTGGGAGATTAATTCAAAAACTGCTATCACATACTGAACGGTAAAATTTACTGAGATTACTACGGCTTCTTTTTTTTGGATCTGTGTAAGTAAACAAATGGATATATGCACAATCCTACTCTGAGGAAGAAAGCATACATTTGCCCTCTAAGAAATAGTCAAGTTTATATAAACCACAATTGCCATTCAGTTTGATCACACAGAGATAGGCATACAGCTAAAAGAGAATTGTAGCTGTTGTGGATATTAACAATAATATTAATAATATTAACAATAATATTACTAATAGATTTTGGTATATTTGTGGAGAAGCTCTGGAACACATTTTAGAGTTAGGCTATGATATCCTCATTCAAATCTTCCAAGATTTAATAGTCTTCTTTCTCTTTAAAGTCCTTGGAAAAGAACAAGGGCAAAGAGGTTTCATAAATGCTCTGCTCATCCTTTTTCCTTTTTGGTTTGGGTGAACAAAAAAGCTCTGCTGATTACTCATCACTGTAAAAAGCAAAGAGTGAATGAAGTCAGCTCAGTTGGAACCGTCACCACAAACAGCAGGAATACTTTGACCAAAAGACTATGGAAGAGCAGCTTCCACTTCCCGCTGTTATGAGAGAAGCAAAGGCAACATACATTTGATAAAAACCAATCCAGAAGTTCGGTTAGCATACAGTGCAGAAAACAACATTCATCAATCCAAAATGTATCAGTCATTTATTACTAGTCTAATAGAAACCCACAGAAGAAAAACATTCTGAGCAATTTGATGGTCCTAATCAGGGGTGGGCTTCAAAAATTTTAGCAAGGGATTCTCTGCCTGGTTGCTGGGTGGGCGTGGCCATGGTGGGTTTTGCCTAGTCAGCCTCCTGCACCATGGCAGGGGGGTGTTTTTGCACTCCCTGGGCTCCGGAGGCTTTTCTCAAGCCTCTGGGAGGGCAAAAATGGCCTGCCCAGGCTCCAGAGGCCCTCTGGAGGCTGGAAATGGGCACGATTCCGGCCTTCCAAAACTTCCGGTAGGCCCATTTTTCACCCTCCCCGAGCCTCCATGCACACCCTGCACTTACCTGCATCCAAAACGGGTCACGTGGGGAGTCCTGGGAGGGGCGGGGTGGGGTGGGTGGGAGCAGCCAGGAGTGGTATTTGGGAGTTCTCCGAACTACACAGAATCTTAGCAAGAGGTTCTCCTGAACCCCTGCGAACCCCCAGCAGCCCACCCCTGGTCCTAATGTAAAGCAAGGTATTATAAATTTTACGCTAAAGATAAACATTAGGCTATGTGAATAAATGTAAACATAGAAATAACCTTTCTATGGTTATTTCTAGGTTTTTCTAGGAAAAACTAGGTTTTAGAGACAACTCAAAAGCCACGAGGAAGGAAGGAAGGGAAAAGGGCAAAAATCCAGAACACTATAAAACAAATATAGCCATGTAAGCCGTTTAAGCTTCAAAATTCCTCCTCTCGTTCCAGTGAAAGGAAAGGAAAGCTCCACCAGTTTGAAATGGGAGTAAGGCAACAGCTTGTTCCTGGTTCGTTTTGAGGGAATCAGGGTCATTTTTAGAGGTTCAATGTGCTGTAGTGATGGAAACCATACTAGCAGCAGGATTATGTCGATGAGTATATCAGACGTTCGGCAGAAGAAATAATCCAGCAACAATAACGAAGCTTCTCATCAACAAAGGAGCATCTCTACTTATCATTCACTCCCCCCAGCTGGAAGATTTATTGTTTAGAAAACAATTCTTCCCAGAGCCACAGAACCTAATTTTACAGAAGGATTGTAGGACCAAGAAGCTAAAAAAAATAGTATCTTAGTACATTTTAAACAGCTCCAGAAACGATGCATTGAACTCACCCTCGAGCAGGATCGACAGTTAAACCGAGTGGCTTTCCAGATCCTTTAGGCGTACCATCATTGGTAATCAAAGTTTTTCGGTAGATAGTTTCTCTGTGGAGCGTCAATACCTTTAGAAATCATGAGATTTGGTTACATGGAATGGAAACGAAGGCAGGAAAACTAGGCTAAATGATTCTTATGCTGATTGGTGCCTGGGAGATGTCGTGGGATTAAATATGAATGCATGCCTCACTGGAAGTTGAAGGCTTACCTCAATGGATTGTGTTGAAGGGTTAGTATAGTATAGGTTTCCAGATATCCAATCTAAAGCCAGGCCCGTTGGAGAACCAATAACAGCAGCTGGGGCAAAGATTGTCCTGTTTGTGCCATCTGACTTCACCCTATGAATTTCACCCTTCAGGATAAAAAAGTGAGACTATAACATTGTGATTAATCACTGGGTGAAAAATCACTGCCCTTCTTTTCCTAGTGTGATGGCATCACTGACTATCATGAGTTCTAAAGAAGAATATTTGCTTTTGTTACTTGAAAGTACCTAATGAAAGTCATAAAGAAGACACAATGAAATCCTAAGTAGGTTTAGTCTGTATAGACATAGCATCCATTCAACTTATTCTCAAGGTAAGAATTCATAGGTACAGCGTGATATTACTCTTTAGTTCTTAATCCAAGACAGAGATGGGAAGGAAAACAAAAATATCAGAGCAGAATCTTTTCAATGAATTGCTGTTCTAAATAACCAAGTATACTTACTGGATTTTCAACCCAGTAGATCATCTGTTCTGAATCATCGAAGTCAACATCGTATCCATTCTGAACTCCTGCTATTGGGACCATGGCATCGTTGGATTTCTCCTCGGGGTTCAGAGATATACCATAAATGATGTTATCTCTTACAGCTATAAGGAATGGCTTTTCCACTGTAAAGCAACACCACAAAAAGCAGAATATTATTCTTACGTATTTCCTGCAAAACAAAATTCTGTGGTTTCCCCGAAGTCCAGATGTATTCGATCAAAACAACAGCATGTCTTCATGATGCTTTCCCAAACACGTTTAAATACATTAAAAGGTAACTTGTACCAGTGACTAGATACAGCTCTCTAAATAAAGATCTTTTGAGTTTGTCTAACAAAGGCAGAATCAGAAGTCTCCACAGGCAAAACTTATGCTCTGCCTTTGAACTATGATTCCTTCCTTTCTTTCGCCCCATAATTTAAAATCAGTCACGTCTTGCTGAACATCAGTATTCAAGGAGGCATGCAAAAGAGTCACAAACATCTCCTGAGTCCTTCGGGAGTAGGGCGGTATAGAAATTCAATAAATAAATAAATAAATAAATAATACTTCACACATGGTTCAGCAGAATATTCTTGACATGCAAGTATCACAACTGGGTATTTATATAGTATGCTGAAAGCTCCAGAAACACACAATTTCTCTCTCTCCATGGAGCCCTTAATTTCAACTACGAATTCAGGTTAATGCAATGAAAATAGGAAACATGGACATACGTCAAGGTTGTCTACAGAGTGAAGTGTCAACGCCACAAACAAACAGCATCATTTGGAATTAATTCCACGAGCGCTTAATTCCACCATCATCCCTGTTTGCAACATGAGCTCCATCAATTGACTATGGAGAGTTTAACAATATTGTTGTGACGGAAAGAAAAATGTAATTTAAAAAAGGA
This sequence comes from Pituophis catenifer annectens, assembly GCF_029215685.1. Classification (NCBI taxonomy): domain Eukaryota; kingdom Metazoa; phylum Chordata; class Lepidosauria; order Squamata; family Colubridae; genus Pituophis; species Pituophis catenifer. The sequence continues at coordinate 198,279,289 of NW_027256881.1, read as the reverse complement.
AACCATGGTATGGCAGAGCTTCCATAGGTGAACTTAAGTGAACTTAAGAGCCATCAATAATTCCAGGAGGTAAGTCCCCCTCCCTTCCACAGATCATTAATGGCAACTACTGTGTTTCATAAAGCATCAGTCTCACAATGTATTATTTATCATTTCTTTTCTATTTTTTGCCAAACAATCCTGGAATGTTTCCTTGCAAATAAATCCCACAGGGTTGAAGCCAACAAAACAAGACTTTCTGTCAGAGGAAGGGAAACTATTCTTTCCCGTTAGGAGGGTTAAATTTCAGTCCCACTGAAATCCCACAAATTTGTGAGAGCATTACAATAGAAACTTAGATGTGCTTGAGCACATAATATGAATCATAATATGGTTTTATCATAGCACATTTTCAAAAAAGGTAAGACCAAGTCTGAATGACAGGACTAGTCAGAATTCACAAAAATCCAGTCTAAGTAAAAGAGCACTGAACTGGCTTCTTCTACAGTTTCTCCCATCACAGACCATGCTCTTGCTTTAAATTATAATCTACGTAAAATTCAGATGGAGCTGTCCATGGTTAGAAAACTACACTCACTGAGAAGAAAAACTACTTAATCCTTGGTTTCCACATCATTCCCCAAAGCCCAAATCTACCGCATAAAATATGTCACATACCTACTGATTTTGCTCGGCAGCTTGATTAACAGATTAACAGGAAGGGACATTGTAGGTCATCTAGTCCAACCCCCCGCCCAAGCAGGAGACCCTACACCTTTTCTGACAGATAGCAATCCAGTCTCTTCTTGAAAGCCTCCAGTAATGAAACTCCCACAACTTCTGAAGGCAAGCTGTTCCACTGGTTAATTGTTCTCACTGTCAGAAAATTTTTCCTTATTTCCAGGTTGAATCTCTCCTCGTTCAGTTTCCATCCATTATTCCTTGTCTGGCTTTCAGGTGCTTTGGAAAATAGCTTGACCCCCTCCTCTCTGTGGCAGCCCCTCAAATATTGGAACACTGCTATCATGTCTCCCCTGGTCCTTCTCTTCACTAGACTAGCCATGTCCAGTTCCAATTAAGCGTAGAATTTCCTATTTACTAACTAAAATACATCTTTCATTAGCACAATAACAAGCTTTGAAAACTGTTCTAAACATAGAGTAAACCTATTCCAATCCCATCATCATTTAGTAGCAACTATGCAGTAAAATGTAAACAACATTCTTTCAGGTAGAAATGCTGGTTGTAGCCGTTTGATGCATTTTTCCTTAAGAGCACGCATTATGTATGGTTAGCCATGTGTCCTTTTTCTCCTTTATTTTTCTTTGTAATTCTTTCTTTTTAAGTTCTGTCTCATTTCATTCCTTCCATAAAACAGCAAAGTCCTCTTCTCCCCTTCATCATCATACACCCCCATACATGGGGGCTCAAGTGGTTGAAACGCCAGGCAGAAGGCTAGCAAGCCTGTGTTTGAGACCCGAGAGCAGCTGTGGGGCGGGGTTGAGCTCTCATCCTTCACTCCAGCTCCTGGCAGGGACATGAAAAGAGCCCCCCAGTTGGGCATGAAAGGAGCCCCCAACTGGGCATCCCCAGGGTAATGGTGATATCACCAGCTAACCCTTTCAACCTGGAAGTGCCTCAGCGCTTCTGATTCAAATGCAAAAAGAAAAAAGAAATCATACAAGATCTATACAGTAATGATAACACCAGCTATCAAACTGCGTTTTCCCTCTCTACATTCTGCAGTTGGGGAAACATCCTTCAGTACACTTCCTGATTATTTATTCCCAAATAGAGCTCTCTTATGGTCTCACCTCTCATGCAGTTGACATTATCCGGGGAGAGAGTCCATCCAGAAGGGCAGGCACAGGAATAAAACCGGGGACCCGATGAAGAAAGCAAACACAGGTGACTACAGTAGGATCGGTCACAGAAATTGATACCTGGGAGAAAAAATTAAAGCACCCGTGAACACAAAATCATGAGTAAAAGTGAGCATTTGACAAGGTCCTTGAGGGGACATTGAATTTTGCATGCTGTATTGAGCTTGATGTTTTGTACCATGTCTAAAGAATCAGGGGTGGCTCTCTTGAGATAAGAGTGGGTTCTTTAGGAGAAAGCTCCTCAGATGAGCAAAATTTAAGGAATCTTTCCCCCTTTGTATTTAACTATTTCTCTAAACTTTTGAGGAGGTCTTCTTGCAGGTAGTAGGCACAGGAGCTCAGTAAAGGCTTCCCTTAGATTTTTTTCCCCCTCCTTCTATTCAATCATATTCAATTATCAGAAATTGGACAAAACCCTTGGCAAAGGTTTTTACCAAGTATGTGTGCAGGTATAAATGGTTCATTTTCATTACACAATAAAGTGTTGTTGACTGTGTATACACACACACTATGTATGTATGTATGTATGTATGTATGTATGTATGTATGTATGTATATATGTATGTATGTATGTATGTCTTTTAAGGACCCCGTAATCCCTTGCATCGGGATGGAGTCGGGGCAACTGAATGGAGCTGAGTGTTTACTAGCCGGATGCCCTTCCTGTCACCAATGTGAAGGTCACAGCAGATATATTCTCATTGTGCCCAGAGAGAGAAATATCTGCCTCTACCTAGGATCGAACTCACAGCCTCCTGATTGTGAGGCAAGAGCTCCACCTCTAGGCCACCGCACCACTCATATACACACAAATCCACAGGGAAACATTCCTTTCTAGTGCTGTGCACCAATCTACACAAATCCAGATACTCAACAACCTGCTGTTGCTTCAACCACAAATGCTCTCTACATGGGGCTCCCCTTGAAGAGCACTCGGAGGCTCCAACTGGTCCAGAATGCGGCCGCGCAGGTGATTATGGGAGCGACACGCTGCACCCATGTAACACCTCTCCTGCGCAAGCTGCACTGGCTCCCGGTGGTCTTCCGGGTGCAATTCAAGGTGTTGGTTACCACCTTTAAAGCACTCCATGGCTTAGGACCTGGGTATGTACGAGATCGCCTTCTGCCCAAAATAGCCTCCCACCGGCCAATACGCTCCCACAGAGAGGGACTCCTCAGGATGCTGTCGGTCAAACAATGTCAACTGGCGACACCCAGGGGGAGAGCCTTCTCTGTGAGGGCACCTGCCCTCTGGAATGAATTGCCCCCGGAGATGCGCACGATCCCTGACCTACGTACCTTTCGCCATGCCCTTAAGACTCTATTGTTTCAACAGGCTGGGCTGGCTTAGAAAATGAATTTTAATCGGGTGTTTGTAGTTTTTAATATAAGGGCCAAATTTCTAATATATTTTAAACTGTTTTTAAATTTTATAGGTATATGTGGTTTTAATATGGCTGTACACCGCCCTGAGTCCTTCAGGAGAAAGGCGGTATAAAAATTTAATAAATAAATGAATGAATGAATGAATGAATGAATGAATGAATGAATGAATGAATGAATAAAATAAAAAAACTTTTCACATACTGTGTAGGGATTTATTATTATATTATTGCCTAAGAAGGCAATTATTATCAGTCAGCAGCTTCAACTTATTGGCAGACATTATAAACTGGGAGAAATCCAAGTCTTGTTAATATTTAAAAGAAAAAAACCATGTATTATGAAGCACTAGAGAGCTTGTTATTGCAGTTCTGCTTTTTTTAAAAAAAAAAACGCTTTTTAAGGCTGAACTGTTTGCTGTCTTTTGCTAACCAATCTTACCAGGAGGCTGTTTCACACGATGAACTGCTACAATCCCTAGAGGCTGATGAACATTATAGATCATTACTGTTTGATTTCTCCCATGCCATTTGTTTGCTCGGATAACTCGATGGGTGTATCGGTCAGTCCAATATATGAAATCCTCAAAGACAGTGAGTGCATGAGGATGCCGCAATATCTATTTTTAAAAAAAGGGGGATAAAAGTTTCCATTACCATTCAATGTCCTTGCTATTGTTATCCTGAAGTGACATGTTATATGAAAATAAAGGTTTCTAGGCATCTTCCTAGCCTTGCACAACAGATGGCTCGCAACATATGTTAACAGCTTTGCATCATTACATTTGGACAACAAGCTGTGGACATTTTTATACATGGACATAAGTCATGTAACATAATTTAGGTGCTGATTATATAGGTAAAGGTAAAGGTTCCCCTCGCACATATGTGCTAGTCGTTTCCGACTCTAGGGGGCGGTGCTCATCTCCGTTTCAAAGCCGAAGAGCCAGCGCTGTCCGAAGACCTCTCCGTGGTCATGTGGCTGGTATGACTAAACACCAAAGGCGCACAGAACACTGTTACCTTCCCACCAAAGGTGGTCCCTATTTTTCTACTTGCATTTTTTACATGCTTTCGAACTGCTAGGTTGGCAGAAGCTGGGACAAGTAACAGGAGCTCACCCTGTTACACGGCACTAGGGATTTGAACCGCTGAACTGCCGACCTTTCGATCGACAAGCTCAGCATTTTAGCCACTGAGCCACCACATCCCTGATTATATACCAGCACTCAAAAATATGCAGTAAATAAACTAGATAGCTTGCTGGATTTTTCCCAGAGGGACAAAAATTCCAGTTCTTTTAAGTCATGATAATTTTCTGCCTCAGCCAACAAAATGTACAAAATCAGGGATTAGATAGTAAATATTTGAACATCCATTTCCCCATTTTTTTTTAATTTGACTTTTTTTCATACCAGGTCACTTGCCACCACCTGCCGCCTGTTGTTTCCATTATAATCACAGAAATCAATATAGTCAAGATAAGCATCCGCAAAATATAACAGTTTGTTGGGATAGTCGATGGAGAGTCCGTTGGGCCAATAGATCTTATTGCTGACAATGGTCGTTCGTAACGTGCCGTCCATACTTGCTCTTTCAATTCGGGGATTCTGACCCCAGTCTGTCCAAAACATCACATGACCACTGCAGAAAACAACAGGTTAATGGTAGAAAGATGCTTAGCACTATAAATCTGAAAGCTCCTGGTTCCCATCTCACCTCTGCCACCGCTCAGCATTAGGCAGGCCATTATTTCTCAAGAGTTTTTTTTTTATTTTCTTTTTTTAAAATTTATATCCCGCCTTTATCATTTTTACAAACAACTCAAAGCAGTGTGCAGATCTGATACTCTTTCCTCCATCTATTTTTTCCACCACAACAACCCTGTGAGGTGAATTGGGATCAGAGAGTCAATCAATCAATCAATCAATCAGAATAGAGCTGGAAGGGACCTTGGAGGTCTTCTAGTCCAACCCCCTGCTCAAGCAGGAGACCCTATACCATTTCAGACAAGTGACTGTCCAGTCTCTTCTTAAAAATCTCCAGGGATGAAGCGCCCACAATGTCTGAAGGCAAGTTGTTCCACTCTGTTTGACCTGCAATTCCTTTTCTGGACACTTGCTTCTAGCAGGTGTGTGTTTTATGTACACACTTTTATTGTAAAGAAGAGGATCTTCAATATTGGTGTCTGTCTGATGTGGCAACCCCCAGATTAACAAGCTAGGGAGCTTTGGCCCTGTTTATAATTTTTCTATTCCTTGCGGTGGCAAAGAGTATGTTTGTGGTTCTCAGAACTTCACAAAATGTCCAGTATAACCACCAAGCTTCTTTTCATATGTTAGTTCTTATGATATATTTCTCTTATGACATATCATTGCAAATTTTATATCCACTTCAGATCTATCAAACGTATTCTTCTCCCATGACTGGCCTTCAGTAATAAGTCTGGCCCAGGGTCACCCAACTGGCTTTCATGACTAAGATGGGACTAGAACTCAGAGGGCCCAGCTTTCTAATTTGGTGTCTTAAACCACTAAATCAAACTGGCCCTTTAGATTTAGTCCCCTATCTGCCAAATGGAAATAATAATGCTGCCGCAACATATTGGACTATAGAACTTAACAACCATTCTCAGTTTGTATAAGACTGTATAAATACAGTTTGTATTTATAATGGAGTGGATTTAAGGTGGCCATGTGGTATAAGTGGACCTTCTCGTTCTCAAATTAGGTGTGATTCTGTAATTTGCTATCCTTAATTGAACTGTCCACCGGATTTTTGCTACAACTCAGAAGATAACTGGTGGCATCCAAATGCACTCCGATGTTCCACAAATTTATGATATGCAATCAATTATGATATGATTTGACAACATAATGCCTACAATAATGTTACAACAATCCTAGAGTTCTTTTGTTTCATAACTATTTGCTATAATGCCCATTCCAGAGGGCCACTGAACAAAATTCTTTCTTATTGCATGTCACTACAAAATACACGACAACAATTATGAGATGACGTATGCTTAAAGCCAATGTTTTAAAATCTTACTCAGTTCTGGGATCTAAGACTAGACCTCTTGGGTTTGTCACATTTTCACTGATCAGAACAGTCCTATGGCTTCCATCAAGTCTGGAGACTTCAATTGTTTCCAAGACATAGTCTGTCCAGTAAAGATTGCGGCCTATCCAATCCACTGCGATGCTTTCTGTAACTGTGACACCACTGTCAAATACCTGTACAAAGTTGTGGAAAACCATTATATTGGCATCCTTGTAATCTTTTATTATTGAAAAGGATTCAAGTTAGTTTACATTTTATAAAAGATGAGAACATGTATTATTTATCTCCTCCTCCATGGCAAGAGTAACTAAAGTGAAATTCTCTAATCTCTCTTAAAAATTATCAATTCACTGGGAAGAAAATGTTAATTCTTAGTCTAAAATGAATATTTATGAACAAAATCAACATATTTTCAGGGAACAGGGATCGCTTACTAAGCCTATCTCCACTATAGTGTGTGTTCACTAGCCCTAATCCTTCTAAATGTATTTATTTACAGAGTAGTATGCATGAACCCCTGGATGCACTTAGAGCTCCATAAAATTTGGACATGCCATCAGTGTCTTAAAGTAGCAAAGAGACTTACTACTTTTCGGTCTGTTCCATTCTGGTAAGCACTCCAAATCTTGTCCTGGCTGATATCAGACCAAAAGATTCTATCAGTCACTGAATCAAAATCAAGAGCTACAATGTTCCTTCCATCTCGAATCAAGGAAAAAATGCGCTGTGCCTGGGAAGTTATGTTATTAACGACAATTTGGTTACGGCTTGCCACCATCAAGAGAAGACTCCCAGATTCTGCAAAAAACAGGCAATTAAAAAGAAACCTTGAAACTATCAACATCTAGAGGGCATTCCATTTCATAAAGGCATACATAATATATACTTTTAATACATATTATATGTATTAAATAAATCACAGTATTGAATACACAATATTAAAAGAAGCCGTAATTCCATGATGTCATAGGGGAGGGGGTCCCCAAACCCCGGTTCATGGACTGGCACCAGTTCGCAGCATGTAGAAACTAGGCCATGCAAACAAGCGAAGCCCCATCTGCGAGTTGCAGGCATAACCACGCCGCTTCCAGTCCACGGAAAAACCTCTCCCCTCGGAACCGGTCCCTGGTGCCCAAAAGTTTGGGGACCATTGATATAAGGAGGGCTAAATACACAGTCTGCATGTCAATAATCGCAGGTTTAAACCTGGCACTTCCACGCTGAGCTGTGAAATCTAAAGAGCCGCCAATCGCTGTGGATTGAGCAAGATGGATTATTAGGCCAACTCAGTCTAGGTCAGCCTTTTGTGTTCTACAATAGAATATGCAAATGTTTTGCTCATAACAGAAATAGAGGTTGTATTGTGCAAGCATTCATTTTGTTAAGCAATTGTTCTATGCCCACCTGAGCCAGAAAGGCTTCAGGTCCCATTGTAAGTAAGATTCCCTGAAGCAAAAATACTTAACTTAGATATGACACTGGTTATGTTAATTTTTAGCAACTGGACACCTTGACATCTTGAACATATCTTTAAATAATTCTCTGTGCACTCAACACACAATACCTTCTGATGTAATCAAATTTGTAAAGGTGACTGCAATTATAATCTGCTTTAGGAATATCCTAGTGCTAGTGGCCTATATTCAAATGAGAGGACAATTGTTTAAGCTTCTCACCGGGTAAGAAAAGCCAGGATATGATTATGCATTTGTGCATGTTCCTATCACCTTATAATTAGGGTATCCTCACCTGTTACTTTGCACGTCTTCCCATTGGATTCTAAGATGTAGCCATCATCACAGTAACATCTGAATGATCCCCTTTCATTGTGGCAGTGTTGGCTACAAAATCCAGGAGAGTCACATTCATTAATGTCTTCACAGGTTTTTGAATCGTTGGCAAGTTGGTAGCCGAAAGGGCAGGAGCACTGGGCTCCAAAGGGACCTTGAATGCATCCATGTGTGCAGCCTGCATTATTATCCAAGCAGGTTTCCTGGTCTGTAAATAAATTGGAGAGAGTGATATGAACACAGGCCACCTACCATTAACTCATGAATCTTTCAAATCACCATTTTATGGACCTCACTGCATGTTACTGCTGCACCCATTCAAGATTCAAGATTGATGCTGCGTACCGTGTGACCATGAAACAGGGGTGAGTACTTTACATGAAAGTGAGGTCCCCAGACTTGTTTAGTTAGTGGCAACTTTTGAATTTTTAAGACACATTATGAACTAGTCATAAAATGAGCATTGAGCATAAGGCAAACTGGCATCTTGTGTCCCCTATTCCCTGTAGCAATGCCCTCTATTTCTTTAGAGTATTTTATTTTGCGTCCAATTTTTGGGGCAGGGGTCATGTTGGAGAGGAGGACAGCCTTTCCAACAAAGCATCGGGCTACCAATAACTGCAATTTTCTTAGAATCCCTTTGGGATCTAACAAATCCTCACATGTGACGATGCTATTTAAAGTTGGACCTTCAACAGCCCCAAAGGTGCTTTCAAAAAACTTTATCTTGCTTGAAAACTTTCAGTTCTCACTTCTCATCCAAGAAGCTTCTTCAGTTCTAACTAACTGGAGAGGAATGGAAAAGATTTATACTGTTTGCAGTCAGTCAGTCAGTCATTAACATCTTCAAGAAAAATCAAGAAAGTCTAGTTGCCTTTTTGAAAGCACCTTTGGGACAACCATGATCTAGATGATTGATACGTCCATAGACGTACCTTCAACAGCACTCTGTTTTCTCATTTACTTAGAACAATTTAAATTTAAACAAGAAATATAAGGTGGCATATAGAGTTTAACAGAAAGCCATGGGATATATCCCTGCACATCTGGGCACCCATGGATTAACGCCATTACACTCTGTGGCAAAATGACTTGAGAAGTTCAGAATTTGGGCTTGAAGAGGGAGGAGGTTTCTCCTTCCAACACAGAATCTGTCTAGTTTCATTGTTGAGTCTTGTCAGTTTGGGGATCGAAAGTTGGTTTGAGGCTTTTAAGTGACAGATTTGATTGAAGCTGTCCTTATCAGACTTGCAATGATAACTGACTACTCTTTCATTCAGGAGAAGCCAACGTTTTTATAGTTGGGGCCATATTGTTTACAGACCTTCAAAATCACAGCCCTGCAAAGCCTATTCATTAATACTGGGATACCTCCTAAATGAAAAAAAAGTCATATGCTCTCCCCCTTCCTCCAAATATTGGGGTGCTTGGAATATGAGAACAAGCTACATCTGGAATGAAACAACTGATTTCCTACGTATACGTAGAAATAGATTAAAAAATTTTAGAGGCATCTCTGGATCATACTTAAATCAGTAAATTTAAGATTTACAAGATAAATCTTGTAAATCCACCCTGTTGCACTGTATGGCACTGAATACCGGGGAGCAACAACTGGGACCGAAAGCTATCTCCATGCCATGGAAATGCAGACGCTCCATTGGATATCGGGCATCTCCCTTCTTGACCACATCACAAATGACACCATTCAACAACATTTTTCTGTGGGACCAATTATAGAGAAGATGAGAGAAGGCCGAACGCTGGTATAGACATGTACAGAGAGCAGCACCTTCCATCATGGCCAAGACTGCCTACCAACTAGAAGTCAATGGCCAGGGACCTCACAGGCATCCAAAACAGAGATGGCAAGATACCATCAACAAAGATATGCAAGCTGCAGACTTACGCCCTGGAGACACAGCTGACCGTGCAAAGTGGCGTTCAATGATCTGAAAAGTGGACCCTGCACCTGCGGGAAAACACTAGGAAGAGGATCTCTGGATCATAGTCATGTTTGGCTCCCAGACTGATAAGATTTCAAGACGTGGTTTAATAAATGACCATATACAAGCTCCTTCATCAAGAGCAGCAAGATACACAAATTCACTGGTTCGCAGAATGACAATCAATGAAAATAAGGAAAATTCCATCCTAATGTACTTTGGAATTTATTGGTTGCAGATGATTCAGTTGCTGAGATTCATGGAAAGTCATCCCATTCTTCTTAATAAATAACTGTGCTTTAAAAAAGGAATTACATTTGGATTAAGATATGTCAAAGAACGTGACATACAAGGAGGATGACTTGACTTTTATCTGAAAAAGTGATTGGTTGAGTTAACAAGGAGTATTATGGCTGATCAAGAAATGAGTCCTTTCCCACTGAAATAACCACCTAATAAATAAGTCAGAGAACAGGGAACACAAGTAAACCATTTTACTATGCTCATGTCTTGCTTGAGGATTTCTTAAGGGCATCTAATAGGTCAAGGAAGACACAAAAAATTCACTTTGGTGAGCTGTTGCTCTGATCTAGTAGAGTTCTTACACTCAAGTATCAATTCTGAAAGAACAATCTCAATCATAGCAAATGTCCCTGTGTTTGTAAACAATCATTCATTTAACACATGTAATCTGAATCTATTAAGATGTGAATCTAATATGATTTAGTGTCATACCTGGCTGAGGCTCATCTGAGATTGTGCATTGATTGATTAGAAAAAGGAAGGAAAGAAAGAAAGAAGTTAGAATTAAGTTTAAATCAACATTGTCAGTAATCAATACCAACGCTACTTCTGCCACTTGCAAGTTTTGAGATTAAAATCAGATAAAAGTTAGAAATATTAAAGGAAATATTAAAGATTGGTTTAAATTTGATTTAAATTAAAAGCAACTACTGATTATGTCCCAGTCTTAAATTATAAACATAGCATGTTTTTAAAGAAACGAGTAGTAAAGCCTGAAGTGAAACATATTAAAGTTTAAGTGTCCTAAGTAAAAACCAAATTCATAAAAAGTATACTCAAACATGGGTGTTTACATTTGCAGCGAGTTAGCAACTGAACACTCAGCCCAAAATAGCTACTATCTAAAAATAATGCTATTTCCAGCAATCAGAAAACTATATGCAATATTTTTAATTTCAATTTGATGTAGTCATGAAGACTGTTGGGCTGAACCAGGGAAATTTGGATTCAAGTCCAACTATACAATTCAGCAGGTTTTTTGGGCCAGACCCTTTCTCTCAGCTTCCCCTACCTCGTGGATTTAGTGAGAGAATAAAAATGAGGAACGACCTCATGCAAAATAATATTTTTATCATTATAATCCCAGCCTTTCTCTGAAAAGTCAGAACTGCATATGATATAGTTTTCTTTTTGCATTTTTACCATGAACCTATGAGGTGAAGCAATGATATTTAAGTGACTTTGTCAGATAGGTTTTGATAGGTTTCTTTAAACTGTACATTAAATATATACTTACTGCACAGGGGTGATTCATCAGCTCCATTAGGGCAATCAGCAAGATTGTCACATACTTTACTGAGATTTACACATATACTGTGACCTGGGCATTGCCACTGCCAGCTGGGGCACCGGAAAGGCTGAGTTGGACAGTCCCTCTCATCACTCCTATCCCGGCAATCATTGTCACCATCACAGACCCAAGCTTGAAAGATGCAGTTTCCGTTATCACAGCGGAAATAAGAAGGAGGACACGTCCTAGGTGGACATCTGTGATGTTCATCAGAGCCATCCACGCAATCTGGGTGACCATCACATTCCCAACTAGCTGGGATACAGTTGCCATCTGATTGACACTGGAATTCAGTCTGGTGGCACATTCCAGGAGGCCTTGTAGCTGGAAGTCACATTAAGGATGCAGAGATTATTCCGATTGTATTAGTCAACCATCCTTCATCCTCAGCAAACAAATCAAAGGTAACCAGACAATCAAGAATAAATATAATTCTTGATCTTTAAGAATCACTAAAGCGATACTGCTAACAAAGTGTTGACCCCATCAAGGCAAAAAGCAAACAACAAATGGTGTGGTTTACCTGGAAGTATTAACAGCAAGGCTCATTTCTACATGTAGTAAAGCAAATATTATGTGTGGGGGGGGTTCAATTTCAACAAATAGCATTTAGAAAATCTTTGTATGAGTTGAACTCTTCGAAGAACTGAACTCTATTTTTAAATATAAAACTTACCCATTAATTTACTGAATGGTATAGTCCCATGATGGCAAACCTATGGCATGCATGCCCGAAGTGGCACGTGGAGCCATATCGCCTGGCACGTGCAGCATCACCTGTTCCTGTTCTGGGTTTCTGGCGCGCATGCGTGTGTGATGATCAGCTGGCCTTTTTGTGTGTGGCAGTGCCGGAAACTGGAAGAGTTGGTCTTCTGTTTTCCTGCATGAGCATGTGCGCTGGCTAGCTGATCGTTGCACACGCATGCACACCAGAAACCTGGAAGAGTAGCTGGCCAGCACGCATGTGCGTGCCGGAACCTGAAACTCCATTTTCGGGGGGGGTGCATGAGCCCTGGGCAGCTTCTCTTCCGTGTTGTGGTCCTGATGAGCGCGCACGTCGGGTGCCGAAAAGGTTCACCATCACTGGTATAGTCATTCCATGGTATAGTATAGGGCTGCATCCAACTGGATAAGAATATCTGCTGCTCACTGAAGCTACTTTTTGAGTCTTGCTCTCCCAAGTGCCTGCCCCTTACATATGATCAAAAGGATCTTTCAACCCTTTTGAACAGATTTGGAGAGCATACAAAGAGGTTTCAGGAGAAAGAGGCAAATTGTAGTTTATACTTCTAATACCTCTCTCTCTCTCTCTCTCTCTCTCTCTCTCTCTCTCTCTCTCTCTCTCTCTTTCTCTCTCTCTCACTCTCACTCTCTCTTGCTGTGTGTGTACCTGCATTCTGAAATCAATATCCAAAAGACTTTAATTACTGGGCAGATAAACAAGCAATATGCTTTGAATGGCACTTGATCATTAATTATTTAGGACCCAGATTATTGGGGGCAATAGGCTGACTCTGTAAACTGCTTAGAGAGGGCTGTAAAAAGCACTGTGAAGACGTATATAAGTCTAAGGGCGATTGCTATTTCTGATATGAATTACTGAATTTTTTTAAAAAGAAAATGCATGTGCAGAAGGGCGTTCTTCAAAGACCCTTCAATTTCTACTTGAGAAAATTTATATGGTTGCAATGTGCAACAATAGATATGACATACTTTTCAGAAAAACCTAACCTAATTTTTTTTTACAGTTTTAAGAAATGCCTACACATATTAAAATGCACACAGGCAGCATATGATCATTAAGTATATTGAAATAATGATTCTATTACCTATGCTTTGTCATAATTAACTTTTTATTTACTCAAATATATTTCTCTCCTATTGGCATTATTTTCAGTGGAGTTAATCTTTATTTTTAGATTTAGAATCTAATGTGCACGCCATTTAAATTGGTGGAAAAAAATTCTCATATAAGGCATTACATCTGAATTATACTTGTTTCTAAAACTATAAATGTATTTCCCAGAAGATGCATAACCACTAATCCCATGTCATGTTGTCACTAAGAAGATTACATTATGGTGCATAAATATCAGGTATTGCCACCATTTCCTCTTGGCTGGAGCAGGTGTTTCTAACCCTTTTTCGTAAAGTTCACTTCATTAATAATACGGAAATGGATTTGTTTATACTTACGACAACCAGCCTCATCAGAATGATCACTGCAGTCAAAAACACCATCGCACCGGTAATAGTTCCTAATACACTGGTTTCCACTTGCACACTTAAACTCAGTAGAACTACAGTTGTAGACTACGGTAAAATAGAAAAGGACCATGAGAATTTTAAGCAAGTTGCTATTAGTCATACTACAGAGTGAGAACACAATAGGAAACAATACAAAGAAATCTCTCTCTCTTTCTTTCTTTCTTTGTATCCAAAGGAAGAAGCTACATAGTTGGATCACTGCATCTGAAGTTCAAGAGCTTCTAAAGGGCTCACATATTAAGGAATTCTGAGGGTAATTTCATTACCATGTCAAAGCAACCCAACTGTACAATGTACAAATTTTATCTTTGGAGCATCTAATGTTTAACTAGACCGGAGAATGGAAGGAAATGGTTTTTACCCTTATCCAGTTTCAGGTATATTGGAAAAATTAGGAAAATTCTGAGCATTTGCCCTTCAATCTTTTTGACATCAAACAGGACACAATAAATTTTCTGACTTTGGAGAGTAAAGGAATGCAGCAACAATAAAAATCATGGTCTTATTAAGTCTTATTGCAGATTTAATATATCTAAACACTGCAGGGCCAAGGGAGGACAGCATGGGGAAGTCCCAGTGTCTGAACACATATTTGTTCTTATAGGATTTAGTTTTATCTGCTAAGTTCTTATAAGTTTATTGTTTACACCCATAACGTCGAATCAGCAAAACTTGAACAAATAGAAAACAACTGATCTGATACTTAACTGCAATCATGTTCGTCTGCTCCATCCACACAATCCTGATCTCCATCACAAACATAAGTGGGGTCAATGCACCTGTGATCAGGACACTGAAACTGACCAAGTTCACATGCATCTGTGAAGGCTAAAAACACATTTAAAAAAAAAAATTAGGTCCAATTTAATACAATGTCTTTCATGCATACACTCACCAATACCCCCAAACATATACACAAATTATCACTTTTTTCCAAATGTTCTAGAGCAGGGCTGTCAAACTCGATTTCATTGAGGGCCACATTAGGGTTGTGTTTGACCTCAGGGGTTGCCAGGGGGCGTGGCCAGGGTGGGCGTGACCAGCTCAACATCACTTGTGTCAGGGGCACCTGTGGTGGAGGATCCATTGTCTCCAGCGCGTGGCCCTCCCGGGCTCTATTTTCAGATGCAACGGCCTCCTGCAGCACTCTGCCAGTGAAAATGCCCTCCAAAGCTCTGTTTTCACTGGCAGAGGCAACACAGGCCAGTCCTTCGCAGTTTCCAGGCAGACCCGCAGACCAGATCTAAGCACCCTGCAGGCCGGATCTGGCCCACGGACCTTGAATTTGACACCCCTGTTCTAGAGGAAAATGAGGAAAACTGTGCCCTCCACTTGTTTTAAGAGCTACAGCTCCTAAAAGTAAGAATTCTGAGACTTACAATACAAATGCATCCACATGGCTACAGCTTATGGAATCCACCTCTTTCTTATACTTACTGCAGTTCTTTTCATCTGACCCATCACCACAATCATTATCAGTATCACAAAGCCAGAGTTTGGGAATGCATTTGCTGTTATCACACGTGAACAAGCTTGTGGGACATGACGTTGGGCCCTGTGTAGGGCAATGAAGTTCATCACTATTATCCAGGCAGTCATTATGCTTATCACATCGCCACCGACTGGGAATGCACTGGCCATTTCTACAGGTGAAGGCTGATGTAGCACAAGAATTATCTGAACAAAAACAAAATAAAATATTGAGAGCTTTCTACAATATGCTATGACTTCCACACAGACTACCAATTATTGTAATCTGTATCCACCATTATTAAAGAAGAAAAGAATCCATTAACTCTCCTTGGATTATATGAAGACCATTTTATAAACTCGCCGCACATTTTTATCCGTGGCATGCAAAGGCATTCAACATATGCATTAAAGTGTATCAAACTGGTAATATTATTATTATTATTATTATTATTATTATTATTATTATTATTATTATTATTATTATTATTATTAAATACTGGTAATATTGCGAGAGAAAAATCTGGAATCCATAAAATTTTGCTGAACATATTCCAGTTGTCAGTTCTGGAAGAAACTTGACTTTCAGAAGTATTTCAAACAATTATGCCCTTTAAAGCCTGTGGATTAATACTTAGAATTTATAGCACAAACCTGAGGAAATGCAGGTTAGAAATGCTTGATGTAAGTAACATCAAGCTAAAATTTCGTTCAATAAAATATAGTAGTTTTAAAATGTGAAATCACTGAGAAATGTCCAAGGGCATTAATCTCTGGTCATAAACCCAACTCCCAAAGTTTCTCATCACGTCTAAATTCCCCTCATTGTTCTTACTTTTCAGAACTTTTGCTCTGAAACCTTCTTAAAGCTGTGTTTTTGTAATTCTAAGAGCAAACATTTTCAAAAGCTGTATTAAAAGTTCTGTAAAATCCTACTCAAGCATATTAAACTGAAAAGTTTAATCTTAAAAACAATTTACAAGTATTTCTGCATGTCCTTAGTTCTCTACACTTTATTTCAGTTTTATGTAACCAAAACACTTAGTTTCAAAGGAAGATTAAAACCAAAAGAAACAAGAAACTGTAAACCAGTTCTGATATAATGATTAGTAGTGGAATGTTTTATACAATATATTCCCCCAGTCTTAGGCTGATCAGATGTGTTGGATTGCAGCTTCCATAATTTCTTACTGTATGACTAAATGCCATGTCAGCAGGAAATAATGTGAGCTGAAGCCTAGACTATCAAGAAGACAATAGAGACAATCCTCTTAGAGACAAAGTATTTAAATGGCATATATAGCAATAGCACTTAGACTTATATACCAGTTCACAGTGCTTTACAGCCCTCTCTAAGCGGTTTACAGAGTCAGCATATTTTCCCCAACAATCTGGGTCCTCATTTTACCAACGTTGGAAGGATGGAAAGCTAAGTCAACTTTGAGCCTGGTGTGATTTGAACTGCCAATTTGCAGGCAGCCGGCAGTCAGCAGAAATAGCCTGCAGTACTGCTCTCTAACCACTGCGCCATTGCGACTCAATATATCACTACTCATGAATTGGATATGTCATCTTTGCACTCTTATAATTCTGAAAGTCCCTATGTCAGAAGTTGGGTGGTTGATAAACGATTGTGTTCATCATTTGTTTATAAACTCAACATCAATATTTTCAGACATTGATACTTATCACATTTTTTTTAACAATATCATTTTTAGATCTATAAAGAACACTTACTTAAGGATCCACAGTTTTGTTCATCAGTATTGTCATGGCAGTCATCCACACCATCACACTGATAGAACCTGGGCACACATCGGCCGTTGCCACAAGAAAAGGAGTAAGAACCACATTGTAAAGTGGGGGGCTCATTGGATGGATCTTCCACACAGGTGATCTGATTGGAACTCAGCTTCATTCCATAAGGGCAGCCACAAACCCTCTGAAAATTGGGGACTGGGAAACAGAAATGGCTGCAGTCCCCGTTAGGATTTGTTGCTCTATTGCAGTAGTTGGAGCCTTCAAAAATACCATGAAAAATAAATATCCAAATGTGAAAGATCAGAATTACAATTTATTTGGTATGGATTGTTGGTAAATTATGAATTATTTTTTCAGCACACACATACCCCCCCACACATATACATACCTACAGTACATACATTCTTTCATTCTTTCATTCATTCATTCATTCATTCATTCATTCATTCATTCATTCATTCATTTCTTACTGAAGAAGAAAGTAAACAGTGTATGGAGGAAAATGAAAGTATAACGCAACCAAAATTAAAGGCCTTTGAGGTTCAATGATTTCAAATAGAGGTTGATATACATTCTTAAGGAGGTTATGCTACACACACTTATGTAGTATTGTGTACACTAATTAAAGAGAAAGCTTCACCACCCATAGTCAGACTTTCTATTGGACCATTAGATTGTTTTACTCTCTGCCATTGAAATTACTGGTCTCATGTTAAAACATTAAATCAGAAACTCATTATTAGCTTTTTTGTGGGATCAATAGTTTATTTATGCTTAAAAGATGTGAGTTTAGTGGCTAAAATAAAATCAAATTCAGCTTTTTCTGCTTCTAGATTGTAGAAGATTATAAGATCCTAGAAGCAAGAAAAAAGCAATGCTATTGGCTCTCAGAATTCATATCATTTTTCCAACAATTAAAAAAAACCCAAGAAGTGGCATTCTGTTTCAGTCCTCTATAGTAACCTTTGCTTGGTTCTATTTTGAGCAGTAACATCTGTAATAAATTGGATAGAATTATCATTGATAAGATTTTTTTTGCTTTATTAATAGCTCTATTGGTGTGCAATAAAAACAAAGACTTACACATAAGATTAAAATGTAGCAAGGTTGACTGTCTCAGAATTAAGAACAAATAATTCCTGACCTGTCTAAAAACCTTAGCCAAAACTGAAGCAATCATGTTATCAAAAAAGGACACAGGTAGTCCTCAATTTACAACAGTTCGTTTAGTGACCACTGAAATTAAAACGGCACTGAAAAAAGTGACTTATGACTGTTTTTACAGTTACAGTTTTACAGTTTTACGACCTTTGCAGCATCCCCAAAATTTAGATGCTTGGCACCTGGTTCATATTTATGTCCGCAGGTCATGTGATCACTTTTTGTGACCTGACAAGCAAAGTCAATGGGGAAGCCAGATTCACTTAACAACCTGGTTACTAATTTATCAACTGCAGTGATTCACTTAACAACTCTGGCAAGAATGGTCATAAAATGAAATGGGGCAAAACTCACTTAACAAATGTCTCACTTAACAACAGAAACGTTGGGCTCCATTGGTCAAAAGTCGAGGACTACCTGCACTTTCATACATACCGATGTATACCTATATACTTCTTTTGTGTGATAAATCAGCCTACCTATTTGAGAATGAGCGTTGTATGATTTTACATGCATTATATTATTGATTCCTCTCCTGATAACAACCATTTCTCCTCCGTCAGACTTTCGAACTCGAACTATTCCACCAAGCCTCCAATCCGTAAAGTATGCATAACCTGCAACCCCAACAAAACAAAAATTATTATTATTCTGCTTGAAGGACAGAAGTATCCATTTGTTTCAGGAAGAAAAACTAGGAATAACCAACTTCTGCATGGCTACAGTCATTTTCCTTTTGACTGGTTTTTTCAGCCACATGGAAAAATAAGAATATTATATCACCCTAGAAGTGGGGTTTTTTTTTTTACTCAATGTTATCCTTTTTTGGCATCTGAGAAGAGAGTTAAATTCTAGTTGGCTTCCCATTAGTTTCACAAGGAAATTAAAACTTGAAAGTACTCTTTACTGGAGATGTAAAAGAAATTTGATAATCTTTTTTCAGTGAAAGGACATGATGCATCAAACAATGGCACAAAACAGACACATAATTTATGGACTTTCCTAATATCTGTCCCAGTGGTAGAATTCATTTTTTTTTTACTACCGGTTCTGTGGGCGTGGCTTGGTGGACACGGTGTGGCGTGGCTTGGTGGGCATGGCTTGGTGGGTGTGGCAGGGGAAGGATACTGCAAAATCTCCATTCCCTCCCCACTCCAGAGGAAGGATACTGCAAAATCCCCATTCCCTCCCCACCCCTGGGGGAAGGATATTGCAAAATCTCCATTCCCCCCCACTCCAGGGGAAGGATACTGCAAAATCCCCATTCCCTCCCCACTCCTGGGGGAAGGATATTGCAAAATCTCCATTATCACTCCACTTTGGGGCCAGCCAGAGGTGATATTGCCGGTTCTCCGAACTACTCAACATTTCCGCTACCGGTTCTCCATAATCTGTCAGAACCTGCTGAATAGCACCCCTGATCTGTCCCAAATTGCATGTTTGTAAGGAAACTGCATTTTAAAGAATATACATTTAAGAATCTGTCTATTTGTTTGCTTGTTTGTCTGCCTGACTGCCTATCTATCTAAGGATTGCTTGTATCAGGGATCAATTATGTATATTAACAGGTATAGAAAATACATACATTACAGAAGATAATATGTTTAAAAAAAATCCATATATACAGTTTCTTTTAACTAGCAAAACCATAGATATAATAAATATTTGCATGCATATCTTCCAGATCAAGTCAAACTGCTCCTTGTATGAACCCAAACTTGAACCCAAACTTTAAAGTATTGCAATGCATAGTCTCATGAAAACTGTTGTGCAGTGAAAAAAAATGAGAATTGGAAAGTGTCTGAGTTTTCCTATTTTCATATCATACTCACCTCCAAAGATAGTGAGACCAAATGGATGTGTCATCTGACTAATGCGTTCAAGTGACCTTCTATTTAACCCATCAAAAGTACTGTGCTCAATTTTATCAAAGAAGGCATCCACCCAATAAAGCCTTAAGGAACTGGAAGAAAAGATAATATTTATTGAAATGTCTTCCACACGCCTCACCAAATTGGTTTAGGATTAATATACCAAATTCATTCCCCACCAATCTTTGTTAGCCTTAAAGAAGGTTAAAAAAAAAGAAATCAGAAACAAGGTTGTATTAAATGTTCTTTATAAATCATTGTTTTCTATTCTCCAAAAGCTTGCTCTCTGGTAGCCATGTTAACTGGTTTATAGGAGTCTGGGGTTTTTTGTTTGGTTTGTTTAAAAGATTTTTTTTCCTTAAGAAATACACCTACACAGGGAGCAGATTAGCATGATTCCTGTAGGGCCAAGAAAATTGGAATAGACAATGATGTCGCAAGGTTACATTTTTTTAGATCAACAACATGCTTTTTACAATCAGTGAAAGCGTGATTTAAAATGTCCCCCTTTTTTAATCTGGGCTCAATTAAAGTATAACCTGATCCTGCACTATTGGATTTTAGAAGTTTTTCCCTGCTCATTTTAAGTTTTTCGATTCTACACAAAAATAATTGGCTGCCTTCAAACAGAACTATAACAATCTAGTTGTATTTGCTATTTGTAGTGTCCAGGTATTGAACATCTCCTCAAAAAAGTCTTATTTGATTATTATTATTATTTTCGAACCTCCAATCAATAGCTAAGCCATTAGGCCATCCTAGTGTCGTGTTTACAATTGGTGAGGCATGGGATCCATCACTCCAGGCTCTCATGATCTTAGCAGGGCGGAACCAATCTGTCCAAAATATATATCTGAAAGTGAAAGGGAAATGCATTAGAATTGCAGATAATACTGGTAATATTGGTATCTTTCCTGCAAAAAAACTCAAAAACTTTTTTGATATATAGGCCCAATTTTCTAAAACAAAAGCTATTCTCTAGCACCTTTTGTATTTTAGCTTTGCTTGCATAGCATCTTTACATTTGGACTTTTTACAGGACACAGTTTAGACACTTAACAAATATTTTAAATTGGCTTGTATGTTTTATATTTACCTTCCCATGCAAGACATTATTATGTTCTTACGTCTATGGTTATAATTATTGAAATGTAACTGAAACACTACTTAATATGTAATTGCAATCTTACTGAAAAACAAAAATCATATTCATACAGGGATACATTTTAAAAGGTCCTGAAACATCACTTCAGAGTTACTTCTAATATTTTTGCTATTGATTAAGAAAATTTCACTGTTTATTGTTGCAAGTTGGAGTGTCTCCACTCCATCCATTAATTAGCAAGAGTAAACAGTCTTTGGTTGGACTGATTTACATTCCCTTCTGAGAAAGAGGAGCAGAAAAGAGGAAAAAAGAAAAAGAAAATCCCTTTCAATTAAAAAAAAATCTCTCTTCTAACCCAGAATGAGAGAAAAATGTCCCTGAGTAACTAATATTAGGAGACAGTAAGTCTCTCATGAGGTCTGCCTGCCCAGCTAATGAGAATAAAACCTGCAGAGATTTTGCTTTCTGAAATCACTCTCAAAACTGTGCCTTAGAGCTTAGGTAAGTGAAATGCACATTCATATTCTTCTGTAGGAACTATTCATGCTGATAACAAGGCAACGATAACAGCACCTCTTCTGAAGCAATAAGCTATTTTGCAGCCCCGGGAAGAAAACCACAGAACAAACATGTCTTGGTTTTTACAGATAAAGTTGCTGAATGGCCCCTTTTGTGCTGATTTTGTACCACTTAGTGTTTTGCGCTGGATTATGGAATCGGTGCCAGAAGAACAGGTGATGAGGGATAGGGAAGAGCATAAACAAAAGAAGGTTTTTAAGAAGGGAGGAGAGAGGCTCTTGAACTTGAATGTTAAAGAAGATCCAGAAAACACAGAATAAGTTTTCAAGAAAACACACAGCAACAAGCAGAAGCCAACTGACAGGTCCTAAAATATCATCTGACAGATCTTGGCTGGAAAATGAGTCATGAGAACCCTCAAGGGCCCTAAAGCACCATCTATGCACCACCTAATGGTTTCATCAAAACCATTGACTGGGGTTTTCATAGCTTCCCATATGTTGCTTCCAAAGTGCATACATGAAAATAACAGAAAGGAGTATTACTAAACCAATGGGAAATAGTCATATTAACTGCGCTTTAATTCCATACTAAATCAAATATAGCTTTTGTCCAGACCAACTCTGATTTTGCTTTTTCTTGGGCCCATGACAAGTTGCACTTTTCTGTTCTACAGAATGCAGAGGGAGAAAATAATGTGTTTGAATATTCACTTTTTTAAAAACAGCCTGCATTAAACGCATTAAGTAGAAACATTCCTCAGACAGTGAGGTTTTGAATGGGAAATTTCAGATAGATGTTATAGCACCTTCATTCAGAAGAGATACAGGAACACTGTATTGTGTTGTATTTTTGAACACTATGTTCGATTTTGAGACTTACCCAATAACTGGATGGACTACGATTGATCGAGGATTATTCAAATTTTGAAGAATAGCTCGTCTTGATTTGTCAGATAGCCTCATAACGCTAATACTCCGATACCGAGAGTCTGTCCAATAGATATTCTTTGAGATCCAGTCAAAAGCCAAATCTTCAACTCCCTCCACTCTGTTGGCTGCAAGGATTTCCCTACCTGATATTTAGGAAAGAGCAATGTATCAAAACTGGAAGGAGTGGCTTTCCCGCTTTCATTTTTAAGGTCAAATTTAATATGATAATTATAAGCACTGTATCTCAATGAAACAGCTTTCTCTACATCAAAGTTTAGGATGAGGAAATGGTTTCTGAATGCATTAAATCCCAGAGAATTGCAACCAGCAGATTAAACATACTGGAGAGGTCAATAATAGGGCTCCCTATAAGGCAGATTCCAATTATAAACAGCCTACCTATCAAGTCGCACTTTTCAGAATTGCCTTGATAAATCACTGAATTCCCCCTTCCCCTTTTTTCCTCAATCTTGTTGAACCTTAACCTTAAGGGCCTGGTGGTGCAGCAGACTAAAAGCATTGTGATTAACACCAGCTGTCTGTAATTACTGTAAGTTCAAATCTCACCAAGCTCAAGGTTGACTCAGCCTTCCATCCTTTCTAAGGTAGGTAAAATGAGGACCCAGTTTGTGGGGGCAATAAGCTGACTTTGTATAAATATACAAAAGTATGAAGGCTATTGCTTAACGCATTGTAAGCCGCCCTGGGTCTCCGGAGAAGGGCGGCATATAAATCAAATTTTTTTTAAAAAATTCACTGGTTTAAATTATGGTTCAGAGAGTGCAACTGTCTGTGGAATGCTGGAGTTTTTCCATTTTTCTTCCTATATAGTCATTATAAGTTTGACCCAAAGGTTTTAGAAAATAAAACTTCCAGAACAGGAAGGATTTCCTGGTTGGTTGGTTGGTTGGTTGAATTTTTATTCTACATTTCTTACTTTATGAATAACTTAAGGTGGCCAACATACATAATACTTCTTATTTTCCAACTCCTGTGGTCCAACCCTATACTCAATGTTATTCCTTCATGGAACTTTTGCACACACTGATTCACAGAATATGCCAGTCACAAATGCTCTGCTTACTTCCGGTTTAGCATGATGTATAAAATCAGCCACTATAAATTGTAAATCCTGGCTAACATCTTAGTGACGTGTGTGGACCCGAATAAGGACGACGTGAACATGACATTGTGTGATGTGCAA
The DNA here is from genome assembly GCF_029215685.1 of Pituophis catenifer annectens. NCBI lineage: Eukaryota > Metazoa > Chordata > Lepidosauria > Squamata > Colubridae > Pituophis > Pituophis catenifer. The sequence continues at coordinate 198,255,361 of NW_027256881.1, read as the reverse complement.
ACATAATGTAATCAGTACTGCAAAACCCTTTTTAAAACAAGAAGATCATCTGAACCATGAATTTAATAGAGAAATGGACTTTCAACCATTGTGAAATATAATGACATCGTTATTAACTCTGTTTCTGTTCAAGGGAAGGAAATATTTACCTGTGCCATCAATTTTTTGTTTATAAATTATATCTTTAGTGGTGTCTGAATAAAATATAGTGTCCTCTTGGGCATAGAAGTCAATTCCAACAAAGTAGGAAGAACTTCCTGATACAGGAATTATTACATCTTCCTGAGTGGAAAGATTGAACGGGATTCCACGCACGGAGAACTGGGAGGAGAAAAGCAGAAACTGCTGCACAACTGTGGAAAAAAAAGAGTTTTTTTATTTTAAGATCACAACAAATTTAAAAGAGTTTTTTAAAAAAAACCATCTTAAAAACTTAATTACAGGAAAATTATAAAAATACAAAAAGCAACTATTAGTGTAAAATCACCCTGCTGGAAGAAAAAATCAGTTAAAAATGAAAGAAGAGGACAATTATAACTATATACATAGAGAAGAGGCAAAGTACTAAGACTGGAAGACAGGTAATGCAGCAAATTATTTCAGTATCTAATCATTGCCTATCAGATACTTTGGCCCCAAGATCAAATTCAAATCCTTCCAAGTAAGAGTCTCCTAGGATTTATATTAGCAACATTAGAGATGAAAGGGATGAGTTTATAGAAATTTCACTAACTGAATTGATTCTCATTTAGAATCAAAATTATATTACTATGGAGAGCTTTTAAGATTTTGTTTTGGGTGTTTTTTTTTTTTTAGCCCTAGCCTTTCTGGATCCAGCAAAGGAGTAGTCTTTTTTGCTGATAATGGTGAAACTTGCAAAATACTTATTTATATAACCTTTACTATAACTTCCAAGTTTAATGAAAAGAAGGACTAGGGGTGACATGATAGCAGTGTTCCAATATCTTAGGGGCTGCCACAAATGGAGTCAAGCTATTCTCAAAAGTACCTGAGGGCAGGACAAGAAGCAATGGATGGAAACTAATCAAGGAGAAAAGCTACCTAGAACTAAGGAGAAAACTCCTGACAGTTAGAACAATTAATCAGTGGAACAACTTGCCTCCAGAAGTTGTAAATGTTCCAACACTGGAAGTTTTTAAGAAGAGATTGGATAACCATTTGTCTGAAATGGTGTAGGGTTTCCTGCCTGAGCAGGGGGTTGGACTAGAAGACCTCCAAGTCCCTTCCAATTCTTATTTTATTCTACTCCATAATGGAAGAAAGGTGATAAATAAATGTGATAAAAAATAAGGGATACAGTCAGTTATAAAACCTTAGCTACTACATATTGACTCAGCTACTCATTGAAGTACCTCTGAAATCAATCAACTAACTTTATTAGATTAAATCCCAGGAAAAACATGTCTAAAGGTCACTCAGATTTTATTATCTCCTTCTTAGCTTTTCTGAGATATTAGGATTTGAATGAGGCAGGTATTAGGGATACACATCTTTCAAAATGGTATTTGAGAAAGCATGTCAGCATTCACATGGCACTAGTTTGAAGATTCTAAAGGTTTAGACACCTAAAGGTTCTAAAGGTTCATCACCATCTGACAATAGAACGCTCTTCAAAAACCAGGGAGAAAAGCAGTTGATATGATTATCCATGGAGATTCTATGCAACATGTGTCCATGGCAGTACCTACCAATGCAGCGTCGTCCATCAGCATGCAAGTCAAAGCCCAACATGCATTTGCAGCGGTAGCCGAGACCATCATTGTCAGTTCTGTGACTGAGAACACAAATCTGTTCACATCCACCGTTATTAACACCGCAAGGATTTCTCACTGGAAGGCAATATATTTAATAAATTTAACAGCTGCCAAAAAAGCCAACACAGTTCTAGGCTGCATTAACAGAGGGATAGAATCAAGATCACGTGAAATGTTAATACCACTTTATAATGCCTTGGTAAGGCCACACTTGGAATACTGCATCCAGTTTTGGTCACCACAATGTAAAAAAGTTGTTGAGACTTCAGAAAGAGTGCAGAGAAGAGCAATGATGATTATATAGGGTTTCCTGCCTGAGCAGGAGGTTGGGCTGGAAGACCTCCAAGATCTTATTCTATTCTATTCTATTCTATTCTATTCTATTCTATTCTATTCTATTCTATTCTATTCTATTCTATTCTATTCCATTCCATTCCATTCCATTCCATTCCATTCCATTCCATTCTAACATACAACATCAGATTTATGTGAAGTTTTAAAATTTTGCTGACATTTCTCATGTATACACCCACTTCTCAATTAGCAACTATTTCAGTCAGTGGCCATTTGCAAATACAATGGTCATAAAAAATTCATTTTCTGACCCATATGTACATTTACAACCAAATTCTATGTGCCTGACAATGCACGCTGGAGTGACAGTAATATTGGCATACTAATGGAACTTTATCTGAATGAGATGGCTGCTACCAGTGATCTTCACAGGATATTACTCTGTCTCTCAGTTATGTATGCATTTAGCAATTAGTCCCCTTAATTATCTGATCACTGGAATTGAATTTGGTTGCTAAACTAGGAATGGGTATATAGACCAAGAATGTTATAAGCTACCTTTGAAAATCTGTTAAAATGTATTTTGAATCTGCAATTCCCATCAAAACTATACGTACTAGTCCAAGTATAGTTATATATACTCATTCCATTGTAAATACAGCCTACATTTTCTCACTGGTATATTGTGGAGGTGCTGAGATTTCAACCATACCGACTTGGAATTGCTCCACAGTCAGCTGTTGCTTATTCGCTGCTTTACCTATTGAATTAATAGGAATCCAATTCTAAGCATTCTGTCTCTCTTTTTCAAATTGACAGCCCTGGCTATCCTTTCAAGAAATACTTGTGCTCAGCATAAGAAGATTTTTTTTTTTTGGTAAACATCAGTCAATCCTTGAAATATGTGTTGACATATATGGAAGAAAATTGCAACTTTTTCCCAATGAACCGCTTTCTATTTGGAATGTGGTTTCATCAGAATAATTGTGCTTCACACAAGTTCAGAGTCTACTGGAGCCTAACTGCAAATTAGCCTATTCAGTAATTGAAACCTCATTGTTTTCAATGAGAATAAATCAATAGAAGTAAATGAATTTACACTGGGCAAGGATGGACTACCTGCAGCTTAGACCTTGGGCTAATTTCAAAAACCCTAGGCAGGGATCCACTTAGACCATTAGTTAGAGGTATTTGCTGGGCATGAATCAAGGAGAGAGGAAGAGAAGGGGGAGAACACAACAGAGAAGAAAAAAGCAGAAAAACATCTGACATTTTCCCTTCTGGCCTCACTGATGCATTGACAGCATAGTTATCTTTGCTGTGCTTTCTAAGAGTTAAGCCACAATAAGAACAGTGTAAAATCTCTTTTGGCAACCCTGTATCATCTGACTTACCGTGTGGCTGCCGGAAAGCATGATAAATTGTCACTCCGTAGGGACGCAAGGAAGACTGAAAAAGCACTTGTGGGTTAGAATCTGCAAATCTATTGGCTTTCATCACTGCCATCTTTGTCCAATCAGTAAAATACACGGAATGTTCAAAAAGACTTATTCCGTAGGGATGTGGAATCAATGAGCCTCCATGAGCAACAGTTTTCCTGTTAAAGTTAAATATTCTTTTTAGAAATACTGAAAGTAATAGTTTACAGGCTATGAATACTTCATCATGCTTTACTCCTATGAAAAGCAAAGGTCATAGCAGTGACCTAGGAAATTATAAACAAAGGATACATCCAACCAAGAAGGAAAATCAATAATGAATAAAAAGTATTTGAATCATGGTAACCAAAGATGCAAGAAGCAAACATTCAGAGGGGAACGTGGTGGCTTAACACTCAGCTTTGTTTTTAAAAAGGAGGAAAATGAAAAACATCAACAGAAGGAATCTTATTTTGGTTTTCTGGAAGAAAAGTTGCCTTCATGCAATATAAGTTATTTTATCTTACGGAAAGGCAATTCTATTTGCATTCTTTTTCTTAAAGGCCAGAAATGGCCTTGGAAAGTGCAGATTAAAAAGGGAAACAAAGATAGGAATAAAAGGCTTAAACGTTTTCTGCTACAAACCAAAAAAAAAAAAAAAAGTTGCACTGAGTATGATGCAATGTAAGAAACAATACCTATAACAGGGAGTCCTTCCCTGTGCTTGCCTATTAGGGCAGGGACAGTATTAAGGTCCAGGAATTCTTCTCCTTTCTTATCAATAGTATGCAAATCTTTGTAGGCAATATGATAATGTTCTTTTCTGCTGCTATCCGTTTAGGATCAGCATAGAAAAAGCATCCTTCTTCTCCTTTATTCGACACTCAGAGCTCGGTGCATGCAACAAGGGGTCCTCGCCACCTTCCCACTAATTAGATTATTTCTGACCAAATTCAGAGACTGAAGAATAGGAATTAAAATGTCAATCCCATACGAGTTTTAACAGCATTTAAAGAAGGCAATTCATGACAGAGTAGCTAAATGTCTGTGGAGATTCTCAGTCATCCAGGTCACAGTTGTCCCAAAGATGCTTTTTCAAGAGGCAACTGGACTTTCTTGTTTTTCTTTGAAGACGCTGAAGAAGCTTCTCGGAGAAGCGAAACGCCTTCAAAGAAAAACAAGAAAGTCCAATTGCCTCTTGAAAAAAGCACCTTTGGATCACAACAGAGTATTTTTTTAGTCTGATGCAGCTTATTTATTTTTTAAAAATGTAAAGAAACAAAAGTAAATGACCCACTTTCCATCTTATTAAGATCTTCTCCTACCTCTGTAGCCCATCATAGGTCACCGTTTCAATATAATCATATCGGCTGTCTACCCAGTAGAGTCTCTTTGATACAATATCCAAAGTTATCCCAGCTGGCCATCCCAACTTTGTTTTAACCAAGTCCAGACGATTTGTTCCATCCATAAAGGCTCTTTCCACTTTAGGATCACCTGAAAGACTATCCCAATCTGAGAAAAACAAATAACTGTAAAAGAAAGAGAAAAGAGAAGAACTGTTTTAGTGTCCCTTCAATCTTTACTGTAAATAAATGATACAAAGATCTGGTTTACACAAAATTATGTAGTTTGTCTGGATTGCACTTTGTGTGAATCCAGCCAGCTGTGGTTTATATGGTTTGTTATGCTGAAACATAAATGAAAGATAAAATGCTCCAAGATAGCAGTGGTCTGTTATAAAAAACAAACTCTGGAGAGATCTCAAAAAAGAAATTACAGAGATTTCAAACTATATTCCAGATCATATTTTATATGAAACTAATTATCTTTATGTCCAGTTCAAGGAATATGAAAGATGACTGACAATAAATCCAATTTCCTATTTTATTTTGCAGAAAACAGACAATTATTGAATCAACTGTCCGTTCCCTCCCTCCCCCACAACACATACAATTAAATGGATTTCCTTTTTGATTTATGGATACAACATGCAAACTATTTTTTAGTTAAGCAGGTGTCATCGTGACCTATAAATCATAATTTATGACTCATTCTTTGTAAAACACAGTTTAGCTTTGACTTTTGTGAAAAGAGCTTTTGAATTAAAAAATAAGAGATGATTATGTGTAGCAGCCTCTTCATCAGATACTGCGTCTGTAACATTGTAACATATGAGCTTCAGTGGCGCAGTGGTTAGAGTGCAGTACTGCAGGCTACGTCTGCTGACTGCCGGCTGCCTGCAATTTGGCATTTTGAATCTCACTAGGCTCAAAGTTGACTCAGCCTTCCATCCTTCCGAGGTGGGTAAAATAAGGACCTAGACTGTTTGGGGGCAATAGGCTGACTCTGTAAATCACTTAGAGAGGGCTGTTGTTGTGGCCTGCCAGCGGCCTGCGCGGATCATGGCTGATCCCGATGAAGAGGAGGCTGGTGTGGTGTCGCGCCAGCAGCCTGCACAGCCAGTGCTCACGTCGGACAGCGAGGAGGCTGAAGAGGATGTGATGCCAGAGGCAGAGACTCAGCCAGGGCCTTCCGAACCTCCAGAGGCTCCTTCCAGTGGAGAGAGCGAAGTGGAGGAGCCTCTCCTCAATGCTCGGGCACGCAGGGCTGCCAAAAGGCAGGAGTGGCTACTCAGGAGGAGGAGGTCTACTCGAGAATAGGGCTTGAGGATAATTGGCCACTCCCTTAGTCTATTTAAGTCGCACGCAGCTAGTGTGTTCTTGCTGGAAACAACTTGTATTATTATCAGAGTATTTTGGTTTATCATATCTTGTTTTCTGGGCTGGTTGCCAACCTTTGCCGGTCATGTTTATTCTTGCTACTTAATAAATTTGATAAGGACCGTTGGTGTGTGTCAATATCCTCGGAAATCTGGAGCTGAGGCAGAACAGCTGTAAAGCACTGTGAAGTGATATATAAGTCTATGTGCTATTGCTATTGTTCAGCATTTCTCTACCATTCTCATCAGGGACACGCAGCTCATCCTTTGCTCTTTTCTGCATAATATCCAGATTTAAAAAGAAGAAGAAATATGAAATAAGAACCTGAAGAGAATTTCTAGGGAAGAAGAAGGTAGTAAAGCGCGCCAAACTCCTACTCCTCCATCAACTCCTAGTAATATTTTATTGAGCAATTGATGATGCATTTGAAAAATAGCAAGCCTACAATTCTTCAAAGGAGGGTAATATCTTTTAATCAGTGTTACCACTTACCCAACAGTAGGATCAACAGCTATTCCTCTAGGGTTCCCCAAACTTTCTGCAATCAAAGTTACCCGGTTGGTTCCATCCAAATTTACCAAATCGATTCGGTTGACGCTGGTCTCCACTATGTACAGCTTGTTGTTAATCCAGTCTACGGCGAGATTTTCTGGTGTGTCAACTGAAATATTTAAAACTTCATAGATATCCGAGCCATCAAGGTTGACAGAAAAAACCTGGAAAAGAAAGTAATGGTGTTTTAGGACTTAGGATATTGTGTGTTTTCAGGGCCACTTTCATATTAGTACAATTTCCAAACAAAAATGAATTCTGCATGCATTTATTATAGATGAAAATGTTGGTCCTATGCAATATTAAGTCCCCAATTTCTTAACCATTTACAGGTAATTCTTGACTTACAACAATTCATTTAATGACCGTTCAAAGTTACAACAGCCCTGAAAAAGTGACTTGTGACCATTTTTCACAGTTACGACCTTTGCACCATCCCCATGGTCACGTGATCAAAATTCAGATGATTGGCAACTGGTTCATACTTATGACCATTGCAGCATCCGGAGGTCATGTGATCCCCTTTTGCGACCTTCTGACAAGCAAAGTCAATGGGGAAGCCAGATTCACTTAACAACCATGTTACTGATTTAAGAACTGCAGTAATTCACTTAACAAATGTGGCAAGGAAAGTCATAAGGTAGGACAAAACTCACATAACAAATTTCTCATTTAGCAACATAAATTCTGGGCTCAATTGTGGTCGTAAGTCAAGGACTACCTGTATTTCAATCTATTCAATGTGACTTCACCTCTTTTAACTTGTTATATCTGCATGGGCACTAATCATAATCTCCTTTCTTGAGTAGAGGGATGGAAGGAAGGGAGAAGGAGAGAGAGGAATGGAAGAAAGGGAAGAGGGGAGGAAGGAAGGGAGGGGAAATAAGAGTAGAAGAGAAGGTTAGATAGGGAGAAAGAGAGGAGGAGAGGGAGAAAGGAAGGGGAAGTAGGGAAGGAGTAGAAGAGGAGGAAAGAAGAAAGAAGGAAGGATAAAAGAAGGGAGGGAGATGGAAGAGAATGAGAAGAAAGATTGCTGTACAATAAAAAAGATGAAATGGAAGAAAGGCAACCCCGAACATGTGTAAATGTATTAGGATAAAGAATGAATTATTAAAAAGTAAAAAAGAATAAATATGAGTAAAAATAGAGAAATTAGAATTTGAGGGTGAATGAAGATGTTGTGTATATAAATAAACATAGAAATATTAAGATAAGATTTAAAAATATGGAAAAATATGATTTTGGCAGAAATTGTAACTAAGTAAAATGTATTTGGATATGATAAGTTGTATAAGATATGATATGGCCAATACTCTGTTCTTAAAATATGCGGGTGAATGGGGAGGGGAAGGGAAAAAAATCAATAAAACTTGATTCATAATCTCCTTTCTTAACCAATGTATAAAAGAGAGTCTGATTTTGAAGAGAGCAGATTTTTTCCCTTCTAGCTAGTAATCTGAGTTCTCCTTTATAATTCATGCACGTAGGTTTATCCAACGAGCTGTATTTACATCGTATGCTGAATTGCAAACTAAAAGCAAGGCAAAATATGCAAAGCTAAGCTAAAACCATTCAAGTTTGGTATGAAGCACAAACCTAGATATAGTATATATATGCTCTGGTTCCTGTATAATTAGCAATTACAAGCAAGCTATCTTATGAATTAGCTGAACTAAATGTCTATCTTAATCCAAATCCATTACATGCCACAGTAAGCAGAAGAGTAAAAATTAGGTCATTAAGCCCTGATATAATTCAAGGAGCCAAGGAAAACTGCAGAAAAAAACTTATGCTAGGAGAATATTCCCTTCACCTCCCCACACTGTGCTTTTTTAAGAACCTGCTGTTAACATGTCTTTCAATGCACTTGGGGAGGGGGGAGAACTTTCAATTCTTTATTCTATATCCACATCACTGATGCTTTAAAATTACCAAACATCATTAAACCAAATTTATATTTTATACTATTTGTTACTATTCCAGTAAAAAGCAAGGCAATGAGGAAAAAAGCAATCACATAAAAAAATATTGGCCTGCAGCATGATAAATTGTCAATATTTGTTGCCCAAACCTCAATTATACTAATAATACTTGAGAAATATCTTGTGTCTATCTTCCCAGAAAACACAGTACTTCTACACTTTAAATGATCAGGTTTCAAGCAATTGCAACAGAGTTTTGAAAGAATGTACTATTTCTCTTAATTAGGTTTTTGGACTCTCTTTCTGATGATATTAAGAACTGCTCAAGACGATGCCATAGCATAATGCATGCTTTGTTCGATATATTACATGTAAAAGCATAGCTAAGAAATGTCGTAATTATCGACAGAACCATCTCAAAAGTTCATTTTTGTTTGAAAACAAAGAAGGGCTCTGCATCTGTTCAGAGAAATGAAAAGTTATCAACACACATACAATTCTTGGATGCCTTTGCTTCCAAGAAAGCTATTTGTACATTTCAAATTACCTTATCTTGCACCGTATCAGTCCAAAATATCCTACGCAGCTGAAAGTGAAAGTCCACACCAACAGCCACTCCACGATTCCGGGATTGTACCAGAGTTCGAAAACCTCTTCCATGAATGTCCCCAATTAATAAATCACGGCCATTGGAAAAAATTATAGAGGCAGCTCCAGCTGAAAACATGGATGACATTGTTGTAACGTATATTTTTCAAAAGGGTATGCATTCCCAGCTTAAACGGAAGATACACACTGCAATATAAATCTAAGCAATATTTTTAAAAGTCTTTTTAAAGAAATGTTTAAAGAAATGCAAAAAAAAAAAAACCATTTCGTTTACTTTTATACCTTTTCTGTCCCCAGCCATCAAATGTAATCACTAGTCACCAGAATGTTGCCCATCCTATTTTGTAATAAACATCACATTAAATAGCAAAGAAGATATGTTGGAACTGTGCCACCAAAGTGGCCTCAAAGCGGCTCAATACTGAATGCCACATAAGATCTTTAAAACATTAAAGAGGAGAGAAAACAGCATTTTGAAAACAAGCTTATCAGTGTAAAAGGGCAATTAGATATGTATGGAAGATTAGGTAAGTGGTTGATTCAATTTAGTATAGCTGTGTTAATTGTTTTTAACATTCATGCTTGCAGTAGTAACAATTTTGTAAGTATTGGTGCTTGAAATGGAGTACTTCTGAATGGAACTGTTCCTAAACACCTTTTTTCAAGCTTAACACAATTTCTAAAATACTGAGAAACAATATCTGGTCAAAACAACAATTTCACACTTAGAAGAGGACAATTAGTGAAGTTGAAAAAGTATGAGACAAAACATTTTGTGCCCCCCTATCCAGGGGACCCAAACCATCACAAGTGTCATCCGAGAAATAATTCCTTGGTCTAAGCTTTGCAGAATTGAAGCTTTTTCATACTTTGATATAGAAAATCTCTATGAATTAAAAAGGAAGGAAAGGAAGAACACATTTTTAAAAGGAGCCTTTTTTTTTACTACTTCCCTTTCGACAATTAACTATTGGTGCATATGATTAACAAAAACAACAACATGTGGATTAGTTGCTTTTGAAAAATAATACAAATCTCTAGAAAGTTAACCAGATTTTTCCTCTTAGAAGAAATAACATCTTGGGAAATTATTTCCAATTTTGACAAGAAATACAAATGAAATTGGCAATTTTTAAACGAGAGGATAATAATGCTTTGCTTTCAATGTAGCAAACATCACGTTCTCATAAGAGACAATAATTATTGTAAATGTAGCTCACATTCAGGTAAGAGCCTTGGTGGCACAGCAGACTAAAGTGCTGTTAAGTAACATCAGCTGCCTGCAATTACTGCAAGTTCAAATCTCACCAGGCTCAAGGTTGACTCAGCCTTCCATCCTTTCGAGGAAGGTAAAATGAGGACCCTGTTTGTGGGGGCAATAAGCTGACTTTTATAAAAAAGAACACCGCTTGGGGGGGGGCGAAAGCCCTACTAAGCAGGTATATACAAAAGTATGAAGGCTATTGCTTAACGCATTGTAAGCTGCCCTGAGTCTCCGGAGAAGGGCAGCATATAAATCGAACCAATAAATAAACAAATAAATAATCTTAATAGGAAAAAAAATGTGTCTTCCAATTACAATTAATGGGAAAACATGGAGATTCTGGGATTTTAAATCAAGTTTAAGATTTGAACCTAAACTTCAGATTTGGGTTCCAAATTAACCCAGTATTTTTTTTTTCCTTTCAAATCTCCTTATCGTAGTTCAGACCTCTAATAATGCGCTCTCTCATATTGGAGTGGAGATTGCAATGATTTCTTGCCAACAAATTGTTTCGGTGTCTTTGGCAGAACGGGAGAAGAGATAAGGGTGTCCTCTTGCTCTGCCAAAAAAACAACCCAAACAATTTGTTGATAAGAAAACTGAAGTGTGTCTTTAGAGATCTAGAGTTACAATTTGAGTGACTGAGCAAGACAAGAAAGGAGGGAAGAGGAAGGTGCTGCCAAATTTGGGGCCACGCACACAAAGCAAGGGAATGATTGCCTGAAGCAGGACAACAGCTTGCTGATCTTGCTAGGCTTTATTCATTCTAGGCAATGATAGTGGTCCAGCATGGGCCTAGTCCTGCAGCCACTCCTCAGCCTGCCACATCAGGACTATGCTTTTCACCCTAAAGCAGGGGTGTCAAACTCGATTTCATTGAGGGCCCCGTCAGGGTTGTGTTTGACCTTGGGAGGCCAAATGGGCATAGTCAGGGTGGGCATGGTCAGGGTGAGCATGGCCAACTTGATGTCACTCATGTCAGGCGGCACCTGTGGTGGCCAAGGCGGGGCTGAGGGGATCCTGCAGCCCTCTGCCAAAGAAAACAGAGCCTGGGAGGGCCACGTGCAGCCTTCCCGAGCTCTTCTTTTTGCTGGCAGAGGCACCACAGCCCAGTCCTTCACTATCTCCAAGACAGTCCCACGGGCCAGATCTAAGCACCATATGGGCCAGTTCCGGCCCATGAGCCTTAAGTTTGACACCCCTGCCCTTAAGCAATAGCAGTGATGCTGGGTGCTGGTCCAAGCATATTGAAAACTGTGACAGTTTTGTGGCACTTGGATGTTGTCCTTTGGTTTCAGTGGATTCACTTTTTTCTTCCCTAAGACAAAATCTATAGCACCTGGCTCAGATTGGCAAGTCCCTTCCTCCTTCAAACTATTGCTCTTCTGCTGTGTATGGGTGTAAGGAGAACACAGAACTGAATAACCTGGAGGGACCATCAATTTGAGACAGTGGTGGGATTCAAATAATTTAACAACTGGTTCTCTGCCCTAAAGATTTCTCCCAACAACCAGTTCACCAAACTGTTCAGAAAATTAACAACCAGATCTCCCGAAGTGGTACAAACTGGCTGAATCCCATCATTGGTTTGAGACTCCTGCTCTATTCCAAGATATACAGATATATCTTATATCCAGGATATATTGGATCTTAATCCCTAGCAGAAAAGAAAAAGTCCACGCCTATTCAAAATAACAAGGAAATATTGTTCATTACCCTTTTAGAAAAGCATATTAAGATGTAGATATAGATACATCTACGTATAAATATTGCAATTATAGTACATACAACTTAACAATACATAATACAGCCTTGTTTAACTTGCATATATATTATCTTTAATTACTAGAACATTGTAACTATAGAAAATAGTTACAAGAATAATTACTGTACAGAATATGTGAAAGGAAAGTTTCTTTAAAAAAACAGTGGAGTGACCAAATCCTGCCCCCCATCTTCTCAACACATATTAAATAGATGAGTCCTCAGGAAAGCTCACTCGGTTGCTTTAAGGAACAGAACGCAACTGAATAAGCCTCCCCAAAGATGCAGTTACTTTATCCCTTCAAGGGGATGTGCTTCCTTTATGCTAATAACTTCGCAAAGCATTCCATCCCATCCATCCATCCATCCATGGATAAAACCAGAATAGGCTTTCAAATGTCACCTGCACTGCCAAATTCCCCTCTCCCAATGAAGAAAGTGAAAGAAATGCACTGCCTGGTCTTTCATCAGCAAGTCACTAACAGTAAATAGGTGGGAGAGATAGTGGCAATGTTGTGTTGGAAGGGTCTGTAATATTTAAAGCAGACCAGCATTATTCTCAAGGACAGGCCTCTAATTGGCTTTTCTTTCAAATACCAGAGAAAAAGTAAGGCAATATTAGTTGTACAAGGGAGGAGGGGGGAATCAGGTTTTAGAGATATTGACTCACATGTGGTATTGGCTCGGCAATGACGGTGGTGCTCCAGAACATACCCTTCGGCACACCGACAGTGATGGTGACCAACACGATCTTCACATTCTTGGTCACAAATGCCCCACATTTTGCAGTCATCAAAGTCTGTAACAGAATCAACATTCAGGAAGTGTACAACAAATGCAGTTTTCCTTTCTTCTAAAATGAAAATGTCAGATCTGCTGTTCCTTCAAAAGTACATTCTTACAGCCAAAATGACAATAAGTTTGGAATCAGTGGTCTCCCCTTTGTTTTGTAGCTAGAAATTAGTAGCTGATATGGAAAACTGATTGTGATCCATGTTTAATCTTTTATTGCTCATATTATTTTCCTGACTGAAATCCCTGATCAATTCTGAGATCTCATTAAATCACTGTCTCTCGTGTTTTAAAGCCAACGACAACAAAGATGTGTTGGAAAATCTCTCCTGTATCATTAATTTTGATATCGAAAAATCATCTAACCTCTGAACATTACTTCTTAAAGTGTTTATTTTTTACAAATATATTCAGTTCCTTAGAAGAGAATTAATAAATTGAAGTAGGAACATCAAATCTGTTTTTTATTTGATTCAGCTTCTTTCTGCTAAATCAGAAAATTAAGTAGGAAATGTGTAGAGTAGCTTTAACAAAATCTTTAAAAAAAAATTAACAGACTCGTTAAAATTTAACTTATCTGAAGAAAACCATCTAAAAATTTTATTTATACAAGTTTTTCTAATAATCAGTAGAATAATTTATCAATAGAATAGATCAGATCACCTGAATTAACCCAGACAGCTTTATGCTGTGAGATTTATAAGCATAAACAGGCATCAGATTAGTAGCACTAATTTCGCTCCCTTTGAGAATTAAAAGCTTAATTTTCTCCACTTTAAAATAAAAAATAAAAACTGAAACTGGATTACTCTAAGGTATATGGCTTTCCAGATATTGTCTGATAAGGCAGCACAAAAAAATGGGCCAACAATAAAGGTCTAATTCTTAGTAAGACTGGGCCTGGAGCCCTTCAGAAGGTATTAAATCTTCTTCTGCATACATACACAGTTATCAAGTAAATCAATATTTCAGGCGTAAGCCTAAATGACAGCCTTTGTCTTTATAATCTGGTGTTCTGTGTAAAGAAAATGTCTTGCAGGCAAGAGAATTCGTGCACCTGCAGATCAGAAGATACAAAGATTTATTACCTCAATGAGAATTAGGTCAAGAAGTGACCTAATAAAGGGAAGGGATTATACCTCTTTACTGTGCTAGTTTTTAGCTTTAAAAAGGCCCCGGTGCTAGTGTTAGCTTGATACATTTGTTCATTATTCACAGCAGGCCCACATACAGTATTTAAATTTTAGTTTAAACACAAAAGGAAACAAGAAAAGTGCCATATTTTGAGGAGCAAGCTTAAGCAGTTTTCTTAAATGAATCTCTGGCTGAAAATACCAATGCACATTTTCCCCTCAATTTGAATCACAAAGTTCCTTGAATCTCTGTTCCTACAGGCAACTTCATTCCCCAAAAACTGAAAGGGTGGAGATTATTGTTTGTTTGTTTGTTTGTTTGTTTGTTCATCGACAATTCATACAAATAAGGCAAACCAAACCATTTGATTTGTGCATAAAGTGCTATTTGTCAAGCCGAATATAGCACACCTGATAGGTATTCTGTTCCACCTGATGCTGCAGGATTCAAAATCCTTGAAGGTTTTTTGTTGATCAGTTGCATTCAAATCCCATCTTTTTCCAAAAAGCTCAAGACAGGCTTCAGTCTTTAGTACTTTCTTCTCAAATCCTTGCCTCCACCCCAACCTTATGAACTGGGTCAAATCAAGAGATTATGTTGGCCCTAATCACTTGCTGAGTTTCAACAACTAAGTAGAAATCTGAATTCTGTTCTTGTCAATTCTACAACCAATTTGTCACGCTGACTCTTCCCTTGAGAGTTCATGGCACCTTGAAGGGGAAATATAATGACTGATTGTGCATGGATCTCAACCTTCATCACTTACCTACACAAGTGCGACTGTCATTGTTGCTGATGACGTATCCTGCAGGACAATAGCATGCTCCCCCAGTGGGGGATGAGTGACAACGATATTGGCAGCTTAAAGTTGCACACTGAGATATATCTATCAGAAACAAAAGCCAATTAAAGAATAGCATTAATTAATTAGTTGCTTCGGCCCAGAAATAGAATTACAATGATAAATTGTTGAAAAAAGCTTAAATATAGGATTACATGAACAAAATGAATATAGAAAACGCATATACTACATATACAATGTCACTAAATATAGCTTTCTAGAAATTCGAGGACTGTAATTCCCAGAATTTCCTATCAATATTGCCCCTTTGCATTTTAAGGGCTACAGTTCCAACCCATCAATGGATAACTAGATTGCGGAAAATTGGCATATCCAAATCCAAAATGTTATCTGGAAAATCAGGCCTTTTTTACCATGGGAATCCCAATGCAGCTTAACCAGCAATTGTAGTCACAGCTATTATCAAGTACATCAATAGTGATGTGCACTATTTGGGAGTATGGCTTCACAGAAATGCTCACCTTAAGGTCATGTTACATTATGTGGAGTTTGCCCAAACTTGAAGTACTCTGAACCAACAAAAAATTGTGAGGAAGGAGCACTTCAAAATCAGAACGACGTCTCAAGCCATTGTTGAAACTATGGATGTTAGTCAAATATAACATTGCAATTGCTGCTGCAACTATCTCAACATGATTTAAAACACCTTTCCTATTTTTAATGCTAAGGTGTCAGAGATATCTCTGAGTTGCCCATATGAACATTTTGGTGTCCAACAAAACTTGCTTGTCCATTACTCACTGCAATGTCTGCCAGCTGTTACATTTGTCTCATCTTCCCCAGCAGAGCAATCTGGAGTCCCGTCACAAACTTTGTCAATGGGAATGCACTGCCCTGATACAGGGCAGGCCCATTCACCTGGATAACAATCTCGGTGGCCACTCTCTAGAATACAAAAGAAAAAAACAGTACATTCCATGCTTGCAGGATTTTAGCAATTTTCGCGGACTTTTTCTAGCTAGAGCACAAGCAAGGTAGATACTACAAGACAGCCTTCTATTTTTCTTGAACTATATAAGAAAACCAGAAAAGTTTTTTTATTATTTCCAGTTGCCTCCAGCAGGCATTTCTATATGATGTAGTATTTGGGCATTAATGAATTTGCATATCATAACTTAAGTAAATTTCTTCAATCTACAATACTGAAGCATAAGAATACAGGCTGAATTAAAATATTACGATTAATGTGTGGATTCAAATTAATTCAAAGATGATATTTTCAACAGTTTCAGTAATTTTTGTAAGGCTACTATTGGCCAATGGAAAATTGGAATTAAGAATTAAGTATTATGTCCTTCATTAAGGCCAATGGCCCAATCAAGTAGAACAGAAGTTTCCAAACTTAGCAACTTCGAGACTTGTGGACTTCAGTTCCCAGAATTCACCAACCTGCATGGCTGGCTGAGGAATTCTGGAAGTTGAAGTCTACAAGTCTTAAAGTTGCTAATTTGGAGATTCCTGAAGGGAGAAATATATCAAGATTGTGGAAAACATTTTATTGATTTCCATCCAAAAAGTATTTTTATTGTAAGATCAAGCATTACTGAAGCAGAGGATTTTGTCCCAAACCATTTACATGACTTATTAGACTTACGCCTAATATGTACTAGTCTGCCTTTACATATGATGGTTTGTATCCCAAAAGCAAATTAAATAGCTCAGGATTGCTGAAAGTCAGGCTTCCCATTGGAATAGCTAGAGGTCTCCGCCCTCCAGACCCTGAACTGTTATTCAGGAACTGACTTATAGACTCGCCTCAGATACATTGAGTATTGCAGATTCAAATGAAGCCATGTATGACAGATTTGCTTTCTGCAGTTCCAGTTATCAACTATTCATTAGTTTGCATGCCAGAGTTTAAAACCCAGGCTCCTTGCTTCCACCTTTCCAAGTCAATTAATATTTTGTCACTCTTCAAGTCCATGGGAGGCAACTGTATGACATAATAGTCCTCTTGAATGTGGCAACCTCTGGTTCCTGTCTTGCTAACTTCATTCTTAATACCAAACAGTAGCCTAATACAAGTAGTCCTCGACTTACAACATTTCTTTTAGTGACTGTTCAAAGTTACAGCAGCACTGAAAAAAGTGACTAATGACCATTTTTCGTACTTCGCAGCATCCCCGTGGTCACATAATCAAATTTGAGACACTTGGCAACTGACCCATATTTATGATGGTTGCCGTGTCCTGGGATCCTGTGGTCCCCTTTTGCAACTTTCTGACAAGCAAAGGCAATGGGGAAGCCAGATTCACTGGCACCAGATTCACCGTGTGTCTAACTTAACCACTACAATGATTCACTTAACAACTGTGGCCAAAAAAAGTCGTAAAATGGGGCAAAACTCATTTGTCAAATGTCTCACTTAGCAACAAAAACCTTGAACTCAATTGTGGTCGTAAACTGAGGACTACCTGTATTCTAGTCTATCCTACTATATTGATCTATATCTCAAAATGGGTGCAAATAATCCCCAGATTGCTGAAGTGATTTCAAAGAACACAATGGCGTATTTTAAAAGAAATGCAAGGCTTTGGGCCACTGATCTCCTATATGCATCAGTAAGAGGAGTAGGAGAAAGCATTTTTTCACATGGGACCATTATGTTACAGTCTCATTTACCGCATCCAACTTCATCCGCATTATCTTCGCAGTCATCATCCCCATCACAGATCCAACTCTGATGAATACAGCGACCGCTTGGGCAGGTGTAGAAATTCCCTTTGCAAGTTACATATGCTGAGGAAGAGAACATCAAAGACCAATGACTCAGAGTCCTTTTAAACAACACCCTCAGCACTAAACATTAAGCACATGCAATGAAAATATAACTGAGCGCTCGCCCAATATTGGAAAACTGATCAATTGCCAACAGACCAATTGATAATCCAAAAGATCTATAATTGTGCAGAAATGGACAAACTAACATTTGAAATGAAGGATAAGGTAGGCTCAAAAGGTTATGTAGTGTGGAATAGGTGGTATAATTGGATAACTCGTAGAAATGAGAGTAAATGTAAAATTCTGTACGATAATAATAATTAACAAATATGCACCGTTAATAAGATAATGGACGTGAGACCAAAGTCATTTTTTCTTTTTATGTATTCTCGTCTGTATTAATATATGTATCTTGTATATACACGGTATAACATTTTACTTTTTATATGTCTAATAAAGTTTTGTTTTTAAAATAAAAAAAGAAAAGAAAATATAACTGAGACCAGAATATACCACAAATCCAGACAAGAAACGCCAACTCTGAGGTAAAAGCTCTCACAATTCTGAAGGATAAACACTAACTGGACTGCAAACAGAGAGAAAAGGAGCCATATAGGGAAAACCAACATACTGCAAGAATTTTCATCGCTCCTGTCTCCACAATCATCATCATGGTCACAAATAAAGGCTCGGGGGATACAATCCCCATTGCTACACTGAAACTGAGTACTGGAGCATACACGGGCTGGAGAAAAAAAAAGAATAAAGGATAAACATGGCTTGGAAAATTCCAGGTAGCATTAAGCTTACTATAACCAGGTGCATTGAGTGTGCTCCTGAATACTTACTGCAGTTAGTTTCATCAGAAGAATCCCTGCAATCCACTTTGCCATCACAGCGTTGACTTGAATTAAAACAGGCTCCATTAGAACAAGTCAGCTGATCACAGGTTGGGTATTCTGCAAAGGGAAATATGTCTGGTTTTAATGTCTTAGAATACTGGTGTCAAACTTGCTGCGTCACGTTGCCGTCACGTGACGTTTCGCAATGTTTTTCCCATTCGCGGAGCTGGGGTGGGCGTGGCTTGTGCATGATGCATCTGGCCCACGGGACGCCAGTTTGACACCCCTGTCTTAGAAGGAATCAAACCATGGGAGTCTTTGTCTCCTATAGAATACAAACTTATCTCCTACAATACCAAGAGTAATTTTCGCAATTTCTTGGGGAAAGATTATTCTTCCAGCTTTTTTTGGGTAGAAAAAGAAGATGAGTATCTACAGCAGCACAGGAAATCTAATTTTCACTGAGCAAATGAAATCACTGTAATCATTTTGCCATTATTTTCCATTTTAAAATTGTTCCCTCAGAAGAGAAATAAATAATGCCTACATTGCTCTGCTTCAGAGGGAAACTGCTGGAATGCACATTTAGTAGCAGCAACATATTATTAATACATTTATTGTACTAAAATTATGTTGAATATCAAACAGAATAGGTAAGGATAGTTAAAACAAAACCTCAAACACGTCATCTAAACCAACAATTCTTGCAATCAAAAACAGTGTGATAGAAATGCTTGCTGAAAGAGACTGATTTTTTTTTATTGACAACTAAGAGTAGGAAGAAATAAATCTCCTAATCTCCTAATTTATTTACTACAAAATTTATATCTCATCCACATTCATAAGTCTTTGGACAGTTTGCAATTTATATAAAAATAATGAAACCTAACTTCAACAGATTCTAAATATAAAAACTTCCAACAACTTTAAAATTCCAGTAAGATTCTAATTAAAAATAAGTTAAACATTAGTATGCATTAAGAATTCAACACTAAGCTCACCTAACAAAGTACAGTTTAGATGCCAAACATCCAGTAGAACAGAAGCATTTTCACCATCTTTCTCAAAAGTAATATTCAGATCTTTGGTGGCAAGCATTCTCCATGAAGCTACTAAGAAGGCCTTATTTTGGGCTCCTATCACCCCTTACTTCTGAAACATCTCCTTTTAATTTAAAAACATAAGATGAGCAGAGTCTGTTTGGAGAAGATGGCCCAAGAAAATAACTAGGGCCAAGCCATACAGGGATTTCCAAGTTAATCCCAATATTTTAGAAAACTACTGGTAAACAAATGCAGGACTGTACCTATAAAACAAGTTGCGTGACTGAAATGTCTTTCAAGTGCAAGCAATCTGCTATATCAGATAAAGTTGCTGGATAGTCTTCAAAGCAGCCCCAAATAGACCAGGTTGCAATCTTGAGGTAATGAGAGCAGTAGTAGCTATCTGCAGGGCCAAGACTGCAAGTTGTGTCAAGGTATAGAGATCAGTCCCATCTAAGAAAAGGCTAATAATTTTGTAAATTTTGTAATTTACATTATATTTATTTTCTTTTAAAATTTTCTGGACCTTGTTTAACCACCAAACATAATTTCCATTTTCCAAATTATTTATGTTCTAAGGGATCCTTGGTGGTTCTCATTTCAACCTTAAGCTACAAATATTCTCCTTTATTGGTATTTATGTTATATATGCCTTTCTTTTCAAAGCAACTTTAGCAGCAGATTATATTAACAATGTACTAAAAATCATCTTCATCATAATAATGGAGAGGGGTCACTGTTTTTTATGGTTTGTATATTGGATTTTTATTTTTCTAAGACGCCCAGAGTCACTGAGAGTGAGTAAGCAGGGAAGAATAACAAAGATGATTAGGGGACTGGAGGCTAAAACATATGAAGAACGGTTGCAGGAACTGGGTATGTCTAGTTTAATGAAAAGAAGGACTAGGGGAGACATGATAGCAGTGTTCCAGTATCTCAGGGGCTGCCACAAAGAAGAGGGAGTCAAGCTATTCTCCAAAGCACCTGAGGGCAGGACAAGAAACAATGGATGGAAACTAATCAAGGAGAGGAGCAACATAGAACTAAAGAGAAATTTCCAGACAGTTAGAACAATTAATCAGTGGAACAACTTGCCTCCAGAAGTTGTGAATTCTTCAACACTGGACGTTTTTAAGAAGATGCTGGATAACCATTTGTCTGAAATGATGTAGGGTTTCCTGCCTAAGCAGGGGGTTGGACTAGAAGACCTCCAAGGTCCCTTCCAACTCTGTTATTCTATTCTGTTCTGTTCTAAATAAATAAACATTATATTTTGGTTCAGAGCTCCTTAAACCTTTCTTCAAAGCATGGGAATATGTACTGATTATTACAGCTGGAAATGGCTCTTTGGCTTTCATGGTGGTTAATTATAACATAAACTGTATCACACTAGTCACATTTTTGGTGATTTCTAAGAAGAACATATGATATGTTGCAAAATTCCAAGTAAAGCAGCTTTCTCAACTGAATCATTTCACAAATCAATGGCAATCCGGAGCCATATTAAATTAATAAATCAATAAATATATCAACTGCCAAGTCTTTCCACCATCAAAAATATTCCCATATGGGGGGAAAAAATCCTTTGTATAGGGTGTGATAAAAGTGAGTAGTCAGAACCACAGTAGTATTTAGATGAATTTATTCAGATTATAGGCCCTCTATTACACTAGCATACTTCAAATATGCAGCCTCAATCAGTGCAATAACCCTAGTTTTCTGTCCTACAGTCATAGGCCGCCTTCTGTTGAAGATGATTGTCAACACCAATACTCTAATTAGTGGCTGTTGAAAGATATATAGCATTTTCTGGTCCAAAACAGAATATGTAATTCTGTAATAATCCCAAGATTGATGGACTCCTAGATTACTAAACAGAAACCAAGAATTAACCCTGGGTTTACCAAGTACTGTGCAAAACATTTATCATCTTAAAGGCCGCTTAGATGACTTGGAAGTAGGTTTCAATTTGGACAAAACTTTGACACAATGGCTTCATATAGTTTGTGTCTTGTGTCTTGTTCCCCTGTGGCTTTTTTTCCCCCTGTACTTTTGTTAAAATATTTGTTTGGGAAAAGGCTGCAAAACTCCAAAGCTAAAGGTTGCCGGGAATGGTAAGAGTCATAAATATAGCATTAAGAAACTCCTCTGTATTTACAACCGCTTAGCAAAACATCTGTCCTGCTCTGCTAAACCCAATTTGGGAACTTTTGAGAAAGGTGATAAATACCTTCCTGATTTCCAAGCCACACCCACCATGCCAGGCAACATATGACATTTATCATTACATTGAATCAATCTAAATCAGGGGTGTCAAACTCGCGTCATTGCGTCATCGTCATGTGACTTATCGTGACTTTTTTAAACCCTTCGCTAAACTTAACGTGGACGTGGCCAGTGCATGATGCATCCGGTCCACAGGTCGCGAGTTTGACACCCCTGAGCTACCTTTCTTTTACTAGAAACACATTTGAACTCTAATGCGATCTCATTCCAAAACAGATCAGGCAAGTGACTGACAGTCAGCTTTTTTAAATGTATTTTGTTCCCTATAACTCTACCTGGATGTCTTCCAGAATCATAGTTTGGCAAGGCTTAAACATGTAGCTTTAATTCAGTCATGTAGCCAAGAAACCTCTATTCTACCCTGTGTACAACTTAGATTAATGGTACTTTTTAACTTTCACTTTAGGGACCATAACTCCCCAATTAGTTAGGGCAATGAGTCACTAGCTCTTGAGACTGTTGGGCTCAATGTGGACAAACTACTCGCTGAACAGTTCATCTATTTGATGGTCTGGGGTTTTTTTATTCCACTTAGCATTTCTCTTCTCAACTTTAGAACTCTGCTCATGCTCTTCTCTTGCTTTCTTTGCTTGGAACCATCTCATGTCTTACCCAACTAATTTATGAATCAGTTGATTTATGGATTCAGATTGTTTCACTTCCTGACTGAAGACCACATTATGGCTCACAAGCCAACTTTCATTTCTGACAAGCAATCCTTACTTATCTTTGCTGGAAATGAACCATCAGCGTGCATGAATATTAGTCATATCAGAGTTTTCAGGAATGCAAAGAGGCAGAAACTGATTGCTATAACGTTTATGCTTCTCTGTTTAACATTTCTATCCTACCCTACTTACACCTGTTAGATGCTAATAATTAAAGCTGGAAACCTTCAGTTACAATGTACTGGTTGACATGAAAGAATATGTTTGCTCATAGCTCTTTCTCTTATTAACTTTGTGCTTACTATACAAAAATATTTCCACCTACAAAGTAAGGCTACTATCATCAATTTACTGTCAAACTCTAAAATATATTGCAGAGGAGTTTTAAAATGAAATATTGCTGACCCTTTGTTTAATGGCTTATTTATTTGTTTTATGATGAAAAAGTTATATCTTTTTCCTCAGGATTTTCAGGGCCTCGGGTCAAGTGCAACCACCTGCATTCTCTCACTTTTGGGTAGATACTTCTCCTTGCCTTGCCTACATCCTCTAATTCTCCTGTCCTTCTCCATCTGCGTTATTTTCTTTGGAAAAAGCCCAAGGAATAAATAGTTTCAAGCTCCTTTATTCTATCCAAATTCTATTTTGCAGTGCATTCAAAGAGCTTAATTTCTCCAGGTGTTATTAAGTCTCTATTGCCCCAAGTCTAATTATATTTGTCTGATTCTGAACCATCTGAACTATAGGTTTCTTTTGAGCTGTTTCTAGACAAACTAATATTCAAGGATGTCTAGACAACCAAGGTGATTATCCCATTTTGAAATTGTGATTAAAAAGTCTGAACACTGTGCTTCATCTGGGCGTCTTCAGTACCTGTAGTGATGAAGACAAGAGGGCCTTGTATTCCCTTACTTTCCATCAGTTAATAAATCTCTTTCTCCTTCATCCATCTGTTCTGCAGCTCAAACGGGGCTGCTGTACAAAGGCCCTCTGATGTTTCCTGAACATCCTCCCTGCTTTTTGTTTTTCCTTCTTTGACAAACGGTTTTTCGCTGTCAATTTCTGTACTGGATCAGAAATCTAAAGTTTTACTTTTTTGACATTTCATTCCAACCCATAGTAACCAAAGATAGTCTAAATAGAATATCACTGTGTTTAATTTTAATTTCTGCCAGGCATATATGCATACAATAAATGATCATGACCATCTATCCAGCTCCCAAAGCCCAACCCAATATATTTTAATGTCCTAACCCTCACCTTTATGCTTATGTAATTTGGGGTTGTGGTCTGTTTTAACATCAGGAAAAAGAGAGAGAGATTCTCCTTAGCCTTAGCCCATTACAGAGCAACAGTACGGTTTATTAAACCTCAGAACAATGTAACTGTTATGAGCACATCCTCGGTAATCCATGAAAGAATCTGTGCTGAAATGTTGATAACAAGAAGAATATTGTGTTCATTTCTGTCCATCAACAAATTCTTAATCTTACAAATTGATTAACAAGCCAACGAGAGAAGGGCTGAAACCAAATCTACTGCGAAAGATTTAAAAGCACTCACGGCAGCTTCTTTCATCTGTTCCGTCTGTGCAGTCGCTGACATGGTCACACCTGTAGCCACTTGGGATGCACTGTCCACTGGAACAGGTAAACTGCTGACTGGAGCATGTTCGCCCAGCTGCAAGAAACATTGTACTTACAGTTTTTTTTTATTTACACACACACACATCCACGGCAGGGGTGTCAAACTCGATTTCATTGAGGGCTGCATCAGGGTTTAACCTGGGGGGTGAGGGCCAAGGGGCATGGCCATCTTGACATCACTCGTGTCGGGGGCACCTGTGGTAGCCTGAGCACTCTTCCAGTGAAAACAGACTCCCGATCTCCATTTTCGACTGCGACGGCCTCTTGCAAGCCTCTGCCAGCAAAAATGGCGCTCAGGAGGGCCGAGTTCTATTTTCATTGGCAGAGGCACTCTGGGCTGGTCCTTCGCTGTTTCCAGGGCAACCCCACGGGCCAGCTCTAAGCACCCCATGGGCCAAACCCAGCCCGTGGGCCTTGATTTTGACACCCCTGTCCTACGGCTTCTCTGTTTCTGAAGATATGCTTATAAAATGTATAGTTTTCAAATGAACAGGAATCATCCTTATTTACATCTCTATCGTTACAAATGCTTCTCTGACTGTAAGCAGCTTACAGCATATTGCTGAATACAGTACAATAAATTAAAATTTATCAAAATTATGTAACAATACAATATCAATGTAATTACTGTATTGTCATAAATACAATATTCGGCCTAAAGAACTGTTTTCAATGATAATTGAATGAAAAAGCCGAAATGGATACATTTAAATGTAAACTTTTACACATTCCTAAATCAAGCTTTCATGTTATTTATGAACTATGTAGATATATTAATGTAATTCCTGTAAAGCTTAGCTAAGAAAGGGAAGGCGTACAAAAGAGCAGATACATCATGCAAAATAAGGCCACTTTCAGTACAATTTCATATGATCACAGGGATAGTAGTAAGTGTGAAGATTGGTCACAAAGTTACTTTTTCAGCACGCTGTCATAACTTTGAACTATCCCTAAACGGGACAGTCATTAAGTGAGGACAGCCCAAACCAGGTCCAATCCACAACTTAACTGACTTATTCAGTATATTCAACTTTGTATAAGTATATAGGTAGGTTACTTTTACTGTTTCAGAATTTTAGGGTGCTCCCTATATTCTCATCATTTATTTTTCATGAACGAAGTCAAGATAATATGCAACTCACTGTGGCCATAATTTACCGTGTATCGGTGGAAAAATCTATCAGTGGAATGTTGCACTCACTGATGTGAAGAAGGAATTCTCCAATGAAGATGTAATCTTACAGCAATTTCGCTATCTTTTCACTGCCCTTTCCAGCCTGGTTTGTTTGTGCCTCTCAGCTATACGTTAAGTGTTTGTGTTTAGATTATAAATTCTTTGAAGCTCTTATTATATTTGTGCAAGACTAGAGGCAACCAAATTTTAGTCCGTGAGAAATCCACATGCAGGAAAGACACAAGATTACCTGAGGAATCAAGATGTTCTGCTTGATATATATTCATTAATACATTGGATTGCTCGTCTACTTTGCCTGTATTATGTTTTTGAACTGTTACATTATACCAGATAGGAAATCCTTGCCTTCTAGATGCTAATAAACCACAGTATGGCCAATAGTGAGGTAAATAGATTCTCCTTCTAATTAAATACACACACACACACACACACTACATTGGATTTTTTTTCTTTGTTGTTGTTAGTGACCAGAAGACAAGTAAAGGTTTTTTTGTAGATGTAAATCTTGGTTGACACACTAATGGTTACAGATGCACAACAAACAGGTGGAGAGAGGCAACATTATACATGTTGTGATGTTTAACTGAACAAACAATAATATTGAAGAATATATTCAAATATCCCAAGGTAATAAATCATGTGATTTCCTAACATTGATTCAAAACAGGTGAAAGACTTTACAATGAATCCATTTTACAATGGAATTGTGTTAATGTGCACAAAGGTCAGAAGTCAGTTGAAATTTGGATTTCAGAAATGTCACTGGATTTTGCCCTTTACTGCCTCCCCAATAGATAATATGTAACTACTAGCATTTATAGCTCCTGTCGAAAAGGTAATGAGGACAAAAAAACATCTTTGGGATGGAACTATAATAAAAATATTTGCATTATCCTGGGTCAATAGTTCAAAAAATTATCTGCACTACAACTGGGGAAACCATTTCCCAGAAAGTGAACAAAATATAGCCCAGATTAGCAAGACTAGAAAATACTGCAGAGCAAAGGGGAAAGGTGAACTTTATCATAACCAAAGTAGTCTATTTATAGCCTACTCAAATTCTAAAACTAAGGGGAACTCCAAATCCAATCCGGAATGTTTTCACTGTCTGAAACAAATCCGAAAGGTGAGGAAGTCTAATGTTTACAGAGTACTGCATACAAATCTCATATAACCTAGACCTCTGGGAAGTCCCAATTCCAGTAATGAATGCATATTGAGCTTGGAAATATACTCAAAATTTTACATTAAAAAATTAGGATGCTTGAAGAATTCAACATTGGAGAATTTCAGTAAGAACTGTACTAGACTACATCCATTGGGTCACAATGTAGTTATCATTCAGAATTTGCACTTCTCCAGCAGAATTCATAGCAGAAAAATATCAGAGTACAAATGTGTATTTCAGGGTAAAATATGTTTAGAAATGTGTAGCTGGAATAAAAACATGTGGTAAATAAATATGCTTAAATTTAAATCCCCTTAAGCACATTCTTTCTTACAGATTTTAAAACTGCAGTTTTAGCTGAAAAAGAAATGGGACAGAAAAATTTAAAAGTAAAAAAAAAAAAACGTAAAAAAAGTTTTTAAAAAAGTTTTCAGAATGTAAACAGACTGATCTATCCTAATGCAAACAAAGTGAACCTCAACTTTATTTACCCCAACAATCAGAATTCACAATATTCAACTGAATTACTGGGGGATCCTTCTGAGGTCGGTAAAATGAGGACCCAGATTGTTGAGGGGGGGGGCAATATGCTGACTGTGAAGTGGTATATAAGTCTAAGTGCTATTGCTATTGCTATTCAAAGACCCATTATTAGATGGCAATTGTGCAATAAATCTAAAGATAAAGGAATTCAAATCAGAAAAGAAAGGATGCACTTAAGAAGGACCCATTAGAAGTAACCTTATATCAGTGGTGGGATTCAGCCAGTTCGCACCACTTCGGGAGAACCGGTTGTTAACTTTCTGAGCAGTTTGGCAAACTGGTTGTTGGAAGAAAACATTAGGGCAGAGAACCGGTTGTTAAATTACTTGAATCCCACCACTGCCTTATATCAATTCAACCCATTGGTCCATGAATTTCAGAACAACTATTTTGAATGGAAACAGTTTTCTTCCATTTTATAAAATAAACTTTTCCAATTCTGTTCTGGAAATGCCAGGGATTGAATTAGACTAATTCCAAGCAAAACATGTGCCATTCCAGTAATCTATGGGACTCACTACTAGGTCATAACTTACGACATTGCTGATGTTCATCGGAGCCATCGTCACAGTCTTCTTCATCATCACAGACCCATGCCTGAGGAATGCATTCTCCATCACTGTGACACTGAAACTGGTTTCCTTCACAGCTTGGATGTGCTAAAATGGACAAGCAAATTGTATTTGAAGGTTCTGGTTTAGATGTTAGATGAATAAAGGACTTGGCCTGTAGTCATACAAAATGGTTTTTGAACATTAAAACTCTAATCTAATGAATTCTAATAGTAACTCTAGAAATGTAATACTAGGCACCTTACCACATGATCAAGAAATCAGCAAGTTAGGAATGTCAGACAGCTGGGTACAAAGGTCTTGCTGAGCCATAATTGGTTTGTTTTTTTGCCTCAGCGCCATGTTTAAACCTAGCTATTGTGACTAATTCAGCAAATGAACAATATGTGATCCCAGCCAGTAACATATGTCACTACCAGATAAAGAACAGTCCTGCTGGACTCGACCTAAAGTCTAAAAGTTTATGTGCAGTTTCCAACCAAATATTTTACTTGTCTATCCACCTCTCCAACACCACCACACAGACATAAACACAAACATTCCCATATCGTACTCTTCAGTATCTTGGTTGTTGTTTAATCAGTATGCTTCATAGCCATTAAAAGATCTGTTTATCATGAAGGCATCTCAACTTTCCTAATACCCAGCTATGTTTTAATCACCTTTCCCTAACTTAGTGTCCAGAACGTTTCATCTCTATGAAATTTCCTGGCCATACTGGCAATGGATGAGGAAAATGATACTTAATGCTGATGTTTGGAAAAGACCAAATGCATTAAGTAAGCTTAATTCCACTTACGACAGCCGGCTTCATCCGTGTCATCTGAACAGTCTCTTGCTCCATCACATCTCCAGTCCTCAGGAATGCAGCGCCCATTTCCACAACGAAATTGGCCTTGTTCACATCCTGGAATCAAGCCATAAAATGCATTCTGTTATTTTATTTTATTAAGTGTGAAATGGATAATATTAGTACCAACATTCTATATTGTTTTCTCATCACAAATGGGCAAATTCTTATATCAGTAGGTCAATGAAACTGAAGAAAATATAACTGTTAAGTCACATTTGAATCGGTACAGAACACATAAACCTCTACACAAAATACTGTCTATCTATTCAGAATTCTGAAGTGTGACCCAGAGGGTTAAAGAGAAAAGAAAACATCATGTTAAAGCAAACACTCCACTGTTTGACCTATTCACAAAAACAATTTATTAATTTACTGTATATGTATCTGTGTTCTGCCTTCTGATGCCCTTGTCAATATATAATAAATAGGTTAGGACTTTAATTAACCTAAGAATAAAACAGAAAGCTTTCTGTTTCTAGAATCTTCTGTAACCATCTATAGAAATTGCATGGAACTCTAGTGTTGAATATGATTCGGCTGTTTTGGCCTTAAAGCGATTTGTAGATTGGGTAAGTGAATTAACAATTTTAACTTCAGAGAAGTGACCAATTTGAAAGTATGTTTGCTACTGGTATGCTGATTGCAGCTATAATTTAATGTGATATGCAAACAATGACATGTTGTTTGTGGTTTTATGGTTTGTTTTGATCTGGGTTTGTATATCTCATACATAGAGATCAAATAAGAGCAGCTTTAAAAAGTGAAGAGATAGTTAAACAACGAATACTTCACTCCTTTACAGGAATAATCATTGTTTGTTGTTAGTATGGTCAAAAGGTCTTGGTTAAATCACTCTATAACTTCAGAATTCCCCTTTCCAATGACCATATAAAATAGATAGTAAGAGCCATACAAAAATTCATTCTGGTTCACTCGATCCATATATTCCTAACTGGCCTGTCTTATTGACAAGTATACAAATTAGGACTTGGGTTGATTAATGTATTGTCCAAATCCAGTGTCCCAATTAGTTGAAAAGTGCTTTCCAAACCTGACTGATCTCAAAAAGCTAAGCAGGATTAGACTGCGCTAGTATTTGGATAGTAACCAACAGGAAGCCCAAGGGGATAGGTTAGGTTAGGATAGGTTACAATGAGAAGTAAAATGAAGCATAACCAAATCCCAGAAGACAATGGCAAGCTACTTCTGTATTGTTAAGAAAGTCACATGGACATGTCCATAAAGCCATCAAGAGTTGAGCCTGAATTAAGACTTTATTTAGAAGCAAGAATCTAGAGTTCTTAAATTAAAGCCAAGATTTAAGACAACCCCCCCCCAAGCTCATTAACTTTTTAAGACTGCAACCATTCAGGACCTCAGTTAAAAATGACATGTTAAGGGAATCCTCTCTCATTTGCTAAGTTATTTACATTAAAGAGAGGAGTTGTGTTGTACGGCTCTTACTATGCAAATTTCTCCATTTTTGTTTTACAGGAGAATTATAAGAATCTGTCCTTTTGTTGATTATTAATTACTAACTTCATATCATTCATGCAAGTAGAACTGAAGCAACCTGACAGCATGTTTTAAAATGTTTGATTCATCTGACATGAAAATTATCATTATTATGGTTCGTTACACAGTCACCCCAACGATGCCCTTGAAGTGATGTCCCAGTGCCTGGAGGCTGTGCAGATCTGGATGGGGAGGAACAGGCTCAAGCTCAACCCTTCCAAGTGGCTGTGGCTCCCGGCATCCCGATATAGTCAGTTGACTCCATCACTGACTATTGGGGGCGAGTCTTTGGCCCCCACAGAAAGGGCTCGCAATCTGGGAGTCCTCCTGGATATGCAGCTGTCCTTGGAGGAACATCTGACGGCTGTAACCAGGGGGGCCTTTTGTCAGGTTCGCCTGATTTGCCAGTTGCGGCCCTTTCTTGATTGGGATTCCCTGTGCACAGTCACTGACGCCCTCGTCACCTCTCGCCTTGACTACTGCAACGCTCTCTACATGGGGCTCCCCTTGAAGAGCACCCAGAGGCTCCAACTGGTCCAGAACGCAGCAGCGCGGGTAGTGACGGGAGCAGCATGGCGCTCCCATGTAACACCACTCGTGCGCGAGCTGCACTGGCTCCCGGTGGTCTTCCGGGCGCGCTTCAAGGTGTTGGTCATCACCTTTAAAGCGCTCCATGGCATAGGGCCTAGCTATCTTCGAGACCGCCTGCTGCTACCGACGACCTCCCATCAACCCGTGCGCTCCCACAGAGAGGGCCTCCTCAGGGTGCCATCAGCCAAACAATGTAGGCTGGTGACCCCCAGGGGGAGAGCCTTCTCTGTGGGGGCACCTACCCTCTGGAATCAGTTGCCCCCAGAGATAAGGAGAATCCAAGACCTCAGTGCCTTCCGACGTGCCCTTAAAACCCACTTTTTCCAGCAAGCCGGGCTGACTTAAGAAGAAATTTTTAAAAGTTTTAAATTGGTTTGTGATTTTTAATTTTTGGGCCAAATTTATATATATATATTAATTGTTTTTTTAATATTTGTATTTCATGTTCTTAATTTTGGCTGTACACCGCCCTGAGTCCTCAGGGAGAAGGACGGTATATAAATTGGAAATAAAATAAAATAAAATAAATGTTCAGACTGGATTTGTCATTTTTTTCTCTACTTATAGAGTCTTTTCCAAGGACCTGGAATAGGCCATTTGATGGTATTACAGATGTCATTATTACTAAGACTATGATTATTACTGTTTTATCTTTTTTAATGTTAATTGGTTTTAATCAGTGGTGAAATCTAAAATTTGTTACTACTGGTTCTGTGGGCGTGGCTTGGTGGGGGTAATGTGACCGGGTGGGCATGGCCATTTTTTTTTAAACTTATAAAACCATTTTTTCTACAACCTCTTTGGCGAAGAGGTTGTAAAAAAAAAATGCTTTCAAAAGGCTCTGACTATCCCAGCTGAGTTGCCTAAGTTCTTTTAAAAGAAAAAAAGCCTCTGCCGATCAGGCAACTCAGCTTGGATTGTCAGAGGCATTTAAAAGAAAAAAGCCTCTGCCAATCAGGCAACTCAGCTTGGATTTTAAAAGCCTTTGACGATCCCAGCTGAGCGGCGCGATCATCAGAGGCTTTTTTTTTTTACTTTTAAAAGCATTTTTTCGGCCGAAAAGGTTGTAGAAAAAATGCTTTTAAAATTTCTTTTAAAAAGCCTCTGATGATTGCGCGGCTCAGCTGAGGATGGGGGGTGCAGGGATTTTTGCTACCGGTTCTCCGAACCACCCGCCTCCATCACTACCGGATCGGGCGATCCGGTCCGAACCGGGAGCATTTCACCCCTGATTTTAATGTATGAAAAACCACCCAAGATCATTTTCAGATGAGATGGGCAATACATAAATTATAAAATAAATAAATATAAATTAAAATTCCATCCTCAGCAATAGAAACAAAGAAAATAATATAGGTGAAAAATTTAATAAAATGACAGCAACTTCATAAAGAGATTTATTAGGTGACTTTGATTGATGCATTAACTTTTTTCCCACCCCAAGAACTGTAGGGGGCATGCATCTTTATATGAATAACTTTTACAGTATGCCAAGACCTTCAGATAAAATTTGGGTAGTGGGATAAATATTAAATACATTCAACTAAACTATTTTTCAGGTAGCCTCAGAAACTACAAAGATTGGAAGCACACACTCAAAAGAGGGTAAAGTTTCTGCATTCATCAAATTAATACCTTACAATTCCAATCTCAGAAATTAATTACCGGATTGCATTTTACCTATCTTAACTAAACAAGCAACATGATTAGAGGCAAGAGACTGTTACTAACTCCTCAATCATACAAAAGGATGGGCAGAAACAACAGGTCGGCTGAGCCTGAGTGGAAAAGCAGCAACTCATAAACACAATTCAATGATATCCTCCCTTGAGATATTCTGTAGCCAAACCGCTTTATGCAAGAAATGTTCAGACCTGATTGTCTGGTAGTGACACCCTGATTTATAATGTATCCTGCAAATGGTCAGATAGTTCAGTTGGATAAATGGTGGTACAGAGTGGTACAGGAGCATGTTCACCTAAATACCTTAGAAACTAATGCACGAGGATGGTTGGTGGGGCAGATCTGGGACTGGTGGGGCAGGGCTCTTATCAAGCACCTTAAAAAGCACAACAGCCTCCCTTGAAACATGCCCGGAAGGAATGCACAAACACAAGCTGGAATTTGCAGCCCTTTGACTGAATTCTCTTTTATATTTGAAAACCAGATTCTTGGGTTATTTAAGGAGCAATAACTCTATGAGCGTAATGTTCATTCATTACCTTAATGGCAATCCTTAAGCATGCATAGGAATAACTGATGCACTTAGGTATATTATATGCTATACAGTTCTGCTTAAGTTCATTCCTATGATTTGATATAGATATAGTGAAAAAAATAGCACACGTACACCAGTCTTAGCAGACCAGTACTTCTCTTCATTTTAACACTAAAAATGATCCATCTTTCTATAAGTCATATCCTGAGTACTGTATCAATGCCTACGATACTTCAGAAAATCTATTATAATTTATTGAATTGTGCATTGGTCATACTCTCAAAAGTATTTTATACAAAAGAAAAAATAGCCCAATACTTTCCACTCACAAAGGGGAGGAAAAAAATAAAGCTGGAAAAGATCTTTTTGAATGCTAAACAAAGACCAACTAATACTTCTCTTGGAAAAGCTATCAGTGGAACATGGGAATTTTCAGTTATTTGGATATTCAAAACCTGTTCCAGAGAATTTAGAGAACTCCCTATCCTAAAGTGATTTAGGGGAGCCCAAGGGTTGGAAAGTCCTTCTGTGCTTATGCAACACTAGGTATTGCTCAATCGATTGAAGGATATTGTTGTAAAAGGGATTAGAAGTAGGGAAGTTGTGCATTTCCCCAACGTCCTTCATTATTGACCAGGAGTACGGGAATTGCTGGAAAAAACCTCTGGAAGGTCACAATGAGCCCTAAGTCCGTTTATATTTCAACTATAAACAAGAGCACCCACCTGAACCTAAACATGTGTAATATACTGTACAGACACTCCCTAGGATTGCTGTAATGATACAGAATTGAACATATGCAGATCTATATTGTATATTGTACATACATAATACATTCAAAAATGAACCTTACAAAGGGATATTTCTCTTTGTCAAAATCAGACTTTTGTCAAAATGCAAGAGATCTGACTATCTATCTAAATCTCAAGGGAGGAACAGAAAACAAACTATTTCCCCATAATCACAAGATATATAATAATATAGAGTTCATATCAAAAAGCAAGCAGATAGGTTAACAAATATTAGAGAGTCGCAGAAATGGTTTATACATATATAGCCAACCTTTCTAAATGAGCAAGCTCCCCTGAATTTCTGAGAGTATATTGAAACTTCCTGATACTTAGAAGAAGTCTTAAGAATAAGCATAAGAAGAGGGGAATATGTATAACATAATAACAGAAGTCAAGGAATAGTGTTTCTTAAGCTGTATAAAATTGCTAAAAAGTTCATTGCAGTTTGTTAACTGATTTTCCCCCCATATTTTTAGAGTGCAGCTACTTAAATAGCCAAATAAAAATGCTGTATCTATTCTGCAATTTGAAGAAGAACCAAAGTTGGTAAAAGGATGCAAAGATCCTCTAGAGCAATCCCCCAAAAGAAACATTGTGTGCTATGTTTTTAACTGATCTACATGGGTCGTAAAGCATGCTAAAGGAGAAATGGTCTTATTTTCTTACTTTGTAATAGAAATTATTAGCTTTACAACTGAGGCTCCATTCACAAAATCACATCATAGTCCTATACTTCTCATCATCACAGGCATCTAGCAACCATTGAAGCTGTAGAAAAAGTTTTGTTTTTCAGATTTATTTTGTTCTCCAGGGGAGTGTAACAGAATGGACAGGAGGCCAAATCTTTACTGTTTAAAAGGTATTCTCAACTTCACTCCAAGGTTATATACACTGCTCAAAAAAATAAAGGGAACACAAGCAGAAGACATCCGAGATCTGAATGAATGAAATAGCCTTATTAAATACTTTGTTCGTTACATACAGTAGTTTTGTGTTCCCTTTAGTTGTTTGAGCAGTATATAAACTACTGAATGTAAAGAACAAAGTATTTAATAAGGCTATTTCATTCATTCAGATCTCGGATGTCTTCTGCTTGTGTTCCCTTTATTTTTTTGAGCAGTATATTACAATTATTTATCTCTCTCTTTTCAGAATAAAATTTTCATTGGACTTTTTTTTTCTAGTTTATATTCTCTATCTTCAGCCTTGGTAATGGGACAGGCTATAAAACTAAGTAAATAGATCTATCCAATCCAAGGCTTTGGTCTAATATTTGTTCTCATCTAGGCTGTGAAATGGAATGCCAACTTAGGCAAATCCATTCCCCACCCTTGTTGATTATCAGAGCCATTTGTAGGAGTCTGGGGGCGAGGGGGGTGT
Organism: Pituophis catenifer annectens; assembly: GCF_029215685.1. NCBI lineage: Eukaryota > Metazoa > Chordata > Lepidosauria > Squamata > Colubridae > Pituophis > Pituophis catenifer. Next base: position 198,220,220 of record NW_027256881.1, on the reverse strand, counting down.
TTTTCACAATGTTTTTGCTTGCTTGGATCATTCCACTGGGGATTTTAATTAATGTGGTATGGGTCCTCGAGGGCCTGCTGCCTTTTTCTTCCCTTTGATCTTCTTGACCTCATGCTGAAGGAAGTATTAAGTATTACCTTTTTGTTTTAGCTACATTTAAGTAGCAATCCAATGCATTGTTCAGGCCTTTTAAAACCCAGATAATTCTAGGAGCCCTTCAAAGAACAGCAGGACGAATTGCTGGCTTGCCGGAGCAAATGGAGCAAATGAACAACGTTAGCATTCAAAAGAAAACTGGGCTCAGTGGAAGACTGATTACTACTCATATTATTTTACAGGAAATGTTTCATTTTTAGCCAGCTCTTTTTTTTAAAGATGGCAAGGAAGTCCTACAATCAGCTGAAGAGAGCCAAGAAATGGCATACTAATGGTATACTAGTGCAAATTCTGATTTATTTTGACAGGTACTGATAAATCTCAGTGGTTCCTTCATGAAAACAATTGTGTGAGCAGGGTTCCTGGAGGAAACTACTGGTAAGTTTTAAATAAACAATACAGCACTATTAAAGGCGATATATTTTTACTTAGATGGGTTTAAAAATAAGCAATGTTGTACTGGAGAAGAAAATGCAGGCATCTTTCAAAAAAAAGATGGAAGGCTTCCTTTTCAGGGCTCTCAAATTTGGGTTGCAAAAAACTGGACAACCTCTAGATGGCAGTGAAGAGATGTTTTCTCAGTTTTTGTGCTTCAATATTTGAACAATATAAGCTCTGTTCAGATGTTTGCCTCAGTGTTTGAGCACTTGGAATCATATACTATAAAGACCTGCTCACCATTTTTCTTCTTTTCCCTCACTGTCACTTGTTCCATCAGCTCATTATATAAAATCGATAACTCTGTCTTGCAGTCGCATTCACGACAAACCATTTTTATACCAAATTCTACAATGTGAAGCAGTTTAAAATATGTGGCACACAGTGGCAAACAGCAGAAAGGTAACAACATTCTAAAAATAATTGTTAAATAAAGGAACATTTTTCCAGATGTAAAATAGTGACCCTTTCAACGAAGAATGAAACTCCAAAGGTACCAAAAGCAATTCATTTATATTTTTATGGGTTTGCCTGACTCACACCATATTTTTATGAAGATCTATCTTTTTATAACCAAGGGCATCCATAGAAATGGTCATTGGCTTCAAAATGGCAAGCAGAGCTGGGCAATCAAAGCCTTGCTTCTTTTTACTTGTCTGTGCAATATTTGTGTTGCATTAATAAAAGGGGGTGGGGCTTTGATGTCCCAGTTGTGCCTGCCATTTTGAATGACCATTTCTATGGATGCGCCAGTTATTCCATCATAATCTGCGGAGATTTCAAGGTTTAAACACTCTGCAATTGAACTCTCTCCTCCAAAAATACACTCTATTATTTTTCCAAGAACCATAGCCATCTATTGACTCTCTAATCTGCTGGGGCCCAGCACCAAAGATCACTCATTCCAAGGTTTTTTGTTCTAGTTATAGTACCTACAGTACTACACCCCTACAATCTAAGGCAACATCTCTTAAATTCCCTTATTTTAAATATCTTAAATAACTTAAATTGCCCAATGACTGTAAGTTCAAATAACTCTTCTTCAGTTAAGTGTTACTACTTTTAGAAACTATGTTGGTTGCGATTTAAATTTAGGATAAAATGGTCACTCTCTATATTAAACAGAATAAATGTGCAATTTTACAAAATAGCAATACTCTACCCAATAATGTACCCATGAATCTTACTTCTTCTGGAAAAAATATGTTGGAAGAAAAGCTAAATCATTCTTTCCTAGGGCATATTTCAAGGCTATTATTAAGCCAAGGTATAGAAAAGATTGATGCAATAAGGCAGCCTTATCCAATGCCTGGGGCTTTCCAGCCCTACTGAACTCTTTCATCCTTCCAGCCAACCAGAAGTAATGAATTGTGATCCAATGCATTTCAAGAACACAAGAAATAGAGAAGAGTGCAATAAAGAATGGAGCATTAGGAATAATTGTTTAACCTGGGAAAACTTCATCAATCCATCAGTGTTCTCTGGAAACAAAGCAAGCAACATAGAATGCAAAGCTAGAAAATTTTCTTTCTCTCTGGATTGTTTTGCCTACTGACAGGGTGGATTTGATTTAAATCGAGTTGATTTAAATCATAATTTAAATCATGATTTAAATCACTAGTAAAAAGGCTTGATTTAAATCAACTCGATTTAAATCATAATTTTTAAAGAGCAACTGTCATCTCTGCTACTCCTTTGACCCACTGTTGACTCACCGATAGTCCCAGTGTTGCAGAATATACAGCCTCATGCTACATAACTAAGCTCCATTTCATGCTGAATAAACTAAATTATTTATGTATCTTAAATAGAAAACTATCTTACGATAGACTTTTACCCCAAAAGTTTTTTATTAAAATAAATTCGATAAAAATCAAAAAAATCCGATTTAAATCAAAAAAATCTGTTTTTTTTTTTTTTTTTAAAAATCATTGATTTTTATCCACCCTGCCTACTGAAGTAAACACACTAGTCTTTGGATTATTAGGAGGGAGAGGAGGGGAAGGGAGGGGAGGGGAGGGAGGAAGATTAATAGCTAAGAAATGTTACTTACAACATTGCAAAATATGCAATAACCCCATATTTATTTTTATATAAAGCTATGATTTAAAGCCACGGATATAAAGAGACATGGCTGTTTAGAATTTTTACTTACTATTCACAATATTACAGTGAATTATCATATTAATAGAACTATATCTCGTTGTGAGGTTCAGTGTACATGGTTTTCTTATATTTCTGCTTTTCCAAGTTTATGTAACTTGGATCTTCTATATTACCTATTGTTAAGACAGCAATAGGTAACTTTTTTGCAATCTGGAGGCCATTTTTAAAAAATCTATTTTCAATTTACATGTCAGCATAGAAATGTGTCCACATCATCAGATTAGTCAAACTATTTACTGGACAAGGGAGGCATGTCTAGGGATGGAAATGATTCGTTTTGCCTTGGAGGAGTTGAATGCATCCATTTCCACCAATCAATCAATCAAAATTTCTTTAGGTCCATGATGAAACACAATAAATGACTAGCATACAATACGATGGCTATAAAAAGAAATTTTAAAAATTGCAGGAAATCCTAAAGCAATTAAGTGCTAATGGTTAATACTATGAAAGAGGAACCAGACAGCTTCTAACAGCTATAACTATTGATAAGAATTTTGCAATCTTCTTAAAGGTTACTAAAGAATGGTCATTCAGGAGAAGAGTAACAGCCTCCTGGTCTCAATGGCGATTAGAGCTATTAACAATTGGAAGTAATGTTTGATCACCATTTGAGTGTGTACAATGGACATTTTAATAGCATTTGTGAGACAGGTTCTACTTCTGAATCTGAAAAGAAAGAAGTTTGGCTTTCATCTGGAGGTTTATACAGTATATCTACCAGTGGGTGCCCTGATATGATTTTATTTTTTTATTTATATCCGACTTTATTATTTTTTATAAACAACTCAAGGCAGCAAACATATCTCATACTTCTTCCTCCTCCTGTTTTCCCCACAACACCAACCTTGTGAGTTGGGCTGAGCGAGACTAGTCCAAAGTCACCCATCTGGCTTTTGTGGCTAAGGTGGGACTAGAATTTAAGAGTCTTCCAGTTTCTAGCCTTAATTATGATACCAAACTTGGGTCCCATTAGGGCCATTAAGTAGTCTTCTATGCAGAACATATAAGCTATTAAACAATATACAGAACATTTTGGAGGAAGGAGGATTAATTGTTATAAAAAAGTTGAGAGACTTTGTCATTTTGAATACCAAGATCCCAAACCCAGTTTAGTTTTAGTTTGGCCAGAGGTTTAGCAAGCCCCAAACCCAGTAGTGTTGAGGGGCAAAACCACAATATGCCGAATCAACATTGATTTGTCTTTTTAGGTTGGAAAACAACGTATCCAGCAAGATGATATGAACTAAGGAAGTTCCACAATAGACTTGTCTAGTCAGCTCTAAGATGACAAAGTTTGAATCAGGCCTCAAGGAAAATGCAGCTTAATTCTAGCCACCATATTGGAACACTTGAAGTTGAATAAGAAACTCATAGTAAGATTTTCAAGCATTTTGATTACATTGTTTCTAAAATAGGAGATGTAGGAGATGACCAAGTTGAGCCCAACACTGGGGTCAAAATGTATCATCAGTTTGAAGTGTCTGCACCCCTATAAAAGACTTAAGTCCAACCCCCTTGATGTCCGTTGACAAATATGGCACCAATTCACCTTGACCATTAATAGTTCATATTCTTCTTTGCAGGTAGTATGAAATAAACTTGTAGTACTTTTGAACTGTATCCTGGCTACCGACTTCTTGCACCTGACAGAGCCTCCTTATTAATTCATAACTGATCACCATATAGCATCAAACCAAAACCTCTGGCATTAAATAGTTTAAATGCTGCTGGATTATAATTGTTACCAATTGACTTGCAAATTTAAGAATTACAAGGGGTGTTTTGGGGATGCTTTTACTAGGAATTCTTTTTTTTTTTTTTTGAGGAGACCAGAAAATAGAAAATTGAAAATAAAGACCTAGATATTCAAAATAATTTATCTGTTCAGTGATTTGCCATTGATCATCCATCTAGTTGAGGGCTTAAATTGTTTCCTAGAGAGTCCCAGTATTTTTGTTTTGGAGTAGAGCCACTCCTTGTTTAGTGACTGTTATGACAATATTTTTTTTTAAAAAAAACTTCATTTTCTGACCAACATACATGTTTACAACCAAATTTCATGTGCTTAAGAATAAAACAATAATTAACAATAAAAGCTTTCAGTACAAAACTGGTAAAGATCTGGTCAGTTTCAGGCAGCAGGACAAGCTGACTAGATGATTCTCTCAGTTATATGTTTGCCTAGCAACCATTTCACTTCCATTTTAAGGAATGGATTGCAGTAGCTAAACAAGGAGAGAGTGTAACCTATTTCAGGGGGTTCTCTGAAGCAGTAAAGAGATGGAGTTTGAAGCCATTTTTAGAGACCTACTTGGGTTATAGACAGTATAGGCTGCATTGTTAGCATAGAAGAGATTACAGAAAAGGAGGTGGGCAACAAAGGGACGATAGAACATCTCATATATAAATTAAATAATAATGGGGTGAGGATGCAACTTTGCATTTTTTGGCTAGTAAAATGGATTCAATTAAATCACCAAGGATATTACCCTTGACTTGACTGGTGGTGCTGTGATGTAACACAGTTATTACTTCTCCCTACAAAGTGGCTAGAGCACTTGGTCTTTAGCAGGTACAGTTTGGGTTCACCAATCAGGAGTCAAGGTCAAGAGCCTCATGAACTACAGCTCTTTTTATGGATCTTCAGAATTGTTTAGCCTTGCATCACTACATATTTTTGAGACATTTTGATATGATGGTCTGGTTGTAGGATACACAATACAAAATCCCAGTAGGTGATAATAAACTGTTGTATCCTTTTAGTATTACAGCAGTTTGAAATGATTCAAGCTCCTTCTCCATGTTTTTTATTTTGAAGGTTAATACTAATAGTCTAAACTGAAAACCTGAACTCTACCTGTCCCAAAGGTGCTTTTTTCAAGAGGCAACTAGATTTTCTGGTTTTTCTTTCAAGAAGCTTCTCAACCAAGAAGCTTCTTCAGCTCTGGAAGCTTCTTGGATGAGAAGCGAAACATGTTCAAAGAAAAACCAGAAAGTCCAGTTGCCTCTTGAAAAAAGCACCTTTGGGACAACATTGACCTCGATGATTGAGAATCTCCATAGACACTGGACTCTACCTGCTTCAAGGTAAACATGTTTTAAATTGTAAATATAAAAAACTATGTGTGTGCAATATTACAATCCAATTTATCACAGACCCAAAATCTTCAAACTCCGTATTTGCAAATGTCACAAGTAAATGCCTTATTCTCCATTATGTAAATAGTATATGAACAGGGTATCAGGGGTTAACTTATTCTTCACTTCTTAATGTATTCATACTTCACCACTCCCTTTTCTAGCTCCACCCATTGTATATATAAGGAGCTGCATACATCCCTTCTTTGCTTCTATCTGTGAATATTCAGTGAATATAGAATGCCTTATGTAAATAAAGAAAGATATATTTGAACTCTTAATTCTCAAATTATTTATTGAGTCTGATCCTGGAAATATCGCAACAGCAAAAGTCATTCTGAATGTTGGTTATACTCTGTATATGAGCTGGAAATTATCTAATTACACCTTCATTGAACAATAATGATAGGATTTTTTTAGAGGCCCATACTTTGTCCATCAAACAGGTCAGCCACTAAGACCAAACCTACTCTCACACTGACTTTATCAATCACTTACTGGTGCCATATATATTCCCCCAGAAGATAAGCTAAGTGACAAGATCTTCCCTTATCTTTTTAATAGTTCTTCAGATGTTTTTCCTCCCACTCTCCACCTTAATTGCAAAGCAGCATTCTGAAAAAGGATCTGCAAACCTTCATTGTCTTTTTTCTGTGCAGCTGCAGAGGAGGGGATTTGAGATAACCAATAATGCTAAAATAGAAAGGTATCCCTTAAAACAGAGATTATTATAGAACTACTTCTATAATAATACAGTTTGGAGGTTGTTTTTAAATGATGGTGAACAATCATTTAAGATTACCTTGGTATCATATTTGAGGATCAGCATTCAATAAATGAAATTTATTCATTTTATTCATTTCCTGTGATGTGCTCCAAGATTGTGCAAAGAAAATTTACAAATACAAATACCACACTTTTCCCATTCTACACACCGATTCACTCATTTTGTACTTGATTGAGCTTCTGCAACAGGAAGGATAAAACGAATAAAAATTTACACACTATTTTTTGAGAACTTGATTCTCCTTTCTTTCCAGCCCTCAAATGTTTACTATTCTAATTCAACAATGAATTTTCTACAATTGTCAAAACAGGTGGAAAATTCATGTCATACTTCATAATCAGGTTTTCATTCTCTATACTCATTCAAAATATTTCTAAGCCCCCACTCAAATTCTTGTATAGTACACAACAGGCAAACTGATGCACCTTTTATTTTACTGACTGTATTCTGTAATAAAATAAATGCTACATACCCAAACAATATATAGACTGAAAGGCTGAAGTTCACAAAGACTGGCAGAAATAGATTTACTGTAATAGCATTGCTGAAATCAGTCTGTCAATTATAACTCATAAATTTCTGTGCCATGATTAAATATCCAAAGCAGGGCATGTGGATAAAATATAGATAAAACAAACTGCAATTAATTTCATTTTAATTATATTTTTATTACTATATCTCATGTGATTTTTTTTTTAGTCACAATAAATACTAGAATATAGTCATTCCACTTGGTGGTCTCTAAGGGCTGCAACCAAGGAATTCAAGGCAGCTCTGAAACCTTCAAATGTGCAGTTCTACCCTGAGTAATCTATAGCAATGCAGGGCACAAGCAACTAAAAGCAAAGATGAACCAGCAACTGACAGGGCAAGCCACAGTTGTTTTCTTTAACTACTGTTTTGCTAGCTTATAAACCAACCATAAATTAGAGTGACAACTAAGTTCACTTAGCTTTTTACCTATCCACTAATTCTATGAATCCACCTGGTTCACTGATGGTAATAAATCAATGATAAAGAAATTGCAAAGGACATTTACTAACGGTGGTCAAGTGTGGTAAAACATGATTTATCACAGGAGACAAAAACCTAGACTCCCTCCATACTCCTGTACTCTCTTTGTCCTCTTCTCGTTAAGACTAGGAGGAGAAATTCAAAAATTAGTCAAATATTTTTTTTATCACATGCACATATTGTTTTGCTAGTAAATGTATTATCAGTGCAGTTACTAATTTTCACTTGTTTTGTTTGGTAAAAAATAAAAATTATTTGGCATGACGTTGGCTTGTTTCTACAAACTACAGAATATCATGTTTTCTACCAAATTAATTTGTGTCTTCCAGAAACGGCACAACCAGATTCCCCACCTTTTCTGTACCATTTACCCCCTAAAGGCAGAAAGCATTCTCTGTCCATTAACACTTACTGCAAGCCTGACACAACTGCTTATCACAGTCAGCTCCATTAGGTAGACCAGAGCAGGAAATCAATTCCACAGGAAGACCAAAACTACACCTTTATTGAAATTAGTTATAACAACAGAACTGTGCAAATCAGGTCTCCCACCCGCCCTTCTTATAGTCCAGGGAATCAGGGAGGTATTTCAAACATTATTTTGTTTCCAAGGTCTTGAAGAATGTTTCAGCCCCCTTTGCCTAGATAACAGTTCTTGCATACATATAGTCCTTGACTTTCAACAGTTCATTTAGTGACAGTTCAAAGTTACAAAGGCACTGAAAAAGTGACTTATGGCCATTTTTCAGACATACAACTACTGCAGCATTCTCATGATGATGCGGATCAAAATCCAGGCGCTATTTATGACAGTTGCAGTGTCCTGGGGTCATGTGATCATTGTTTGCGACGTTTTGACAAACAAAATCAATGGGAAACCAGATTCACTTGACAAATGTGTTACTAACTTAACAACCCTAGTGATTCACTTAACGTCTGTGGCAAGAAAGGTCATAAAATGGGGCAAAATTCATTTAACAACTATCTCGCTTAGCAACAGAAATTTTGGGTTCAGTTGTGGTCGTAAATCGATGACTACCCTGTTTCCCCCCAAATAAGACATCCCCTGATAATAAGCCCAATCGGGCTTTTGAGTGCATGGCAATAAGGCCAAGCACTTATTTCAAGGTTCAAAAAAATATAAGACAGGGTCTTATTTTCAAGGAAACATGGTACTTGTCTTTGTATCAAAGTCATTCTTCCTTAGTCTCTACAATCACCTCCCTGGACACTTTCACCAACAGAAATGTAGGGATCTAGACTATAGATAGAAAAGACTCCAAAGAAGTTACCAGTTCAAACTCCTATTTGACCAGTGGAGGAGTAGCTAAAATATCCAATGCTTGTACTTTAGCAATCCTATCAGCAAACCTGTTATTGTAAGTCATCCAGAATCACTTGATAGTAAGATGAGCAGCATATAAATTTAATGAATGAATGAATATCACATTGTCGTATTACCATCTTTCTTTGTGCTTAGGGATCTTCCTCTGTTCTTATTGAAGGTAAAGAATTCTAGAACAATAGAGTAAGCTGGAAATGGCTTGTTTTATTAGCTGGCAATGAAAAAGATTACAATCTTCACTACCTCCTTTGAGTATTCTTTAAAAGCCAAGACATCAGCCACAGATACAAAGTACAGTTGGCAGCAGGAGCATTTGTCCAAAGCTTATCTATTCACCATTTTATTGCAAAATGGGTTATTCTGAAATATAATCTTGTCTTTGCCCTAATTCCTCAAGCAAATCAAGAATATTTCCTAAAAAAGGATTAAGCAATCTTGGTAAATTGTTAATGGTATGTGAAAATGAATCTATCCATTTTGATTATCTTTTAAGATCCAAGGAGGATGGACTTTATTCTGGTTCAACCAATTTTTTATAGAAGGAACCATGCATTTGAGTATTGTATATTGTCAATACTTTTGTTTTTGGGGGGAAAAAATGCCTTAAGAGAAACCAGAATGAGGGCTTTCATCTCCAAAGCAAATATGACTGGGTTCAATCCATAGTCATCTAAATTCTGATCAATCATCTCAGAACATAATAATGAAAAGAATGTTACTGATGCTTTTATACATAGCTAGGATCAATCTATCTATCTCACTATGGAAAGAGATGTGTAAAAGGCACCTTGTTGCTATCCTGAAAGCAAAGTCAAATGCAAAATCTGAATAGTTTTCAGGAAATACACTGGTATTTAAAATATTAGAAGTCCTGCCAGTAATGCTACAACTACACATTTTCACTGCTGAATGCAATAGTTTAAAAAGCTACTGTGTTCCACCAGGTTGCAAAAAAGATGCTTGACGAATTGGCTCACAGAGATTAATGTACTAATGAAAATATGCACCCACATTCAAAAGTAGTCTGCTAAGTCACTAAATTAGTTTAATATCATAGTAGTGACAAATACATTTAATTGTAAACAGCTGCATGAATCATCACACTGAAGTAAAAACTTCAACTCACATTTTTTTACAAAGAGGTAACAGTCTTTCATCATTGTTTCTGCTGATTTGCTTAATTAGCAAACTAATTAAGATTATAGATTATTATATCTCTTATAATGAAGACATTATAGATATTACACATCATTTTCAGGTTCGTCCCTTCACAGAAAAAGCTGTTGTTGATAAATATTGCCTATGAATTTGTTTAAGTTTTCATCTTCTGGCTTCAAACATGCCCTACAACTAGGTGGTGCTGGAGCACATGGAGAGCAGCACCATCCCACTGAAACAGTTAAAAGGGAATTTATTTTTATTAAAAAAAACACAAATGAAAATCCAGAAAATCCTTATTTCCATTCTGTGTTGTTTGAGATGTTAGATTTTCAGATTTGGGTGCCCTCCAAGCATTCGAGTTTTCCTACAATAGATTTGGTGTTTTCTTAGTGTTGTATCTATTTGTTCCTAAGACTTTCAACATATATTTATGAATATATTACTTTCATTCAAGTAAAATGACTTTATGGGTTAACTTGTCTGTACTTGTTCAAGAAAGATGTACCTTAATTAATTAAAAATGGCTTTCCAAATACTTTGATAGTATTGTAACACACTTGCCCTAATTCTTATGTGTCATTTTTAAGAATACAGAATAATGCTCATCTTTTAGTCTCTAATCCATTTTAAGGACAGCAAAACCAAAACAAAAGAGTGATTCTGAATTATCTCAGAAATACGTGAGCATAGTTAATATTATCATGCTTCCATTTCTCTGATGTACTATTCATGTTGCCTATAGATGTACATTTCTTATTATGCATTGTTTAATATGATACTTGGATTCATTTTTCAAAGAAATAGTAGAAAACAGTAGTAGGTAAGAAAAGAGGAAAACAAGTAGGCAGGCAACCTGCTTGCTTTGGTATGTAAAATATCAATTTTTGACATCACTGGAATATAAAAGGGAATGTTTATGTTATAAAAAGTATTTGGCTGAAAAAGATTCTTTTAAAATGGACTGAAAAGTTTTTAACATTATTTGCTCCCAATACATAGGCTTAATAATTTATCCTTGGGGAAAACATATTAAAAGTAAATAAATAAAAAGTGCTATTAAGATTTCAAAATAGAAAAATACTTAGTATTTAAAATTTCTAAGTTTCTGTTTAGAAGCAGAAAACCACCATTTGTATTCAAATAGGTTTGAAACTGCACATTTTAACACAGTCTATGTCAGCGGTGAAATCCACTTACCTTCGCTACTGGTTCGGGAACGGGAGAGATCAGGAGTGCATGTGCGCTATGCGTGTGAGTGCCTCTTCTGCGCATGTGCAGAGCCTTCTGCGCATACTCAGAGGGTCAAAAACAGGACGTAATAACGTCCCGGCGGGTGGGCAGAGTCTCCCGGCGCTACCGGTTTGCGTGAGCCAGATAGATCGGGCCGGATTTCACCGCTGGTCTATGTTAGTTCATTTTATAACTAATTCATGTTATAACCTTGTATATATTTATCTGGAAATAAGCACCAATAAATACTATTGAGCTTAATTCTGGGGCTGAATTGTACATTTTAATAGCTCATACTGACAAAGATCATATTGCCAAGTTATAGAATCTGATCCAGGGATCAAGCATCCCCTCCTTGGATGTTCACACAGCAATACCCAGTCAGAGAAATAAGTTGAAGCCAAGCCATAATCCTTTGTAGATTGAGACAATACTGTGAACTGGACCCAGAAACTATTAGTAACCAAATCAGAGACTGCAAAACCAGCAGATTGTTCGGAGCAATATGCTGACTTTGTAAACTGCTTAGAGAGGGCTGAAAAGCACTGTGAAGCTGTATATAAGTGTAAGGGCTATTGCTATTAAATTACAATAGTAGTTCTCACCTGCTACTAACCCGGCTGCCACACTTTATATCTGACTGCAGCTTTCAGAGCCCATCATAGTGGTTTAATCACATGGTGATGAGGTTTTGAGCCACTCTTGTTAAGGTTTCTCAGATGAAGAAGGTTTTAAACTAGTATTTATTTTAATTTCTCTCTCTCTCTTCCTTACAAGTTTATCCATCTTCTAAATCTGCCATCAACTTAGTGACCACATATTCACATATGGAAAAATTAGATATAATTTTTCCATATCTGGAATATTGATATCCATTAATATTCTGGCACACAAGTTGCAATTATCATGGATGCCCTAATTTATTCAAGGCCTATTTGATATTTTCAATATAGTAGTGAATTTGCTTTGTTGGTTAATTCAATGGGACATCACACTTATTTAAGAAATCCATACGTGCATGGTAGTCCATGAAAAAGTCTGATTAAAGACGCTGTCTTGTACAATATGTCAAAGACCTTCTGAAGCATTATACATCTGTTACCACCAAATTAGTGTGACTGTGATTTGGTGTAACTAAAAAGTCTATAATAAAATATAACCTGTTTTCATTAAGGGGACAACCTATACATTATTTACTTTGAATATTCTAATATTGTTCAGAAAAACACCTCGCTTGAGAGTTAACTGGAATAGCTTGGGCCATTATAAGCTTTTAATTATATTGAAACCTGAAATTGATAAACTCATTACTCTAATGGCAGGAAAAAAATGTCGCTGAGTATTTTTCTCTATTCATCTACCTTCATTTGATTATGAAACTGATAGTACACTTTCTTCACAAATTTTAGTGAGAGAGAAGTTCTATCTCAATTCTCTCTCTCAATTCTGGTGAGAGAGAAGTTCCCTGAGGATGGACTCCAGCACGAGTCCGAAAACTCAGAAGACTAAAACTCTGGTTCTGGTGACTGACTCAGATTGGATCTTGCATTATTATCCTGGGTCACATATATTCACCTTCATTTCTTCACAAAATTCAAAGCTGGACAACTGTAATATCTGCTTCAGATATTGTTTCCCCAGACTGTGTTCTGAAAATGAGAATTGTATGTAATGTTTTAAAACTTGATTTTTAAAAAAAAAATCTAAATTCTAAAATTCTCTTTTGGTTAATCTTACATGAAGCTGTCAACTGAGTTAACAAATTCAGTCAGGGTCAAATTCTGAAAACTCTTCCTCAGTCTACTGCATCTGAGAGAATTCTGCTGGAGTCAGCACTAAGGAGTTTTTTTTAAAAAAAAAAAACAACCTAAGATAAAGGCTAGCAGGTTTAGACCTATGTTACACAAAGGAAAGAGATAGTGCGCAGTAACAAATCTCTTAGAACAATACAATATTAGCTGAAGAACCCAGAAGGGGGCAAGGAGGAAAAATAAAACTTTAATCACCATTCTCATTTACCCTCTCCCTTTAAATGACTGTTTCCCAATTTCATGTAGAAACCATGAAAGATAAATTTGGATTAATGTGAAATTTTGTGACTCGGATTTAGATCAATATAAAACAACAGGACCATTTTTTCATTAATGCACGTTGAAGCACTAACTAGATCACATATCTGCCCTAGGTTAACACTGCAATCCTTTCAGAAAGATGCACAATTGAGTTCAATGAGGTATCAAAGTAAATCAGTCAAGGGCTGCAAAGATTCCACAAATATCCCATACCTGCTTGCCTTCAGTTTAATAATTCACTGCCACTGTAACTATTGGTAAAAAGGAATTTAAGTCTAATCTAGTGTCATCTACTGCTTTCAACAATTAACTGAAATACTGCCTTCATGTCCTATTCTCCACTTTAGGTGATTATTTAGCAAATTCCTAATATACTTCACTGCCTGGAACATAAAAAGGGGTAAATTATTAAAGAAAGATTAAGGAAGGTACAAAAATCAAGTGCTGTTTTATCTTTTTTAAAAAAAAAAGTATTGCCATAGTTAACTAAAACTTAATTCATTGTTCACTTATAAAGAGACTTCTAACTTGCTTCTTCAATCTTGCAAAAATAAAATCAAGATAATGAAAACCCTTTCTTTTACTTAGATCCCGAAGGATCTGTGTCTGTTATTAAGATCTATTAATATTCTAAAAACACAAATTAAAAATTTAAAGATCTACTAACAAAAGTATTTATAACATGTTAATATAAATAATTGAACATATTGCTCTGATATAAACTGGAATTTTAAAAAACCTGCAAAATTTCAGTCACAGTAAAAACAAAATGGTAAAAAATACCTTTAGTGGTAAAAATAAAGGATATGTTTAATAGTTTTCCTTTAAATGCAAGATTAAAATCCTTCCTCCATAATAAAATCACTGTTACTGAAATATAATTGTCCCAAGAGGAAACAGTACAACTTATGACACTATGTAAAATAGTGTCATTTTATTTTATTTTTTCTTTCATTCAATCATGTCTGATTCTAGGAGAGTGCCTGGACAAAGTCCCTGCAGTCTTTTTGGCAAAGTTTTTCTGAAATTATTTGCCATTGCTTTCTTCCTAGGGCTGAGAGAAAATGACTGGCCCAAGTCATTTTCAACTGGCTTTGTCCCCAAGCCAATTCACAATCTCCCAGTTTATAGCCTGATGCCTCAAACACTACACCAAACTGGCTCTTGTCTTTTTATTACTGCATATTATAAATGTCTTTTCCATAACAAGTAGAAAAGCCAAACTCAAGAAAATATATTGACTTCCCTGAAAATAGAGGTAAATAATTCCTTTTATGCAAATGAGCATTGGACTATAGCTCCTGACTGTGGTTGTAGTTTCTATTTATAACTCTTATTGATTTCCTTAAGTCTACTGGCTGACTATATTACAGAGAACACAACTTCAATCATGGGGACTATAAGTCAGGAATATTAGATTGTGATAACATCTGAGCACCTCTGGGTGTAACATTCTACTTAGTTTTCATTTACAAATTATTCTAAGTAAAGATGAACACACACAAAATGTTCAGTGTTTTTTGCTTCCTCGACTTCTATTTTCCATGGCTTTGTTTTTATCTGAAATATATAACCGCATTAATCAACAGGATTCTCATGAAGGAATTTCATTAGACCTACAAAATGTTCTATGGCAAAAGCTATGGCAAACCTAGACAGCATACTAAAAAGCAGAGACATCACCCTGCCAATAAAAGTGTGTATAGTCAAGGCTATAGTTTTCCTAGTTGCCATGTATTGGCTGTGAAAGTTGGACCATAAGGAAGGCTGAGCACCAAAGAATTGAGGCCTTTGAACTATGGTGCTGGAGAAGACTCCTGCAAGTCCCTTGGACTGCAAGGTGATTAAACTGGTCAGTCCTAGAGGAGATCAACCCTGACTGCTTTTTAGAAGACAAGATCCTGAAGATGATACTCAAATACTTTGGCCACCTAATGAGAAGGAAAGACTCACTGGAGAAGAGCCTAATGCTGGGAATGATTGAGGGCAAAAGAAGAAGGGGACGACAGAAAATGAGATGGCTGGATGGAGTCAATGAAGCAGTCAGAGTGAAATTAAATGGACTCCTGGGGATGGTAGAGGACAGGAAGGCCTAGAGGAACGTTGTCCATGGGGTTACGATGGGTTGGACACAACTTCATTACTAACAACAGCAACATGTTCTACTGCATCTTCTTCAATTATGCAAACAGTATTGATATTTTGAACAATGTTCCATATAAGGGTAAGTGATATATTATGCAGAGTGCAGAAAAGAAATAAGAAATAGTAAACTGCAGAAATTAAAAGAGACTAAGAACAGTGAAAGGAAAAGATAGATGAATCAGTTTATATCCACAGCATTCACTATACTTTTTCCTATCTTTCTATACATCAAGGATCCCCAACCCCTGGGCCGCGGTCTACTAATGGTCCTTGAGCCGTTCGGAATGTGGCTATGGAATGTGGCATCCCCATGTGCAGTTCAGCGGGTGAGCACATGCATGCATGCTTCATTTGCATGAACAGTGGCCCACGTGCCTGCCGCTTGCACAAATGCTGATGCATACATGCATACACTTGCCTGCTGCTCGTGTGGAACCATCTCCTCTCTCCCCACAGCGGTCCACAAAGCCAAAAAGGTCAGGGAAGTCTGCTATGCATACAAGCACATTTGCTTCCAATTCATACTTTTCCTGTTGTTCTTTATATTTCCTGCTTGTTTTGAAAATCTTATCAACTCCATCCAACTACAAAGTTTATAGTCTTCTCTTTCCTCTGAATCTATTCTATATTTGTTTTGCAATTTGATTCTCATTCATTCCGCTTATACAATCCAACCATCTTATTTATTACAATTTTTCTCAATCTAATTTATTTTACAATCCGTTAGGGAATATACAGTGTAATAAAGCTCTTTCCAGGAAGAATGAATTAAAATTTTAATAGTACCATTGCTTTTACAATTATAAACAAACTCCACCTCCTCCCCCCCCACACCCCTTATTCTCTGCTTTTTGTCCATTCTTCTTGGTTTTTTGATAATCATATAGTTGTATTTCTCATTGTGTTTTTTCATTGTTTATTTTATTGTTCTATTATCTTACTTCTGTTCACACTCTTTTCATTTCTTCCTTTTTATTGTTTTATGCCACCTAGAGTAGCTCCACAGTGAGATAGGTGGCAAATAAATTTAACAAATAAATAAACTGATAATGGCACTATTCCTCATAAATATCTATTAATTTGGAAAAATGAAACTACTTAAAATTAAGGCACTGGCTACCACCACAGTCTACATCTTAGTCAAATTCCTGTTGGAACATGGTAATAGTCTAAGTCAGTGGTCCCCAACCCCCGGTCCGCGGACCGGTGCCGGGCCGTGGAGTACCTGGCACCGGGCCGCGCAGCGGCCGGGGGACATGAACGCTGCAGCGCAAAGGCTCCTGGGCCATGTGCAATGGGCCGTGCGCAAAAGCTCCTGGGCCGTGCCCCCACCCCTGCGCGCGCTCAGCGGGCCGCGGCGATAAAAAGGTTGGGGACCACTGGTCTAAGTTACAAAGATAACTATCAAAAACAATTTAATTTTAAGATTTAATAATAGGTTATAATGGAAAATCCACAAGGATCGGTCCTCTCGCCCCTTCTGTTCAACATTTATGTGAAGCCGCTGGGCGAGATCATCCGTGGTTTCGGGGTGGAGTACCATCAGTACGCTGATGACACCCAGCTGTACATCTCCACCCCAGACCACCCCAACGAAGCCCTTGAAGTGATGTCCCGGTGCCTGGAGGCCGTACGGATCTGGATGGGGAGAAACAGGCTCAGGCTCAACCCATCCAAGACCGAGTGGCTGTGGTTTCCGACGTCCCGATATAGTCAGCTGGTGCCATCGCTGACTATTGGAGGCGAAGCATTGGCCCCCACGGAGAGGGTTCGCAACTTGGGTGTCCTCCTGGATTCACGGCTGTCTTTAGAAGAGCACTTGACGGCCGTGACCGGAAGGATTTTTCATCAGGTCCGCCTGATTCGTCCCTTTCTGGATCGGGACTCGTTACGCACGGTCACTCATGCCCTCGTCACCTCCCGTCTGGACTATTGTAACGCTCTCTACATGGGGCTCCCCTTGAGGAGCACTCAGAGGCTCCAACTGGCGCAGAGTGCGGCCGCGCGGGTGGTGATGGGAGCAACGTGGCGCTCCCATGTAACGCCTCTCCTGCGCGAGCTGCACTGGCTCCCGGTGGTCTTCCGAGTGCACTTCAAGGTCTTGGTTATCACCTTCAAAGCGCTCCATGGCTTAGGACCTGGCTATTTACGGGACCGCCTGCTGCCACCAATAGCCTCCCACCGACCAGTACGCTCCCATAGAGAGGGGCTCCTCCGGGTGCCGTCGGCCAAACAATGTCGACTGGCGGCCCCCAGGGGGAGAGCCTTCTCTGTGGGGGCACCTACGATCTGGAACGAGCTCCCCCCGGAGATACGGAGGATTCCGGATCTGCGTACCTTCCGTCGCGCGCTTAAGACGTTTTTATTCCATCAAGCTGGCCTGACCTAAACTTTTTCCTCTTTTTAAATGGAATTTTAAATTTGGTTTTAATTTATTGGGGTTTTAAAATGTCTCAGCCAAATTTATTTAATTAGTTTTATCTCCATTTTAAATTTTGTATCTACATGTTTTATTTTATGGCTGTTCACCGCCCTGAGTCCTTCGGGAGTAGGGCGGTATACAAATTTAATAAAATGAAAATGAAAATGAAATGAAAAGTATCTGCTGGTTGAAAAAACAGCTGGCATTGGAAAAAGAGATGGCATAACGGTAGTATTCCTCTCTTCCTCCTTCTTACTATGCTACTCCTTTACTAAGATCCTATTGGGCCCCAGCATGACTAAATTTGTTTCTTGTTAAAGAATGAAGTAAGGCTACATCAGCTATGCTGCAAAAACCCTTATAAATCTAGATGGCAGCAATATTCAATTTCTTTTTTTATTTTTTGTTGCCAAATAGTAGTAAGTCTGCATTTCTGTAGCCCATCTATGACAGGCCTAAAATAAGGAGAAGCTTGAGTCTCTGTGAACCTGTAGAGACCACAGTAGTCACATCTCTTGTTTTTCCTATTTGAACATCCCTGGCAGTATCCAAACTTTTCAGAAAAAAGTCCATGAAGAAGTGATGATGAACCAATTCAGGAAGCCATCTAATTTAATTTAAAATTTAAAGCACCATCCTTTGACCTCTTGCTTCGCCATTTGTGTGACTCATTTGCAAGATTATACATACAATGTACTGGTAGAAAAACAACTTTTAAAAATGATTACAGATAGTCTTCAACTTACAATAATTCATTTAGTGGCTGTTCGAATTTACAACAGCACTGAAAAAAGTGACGTGTGACTGTTTTTCACACGACCATTGCAGCACTCCCATGGTCACATGATCAAAATTCAGACGCTTGGCAACTGACTCATATATATGACAATTGCAGTATCCTGGGGTCACGTGATCACCTTTTGTGACTTAGGAAAGCGAGATTCACTTAACAACCGTGTTACTAATTTAACAATTGCAGTAATTCACTTAACAACTGTGGCAAGGTGGTAAAATGGGGGGAAATTTACTTAACAAATGTCTCACTTAGAAACAGAAATTTTGGGTTCAACTGTGGTCATAAGTTGAGGACTACCTGTAAAAAGGAAGCACATTATCACTATTACATATATGATTTATTGCAGAACAGTGACATCTGATACAAGTATGTATGCTGCATCATTTGTATGATGGTACCATGACATAGTAGGATGCAGTGGCTCAGTGGCTAAGATGCTGAGCTTGTCGATCAAAAGGTCGGCAGTTCAGCTGTTTGAATCCCTAGTGCCGCATAACGGGGAGAGCTCCTGTTACTTGTCCCAGCTTCTGCCAACCTAGCAGTTCGAAAACACGTAAAAAATGCAAGTAGAAAAATAGGGACCACCTTTGGTGGGAAGGTAACAGTGTTCCTTGCACCTTTGGCATTTAGTCATGCCGGCCACATGACCATAGAGACATCTTCAGACAGCGCTGGCTCTTCGGCTTTGAATCGGAGATGAGCACCGCCTCCTAGAGTCGGGAACGACTAGCACATATGTGCGAGGGGAACCTTTACCATGACATATAGATTGCCACTTCCCCCATCCTGAAGACATCCATGAAAACCCTAAATCTTTCAAGTGCCACAAAGTTTTGCACATGTTGCAAATTATTAATATGACCACCTTTAGGAACCTGTTTCAAGGATCCACAAGAAGTCCAAAACTGGCAATCTCCCCTAAAAATAACGACTGAGAAGAGAATCTGAATTCTGATTTCATACACTAGTGAAAATAATATCCATGTCCATTCATCACACTGTTGCGCTTATGAACCGCAAAATCGAATAAACGATGATTAATTGGATCCACACAGCACATGAAGGCAAAACAAAATAGTCATATTGATGGCAGGGCACGTGCCCACAAATCAGGAAAAATCTTATTTTTCTAACTTTCTCAGCCACAGACTTTGAAGGGTATGTTTCCGCTTTGGGTACCTGCCTAATTTCAGTTCTGTGGTCAGAAAAAAAAAAGGGGGGGCTGCTAGCAGAACTTGCAGTATAATTACTAGAATCCTCCTAAGGAGATTACGCCAAGAGCTGAGCAAAGAAAGCAGATTAACCTTTTGAATGCATCCACACACCAGCGCTAACCCCCCCCACCCCCATCCCAGGCCTATATGTGTGCCCCAGGAAATTTGCTCTTTCTCCTAATCTAGGCCAACAATAGGGCTTTCATTCGCTGTGGGGTAATTATTGTTGTGTTTGGGTGTGACAAGAAGGGAAAGAGGGGAGGGGGGCAGGAATGCAATTACAAGGTGGAAATAATGGAGTTTCTCCATCCTCCACAACTAGGATTGTGGACCCAGATTGTTTGGTGGGGGAGGGGGGCAATATGGCCGACTCCTTAAACCGCTTATAGAGAGGGCTGCAAAAGCCCTGGGAAGCGGTATATAAGTCTATTGCTAGGGCTATTCGTGCCAAGGCGCGCGGACGACGAGGAGAAACCAAAGCAGCCCTCGGCTCCGCAGACTACCCTGCTCTGCCAGTCACATGGTGCCCGCGTCGCCTAGCAACAGCAAAGCTAAGAGGAAAAAAAAGTTTTTGCGTTCCACTTCGAATCTGCCTCAGACTGATGGAGGGGCGGGCGGGCGAGGAGCTCAAACTCGGGGAGTCGTCCGAAAAGAGTTCTCCTTTAGGGCCGCCCGCTAGCATTAAAAGCCCCACACGCAAGCAATCGCTTTCGAGCCAAACGTGCGTGTCACACACACCGGGCTGCCAGCCGGAGGAATAGCCTGAGGGGGGGGGACCTTTGCGGCCAATAAACCCTCTTCCCCTCCCTCCGTCAGGCGCACCACAGGCGCTATTCCTTATAATAGCCAACGGGAAACGGCGGGGTGGGGCGAGAGTAGCAAAGGCGATGAATGGCCACCGAGATGCGCCTCCAGCTCGACTCCGCTGGGCTTGTTTGCAAAGCGCCTCGGAAGTTGCGGCGGGACTGTCAAAAGAATTGGGGGAAACTCGGCAGCCCGCCTTTAAAAACGGGCAAACGACGGTGGAGAGTCGGGGGGGGGGGAGAGAATCCACGCGCTTTTCTTGTGGGACACGGGGGGGGACACGTCGTTTTCTCTGAAAGCCCCCTTTCTCTCTGAAGTGGCCTGAACGAAGGACCACTTTTTTAAAATCCTGCAGCAGATTGTGTGTGTCTGTGTGTATATGTATGTGTGTGTGTGTGTGTGTGTGTGTGTGTATGTGTGTGTGTATACGTGTATATAGAGTATATCTATAGTGTGTGTATTTAGTATATCTACAGACACCCACTCACTCAATCACTCTTATACTATATATATATATACACACTGCCTGCTGCAGGATTTTAAAATGTGGTCCTTCGTTTAGGCTAGTTCAGAGATACATAGACGGACCCTACAGTTGAGCCCTTTTCCCTTCCTTCCCGGTCTTGCCGACCATCAAAAGATGTCCACGGGGGTGGGGGGAGTCTTTTCTCGGGATGTAACCCCGTAAACAGGCACTGAATTTCAACTTCGTTGGATTCCAGTGGGAATTACCGAGCGGACCTGCAGAAGCCGGTGGTATTACCATCCTTCGCTCCATTCGGGATTTCCTTCCCGTTCCTCCCCCTCGGCCTTTTCCAAAATTGGAGCCCTCGTACAAGTCCCATAGCCCCGGGCAGCACGGATCCTGTGGACTAGGATCATGGGAGCTGTAGTCCAGAGCATCTGGAGGACGGTTCAGCGTTTGCTCTGAACAAGACAAAGCCCGAGTCCCCTCTGCTGGTGTCCGGAGCAGAAGCTGAGTTGGGGGGCTTACCTTGGCAGCTCCCTTTGAATAGGCAGGCAACGAGTAAGAGGAGCACTTTGCAAGCAGCTGCTCGTCCTCCGTCCACGCGCTGCTGCGCTCCCATTTGAGATGCTCCGATCTCCCAGCGCTTTTGCCGGGCTGACCTCCGCTGAGGAAAAGCGCGCTTCTCTTTTTTTTTTCCCACCCCCTCCTTCCTGGTCCCGCTAGTTGAAGAAGTAAGGAGTGCTCGTCAGCTGAAACATCGCGTCTTCCCTAACTCTCCCACCCTCCAGACATTGCATAAAGCTCTTTATACCCGCCGGCCCCGGAACTAGCATGAAACATTGTTCCAAACCCTTGTAGATGGGGCAGGAGTTGCCACTCCTTCTACACTTTGCAAGGAGGTGGGGGGGGGGATACTTGCAAACAAAACTTTAAACCACTTCATGCCGCACGGCTGACTGCCTTGGAGAGGAGCTGAACAAGCTTAAAAATCTGAATGCCGGGAGGTTTGAATTAAAATAAATCATTACTGTAAAAAGTTAGAATCTGATGGGCATGTTTAGAATTGCTGTGTGTTATTTCAAGGCAAGGGTTTCCCACTTTTAGAAGAGTTTTTAGGAAAGCTGTAAAAAAAACGGCCTCCTTGTTCAGCCTTAGTCTACTATGTAGATATTGTTTTTTTAAAAAAACAAAAACAAGGACTGGATAAATATTTTATCCAAAGTGATGTGCTTGAAATGTTTGAACACTTTTAAGTCCAATAGCATGTGGGGATCTGGCATGTGAATACAAGTGCATGTTTTCCCTCTTGCAGTTAAAAAAATTATTCACACATGCTTGCTTACACAATTCTAGGTCTATTATTCATGTCTGCCCCCTGCAACATAATATTTATACCACTTTTCCCTGGCCCTTCCAAACATGATAAAATCTTGTTTCTTTCTTGGACAAACTGGAGATTATTAGTACGAAACACCTCAGGGGAGAGTAACTAAACAAAGAATTGAATAGCATACAATAATTAAATGTTTATAATACTCTGTGCTGAATAGTTACTTTCCTGTGCTTAGATCTTTGGTGGGCAAAACATGAATTAGATTTAATGACCATTCTAGATAATTTGCAGAATAATTCCTAATTATGTTACAATAGTAGTAACATAATGGACATACAGTTAAATCCTGGTGAACATTTGAAATTAAGAAAGATGGAAATATATATAGGAGTGGAATGTAATAAGGAAGGCGCACAAGTACCATTTATTTTTGTATTTTGTATTTTATTAAATTTATATACTGCCCTACTCAGGGCGAAGGACTCAGGGCGGTGAACAGCCCAAAAATAAAACACATAGATTACAAAATTTAAAAGACAGTATAAAACCACATTAGATAATTTGGCCCGGGACAAATTAAAACACGCCCAATACTTAAGACAAATTTAAAATTTACAATTTAAAAAGTTAAAAGGGAAAAGTTAGGCCAGGCCATCCTGTTGAAATAAAAAAGTCTTGAGGGTGCGGCAGAAGGTGCGTAGATCCGGGATCCTCCGTATCTCTGGGGGGAGCTCATTCCAGATAGCAGGTGCCCCCACAGAGAAGGCTCTCCCCCTGGGGGCCGCCAGTCGACACTGTTTGGCCGGAGGAGCCCCTCTCTATGAGAGCGTACTGGCTGGTGAGAGGCTACTGGTGGCAGCAGGCGGTCCCATAAATATCCAGGTCCTAAGCCATGGAGCGCTCTAAAGGTGGTAACCAAAACCTTGAAGCGCACCCGCAAGACCACCGGGAACCAGTGCAACTCGCGCAGGAGAGGTGTTACATGGGAACGCCACATCGCTCCCATAACCACCCGCGCGGCCGCATTCTGCACCAGTTGGAGCCTCCGGATGCTCCTCAAGGGGAGCCCCATGTAGAGAGCATTGCAGTTGTCCAGGCAGGAAGTGACAAGGGCATGAGTGACCATGTGTAAGGAGTCCCGATCCAGAAAGGGACGCAACTGGCGAATCAGGCGAACCTGATGAAAAGTCCTCCCGGTCACAGCGTCAAGTGCTCTTCTAAAGACAGCCGTGAATCCAGGAGGACACCCAAGTTGCGAGCCCTCTCCGTGGGGGCTAACGACTTGCCCCCAATAGTCAGTGATGGCACCGACTGACTATATTGGGACGCCGGAAACCACAGCCACTCGGTCTTGGATGGGTTGAGCCTGAGTCTGTTTCTCCCCATCCAGATCCACACGGCCTCCAGGCACCGGGACATCACTTCAAGGGCATCATTGCCCTTTGATACCATTTAGCTTTGATACCTAGTTTTCAAAACTCCTGGTTTCGCATTTCTACAACTCTAAGTATCTCTCTTATACCAGGCATCTAGTCTGTCACTTCTGATTGAAGTAACACGTATTTCGAAATCAAGTTTCCATTGGCTGATTGGATTCAAAATATAATCTCTCATCAATATTGTCCCTTTTTTTTTTCTCTAGAGGAATCTCATAGAAATAATCAGTGGCCTAAAAGATTGTCCAGACAAATGCAGCCTCACAGCCAATTTTTCATGAGTAAAATTAAGCAATTTAAAATGCTAGGTATTACCTCAGGAGAAAATAGAAATATAACACGTGTGGGGGAGGAATAGTATTTTAAATGTCCCCATTGTTTATTCCCATGGCACTGGCTATTCCAAATACAATGGAATCATTGGTATTTCCAGATATTCTAGCACTAAATCCAAGTACTCACTATAGAAATAAAAAACAATTGCAGTGACTAACCTTATTCAAGTTTTATAAATGCTTTATGCTGAAGAGTTTTCAACATAACTTTTCTCCCACTGTCAAATTATAAAGTTCAGAACACCAAAGAAAATTGAATGAAAGGAAGTTCAGATTTGACCAGAAGAGCTACTTCATTGCAGAGAACAGAATTAAGGTTTGTCATGTTTGGTAATAATTATGGTGAGTCTGTGCTCCCTCCAGGAACAGAAGAGGACAATGCACCCTGGTTTCTGCTGTATATATTTGATAACTGTATACCATACTTGAAGGTTGGGAGCGGAAGTTATATCCTATTTACCTTTCTTTTTCTCCTATCTCATATAGTTTTGGAGGGGGATTGGTGTCTTCTCTTAATAAACAAAGGATGGAGCAATGCATAGGAAGGGATCTAAGACAATTCGCCATGACCAACTTGCCACAGCCAACTCACCACAGCTAACTCGCCACAGCCATCTCTCCGTAGGACAACTCACTGCAGGACAAGAGTTACACTAATATCAAAGAAATGGTGGAATAGAATCGTTAAAGAAAGGATGCAAAAGGAGGAACAGAATAAAATGTGAATGGAAAAAAATTAAAATATTTTTTATTTATTTTAAATAATTAAATAGAATTGTTACATTGTCCCGCAGTGAGTTGGCTGCGATGAGTTGGCCATAGCAAGTTGGCTGTGGCAAGTTGTCTCATTCCCCATAGGAAGACCCTATTGCCAAGCAGAGGTGCAAGAAAGAAATATAGCTACAACTTCAGGGAAGTGCTAAATAGCCAAATTATTGCACCCCATTGCCTTTGGGTCATGTCCGAATCTCTCAATTTTTAAGATGCAGAACTTTTACTTGGTGAAATTGGTCTCATTATTTTGAGATGTCATAAGATATGAAACTGTTACCTTAGTTGGAAACATCTATAAATGCAGTCCTGAAAGCTTCAGAGAAAAGACAGGCTATAAGTGCAAAAGACAAAACTCCCATTTTAATGGGTAAGAAGTCAAATCCAAATGCATAATATTTTATTGTGCAGCTCAATATGCAGCTTTTCTAGGGATCTATCATGTAAGACGGTTTGCAAGCTGCAGGAAATTTTTTTTTAAATGCCTAGAACTACAAGTTCTTGAGTTACATTTCTGCTTCCATTGCCAAAAAAATGCATGATTTTACATCTAGGTAGTAGATTCTTCTTTCAACAGGTATAAATTTGAGGAGTACGGATATTATTGAAACCATCACTACGCCTTCTGCATTGCGAGAGTCTATGTACAAAGGGAGGCAAAATTATATCTACAGTATTTGAAAGTAAGGCAAAACTGTTGATTGTGTACTAGGAAACAAACTTTTCAGCCCCTCCACTTTTATCCTCCCCCCCTGCCCCACTTTACTAGATCACTCAAGGACTCTAATCTCCAAAATGTTTCCATTAAGGCAAGGAGGAGGAAAAAGCACAAGTGTCTGCAGGTTTGGTAAGGTTGTGATTTATGCAGGTTCAGGGTTGCTTGGGGTATGGTACGACACAGCACCGGGGTCAAGCCACAAGAAACTCCGGGGGCAGATCAGAATATTCAATGAGCTTCCTGGCACCTTTGAATCACAAAGAAGGGATAAGATCTCTCCATCACAAGATCCAGAGACGTGGAGATTGGAGGAGGGGGAGGAAGAGAAGAGGAGGGAGGGAACGGCTTTTCCAGGCTCTCGGCCGGCCTGCCTGCCTGCCTCCATGCACTGTGGGTGAACAGGGCTTGAAACATTCCTTTCTGCACGGAAGGGCTTTTCCTATTGTTGTTTGCTTTGTGGTGCAGTGGAATTCTTGTCGTGGTTTCACAGCAAGTCCCAGGCAGCAAGCTGGCCAAATGAAACCAGCTGCTCTTGGAAAAGAAGGGATTGGAAAGGGGGTGGGGTGGAGGGAGGTCTCCCTTTTTTAATCCCAAGCAAAAGGAAGGGGGTAGGAATCTAGGGAAAGCTGCTGATCTCCATCGCCCCAATAGAAAACAGAGGCACTGTTGCTTATTGGCTGCTTACACCGAGGCTGCAAGCGAGCAAGCATGGCCAGCTGAGGCCTAGACACAATACTGCAGCTACCCATTTCACTCAAGCAACAAGGTCCCAAAGAAAGCTGGAAGATTTGCAGTCAGAGAACCAGAAGGTCTGAAGATGCAGAGGGGGAATCATCAGCATCTTGTTAACAGCTTAGCTTGACCTCTACTGAATTGTTCCCAGTCTTTCTTGGAAAGATGCTAGAGCTTCCCAAATGTGGAAATGGAGCATATCACTTATTTTGAACTCAATTTTCCTATGACGCCTGAACAGTTATCTTTTACAAATCTAAAAAAAAATATTTTGGGATGATTTCCACAAAGATACATTGAAAGCAGTGGTGGGATTCAGCCAGTTCATACCACTTCGGGAGAACCGGTTGTTAAATTTCTGAGCAGTTTGGTGAACTGGTTGTTAGAAGAAATCATTAGGTCAGAGAACCAGTTGTTAAATTAGTTGAATCCCACCACTGATTGAAAGTGACATATGAAAATCAAATAATGGCACAATAGTAACCCTTTTTGACTTTTCATGTTCAAAACTCTGTTTTGTTGCATTATCCTTTAAACAGATAAATATATTTTATTCGTTTATTTAGAAGATGTATATATGGTTGCCAAGATAACTTCTTAAAGGAATTGTGAGGATCACATATCCTTTTTTAGATATGAGCATTTCTAAGAAGTGGACAGAATTTTATGCTCATTCAGCATACCACTTTAAGAAAACATGACTGGTTTCAGATACCTCAAAATGACGCTATAGAGCGCTGCACAACCAGACAACTAGACAGAAGAACAGTTTGTTTCCCAAACGCCATCACTCTGCTAAACAAATAATTCCCTCAACACTGTCAAACTATTCACTAAGGTTGCATTACTATTACTATTAGTCTTCTCACCATTCCTATCACCCATCTCCTCTCACTTATGACTGTATGACTGTAACTTTGTTGCTTGTATCCTTATGGTTTATATTGATTGTTTCCTAGTATGATTTGATTGCTTATTTGTACGCTATGACTATCATTAGGTGTTGTACCTTATGATTCTTGACGAACATATCTTGTACACTGAGAGCATATGCACCAAAGACAAATTCCTTGTGTGTCCAATCACACTTAGCCAATAAAGAATTCTATTCTATTCTATTCTATTCTATTCTATTCTATTCTATTCTATTCTATTCTATTCTATTCTATTCTATTCTATTCTATCTGTACAATGCTTAAGCCACAATTTGCCTGACTGTGGTTAATTGCATAAGCCACAGGAGCTGGGTTCACATACTGAATCAATTAAAAAGCACAGTAAGGTGTAACCCACTGTTACTTCAATCTTTCTGATAAAACCTATATTCCAATTTATATTTAAAAGTAAAATATTGGCTATATGATTACTTAGGATGGTAATCTTTATTTTAATCTAGAAAAGTTGGATACTATAAAACAACTTTGGTTCTTTTCCCAGCATTTCAGCCTGAATACCTGTTCATGTTCAACAGCATTGTGAACATTAAAATGTTCAGTAAGGGTATTGATTTATTTGTCTGATGAGACGTTTGTGTTTGCTAAGACTCTGACCTCAGTCAATATTATCATTCAGGTTAGGAAAGGAAACGATACTCTTGGTAATTTAAGAAGATATGCCACAATTGCATTTGTTTGCTTAGATTAGGGAATGTTTGTCTATTCACTTAAAAAACCAGAAAAGTTGTTAGTGGCTTCCTGCTCAAAACAGTCCATTGCACAAGTTGCTGGTAAATCAAATACATGACCCAGCCACTCAGGTTAAAAATGTGAATTTGGACCAGAGTTCAGTTTTTTGTTGTCTCAAAGTGTGGCAAACTCTTTAGGTTAATGTATGTCAAAATTGAGAAAGGATCAGTAATTAAAGAGGGGCAAAGCATGTCAAAAAGTTAAAACTAAAATGGTAAAATAATTATTAGTAGCCTCTAGCAATTTTTCTGGTCTCAGAAAATGAAAGAGAATACCATTTAATTTATTTTATTTTATTATTACAAAGACTTAAAATAGCTATTCTGACAGAGTAAAAATTGGGCTACATTAATAGTTCAGCAGCTTGGTCGTGTAACATGAATTGTAAAATGTAACATTGCACTTAAATATAGTATAGTTCATATGCATTTAGCTAAATATGATACATGAACCTAGTGTTTCTGGTTTAAAAATATTTACTATTATGTGTGAACCAGCCAGCTGTACTTTGCTTTACAAAACATTGTTCACTAAAGTACAATGCACTTTCAGTCAATAATTAGCTAATGAGTTAGCCTTCTATTTTATCTCTCTCTTCAGTAGGGTAAATCAAAAATGTCTAATTTGCCTTAAAGAATAGTTGTTAGTTTCATCTAAATGTTATAAACTATAATTCCAGTAAACCTTCACTTCTCCTGATGTGCTAATTCTACAATTGCTATAATTCCCAATTATTAACTATGCATTAGTCCTTAGTTTAGAATGCTATAGTTTATTTTTAAATAAAATAAATAGTATATTTATTTGCTGAATGTTGATCTACTTAACAAGATTAAAAGACATTTAATACAGTATAGGTTTGTTACATGGTTTAGAATGACTATATAGCAAAATCTGTGTCAAAGTCTTTTTCTCAATAAGGATAATACATATGATATTTTCCCTGTTACACACTTCATAGATCCTTTAATAGATGAGAGGATGCCACAAATTAGGATCCTGAAATTGGGACTGATCTATAAAGATGCTTTATATATGTAGCATTAGCCCCGTGATGGCGAACCTGTGGCACGCATGCCACAGGTGGCACGTGTAACCATATCAGTGGGCACGCCAGCTCAGCTCTGGTGCGCATCCGTGTGCTGGCCAGCTGATTTTTGGGCCTTCTGGGCCCACCAGAAATAGGGAAACAGGCTGTTTCCTGCCTCTAGAGGGCCTGGGGTAGGGGGTGGGGAAGAGATGCGTGTGGCCCACAGGTTGGACACGCCTGGTCTAAATCATGAGCCTGGACAAAGCCTGAAGAAACATTAAAACACTAAAGAATTAAGCAGGAGTGGAAAGATTCTCTTGGGTAAGCTATTTCGTGTGTTTCCCCCCCCTCAAAAAAATGGAATAGGGAGTTTTTCCTCTCACAGGAAAGGAAGGATCTTGTCCAGAACTGGCTTAGAACCAGGTAAATAGCATTCCAGTTTCCAGGAATATAAAATAGGAGATTCAAAAATATTTAGCAGTCTTGGAATTAGTGTCAGCTAGATATGATTAGCATTTTTGGATTTTATTAAATTACAAGCGTGTATACCTCCCGTACTTGTTCTGCTTGTGTTCTCTCTGTACGTGTCTGAATATTCCTGGTTAGGAAAACCAGTATCTGAAACAGAAGAAATTGACATCTGCAGGGTTTATTTATCTATTTACATGTGTGCTCATCCTCTCACTTGCATGTACACGCACACAAGGACTTGCATTTCTTTTAAATCAGCATTCTTGTTCTGACAGTGAGTCCATACCAGCTGCCAAGCTAGACAGTTTGCCACTTTCATTTTCCTGGATAAATCAGCACCAAAAAAAAAAAATATATCCCTGGAATAAATTGGATGGTGACAGACTACCAAGTCAGCTTTCCCTCAGAAGCTGTGAGAAAGTTGTGACTGATGAATTGTGAGACTCCATTCATGGGAGCTGTGGGGACAGTACCCCATAACCCAGATGTGCCTGTGCTTTAATCATTACAAACATTTACAGTCTGAAGTATTTATCAAAGACGACAATCCTTTCAGTTAGATACGAAAAAGACAATCCTTTCCTTTCTGTTAGATAAGAGTAATTGTGTTCAGGTTGGAGAGGACTGATCTCTAAGAATGTATAGAGAATAACAACAGCTTCCCTAAATTTGAGTGTGCTCCTGGGCAGAGATTGTGAGTAATGAAGTCAGTTTTATGGACTCCGATCTAATTTGAAGGGGGAAGGGGAAAGAATTACAGCCAGAGAGATATATGGGAAAGTAACACCTCAGACGGTCCAGAAAGCAAAAACAAAACCAGCCAAAGTCCTTCTAAGGATTTAGAGAGCAAAGGTGATAGAACAAAGAGAAGCAGTGGCATACAGACATCAAGGCAGAGGAGATGTCTGTCTTGGGCCCACAGGCACAGAAGCTCCCCAGCCAGACCTTTAGTCTTTAAAAACAAAATGCCTCTGAATACAGTCTGCTGCGAAGTTGGCACACAATCCTAGAGGAATTACACCCTTTTCTAAAGCAGTACAACCTATGGGCAGAATGCACACTCTCTAAACCAGCGTTCTTCAAACTTGGCAACCTAAAGAGGTCTGGACTTCAACTCACAGAATTCCTCAGCCAACATGAGAACTCCATACATCTTCAGGTAACCAAGGTTGGAAAATGGTGACTAACGGCCATTTTGTGTGCAAGGACCAGAATACACCTATTCTACCAAATCAAGCCACCTGCTGTCTAACTGATCATTATGATGGGGGGCCCAGCTATGCGTGCCTTGCACTCCAGAGAACTCTGCCTACAGCACTGAAGCTTAAGATACAGACCGTTATCTGTTAGTACTGTATAGCAGCAAAGGCTTTTCAGACCACAGATATAAACACTCTTTGAACATTCCTTTCTACACTAAGACGGCTGTATACAAAGCATAGCTATTCCTCCCATTCTACCATAGTTGATGCCTAACAAGACTGGTATAATTGTAAAGCTATCCACCTGTATCAGCAGTCACAACCCAGCTGGTATTCATCACACCCCATCTGGCTGAAAAGCTCATCAAAAGGATGTTCAGTTTAGCAACCTGAGGTATTTACAGGATTGGAAGTGCTGGAAGTATTTACATGGGCTGAGTAACCGGCGGCAATAAATTTAAATCAAGGTTGTAGGAAGTGGTTCCTGAGCTTGAAGGCATCCTTGGGATGGTCAAGGGAGTTAAATAATTAAAGCAACATTGTGCTGTTGCAATGCCCTGTTTAGCGAAGGGGGGGAAAGTCACAATACATCATATGATGACGACGTGAAGTCGTGAGTTTGACACCCCTGACAGACATACAAGAGGGGAGAGCTTACACCACAACAGCAAACATGGCTGAGATTCCCTCTCCCAATAGTGCCCTAGTGAATGAAGAGATTGAGCTAGTGCTAGATTCATTTTGCATTCCCAGTTTGTGTTTTTACCGAGGGAACCAACACTCTTAGTGAGTCATTGCTTCTGGCAGAGACATCACAAGTAGAGATGGGCCTTGAAGCAAAACAGGATAGGCTATTGATTAGACCTGCCACTATGAGTTGTTTGTAAAAATAATAAAGGTGGGATCCAGGTAAATAAAATATCTAACTTTTTTTGGGCTGACAGTTACACTTGACCTCAAATGGAATTGTAGCAAAAAAGTGAGGTTGGTTAGAATAAAAGCTAAGTCTGATTTAATAAAATCAAGTAATTTTTTATACCTTAACTCCTAACCTACCAGAATATTGCCATCATCCTTGCCATGAGATTGTTACAGTAGATCAAAGAAATCTTCCAGTTATGCATCTTAAGATGGCCAGTTCTGGTTTCTGTACCAGCAGATTGGTGTAAACATTTTTTTTTTGACCTTTCAGAAGCCATCCTTGATTACCACAAGGTAGAGGAGATAATGGCACTTATTTATCTGAAGCCTTTCTTGTTTTATTGGGGATACAGCCAGTTTCATAGAACTTGCTGGCTGGGTTTTCTTTTTTAAGACACAGTCTGATAACACTGACCATTCTATTTATCAACCGATAGTGGGGTCATCTTTTCCTTAACGGATTACACTTTGTGTTATTTAAATGAAGAGAGCCCCTTTCTTTCATGCTTATCCTATCAAAAAGGGAAACCTGCTGATGAATAGAAAATTCTTATCATTAAAAATGAAATGTCAAGAAGGAGATAAATCCCTTTTCAATTAAACTGCATTTACATGGCCTCAATTTCATTAGCTTTTCTAAAGTTGTTTTTGTTTGAATGCCTTGGTATTATATAGCATCTCTTAAAACTAATAACTATTCTCAGTGGAAAGCCTGATTTGTTTTGTCAACTTACAACTTCAAACCCTGGAACACAAATTCAACTAGGAATGGCACTGAGGCTATTAATACTGTGGAAATTAACATAATAGATTGAATCTAAGATAAATTAGTTTAATTTAAGCCTCATTTGAAATAACTATGAAAAATGAATCATGATTCTAATGAAAAATAAATGAAATCAGTGCGATCAGAATCCTATAGGTGCCTATTCAGAAAGCAATCATATTTGATGCAATAGCTATTATTTTCAGGTGATGAAATGTAACATTATAATCTGGATCCAACTCCACTAAACTTATAAATATTACTGTTACCAGTAGATTACCTGACCTCATCTAAGGAGGCTTGGTTGTAGGATAGGAGGCTATCAGGAAATAGGGCAGTCCTCAACTGGATTGAAAAATCAAAAAAGGCAAAACAGTTCAATCAGAATTCAATCAAAGCTTCTGCTGTTTAAAAGGAAAAAAATGTATCTGTCAATTGTCCCATCAAAATGAGATCATTTTCACTTTAATTTAAAAGGAAAGAATATGGGCCTGGTGGCTCAGCAGACTGATAGCATTGTGATTAACACCAGCTGTCTGCAATTACTGTAAGTTCGAATCCCACCAGGCTCAAGGTCGACTCAGCCTTCCATCCTTTCTAAGGTAGGTAAATTGAGGACCCAGTTTGTGGGGGCAATAAGCTGACTTTGTATAAATATACAAAAGTATGAAGGCTATTGCTTAACGCACTGTAAGCCGCCCTGAGTCTCCGGAGAAGGGCGGCATATAAATCTAATTTTATATATATATATATGCATATTCTTTCTAGCCAGGTTTTACCTACGTAAACTTAGTTGTTCTACAGCCCTAGGTTCTGTGAAATCTCATTCACAAGTTTCTGGGCCTTTTTTCTGTTGACAAACTGCAACTCTGTGTTGCTCTCTGGGAGTTGCAGAGTTGCAGTTTGTCAGCAGAAAAAAGGCCCAGAAACTTGTGAATGAGATTTCACAGAACCTAGGGCTGTAGAACAACTAAGATTACGTAGGTAAAACCTGGCTAGAAAGAATATGCACATAAAAGCCTACGAAAAAGAATATATATATATATATATTTCTTCTAGCCAGGTTTTCCCTACGTAGCCAAGGTTTTTTTTTTTTTGTAGCTCCAGCTCAGTAGAATCACATCTTCTCGGTTCTGGGCTTTTTTCCTTTCTAACACCTAGGCTAGGTGTTAGAAAGGAAAAAAGCCCAGAACCGAGTAGATGTGATTCTACTGAGCTGGAGCTACAAAAAAACCTTGGCTACGTAGGGAAAACCTGGCTAGAAGAAATATATATATATATATATATATATGCATATTCTTTCTAGCCAGGTTTTACCTATGTAAACTTAGTTGTTCTTCAGCCCTAGATTCTGTGAAATCTCATTCACAAGTTCTTGGGCCCTTTTTCTGCTGCCAAACTGCAACTCTGTGTTGCTTCCTGGGAGAGAACAACTAAGTTTACATAGGTAAAACCTGGCTAGAAAGAATATGCACATAAAAGCCTATGAAAAAAGAAAAAAGATATATATATATATATATATATATATATATATATATATATATATATGTATGTATGTATATATATCCTTTTCTCTTATGCAAAATTCTAATAGTAATTTTTAAGAACAACTATACCTATATTATCAGTTTTCAGTCATGTATTAAAATGCTGCTGCAAAACCTGATCCCTTATTTTCTTCCTGACAAAGTACACCAAAACCTCCCTTGGAAGATTTCTTAATCTCACAGATCTGTATTTATTCTATATAATTTATGCCTCTGTATCTTCATCCCAATAATAAAAAAAAATTGCTAAGACTTTAATATTCTCTAATATCTTCACCATAATCCTCTGGGATTTATTACTGTAAATCTCAAAGAAAAATCCTTCTTTCTCAATTTCAATAGACTCAGTTATCTAGTTCTTTTTCCAACTCTCTGTCTATAATTTCTATCTTATACTCCAAAATATCCACTTTGTCATTATTTTATATCATCAGATACTTGTTTTACAGAGCTTTCCATCTTAATGTCTTCTTTCATCTCCTCTTTCATCTTTAAAAGTCAGTAAGTTAGCTGAATTACTTGATACTAAATTGACAGACAGCTTTTGTAAAAAAAAATATAAAAAAAGAAGAAGAATGGAGGAAAGTCTTTATATCATAGCCATTGAACCGAGAATATGCTGCTATGTACTCTATGCATAGTTGATCACATCTTTGTTCCTTTATGAAATTAAGTTAATGTTCTTCACCAGAAGTTAGAAGTTCTTCCAGTTCTTTCTTTTGTTCAGGGCCAACAGAAAATATTCATGATTGAGATACGTGCAGTACAGTTGGTGAAAAAAAGAGGTCATGAGATATAGTATGGTATTCATTTTTGGAGGGGAATTATCTGATTCTATTCTTATTGATCTTCCAATTGTAATTATCTTCTGAATTTCAGATGTGTTTGCTTTGCAGGTTGAGGAGATCATCTTATATAAACAGAGATATCTTTTATTTGCTAGCTTTTAATGGAATGTTATTACCTTACCTATCTTGAAAGCATTACTGAAATGATAAATGTTGGATACAATCTTAAATAAGAAAACAATGTCCATATCATACCGGAAAAAATGTGCTTGCAAGCTTATGGAAGTCACAAAGAGGCAAGCTCAACTCAGAGGCTAAGAATAACTTAATTTGCTAAGAATATACTGTATGCAGGCCAAAACCGTTAGGTTTCAATTCAACATCCATTCTAGATAATGCTGTATCTTAGTATTTCTCAATCTTGGGAACTTTAAGATGTATGGACTGCAGCTCCTAGAATTCTCCGTTCAGTATGCTAGGGAATGTTGAGAAACCCTGCTCCATCTGATCTGCAAATCACAAACCCAGTATTCATCTAATCAGGATTTATCTTTAGGACTTTCTTTTTAAAGGAATTTTATTTTGACACATTTGTATGGAATGTATGGAAATGTATGCATGCCTGAAAAGAAATAATTTCCATTCTTTTCTTATTCCTACATAGGGGCAGAGAAGGGCTGTGTAACTCAGCAACCTTTCCCAGAATTTTAGAGAAAATATTTTTTTAAAATTAGAGACAGTACCAGCAAAGGTACAGTTATGTTGAAGCCCAATCACCAAAAAATAAATTGGAAATTAAACCTGCATTACCATCATCGTCCCAAAGGTGCTTTTTCAAGAACTTCCTGGTTTTTCTTAAAGATGTTTCACTGAAGAAGCAAAATGTCTTCAAAGAAAACCCAGAAAAAGCCCCTTTGGGACAACCATGACCTGAGAATCTCCATAGACATCTGCATCATCATCTGGAGTTTTTTTGTTTTGTTTTGTTTGTTTAGAGATGTTGCAGTTTATTGTATATGCATATTTTACATGCAGTTTATTTTATATGCTATTAATTTAGTTTCATTCTTTATTCCATTATAGAGTAAAAGACAATGCTCTTATAACAGGCAATTCTGCTCAAAGTGAGGTCCAACAACTGGAGGATTACAGTTTCTATTTACGAATCGCTTTAGTTAAATAGGTAACTAAATGAAGTATTATAAATGAATATTTCAATCCTTATTAGGATTCATTCATTGCAGATGATTCTGTACCACCAATCCTTTTTCCCTGCCTCCTTCCTTTACTGTCCAGCTGTATTTCAGCTGGTTATAAGTACTGTCATATCTCTATGATAAAATGCATCATAACATAAAACACAGATTCTTTTCCTCAAATTAGGAAAAAGCTAAACATAGTTCTATTCACTCTAACATCTGATCTTTCATGAAAGTACAGTTCCAGTACTAGGGATAGTACTATTTCCTCATTTTTATATCTGAATATATATTTAATGGCATGGCTTTGATGATTCTGTAACTCCTGGAGATATACAGCAGGATAGGTTGCCCTTTTTAATAATACAAAAATAAATGGCAGAATCAAATAAAACAAGAGAAGGAACAGTTAATGTCAATGCGGTGTACTTAATATGCAATTATATTCAATTTCTGCTTTGATTTCCTTTACTGTTTGATAGCAAGTAATTTCCCCCGCTCTTAACCTTTTGGTCTCTTCCTGATTTTGCTCTTTCTCTTATCTTCCTCCTCTGCTTTTGCTCAGTTTTCTTCCTCTGTTGATCTCTGCTGTTCAACCATTAATCTTCTGGTGCTGTTTCTTGCAATCATACGTTGTCTGCGATGATTCTGCTGATGGGTGGCACTATCTCCTTGAAAATGATTGACTGGGCTCTGATGTGCTCATTATAAACACTTCTTTTTCTTTTTTATGTTTCTCCCACATTTTATTTTGGATGTCCCCTTTTCAAAGTTAACTATTGTTTTCATTCACTCTTTTTGTCTCCCCTGACTGACCAAGTTTCCTTTGATCTTTCAAAAAAATTGAGAAAACAGTTTTTTCTCTGTTTTCTAAACAGAGAAAAAAATCCATTTTTCACTGTTTAGGCTATGAGCTTATAGAAAACTTTAAAAGCTTCTTTTTGGTATTGTTAAATATTTTTATATAGGATGTAGGGCCCATTAAGTGTTTTATAAGCAATAAATGGCAGTGCCAGTGGTGAAGATGAGTCTCAGAATGATTATTTCCTATCCATATATGAATAGATTAAGAAATGAAAGGAGCAAGTTCTCAGATTGTTACTATTTTCATTATTTAGCTGACAAACATTACATTCCGATTCAGGCATAAGGTAAAGAAAGTGATTACTCTCTATTATAGGAGCCTATAATACAAGGTATATGTGTGTCAGGGGTGAAATTCACCAGATTCTGACAGGTTCTGGAGAACCAGTAGCAGAAATTTTGAGTAGTTCGGAGAACCGGCAAATACTACCTCTGGCTGGCCCCAGAGTGGGCTGGGAATGGAGATTTTGCAATATCCTTCCCCCAGGAGTGGGAAGGGAATAGGGATTTTGCAGTATTCTTCCCCTGCCACACCCACCAAGCCATACCCACAGAACCAGTAGTAAAAAATTTGAATTTCACCACTGATGTGTGTGTGTGTGTGTATGTGTGTGTGTGTGTGTAAGGCTCTGGTTGATTTTTTAATCTATGAAATGGCACAATTCATGAGCCTCTGGTGATACTTAATTCAAACAGAAACTGTCCTTGTAAACAAAAGACATTTGTTGTCACCTAATGATATACTGAGGTAACAGAGAAGAATAGCTCAACGGGAAGAGGTTGGAAGTTTAATTAAAGGATTACAAGACCAACAAAATAATAGGCTCACAGGCTCATCATTATGCTAGAGAGATTAGAAAATTTACACAGGTAATTTAAAACCAAATCAGGTAAATTTAATTGTACCTGGCTGATAGGAATTTTTATCCTCTCAGATACCTTTGTCAGAAAATGAAATTCTGATGATTTCAGCAAACATAGTTTTAGACTGGAAAATTGCTACATTTCTGATATATAGCAAAGTTATAAGTAAAATGTAACTTTCTTCAGTGGAGCACAGAATCATGTTACTCCAGTTTACGTGGAAGTATGATTTTACTCACCTCCCAATAAGGATCAAAACTGATCTGATGCCTCTGCTAAATTTAAAAGACCTATTTTGCCTTAGTTCTTTTAAAAAGAAGAATCAGCCCTAGCTGCAACTGCTAAAAGTTTTCCCACCCCTGCCCTCAACCAGAATCTGATAAAGACCCCTGGCTAGATAAGCAGCTTTCATGTCCTTAAATTGCTCCTGCACTGTATCACCTCAGATTGCAACCTTGAAGACTGGATATATTAAGAAAATACCAGCACATCCCGCAAAAAGGAGGAAATTCCTAACTCTATGTGGATTATCGCATTGTCACAGAAAGCTTTTTTATTTATTTATTTATTTATTTATTTATTTATTTATTTATTTATTTATTTATTAAATTTTTATACCGCCCCCTCTCCCGAAGGACTCGGGGCGGTGAACAGCCAAAATTAAAAACACACAATACAAATATTAAAATACATTAAAACAAAATTAAATTATCTTAGGCTTCTCCAATTTAAAACCCCGTTACCCATAAAATTCACCCAATTAAAAATTTTAACCCAGCCCGGTTTGCTGAAATAAAAAAGTCTTCAGGGCCCGGCGGAAGGTCCGGAGGTCCGGGATTAGTCGTATCCCTGGGGGCAGCTCATTCCAGAGGGCGGGTGCCCCCACAGAGAAGGCTCTTCCCCGGGGGGTCGCCAGCCAACATTGCCTGACAGACGGCACCCTGAGGAGACCCTCTCTGTGGGAGCGTGTTGGCCGGTGGGAGGTTATCGGAGGCAGAAGGTGGTCTCGTAAATAACTGGGTCCTAAGCCATGGAGCGCTTTGAAGATGAGAACCAACACCTTGAAGCGCACTCGGAAGACCACCGGAAGCCAATGCAGCTCACGCAGGAGAGGTGTCACGTGGGAGCGCCATGCCGCCCCCATAAGTACCCGCGCGGCCGCATTCTGCACCAGTTGGAGCCTCCGAGTGCTCCTCAAGGGGAGCCCCATGTAGAGAGCATTGCAGTAGTCAAGGCGGGAAGTAACGAGGGCATGAGTGACCATGCATAGGGAGTCCCGATCCAGAAAGGGGCGCAACTGGCGTATCAGGCGAACCTGATAGAAAGCCCCCCTGGCCACGGCCGTCAAATGCTCTTCTAAGGACAGCCATGCATCCAGGAGGACACCCAAGTTACGCGCCCTCTCCGTGGGGGCCAATGTCTCGCCCCCAATAGTCAGCGATGGCACCAGCTGACTATATCGGGACGCCGGCAGCCACAGCCACTCAGTCTTGGAGGGATTGAGTCGGAGCCTGTTCCTCCCCATCCAGACCCGCACCGCCTCCAGGCACCGGGACATCACTTCAAGGGCATCGTTGGGGTGGTCTGGGGTGGAGATGTACAGCTGGGTGTCATCAGCGTACAGATGGCACTGCACCCCAAAACCACGGATGATCTCGCCCAGCAGCTTCACATAAATGTTGAACAGGAGAGGCGAGAGGACCGACCCTTGTGGCACCCCACAAACCAAGTGCCTTGAGGTCGACCTCTGCCCCCCAGCCAACACAGACTGCGACCTGTCAGAGAGATAGGAGGAGAACCACCGTAAAACAGTGCCTCCCACTCCCAACCCCTCCAACCGGCGCAGCATGATACCATGGTCGATGGTATCAAAAGCCGCTGAGAGGTCTAATAGGACCAGAACAGAGGAGCAACCTCTGTCCCGAGCCCTCCAGAGATCATCAACCAACGCGACTTATAAAAATATAAGGCAAGCATAGGCATCGCAGTGCTGGATGGGAGCCGATCATACATGGCTGCCTAGATTGCCTTAGAACAGGGATGTCAAATTCACTTCGTCACAGTGGTGTCACGTGATGTATTGGGAATTTTTCCCCCTTCGCTAAACCGGGCGTGGGCATGGCCAGTGTGTGATGCATCTGGCCCGTGGGCTGGGAGTTTGACAGCTTTGCCTTAGAAGGACTTCAACATTAAATAAATTAAACTTTCTAATTAAAATGGTCAAAAACTAGAGACTGCCAAATATTATGAGATGCTGTTGTTCTCACCTGAAATCTTGCAAGAGAATGCCACATCTCATGTTTTGGGGCATTCCTTGACAGGTTGGGGGATTCTTTAAAATTAAATTTTAGCCCATCCCGGGATCAGTTATTGGTGCACTCATGGAGTTCACAGGTATGACCAGTTGGGAAGTATTGAGTTAGAACACTGTTTCCTAACACACATACATAGAGTTAGAAGTCTTCTCCCTTACAGAGAAGAATACTGCAGACTAAACTGATACAGTCCAGCATAGTTTCACCCTTAACAAATGATGAGCAAAAAAGCTGTTCTGTCCTAAGACCGGGAAACTGAATGGCATAATTACAAACAAGTAAAAGGATCCACATCTCCAGTCTTTTCAAGTCCTGTCTTTTTAAAATCTACTTTTCTTATGGAATGCCATGTGATAGTAGTAACGTATAAAGGTAAAGGTTCCCCTCGCACATATGTGCTCGTCATTCCCAACTCTAGGGGGTGATGCTCATCCCCCTTTCAAAGCCGAAGAGCCAGCGCTGTCTGAGGACGTCTCTGTGGTCATGTGGCTGGCATGACTAAATGCCAAAGGCGCGTGGAATGCTGTTACCTTCCCACCAAAGGTGGTCCTTATTTTTCTACTTGCATTTTTATGTGCTTTCGAACTGCTAGGTTGGCAGAAGCTGGGACAAATAACAGGAGCTCACCCCATTACACGGCACTAGGGATCTGAACCGCTGAACTGCCGACCTTTCGATCGACAAGCTCAGCATCTTAGCCACTGAGCCACTGCATCTCTAACGTATAGTAATATATATAGTAACGCATAGTATAACATATAATGTATAGTATATATATACTATATATGTGTGTGTTTATAACATATTACGTATAGTATATAATAGCATATAGTATAGTAATTTATATAGTAACGTATAGTAACGTATAGATGCAAGCAATTTTTGTTTGAGCCATATTTTTTTCATAAACCAGCCTTATCTCAACATTTCTCAAGCTAGCATGTGTACAGGGGCACAGTTATTATAGAAACTATTCATTTCTATAACAATTGCAGGGTTATGATGTAAAATGGGCATATGATAGAAGATACATGCAAATACCCACTTACAGGAAGAAAAAATGTTCACCAGATGTGAACATACAGAAGACTACAGATTTAAGTTGTTTCATTCATTGACATTGGACAATATGATTTTGTGAATGAACTCTAACAACAGTGATGAAGACCAGGCATACATTAATTCTTTCTTCCAGGCCATCATGATCCATCCTTCTCCCTTATCATAGAGATTTGGAACTACAGAAGTTTAGAGGGATTGGTTTCAAGAAAAGGATCACGGCCTCTGAAAGAGCCACACTTCTTAATGTAATTAGAACTTAGCTAGTGGCAGCCTAGTTTGAGGTTAGCATTTTTGTAGGTTTCATGTTCTTCAGCTAAATCTGTGTGCCTCCAATCCCATAGTGAGCTATCCACGGTCCTGATGGCCTGCTGATTGTCCTGGTTTCTTGTCAGACAATAACAGTATAGTCAGTGAGCGTTTGCAAGCTTCAGCCAGGAACAGAAAGAAAAGTTGCATTCCTTCCCCGATCAGAATAACTTTATACTGTCTCTGGAAGTGGCCAGTCCACAAACTACAGTAGAAGAGAGAAACAGCAGCAAAGGTTCCTCTGTGAAATCTTGGACTTGTGGCATGATGCCTGGAGTAGTGGCTAATTGCATTACTATACCACAGTTATACGAGTATGGGCCCATGCTGCAGGAAATGATGGGTGTGGCAGCCATAACTCTGATTTGGGGGCATTCTCTTCTAATTTCACCAATCCTCCATTTGCCGTATGGGCTGAAGCAACTATATCAGGGGTCTGCAACAGTGGTGAAATCCAATTTTTTTTACTACCGGTTCTGTGGGCATGGCTTGGTGGGCATGGTGTGGCTTGGTGGGTGTGGCTTGGTGGGCATGGCAGGTGAAGGATACTGCAAAATCTCCATTCCCACCCCACTCCAGGGGAAGGATACTGCAAAATCCCCATTCTCTCCCCACTTCTGGGGGAAGGATATTGCAAAATCTCCATTCCCACCCCACTCTGGGGCCAGCCAAAGGTGGTATTTGCTGGTTCTCCGAACTGCTCAAAATTTCCACTACCGGTTCTCCAGAACCTGTCAGAACCTGCTGGATTTCACCCCTGGTCTGCAACCTTAAACACTCAAAGAGCCATTTGGACCCATTTCCCACAGAAAAGAAAACACCGGGAGCCACAAAACCCTTCCTGTACCTGACTATTTCTTGAGCAGCCACAAAACTAGCATATGTAGTTGAATTAAACATTCTGTTTTCTTCTGAAACTTTTATTTTCTTGGATTTATCCATGGTTGCCTACCGGGGGTGGAAAAGCTCAATAAATTGCGTACTGGCTGGTGTCACACACTGGCGGTTGTGACGCATATTTTGAATGACGGGGAGCCACAGCAGAGGGGTGAAAGAGCCACATGCGGCTTCAGAGCCACAGGTTGCTGATCCCTGAACTATATAAAGCTCAGGATCTGGTTTACTAATTTCCTGTGCAGGGCTCTTAGATCACAGTACCAAAAGACAAAACCTTCCCCTTGTAATTTATTATATATAATATAAAAAAGAAAGTTCCTAAAATAAGATCTACACTCATCGGGGGTTTTTTAAAGAAAAGCAAGAAATTAGGAAGTCGATGCATCTTAATGCAAGCCACAAAGAAAATTATTTTCACAGCCTCCTCTAGTCTCCTCCTTCATTTAAATATGGGTAAAGGCTGACACCCTGT
The DNA here is from genome assembly GCF_029215685.1 of Pituophis catenifer annectens. Classification (NCBI taxonomy): domain Eukaryota; kingdom Metazoa; phylum Chordata; class Lepidosauria; order Squamata; family Colubridae; genus Pituophis; species Pituophis catenifer. The sequence goes on along the minus strand of NW_027256881.1, from coordinate 198,177,146 downwards.
GGTCACAATGGACAATAGAGTTCTCAGTCTGAGGGTCAGATACATTATGGGTGTGTGTTTGTGAGAGACTCTTTATGTTCAGGTCTAAAATCACCCAAAACACTATCACTACCCAAGTCATTAAAAATAGTTTAAGGTCTAATTTTAAAGTGGAATAACTCAGGGAGAGGAACCCTCCCAATTCCCCTTGCAGCATTTATCTACAAGGTGTTTTGCTTTATTGCACCTCAAATTATACTGGCTGTCTCCAGGGATTTTCAGGACTTTCCCTATATTTTCTAAATTGTTTGGAACTGTTTTGTGGCTTTCAGGATTGTCACAGCAAATAGGGTAGATGATTTTCAAAACCACCAGTAAAGAATGACTAATTTGCAAACAAAGGGAGAGCAGAGCTAGGCAGCACTGGCTGAAATATCTGAATTGCCAGAAAATATTGTGTAAAAATGGACACAATTCTTCCTGGAAATTAGATCTCTTTTTCTACACAAAGAGGAGTCAGGATCAATGTATACATTACTTCCTTCTCTCACATCTTGCAATTTAGGTATGCATTAGTGCTTTTCTTCCCCCTTAAATTACAAGGAATCAATTGAAGGGTTGGGAGCACAAGGGAGTGGGGACTTATCCTCTCCTCAATGGGGCATCTTTTGGTTCTTACAATTCAATCTTCCCACTGCCCCTCCCTCTTTGCACATGACTGAAACACATAAAGGGGTGAACTCTAACCTAACCCTTAGCATCTTTTCATGACACTCTCAGGACTGAAGGATCCAATGGAGAGCTTGCAACAGCCTTCTCTATTGCATGGGAAGGGAAAGAGGGAGAGAGAAAAGGATATTGGGAAATGAGAAAGATAGATTGGGGGGGAAGCTATATCCATTCTGACTTTGGCCCTGCCCTTGTGTTCTTTTGGCCCCTCCCCCCCCATTTTGACACATGATTTCCAGTAGATTATTATCCCCCAAATAATTGGGGCATAACAGATTATTATCCCCCAAAGGGACATGGTGGCTCAGTGGCTAAGACACTGAGCTTGTCAATTGAAAGGTCGCCAGTTCAGCAGTTCGAATCCCTAGTGCCGCATAACAGGGTAAGCTCCCATTACTTGACCCAGATTCTGCCAACCTAGCAGTTCAAAAGCACGTAAAAAATGCAAGTAGAAAAATAGGGACCACTTTTGGTGCTCCTTTGGCATTTAGTCATGTCGGCCACATGACCACGGAGACGTCCTCAGACAAAGCTGGCTCTTCAGCTTTGAAACGGATATGAACACTGCCCCCTAAAGTCGGGAATGACGAGCACATATGTGTGAGGGGAACCTTTACCTTTACCTTTATTATCCCCCATAAAATAATGAGGCTTTTACTAGATAAAAGGTTCTTCATCTCTGACTCAGACTTCTCTTTGGAAGGTTCAAGGAACTTGGTATCATGATCATGGGCATATCTACACGGAAGTCAGTCCCACTGAGTTCAATGGCACTTGGTCCTAGCTCAACATCACAGAATTGGTGTCTTTCTATACCAGAATACCAGTCAGTTAAGTGCTAGCAGTTTTGGCTCTTGGGAACAATTCACGGATAAGCAGAAATTAGGAGATTAATATTTTGTCTGCCTGATGAATTGCTGTGCTGTTTTACAACTGAGCCTTTCTTGACCTTTTCCTTCTTTTGATCTTGTGATTTTCTTGTTATCCCCCTGAAAGGCATCAGTTTTCTAAGGTCTTAGACAGATGTTTTTCAGATCTTTCTGCTGGAAATGTCAGAGATACCAGGTACAGCTTCTTAAACGGGTTCTGGGATTCACATCAAATGACTGTTGTCACCTTCATTCTTGAGGTCCCAAGGAGATGAAAAGGGAGAATTGAAGGTCAAGAAGATATCTGAGTTATGTCATGGGGCTACAGCAGGATGTCCAAGAGACCAGCTCTATTGGGGGCTTTCTTATTTATATATTTACTTATTGCACTTATTTCCTCCAGGAATTCTAAGTGGTATTCCCAAAGGTGCTTTTTCAAGAGGCAACTGGACTTTCTGGTTTTTCTTTGAAGACATTTCGCTTCTCATCCAAGAAGCTTCTTCAGCTCTGACTGGATGGTGGGGACTCCTTAAGGTCACCTGGAGATTTATTGAAGAAGGTTCTTGGATGAGAAGCAAAACATCTTCAAAGAAAAACCAGAAAGTCCAGCTGCCTCCTGAAAAAGCAGGACAATCATGATCTGGATAACTGAGAATCTCCATAGACATCTAAGTGGTATTCTTCTCCCTAAAAATATTTTTATCCCACGGCAGCCCTATGAAGTAAGTTAGATTAGATAAATAGCCCTATCTTTTTCTGGATAGTGGCCACATTTGGTATTTTAAAAGCATGTTATGAGTGCTGTGGCCATGAAGGAGAGGCCTGCCATTCACAAAATGGCTTTTATGGCTATTTGTCCAGTCATAAAGCAAATAAATCATTTAGAGTATGAAACCTGAAGAATATAAAGCATGCTATTAGGCATGCTAGTGACTAGAGCAGTGATGGCTAACCTTTTTGTCATCACGTGCCAAAAGCTGAGGGAGTGCGGAGTGGTCGCGCGCGTGCATGCCCACACCCATAATTCTATGTGCCCTGCCCTTCTACGCATGTGTGTGTGACCCCCCCCAATGCTCCCCCTGCTTTTGGCATGTGATGGCCCGGTGGGCCCGGTAGGCCTGTTTTTTGCCCTCCCCAGGCTCCAGAGGCTTTCTAGGAGCCTGGGGAGGGTGAAAACAGTCTTCCCCACCTCCCCGCAAGCCCTCCGGAGGCTGGAAACAGCCCGTTTGCTGACTTCCGGTGGGCCCAGAAGGCCCAAAAATCAGCTGGCCATCGCACGCATGTGTGCTGGAGCTGAGCTAGGGCAATGCTCGCGTGCCCACCAATACGGCTCCGTGTGCCACTTGTGGCACGTGCCATAGGTTCGCCAACATGGGATAGAGGGACATGATTTAGGACTTCAGCCCTGTGATAGAAAGTGGCATAAAGTTACTCAAGATTGAATAGGGATCTGGGACAATTTGTGAAACATCACACCTGCTGGTTTTCTTTAGGATAGCAAGTGGTTTTTATACATCCCCCAATTTTACCAGAGGAAGTTGCCTAACTAGACAGTTAATTTTATATTTACAGACTTATCAGTTACTGAGAAAGAGTTATGACCATATGGCAGTAAGGAATATTTTAGGCTCCCTGTTACTGACACTTCAGGTGCTTTCAGTCACTTGCTCCCTAGGATTATCAAATTCATAGGGATCCAGAATCCAACTTGATTCTGATGGAGATTTACAATTAAGATACCATTATCTAACTTGAATGTTGCTGTTCCCTAAACAAACTTGGATAGAAATGGGAAAATATGCTCTATGAGCTGTACAAAAGTAAAAAAAAATCTCGGAAGTATATACCTAATTGCGATGTACAGAGTACAAATGCTAGGCTCTGTCAGTTGCACTTCTATGAGAGACATGTAAAATATATTCCAAGTTAGTATAATTCAATCAAAAGAGGTCAAAATCGTTAAAAGATTTTAAATTATTTTCAGTTTGGGGATATGCTTCAATCTGGAGATACTTTTCAGACAATAGATAATTTCTCAGTCTTTTATGGGCAAGTCAAATCTTCAGTGCTATGGATATAAATTTCTGCATAGACCTGAATAATTGTCAGACATTAATTATCATGTCATTCTTTTTCTATGGAGTGATGCCTTAGGCCCCCTCAACAGTTGGAATATACTCTGCATGTAACAACATATCAACATATCAGACTTCTAGCATTCCTATTTTTTATGGATGGATAACTCAGAGAGCCTCCAGGTATATGCAGGTTCAGTGGCATTTTTTAAAAAAATACTTTAGCCTTCTTGAGCAAATACAGTTTTTAAAAAATCCTATAAAACCAAACCGCTACCTCAGAAGGATTTTGTTCCTGATCCCCTCTTATTATTGGGGGGGGGGTCACAGGATTCTTTCTTAACTCTACCATTTGGTAACTCAGAGATCTAATCCAGCATGGCAACATAAATTAGGAATGTTTGAATACTGCAATGTTCTGATACCCATTATCTCTGGCAAGACACAGTAGAGAACAATATTCATGATAATTTACCAAGCATGTCAAATATTCATGTGAACCCATGAAATAGACCTCTCAGACTCAGAGATCCTTATGGCCACAAATTTATATGGCTTTGTTTGAAAGAGATCTATATACTTAGTAAAACTCTTGGGTCTCATGGTTTGCAACCTTCTGTGGAGCAAAACAGTGCATTGGAGGGCAATAACTAAATCATTTTTTTTAATTGTCAAAGTCATGGCCACTTCAATGTTATTGAACACCGTGCGAACTCATGGTCATGTGATAGTCATTTCCAATGTTCCCTGCCAGCTTCCTACAAGGAAAGCCATTGGGGAAGCTGGCTGGAAGTTGGAAGTCCCTTCCCACTATTCTTTTGCTTACCCATATCCATTCTGTTTCTTTACTGGAGTAAGAAAATATCTCTGAAATGATGACCCAATGGTTCATGGCTCTGTCCAGTTATAACTAAAAGCAAGACCTGCTCAGTGATGCTAGCTTTGGAATTTTCATTCTAAAGAATTTAAATTGTTGCCATGTTTCTTGTCCTCCTAGTACAACAAGAGGCCCGTCCCTGTCCCCCCAGTTTCCTCAGTCCTCAGATGTTTTGAATTGTGATTTTCCTTATTCTGTTGTTGTTATGTTTGAACTATTTGAATTAATTACATTTGCACAGCTTTGCATTTATATTGTGAGCTACCTTGAGACTGTCTGTACTGTAAAATTGGCTGTTCAAAAAGCAAATAAATAACTCAATGCTGAAGAGTATCCAGGATGAATTATTTGTGTAATGTTGTTGTATGAATAAGCAGCTCATTCTGTGATAGAATAATTAGATCAGAAATTGGACTTCTGCCTTGGAGTGGGTAAGGACTATATTTAATTATGATGTTGTGTGTGACAAAATAATATTGCATTTCTGTTATTAATTTTGCTTGTTATTTTTTAAATCAAGCTGTCTGCTTAATTTCTAGGGTGAACATGGACAATCTCAATTCTGCTTACCCCAACACCCTGAAATGCATTTCAAGTCTGATTTATATTACAATTTTAGACTGCTACAAGTCTAGAAGTGCCCAATATAGCAGGCAACCTGTCACATACCATAAATTTTATTTAGGATGATGTCAAGTAGCACATACTTGACTCTAAAGCTTCTAAGAAATCTACTAACCAACTGGGGGGGAAACACCTGGGCAAAATGAAATAGTGTCTCATAGGTAATTGTGTTAGTTAATAATGTAATCAGCCTGCAGCTAAGAATTTGCTACTAAATAAATAGATATGCATGCACATACAATCGTAAGTAAGACCTAGACTTAGTAATGCTAAACAAATACACACACACACACACACACACACACACACACACACACACTTTCTTGGCTTAATACATTTTCAAACATTTTGTGGTATTGGAAGATTGCTCTATTCCACTATTTCTCAACTTTAGCAATTTTAAGTTGTATCAACTTCAACTCCAAAAAATCTACAGACAGCTTGCTGTAGGGAAATCTGGGAGTTGAAGTCCATACAACCTAAAGTTGCTAAGGTTTAGTAGCACTGCTTTGCACACTATGTATTATGATACTTTTTAAAAAAAAATTGAGGGACTCTGCACAGGGGTGGGTTCTAAATTTTTTTACTGCCGGTTCTGTGTGTGTGGCTTATTTTGTGGGTGTGGCTTGGTAGGGGGTAATGTTACTGGGTGGGCGTGGCCAACTTTTTTCTTTTAAACTTTTAAAAGCATTTCTTCTACAATCTTAAGAGGTTGCAGAAAAAAATGCTTTCAGGAGCCTCTGATGATCAGGCAACTCAGCTGGGATCGCCAGAGGTTTTTAAAGGCATTTTTTTTTCTACAACCTCTTCAGCTAAAGAGGTTGCAGAAAAAAATCTTTCAGAAGCCTCTGATGATCCCAGCTGAGCCGTGCGATCATCAGAGGCTTTTTTTTTTTACTTTTAAAAGCATTTTTTCAGCCAAAGAGGTTGTAGAAAAAATGCTTTTAAAAATTAAAAAAAAAAGCCTCTGATGAGGTGGGCAGGGTAAGTGAGCGGTGACCGGGCTGGGAACCAGTCCGGGGGCGTGGCCAGCCAATGTTATTACAAGTTGTCTGAACTACTACAAATTTTTACTACCAGTTCATGCGAACCTATGGAAAACCGGGAACAACCCACCACTGCTGTAAGTCTTTAAGAGGTAAAAAAGAAAAATACATGATAACATGAATCAATATAGATCACGCCCATGCTTTTGAGGGTATTTTTCACTGTATTATTCATCCAGCAATGTATGCATAGCTTAGCTTGAAGTAAAAGCAATCAGTGATAAATATGAGTTGGCAGCTGAATACATAACATATTGGGATGGATGTAGTTGACTTCCTTCTTTCAGATGTCCTGAGCATCTCCCAGAAACTCTAGCCAGCCATGCAGATGCCAATTATGGAATTGTCCACCATATCAGAGGACCCCAATATGATTTTGCTTCATAAACTCATTGGTCTTCCATGGTATTTATACAATTAAAGAAAATCCCAGATATACTATCACTTTAGAGTTCCCCTAACCTGCCGCCAGCATGATTGATGCTAATTTTATTTTCCTCCAAACTCCCCATTGTCTCCATCTTGTCTAGAGATAGCATGATGGGAATTGAAGTTCAACGCATCTGGAGACCCTACAATACATGTTTATTTATTTATTATACAAAAACAAACCTTCAGTCCAAGCTATTTCATTCCTCTATTTGATTCTTAATTTCCCTCCTCTACTCCAGTAGGAACTACTCCTTGCCTAAAAATTAGGAGGAACATGGTAGCAGTTTTTGCAGTTATGCATTGCATCCGATAAAGGGAGGTGTAGCCCATGAAAGCTTGTACTTTTCAATAAAATTTGATAGTCTGAAACAATGCTTCTGAGTTTTGGACATCATAGGCTAGAGGTTTTTAGCCTTGTGGCCCATAGGCACAAGTCTTGGGGGTCCATAGGTAGATCTTAGAGGGGGCGGTCTAGGAACTTAGATGGAAAAACAGAACAACCTTATTTTCATATACACTACTATAATACATTTTTGACAATAATTGGGATTCTTAGGTTTCATCAGATTCTCAAAGGGATCCATGGCACAAAAAGGTTAACAACCTTGCCATAGCCTGAAATTCAACAGTTTTTATGTTTCTATTATTGTCCATATTGTTTTATTCCTGGACAGCCAGAGTTTGGGTGGCTGTACAAATGAAATAAACAAACAAACAAACCATCAAACAAACAAACAAATGAACGAACGAACGAACGAACGAATGAATGAATGAATGAATGAATGAATGAATGAATGAATGAGACTAGCATAGCTTTCTTGCTGTGTTTCTTACCTCAGGTGAACCATTAAAAGAAACTCGGGGGGGGGACCCTTCCCTCTTGAACTATTTTTCATAAAATATAGCTTCCTCTCTAACTTGATTATTGTGAAATATAGCTTCAGATGCGCTCTGACATATTCTCATCTCTTGCATTGATAGAAGTGTGAATAAATGTGTCTGGAAGTGTGAATTTCAGAATGTTGTGGTGAGGAATCTAGATAATGGAGGAGTGGTCTGGGGGGGTTGTCCCACTCCCCTCTTCTTCTCCTCTTTCCCTTCCACAGTCCCACCCCTCTTCACTGTTCCAGACGAGGGATATTAGCTGCTAAATTAGCAAAGCAACTACATCAGACAGAAGAAGCCACAGTCTTCCTGAAACAGTATCCACCTTCCACTGCGTCCATATCATTTTACCCAGAGAGGTAAGTCCATAGACAAGAATTAAAAGTTTGCATAAAGTTTCAACCAGGTGCTAGATTGGTGTAGCCTTTCTTAGTCACTCCTTTCATCCTGAGACTAGTGAGAACTTGTAAACAACTTTATCTTGGTTTAGGTATTGATTTATACCTATCCAGCAATATTTATGGCTGCTGATATTTCTCATGCGACTTTTACTTAATTGATGTTCTTCTCGGATTGGCACGGAGAATGTGGCAGCCCACAAGAAGGGCAACAGCTCTCAGCATTGTTAAAGACTGCCATTAGCCAAGTGTGACAAGCCTGTAAGAGATTCAGCCAAATCTGTAATTGAGGGTAAGAGTTGAAGACAATTGTGGGAATGCCATTTCTTTTCCGTCGCAACACAATGTTGATGAATGGCTTCTTGGGGCAAAACCCTGCCACTTTAAATGGTTAGCATTCAGAGCTTAGTATGAGATCCAGTTCTTAACATTAATTGAGATTTTTAAACAATTTTGAGATTGCTGAATATTTTTCTATCTTGTCATCATGATGCAGTTTATATTTCATTTGTTTCATTTCTTTTCTTTTTTTTCTTTGTCTCTATAGACTGTAGAAATTGAAAATGTGTAGACGTAGCCTTTATTTAATAGTTGTACAATAGTTCTGGGGACAATTTTATTCTTTAGCAATGGCTATTTAAATTATAGATATATTGATACATTTTAATTTGTGGATGTAGCTGGGTATATAGCAAGTTTCAACCTCTGCCACAGACTTATCCTACAAAAAGCAAAGCAGAACAATTCTATTTGCATGTTTTATCACTTCTAGTCTAGATCTCCTCGTTACCCTTTTCATCATTTTTCTTGTTCTTGTACTACTGTGTGATATAAGTTGCCAATATAATTCAATACACCAAAGTAGCTGAAATATTATTTCGCTGAAATCAAACTTAAACCTTTGGTCAGTTTGGAATTTTGAATGGTTTAGAGAGCAGTGCTTTTCAATCCTGGCAACTTTAAAATGTGTGGACTTCAACATCTTCAATGCTGGCTGGGGAACTCTGGAGGTTGAAGTCTGCATATTTTAAAATCACAAGTGTAAACCCAATCCAAATGGGCATTGCAAATCATGGTCACATGGCCATGGAACGTTCCAACCGGTTGTAAAGGTGAGCCAGTTGCCAAGCGTCTGAAATGCAGTCATGTGATTACAGGGGGGTTGCACGACATTTTACAATGGCCAGAAATGCTTTATGGGTGGTAAAGTACTTGTTCCAGACCCATCATAATTTTGAACAGTTGTTAAGTGAATGGTCGTTAGCCGAGAACCACTTCTCCTTTAATGAATAGAATAAAATAGTATAGAATAAGCTGGAAGGGACCTTGGAGGTCTTCTAGTCCAGCTCCCTGCTCAAACAGAACCGATACCACTTTAGATAAGAGACTGTCTAGATTCTTCTTAAAAACCTCCAGTGGTGGAACGTCCACAATTTCTGGAGGCAAGCTGTTCCACTGGTTAATTGTCCTCACTGTTAGGAAATTTCTCCTTAATTCCAAGTCTCTGGTTAATTTCCAACTATTGCTTCTTGTCCTGCCCTCTGGTGCTTTGGAGAATAATTTGACCTTCTCTTCTTTGTAACAGCCCCTCAAATATGGGAATACTGCTATCCTGTCACCCCTCATTCTTCTTTTCTTTAGACTAACTACACCCAAATCCTGCAGCCGTTCTTCATATGTTTTAGCTCCAGGCCTTTGATCATCTTAGTTGCTCTTCTCTGAACTTTTTCCAAACTCTCAACATCTTTTTTGTAATGGAAAACATGAATACCTTATAGTGCATTCTTGTGAATAATTTGCAAAAAGAATTATTTGCATGCCATTTAGCTTTTTGCTAAATGGGGACTATATTTAATTCACTGTTCCTTGTGCTTTTTAGCAAAACAGAGCAAACCATGATCTCTAGATTATTGTGGCCTTTGGTTTTGCTGGACCTTCATGCGTTTCTGGTAGAAAACACCAATGAAGAAAAAAGAAATGGAGTCAGAAAACAGAAGAGCAAACCGTTTGTCTCAAATGCAGTAGAAAAATATCCCAATTCAAGTGATCAAGGTGATTATTTTTGAGTAGTTCTGAAAGAAAGTTTAATCTATCAGAGTCTAACATTTTATTTTGTATTCTGGAAGTTCAATAGTTTGAATGCTAGACTTATTCACAGCAAGATACAGTAGCTTGATTATAAGACATTTATTTTGCATCCAGAAGGCTGGTTTTATGCGTAGGGATTTTTCCAGCTAGGGCTAGGAAAAACTCTATCTGAATTCCTTCAACTTATGAAGGCAGCTCTCTCACACATGCCATTCTTAGTGCCGACCTTGGGAATTGGTAGAAAGCAATGGTTGGCTGAGAATCAGGGAGCAAGAAAGGAATCACTGCTGTTGCAGTTGCTCCACCCCACTCCCTCAATTGACTAATTTCCTGGAACTCTGCACTTGATTTCAACTTGACTTGTTGATCCTTAAAGTTTTAATGCCAATCAAGTTATGAAAAATGATTGGTGGATTCTGCTGGGTTCGTTTTCCTTCCCGTCAAAAGTCACTTTAGAGCGGGGAAATCAAGCGCCAGTTTTACTCTCCTTAAATGGGAGATGAAGCTGGGTGGTGTGAGTGCAGCTGGGTGTTTGAACAGGGAAGTTTAGCCAGCTGTCAGGTTGCCCTTACAAGTGCTTTGCACCTGTGACTTGTCAGTTAGGCTATTTTGGAACATAGATTTAGTGCTCTTTTGATATCCAATAAATAGCCAAATGAATAGGTCATTGGCACAGAAGAAGGCCACAGGGTGAAGAATGACTATGCCATTATCACATCCTTTGTGTGTGCTTTTGTGTTGTATGATGCCCTCCAGATTGTTACATTATAACTTTCATCAGATATAGCCCAACTAACTGGAAGTGATGGGAACTTTGTCCCATTTACCTTAAAGATACTTGATTGGGGAAGATAAAAAACAAGTCGGTAGAGACATATACATTCCACTCCCATAGCAATATGTACGGCTACAACTTCATTTCTTTAGGTTTACCACAGAGGCAGAAAGATAAACCATAGATTTTCAGCTCTGTTTGAGGGAGAGGCTGCAAAATGGATGGTTCAACCTGTGGGCAGGAGCCCACAGGTTGCCTACTTCTGTCATATACAAATAACAGGGGTGGGGGAATCTAATTTTTCCATCTTTTTAGAGATAACCAATATTTTTTCAGAAATATATTGACATTTAAATAATTGTGTCCACATTCACCTATTATGCATGCCTTATTTAAAATTTCTTTAAGGGGCCATTCTCCAGCATTCAGCTTTCTCTAAAAAAAACTCTAGAAAAGCCTTTGCCATTCTAATAGCCACCCCAGCTGTGAATTCTGAGGCCTACAACCCAGGGATGAAATGCTCCCAGTTCGGACTGGATCGCCTCATCCGGTAGTGATGGCAGTGGGTGGTTTGGAGAACCAGTAGCAAAAATCCCTGCCCCCCCCCCCCACATGCTCAGCTGAGCCGCACAATCATCAGAGGCTTTTTCTTTTTACTTTTAAAAGCATTTTTTCTTCGGATGAAAAAATGCTTTTAAAAATTAAAAAAAAGCCTCTGATGATCGCGCGGCTCAGCTGGGATCATTAGAGGCTTTTAAAAGCATTTTTTTTCTGCAAGAGGTTGTAGAAAAAATGTTTTTAAAAGTTAAAAAAAAGTTGGCCACGCCCACCCAGTCACATTACCACCACCCCCACCAAGCCACGCCCACAGAACCGGTAATAACAAATTTTACATTTCACCACTACTACAATCCATCTGGAAGCTACCAGACCAGAATCGTTCTGAGAATGGTATGGGCAGAGGCATCTTCCCCTCCCCCCCCAAGATACAGACCTATGGCAAGACCCATGCACACTTAGAAATAAATTCCTCTGAACTCAGCAGGACTTCCAAGTATAGAATTGTGCAGAACTGTGTTTTGTGTGTCAGAGGAGAATGAGTTCAACATCTTCCGTAGGTTTTCCAAACATCTGTGGAAGGTTGAAAGGTTTGGCAAGAGGTCATGTCCTTAGCATTCAAGTGACTAATCTGAGCTGTTTTCTTCCTCTGACTTTTGTGATTTCTAGATGAAGACTGTATTCTGGAAATGGCCTTCCTCCTGGATAGTTCAGAGAGCGCTAAGAACTTCAATCATGAGCAGCAGAAAAAGTTTGTCTTGGAGACAGTAGACAGAATGAAAGGCCTGCAGCTCAGCTCTGGCCGCACACTCAGCTGGAGGACTGCCTTACTTCAGTATAGCAGCACTGTCCTTATCGAGCAAACATTTAGAGACTGGAAGGGTCCCGAGGCTTTTAAGTCTCGAATTGCTCCCATTACATACATTGGCCATGGGACCTATACCACCTATGCAATTACAAATCTCACTCAGCTCTATATGACTGAGGGAACTCATGGTAGCGTGAAAGTTGCCATGTTGTTGACTGATGGGGCCGACCATCCAAGAAATCCAGATATTTTTTCAGCTACTGCCGATGCTAAACATCAAGGTATCGTGTTCTTCACTGTGGGAATGACCAGAGTAGCTGAGGAGGTAGCCAATGCTGCCAAACTCCGGCTATTGGCCAGTGTTCCAGCCTCCAGATTTGTCTTCAATCTGCAGGAAAAAGACGTGGTGGAGAGAATCCTCAAAGAAATGGTAGGGGCAAACACCTCAGTGAGGCAATATAATGGATATATATCCCTAAGGCAGATACAATTTTTCAGTGGCTTATGTGCAAATTTCTGCGATGGAATATCACTTGTAACACAGGGCTCCAAATGTCCCTGCTTTCAGGAAGGCCATAATTATATCCCTCCTCACAAGGTAGCTGTCAAAATGCTAGCTGTTCAATGTCATATTAGGGTTTAGTCAAATTACTTGAATATATGCTATGTAATCAGTTGGAAAAGATGAGCCAAGAGCTGAGGTTGATTACTGTTTTAAGGAGATGACAGAAGCCAGTCTGGTAGAGTGGACTAGAAACACAAGAGATCATGACTCTAGTCCACCCTCAGCTACAGCAGTTCATTGGCTGACTTTGGCCAGCCAGTTGTACCCATCCCATTCCACCTCACAGGTTTGTTGTTGGAGAAATAGGAGGCGGGAGATGTACAAAGAAGGAGGGAGGAGGGAGAAATAGGAGGAGGGACATGTATAGCTCAAAATGTACACCCATCTTGAGCTATACAAAAGAATAAGAATAAGAATAATTTTATTTCTATACCGTCCTTCTCCCGAAGGACTCAGGGTGGTATACAGCCTATTAAAAGCATAAGACAAACATCAATTAAAATTATTTAAAATTATTAAATAATTCGGCTCAATTTAAAACCCCAGAAATTTAAAACACCCAATTTAAAATTATTATGTTGATAGCCCGGCCTGGCAGAACAATAGGGACTTGAGTGCACAGCGAAATACCCGGAGGTCGGAGATCTTATGCACTTCCGGGGGCAGTTCATTCCACAGGGCTGCAGCTCCCACAGAGAAGGCCCTCCCCCTGGGTGTCGCCAGCCGACATAACTTGGCCGATGGCACCCTGAGGAGACCCTCTCTGTGGGAGCGAACTGGCCGGTGGGAGGCTATTGGTGGCAGAAGTCGGTCTCAAAGGTACCCGGGTCCTATGCCATGGAGCGCTTTAAAGGTGGTGACCAACACCTTGAATCGCACCCGGAAGAAATGAAGCATAAATATGAGTAAATAAATAAGCATGGAGGGGCCAAATATTTTGTTGGTGAGTACGAGGTCATGTTATAGGCCAATAATATAACCATGTATCCATTAACGACATATTCTGTTCTTCCGTTCTTATTTATTAACACACGAGAGTTATATATGTTTTTTGTCTCCTACATTACACTTTTTTTCCAAATTCCACTTCCATAAATGCATTCATGTAGATATCCAGGGTAGGGAAGCCCTTGCATGTGGGCCTTTATGGACTGAGGCTTCCCTCTGTTCCGGAATAGATAGATAGCCTTTGCATTTCAGCTTCTCCACAAAAACGCTTCAGGGTGGTGAGAATGAGGACAGGAGGAATCACACCATTCTGGGGGTGGAGCTAAAGGTATCTCCCACCTTTTCCAAAACGCTTTACCACTCTGGAACTTCAAATATATAGACTTTAACAGTTGCTGTCTTATGTTCTCAGTATATGATGAATCAACTAAAGAACCTTTTCTTGTCTACCCTATTATGTAACTACTAAATATACAGAAGTTTTGTCAAATAAAAAGATAGCAATCGTATAGTATTACCATGTTGGGAATATCTTCCCACAAGCTTTCTTTTTCACTTTTTAAAGAATTATGCTTTATTATCTGTAAAAATCTAATTTTTCTTTTCCATTTATCTATCTCTCTAGAAAGATCTGGCAGAAGAAGGGGTACGTCATATTTGTGAACGGATGAAGGAACGGATGGATTATGTTTAAAACATGAAAGTGAAATAATTACTTACATTGGTGAAAATGTTGTATATTTTTATTACCATTATTCTTTAATCAATACAATCCACCCTTTAGCGGGTGAAATCCAGTAGGTTCTGACAGGTTCTGGAGAACCGGTAGCGGAAATTTTGAGTAGTTTGGAAAACTGGTAGCGGAAATTTTGAGTAGTTCAGAGAACCGACAAATACCACTTCTGGCTGGTCCCAGAGTGGGGTGGGAATGGGGATTTTGCAGTATCCTTCCCCTGGAGTGAGGTGGGAATGGAGATTTTGCGGTATCCTTCCCTTGGAGTGGGGTGGAAATGGACATTTTGCAGTATCTTTCCCATGGAGTGGGGTGGAAATGGAGATTTTGCAGTATCCTTCCCCTGCCATGCCCACCAAGCCACGCCCACAGAACCAGTAGTAAAAAAATTTGAATTTCACCACTGTCCTTAAGGGTGTGGAGATATTACAAGAGTATGATATAAATTGATTAAAAACACTCAAAGGAAATATAAGAATAGTTATAAGCAAAACAGAGCCTGTCTCAGTTATGTTGAAGATTCATTTGCTTGGTTGTTTTTCTCCCCAAAGTGTCCTCAACCTCCTGTATGTAACTGTGAAAAAGGAGACAAGGGCCTTCCTGGCCCTGCTGTAAGTACCCTTTCCCCCCCTCACTTTTCTAGTTCTGGACCTTACATTTTATGTACAACATGGATTACTTTTAACAGTGGCACTTTATTCATTTGCAATGCTGGGATGATGAAATGTGCATTGAGAAAAGGCAGGGTTGTGATTCAGTAGGACAATCACAGAAACTGTATCTACCAGAGTTTCTTGCAAAAACCAAATGCAGAAGCCCACACAGGTAACTGATTCAGCTGGATTCATTAACTTCTTTATATACATATTAATACATGAAGATAAATGTACAATACCAATATAGAAGATTCTTCCAATGTAGCAGTTACAGGCAAAACACAAGGCAGGAGAGAACAGTTAGTTTCATTTCAGCAGAGCAGACTAGTTCACACTGGCTAGTTTCATTTTAGATCTCAGCACAGAGGAGGCAAGCAAATCCAGACGTGCTTAGTTTCTGTTTCAGAGCTTCTGCACAGACTCAGTTGCCTAAGCCACACCCAGACTTCTTCCTTAAGTTTCTATTTCCAAAACAAGCCCCATTGGCTGACCTTGTTACCATGTCCTATTCCAGTTGATGAATATACTCTGATAGTATCTGCATACAGTTGTGCAGATATACAAACTTGACCTACCTAGTGGGAGCGTTGCAGATGAAACAGACATTTGGTTAAACTGTAACTGTTAGCAAGACCGAGGAAAGTTCATTGGATTTCTATCTTGCCTTGTCTTCGGAGAGCAGGGAGTGAGTCTTCCTTCATTTTATTCTGAGAACAAAAATCACCACTGAGTTTCATCAAAGAACAATTACAACCCAATCACACCTTCAAATAATATATCATCGTATAATGGTTAAAACAAATACAATATTTGAAAGGGGATTTCATTAATTATGTTACCAAAATTACTAAATTTGTGAGATGCCGGCAACTCTAGCTTGGTACCAATTAATCTCTAGATTAGAGATACTGACTTGCATGGAACAGTGTGAACATGGATGAATAAAACTGAGTTTTGGCTGCACTTAAAGTACACAAGCCCTGTGATGGAGTGGTTAGAATGCATTGCAGGCAAACGCTGCCCACAGCCTGGAGTTTGATCCTAGTGGAGCTTAAGGTTTACTCAGCCTTCTATCTTGCTGAGGTTGGCAAAATTGTTGGTGGCAATATGCTGGCATTGTAAACTGTTGTATTGTATTGTAAAGTAATATGGAGTGGTATATAAGTGGTCTAAATGCTATTGCTATACAAGCCCAAAAGTGCTGAAATTGTTCCAGATGCTCATACCAAAAGTACTTTTTCAAGAGGCAACTGGTTTTTCTGGTTTTTCTTTGAAGACGCTTCGCTTCTCATCCAAGAAGCTTCTTCAGCATTGACTGAATGGTGGGGAATTCAGTCCCCAAATGGTGGACAAGGAATATAAATGGTGGACCAATTTATATTCCTTGCAGTATAAATCCTTCCATTCCCCACCATCCAGTCAGAGCTGAAGAAGCTTCTTGGATAAGAAGCGAAATGTCTTCAAAGAAAAACCAGAAAGTCCAGTTGCCTCTTGAAAAAGCATCTTTGGGACAACTATGACCTGGATGATTGAGAATCTCCATAGACATGTTCCAGATGCTCTTTACCCTTATCAGGATACACTGCATCCTGCAGGTGTAACTAAATCTGGTTAGTTAGACTACATCTTCTCCATAATACTACAAAGCAATATGTCAAAGCCTTAACTGTCCCAAATCCATAATCTGTGTTAAAGATCAATATTACTGGTTCAACTGGTAATAACATGGCAGTTGTATAGGCAGAACATTGTAAGAACATTCTTACATTAAGTAAGAACTTAAAGTAAACTCATACTTATGACTGGGCTGCTTATTAGTAAAAACAATGAGTGACATACTTCACCCTCTCCTTCCTCAAACTACTCCTGTTAGAATATCTGCAGTAACAGAATCTTGCAAGTCTGAATGTGCTTCCTCCTACCTCTTTTATTTTCATGTGAATTAAAGGGATGCCTGCTTTAGGCACTTTTGTAATTCTGTATCCTAACTTAAAAGCCATATTTATTTGTTTGTCACTTTGTAACAGATTTTCCCTCTGGCTGTCAAAGCCATCCTCTCTACTCTCTTCAGGGAGCAAGAGTGAATGCAAAAGCTACAGAAGGGCTTGATTTATTAAATATATTGGGTAGAATTCTGACCTAAAAATATGATAAGAAGTGCAGTGCAGCCAGGCAGGCAGAGGAGGGGGATACCCAATGTTAGCTTGTTAGTAATTTTCAATTATGGAATGGTTTGTGACAAATAGGGAGTTGAAACCATTCTGAATTCAATAAACATATTATTATATGATAGAATTAAAGCATGAGAATAAGTGGAATGTATAATAAATGGTTCAACACTGAACAGGGAATATATCAAGATGCTATTGGCTATATCTATCAGAATGATATACTGTATGTAGTCTGCTTCTCTTAAGTACTCAGGATAGAGAAATACTGTACAGAAACGTCCCAGTCTCTACCTGACCTCCACCCTCCCTCTTGGCGAAGTGAGAATTTCTGGTTTTTAACAGTATACAGTATGTTCTGAGAACTACCCATACTGTATATTTCCTCTTGCAGCATCACTAAGAGCCACAGCCTTTAATAACAAAACTCAGATAGTGCTTTAAGCAAAAGTTCCTAGAATTTCATTCCTTGTATCTCTAGCCATCTTTTCATTTTCTTGGGAACAATAAGTTAAAGTTGTTGAAGTGTAACGTCTAGGAATTGGGACCGTAAAAAACTCTATTAACTTTCCACTTTTATATCTTTTGCTTCCAGGGTAAAAAAGGTCGCCCTGGGGATGATGGAGCATCTGGTGCAAAAGGAGGAAAGGTGCTGTTATCTTTGACATATGCTTAAACGCTCATTTGTTTTTTTTTTTAAATCAGTCATTTAGAATGTATCTGGTTAAAATTAAAGGATCTCCCATCATGGTAGAAATTAGAAGTTAAAGCATGATGCTTACATTTCAGCATATGAGCGATGTTTTGTTAAGAAGGTAAAACTAGACAGACCTAGAAGACTTCAGCCGATCCAGAACCATTCATTTTATATCTTCGACTTCGCAGAAAAAGAATGGTGTGGTTATTTATGTAAATAAAAAATTAATAGCGAAAGTTATAGAAGCAGATCAAGATGGTAGGTTTGTAGCAATTGAATTGCTTACAGCAAATGGACCAATTCTTTTGATTGGAATTTATGCTCCCAACCAACAACAGGATTATTTTTATAAGATATTACATACTAAAATATTGCAATGGGACTATAGATCTATTTTAATTATGGGAGACTGGAATGGAGTAATTGATTCTAAATTAGATAAAAAGAGCTTGGCAAAGTCTAGAATTAGACTACCACAGACTTTTTTTGATATGAAAGAAGATATGGAATTAAAAGATGTTTGGAGAATACATAATTCAAATGTATTGGATTACACTTTTTTTTCTGATAGACATAGATCTTTTTCTAGGATTGACTTTATCCTGTTGTCAAATGATCTACTTGTTAAGACCAAAAGAACAAAGATTTTTCCAAGAACCTTGACTGACCATAGCCCTGTATGGATAGAAATTGAGATGGATAAGGTTGAGAGACGCTCTTGGAGATTAAATGAGAACTTGTTTAGATATGAAAAAAATATAATAGAACTTAAAAAGCATTTGAAAGAATTTTTTGAAATAAATTTGAATAAAGGTACTCCAATTGAAATTGTTTGGGATGCAAGTAAAGCTTATATGAGAGGGGTACTTATCTATATGAACTCTAAACACAGACAGTTCCGACAAAAGAAAAGAATCGAGTTGGAAATGGAAATAAAGAATAAAGAACAGCTACTTATTAAAAACCCAACAGATGAAAGAATTCGAGGTGCTATAAAACTTTTGAAAGACCAATTTCAAATGCTTATGGCGGAACAAGTTGCAACAAGCCTACAATATGCGAAGCATAATACATTTTGCAACGCTAACAAACCGGGCAGATGGTTGGCTTACACATTGAGGAAAAAACAAAGTATACGGACTATTGATAGTATTGATATTGGCGGGAAAGAAATCTTTCAACAAAAATTAATTAAAGAAGCTTTTGTGGATTATTATACTAAATTATATGCTAAAGAAGAGGTGCAGAATGGACTTATAGAAAAATATTTAAATGATAAGAGAATTACAAAAATTACTGATCAACAAAAGGAAAGAATGAATTATCCCATAACAGAGGAGGAGATAACAGCAGCAATTAAACAGTTAAAAACAGCCAAAGCTCCTGGCACGGATGGTCTGACTGCAGTGTATTATAAAACTTTGCAAGCTGAAATGGTGGGACAACTTAGAGACTTATTTTGTAACATTCAACAAGGGGGTAAAATACCCCCATCTTGGACAACTGCTTATATATCTTTGATACCAAAAGAACAAGTTGGTCCTAAAAAACCAGAGAATTATAGACCAATATCTCTTTTGAATACAGACTATAAAATTTATGCGAAGGTATTAGCCAACAGATTGATGCCAGTAATTCAAAAGGTGATTCATGAGGATCAAGCGGGATTTATTGAAGGCAGATATATGAAGGACAATGTAAGGCAAGTAATAGACTTATTGGAATATCTTGATAAGAATAAACAGATTCCTGCAGTGCTGGCTTTTTTGGACGCAGAGAAGGCCTTTGATAGAGTGGATTGGAATTTTCTATTAAAGACTTTAAAAAAGATGGACTTTGGGGACCAATTTATACAGGCAATCTCAGCAATTTATCAAGAGCAAAAGGCACAGATTATTATTAATGGAAGTTTGACGACAGAGTTTAAAATTGAAAAAGGAACAAGACAGGGATGTCCGTTGTCCCCACTTTTATTTATTTTAACATTGGAAGTCTTGTTAAACACAATACGGGATTCTAAAATTTTGAAAGGCATAATGATAAGGCAAGAGGATTACAGAATAAAGGCATTTGCAGATGATCTGGTGGTTACCCTATCACAACCAATGGAATCAATAATCTTGATGAATGACATTATACAAGACTATGGTAGAGTTTCAGGTTTTAGACTGAATTCAAAAAAGACCAAAATGATAGTTAAAAATATGACACAAGATCGTAAATATGAGCTTGAAAGGAGGGCAGGTTTTGAAATTGTACCTAAGGTAAAATATCTTGGAGTTCAGGTTGCAGAATCAAATTTGAAATTGTTTCAAAATAATTATGAGGTGTTGTGGCGAGAGGTCCAGAAAGATATGGAGACCTGGAAAAAGCTGCAACTGTCTTTACTTGGAAGAATAGCAGCAGTTAAGATGAATATTTTGCCAAGACTTCTGTTTTTGTTTCAAATGATTCCGGTGCTTAAAAGTGATAAACAATTGAAAGTTTGGCAGTCTGGTGTGAATAAGTTTGTCTGGAACGAGAAGAAGCCGAGAGTGAAACTGAAAATTATGCAAGATGTTCCAGAAAGAGGAGGCCTTAAACTCCCAAACCTACAGTTATATTATGATGCTGCAGCTTTAACTTTAACAAGTGATTGGTTTGGAAGTAAAAAGACTGGAATACTAAACGCAGAAAGTTTTGATCTCGAATTTGGATGGCATGCTTATTTATTTTATGACGACAAAGTAGATAAAGTATTTAAAAGCCATATACTTAGAGACTCCTTGATGAGAGTTTGGAAGAAGCACCGACTCAAATGGGATTACAAAATACCGCTATGGCTGGATCTTGGTCATACTTTGTGGAATACAAATATAATGTCACTCGGGGGGTTTTTATACAAAGAGGTTCTTTTTACAGATGCGGGCAGATGGCAGCTGAAGACATTACAGACACTGTTGGATGAAGGACTTAATCTAACTTGGTTACAATATAATCAATTACAATTGAGATGGAAAGAGGACCAAAAAACTGGTATTATGTTGCATGAGGAAGAATTGGTTAGACATATAAAAGAGAAAGGTCCAATGCATATTAAAAGGCTTTATAATGTTTTGCTAGAAAGGGATTCAGAAACCGAATTAGTTAAAGATTGTATGATTAAGTGGGCACAAAATTTTGAAGAACCAGTGATGTTGGAAACATGGGAAAAAATTTGGGTTCAGAATGTTAAATTTACACAGTCGCAGAATCTGAGGGAAAATTTCTATAAAATGTTTTATAGATGGCATTTAGATCCCAAAAAGTTGTCATGTATGTACCCTAATGTTCAGCCAAAATGTTGGAGATGCGAATGTTTGGATGCTACGTATTATCATGTTTGGTGGACCTGTAGGAAAGTTAAGGCTTTTTGGATAAAAATTTGGTGGGTCATGCAGAATGTTTTGAAGAAAAAAATTCAGTTTTCTCCACAACTGTTTTTATTGGGTATAGTTAAGGGTTTTACATTGGGTGAAACAAAATTGATATTGTATATGATAACGGCAGCAAGACTGTTGATAGGTAAATACTGGAAGAATGAAGCTTTGCCCACTATCGAGGAATGGACTGTGAAGATGGCCAGTTTTGCAGAGATGGCGAAGATTTCAGCGTATTTAAAAGATTGTTCACAAGAGACTTATGAATGGGAATGGAAAAGGTGGATAGAATATGTTCAGAACAAATATCAAACTAGAAAGTATCAAATAGCTTTTATTTGAAAATAATGTATTAGAAATATTTTAATGCAAAGGGATAAAGAGGAAAAACTTTATAGGGGGAGGGACGGGTTCAGGCTTATATATTAGTGTCATTAGTTATGAGTAAGTAATAGGGAAGTCTGGGGGGGGGAGGGTTAGGGAGGGTTAGGGAGGATGGGAAGTTTGGGGCGGGAGGTGGGGGGTGAAAAAGGGGGTGAAAATGTAATTGTAAAACTTTTGCAATAAAAAAAAAAAAAAAAAGAAGAAGGTAAAACTAGACAGACCTAGAAGACTTCAGCCGATCCAGAACCATTCATTAAAAGTTGTTTTTGGAATGTTCTCAGAACACTTAGAATGTCCATTAAGTTGTGAAAGCAGCAGGTTGTGGAATAATAATATTAAAATATCCTATTGCTTCTAGGGGGAGCCAGGCTTAAATGGAATTCCAGGAAGAGATGGGACAGAGGTAAATGAATGTATTTGCTTAAAGGAAACCTCTAGATACTGCAAAAAATCCCAAAGATGCTTTACAGATACTGTAAAAAAATCCCAAAGGCAACTGAACTTGGTTTTTCCTTCAGTTTAGAACTGAAGAAGCTTCTTGGATGAGAAGCAAAACCTCTTCAAGGAAAAACCAAGTCCAGTTGCCTTTTGAAAAAGCACCTTTGGGACAACCATGACCTGGATGATGGAGAATCTCCATAGACCTACTTTAAAAATGTATGTCATCATACCTTGATAATCATAATTGGCATTCACCCAAGCAGAAGTAGGCAGCAGTCTTATTTTCTATCCAGAGCTGCACTCACTCAGGGAGGAGCATCTGAACTGTGTGATAAATGGAGATGAGAGCCGAAAGGAGTGGGACTTTTCCTTGCTCTCATTTTCTTTCTTTCTGACATTCTTCTATCTCTACTTAAGGAACAGGCTGCCAGGGAGGAGACAGAATTTTACAATACAATGGATCTGATCCAGGGGTGAAATCTACTTACCCTCCCAACCGGTTCGGAAGTGCACGCACGCGCATCACGTGTGCATGCTGACCCTCTGCGCATGCGCAAACTCTTCTGCGCATACACAGAGGGTAAAAAACAGGTTTTTTGATGACTGGGCGGGTGGGCAGAGCCTCACGCCACGATCGCTACCGGTTCTCTGAACCACCAGCCGCCATCGCTACCAGTTCAACCGAACTGGTCGAAACAGAAAGCATTTCTCGCCTGATCTGATCTCTTTGAATCATAATTAGGCAAAGGTAGGGATACTGTATGAGGATTTTAAAATGCCAGAAGACCACTAGCCATCAGCAAAAAGTATGAGTCTTTGCTGCCATATAGCGATGATCAGAGTTTTTGCAACCCAGATTTAGTAGCTTTAAGCTGTTGGCTGCATGGGGTCCACTAATATAAAGCAAAAAAAAATTTTTTTAGATCCAGTAAAAAAAAAAAATAAACAAATTCAGCAAGGTGTGAAGGACTGCTCCTCCCACATCATTGGCCTCACTCATAAAATCTTCAACACTCTATTTCAACTCATGTCTGCAATCTGGACTAGATCACGCAGCAACTGTAACCTTAATTCCAAGCCACACAAGGTACCTCATGGGATATTGAAAATAGCTAAACAACGGCATGGTCCAGCACAGGGATGTCAAACTCAAGGTCCGGGGACCAGATCTGGCCCACATGGTGCTTAGATTTGGCCCGTGGGGCCGACCTGGAAACAGCAAAGGACCAACCCACAGTGCCTCTGCCAATGAAAATGGAGCTCCATTTTCACTGGCAGTGGGTTGCAGGAGGCCATCACAGTCAAAAACAGAGCTCAGGAGCCCATTTTCACTGGCAGAGTGCTCGGGCCACCAGAGGTACCCCTGACACGAGTGACTTGAGCTAGCCACACTCACCCTGGCCGCCTAAGGTCAAACACAACCCTGATGCGGCCCTCAATGAAATCGAGTTTGACACTCTTGGCCTAGCATAATGCTAACTGGATTTTTATAATGTCAGCCTTTTCATACTATTGAAAGAAATTGCAACAAAATCCTTTTATTTTATTCAGGAGCTCAGATACTGCTTTGTAAAAAAACTGCGAGACAAAAATGGTGACTGAAGCATTAGCATTAACACCAGGGGTGAAATTCACTTACCTTCCCTACTGGTTCGTAAATGTGCGTGCACTGCGCATGCACAAAGCTTTCTGCACATGTGCAAAGCCTTCTGTGCATGCGCAGAGGCTTAAAATGTCACAAAAAAGCAATGTCATGATGTCTGTGCGAGTGGGCGGAGCCTCCCACAGCTGCCACTACCGGTTCGTCCGAGCTGGATAGAACTGGCTGAATTTCATCCCTGATTAACCCTTTGCACAACTTTTCAGTGGCTTTTCTGGGGGTCTGATACTAGAGAATCAGAGCCACTGTGCATTCCACCCCCACTTTGCCCAAGGCACTGGATTGAGTTCACCAAATAAAAGTCAAATTTTAAAAAATCAATTAAAGGAAGAACCTACCACTAGCTCTTAGTTCCTTTTCCTTACCCCAAGACAGATGTACATTTTAAATTAATAAATACCCTTCCCTAGTGTTGGTCCTACACCTTTTGGCTAAAAGGTGCCTGTACTAATTTAGTTAAAAAATATCTCACTTCTTTCTTTTAGGGGAAATCTGGATACAAAGGAGAAAAGGTATGGATTTCTCACCTTCTTGTATCCTCTATTCGTTGCATGCCAATAACAGGTGACTTACTGGATTTAAAGACGAAGGTTGGAGTATTTATTAATTAATGAATTGTATATCCCACATTTTCCTTTCTTTGTAAAATTTTAAACATGTCTCCAAAAAGAAAATATAAAGGGGGTGGAAATCTTGCAGTGAAGGAAGACCAAAGTTGTCACTTGCTATTGACTTTTAATGCAGAGATAATATTAACAACACTTTTTAAATCTCAGGGTGAAAGAGGCGAATGTGGAACACCAGGCATAAAAGGAGACCGAGTAAGTAACTGTCACAAATTTAACTGGGAGGAGTGGAGAGATGGTAAAGAAAGGGCTTGGAAAGAAGATAAGGAGATATGATCTACCCATGTTTTCCCGAAAATAAGAACGGGTCTTATATTAATTTTTGCTCCAAAAGATGCATTGGGCTTATTTTCTGGTTAGGTCTTGTTTTCGGGGGAAATACAGTACTAAATGCATCTGTCTGGTTGACAATCTTAACTGGGACTTATTTTGGGGGTAGGGTTTATATTATGAGCATCCTGAAAAATCATGCTAGTGCTTATTTTCCAGTTGGGTGGGTCTTATTTTGGGGGAAACAGGGTACATAGAGTTGATGTAGATATAGCCTGATCCTAAAATATCTAGATCATCGTTGTGTAAATATGATTAGGAAAGAGAGGACTGTTGGGGTGGGAATATTTTCAATGGGTGTAAAGAATACAATAGTATCGATCAGTTTTTAAATTAGCTGCCTCAACATTAACAACCTGTAGTAGACTTGCAAAAATGAATCTCTTGACAGATGCCACCAATCAGTGCGAATACTATGAGCCTGGCTAGACCTCCACCTTGAGTTGGTCAAAGGCAGCTTCCTCATTTCTTCTCTTACCTTGTAGGGTCCAGAAGGCCCAGGTGGTCCAAGAGGTCCCCGAGGTCTGCAGGTAATAGACACTAGAAAGTCTGCTTAAAGATTGTGCGGCATTCCACTCTTCTCTGTCTCTTCAGATTTAATCCTGATCCCAATTGCCGCTGTAACTGGAAGACTAGTAATTTTACAATGTTACTGCGTAATTTATTTATTTTTAATTGTATTACGATCAGAATGGAGCTAGTGAGGATTAGTGGGGATGATGCAAATGTTACATCATGAAGCTATTTTCTAACGTCATCCACAAAAGGTATTTCTTCTACAGGAAAGAATGGGATGAAATAAACTTGAAGCTCTTCAGATAATATTACTTTTTTACATCATAGTTTCCATACCTGTATTCTATCCTATATGTTTCTTATACCTTTCTCAGTTCCAATCTCTGATCCAGAAATAAATCTTAATTCTAATCCTTTGTATTGCTGCATAGTATTATATTAATATTAATATATATTATATTATATTATATTATATTATATTATATTATATTATATTATATTATATTATAGGAATAGGAATAGGAATAGGAATAGGAATAGGAATAGGAATAGGAATAGGAATAGGAATAGAATAGAATTTTATTGGCCAAGTATGATTGGACACACAAGAAATTTGTCTTGGTGCATATGCTCTCAGTGTACATACAAGAAAAGATGCATTCATCAAGAATCATAAGGTACAAATCAAATCATATTAGGAAACAATCAATATAAATTGATTGTCATACTTGTCAAAGTTACAGTCATACAGTCATTAGTGGAAGGAGATGGGTGATAGGAACGATGAGAAGATTAATAGTAGTGCAGACTTAGTAAATAGTGTGACAGTGTTGAGGGAATTATTTGTTTAGCAGAGTGATGGCATTCGGGAAAAAACTGTTCTTGTGTCTAGTTGTTCTGGTGTGCAGTGCTCTATAGCGTCGTTTTGAGGGTAGGAGTTGAAACAATTTATGTCCAGGATGTGAGGGATCTGTAAATATTTTCACAACCCTCTTTTTGACTCGTGCAGTATACAGGTCCTCAATGGAAGGCAGGTTGGTAGCAATTATTTTTTCTATTTTTTATAGTAATCTTGTTAAAAGTTCAGCAATACAAAGCATTTTTTTGTCCTCATGAGAATCCTGGCTTAGTTTTCATTGTCTCAGCCACATTAATTCAGTTGGTGTTGATAAAAATGTTGTTGAGGGTCTTTTTATTTTCTTTGACATTTAAAAAAAAAGGATGTGGTGATTTTGCCTAAAAGTTTGTAGATGACAGAAGAGAAATGAGAAAGAAAGCAGAATAAATGTCACTCACTAATCAAACATTTAATATAAAAACACAGTATGTAAATGCCATAAAAAGTATTTGCTTAGTTCCAGTAAATGAAGTTCTTTTCACACATAATTCCCTCCACAAGGGAATTTCCTACACTATGTGTAGGAAAATGTTTATACTGTTACTTGTTTGTATGCTCCAAGAACACATGGAAAATGTCCATTAGGTCCCATCTCCAGAAATCTATGGCCACCTAAGTATCTGTGGCATCTCACAAACTCTTGCCTTACAATTCCTGCTCCATCTGCCCCCATGTGTTATTAAATAGAACATAGTTTTAGGCTCTAAATAATAAGTGAACCCACTGTGCCTGGGATCCAGCAATGGTTGGGAGCTCTTACAATGTCTGTATTGAATTGATATAAAATGAATTCTGCTGCTGATTGTGATTTTGTGTGTTTTAAACTGATTGTGGACAGTTTTTATATTTGTATCTTAGTTTTAAATTTGTTTTTATTTGTTGTGAGCCACCCAGAGTTACTTACTGTAGATCACGGCTGTCAAACTCGTGGCCCGTGGGCCAGATGCAACATGCACTGCCCACGTCCACACCTGGTTTAGCGAAGGGGGGGGGGAAATTGTGATACGTCACATGACGCTGGTGTGACAACCTGAGTTTGACACCCCTGCTGTAGATGATTTGGGTGGCCACACAAATTAAATGAATCAATTAATCAATCAATCAATCAGCTAAGTTCATACATTGTGCCCAGTCATGATTTGTTTTAACCATGGTTGTTGGATAAGTCATAATAGCCTGGTCCATTGTAGCCAACATCTATTTGTGATCTGTCATAATTATAGCCTAGGGCCCACAAATATCTAGACTCGATTATGCATCCTCAGGGGTGTTGCGGCAGGTGGAAATTTGAGAACTGGTCAAACATCAACTTTTTTCAGTACCACTGCAATTTTGACCAGTCGTTGAACAAATGAACATAAGCTGAGGACTACAAGTACAATTCAGTTGCATGACTATCCCCCAGATCTTTTTCCTTTCCCAGATTAAACAAACAGTCCTTAAATTTATTGAGGTATATCAAAAGGTTGGCAGTTCAGCAGTTTGAATCCCTAGTGCCGCGTAACGGGGTGAGCTCCCGTTACTTGTCCCAGCTTCTGCCAACCTAGCAATTCGAAAGCATGTAAAAAATGCAAGTCAAAAAATAGGGACCACCTTTAGTGGGAAGGTAACAGCATTTCATGCACCTTTGGCTTTTAGTCATGCTGGCCACATGAGACGTCTTCGGACAGCACTGGCTCTTCGGCTTAGAAATGGAGATGAGTATTGCCCCCTAGAGTCAGGAGCGACTAGCACGTATGTGCAAGGGGAACCTTTATCTATGATATATAAGTACACTGGCCAGAATTACTTTCACATGAGTTGGGAGGCTATACAAATATGGTGATGGTGAGGATGATGATGATGATGATTAGATAGAGGCAGGCAGGCAGGCAGACAGACAATAGGCCGACAAGTATAAGTAAAACTGGACAGAAAGAGAAGTTACCTGGAAGAGGAAGGACACACTCCCTCTTCCATCCAGTGGCCTCTCATGGACTTTTTTTTCCTCCCTTTTCTCTCTCATCTGCAGTAGGATATGTTTTTTTCATATATACTTTATTTATTTTTATTTATTAAATTTATATGCTGCCCATCTCACTGATAAGGCAACTCTGGACAGCTTACAAAAAATTATAGTTATCCCAGAAAGACACAACTTGCTACCTATTTCAGAAGATCCATCCAGACCATTAGCAGGAATCTAATCACGGAAGGAAGGTAACACTGCTGATACCACCATTGTTGGTCAACTCTTGTTGACCCTTATTAAGCTATTCCCAGGACTACACTGTTTTTTTTAATAAATTTACAGACTGTTTGAGATAGAAATTAACACTGCTGTGCGAATATAACCAATCTTCTGATATACAGATAAATGATCTAACTACTCAACTATTACTGTCTACTGCAGTCAGTTGATCGTATCCTTATTTATCTATCATCTTAACTTGAGGCTTTGAAGATCTTTATCATGGTTTCATATTTTAACAGGGCCCCCAAGGAGTGCCAGGAGATCAAGGACCTGAAGGAGTGCAAGGATCAAAGGCAAGCATTCTAATCATCATTCGTTGATTTTCGACATCATAAAACATCTCACTTACATTTATAATCTTTGCAAGCGTGTGACCGATTCATAGCACTCGGATTTAAAGCACACCTAGAAAAAGGGAAAAACCAAACACTCTGAGTTTCGAGCTGCCCAGAGTTTCTTATAAAATAGGTAGCTATATAAATGTTGTACCTAAACAAATAAAAACAACCTATAAGCTCCTTGATTTTAAATGTTAACTATAGAAGTAAGGTTTAAAAGGGACAATGGGTTTCAAATTTGTGGAGAACTCGTCTGCTGCTTAAAACATTCTGTGAAACGTTTTTCCCAATTGGCATTTTCAGAGGTCGCTGCTTACTCTCTCCGTGTACATTATTGAAATATATAATAATCGCTCAGAAATACTACTTTTAATAAAAAGCCCTGTTTTTATCTATAATGCGTTTATGTTTCAGACATTATGACTTGGTTGTTTTTCAATGAAGGCATCACGATATCATTTGTGTCCATTTATATCATTAGTGTAATTTCTGTCATTTGTATGTTATACTCTCCAGTTTAATGGCCGATTAGGTATTGGCCAATTAATTAACAGATAAACATATTTGATAAACAAACAAACAAACAAATTACAGATATTATCTTCCCCAATTAGTCCACTGAATGGAGGTTTTACAAGACTGTCCTGTTTCCTCTGTTGTTGATTCTAGCTACCATAGCTAAACTGAAAAAAAAGTTCCTACGAAGTCACAACAGAGGTTCATCAAACAGCAAGAATCCACTCTTTCACTGCTGCTTGTAAATAGGAGATCAAGCTGCACAAATTGAAACGTTCACAATATTCCATAGCATCAAAATCCCCTTTAAGACACTTCAGTTCATTTGAACCTTTGGTATGGCTTCAAGCCTCAGGGAACTATAAAAGCACAGCTCATAAATAACATCTGGTTGAGACTTTGTATGATTTATGATTTTTTTTTTCTTTAAAGTACAAGAAAGCTATTTAGCTCCAGGGCACCTCTCCATACTACGTTGCTCTATATGCATACTAAGAATTGGATTCCCATAACTGTTTTCTTCCACTTGGATATCATATTTGAATTCTTTAGAAAATATAGTCTTCATGGTAATGGAACACATGCCTAACTCCATTAATTTTTTTCCTATTTCATGTATAAATGTTACGGTTACATAGTTGTTGCAAAGTTTACTTGTGACCTTATTTCCCTCTTATTTTATTGTTATTTTATTCATTGTATATTGGCAGTCCTTGTTTAAGGACCACTCATTCATGAGTGGTACTTAAGATGGCTCCTCAGAATTCTGTCCACCACAGCATCCTCATGGTCATCTGATCACTATTCGCTGTATTTTTTTGGCTGATTTCTTACAAGCAAAGGCAGTGGGGAAGCCAGCAGAATTAATTGACAGCTTTGCGACTGGAAGCTCTCTCTCGGCCTGGCAATTATCTAAGGACTGATAAAGTCTGTTATTGCAATTAACCCTTGGAAGGATTATTGTCTGGACTTTTCTGTGTGCGAATGCCATGAATTTACAGTAGTTAAATAAAGAGGGATTTTTCGGGACAAGGAATCGGTTTCTTGGTTCTGCTAAGGCTGGGTCAGAACAGTGTCTATGATATACTATATATACATGTTCATCTAAAATACATTTATTTATTTATTTATTTTTAAAAAATAATTTTTATTAAACAGTTTGCCTTTAAAAAACAGCAACACAAAAAACAACCACACATACATAAAAAACAAAAGACATCAAACCATAACGTATTGAACATCACATACCGTCAATGGTAATGGTCAATGGTCTATTTACTTCTCAATAGTAGTATAATAGAGTTACTCCAACTTATATATATATATACACACATTATAATATTTATTGTTCTTATCTACACATTTACAGTATATTCGTTTATATTTACATCTCTTTATTTAATGTTATTCAGTTACTCCAATTTAAGTTTCATCAGTATTAAGTTAAACATTTCCTGTTCTGGTTTCTATTTTCGAGCCAACTGTATATTTTATTCCATGTTTCATAATAGTCTGAATCCTCCCTCTCTTTCAACTCCGTAGTCATTTTATCCATCTCTGCACATTTGAGAATTTTCCTAATTACTATTTCATCTGAGGGTACGTTTATGCTCTAGAACTGCAGAACAGCATTTAGAAAACTGTGAAACCCAAATGATAATTGTCATTTGCATTCTTTTTGCTAAGTTTCTATTTTCTGTTCTGTTTTCTCAAGTTTATATAGGCTCTCCATTCCCGTAATATCTTTTGCCCTATAGCTAACTCTCACCACTTCGCTCCAGAAAATAATTATAATTAAACGAAGCATGATGATTTATTTTACAATTATCTCCTTTGAAAAAGAAAAAGAGACAGCTTACCTTCGTTAAAATCTTTTTTTTTAAGAAAAAAGTTTTTTATTTTATGAACAAACAAATATACTTATCAACATAATTAAAGCATTTATTTCTTTTACCTTTTAAGGGTGAAAGAGGCCTCCCAGGCCCTGTTGGATTGACTGGAGAAACAGGAGTCGGATTACCTGGCCCAAAGGTGAAAAAAAATGCCGGTCAATCATAGATACTTCTTGTGCAAAAGAACAAAAGAGGAGATGCGGTTAAAATAGTAGAGATTAATAATAAATGTCGATAAATAATAAAAATTTCAACTAGTACAAATGTCTTTGTATTACTTTTAGAAACTTTGAATACTTTTGAATATGCAGTATATATCGGAAAGTATTTGAAGTTTCTAAAAGATTTTCCAGGTAATACAAATGTAAATAATTATGAATTATTACCAGTAATTTATAAGTAGTATCATTTGATTGCCATGCATGAAGTTATGGGTCCTGGGATAATATTTGTTTCAATTCCTTCTCACACTCTCAAGGAGATTATAACAAAAATACTGTATTTGTCTAATAAACTGTATTTTCTTAAATTCAAACATAAAATTTCTGTTTTGAAGGGAGACATTGGCTTGACAGGCAGACCAGGCCCTCCTGGTCCACCAGGTATTGGGGAACCAGGTTTACCGGTATGTATTTGAACCTCAGGAAATTTCAGAAAGGGAAGGGTTGAAAACAATATGAAAATAAGATTTTCTGAAAATAAGATGCAAAACTCAGATCTGGTGTAAAATGAAGAACATAGTTGAGTGTCTTCTATTCATGTGCAGGTAATCCTTGACTCATGACCAGTGGTGGGTTCCTCCCGGTTCGGCCAAGTTGGTAGCGGTGACGATATGACATCACCAAATTGGTTCTCTTTGTTCGGGAGCTGGGCCCTCCCACCCCCCCACCACGTTATTCTTACATTTTATTTGGCCTGCCCCCAATCTATTTGCTGCCTCCTGAGTCCCAGCTGATCAGCTGGAAGGAAAAAAACTGTTTACACTCTTGCCACAGGGCTTCAAAGGGCTGCCCTACAGCTGATCAGTGTTAAAAGGCAGTGTGGTGATAGACTGGAACGCTCCAAGAACAAGTGGGTAGACTGGTACAGCTCTGCAAGCAGTTAAAAGCCTGGTAGACCAGTACTTCTGCTAAATCCTAAATCGATGGTCAATCACATGACCATCAAACCATGCCCACAAAATAAGCCATGCCCACAGAACTGGTAGTAAAAAATTTTAGAACCGACCCCTGCTCATGACCTTTCGTTACTAACCATTCAAACTTATGACGATACTGAAAAATGTTATTCACAAGCAATCCTTGAACTTACAACTGTTCCTACAATTATGTGATTGCAATCCAGGCACTTGGCAAGTGGCTCGTACTTAAGGCAATTGCAGCATCCTGCAATCATGTGATTGCCATTTGTGACCTTCCCTGCTGGCTCCCAATAAGCAAAGTTAATGGGTGGTGATTCACTTAACAAACATGGCAAAAGCGGTAATAAAACTGGGTGCAATCACAGGATACCTCACTTAACAATTACTCCTTAAGTATGATTTTTTGTTTTTGTTGTTGAATGTAAGTCAAGGGCTATCTATATAGCCCGGGTGTCGTCGGCCAGACAATGTCAGCTGGCGGCCCTCAGGGGTAGAGCTTTCTCTGTGGGCGCACCCACTCTTTGGAATCAACTCCCCCTTGGCCTTCGCTTGGCTCCTGACCTTCGCACCTTCTGCCGCAAATTAAAAACATGGCTGTTCACATCACCCAGCCTGGACTGAGGGGTTTTGATTATTTTAATGGGTTTTAATATATGTTTAAATTATATATTTATACATTTATGTATTTTATGTATGCATATTTATGTATTTTATGTTTTATTGGGTTTATTTTTATTTGTTGTGAACCGCCCGAGTCCTACGGAGATAGGGCGGCATATAAATTATATTAAATAAATAAATAAATAAAATAAATATCAGCAGTTTTCAAACTTGGCAACTTTAAGATGTGTCAACTTCAACTCCCAGAATTCTGTACTGACAATTGTCAGGATGTACTGTCCTTTTGCGCTGTCAATCCAAAAAGTTGTGAAAATCCCTGGTATAGGGCAATGGTGTATTGCAGCCATAAAGATCTGGCCTCACTCGGTATGAATGGTTACCATATGCCACTTTTGCAGTGGTTCTAGGGCACTGATGGCTAACCTTTTCTGGACCAAGTGCTCAAAGCACATGCATGCCCAAACCCCCAAAATGCAATACGTGCACGGCCTACGCATACGCACATGCTCCCCCACATGTGCCCTTCCCCACACAAATACACACGCACCTCCCGCATGCGCCCTGCCCCCCACACACATGCACATACGGGCCCCGCATGTGCCCTGCCCCCCCTTGCATGTGCACGCGTCCCCCCTCTCATGCTCCCCACCCCGCGCATGCATGGCAGAGACCCCATGACCAGCTGGCCAGCGGGAGGCACGTGTGCATGTACAACAGAGCTGAACTGGGGTGATGACTTGCGTGCCCACAAAGACAGCACTGTGTGCTACTTGTGGCATCAGTGCCATAGGTTCGCCATCACGGGTCTAGGGAATGCATATTAGAACTCTTCAATAAACACTGAGGTGGAAATTGCAAATTACGAGTGTTGAAAACTTCAAGCACACCTTTGTGTGATCTAATAAGGCTCCATTACTGAATCTGAGCTCAATTTTCATTATATTGCAGGATTATTGCTGGTGGGTCCTAACATTGTTAAGACGCTTATTGGGTGCTGTCATGGAAAAAATGGAATTATCATAGCTTGATACATCTTGTTGTTGCTGCAGTTCATAGCAAGTTTGTGAATTCATTGTTTTGTGAATTCATCTTGATGCTTGTAATCTTGGGCAGGTTGAAACTAGACTCCCACCACAGAGATAAATAAAATCCATATTTTGGTTGATCTGCTGTTGATTTTCACAACTTTGCTAAATTGCTTTTAAAACCTATTTTACAGGGAACTCAAGGACCCCAAGGTATTCAGGGAGAGCGAGGATCAGAAGGAGAAGGGCTTCCAGGACCAAAGGTGCAATTTTTCTTTTTCTTTTTACAAATTGGCATTTCTACATCTGAATGTATAGAGAAAAAATAGGTTCTAATTTTGTCCTACAACTCATAAATAGTACAGAGATTTCTCTCAATGGCACTGGAGGCAAGGGAGAAATTTGCTTTTCGCAAAGTCATTTTTTACAAGCCCTATCCACCCCCATAATCTGGGGTTGGTTCAGGAAACAGGACCAGGCTGCAGAAGAAGTCAAAAGGAAGCAATTTATTTAGCATAAAAAGCAATATCAATAATGTAATTATTAACACTTTTGGATTGCCACTGTTTTTTACACTCACTTCTCCCAAGAAATTAGTATTAAAGAACAGAATATATTCCTGTTTCACCAGCTGTATGTTTTAGTCATAAGGCATATAAAAAGTCTATGCAACTTTAATTTCAAATGCTTCAAATCAAAATAATGATGATTTGGAAATAGAATATCAGCAATGATTGTCAACTGACTTCCTACTATGCTTCATTTGGAAATTGCACAGTGTTAATACAGCCAGATATCTACCCTCCAGACGCAACATCCAAGTTGTCACTGGGAAAAACAGTGGGTTTTATTGGAATGAAAGGCATTCTACAAATAGTAAAGGCATGGTATTTATGGGGAGGAAACAGTGGAAAAAGAAAAGTACCAAGGCTGGTGAAACTGAAGTCTGGACATGATGGATGCCAGAAAGAGATAAGAGGGTAGTGGATTTTGGAATCCTGTATGCACTTTCAAGCAAGAATGATAGGAGCTACTTGCTTCTGTTTCCTGTTGGGATGATTACACCCAATAGATGTAGTGTTCACCGTGTTGGCACCTGAGGAATCTGGGATTCCAGGCTGGGATTCCAGCATGGCAGC
Source organism: Pituophis catenifer annectens (assembly GCF_029215685.1). NCBI lineage: Eukaryota > Metazoa > Chordata > Lepidosauria > Squamata > Colubridae > Pituophis > Pituophis catenifer. The sequence goes on along the minus strand of NW_027256881.1, from coordinate 198,142,078 downwards.
AACCAAAGAAGGAAAAGATCACCAACACTTGGGGAACAGACCGGCTTCTTCTTATATTCTCAGTTGCCCAGAAATTAGTTCCTGGTGCCTCATTCAGCTCCAAGGAAATCTAGCTTGTCTTTATCCATTCTGTACAGTATCTCAGTCCACTCTACTCTCTTGGCTGCTTGATCTACTTTTCAATGTGGTTTCCCATTCTTTCCAAGGGATGATAAACCCACATTTTAAAATAGCTGTAAAAACAGCAATGCCAGAAAGAGGGCAGTGGTTGGAAGGCTAAATGACTTTTTAACTACCATCACTCCAACGGTCAGCTTTTTATTCTTTTAAATATTGATGTAGACTTCTAAATTTAAAAGAACTGCTTTAATGCTTTATGGGCTATTCTGAAAATAACTCTTAACTGGGTTCCATCTGAATGCATCTAAGAAAACAATTTTTTTGCAAAACCAGGACAAGTTTTGACAGATGGCTAAATTCTCTGAATTAGCTGTCTGTCAATACTTGTTCCTCCCACAGCCTTATATGTGTAACAAGCCTTACTCTTGTTAGTAAGAGAGATTAGGGATGTTTTCTTGCCAACTAGTGATGTTTTGTAGAAAGGAAACAAAGTATGGAGTGTTTGACATGAAATTTGTAAGAACAGCATCACTCACCAACCTTGTTACTCAAGCAGATTAGAACTTGGCTGCCAGGATGGCACAATTTATGTCCATGTTTTTGCTGACCCAGGAAGAAGGCTAGGAGTTAGTTCATTTGGAAAAAGTAAAATCCTGCCCATCTAGCCATCTGTTTATCCATCATCTCACTTTTAATTGATACTTACCATATAATTTTGTTTTCTCCATTCAGGGAGACCGTGGTTTTGAAGGTCCAAAAGGACCTCGGGGCCAACCAGGCATTGGTATAAAAGGTGAAAAGGTAAGTACTAAATATGCCAAGGGATTGACTGCATCCAAATAAACTTGAATGCCCTGACTGATAGGCTCAAAAGGTGTAATGAAGCAAAATAAAGAGCTTGGTTTTTTTTCAGTGAATGTTGGACAATGTTATAGTGAGCCGGTAGATTTATAGCCAATAAATCTATTTTAGCATTTTCTTCTAGTAAAGGGTAAATCGAAATGAAACAGCTTTTATTCTGTGGGAAAGTTAAGTTTTAGAAGAAAAAGAAAGAAAAATTGCACATGCCTTTCAACTCCCGAGAAACATACCTATTAACTCCACTTACCTTTACTACCGGTTCACAGCCGGAGCTTCTGAGCATGTGCAGATCACCCATGATGGTGTTGTGGCGGGTGGGCGGAGCCTCCCGCCGGTTTTACTACCAGTTCTATAGAACTGGACCGAACCAAGAGCAATCCGCTACTGAATTAATTTTGGGTTAATTGTGTTTTAAAAAATAGAATGCCTGCCACTCATCTCTATTTGGATCATAATAAAATATAGTACATCTTATCTGTACTGATACTATGCAAATTGCTTGCAGTGAAGATTTCAGTTACTTGTAGGATAGCCCAAGGGTCTGCCTGCCTTAGTAACTAACCAAACTCTTATTTATCAGGGCGAAATAGGTCCACCTGGTTTGCCTGGGCCTATTGGATTACCTGGAATTGGGATTCAAGGCGAGAAAGTAAGTTGGGTACAAGCCAAGGTTTTAAAACTGTTCATATGATCATCATAATGACTTCTATTCATTTCTATAAAGTCAATATAATTTATTTCCTAGGGGGTAGAAGGCCCCAAAGGACCACTAGGACCAAGAGGGCCACCTGGGCAGGGGTTACCTGGGCCAAAGGTGCGTAAGTTCGACCCTAACAGAAATATCTTGGCTAGATATTTTTAAATCAAATAATTTTAAATAGACCAATCTTCTTCTTCATGTTTTGAAAGAGCCCATCTATTTCCAAGTTTAAGTGAATTTCTATGATTTTTTTTAAAAATACATTATTTATCTAATGGACTGCTATCCCAACTTTCCAGTCCAAAAGAGAAAGAGTGCTCAAGGCAGCCAACAGGAAAAGAAATGAAAAACAAAAGCAAACTGTGATGCTTCTTCTAAAGTCAGGAAGAATAGGAACCCATTTGGGTTTCACTAGGAACATGTTGTGTAGCATGGGAAGGAAATGGGATGGGAAACTCTAAAATCTGATATCTTGGGCCATGGAGTCCCTTTTTCCTAGTGTTGAGGGAATTAGCATCTGGCCTGGCTAACATCAAAGTTTCTAACTCTATTGCAAAACATGTTGTTTAAGGGTGATCAGGGTTTACCAGGAGAAACTGGAGCTCCAGGAGAAAGAGGCCTTGGAGAACCTGGTGCAAAGGTACAGTAGTCCTTAAAATGTTGAACATTTAAAATGTGGATTTTCTAGGGATAAGTATCACCGACATGCTGATGATACTGAATTATACATCTCTGCCTCTAGTCTCTCAAGTGATGCCGTTGAGATTCTTTCTCAGTATCTGGAGGTTGTAACGGTCTAGGCAAGGAGGAACTGGTTCTGATTGAAGACTGAATAACTGTGGGGTTTTAGGTCTGCAGAGTTGTCATTGTTAAGTATAGGTGAGGTACCTACACTCCCCCTATCAGACTTCATGTGCACTTTGGAGGTCTTCCTGGGATTGTGGCTCTGCTTAAGGAACTGAGGGCACCTGCGGCCAAAAGGACTTTGCAGGAATCTATTTTGAGCACTGGTTGCGTCTTTTCCTGGATTGGAGGAGTCTGCTCCTAGTCACGCATCCCTTTGTTACTTCCCATTTGAATCATTGCATGGGTCTGCCCATGAAGAACTTTTGGAAACTGAGCCTGGTTCAGAAAGAGGTGACATAATTGGTTTGCACACATGATGTGAGCTGCACTGGCTTCCAATAGGTTTCCAAGCACAATTCAAATGCTGATTATAATCCATAAAGCCCTATATGGTGTAGGGCCAAGATTCTTAAGCACCCACCCAGCACTTGTAATAATGTCTGTGCTTCCCACCAGATCCAGCAGAGGGGCATGTTCCAGGTTGCTTCTATGAATCAATGTCATCCTGTGGAAATTAGGACTTTTTCAGTTAGAGCAACTGCCTGTAGAACACATTCCCCCCCCCTCACTTCTTCTTGGCTTTTTGGAAGGCCATAAAAACCTGGGTGTTGCTTCAGACTTTAGGATCAGGATATTTGTGGAGTCTGGTTTGTGTTTTTGCTGTCTGCTGATGGAAGTGTTTATTATTGCCTGGCATCTTTTACCCCCTTGTTTTTATATTTATGTTTCTATTTTTACACTTATTAGCCCCCCAGAGTTATTTAATTAGGTTATTCTATAGTTATCTAATTAGTCTGAACAGCCATTTAGATTTATATAAGTTAAGTAAATAAACAAAACCTTAAAATACATTATGTATCTGATCAGAGAATGCATACAATTGGGAAATCCAGATATCTGTCTCAATCCAAAAATATACACACTTGGAAGGAGATAGTCTGCGCAGCATTGTGTCTATACAGCTAAGAGCAGAGAGAAGCCGGCTCTCGGCTATTCAATTCCAGGTCCGTGCAGCTCTACAAAAGACCAGCAGCCAAAGATGGTTTGCAAGGCTTTAATCACCGAACACAGCCAAATCACAGTACAAGTTGAGTAATAGGTTCAAAGTCAGCGCTGAGAGCAGTCGCTTCTCAGCACTATTTATCCATTATTTCCTGTTTAAGCCATCATCCGGCAGCTAAAGCCACCACCCCCATCAGCTGTTCGTCGGTTCTTTGTATTTCCCGCCCTCTGCGTGTCTCCGGTAGGGAAGATCTCAAATGATGATCACATGATCACAAGACATTGCAACTGGTCATAAGGGCAAGCTGGTTGTCAAGGGCCTAGGTCATGATCATGTGACCACAGGAGTGCTGGAATGGCCACTTGAGGCCTGATCATAACTAGTTGTCAATACTGTCATAACTTTGAATGGTCACTAAATGAGTGTTCATAAGGCGAGGACCACTTATAATCTTTTGCATGCATTTCCCAGCCTGTCTGCTTTTCAGTTCTGCATTAAATAAAATCCAGGCTGTCCTGTTTCTTTTAACAACTTTTCTCTTTCTCCCTTACAACAGGGGGAACCAGGTAATTCAGGTTTGGCAGGATTACCTGGGCTTCCAGGAGAAGATGGTGCACCAGGACAAAAGGTTTGCTTGCTATTTTTTTAAAATAGGCAGAAAGTGCCTTTCCATAAGAAATAAAACAATAAAGTATAATGTATAAAATAATGCATTCATGATTGTCTTAAGGCAATTACCAGTACTAATGCAATATATTTGTGTTGTTGAAGCTGACTTCAGTGGCATTATACATAAATGGGCTACATAATTATCTGACGCATCCATCTGGATTTGAGGACAAATAGGTGTTTGAGTGTATGCAGGACATTTAAAGAGTACCTGTATTTGTCTACAACTCTTTAAAACAGCTGCATCTTTTTTTCAGTCCTTTGAGGTAGACTGAATCAGGAAATGGATTCCAGAAGAATGTGGAAATCTACTGATACAAACAAACTACTGTCACAGAATCTGGAAAATGTTATTATTTTCTCTTCCATCCCTCTTATATCCCAGGGAGATACATCTGAGTCAATGGGAGTTTCTTTCTAGTGTTTTCTTCATATCTTGGACTTAAAACATATTTTTGTAACTGTCATCGCATACTTTCTCCAAGATTTATCTCTGGTTCACCACATTTTTCTGGAATTAGACAGTTGTGTCTGCAGCTCAACTGCAAAGGAGAAAGCACATTTAGTTTAAGGAATTGCAAGTAGGTGCTTGTGTGCTCCTACATACCTACGTCTTACTGATGAAAATGGGCTCTGATAAATAGGTAATATTTCTATTTCTATGTGGTCTATTCTAATCATATAGTTGTCTACTGTATTTCCCCGAAAATAAGACCCTGTCTTATATTTTTTTGAACCCTGAAAGAAGCGCTTGGCCTTATTGCCATGCGCTCAAAAGCCCGAATGGGCTTATTATCAGGGGATGTCTTATTTTGGGGGAAACAGTATTCTAACCACCAATTTGCCAAAATCACTACAGTTAAATGTATGTTGCAACATCATGACATTAGCTGCACTAGCAATGCTTTATACTAGCATTGTTGGGTTGTACACAATAAGTAACAGGTAGGCTTTGCATTGACATTTGTGTTTCCTCGTTTGTCTTTGCCTTGCCTCCCCTGTGCTAAGTAAGTCAACATATAGTAAAAAATAATATAGATCTCTATGTCATATTGCTCAGTCTACTATATATAAGATTTACTGCTTGCACAATCCTCCCCATGCATCATCTTGTCATAATTCTTGCACTTGCTTTATACGGAAGATTAAGCAATAAAACTCAGAGATTATAGAAGTGGGCTGAGACTGGTGGTATTCCTTTTTTAGAGAACTAAAAGTCAAAAGACATGATTAGCTAATCCATCTTCCTTTCATATGTTAAAAAAAATGGAATAAATGGTGGGGAAACACAGGAAGGTTGCAAGTAGAAGATGATATATGGGCTCCATCGAATTCTTTAAAGAATACATGGTAGTGGGAAATAAAAAGTGCTCGATTAAAAGCATTGTGTGTTGTGACCCAGGCCCAAGTAGGTAGTAATAGACACCAATAGTTCCAAAATAAACAAACTTTATTAGAACAGCTAAGAATTAACTCATTCTCAGTGTAGTCCAAACTAAATCAAAACAAAGTATTCATAAAGTCTTATCACCAACCTTGGTATAATTAGGCAAACTGCCAAAGGCTTCTCTTGGCAAAAGTTCAGAAGCAGAAGACGCCGAGCAAGATAAGAAACAAGTCTCTCAACGTTGTTTTCCGACAAAGAGGCCAAGAGCCGTTGCTGGTCTTTTAAGCCTTATGGGAGGGGCCAATCATCTCTTGGCCCTACTCCCGAGTCGTCCTCACTGCTTTAGCCGCTCTGCCTTCTGGCAGCTCTTCTCATAGGTGCACTAGGAACAGGCTCCTCCTGTTCCTCTGCTTCTCTACTGTCAGCCTCTGGAGGCTCCGGAGTCAGCACATCACTCCCCGATGGCCCTGGCCCCATCTCTGCCTCTGACGCAGAGTCCTCATCCGGGCCTTCCCCAGCCTTCAGGACTGGCCCCTGTTCTTCCTCATCACTGTCTGACTCCACTGCCAGTTCCGCAGGCTGCTGGCGGACCACAACATTGTAAGATTGCACATATGTGCCTTTTCTCGAAGACATACTGTATTGTAGGATGCCATCCAGGGACTTCCATATTCACAGAGACATAATCTCGTAATACCTATGCTGCACCAAAATATTTAATGCTCATATACTATGCTGTATTACAGGGAGAACCAGGTTTACCTGGCCCACGTGGTCCAGAAGGTGCTCCTGGAATTGGAATTCAGGGTGAAAAGGCAAGGAATTTTATGTTCATTGTTTCTGGAATGATCATGCCAAAATAAATAAAATACGTTTCCATTATTAGAGGTATGAAAAGCTTTTTGGAAAATGGCTTTTATCAACCTTTTTTTGTTTTGTTTAGAAATTTAGTGCCAGATTTTGAGAATGTCCTTTCTTCTCTTCATTTCCTTCCTTAACTCAGATTGTCCCAGTCCTTTAGACCCAATGTTAAAGATGCATTGATGCAAGAAATAATTGTCTACTTCTAATTGTACTGACCAAAGTAAAATGTCTGTCTTTAGGTACAAATATATACTGAATTTTCCAATGTCCCTTGCATTTGCATTTTTTTTTCTTCAAGAAAGTTAAAGCATATGTTGTCTGAATGCTTTTTAAAACTTTTCCTAGGGCGATCAAGGTCAAAGAGGAATACGTGGTTTATCTGGACCGACCGGAGTCCCTGGGCCTGCCGGAGCTAAAGTATTACATTATTTTTGTTCTTATTATGATAGTTGGTCTCTCAGAAAACTTTGTGACTAAGATTTCACCGGATATGGTCAAACTAGCCATGATGTATACCATATACCGTAGCTTGCCATCACATTGCTTATTTATTTATTTAATTGATTTATATAGCTGCCTATCTTACATACGTGAGACTAAGCGGCTTATAATAAAAATAATCAGCATCAAAAGGCACTCCACCTACATTGGAAGTCCCTTCCTCCATGCTCATCCTGATCTGGTTTGCCAAATGAATAACCTACTTCAGAGCAGCTTTGTTAAGTTTGGTATATCAGTTTAGGATTATCAGAATTTTAATATTAACTCATTTGGTGGAAGGTGGATTTAGGAAGCCTTTGTTAAAGATTTAGGCAAAAGGACAGAGAAACTAATCTGCGATTAGAATTGGTTCTCCTTTTTAAAAAGTGTCCATAAAGTTTTAGTGACATAGGGAATGTATCTGATTTTTCTTTTCAGATATAAAATGGGAAGTTATTTTTAAAAAATTTAAAAATTGCAATAATCTATGTACAACCACAGAATTCAATTTTTTTAACATAGGGGAAAGGTTTACCCCCGATATCAAGAAATATAAGTTTACTAAATTCACTATGTGAGTGTTTTTCAACCTCAAGAACTTTATCATGTTTAGACTTCAACCCCCAAAATTCTCCAATCAGAATTTCTGGAGAATTCTGGGAGTTGAAATTCATACTTTGTAAAGTTCCCCGAGGTTGAGAAATATTGCACTAAGTAATACTCCTTTGAAAACTTTGTTTTCTTTCTTATGGCAGGGTGAACCTGGTTCCCCAGGACGTCTGGGAATGCCAGGGCTTCCAGGACGTGCCATTACAGGACCCAAGGTAACAAATGTATTCTTTAAAAAAAACTTCCAGTGTTGGAGCATTCACAATTTCTGGAGGCAACTTGTTCCACTGATTAACTGTTCTGTCAGGAAATTTCTCCTTAGTTCTAAGATGCTTCTCTCCTTGATTAGTTTCCACCCATTGTTTCTTGTCCTGCCCTCAGGTGCTTTGGAGAATAGATTGACTCCCTCTTCTTTGTGGGAGCCCCTGAGATATTTGATATTCATTAATTTTACAATATCTGGTACACTTGCATGGACATTTCCTAAGCATTCTAATCAGAGGTAGGATTCATTTACCTCCCTACCGGTTCGCAAATGTGGACGGCCACCTCTGCACATGCACACGGCCTTCTGCGCATTCGCAGTAGTCACACATTATGTCCAGGGGGTGGGCGGAGCCTCCCGGAGTCACCGCTACCGGTTCGCACGATCCGGAGAGAACCGGCTGAATCCCACCACTGATTCTAATGAACAAAAAATGGCCTAGATGAGTATATGCAGGGCTGTTCTCTTTAATTCTTCCTATAGTTTTTATTGTAAAACAGGGACAGGGAACAAATTCACCAGCTGCATCCAGTTTCCTTATTTTCTGGCAGATTAGACAGTATCAGAAAATGAAACTTAAGAAAAGGAAGCTGAACCAAAAGTAATTTTTCTTACAGTATCTCCTTTAACTGGATGTATTGAAATGAAAGGGATAGGGTTGCTAGAATTTCAGAACTGAATAATTTCCATCTTAGAACCAATTTATAATTCACTATACAGGTAGTCCTTGAGTTACGATCGTAATGGAGCCTGCCCATTACAATAATAAATTTTATCGGTAGTAAAACAGGTCACTCACATGATCAACCCAATTCTATAAAACTTTTTGCAGTGGTCATTAAGCAGATGTGGTCATAAAACAACTGCTGCAGTTCTCAGGCAACCACTGCAGTCATAAAGCAAACCCATTATTCATTATGCGCTGGTTTTCAGCAAAATTGTCATAAAAGGTGACCATGGAATGCTACAAATGGCCGTAAATGTGGCCATGTTACCAAATATCCAAAGTACAGTCAAGTGACTGGGGGGTGGGGGTGGGGAGAGTGTTGGAACTTTGAATCCACATCATAAGCCCCCTTTTTCAGGTAGATCATAACTCTAAATGCTCACTAAGTGACCAATTATAAATCGAGAACTACCTGTATTAGGCCAGAGACTCCTTTGGGTTCTAAGAACTTTCTTATGAATTAGCAAGGAGGTGGTTCTTTTACAAAACCATCCCATGTTTTTATCACTCTATTAAGTCAGGGGTGGGTTCCACTTACCTTCGCTACTGGTTCGCTCTCGTGAACGCACACACGCTTTGCGCACGCACTTCGCTTCTGCACATGTGGAGACACTTCTGCGCATGTGCAGAGCATTTTTGATGATATCTGGGCGGGTGGGCGGAGCCTCCTGCTGTCGCCACTACAGGTTCACCCAAACCGAGGCAAACTGGGAGCAACCCACCACTGTATTAAGTGCCCACCTCAACGTAAGCATGTCCAGTGCATTCTACAGGAAGAATTCCCTCCTATACTGTGAAAAGCACTCAGTGTAGGACAAAGCAGAAAAACACGGAGCAGTTTTATCTACTATTCATTTTGCTCAAAGGAGAAAAGAATGGCCTCCCTTGAGCTACTATTGCCAGATGAGCCAGCCTGTGAGCCAGATTAGGACTATAAATTTGAGGTCCTAATAGTGTCTGTTCTTGTGCTTCCTGATGAGGCTGGAAAAAGTTGATGTTCTAGTCCAAGCAGTGGTGGGTTGCTCCCGGTTCGCACAGGTTTGCAAGAACCGGTAGTAAACATTTGTAGTAGTTCGGAGAACCGGTAATAACATTGGCTGGCCACGCCCCCGAACCGGTCCCCGGCCTGGCTGCCGCTCGCTTACCCCGTCTACCTCATCAGAGGCTTTTTTTTTTTTTTTAACTTTTAAAAGCATTTTTTCTACCAGCTCTTCGGCTGAAAAAATGCTTTTAAAAGTAAAAAAAAAAGCCTCTGATGATTGTGCGGTTCAGCTGGGATCATCAGAGGCTTTTAAAAGCATTTTTTCTACATACAGTTGAAGAGGTTGTAGGGGAAAAAATGCCTTTAAAAGCCTCTGGCGATCCCAGCTGAGTTGCCTGATCGTCAGAGGTTTTTAAAAGCATTTTTTTCTGCAACCTCTTAACGTTGTAGAAAAAATGCTTTTAAAAGTTAAAAAAAAAAAGTTGGCCATGCCCACCCAGTCACGTTACCCCCCCACCAAGCCACGCCCACAAAATAAGCCACGCCCACAGAACCGGTAGTAAAAAAAATTGGACCCCTGAGTCCAAGATTGGGGGGACCAAGTGACTTTGAACCAATCATTTTCTCTCATTCTAACTGACTCTCGGGGTTATAATTATGAAGAAAATAGGAGGAAGTAATACTAGCTTGGATGCCTTAAACTCTTGTCACAAAAGGTTTGTCAAAAATCCAATAGATAGATGGAACAACAATAGCAACAACAAAATCACTGTTTTCCTTGTAATTGAAGGGTGATATTGGATTACCTGGACCATCTGGACCAATTGGAGAGCAAGGGATAGGGATTCCTGGGGCTAAGGTAACAACCATATTGGTAAATCAGTTCCTTTAAAGGAGAAGTATTTTATGGAGTGTAACTGCAGCTATAATAACATGTAAATATGTCCCTTTTTTTGCAAAAAGGGTGATCGTGGACACCCAGGACCTCCTGGTCCATTTGGCCCCAAAGGAGATGGCTATCCAGGCCTACCTGTAAGTAGCCAACATTTGCTGTTACTTAAAAAGAATGTTGAACAGTGAATCACAATAAGAAAGAGTAGGAACTGTATGCAATTCAGAACCATTAACAGTTAAATCTATTTACTTCCCTACACCAGGGTCTTCCTGGTCTTCCTGGAGCTCCTGGAGAGCCAGGCCCTGATGGGATTGGATTACCTGGACCAAAGGTGCACTTTATATAGTGTGATTATATGTATATATTAGATAAATAGTGTTACATAAGATAAATTGTATGTACAAAGTGTACATAAGATAAAAAGAGAGAGGAGAGAGAGAGAGAGAGAGAGAGAGAGAGAGAGAGAGAGAGAGAGAGAGAATATATTAGGTTTATTGTTATATAAAGTAAACAGCTGAGGCTGTATGCTATTACCTTATTTTACTGTGCCAAAGTGAATAGGAAGTCAATGCTTGTTTTTTCTTTTACTGTTTACCCTAAACTTTTTCTTCTTTCCTTGCTATAGTTTAGCATAATGCACAAATTGAACCATAGATTCAAAACACATATCTACTTTGTCTTGCTATATCCTTTGCCTGTTTTGAGAAAAAGTCTATGAATTGTACCTCACAAATAAATTTGTATGGTTAATACATTGCATCTACATCTGTTTACTATTCAAATAATCAAATAATATCTGCCTATCCCACGTCCTTTGGAGGGACTTGATAGAAGGATAAAATGCCAAACCTAGTCTAAACATTTGGCCAAGTGGGCAACCAACTATAATAATAATTATATTATATGAGCCATGGTGGCACAGTGGCTAGAGTGCAGTACTGCAGCCTACTTCTGCTGACTGCCGGCTGCCTGTAATTTGGCAGGTTGAATCTCACCAGGCTCAAGGTTGACTCAGCCTTCCATCCTTCCAAGGTCGGTAAAATGAGGACCCAGATTGTTGGGGGAAATATGCTGACTCTGTAAATAGCATAGAGAGGGCTGTGAAGCATTGTAAAGCAGTATATAAGTCTAAGTGATATTGCTATATCTTGTGACAATATCTTTAATGCCATCAAACAACATCTGCCTTTTCCAGGTCCTTGGAAAGGACTTAATGGATAGATAAAAATGCCAAATCCAGTCTAAAATCTGACTGACTATGCAACCAACAATACTAATTTGAAATGTTTACAAATATACATTTTAGGGTGATCCAGGTACAAGAGGACCAACTGGTCTCCCAGGTGCAACAGGAGAAGGCCTTCCAGGACCAAAAGTAAGTCACAATCAGAATTTCTTTTGGATCATCAAACATCGAAAATAATTATTATCTTCTCTATTGTATGTAGTTAGTTTACTATTCATATTAATGTAAGAGAAATTAATGTCATAACTAATATTTTGTGAATAAAAAGACAAGAAAATGAAAACTTAGCAAAATGCAATTCAAATAATAATAAAGATATATTGAAAGAAATATAAAAGCTTACCATTCTTGTTGCAGGACTCGTTGAAATGTTACTTTTAGATTTATTTTTATTTATTTATTTAGCAAATTTATATAGCTCTCAACTCACACATGGGTGAATCTAGGTATCTGGAAAAATTTTAAAAATCATAGATAATTTCAGAAATCATAGTTTGCTCCTGGGAAGTATTTTGAGGTAAAATATAAAGAAAATAAAGATTAAGGTAGAGATTTTTTAAAAGGGACGTGGTGGCTAAGTGGTTAAGACCAGGGGTGAAATGCTACCAATTTGTGCCAGTTCGGGCAAACTGGTAGCAGGTGGTTTGGAGAACCAGTAGCAGCGGCAGCATGAGGCTCCACCCACCCGCCCGTACATCATTACTTCCTGGTTTTAACCAGGAAGTGACCTGTTTTGACCCTCCGTGCATGCACAGAAGGCTTTGCGCATGCGCAGAGGGTCCAAAATCACATGTGACGCGCAGGCGCACTTCCAAACCAGTAGGGAAGGTAAGTAGATTTCACCCCTGGTTAAGACGCCGAGCTTGTCGATCAGAAGGTCGGCAGTTCAGCGGTTCGAATCCCTAGCACCCCATTACTTGTCCCAGCTTCTGCAAACTAGAAGTTCGAAAGCACTAAAAAATGTAAGTAGAAAAATAGGGACCACTTTGGTGGGAAGGTAACAGCGCTCCGTGTGCCTTCAGTGTTTCGTCATGCCAGCCACATGACCATGGAGATGTCTTCGGACAGTGCTGGCTCTTCGGCTTAGAAATGGAGATGAGCATTGCCCCTAGAGCAGAAACGACTAGCACGCATGTGCGGGAGAACTTTTACCTTTATATCAAGTTTTTGCAACTTCTCAACTTCTTCACTAAGATACAAGTCATTCAATTTAGTTGCTTTAATGGAGCCACCACTTATGGGAACAAGCTGGTCATTTTGCTATGACTGGGGTCAGACTGTCCTTTTGCCTTAGAAATCTTTCTTGGGCCACCTGTTACTAGGCTGGCTGTAGCAAGTAGGAATGCCACTATAATTAATAATAATCATTGATATGTCACTTTAAAAAATGCAGGTCTAATGAATCATGCACAAACTACTTCTAGTTGGAACAATCTAGAATAAAAAGGTAAAATATTCCTTGAATCGTATTTGACCCCTGGTGGCTTCACAGATACATCTATGTTGTATTCTAGGCAGCCCAATAAAGGTGGTACTGTATGTTACTGTCATCTTCTTGGATGTTTCTTAGACTTTTTGATATAGTCTACTCTTTACCCAATATAATTTCCTTCCAAGTGTATATAAATAGAACTATCCTAAGGCAGCCATGTTTATTTGAAAAAAAAGCAGCCCTAACATATAAAATCAAGAAATACTTCTAGCATAACTACAATTAGAGTTAAATTAAGATATACAGATTGCAAACAGGAGAAATTTCAAGAAGCTTTGTGATTTTTATACAGATTTTAGATACCAGCAAAATGGAATATGGTGGCATGTATGATATCTTTAATGATGGCTATACTTTTTTCCCTCAGGGAAATATTGGACGACAAGGGCCTCCCGGTGCTTTAGGCCCACCTGGTGAAGGTATACAAGGACCAAAGGTATCATGATTTCTTGGACACTTAGATATAACATAAATAGAAAAGCAGACTTCACAAATTAGAAATATATATTTTCAGTCAAATTTAGAAAATAAGATTGTATTTAATATACAATAAAATTGTCATCTGTTCTGTCAATTAATTATAATTAGGGTGAACAGGGAATTCAAGGAATGCCAGGACCACGTGGGCCTCCTGGAGAAGGACTTCTTGGACCAAAGGTATGTGCTATAATTTTACACAAACATCCAGCTTAACTCTGTAGATACGGACTCTGCGTTATCAAGAGGCAACATGGACATTTAATGCTCCCAAGCAACCTCTCAGAGAACCTTCCAAGAGATGAAAAAATATTTTTATTTATTTAATATTTATTTATTTATCGAATTTTAAAATTGCCCATTTCCCTCACAGAGAGAAATAAAACAAAATATTATTTGTACAAATAAATATGTACAAATAAAATATTAAAACATAAAAGCAATATTTAAAAGTTTAAATAAAAAAACGGTAAGGATGATTAAAAACCAATGTTAAAAGTTAACAAAAAGACTGGAAACAATGCAATTTGATCTTACTGCACTAGCAGATTATCATTTGACAGCATAGTTCAGGCTAGATGATCGCTGATTGGGAACAATGAGGAATCTGCTACGTTTTTCTAAGGCAATTATTATTATATTTTCTAATTACTTGTAACATTCCTCTAAAGAAAACAATACGTTTATGATTTGATGGACCTGGCCCATTTGTTTACTTGATTGCTGAATGTAATTCCTGAACTGCCTTTTTTTCTTTCTTTCTGTTCTGTTCAATTGTGTCCGATTATCAGAGATTGCCTGGACGAATCTCTGCAATTTTCTTGGCAAAGTTTTTCAGAAGTAGTTTGTTGCCTCCACCCTAATGCTGAGAGAAAGTGACCATCCCAAGGTTGTCTAGCTAGCTTCATGCCTAGGGGGGGAGTAGAATTACAGTTTCCCAGTTTTTAGCCTGATGCCTTAACCATTATGCCAAATTGACTCTCAATGCATCTTGCCCATATAATAAATATTTTCCTGCAAATTCTCCTCTGCCTACCAATAACTGTGGCAATAAATACTTAGGCATTTAGAATGGGAAATTGTAAGCCAAGGATAGGCTTCCTAATGCCCATGATTATCAATATAACTCCAAATATTTCCCTTGGTGCTCACCTCATCTGACCTTGAAAAATAATAACTAAAATGGCAAAATATTAGCCTCAAACATCCTATTGATTAAGGATAAGCATTATTACAAAGAAAGAAAGAAAGAAAAAGATGGGCAGCTGCAATACCAAGCAACTTGGATGTGAACTCATCTGCCCAGAAAAAGGCAAAGGGAGATCACAAGGTAATCCTTGGCTAATGACCACTCATATTATTATTATTTATTAGTTTAATTTATATGCCGCCTTTCTCCGGAGACTCAGGGCGGCTTACAATGCGTTAAACAATAGCCTTCATACTATATACCTGCTTAGTAGGGCTCTTGGCCCCCCCAAGCGGTGTTCTTTTTTATACAAAGTCATCTTATTGCCCCCACAAACCGGGTCCTCATTTTACCTACCTTGAAAGGATGGAAGGCTGAGTCAACCTTGAGCCTGGTGAGATTCGAACTTGCAGTAATTGCAGGCAGCTGATGCTAGTTAACAGCACTTTAGTCTGCTGCGCCACCAATGCATTCAGTGACATTCAAAGTTACGATGGCACTGAGCAATTTACATTACATTTAAATAAGATGCTTTACAGATGTTGTGTAACTAATTCAAAGGGTGATCGTGGAACTGCAGGGGAAAGAGGAAGAAAAGGCGAAAAGGGCAATATGGGAGACCCTGGAACAGCAGGAGAACCCGTAAGTACATAAACCCTGTCCATCAGATGCTGCAGAGCATGTTGCCAAAACGCTGTAGGTGCATACATCTTAAGTATCAGCATTAGTTTCAAGCAAATAATTTAGCTTACAGAATAGGTACTGACCCTTCTTTTGAGGGTCCAGAACAATTCTTAAGAAGAATGCAGAAGATCCTCGATTTACAATCATTCATTTAGCAACCATGTGAAGTTACAAAGGCATTGAGAAAGTGACTGGCAGACAGTACTCGCACTTATACCATGACTATCACAGCATGGTAAAGCGATCCAAATTTGGGCATTTGGCAATCAGCATACATCCCAGGTCAATGCAACCTTCCCAGCCAGCCTCTGACAAGTGTAGTCAATGGGGGAAGTTGGATTTGCTTATTGACCGTGTCATTCACTTAACAACTGAAATGTTTTGCTTAACAACCATGGAAAAAAGGTCATAAAACTGAGTGCAACTAACAGCCACCTTGCTTAGCAATGGAAATTCTGGTCCCAATTGTGGTGATAATTTGAGGTCTACCTATAATTTGAGTAGATTAACTTTCTGGATGATAGTTCCATCTTGAAAAATTGGGTTGAACTATCTGTGATGAGTAGAATAACAGAATTCAAAACCAGAAGCACAATTATACTTTCCTAATATTTCAAATAAAATTATAATAGAGAATTGTTGCTTTCTGAACATGTTATCAGTGGGCTCCTTGGTGCTTTCTGAACTTGATTGTTTTCTTGCAGACATTTCATTACTAAGCTAGGCAATGCTCATTGCATCAATGCTAGAAAGGACTAGGGTTTACTCTCTTTTTATATACTAGTGACTTGCCCTTAGTGGTTCCTTGATTAGGCTGTTGTATACTCTTAGCTTGTTTGTCTGAGTTGGTAGTTCCTTGATTGGGGTATTATTTACTTCTTGATTCATGGTCTAGCATTAATCTCTGCTTATCTGGCTGTTGATTGCTGGTGAGGAGATATTTCAGTCTTTTTGTTTCTTTGTTTCTTTTTTACTTTTGGATTGTCTCTTGAATTGTATACATATGTTGTTTATCTCTATATTCTTGTTAATGGCTAATTTGACTAAGTGCCAGTCTTCATTGAATTATTTAGCATTTTTGGATTTGGCTTGGTCTAGAATGCTCACAGTTTCCCAGTTGAAACTATGGTTCAGTCTGTCCATGTGTTGTGAAATTAAGGAGTTTTCATCCCACTGATGATGTTACCTAGTTTGGTAATGAAATGTCTGCAAGAAAACAACCAATCTCAGAGAGTACCAAGAACCCCACAGTTGAATCCTGAGCTACAAATATTCTCTTCTATCAGAAACAATTCATCTTATGTCAACATATATTGCCAGACTGCATTTTGCAGTCATGGGATTGCTTCCACCAAAAGTAATAGAATTACTCTCTTTATAAGGAGGTTTTAAATTTGACACTTAAGAACAAGGAATGGGAGAAACTTTTTCATCAGTAAAGTAGCTGGCAATATCCCCCCCACCTTTTTCTAGGTTGGAGACATGGCAAATATCTTTGGGGACTCTCCAATCTTTCCCAAGCATAGCCTCTGGCCCTCACTCTTCCTAGTCTAATCGCCCCTTGGAAGAAACTAGTTATAGAAGATGGCAGGTAGGCTCGGGAGGAAATTCTCCCTATCTCCAACAGAAAGAGTAGGAGCAGGTGATCCTGTTTTCATAGGATGGTTGGCCAGGTTCCTATGATTATATGTGCACTGATTTAGATTGCTTTCTATATCATCAAACCTTAATGATGAATTAGAAATAATAATAAAATAAATTGCCTTTTCAGGGTAAAACTGGACCCAAAGGAGTACAAGGTCTAACAGTAAGCAATCTTTTTCAGAATCAAGTTTAGTTATGCTGTGTTGTTCTCAATTAATGTGTCCCTAATAATAATTACGAAAGTGTGGGAAATGAATTATTAATTGCTTAAAGTATATATAAAATGGATATCAGTGCATGATTTGTTTTAAATTGTTTTAAAATGTACCTGTAATTTCCTTTCAAGTGGGAGAAAAAGAGCACAGAAGATATCCCTCTGCCTTTTAAAGACTGTTTCAGTGATTTATTCCCAATGATTTATTCTATGGGTTCTGAGCACAACAGTTTTTCTAAAACTTAATATTTCTGTCTGTAAGGGGTCACATGATAAAAAATCTAAGAAAATCAAATTATCTCAGTAATAAGAGGCATCAAATAAATGAAATAAAGTAAAAAATTATACTGTAAATGTAATCTTCCTTCCTTCCTTCTTTCCTCCTTCCCTCCCTTTCTCCTCTACAACTAGTAGGCCAACACCAAACTATGCTTATGTAGGTATATGTAATATCTATGTATGAACATGCATGCACAAACAGAAATTGGTCTGTTTGCCAAAGTAAAATGAATTGATTAGATTGCATGTTTCCTAGAGCTTCAGGTGTAATGGCACCTGCTGGTTATGCTGGAGTTCTTCAGAAAGATAAATGGAGTTTCAGTGTGCTCCACTCTGACTTAGGGAAAGGGATATTAGTTGCTTGGATTAATTTGTTCTCAATGTCCATTACCAACTAGATGATGCTCTGCCTGGAAATGAATGAAAAATTGTCTATGGTAGTAATTATGCATATATATCAATCTGTTTACAAGTTACAAATTACAGCAGCTGGCAGTTTGTAGCCAATCTCGGCTACAAGACAGACAGAGAATTGGCTTTCCCCACCCAGTAATAATCCCCCATACTTGATCCAAATGTTCACAGTGGCATACCTGGAGAACTGAAGTAAAATATTTTTTGTATATTTTACAAAATATTGTAAAATAATTGTTGGCAAAATGCAAGAAGATCAGAGATTTTCTCACACAGAAATATTTTATTTGAGGAATTTTAAGATGTTGGAATTATATTGTTCTATATAAAGAACAATGTTATATGTCTAATCGTACTTTGCAAGTATTTTAAGTATTGGTGATGAATAAGATGACTTTCAGTGCATGAAAATATGAGATTATTCTAAGTATAATAAACACTATTTTTATGTATTTTTTCCAAAGGCCATGTTATAAATTGCTGAAAATGAAACAGTTCTGTAATACTATATGTGTATTTCTTTTCTAACATAGAGAGAAGATATAATTAAGTTAATTAAAGAGATATGTGGTAAGTTTGCAATCTGTCTTGCCATATCCTAGGGCAGCTTCTTATTCTTTTCCCCAAATTGGAAAATTATTAGAATACTCTTTACTCAAAGATAAAATGAAAATGCCAACAATCAGGTTACTCCTGTGGAATCTGAAAAGCACTGAAGACTTGGGTTTTTCCCCAAGCAAAGGGGTAGGGAGGGGTGGGTGATGTGGGACTGTATGTGTGATGGAATGTGTCTATGAAGGGAGAGGTGGAATGATGGACTATAGTGAAGCTGCAGTTTCTGAGAAACACGGGAGCACATTCCAAGGAGGGGGATAAGACAAGGGGCAGCCCAGTCCAGAGCTAGATAAGAGACAGAGGGAGAGAGTCCAAATATCCATTCCCTAGAATCTCCCAGGGTAGATCCATTAGAGTGAGAGTAGTAAAGGTTTAGTCTGGCAAGATACTGTCTATTGAGGATAAACAAAGAATTGAACATTGGTGTTGTTATATGTTGTTCTCTGGCTGGGGCTAATGGTATGTTGGAAGTTAAACTGGGTTTTTAACTGAGTGCCAGGTTTTTAATATTTATGGTTTTAATATATTTAATATAGTATTATATTGTTTTATTATTGATACGTTTTAATTGTTGATTGAGAGCCACCCAGGTTTCAAACTCAGAAGGAGGCTATATAAATGTTTTGAATAAATAAAATAAAAATATTGTTTGAATTAAAATTGTAATAATGCTCATGTTCAGCGCACATGGAAAGACATATAGTTCGATCTTTCAGTAAAAAATATTCAGAATTTAGTTTTTTTTTTTCAAATTTCCTTTTACAGGTTGTGGCATTAAATGCAAGGAAATACCTATGGAGCTAGTGTTTGTGATTGACAGTTCTGAAAGTGTTGGCCCAGAGAATTTTGAAATAATCAAAGATTTTGTTACTGCCTTAGTAGACAGAGTAACTGTAGGGAGAAATGCTACTAGAATTGGACTTGTTCTCTACAGCCTGGAAGTTCGGCTTGAATTTGGACTGAATAGGTATACAGCCCAACAGGATGTGAAACAAGCTATCAGAAAGATGTTATACATGGGAGAAGGCACTTACACAGGAACTGCCATCCGCAAAGCAACACAAGAAGGCTTTTTCGGGGCTCGAACTGGTGTAAGGAAAGTTGCCATAGTCCTAACCGATGGGCAAGCCGATAAGAGAGAAGCTGTTAAGCTGGATATTGCTGTCCGAGAAGCTCACGCAGCCAACATAGAAATGTATGCAATTGGAATTGTAAATACTTCAGACCCAACACAAGTTGAGTTCTTACGTGAGCTGAATCTAATTGCATCTGATCCAGACAGAGAACATATGTATCTTATTGATGATTTTAATACTCTTCCAGGTGAGCATTTAAACATGATTCTGAAGATAAAGATTCCATTGATATATAGTGGATATCAGATATACACACATTCTACTAATACCCTTTCAAGATAAAAGGCCTTGGTTCTGTGTTTTGTTATGACTTTGTTATGACTAAGACTCCAAAACAATCAGTGTAGAAATAGCAACTACTACTAGGAAAAAATACATCATTTTTAATGTTATCATTGCAAACTATGAAGTGTGTATTTTTATGTGTGTTACCTACCATTCTAGGCTAGTATATGAACCCAGATTAAGGCTATTGCCAATAGGAGTCACCAAAACACCATTTGCATAACATAAAATGTCATACAGTAGCTTTTGCTCTATGAATACTGCTAGAGATGATCAGGAGTTACATGCAACATTTATAATTCTGATCATTTTTATTCAGTATGAGCCACGGTAGATCTATCCTTAAAAAGATTACAACTTTACAACTTGAGAAAAAATATTTTTTTTAAATTGCCTGGTATACACATCTATCATATCTGTATTTATAACCTACCACAAGAAGGCAATGGATGAACCAACACATTTTAAGATTGGTAATGGTAACCTAAAATTTAATGTTCATTCTTTAATGTTCATTACATCAGAGTACACTACTTTTTTCTCGAAGGATGACTCAAAAGGTCACAGGTTTACTTTAGCTAATCCTAACTCTCAATGATCAACCATTTTTCTTTTATGAAAAATATGCTACTGGAAATACTTTTGCTAGAAATCATTACCCCTACTGTCAGAGTCCTCCTACTCAAGATATTTGGAATTTACAGTCAATGGTAAAATATTTTACATTCTGAAGTAGCACTTCTGTTTCAGCTCTTCATTCTGTAAGGCAAGAGTGACCAATCTAAATATTTTGGAGAACAATTTTTATCAGGCAGCATAGGAAAGTGTCAGCCAGCATGGGAAAGATCAGAAATAATAGGAATGGTAATAGAAAATACCTTGAGAATACAAAATTGTTTATTTCTGCTTTGGTACACATGCTGATATCTAGGATTTTCCTAACTGATATACAATATTGGTAAGAGGTTACATGCTGAGATGTGAAAGTAATATTCCAAGAGCTATCCACACATCAAAGAAGCAGTCAACACTTTTATAAAACTAATTATTGATTCACGTTCAAAATACTATGAATATTCGTATTACTTAGTCAATAGTTGTATATTTTACCATATTTTAGACTTTTCTTTTTCTTCTTATTTTATAGCTTTAGAGTCCAAACTTGTTAACCAGTTTTGTGAGGACGAACATGGTGCCTTAATATATAACCGAGTTGGAAATGGAGGAAGCATCAGTGGATCATTGATTCATTCAATATCTTCTCATACTTCACATTTATTACACATGAACAATAAGAATGGACAAGCAATATCTTCAAGTACATATGAAGCATCAATGAAAGACAATTCCATAAACACTGGCCAGTTTTCTCAACCGTTAATTCTGGTACTCTGAAGTCCTCTTTATTAAAAAAATAAAAATAAAAATGCACTAATGGGGTGGGTTTCCTTAAAACTCTGTTAGAGAAACATGGCTTTGCAGTTCATTTTTTAAATCAGAGTATGTTTAATAAGTGTCTGGGTTAGTTTCTAGATAATGCTGAGGATGGATTTTACAATTGATTTTAATAATATAAATAATATTTAGTAATATAATAATCTGATTTCTGAAATGATATTGTTTGATATTATCTGATTGTATAGAGATTTTCTTAAACTGGAAACACAGAGCCGTGGGTTGGTTTTGAGCACGGAAATAAGCGATGGAAGAAGTTTGTTCACCTTTATCTAATATTTATCTAATGTCTGTCCTTTGTGGATAGAAACTCCACCTACATTTTAAAACTAACCAATCTGGATTTACTTTAGGAAAAAGGATCACACAGAATATTTCTTGAGAACCATGACATGGTATCCAACAAAAGTGATGTTTCAGTCTTGCCTCCAGTTAACGGTAAAGGTACTTATTTCATAGTTAATTTCTTAATGAAATATGTGCCATACAGATAAAAGAAACCCTCCCCTTTCTCATTTCTTTCTTGTAATATTCTCTGCACTAGTTACTTCGGCACTGCCATTGCCAACAACATCTTCACCACCACCGTCATCCCTGCCGTCTCTAACAGCTGAAAAGACACTGCCACCATCTCATTCCTCGGTTTCTTCCATGCCATCTACCATCAAGACAGGTCTTTACATTTTGCAAAGTTTCAAATGTGGGGGGTTTTCTCTCTATAAACATAAACATTTAGTACTGTACATAAATATAATCATAAATGTATAGTACTATACATACATTCTAAGTAATTATAATTTTATGCTCAAATTCTTGACTTCCTCAATAAGGCGACCTTCAAAGCTATTTGGATTTCAACTTCTGCACTTTCCAGTTTGCTGAACCACTGTGATAGCTCTTTGCATTTCATGGGGGGTTTTTTTACTTCTTTTTTTATGCAGAACTTCATCACAAAATATCATTTTCTCCAAAACCGCAAAACTTCTGAGAAGCAGATGCAAATCTATGGCCCTGTCTCATTCATCTCTGCAATTTGTGCTCATGTTTTCTACGCTAGCTGGGGAATTCTGGGAGGTGAAATCCACATATCTTAGAATTGCCAAGGTTGAGACACAGTGTTATAACATTATTTGGGAATATTAAAGGGGTTTCTAAATTGAAGCCATATTATTCCAATAATACACAACAATTACATCTTTTGTTGTTTTTATTTTTTAAAGCGAATATCCTGAGGCCTCCTCAGTGTCAGTTAAGATTAGATCAAGGACCATGCCGCGTTTATATAATAAAATGGTATTATGATAAGCAAGCCAATTCTTGTGCTCAGTTTTGGTATGGTGGCTGCAATGGGAATGACAATCGCTTTGATAGTGAAGATGACTGTAAAAAGACATGCGTACTTTTCTCTGGAGGTAAGAATTAACTATTGTTTTTACAATGTAAGATTCATGTTTCTTGTCCTTTGGGGAAGAAACCTATTCTGATCAAATTCAGTTTTTCAAAAGTTGAAATTTGATAATCAGAAATCTTGTACGTATTTTTTTCCTACAAGCAGAGTTTCATTAGAAAACTGAAAAATTAAGCTTAGCCATAAAATATAAAATTATTATGTTCTAGTTTAACACAGATCGTGATCCGTACTGTGTCAATGGCATATCTTTAGGGTTTGGATTTTTGTTTTTGTGTCTTGAATCAGTGTTCATCCTCTCACCTTCAAGATCAATGGTTATTAAACTGGCGGTAATTAATTCCAATTCTCTGTGACCATATAATCACCAAATGCTTCCTGAATTTATCTGTCGCTGTAAGTCTCAATGTTCTCTAGGGCAGAGGAACCCAGACAGAAATGCAAGTAGCCAAAGTGCCATAAGCATATCATGTTTGACCATAAGACAAGGGGGGGGGGGAATCTAAAATCTATAGTCATGCCAAATTTCTTCAGGTTTTCCAGTTTCAAAAATACTTCATCAGGAAAGTGAGGCTAGCAGGAAAAAAGGGGGGAAGCGTATGATTCAGTCTCTATCAAATTTGTTTTCAAAGGTGTTGAGGAAGAAAAGCACATTGTATTTTAACAGATATAGAATAGTTTAAGATTCTGATGTGGTTTCTCCCAAAGGTTGTTAGAAGAAGCAAACATATTTGTCAAAACCTTCATCTTGGAAATAAAATTTCTAAGTATTAAAGTTGCAATAAGGAACAATTTGAAAACAGTACCTAAATATTTGTCACTATTGACTTTCTTTTGCTCAACAATAATGTAAAATGACATTTATTTTGCAGATGCCTAAAGATTGCCCATGAAACAGAATGGAAAAGAAAAGACTTTTTAATCACAAGAAAAGTGGTATAAAACATAAATATCAAGGGTTTTCTTATTACAGTGTACTTAATTCATATGAGGATTTTATCCTGAAATCACTTATTCTGGTACACTCTTACTAAAATCTACAAGAAAGGGTTTTTTTAACTTCAGAAACTATGACAGTACCTGCAGATAATATTAAAATATGTATTGGAATTATACAGATTTTCTTTGGGTCTAGAACAATATTCATACTTCGTTAATTGCAAACAAAGCATTTGCACTGGATCCTAGGTACCTCTGTCATTCAAACTGGCATTCCTGTAGGACAAAAGATTCTATAACTGTTGCTTGTTTATTTGAACTCTGCTACATTCCTAGTCCAAATGATCTGTAATGTTCCTAGAGAAGTGAGGAATAGAATCAGATCCTTCACTTGCCGGAGAACAGAAGTTACTAAGATGAATCCCAGCGCAATTCAAGTAAAGAAAAATCCTTGAGTGCATTGTCAGTTGTCATGGAAAAATCATTGATATGGTGCTGGATGTTTTAATCTTCTACCCAGTTGACTGGAAGAAAGAAGGATGGATATAAGCCCAGCTGCTAAGTTGGAAACGAAAGCAGTCGATGTTATTGATAAAGCAGTTGATGATTTGCAATAATTTAGAATGGGATGACATGCATACTTCTTTTGCATGAATGGATTTGGGGAATCTGGTAACCCTTTTGAAATATAATCTTGTAGAAAGTACAATAAGAAGTATCTAAAGTCATTGGTAACAGTGGCCTGATATGTACCTGTATCGGTGTAAATTTAAGCAACCTATAAGCTAATACTCAGTTTTTTCCAGGAAGTTTCAAATAACCAGAAATGGGACTACTTTAAGGGAAAAGATCACTGCCTTTTCAGAAAACTTGCAAAAATAAAATGCTAGAGGAGAAATTAGCATATAAATCATGCATTTAATACAAGTATACTCCAGGTCTCACCAGCTATTCATGTGATTGGTCATGGAGGTCTCTGCTTTCCAAGTCTGAAAGCCAACCGGAACAATGTATACTGACAGATGAGAAGGATAAAAAAAAAAAAGCTAGAACATTGAAAGTTGTGAGAGTTGACTAATTAGTATTTACAAAAAATATTATCATCGTTACCTTTGATGTCATCATGCAAAATCATATGATGATGCCCAGTAACTGAAAATTGCTAACATCTGCTCTGAAACAAACTCAATCATCAATGTATTAAGACTTAATCTAACAGCTGATTTTAATCACGTTTTTAATCAAGTGATTTTGATTTTAATCAAGTGACAGACAATAAAGTAAAAGAAACTGCAATGATACCTTAGTGAAGATATTTACATAGTGCTAGTAAATAGTGAAAAGCTATTTATGATTATTAGCATCATATAATCATTATCAGCATAATAATTAACATGTAGTAAGAAATATATTCTTTTTTCACAAGATACCTATACAGTGTTGAAAAAGTATTAGTTTCTTTCATGGAAATAATTTAGTCATAATCCTGTTCACTTGTTTTTAGTTTAGCATGATATGCAAATCTATCTGTCTATGCTATGTATTATGTGAATCAGATCACACTGGCTTCTTCAAACTGTAGTTTAATAGTTGTGCTTACATGCACACAATCACAATAAGATTTTTCAAGTATATACTACAGAATTAACAAGTAACTTTAACATGCTTGTAATTCCTACCCTAATTTGAAATATCTTTTTTAAATGAAAAGGCCAAATCATGCTGTTCCAGATAGGAGTAGATAGTTCAGTTCTAAAACTATTTCTGACCTTTTAAAACTGGATTTCAGATGTTGGTTTACATGGCAAGTGACAGATTAATACATATGTTTACAATAGGATGTTGAATTTTGTTCTGCCACATGCTAGCTGTTGAAAGACTTATGTTTCTGCTCTGTTTTATATTATACTCATTTATTTTCATTAAACGTCTGAAATGTATTTTTGTGAGTTGAATATATATTAACATTTTTTTTCTAAATGGACTTATACCTTTATTTCATCAGCCAGAACATTTTCACTGCTGTACCAAAACGAATATCAATGTCTCATTTCATCACTTGAATTAAAACCAATGTAATTGTTTTCATCATTTTCAGGAGGAAGATTTTTACCATTGTATTTATGCTTTTGTGAAACTAAGAAAAATAAGAATGTAACCTCTTTTTTTGAAGAAGTATATATGGTCAGAAATAACTTACTCAGTTTACAGACATATCTTTTTACAGTGAGACAAAGAAAAGAACTCCCTGCTCTGTTGAATAAAGATTAAGGCTGCAATTTGTTTGTATAAAAGGGTGTAAAAGGGGATTTCCTTAAAATTGAACTCAACCACTGATAACTTCACTTATTTATGTAGTTTGCTTTGCTTGCCACAAATACAAAGTTGTTTGCTATTACTTTCTTTCAATATTCTTTTAACTTGTCTGTCCAGTCTATAACTCATACTTATTTATGATCTTACATTCAGAACTACCCTGATCTAATGTTAGCTTACCAAAATCAAGCAGGTGCTGCCATCTACCATTTTTTTCATACTCAGCAAGATATACACC
Source organism: Pituophis catenifer annectens (assembly GCF_029215685.1). Lineage (NCBI taxonomy): Eukaryota > Metazoa > Chordata > Lepidosauria > Squamata > Colubridae > Pituophis > Pituophis catenifer. The sequence continues at coordinate 198,115,639 of NW_027256881.1, read as the reverse complement.
TATTTAAAGAATAGAATACTGGCAGTTGTAATTTTGATAACAAAGCTAATTTTTATAGTTATAGGGTTGGGGATCTCTGTCATAGTAACATACCAAATCTGAATTTTGCCAATTTTAAAACAGTGGTTTTCTTCTTTCTTTCTTTCAAATATTTTTTTCCATGAGAACTACTAAATTCTAAATTAAAACAATTTATACATTAAAAATGTAAATTTTAAAAATGAGTCATAAAATCTAAATTAGCAGCTAAAATTGTAAACTTTAAGCCGAAATGAAATAAATCCGGCATGTGAACAAATTCCTCTAACTGCATTAAATCGACTATTTCTCTTAAAGCTGGTTTCTGCTACGATTGACTTTTCGAACTCGGTCTGAAATAGGAGTTTCGCCCCGCTTTTTGTTATTTCTCAATGATGCAAGGAGTTTGCCTGATAAAATTGGGAAGATGAGAATTGGGACGTAATAGGGCAATGGAACGTCTTCTGTCTGGTCAGAGTCCCTTGGAGTTGGGCGGCCAATAAATGTAAATTACTAACATTAATAACCTTTCCCAGAATAATTGAGAACCTTTCCCCCTGTATTAGAACTATACGGTTTTCATTATTCCAAGCCAGCTGCAAATGGACTATGGGTGCTGTAGCCTTTAACACATCTGGCGAAACGAGCAGGCCGAGAAAACGAGTCCCGAGGAATTCTCTTCGCTTCTGAGCAGAAATAGCGCCCTCTAAACTTCCACGCAAAAATGTAAATCCGGCAGGTTTTTCAAACGCGCTGAGGAAGTTTATCCTTCGCCGGTGCCCGTCGGGAAGCTGGAGTCGGGAACGCGAAGATCTTATGGATGGTTGTCATGGCGGCGGCTGCAGCTGCGGATTCGCTGTGGGAGGACCGAGATGTTCGCTTTGACATCTCTTCTCAGTGAGTGATGTGGCGCGAGCGCGTCCCCGCCCCTCTCGCCTCTCCCTCGCGGGTCGGAAGGGTCTGGCTTGACAGGAGTGGCGGTTCAACGGGCGGGCGCTTCGCGACCCTGGAGCCCAGGAGGCCGTTCCCCGAGCAGCCTTTGTGGGATGCTTGTTGTCTTCCTCCTCCCGCTGCCCCCATGGGGACGGCCGGTCCTCACAATGGACCTCGACCCTCCCCATCCCCATAAATCCTCATCTAGGGGCTTTCGCACACTTAATTCGTTCCTATCAACCCTGTGACAGGGGAGGGGCTACAGGTAGTCCTCGACTTACAACTTAGTGACCAAAGTTACAATAGCACTGAAAAAAGGGAGTGATCACCATTTTTCACACTTACGACCGTTGCAGCGTCCTCACGGTCACGTGATTTACATTCGGATGCTTGACTGACTCACATTTATGACGATTGCCGTGTCCCATCGATCCCCTTTTGTGACCTTCCGATAAGCCAAGTCAATGGGGAAGCCAGATTCACTTAACAACTGTGTTACTAATTTAACAACTGCAGTGATTCACTAAACAATGTGGCGAAAATAAGTTGTAAAATGGGGCCAAACTCACTTAACAAATATCTCATTTAACAGCATAAATGTTGGGCTCAATTGTGGTCATAAATTGAGGGCTACTTGTATTTGTATTTTTTTCTGGATCGTTGAAAACCCCAAGGGCAAGGATAAGGCGCAGAAACTACTCTTTTTTTTTTTTATTCTGCATATATATATATATATATATATATATATATATATATATATATATATACTGTCTAATCTTCCTTAGGACTCTTTTGGTGTGTGCGTGCCTTGGAGTCAGTGTTGACTCCTGGCAACTGCCTGGACTAGTCCCTGTTGTTTTCTTGACTAGAGTTTAGAAGTATAGGTAATCCTCGATTTATGACTGCAATTGAGCCCAAAATTTCTGTTGCTAAGTGTGACATTTGTTAAGTGAAATTTGCTCCATTTTAACGATCTTTCTTTTATTTCTTTTATTTATTTATTTATTGGTTCGATTTATATGCCGCCCTTCTCCGGAAACTCAGGGTGGCTTACAATGCGTTAAGCAATAGCCTTCATACTTTTGTATATACCTGCTTAGTAGGGCTTTTGTCCTCCCCCCAAGCGGTGTTCTTTTTTATACCAAGTCAGCTTATTGCTGACTTTGTATAAACCGTGTCCTCATTTTACCTACCTCAAAAGGATGAAAGGCTGAGTTAACCTTGAGCCTGGTGAGATTTGAACTTGCAGTAATTGCAGGCAGCTGGTGCTACTTAACAGCACTTTAGTCTGCTGCGCCACCAAGGTTCTTGCCATAGTTGTTACGTGAGTCGCTGCAGTTGTTAAGTTAGCCACATGGTTGTTAAGTGAATCGGGCTTCCCTGATTCGAGGATTGCGTCAGAAGGTTGCAAAAAGAGGATCATATGAGCCCAGGACACTGCAACCGTCATAAATAAGAGCCAGTTGGAAAGTGTTTGAATTTTGATCACATGACCATGGGGATGTTGTAATGGTCTTAAGTATGAAAAATGGTCATAAGTCACTTTTTTCAGTGCTATTATAACTTTGAACAAATTGTTGTAAATCGAGGACTATCTGTAGTTTGCCATTACCACATCCTTAGTGCTGAGAGAGGGGGACTGGCCCAAGGTTACCTAAGCTGGCTTCATGCTCAGTGCAGGACTAGAACTCATCATCTCCCATATTCTAGCGTCCTGCATTAACCACTAAACTAAACTGGCTCCTTCACATCTTATTTATTTTGGAAGACCTCATCGTACCTTACAGAATTGTTATTTGTAACTTGAGAGGCACATATATTGAGCAATTTTGATTGAATCAAAATTAAAACGTTTTAATAACATAATTCAAAAATTCTCGTCTGTTTTCAACTGAACAAAGGAAGGAAATTAACAGCTTTACGCCTGGAAAAAAGGATAATGTATTTCATTTGGCAATATGAATATTTGATGTGCCTGTTGATATAAATTTAATTGAACCTTCAGAAGAATTAGCCATAAATGTAATGATTCAAGAGAAAACCTCTTGAATTGAATCATTCAGAAGCAAAATGTATTAAAAGTGATATTATCACTGGATTCCCATCCAGGGGGACCTACTTCACAATACTTGAAATGTGATTCTGAATAGGATTGTTTATAACATAGGAGTTGAGACTGGGATTGAGGGCCACTGGGGGGCTTGATCGTTATAATTAAGAATTACTGTAGTGCTGTAATTTACTTTCTTATCCCAATTTATTTTTCCTTTTAGATCTTAAGTGTGAAGATGGGATAGCTATTTTTTTTTTTAAGTTCTGGAGGGGTTTTATTAGTTAAAGAGGGAATGGTGATGACAGTGTGGTATAGGACAAGCCCTTTTACAGAAATTGTAGGCTGCGGGAAGAGTTGTACATAATTATTACCTTTCAGAACGTTATTCAAATTCAATTAATTATGACTGACCTCTGTAATTAAAAACAAGACAACTATTTATAGCAATATCTAAGAATATAATATTGTTTTAGGCAAATGAAAATGAGACCAGGGGAGGTCCTCATTGATTGTTTGGAGCCTATTGAAGATACCAAAGGCAACAATGGAGAGAAAGGTAACAGAGTTTTTAAAAGTTGGTTAAATTTGTTCCACAGACATTTCAAAGAAATAAAAGTTTTTTCTGGTTGGTTGATTTTGAACATATGCAATACAAAACCATGCATTCAGAATAGAATGAGAGAGAATGAGATAGCTTATTTTTCTGTTTTTTTCAGATATTTCATCTCCTAAAACTCCTGTGTGTGTCTGTTTGCATTAATGATAATCTCTTTTAATTAACAAATATACTTCTGCCAAATTAAGGTATCCCCCATGGATGTAAGATGAATTTTATTTTGCTTGTGAAGTTTGTGATTCACAATTATCTGAATTTATTACACGGAATATCATTGTACAACTAATTTGAAGGCCACAATTGCCTTCATTTGTTAAAGTACGGTATTTATCTTCCACTTTTCCCCATGCTATCTGGCATTAGGTTTTTTTCCCCCCCACTTTTCTCAAATCTACAAAACATCTGTTTCTAGAAATCTTTCGCCTTACCCTTTAATGTTTTGCTTCCTTAGTTTATTTCCCCCATAAATGCTTACATAAGATAGTTTGCTTCTAGGGATGGCATTCACAGTGTTTATTTATCTTGTTCTATAACTGTATTATATCCTTTTAAATCCTATATATTGAGAGCAAACTCATCTCAGTGTGAATACTTATTAATCAGTATTGCATTATATAGACTCAAAACATTTGTAAGTACAGGAGACCCTCACTCTATCAGGACAGAAGGATGCTGGAGGACAGATTGGCCAAGGTTTTGAAGATTCAGTGTTATCTCCAGATTGAGGCAGCATGCTTTCAAAAGCAATTACAGTGCAGAGATGCAGAGACCAAAGAGGGAGGCTATGTCCCATTTTCTATTTGCAAATATCCCAGAGCATCTGGCTGGTCATTGTGAGAAACAAAATGCTTGTCTAAGACGGGCTTGACCTGATCCAGCAGGCTTGTGCATGCCACGGCTGCTATCTATTATTAAACTGGGAACATGCTGGTGAATCCTTCCTGTAAGAGGTGTAGTTCATATCCTAGCAGCCATCTCATAGGGGCCTATTATAATTACTTTCAGTTGGAATAAGTTAAAAAAGAGAAACAACGGCTAAGTTTATTACAGGATTTCTCTCTGGATTGTTGGTCAATAATCATTGCTGCTTTATATTATATTTGATTACATGTCTAACTTGTCCATGTGTTCATGCACTTTTTTTTCCTGTTTCTCATATGTAAAAACAAAGTTATCGGATGTAGAAATTCCAATTATTATTTTTTTTTAATTTCTAGGCAGACTCTTAGTAACAAATTTAAGAATTATTTGGCATTCTGTTGTATTGCCTAGAGTCAACCTCTGTAAGTATTTTTTTCCTTTTTAATGCATATTTTGTCTATCCACACATCCCCAGTTGTTAATAATGTACAGTTTCTAAAAAGTCAGCCAAAAGGTCTCTCTGATGTATTTGTCAAATCTGTTAAATTATCACCATAATCTCCAAGGATTCCTGATGATTTATAACATCACTACTGCAACCTATAACAATAGTATTAGCTGTTATTACGTGACAGAAGGTGCACCTGGAGAGGCAGTGGGGAAGAGTTTTGGCAACACAGAGCTTCCCCAGAGAGAGGCCCAGATTAAGATACTGTAACGTTCCAAGCTGGAGGAAGGAAAAGGTTCGGGGTAGCCATAATCTAGAATCGCTCAATATATACCTAGTTAACTTAGAAGATTTCATCTTTAGTTTGGTAAAATTCTGTGCATTAGGTAGAAGCAAATAAAAGATGGAATTCTGTTGGATTTTCCTGTGTCATCTCTGGGCTTGGGCTTTAGCTGTTATTAAAATAACCCGACCCTTTTCAGATTCTCATCAGACTGAAAAAAGATACTGTTATTTCATTCATTTTAATGGAGTCCTTAAAGTAGTAGCATCTTGGGCGAGAGGAGGAGGGTTGATGGTTATGTGGAAGCTCAAAAAAAATGTGTTACGTATTTTAAAATGTACCATACCCCTAATTGAAATACTGCTAGAGCAGTTACAGGTGGCAGGTGGTGAACTTGTTTCTTTTTCTGCTATTGTTGGTGGTAAAGGAGTGGTAAGATGAGGTCTGCATTGAGCATTGTAAAAGAAGTGAATTGGAAAGAGATTTTGAGGTCTGTTCTGTAGATAACAATGGTAGAATCAAAAATGTTATTCAGCATATTCTGTGGTATTACATTCAGATACCTCAGACTGTCTTAAATTTTGTTGCTTGAGAAGTATGAAGCAATAGTAGATGATTTCAAAGCACTCTGGATATTATATATTAATCTGGAATTGTTAAAAATGAAAAATTGTTTTGGTTCACTTCACTTCCCACTTGTCTTCTGGTGCTGTTATATATTTGCTGTGCATATATTATATAATGTTACTTTATACTAACAATCTGTTATTAAATCATTGGTCTAATGCTATGTCTTTAACAATGTTGTGTTTCTTTTCCCTAATTATTTAGCTGTTGGCTACAATTGCTTTGTGAATACAACAACAAGAACTGCTAACTCGGTAAAATTACAAAATTAGTTTTGAATTAGCCAGAATATTTTTCAAAATAGATATGCTGTTTTAAAATAATATAACTTGCTAATCATTATTTGCTTTACAGAGCTCCTTAAATTTCAAACACAAGAACATTAGTGATATCCAAGTTTTATATATGCATTACAGCATTGACTTTAATGAATTAACTTGAGTTGCATTAAGTTCTTCATTTAAGATGACAGATACTTATACAGTTGGACGCAGAAGAAAAATGCAGGCAGTGATATCAAACAGGAAATTAATAACAAAAATATAGATTTTGCTAAAGATATGAAAGATTTGGTATATAAACTACAGTGTATGATTATGGTCATGCCTTCTGATTTCATGTCAGCTAGCATTCACAAATTGATAAGTATGTTCCAAACACAGAATAAGCATCTTCTGCATCTCAAGTAGAAGCTCAAGTACTATTTTGATTTGGGAAATCGAAATACTATTTGTGAAAGGGTACTATATTTTATCTCTTTCCAGTCTTCAATGTTGGTAGTTTAATGAAGGTATACAAATAGTCCTTGGTTTATGGCAGTCATTCAACAACTGTTCAAAGTTACAGTGGCACTGAACATGAGGAACTTACAACCGGTCCTCAAAGTTCCATCCATAGCAACATCCTTACATCACATGATAATGATTCATGTGCTTGGCAACCAGCTTGCAATTATGGCATCTCACAATCACATTTGTGACCTATCCTGCCAGGTTCCCACAAAGCAAAATAAATTGGCAGGAGGTCACAAGTCACTCCTGCTTCTGCCGCTTTTTCACACCCTCACATTCAATAGCATCTGCCCACAGAAACCTAGCACCTTCCTATAGCACCTGTCTACACATGCCCCATAATGCCTACCCACAACACACACACACACACACACACACACACACACACACACACACACACACAGGTCTCGCTCCTCAGCCTGCTTGCCTGAGACTCCCACCTCCCATGTCATGAACATGTAAAGTCCTCATATAGTCCTAGTGTTAGGACAGCAACTAGGATTTCTGGGATTGCCATTGCTATAGAATGTGGTCACATAATACTGTGCTCTACGACTGAATCACTTAGCGACAGAAATTCCAGTCCCAGTTGTCATCATAAACAGAAGACTATCTGATGAGCCTCCAAATGCTAATGTCCTAGCCCAGATTTCATTCTCTTTCCAAGGTTCTTTAACAGGTTAAGTCATTAATAATTAGAAGTTTTACAGAAGACAGGAAAATAACTACTGAAAAATAAAAATATGTGATGGCAAAGTAAGAATATTAATCAGGTGTACTTATGTGTTATCTCATAATATCATCCAGGTAGTTATAGATCTATCATCTCACATTAAAATAAATGTTCTCTTAATTCTACATTATTCCACATCATTTTATATAATAGTATCTTCAGTTTGGTCTTCAGATTTGACCCATAAGAGAAAAGAGAGAGAGGTGGGAAGAAAAAATAATGATAGATATTGATTAGTGCAGATATAAATAATTGGAATTTTAATGTAGGTCAGCTTTATTTAATGAGTTCATAATTAAAATTCACTTCACATGTTTTATGAAATGTGCAATTTAACAGAAATGAACAGAAATGAACAGAAATGTGCTTTACATTTACTGAACTTGGTTTTTATAATATGTGAGTTGTTACCTACTCAAGGCATTTGTGATACGGCAGGTTAGAAATATAGCATATATTTGTATCTCTCAAAAACTGAAGTTTCATTAAATGCAACTCTGTATAATATTTTTCAGAAATGTTAAATGACTATAATGTTCATTTCTTTTTTTCTTTTAAAAACTGCAATAAAATATTAAATCTGATATTTTCTCTTATAGAAATTAAGAGGACAGACCGAAGCACTTTATATCTTAACCAAATGCAATAACACACGTTTTGAATTCATATTTACAAATGTGATTCCTGGGAGCCCCAGACTTTTTGCTTCTGTTATTTCTGTTCACAGGTATTTACAGTTTTTTTTTAAGTTTTATGTAGAAACACAAAAGATTCAATAAAGCAGCCCTAACAAAATTAGTTAATTACATAAGGTAGATTAGGTTTCAGAAATTTTGCTGTGTTGGTTTGAAATATAATACAATTTGGTATTTACAAATGCAGATCTCTGCCCTGTATTTGAAAATCCTTCCCTTACCATCCTTTTTCCACAACCTCTCTTTTGTACATTTTAAAAGTCCACAACAGGTACTGGTATTTTATTTTAGGGCTTTTTATTTGAATCCGTATGGACTCATGCAGATATATTAAATGCTACTAATGACTATCAAAAATTTTAGGTCCAACTGTAATAAAAACAAAATGTTATTGTTTTCCAAGAAATGAATTTATATCATTGTTTAGTTCTACTTTCATTTGTATCCTTTCTGTTCTAATTTAAATAATAACAAGTTAATCTGAATCCCAGCTAAAATATTATTGTTATTGTTAATTAAATTTGTTTGCTGCCCAACTCACTGCAAGGGGAGTTCCTGAGATATGCATACCATCATCAGGAAATAACCAACTTAAAAGGACTATTGTACTGGGGAATAGTAATATTGTTTTCAAATTCCTAAGTATCAACCATCTGAGTTTAATGCAATTTGTAGAAAAAAATGTTTTAGTATGTTCCCAACTTCTGAATGAAATGTTCATGTTTTCAGCCAAGCAATTTTCCAGAGAAGAGGAGTGTTCAGTTACGCATCTTTATCTTTTTACATAAATTATTTTTTGTACAGCAAGTCTTCTTGCGCTTCAGTTTTTCAAATTACAAATAGATTTTTATATTATATATAAATATAATATTTATAAAATTTATATTATAAATATTATAATATATAATATATAAATATATAATAATTATATATTTATAATATAATATTTATTAAAATTATGTTCAGCTGCCAACTCAAACAAGCCTGAAGGCCAAGAAAAGGTTGAAATAAATGTTCCTGAATGGATGTTGCTGGCAGTATCTCTTAAGTGGGCGAAGTGGGCGGTATCCCTAATTCTAACCCTTTGAAAGAGGTGGCACAACCCAAATAGTTTTTTCAGGTAGAAAAGTGCTTAACAATTTACATGCCTCAGTCTCTTAGAAGTGCTTTTTCCAGAGCATGGTTTGAATAACTCAATTCCATGGCAAAGTACGGGAGATTTCATGTAGCTCCATTTGCAGAAAAACTGTGTATATAATGCTTCAGTGCTGAAAACATCAGATATATCTTATTTCAGTGGTTCTCAACCTGTGATCCGCGGACCCATGAGGGTCCACAGTGTTGTCACGGGGGGGGGGGTGTCTGTGAAGGCTTGAAGAAATGTCATGATTTAAATCTTGAGTTAAGTCTTGGAGGTCTATGGCCACAAAAGGTATTAAAAGGGGGTCCGTGGTGAAGAAAAGGTTGAGAATCACTGCCTTATTTGGTTGTAAAGAATACTTTGTAGCAAGGGCTGATTACTTAAGTTTTTTTCTTGAAAATCTAAGAAATACTTGGATACTAAGAATAAACTTAAATTTTATGCATTGAGTGAACATGTGTATTTCTATGAGTCTGCATCTTTTACCTCAGATTGGATGAGGTAAGGTTGTAAGATTGGACACTTACAGAAGATTGAGGTTGTCTGCAGGGATGCTGATATATAATGAATATCTCTTACTTTTTTCTGTATATTTTTTAACTGCTGCTTAATATGATTACTCATCGGTAAATTAATTGGATTGAATTGTACACAAAATGGACTGTTTCATGGATACATTTAAATAAAATGAGATTAAAAATGAAAATGTTAAAACTATATGTTCCACTATTTGTAGAGCTTACGAAACATCAAAAATGTACCGTGAGCTGAAGTTGAGATCTGCATTAATTCAGAACAAGCAATTGAGAATGTTACCAAAAGAACAAGTGTATGACAAAATAAATGGTGTTTGGAACTTATCTAGTGACCAGGTATGATGTTGCATGAGAAAACAATATTAAGAAAGTAGTTTCTTAAAAAGTGTCTGATGTGCCAAAAAAATTATATAACCCGTACACAAACTATTTGATTATATTATGTAGGAATAGTAGACTGTTTTAGTATTGATTCAGATCAAATCAAATCTTCATTACAGTCATAGACCAGCATAATTATTACTTCATTTTCCCATAAAGACTATCCAAGACACTTAACATTCAGGGCAGTACAAGAAGTAATAATTGTAGTAGGGAAAGAACACCACAGATAATTTAGGAACAAAGAACAGGAATATAGTAGTGTAAGAAGCATTGCATTTGTAAATGAAGAAAGCTATGTAAAGCAGCTTCAAGACAAATAACTTATATGAAATCAGAAATATATGAAATCAGCTAGGTGGCGAGGGAGGGAACAAAATACACACAGGGAGTAGATGGGGTATTCTCTACTCCATTAGCCACTTCCAACATGCCCCCCCCCCGGTAAGGCCCCAGGCTAATTGGCATAGACATGTCTTCAAGGCCTGTCTTGGGATGGGAGCAGATCCGACCTCAAGGGACAATTTTTTTCTAGAGGGTGGGAGCCACAACTGAAAAGGCTCTTCTGGACTCTGCCAGGCGACATTCCTTGGCTAATGGGATCCGCAGCATACCCCTTCTGCCAGCAATCCATTAGGTTGAAGCAATTTCTCAGATAATGTGGACGTATACCACAAAGGGCTTTAAAGGTGATAACAACACCCTGAATTGGACTTGGAAGCAAACTGGCAGCCAGTGCAGCTCATGGAAGAGCAATGTAACATAGGCCACCGTAGGGGCTCCAAGAACTGTCCGTGCAGCTGTTTTCTGGCAACTGTTGCTCAGTTGTTTCTAACTCAGTGAATCAAATCAAATCTTTATTACAATCATGGACCGGCATAGTTTATTCAGTTGGATTCCAGGAATTATTTTTTTAAAAACTCACAAAGGAAACATTTTCTTACATACAGTTGTTTTAACATCTAAGAATTTAGCTAAAAATAGGAAGAAAATCAGCATTACAGAGTAAAGCAGCTCTTTTTGAATACTGTCACTTTGATGTCAGTAGTTGCCTCTGGAACAACCTAAATTTAACTTGCATGCCATTGTATTTGAATGGCATATTATTTTGGGAACTTGGCAGGAACGCCAGAGAGTTTCCTCCTTTGTGCCATGATTTCTTGGGGATTCCCAATGAGTTTCTTATTTAAATAAGCATTTAAATGTCAGTTTTACTTTAGGAAATGTGCTGTTCTATTTAGGAAATGTGCTGTTCTATTTAGATTTTACACAAATACGTAAAAATATGAAGGATTCAAGGAGCCTAGTTTATTTTGCTTTCTTTCTTTTTCTAGGGAAACCTGGGTACATTTTTTATTACAAATGTAAGAGTAGTTTGGCACGCTAATATGAACGATAGCTTTAATGTCAGTATACCATATCTGCAAATTGTAAGTAGCTACAATTATCTCTCTTATTAGTAATTATAATATATGATATTATTTTAATTATGCAAAATATATATTTGGCTCTTGCAGATTGAAATCAGTAACCTTTCAGCTCCCCTATCAGATCACCCATATGTACTCGTAAGAGGGTGTATGGCTTGTTAGGGCTTAATTATATGTGAAGCTATTGCTTTGTTAATAGGTTACTCCATTTTCAAATGGCGGTAATTATTAGGATGGTATCATTTGAAAAGGAAATGTTTAAGCTTTCCTTCTCTAACTGCAATCTCATAGAAGAGGAGGACTCATTTCTCAGACTAATTATCTTTTTGTTGAGATAGTGGCTAAGTAAAGGAAACATCATACACATTATTGCCACTGACGCATCTATCTCCCACGACTGTTGTCATTTTTTAAAAAAACTGCAAATTGCACGACACTCATGTCTAATTAGTACTCAAGATCTCTTTATCACGTTTATGAGGCAAGTTTTCATTCTAGTGAAACAGTGGGGAAAGGAAATTAAGCAATAGTATAGGACATGTTAGAGGTGGCATGATGAGTGGCATTAGGTGTATGTAAACTAGAAACTTTGCTTTGGATGTCATGGTCTAAATTAAGAAATTATATAACTTTTTAAATGTGCCAAACATTATTTGGTTGCCAAGGTAATTATTGTTATGCCAGCTAAAAGTGTTGTGGAAGTAACCATACAAATATTTAATTCTGATTGAAATTCACAAAAGTTAGCTTTTTCATTTCCTTTTTAGTGTGTTTTTTGGTTTTGTCCTTTCAAATATTTACAAAGATCTTAATTGCAAGAGATTGTATCAATATTTTCAGTTACTTTTGTTAAGAATCTATTTTAAAAATGTTTTAACACATATATTTTTATAATCTTTGCATCCAGCGTTCTATAAAGATTAGAGATTCAAAATTTGGCTTGGCACTTGTCATTGAAAGTTCTCAGGCGGTAAGAAACTAATGGCATAATTTATTTTTTCAGTTCATATACCATTTGATTTACAATAAATATTTTTTACTTTCTGTTATTCAATTCTGTTATTCTGTTCTGTTATTCAAAGAGAAATTGTTGCTTTGATTCGCATAATGTAGTAGCCTGGTATTATACTTGGTAAATAAGCATAAGTAATGAAAAGACATAATAATGACCATGATAAATTAGCAGCAGGTGACCAATCAGATCTCTGAATGAAACATGGCATACCAGCTTAGTCATGTACTATTTTTGAACAATGTGTTCCTGTAAAAATTGAAAGTGCAGTCTTGAAATTATCTGCTTCTGAGAAGTTGGAGTAAGACTGTGAATAAATGGCTTTGGAAATGCATGTGTCATTGCTGATTATTTTTCTCATGCTGCTGCTGAGATTAGTATTTAAAAATAGCTTCCAGCCTTGAATTGTCCAGTTGCTTTGGTAACAGTATCTTAAAAATTGTATTCATTCACAAAAAAATGGTACATGAAAATGAACACACGAAAAGCCAACTAAAATGCATTAAATAATATATATGTATATTAGATAATGTGTGTGTGTACATACACATATACATGCACACATTATGTACACACACATATATAATATATCTCCTATGTGATAGATAGATAGATAGATAGATAGATAGATAGATAGATAGATAGATAGATGATAGATAGATAGATAGATAGATAGATAGATAGATAGATAGATAGATAGATAGTATCTTTCTGCATGTCTGGTTAAGAAGTAACTCCCACTGCAGCTTCTAGTTTTCTTAAATATTCAATTTATCTGAATATATTACATATTTAACCATGATTTAAAGTAATACTGTGCCATTGACTTCTCATATGATAATGAACCATTTTAGAGTTTGTAAAATATACTTGATTATAGTTTATAATTATAATGTATAATATAGTATAATTATTGTGTAAGTTTTATTTAACATATTACTCTTTTACAGACTGGAGGATATGTGCTTGGATTTAAGATTGACCCAGTTGAAAAACTGGAGGAAACTGCAAAAGAAATAAATTCATTGCATAAAGTGTTTTCAGTCAATCCTATATTTGGAGTAGACTATGAAATGGAAGAAAAGGTATACTTTTTGATATTTTAATCAATCCCTGCTTTTGTTTAAAGGTATTTTAAAAATGTAAGTTGTTTAAAATTGTTTTCTTTATCAATATTCAGCCTCAACAGCTAGAAGATTTGAAAGTAGAACAAATAGAGGAAGATGTAGAAATAGAGGCAAATGAGCCGACAGATGCCTTTGTGGTAAGTGTCTCTTAAAACTAATAACGTTTGTATTGTTTCCCTGTACACTTAGGTGTACTAAACTGGTCAGTAAATTATAATGAGCTCACAGCCCAGGTCAAAATGCTAATAAACTAAGATATATGTCTTGGATGTAATATTACACTAACAATTGTCATTTTATATTATTGATCAAGTAACCCAAGAAGTAATGAGTTAAATATAGGTAGTTGTCCTTTATTCATTTGCTTATTTATAACTATTGGGTGCTGCCTATTCAAGAAACAGTTTATTTTCAAACAGTGAGCAATAACATTACACTAAACAAAAAATCCCAGCTCTCTCTTTAATACTAGGAATAAATCAGTTGTTTAGTTGCATGTGATATATCAGATCAAAGCTAATTGTTTATTTGCCGTAAGTTCTATATTTAGAATCGTTATATAAGATTATACATATTAATAGGAATGTCTTGAAAAACAGGATTTTAAATTGAAAATGAATTTATTTTATTTAATACTAAGTAAATTACATAAGAAATGAAATTTTGATATCTTTGAGATAATGATTTTTCAATGAATTAATTTATTGCCTGAATTGCAGTTAAAAATAGTGCTGAATGCCGCCATAACTTATTTTTATTTTTCTATCATAGGCTTATTTTGCTGATGGAAACAAGGTATTTTTTTAAGTTACAATAAAACTGACTTAGTTTCTTGTCAACACTATTAACCACAATTTGCTTACATTTTTTTCTTCTTGTTGTTCTGCAAATAGCAACAAGACCGTGAGCCTGTTTTTTCCGAAGAGCTAGGACTCGCCATAGAGAAACTGAAAGATGGATTCACATTGCAAGGACTCTGGGAAGTAATGGGTTGATATTCATCTTAAAAAGATGTAATAATTGACAAAATATATTTTGTCTCTAAAACTCATGCTGCAGTCTTTTTAATCAATCAAGCTATAGCTACCTCTTTTTTGTAGATTGCAAGAAAAAAATAGTGTTCTTGTATAGTTTTAACATAATTTCTTGTATACATAAGAAGTAAGATATTTAAGCTGTGCTTTGTCTTTTTATTCAGTACTTCAACTGCTTGCATTTAATATCCATTATGTATTATTTAAAATATCACTGTAAAAAAATCTGATAGTTCATAGTGTAAACTGAGAAAAGATGTTCTAAATGTGAATGTTGTGGTTGCTTTGGTAGCTATGGTGTTTTTCCTCTATATCTTTAAGCCGTGACTCACAGTCGGTCCTAAATGAACAAGCAAAACAGTTCATACACTTCCAAGTATGAAGACTCAAGGGAAGTTTATTTTGAATAGTCTTTCCCATTGGAATCCATACGTAAGGGAGATATATTGCTGCTTCTTGTCCCAGGTTGTGTCTCCTCTCTGACAATGAAAAGTTTGGAATGAATAGATTGGAGAGTAACTCTGATTTACTCTGAAGTAATTTACTAGTTTCTGGACCAAGAGGTTGGCTGCAGTACTTGGCAGAATTACCCCTGATCAGCCTCTTTGGCCATTGATATAAAGGAGCTTATTTAAAAAAAATAAAAACAAAAACAGGAGATGAAACATTTTAAGCAATGCATAGGACAAAAATGACATAAAAATGAATAGGTCCAAATACAGTCCAAAGTTCAAGTTTGGATCTACAAATCTAAGTGGCGGTATTTAGAGTGGTTAGACAAGCTTACTTCTCCACTCTTGCATCCCAGAAAACTGCCAGGAAGAATTTTTTTTAAAAAGTGACACAATCCCTATTAAAGTAGAAATTAAACTGGATCATCGTCTGCTGGGCAGTGGCAAAGCAGCATTTGGAAGATCAAACGCCTCATATTCACTTAGATTCCAACTGGGTAGGGTTTAGCTGAGGAGATGGAAACTTCCACTTACAAGGTTATCTGGGCTAGGCTTAAGCCTGTGGATCGTGTGGGATTTGACAGGGGTCTCTGTGCTGTTAACCTAGTCACCTGTGCCCCGGACTCCTGTCTCACCTAGTTAATGAAACCTGCCAGGTAATGAATGACTGGTGGTGGGAAGCCCCTTGAGTGAGAAGACGTTATCACCTGCATTTGGACTTAGGTGAATCCCTTCTCCAGAAACCATTGCTCAGCTCAGTTGTTTTAACTATCAATCAATCTCCAATATTTCCCTCTTTTTTTAGGCAAGATTATTGAGAAGGATGTTGGGCTACAGTTGCGAAATGTCACGGGTGAAACCTATTCGCCCTTTCTAGTCAGGATTCAGGTTGGGTGTGGGATCAAAACTGCAGTGGTTACTCTTATTGATGACCTTTGGCAGAACCAGGAAAGGGAGAATGACTTTCTCGGTCCTGCTTAATCTTTTGGCGATTTTTGATACCACCAACCATAGTATTCCAGTGACAATAATTAACTGAACTCTTAACTGTTAAGCAGTGGTTCTCCTTCCTGAATAGTGTTTTCCAGTTGATAGTATTGGAAGGGAAGCGGTCAAGGCCTAGGGAGCTCCAGTTCGGGCTGCCACAGGTCATGTTGCTTCTTTCCCTGCTGTTTTATGTCTTTATGAAATCACTGGGAGAAGTCATTGGTGGCACAAGGTAATCTGGTATTTCATCAATATGCTGCTGACACCAAATGTTAGCCACAAGCAACCAGAACAGCTCCAAGAAATGATTAAAGAAGTTTCTTTAGAAAAGTCTATGGAGATTTTCAGTCATCCAAGCCATGGTTGTCCCAAAGGTGCTTTTTCAAGAGGCAACTGGACTTTCTGCTTTTTCTTTAAAGACATTTCACTTCTCATCCAAGAAATGTCTTCAGCTTTTTTAGTAAAGGACACCAATGTACAGTAATCTCTCCATCTGTCTGCCTTCCCTTTGGAAATGACACATATACTGCTAATGTCTTGACTTTATAAGCTTCCTCCCCCTCAGAGTCTAAGATGGAATGCCTTTTAACTCTTCCTATTAGTACCTCTTCCTCTTCAGCCAGTGGTTCCACTGCATCCAGTTATGGGCATCCTTCCTAAGCCTGGCAGAAGTTGTGGTGGAGGACTTGACCTGTGCCCAAAAGGTGATAGGGAGAAACAAACTTAGACTGAACCCCAGCAAGAGAAAATGGCTGTGAATTCATAAACCACCTGTTTGCAAAGCTAGTCTGAATATATAATATATTGAGAAGTATAGCTAAATGTCAATGTAGGTAAAATCAATTAGTAATACTTAAGTCTTATAAAAGCCAGCAAGATTTAATCTTCAGATCTCGACTAGCACTGCCAATGAAGTCTAAACAAAAACCTTTGGATAACATCCTGATCCAATGAAAATTAAAGACTGTACAGATAGTTCTTGAGTTACAACAGCAATTGGGACTGGGATTGCTGTTGCTAAACAATGCGGTCATAAATAACAATGTCATGTGACCATATCATTTAGTGCAGTTCCAGTTGCCATCATAACTCCAAAACAATGCAGGTCAATAAGCAGGAGCCCTAAGGGTGAGGAGGTACCAGTGGGGGTCATAGGCGGTGAAGGAGCTATGGGCAGGCATATATTACAGAGCTCAGGTGGGTGGGGTTGTGAGAGATCATACTCCATAGTGGGGCTATTCAGGAGAAAAAGCATTAGGAAAAACTTATAGAGCAACTTGTTACTTTCCTTGCCAGTTTCCCCATTGACTGACTGTGGGCAAGGAAGGTAGCAAATGGTGAGCACATGATTGTGGGGATGCTACAATGTCTGCAATTTCCCAGCTCAGTCATAAGTTCCCCCATTTCAGTGCTGTTGTAATTTGGAATAGTCACTGAACAAGTGATTGTAAATCAAGGACTACCTATAGTAGAAGACAGTACTCAAGCCAGGGGTGAAATGCTGCCCGGATCGGACCAGATCACCTGGTCTAGTAGCGATCTTGGACAGTAGTTCGGCAGTCTGGTAGTAATGGCGGAGAGAAGCCCCACCCACCCGGGTGTCATTACTTCCTGGTTTTAACCCGGAAGTAATGTATTTTTTACTTTCTGTGCATGCGCTTCCGAACCGGTAAGGAAGGTAAGTAGATTTCACCCCTGACTCAAGCTCACAAATACTTAATACATTGTTTTGATTTCATTTCCTCTTTGCAGTCTATTTTGATTCATAAGTGATACAGAACACATCTTTAATTTGGTTGAGCATTCATGCCCAGACTGCTCCTATTTCCTGGATTCCCTGCTGTTTGAGACCCAACCCTAATTTTATGTTAAATCACTGCACATGCTGCAAAACAATGAGACGAATAACTCCAGTAATAGGCTAAAATAAATCCCCAAATTTATCCCCTAGCACAGCTTTTGGAGGAATTTGTTTTTATTGGCATGTAGATTGAAGACTTTTGGTGAAACAATAATCTTTATAGGAGGTTTCAGTCATGCCTGGCTATTGGTCATCATACTTTCACCTGCTAACTTCCATCTTTTTTGGTACATACTTGAGCTGAAGTATTAAGTGACACGAATGTTATAGGGACCAATTTCTTAGTCACTACATTCAAACCTAATTCTACGCCACTGCTAAGTCACAATGCTAAGTATACTTTACAAGTAACCTCCATCCTTCAGCATGTGTAACAAGTAAAACTGATTCCCTAGTGACTAAAGTAACAGTTGCTTCTTTCAACCCATGACAGCTGCAAGCTCCATTTTCCAACACCATCCATTCTGAATTCCAGCTGGTGAAACTCTGTACTATATTTAGTGGGCAAGATTAAATTACAGAAGCTTCAAGCAGGGCAACGTACATTGATCTGCCTTTTTCAGGCAGACCTAGGTACCAACAAGAGGGGTTTCTTTTGTGCTTCGGTAGCCCAGCCTTCCAGAAAATGGATTCCCAGAGAGAACTTACCGAAGAACTCCGACTTTATCAATCCACTCTTCTTCAAGATGGCCTTAGGGAGCTTTTGGAAGAGAAAAAGTTTATTGACTGTTCTCTAAAAGCAGGGGATAAAAGTTTGCCGTGTCACAGACTGATCTTGTCAGCTTGTAGTCCTTATTTCCGTGAGTACTTCTTATCTGAGCAAAGTGAAGATAAAAAGAAAGAAGTAGTGTTGGATAACGTTGACCCAGCTATCCTTGATATGATTGTTAAGTACCTTTATTCTGCAACTATCGACCTTAACGATTCTAACGTACAAGATATTTTTGCTCTGGCCAGCCGCTTTCAAATTCCATCCATTTTTACCGTCTGTGTTTCTTATCTTCAGAAGAGGCTGGCTGTTGGCAATTGTTTGGCCATACTTCGGTTAGGTCTCCTCCTTGACTGCCCAAGGCTTGCATTGTCTGCCCGTGATTTTGTGTCTGACCACTTTGTGAAAATTTGCAAAGAAGAGGACTTCATGCAACTCGCTCCTCATGAACTCATTTCGGTGATTTCGCCAGATAACCTGAATGTTGAAAAGGAGGAAATCGTTTTTGAAGCTGTCATGAAATGGGTCAAGTCAGATAAAGAGAACCGGGTGAAGAGTCTCGGAGAAGTCTTTGACTGTATCCGTTTTCGGCTTATGGAGGAGAAGTATTTCAAGGACCACGTTGAGAAGGAAGACATCATTAAAAGCAACCCAGACCTTTCGAAAAAAATGAAAGTTATTAAAGATGCCTTTGGCGGGAAATTGCCCGAACCTACAAAAACCGCAGGAAAGTCAGTCAAAGGAGAGGTTAACGGGGATGTAGGAGATGAAAATTTACTCCCCGGCTACCTAAATGATGTTCCGAGGCATGGGATGTTTGTTAAAGATCTCATTCTTTTGATCAATGACACTGCGTCGGTAGCTTATGATCCTACAGAAAACGAGTGTTATTTAGCAGCACTCTCGGAACAGATTCCCAGAAATCATTCCAGCTTAGTCACAAAGCAAAAGCAGGTCTATGTGGTCGGAGGATTGTATGTGGATGAAGAGAACAAGGAACGGCCTTTCCAGTCATACTTCTTTCAGGTATACCTTTATTTCTTAAACTCAGGATAAGAAAATGATAGAAAATGATATATTAAAAATCTAACATCTATGTAGATCTTTAGTTGCATCGTTTTTGATTCTTTCCAGTTCAGGGCTGTATTCACATATATGCAAAAAAGTATTGATAAATTATATTCTCTTAGTTTAGCATGATTTCTAAAGAATCTTTAGAATTATAGCATGTTCCAGTCCAGTTTCCTCTGTATATATTTCTGCTACAAAGTTATCTTTGTGTGCAGCAAATTATGTGTGAAAATGAGCCTGTATTGGTTTCATAAGAGATGCTATGGCATCATCTACCCTTAAATCACTATTCAGACGGCTATTTGAATACTTGAATCAGATCAGCTGGTGGCTGGTGGGCACACTCAGTCCTGCCTTGTTAGTACCTTTGGCAAAAGGCCTGAAAGAAACAACTCATAGTTGTCGTTACACAAGCTCTTCATCTTTCTATCAATTGTGAATAAGGACTGAACACAAACTTTTTGTATGCTTGTTCAAATGAATGTCTGAATGAGACTATGTAGACTTTAGTGAGGTTCTTGGTGTTTGTTTGTTTTTTAATGTTCTTGACTTCTTGTTTTTACTTATTGCTTGCCTCACTCCAGTATCAAATGCAGCTCTTCCATTTATGTTTCCTTGCTCATTTCAACATAAGAAAGAGATATACAAAAATAATGTCCATATACATCAAATTCTGCCTAAGTACATATAGACACATTTATGTGTTGGGGCATATAAAATTATATTTGATCATCTCACTTGTCATTTTTAGAAAGCCCATTACACTATTCTCAAAACGTTTGCCCACCTCTTCATTAAACGATAGTGTTACTAAGTCATAATTTAATGCAGAGATGGGCAAATTTATTTATTGGTAGGAAGGACGGGGGCCATCCAGGACAAACAATCTAATGATACCCCCCCCCCAAGGGAACAGAGACAGATGTTGTATGGAGTTTCTGCTTTTACCGGTATGTTAAGCCTTTTCAAAAGCTTACACATTGTTGACCAAAACTGATGAAAAAAAACCACTCCCGTCGTGTTTGATTGTCACTACATTTCGGAATATGTTTTCAGGCAATCGTGTAAGCAAAAGGGCAGTTTGGGTAGTGCAGATTTAAAGAAAATCTAAAGAATGTAGTTAAAGCAGGGAATCTGTCAAGGAAGATGTCATTGGGAACATGTAGCCATGCTGCCCATTTTCTTTTTAACTAATAATCAGCAATGTCTTAAGTCTAGGACCAAGTAATGATTCACAATTTATAATTACAAGACCTCATAAAAATGAAAAGGGGTTAATTTAAACCTAAAAATAAAAGCCTGCCTTCCTTTAGAGCAGCTGCTGACACTTTTAAAGAAGTGGATTTGATGCCTTCCACATATATGCCCATCCACGAAAGAGTACCACATTCCTTTTTGCAAGGGGCAAATCTTTCAGCTCAGACTACTCTTGGGAGTGCTTTTGCTCAGCTTTGGAGGCAAATGCTTGACATTCTAAAGAAACTGAGAAGCCTGAGAAAAGCAAACGCCAACCTAGGTTCTGCCTAGAAAAATTTGCAGCAGATAAACCCTAAAGCAGGAGTAGCCACCCTTGGCGACTTTTAAGATCTGTGGACTTCAACTCCCAGAATTCCCCAGCCAGACAGCTGGGAATCCACAGGTCTTAAAGTCATCAAGGTTGGACGCCCCTGCCCTAAAGCCTTGAAGGACTCAGAGGAGTGATTTTCAAAAGATGCACTGGAACCCACAAATATAGGGAAGGGGGATGGAAGAAAGATGGGGAAATGCTGACAGCCAGGTGTCCGGGGTTAAGACAATAATACATTTGCTTCCAGATCTTAAGGTAAAAAGTGATGGAATGTGCTGAACTGTTCATACAATGCTGCTGTGAGCTGTTTTCAACGTGCCTGGCACGTTTGCTAACCATCTTCATTCTGCATTTTAATCAAGCTGGACACCATTACATCTGAATGGATTGGGCTGCCTCCCCTGCCATCAGCCAGATGCTTGTTTGGACTGGGAGAATCGGAGAACAAAATCTATGTAATTGCAGGCAAAGATCTCCAAACTGAGGAGTCTCTGGATTCCGTCTTATGTTACGATCCAGAGTAAGTGGCTTGCTTAACACTGGTTGGTTTGACAAGGTTTTTAATTGATGGCCTGTGAGATTGAAGAGCCTCACTGGTGTCCCTTTCCCCTTCCAGATCACTCAAATGGAATGAAATCAAGAAGCTGCCCCTGAAAGTATATGGCCATGCTACAGCTTCACATAATGGAGCTATATATTGCCTTGGAGGAAAGACAGATGATAAGTGAGTACTGGATAGTTTCAAGAGTGTTGCAAGTACTCCCCTCCCCAAATTATCCCACACAACTATTTGCTCTGGTTAAAATCCTATTAACAGCTGAGGTCAGTGTAAACTTTAGTTGCTTTCAAGATCAATGCAGACATTCATCACAGGGCAGGAAAATGCTTTGAAGAGCTGATGACTGCTCTGTATATTGTATGTATGTTGGCCCAGACTTGTCATTCAAGATGAGTGAAGTTTTGACCACTCTTTATTTAGATTTCCCAGCACTGGTTTTGGAAGTGTGAAGCCCCATTTCTGCAATGTTCTGATGAAGATGTTGCTGTAGTGCAGAATTATAAATTCAGAGGTTTAACAAGTGTTTATATTTGCAGTTTTATCATCCAGTAAATCAGAGGGTAGCATAACAAGGGTTTAACGGCAGAGATAAATCACACCTCCAACAAAGTTCCATTATAGACATGAAAGCTAACAGAACAATATTGATTTTTTTAAAGAATAAAAATAAGCAATTCCACAGGCACAAACACAGTGCTTGGCACTGATTTAAAAGTTAAAAATAACTTTTATTTTTATAAAAGTTATAAATATAAAAGAGGAATCAATTTGTGTTTGTTTTTACATTCATATTCAGGTTAAGCAGTTGGTTTCCATTAATCTTAAGGAGTTTATTTTATTATCCCTGACCATCTAAATTTCTGAAATCATCCTAGCAATGGTATAGGACATATTTATTAACTAGCCATGGTAATGGTAACAATTCATCCAGAAATTTGCAATCAAGCTACAGTATATCAGAAAATATTTGAATGGAAAATACCCCAAAGAAGAAAAAGTGCTATAATAACAGAAATAATGGTTTTAACTTTAAAATCCTAAGGGCTTTGTCTGATGTTTAATAAGGATGCACATAAAATAGAAAATATTTTTTTGTTTTAAGCTCAGGATGAAACAATTCCACCTGAAATGTTCCATTTTGTGTAAATAGAACATAATGTGAAATTCAACAAATGTAACAGAACCCAAATTGAAGGAAGAACTCTGAACAAGTTTATTTGTTCCCTTATTTTTTTTACCCATAACTTTTAGGCACAGTGGTGATCAACACTGATTGCTCTCTGCCATCTGACTACAAAGAACTTTTTAAATGAATTATTGTAAAATTTGAGAACATTGCAAATTTCCCAAAGGAAGCAGTCCTTTTTGAGCTCTGAAAAGTTCAGCAAGGCACAACAGAATGTACACTGTGACTACAGAGACACAAACTAACAGGACTAGTAGCTTTTATATTTTTATCATGTTCTCTGAAAATTCAGTATCATAAGTGTATGCACGGAGCACATACTGCATTCACACCATATCTCAATGACCGCCAACATAATTGTTGCGTTTATTCTTCAGAGCCTGAAAACCAAAACAGCAAATTAGCTATATTTATATATTACCCAATGGGCACATACTGTTTGTTAATGGCTACCCATCAATGAAAGAAAGTACAGCAGAGAATAGTACATACATATAGAACGGAGCCCACGGCAAAAAATTCTTTAAAAAGCATCAGGCAAGCCAGCAAGCAGCTGAGAGCAATTTTCATTCATGCATTATTAAAAAGCAGGCAATTGGGATGGTCTGCTGCAGGGGTAACATATTCCCCATCCAGTTGAGTCAGTGACTTATCAGCCTTCCCATGTAGACCAGACAAGAATGAGCTTCTTCTACAGGTCTGATCTCCTACCCCATCTCCTTTTACAGCCTGAGAAATTAGGGAGGATCTCTTCTGAGCCTCTTTCTCTGCCCGTTATGTCGTTGCAGGTTGAACCCTCTCTTATTTGATGTTTCCCCATATTTGCATTTCTTCCCGTTTGTCAAGAACTTTCTCGCATATTATTACATGACGGGAGTCCAATCCCATTTGTCTTAAGTATATGTTTTGATCATTGCTGTTGTCCCCATTTTTCAAACAGTTGACTTTCTTCTCGTACACAGAAAATGCACAAACAGAGTATTCATCTACAATTCCAAGCGGGGAGACTGGCGTGATCTTCCTCCCATGAAAATGGCTCGCTCCATGTTTGGTATTGCCATCCATAAAGGGAAAATTGTGATTGCCGGAGGTGTTACTGAAGAAGGCCTCTCAGCTTCTGTTGAAGCCTTTGATCTCACCACTAACAAGTTAGTCTACAACCCGTCTATTTTTGTTTGACAGCACAGTTTTAGGGCCACCGCGCATTCTTTCTTTGGGACCCACCAGAATCCTTGTCCCTTTATTTATAAATGCAATCAACTTCTTTAAATGGTATAAATGTTGTCCCAGGATCTGGGTAGGCGAGCAAAAAAGCAGTGGCAGTGATTTGCAGCCTTCTGCCAGTTTATTTGTGGGAAGTTGGCAGGGAAGATCCCACATGATGATCACATGACTGCAGGATGCAGCAACAATAGTAATGAGCTGCTGGCCAAGCCTCCAAATCATGATCTGGGGATGCTCCAGTGGCCGCAACTTTTGGAGATACGCTGTATAATCTCTCTTTGTTCGGCAGTGTTGTAATTTGGAATGATTGCTGAATGAGAGGGTCATAACCCAAGGACTATCTGCATTGTGAATTGGTCTTGAAGTATCAATTACTAGGATACAGCCTTATAAACATTGTATCCAGTCCTATGATGTATGATTTGATCTAAGGAAATTATTTTCACCATACAAGGGGGGCGGTGTATGTGCGTATGCGTGCATGTGTGTACGTACATGTAAAGTGCCTTGTTGCACATTTAAGCTCTGAGCATTTTTCGGTAGATGGTCATACTCTTTTGAGCTTTAACTATATGCTTTAACTGAATCTTTGTCCTTTCTGAGAAAATTTGTCCTTTATTAATGTACATCTAACGTTATTCAGCCAGTCCACTTCTTAAAGCCATTTCTTCATTCTGACAAATTATTTTTTTTTAAAAAACAAACAGTTCTTAGTGCAATGTCGTTATATTTATCTTGTTAATTAAAGCTCTTTAAAAAATATCTTTAAAAAAAATGGCAAAACAATACCGTCAGGTATGTAAAGGTATTTTTACTTGTCTACATTTCCTGCAACTGTTATGTTTCCCTTTCGTAAACCAAGGGGAAATAGTACAGCATAATCAAATAACTTTGCCAAACAATATTGCAATGAATATCAATAAACAATACCCAAAATCCATAAAGCAGCATAGCAAGAGCATCAAGCCAGGGCTCACCAGCCACATGCTCTACTTCCCATTTTGACTAAACCCCTGGGGAAAAAAACATATTTTAAACTTTTCTTGAATGCTAACAGGGTTGGGACCATCCAAATCTCTGGGAAGAGGGTGGGGAGAGGAGATCATTCCAAAGGGCAGGTGCTCCTAGATCCAATCAAATGGTATTGTTTGAAGGAGGGGACCTGGATGGTACTCATTATGAAAGAGTAAGTGGGGACAAGCAAAAGTAACTGGAAATAGGTATTTCTGCAAATTACCTCATTATGTGTTATTTAGGGCTTTGTAAATGATAAACAGCACTTTGAGTTGCGCTTGGAAACCTCATAGGAGCCAGCGCAGTTTGTAAAATAGTGATATGAGAAGGACATACATACTGTGGTATATCCAAAATTACCCACACCACTGCATTCAGCATCAACTACATCTTCAGATGGTCTTCAGGAGCATGTTACAGATATCCCCTCCTTTTTAAAAAAATACACATCATATTATACTCAAACATTATATTCTCAAATTGAACGTTTTATTCATTAAATTGCAGGTGGGAAGTTATGCCAGAATTCCCCCAGGAAAGAAGTTCCATTAGTTTAATTGAATTGTCTGGATCCTTGTATGCGATTGGAGGCTTTGCGATGATTCAGCTTGAATCAAAGGAATTTGCTCCTACTGAGGTTAATGACATCTGGAAGTAAGTTTGTTTTAAACATTTTTTTTTCACTTTGCTAGCCAAAGAGATTCAAGTCATTCCTATTAATTGTGTGTATGATAACGTAGAGTAAAACTCCACTAAAATCTTTAGCAGTAACTAAATGTAGACTTGATCTTGTATTGCCTATTTTTGGTTTTGCTTCAACATATTCTACATATTACATAATTTTAATATTCTCTCATAAAAGTAGAGTATTAAAAACATCAAATTGCTTTGTAGAACTGCATGCAGAATATTTTTTTGTTCACAGAGAGCTATATTTTTCCTGAGTGCCCGATGTGCGTTTGTGTTTTGGCACAGCATGGTCTGGATTCAAAAGGAGATCTGGGCTCATCTCTAATTCCTATGACCTATTTCAGCCAACTCCTACTTGCCCACCACAACTTTTTCACAAGAAGCTTTAAAATAATGCATGGCTCAGCACTGTGAGGTGACCTTTTTGGGCACTCATAACAGGGAGGTTACCTTCTTGAAAATCGGATATCAACCAACCAAAACTTAAAAAGTGTACCTGTTCTTACGAAAGACCTTAAAAGCAGGGGTCTCAAACACAAATGCCTGAGGCTTTTCATGTATCCATACAAAAGTCACTTAAAGTCTTGTAATGCACATAATAAAGCATGCCGTAATAATAATGCGCCAATTCACTCAGCCCAACTGACCTCACAGGGTTGTTGTTATGGAGAAAATAAGAGCAGGAAGCAGTATTATGTGTTTCTGTTGCCTTGAGTTACTTAAAAAGTAATAAAAGGTGGGATAAAAAATTAATAAATAAAATATGCTGACTCCCAGCAACTTGTGAAAATGAGGAAGCAAGAGGATGAGACCTAAGTTGGGGCTTGCTCTCCCGAGAAGCACCATCTCTGCAGCTTCACAGTGTAAAGTACAGCTGGGTACTTGGCAGGACAGTTGAGGGGCAGCTGCCCTCCTAACCCTGAATCAAGGTGCCATTGCTATAGGGCCAAGAGCTATTTACACTTGCACCTCTGTGCTCCTTGCAACAGCTTAACAGTGCTTAGGAGGTCATGCAGTGGTGGGTTGCTCCCGGTTCACACAGGTTCGCAAGAACCGGTAGTAAAAATTTGTAGTAGTTCGGAGAACCGGTAATAACATTGAGAACCGGTCCCCGGCCCAGTCGCCACTCGCTTACCCCGCCCACGGCTTTTTTTTTTTTACTTTTAAAAGCATTTTTTCTACAACCTCTTCCGCCAAAAAAATGCTTTTAAATTTAAAAAAAAAATGCCTCTGATGATTGCGCAGCTCAGTTGGGATCGTCAGAGGCTTTTAAAAGCATTTTTTTCTGCAACCTCTTCAGCTGAAAAGATTGTAGGATAAAGAATGCCTTTAAAAGCCTCTGGCGATCCCAGCTGAGTTGCCTGATCGTCAGAGGCTTTTAAAAACATTTTTTTCTGCAACCTTTTTCTAAGGTTGTAGAAAAAATGCTTTTAAAAGTAAAAAAAAAAAGTTGGCCACGCCCATCCAGTCACATTACCCCACCAAGCAACACCCACAAAATAAGCCACGCCCACAGAACCGGTAGTAAAAAATTTTAGAACCCACCCCTGAAGTCATGGTTGAAAGCATGTGTGTGAGAGAGAAAGAGAGGAGGGAGGGAGGGAGGGAGGGAAGGAAGAAAGGGAGGAAGAGAAAGGAAGGAAAGAAAAAGAAAGGAAAGAAAAAGAGAGAGAGAGACAGAAGGAGCAGTTGTTAGTCAGAAATTTGGGGAGCAAACTTTGACGACAAGAAGATAGAAATGAGTGAAAAGTTGGCAGAAAAGAGAGGGGGACAAATTGAAGCACTTGGAGATTTTAGATAGATGCAAGATTCAGAAACAAAAGCAAGGGGGGGGGGGGTTAATATTACTTTCCAAGACAAGGCATTCAGAAGGATGACAGCATATTGGAATCTATATTTCCTGCATTACTTTTTCTTTGTGTAGCAATGCTTGTTACATTCTTAGACTAGCAATTATTCTTCAATAGCTGTATTAATATAAGACAGGATGTTACAAAAGAAACTTGGAGTTACTGGGCACAGATTTTGGAAGACAGGCTTGGGAAAAAAGCTAACGGGCCCCACTTATATAACTTTTTGTTCCCGCAGGTATGACGATGAGAAGAAAGAGTGGTGTGGCATGTTGAAAGAAATCCGCTATGCGTCTGGAGCCTCTTGCCTTTCTATTGGCCTAAATCTGTTTAAGCTATCAAAGCTGTAAACTAAGTAGCTACTTGACTGCAGATGAGGATTTTTTAAAAAAAATAATCTCTAGTTTTGTTGTGTAAGCCTACCTTGTACAGAGATTGGTAACTTCAGTTAAGTATTTCGTCTTAAATGTCTATTAACCTCTGTTGAGTATTAGATCCTCCCAACATTTACTAACTATATGATAGTGAATATGTTTGGCTATAGACAGCAGTAAATAAAACTGAATTTAACAACAATTTGTCTCGGAGATTAGACCCTGGGCTTCGGTTTTAAAATAAATATCAATGTTTAAATAACTAACAGTATGGCCACTCTGATTATAGAAAAGGATTTCAATAATCAGATTAGGATTTCTCTTCTCTCTTGTTTATGCCGCCTGTAATTTGTTTACTTTTCTGCTGACTTTAGAACTTGTTCTGAGGAGCAGATTGTAGGAAATGGATTGACTTTCTACTAAAATATGGTGCTGTTTACTGACTACTTTTGGCCATTTCTAGTTCAGTAGCTCTGAATCAGCCCTGGGAACATCAAGAAATGGGTTTGAAAAAAGGTTTCTCACATTAGACAGCCAACCTTTAAAGCCTCGCTGGAAGATGGCTGAATGCCTTGCTCCTCCCTCAACTTGCCCTATTCAGCATCAGAAACTATTATTAACTACTTATCTGCACTGAATTCCCTTCTAAAGCATTTAAGAAACAAAAGCCATCTAGGACAGGGGTCCCCAACCTTTTGGACCTCAGGGACCACCAAGTTCATAATTTTAAATGTCACGGACCACTAATACAAATCCAGCGTGGGAGCGAAGCAGTACTTGAACTTGCATGGCATGAGCATTCGCCTTGGTATATTTGCGCCAGCCAATGGCGCAAGGCAGCCCTCGTTTCCTGCCGCTTGGGACTCGGAGCAATAAACAGCATCTGGTTTGAAGAGCAGCCGGATTTGCTCTCCATTGCGGATGCCAGATCGGCCCCCTGCAAGCTCTCATCTCTCGAGGAGCCCAACCAAAGTTTCCCGCACCACTTCAGGGAGCGCTCCTCGAGAGACGAGAGCTTGCAGGGGGCCGATTTGGCATCCGCATGGAGAACAAAATCCGGCTGCTCCCCAGACCAGACGCCATTTACCGCTCTGAATCCCAAGCGGCAGGAGACGAGGGCTGCCTTGCGCCACTGACTGGCGCAAATATACCAAGGGGGAATGCTGTTGCTGTGGAAATGAAAGTAGTGCTTCGCTCCCGCAGCTTCCAGCCATCACAAACGCAGTTTCTTCCCACTTGTTCCGCCCCCTCTCCCACCGCCACAACAGCACCATTCATTCCGGACTGCAAGGGCTGTGCTTTTTCCATATTGCACCACCTGCAAAAATGCAAAAATACGAAAATTTCTCCGCGGACCACTAAAATTTTCTCTCGGACCACCAGTGGTGGTGACCACTGATCTAAGAGAGGTGCTTCACAGCAAACTAAGGGGATCAAAGCATACACAAAAGAGCAGCCCCCCCCGGTAATTGGCAGCCCTTCCCCAGTGGAAAAGAGGAACATGAAACCAAAGTAGGGCCTACTGTTAATAACATCTGGTTACCTCAATAGAAGATTCCCCACTAAAGGTGAAACCAGTAAGACAGTGCCTCCTTGTATAACTGCTATCATCCCAAAGAGGAGTCTAACTCTACCATACTTTTAAAAAGATTTAAACATGACCTGAAGTTGAAATGGGAAAAGTCCTTTATTTCAGTAAAAGCAGATTTAGTGTGCATCTCTGAAAGTATTAATAACAGTTTAATGAGGATTTGTTTAAAATTGAGATTTCTATTCAAACTTGTAATTTGGAAAACCATAAGAGGTAATTTCTACCATGTTAGGACATGAACAAATCTTGAAGAATGCTCCTTCTGACGCTGGCAACAGGCATCAACCTTCAGATACA
Organism: Pituophis catenifer annectens; assembly: GCF_029215685.1. Taxonomy (NCBI): domain Eukaryota; kingdom Metazoa; phylum Chordata; class Lepidosauria; order Squamata; family Colubridae; genus Pituophis; species Pituophis catenifer. The sequence continues at coordinate 198,085,488 of NW_027256881.1, read as the reverse complement.
GTAGCACAAACCATGAAGAGGATGAGGAAGCAGCAAAAACCTTCCCCAGTTAGAGCCTGAAGGGCTGAGAGCGATCCCTTTTGTGGGCCTACAATCCCTAGTCTAAGATTGAAAGGGAGGAGGAGCTCTTATGTGGGGAAACAAGGGTATTAAGAACTTGGGATTGTTAAAGGGGAAGATGTGTGTGGAGGGGATGGATATGACAAGAGCTCGGGGCTTCAGTCTTCACAGCAAGAAGATTGTCACTGGCACAAGCAACAAATGGTTTATTCTTACAAACTCAGAATAAATTCCAATGATTTTATAAGGCACAAAGTATCCAAAAGCAGCAATAATGTTATTTTTATGATTGATACTTGTACATTTATTTCATGGGAAGTTAGAAGACTGGGGGATACAGTAAAAAAATAGAATATTTAGTTATGCACGATCTTTTGTTACAATACAAGAAACTTAAGAGGATACATAATATCAAAAACAAAACATTTAATAAACAGTATTTTGCTCTAGGCACTAATAATTTTTTAAAAAATTTAAAGGTTTAAACTTTAAAGTGCATAGATTTTTGAAGGGTAACAATGAAAAGTTCATATTTAGAATGGGAGATTCAATCTAAGACACTAAAGGTCAACTAATTGCTAGCATAGTTAATATCAATATTGAATTTGTAAGATTTTTAGACATGCGCAAACACACACACCTATCCCAGAATCTAACATGATGGTATACATTTGAAGTACTGTTTTCTCAATACAAGATAATCAGTACCTAAACTTACCATATACAGAATCTGAGTAACACCTTTCCAAAATTTAAAAAATGGAAATCACCAACAAAATTATGTAAGCATAATAATCTGCTGAATTTCCAGGATGAAGTTTTCAGATTTTATTCCAAGCATCTCACCTCCGTTTCTATTGATAACATACCCAAATTAAGACAAAAGACTTTATACAACTAGGACTACATACAACTCTTGAAATCTTGAAAAAGGAAAGATCTTTACAAAATAAAAATATTTCTACAAAAACTCAGATATACTGTAAATTAAAAAAAATTATGACCAACAATTGGAACAAAAAGTCCCACAATTTGAGTGGCAGATCAACTGAATATTACAAAAAAAAGAGCAAAAATCGGAGGCAACTCTTTTTGAAAAATTTTATTTTTTTTCCCTACAGAACCTAAGGATGTAATTTTGAATCTGATTTTCTGAAACAGATTGTGGTGAGGACTAAAAGAAATCTGGGACTTAGATCAGGGGTGTCAAACTCAAGGTCCGGGGGCCAAATCTGGCCTACAGGGTGCTTAGATCTGGCCCATGGAACCGCCCTGGAAACAGCAAAGGATTGGCCCACTGTGCCTCTGCCAGCGAAAACAGAGCTCAGGAGGGCCGCAGGCGGTCCTCCCCAGCTTCATTTTTGCTGGCAGATGGTTGCAGGAGGCTATCGCAGCTGAAAACGGAGCTCGGGAGCCCGTTTTTGCTGGCAGAGTGCTTGGGCCACCACAGGCATCCCCAACGTGAGTGATGTCGAGCTGGCCATGCCCATCCTGGTTATGCCCACCCCAGCCTCCCAAGGTCAAACACGACCCTGATGCGGCCCTCAATGAAATAGAGTTTGACACTGACTTAGAAGAACAATTTGATGGTATTGTTTGGGAGTCTGTATGACAGCATAAACATTTTTTATCAGAACCTATATAGGAATTACTTAAACTTCACATTGGTACCATCAAACTTCAATAATAATCTAACATGTATTTTTTCAATTTTCACTGAGATGTTAGCAAGGCTATCAGTCAAAAGGAATATTCTTTCATGTTGTGTTATTTATCTTAAATACATGTCTTACATAATTAATCAATAGTTTCAATTTTTGCCAAAGCTAAGTTTGCTACACATATTTGGTGGCCAGGATAAGAAATTAGAAAATAACTCATTACGTTTTTATATATATCACCAATTAGGTTATTGCTGAACAATGGAGATAAGATATTTCAATGGATAGGTGATAGAATAAGATCTTTACTTGAAAAATCAATCAATCAATCAATTGTATGTCAAGCCAAAGTAGCGAATCTTTATTTTACAAGGAATGGTGGAATTTCATTACTTATAATAAGAATTCTGGAAACAGCTCGCATCAAACATTATGGGCCTTTAAAAATGTATGGATTTTTTTTTTAAAAAATCAAATTAAAATATAATTAAACAAAGACAATCCTTTGATTGCAATTTATAATGCCCAATAGACTGAAAAATACTGATTATGCTTGCATTTCTATTATTTTAAAAGTGCAATCACAAATTCTAGGACAACCTATATACAGAAAAAAAAATACAGTATATTGTATGTGTGTGTGTAAAATTTCTGTGATTCATTTCCCATCCACCGTAGCCAGCATGCCCAGTGATTGCAGGTTAGAGGGCACCGAAATCCAAAAATATCTGAATGGTTGTAAGTTTGCATACTGTGACTTTAGCAACTATTAATGAAAATATTGCTTGTCTGTCAGCAAGCACTACTAAAGTTGCACTAAAATGTCAGTATGGAATCTGTCACTTTAAAATGTGAGATCTTGTTGGATTACCATTTTATGGCAGAATTGGGTGCTTGAAAAATCTCAACTTCAAGATTCTTAATTTAATTCAAGATTACTTAAAATTTATAATGGGGGGAATTGTTTGTGGTTATCAAGATTACCCATACTCTGGTTGCCAATCCAGCTCAAGGCACAATTTATAGTACAGCATTCAGAAATGGTCTCATGTGCCCTGGAAGATTGATCAAGGCATTTCAAAACATAATGACCAACACACAAAATTCAAGTATTCCACATGTGCCCTCTCTGTATCAGTTTTTTTCTGCACAGGAAAAGCTTATTCCCCAGTTTATTCGGTGTACTAACAGGCATTGTGTTTCATAATTTAAATGAATACAGGTACTTCTCGATTTACAATAGGTCACTTAGTGACCGTTCGAAATTACAACAGCATTGAAAAATGTGACTTGGGAGCATCGCAGCACTGCTGTGGTCACGTGATTTACATTTGGATGCTTGGCAAGTAATTCACATTTACGAGGGTTGCAGTATCCCAGGGTCATGTAATCCCCTTTTGCAACCTTCTCACAAGCAAAGTCAGTGGGGAAGCCAGATTCATTTCACTGTTACTAATTTCAGTGTTTTTCACTATTGTAAAAAACAAGTGTTTTTCACTTCACATTTCACTATTCATTTCAGTGTGACTAACTTAACAACTGCAGTGATTCACTACAACTGTGTAAAATGGGGCAAAACTCACTTCACAAATTTCTCACTTAGCAACATAAATTTGGGCTCAATTGTGGTCGCAAGCTGAGGACTACCTATACTGACTCATTTAAGAGGCATACTATTGTCTGGTTATTTTTGCCCATCAATAAGAACTGCCAGAAGCAATAATCTCCAGGTTCCATCGGTGAGGCGATGCCAACTGGTTGGACTCCAAAAATGTGCCTTCTCTGTGGCTGGCCCTGCCTTTTGAAACAAGGTTCCGCATAGTTTCTTGAATTTTAGGGGAAAAAGACCCCCAGCTTTTTCAACAGGATATGGGACGGGGCGACTTTTGATTCTGTCAATGTATGTTGTTTGGATTGCTGAGGGATATGTAGACATCCTTACTGTTGCTTAGGTTAGCCTATTTTGAAATGTTCTTTCCTGTATGTGTACCTATTGGCTATTAAGTGACGTCACATGATGTATCATTACTTTTTTGTCTTTGAGGAGCCGGGGTGGGCATGGCCTGCACCTGACACATCCAGCTGGTGGGCTGCCAGTTTGACACCCCTGACCTAAATAAATCAAATTCTGCTTGGCTGGCCTTGCATACGCAAGGCAACTAACCATAAAAAGTAAAGTTCGCATTATAAATAATTATGAATGGCAGTTCAAACTGAATCAATAGCAGTGCAGCTTTCCAATGGCTCAGGAGTTATATGAGAAAGCTCTTCCCTGAATGGCCAATAGTGGGATGTCTTTAACAGTGGCCCTTCAGCTGCCTTTCATTCCTGGAGAAGTTTGTAACAAAACAGGAGCCCCTCATGTCAGGTCAGAAAGCATTTAGGGCATTAGCAGGGAAAATACATACCTTTAAATTGTGCCTGACATCAGATATCAACTATTGCAAGTCTTCCAACATGAGGATAATAGATTGGGTACTCGGTAGCAGCCTAATTATTAGATTTTGCAACAAAAGCAACTTCTAAGCACTCCTCAAGGATAGGCTCATATGCTGTGCAGCCTAGTAGTCAATTGATATAACTTAGGTAATTTGCCAGGACAGGCTGGCCAAAAACGGTCACACCTCGTGCAAGAAATGTAAATTGTGCAATGCACTTTGCCCTCTGCAATTCCAAATACGGATATCTCCAGATGCAACATAAATAGTCTTCATTAAAAAAAAAAAAAGTTTATTGAAGGCTGAAAATAATTAATTTTCAATGTTACAGTCTGTATAAAAATTGTTATTTTTTTTTTCCTCCATACTAGGATATCAAAGCTTTTCCCAATACTTTTTTTTCTAAATATTCAGTCTTTGCTTCCGTGGATGACAATTCCATGGAATTCCATTCATAGTGAGGGATCTGAAAGAGAAGTATATGATTAAAATGAAAGTCCATTATTACAATGTTATTCCTATTTCATCCCTTCCTCTTTCCTCAAATATATTATTTACATGAGTACTTTAAAGTTGGTTGCTGTCTTTGGGCAAATGGTGAGTATTTATTGTAAGAAAAATTATGCAGAAAATTCTGAAATGTTATTCAACTTTTACAAAACAGAGGAGACACCTTACCTGAACAACTTGATAACCAAGAATCTCTAAATGCCGCTTTTTCATGGCAATATATCCTTTGACATGATTTGAATTTTTGCAGAAAGCTTCTGAATCAAGGAATTCCACAGCAATCCTGAATTAAATACAATTTCAAATTTATTTTCATATAACCAAAAAAAATATAGCTTGCAAATATTTTATAATCACTTTATGTACTCATGACACCTGTTGTATTAATGAAAACCCCAAATTATAATTGTAATTCTATTAATTATACATAATTTTAACACTGGTCTGCCATTAAAAATTAGCATCTGATTAAGACTTCTGAATTGTTACGATAATTTAGCTGTAAAGCCATCTTTTACAACACAAGAAAAGTTATATTTATCTATAACTGGCTTCGGTAAGTATTACCTCTCATCTTAAAAATTTTGTCACAGGAATTAAAAAAAAAAACCCACCTGTTGTATGCAGCAGAAATGTAATTATATCAAACGTATTGCAAGTTGTTTTATGCCAAAATAATAATATCCTTTAATCCTAAAATCTAAATTACTTGTTACCTGAAATTTTGGTGTGGTTCCCTGCAATCCTCTGGCATTCATTAAATAGAACACAAAGTTGTTTTAGAATTATCTTTAAGGACCAACTGTTCAAAAGGTACCTATATTATTTTTTGTAATTTTATTGGCAAGTAGCTTATTTTTATTTCACATATAAAAGCTCACTAGTACATCATTATTCTGTAAGATTTGATTCTGCTATGAATTTTATGTAAGTGATAGGCCTATGGATATCTGTTCCGTTCAGAGTACGTATGTCTTCTTTGGATTGAATTCTGATTTTATTTAAATGATATCACTTATACAACAATATATATATGTTTGTGTGAATTATGTATTAAAGTGATAGACTTTTCTATAACTATCTTCAAACCGGAGGTTGCACCAGTTGTCCCCATTCCTTGATCAGGCTGTCACTCATGCCTTAGTCATCTGCCCAGAATGGACTACTGTCAAGCGATGTACATGAGATTGCAGTTCAAGAAAAGGTACGTGTTCTCTCGATCAATGAAGAGCTCTGTCAGCTTCACTGGTTGCTGGTTTGTTTCCGGGTTCAATTCAAAGTGCTGATATGTATGCTGTGCAAAGTACAATGACCTTACATGCTATGGGGCTGGGTTATTTGAGGAACTACCTCTCCCTAGTTACATCTACCCATCCCATCAAGTCCAACAGAAGAGGCATATTATAGGTCGCGTCAATAAAGGAGTGTCATCTGACAGGACCCAGGAGGAGAGCCTTCTCTGGCCGGGCACCTGACGTTTGGAATATAATAACCCCGTGAGGTTAGATAGACCCCTACCACCCTGCCTTTGGAAACTCTGACGTCATGGTTTTGTCATTATGCCTGGAATCTACAAATTGGTTATACTCTTAGTAATGTATGGATTGCATTCTTCTGCAGATTATGTTTTATGGTTTACGTTATTTTAATGGTTTTTATTTTTATTTATTTGTTTTCTGTTATCTGTCTGTAGAAGGCACCCAGAGTCACCTATGTGAGATGGAAAGCTATGTAAGTCAAATAAATACGTGAATAAGAAAAAAAAATGCAATCTGTCTAATTAAGATCCCTGTTCTTATTACCACTTGAGTGAAATTGTAAATACAATGTGCCATCATCTGCTCAGAGGACTGCCTGGAATTGAAAATCTAGTGAAAACCCTTATTGTCCTGCATTACCATAACATAAAAAAAATACATGATCACCTTTGAAATCCTGGTGGTAGCCTTTTCTTTCCATAGGAGTGACCAGCTTCTGTACAACCTATGTTGTCTGAATTAGGAACGACATGTTGGTCTATATATGGAACAGGTTTCTTGTGTTTGTCAATTATAAATTCAAAATCTGAAAGACACGAATGGCTATCAGCAATCTGAAGCTGAAATCATACCCAATATTATTTGCAAATAGGCATTACTTCTGCATCACCAGAATAATATAAAGTAGGACTGTGCCGTGTTCGCGGTTGAAGGCAATGAAGTGCTTCAGAGCATTTTGAGGGCATGAACGAAAAAGAGCAGCGATGAAGGCACCAGGCTAGAAGTCAGGAGTCTGTGAGTTCTAATCCCACCTTAGGCAAGAAAAATGGTTGCATGACCTGGGGCCAGTCACTTGCTCTTAGCTCTACTCACCTCACAGGGTTGTTGCTGTTGTGGGGAAAACAGAAGGAGGAAGGAGTATTGTGTGTTTGCCACCTTGAGTTACAAAAATATTAAGGTCGGGAAATTGAATGAAATGAATGAATGAGGCAGCTGCCTGGAACTTTTAGGTTAACTAATATGCAGCTGCAAAAATTAGACATGCGCCGAAGAATTGCTCTTAAGAGAAAAACATGCCTAGTCTTCAAATCAAGAATGTCATGCTCCTACAAGATCATAACCATTTAGACAAAACTCTCAAGGCTTGCATAAAACGAAACAAGTGTTATACTCTGTTTTTGAAACAACCCACCAATTCTATAGTAGTAAGAAGTGAGTACAGAACATCTGGCATAATGGCTTCTTCCTAGGATTTCTCCAAGTAGTATATATATCTGCTGTTGCAATAGACTGAACGACTCAGACTCTAGGGAAAAAAAGACAGCCAAGAAAACAAACACCAAGTTAGAAATACAGAGGAGACCGAACAAAGCTCCCTCATCTATTATTACATAAAGGCAAAGTTATCAGAGGCTTCCCACCATCTTTGCCTATTTTTTTTAAAAAAAGATCACACTTCTCCAAAGGCAGCAGATCGAACATGACAAAGAAGATCTTTAACTTCATAGCAGGCAAAGTTTCTAATTTTGCCATATCCACCCAGTTTTATATATATATGTAAAAAGATTCAAAGGAATTGTAGCCTTGATGATATTTAATGCTATTAAACTGCCAAAAAATATAAATATTCACTTTTTTCCTTCAGCTGTTCACAGAAGCGTTTATGAAACCACGGAATCTGAAGCTCGGGGCACTCCAAACACACAGCTCGATTCAGCTCCATCAGCTGGAGGGTGGACTTCCTTGCTGATTTCCATGGTAGAACTGTTTTTTAAAAATCCAGAAGAAATAAGCACAACAAGGCAATGTTTAGAATATAACCATGAATATAAAAAGAAAGGCGACCATTTTTTAGACAAAAAAATTATCACAAATGTATTAGTATCACATTACTTACTTCACTATGATAGCTAAGTACAGGTATCATTGAAGAATTCATAAATTAACAACTAGCACTTCTTTTTAAGAAAAAGAAACATGCTAAGATTAAAACAAAACCAATTTCTAAAAGTTAAATTCAGGGAGTACTGAATCCATACAATTTTGTTTTACTTCATGTCAGCTTCTGAAGAAGATCCTTGGCGACAACCCCTCTATGGAGGCAGCTACACTTAAATAAATGTAGCAAAAGTCAACAGCATTATACTGATTTTTATTATTTTTTGTTAGAATGTTGTTAGAATGTTTATTGTTTTTGTTAGAATGCATTCATGGAACTATTAGCAGCTGTTTATCCATGTGTGAAAACACAGCGGAAACATAAAGATCAAATATATAAAATGACTGGCAGCTTGAAGTTTTTCCTTTGTTTTCAACTAAGAACATTGTTGAAATGCAACCTATTTTTTAATATACAGATATAAAAGATTTATTTGAAAAAAAAACTGTAGACAGATATAGGAAAACTGTAGGTGAAATGTATACTTCAATAGGAACAATGCAGATCCAACCAATATAAAAGTTGTTTCTGAAACCCATCAAAAATAGAAATTAGCACTTACTTTGAAGCTCAGTATCCAACTTGGAGAGAAACTCTATATTAAATATTGCCTTTATCATTTTCTGTGGAAAATACCCAGAAGAAGCCAAAGCGTAACCAAGCAATACAAGAAGAGAAGGTTCAAAGAGTTCTGTAGAAAATAAATATATTAATGCATAATATTAAAAACATTATTTATCTAAAAGTAGTACAGCAGATAGGAAATATAAACCCTGATCCCAAATTTTCACACAAATGTACAAATTGAATATAATTGAGAACATTGATATGCATTATCTGAGAGCTAAATACTTGGCATTTTTAAAAGGTTTAGATGTGAGTAGAAATAATATATTTTGCAACCTTATTGTTAATTGCTTTATTTTAGCAATGTTTTTAGTTTCATATATTTTATTCTACCAATTTATTAAGATTAGGGGTCATAAAATTGGTGTAAAGAATGAATGGAAAAAAGCAGCTCTGAAATTGTTTTAATATAACTTTTAATTCTTCTCAGTTTTGAAATCTCTATGCATTTTCCAAACTATAAAGCATTTCCCAAACTATAAAAATTTTGTATGACATCACAACACTTTCATTTTCTTTTCTTTCCCTTTCGATATTTCCGTTTTTTATTTCTTCAAGTTATTTGCACTGCTCCTCATTTGAGAGATGCCCAAAATGTTCTATAATAATCTAAAAACATTTGAGATTACCGGTAGAAACAAAACAATCCATTGCTAAGAAATTAGGAATTCGTGATTGAGGAAAGCCAATATAACAGCCCTTTAGAAGATACATCAGCATTGGCACTTACTGTTGTTGAGAAATGTTTTAAGTGCATTCCACCATGTACTGTACAACAGAAGCGCCAGCTGTCAACCCTGAAGCGAACATGGCTGAAGCCATCTTTGAGGCTTCAGGGTTGCCACAAGGAAGAAGAAGGGACCGGGGGGGGGGGGATAGATAGCTGGGGTTTTGTAGTCAAAACAAGAAGTTTTGCTGTGGGAACCAAGGACATTCCAACAGGTGATTGGGCAGAGGAGGAGTGGAGTAACCGAGCAACTGGCCAGCACCTCTATTGGACAATGTGATTAATGACTTGGAGGAAGGGGGAAGGTTTACTTTTTAATCAGGTGAAAACTACTGAGGGGGAAAAAGTATAAAGTTAAATATTGATTTTTAAATATGATGCATTAATGGTTGATTAATCCTTTTTGGTTTTTTAGTTTATGTACTAATGGTTAATTATGTTGATGATTATCTTTTAAAAATTTTAAAAGTTGGAGGGAGGAATAATGAAGGGGGGAAATTTAGAAATTTAAAAAATGTAGAAATTTAATTAGTGAATATCTAAGGTTTATTTTTTGTTATGAGATTTCAAAATATCTGAACTTTGAGAAAAGTAGGAGGGGGAAAATGTTTTTAGGTTTGAATGTTTAATATTTGTTAATGGTTTTAAAACTCTTAGAGTTATTGGATTACATGCTACTTTGAGTCTATAAAAAGGGAGGTTGATGAAATTGTAAAAGGGGAGTTAAGGGGTCTTGGGAGTTATTAAATCTTGCAGTTAGCTAGTTTATTTTAGCGAATGTTTGGTGAAATCTATGCCCTGTTTTTGTTCTGGGAAGTCGGGGGTGGGGGGTGGTGAGGAGGGGTTGAAGATTGAGTTTACCAAGGATTGATTTTTTTTTCTCTCTTTTTCTTGATGATAGTTTGAATGATTGTTTATATTGTATACTTGTTTGATCAGAAAATAAAAACTTTTTATTAAAAAAAAAAAAAAAAAAGAAAACGGCAGGAACTTTCAGAGTTGGTTTTCACCAGTTGTGCCAATATGATGTATCCAATGAATTGTTCTTTAAGGAATCTACCTGCCTCGGACTTCTGCTTTCTATGGGTGCATTACTTGGAACGCTCACACCAGCATGGCACAAACAACTTAAACTTATTTGTCAAAATCCTACCATCAGTACAATCATATTGTGTGGATAAATAATGAATAATCAACATGGAAGGAAGGGCATGATGGCAAATATCACTCAATAGGGCAGGACCTTATTGTTTTGTTCATTGGGCTTATGTTTAAGAGAAGAACAGATTCTATACCCACATTCTCTCCATGTAACTAATTGTAAGAACAATTATACTTAATATGCATATTACGCCTTTATTTGCTGAGTCCATGCCAGGGGATTGCTTCTTCACAAATTTATGAAGTTTTGCATTCATGCTTATGGCACTTTTGCAATGTATTTTCTAAAACTGAGCAACTTTGTAAGCATCCTTAGAGAAAATAACCAGTTAAAATACTCTTTAAAATCCATTATTCATATTTAAAAAGGTCTGTTTTCAGTGGCCATTTTAATGTAGTCCTACTTAGAACTGTAGTTATTTTCAAAAGTTATAGAATGGGACAGTGCCCACATCATGGCTGGTTCTTTAAATTTCCTCTTCAATAACATTTAATAACATTCAGAAGTTAGGATATTCTCTATGAAAACAATGAAAGAGACCAAGTACATCTATTTGCTTTCTTTCCTTTTAAGAAAGAGACAGAAACAGAAGAGTTTATAGCTTGACATTTTCTTTATATGTTCATTGTCACTTCTAGAAAAATATAATTTGACAATAATTTTGATAATCAACTTACCCAAGTGAAGACTGATATAATTAATGCAAGCCTCAAAAAATTTCTCAGCTTCAGGGGGTTCATAATTAAATAAAGAAAATAGAACAAGAATAACATGTACTTCTGAATAGTAAATCTAGAGAAAGAAAAGAAAATAGGAGAAATCAGCTCAACTGTTTTTGTCAGTTTTGTATAACAGTCAAAAACCTACCAAATTTGAGATTACAACTATCCGTCAACCTCTCCAAGCGTTCTTAAAACCAAGGGGAGAAGTTTTTCAAATATTCTGGTCCCAAGAAACTTTGATACTTCTAACTAGCACTTTTAATTATGCTCTGAAACAGAAGGGTAGCTCAAGAAGCTGTTGTAATGAGGCAGTCATGCTTTTCTAATCAGCTCCAGTTGTTTGCTTACTTGCAATATTCTCAGCATTTTTCAAAGGCAAAGGCCTTTGAATATTTAACTAAGTATTTGTCACTATTGATGTGGCACCTCAACAAAAGATATAGAAATTTGTTTTAAAAACAGAATCCCATCCCCAGCAAAACCTGGGCACGTAGGTTCAGATGACAATTCTGAAATAAACCTAAATAGAAAACTTCACCCTAACAATCATAACCTGAATTCTGATTTCATTTCTGATCTTCAATTTATAGACATTTGTAAATGAAGGAGGAGAAAACATTTATTTAAAACAAATGATTGGGTGGGAGAAGCAAAGGGCTGCTTAACCAAGGATGTGTGATTTCAGAGAAGCTGGTTGCTTGGTGGATTTTAACCCTTTCTATGGCAGGAATTGTTTTATTTCACCACACACACTCCCACCTTCACTTGCTTCTTTCCCTCATCTCCATCCAGTTTTGTTCTCTGCTTTCTCTTCCCTTTTCAGTACATTTAGATGTTATTACCGTAATCCACTTCCATCCTAACTTTTTTTTCTATTTCTGAATATATATGTGTGTACACTGTGAGTTTAGTATGTGTGCAAGGAAGAGAATGCAAATGAAGAATCAATTAATTTAAAAACATTTCAATGCAATTAATTTTTAATCATTAGTTACTAATTCAGTTAATATTAATTAAGCATTTTTTCCACAGCCCTGCCCCTTTCGGCGTTGCTTCTGATAAGTAAATACACTGGTGTTTAAGTGTTCGTGAACCCCTTTTGAATTTTCAATATTTCTGCATAAATATGATCTAGACTGTGTTTTCACACAAGGCCTTAAACTAGATGAAGAGAACCTACTTAATTAAGTCAAAAACATTATTCTAGCTCAGGGGTGGGCAAATGTGGCCCTTTTACATCCTGTGGACTTCAACTCCCAGAATTCCTGTGACATCGAAGCTGTCTCAGGAATTATGGGAGTTGAAGTCCACAGGTTGTAAAAGGGCCACATTTGCCCACCCCTGTTCTATCTTATTTATCTATTGAGGGACACCCATCCAGAGCTATATATTTGTGTGGCAAAATTATGTGAGCAGAGTCAATCTCCTGAATCTAATTTTGGGATGATACTCAGGTGTGAGTATGGGAGGCCCTGGCTTATTTAAAGAAGAGAATTCTGGCTATTCATAATCCAAGTCTGATTTTCACAGCACAGCTATGTAGAGGTGTGTCATGGCTTGAACAAGAGATTTCTAATTTGCTGAAAAACAGTTGTTGATCCTCATCAGGCTGAATAAAGCTACCAAACTATTTCCAAAGTTTTGCATTCTTTTTCCACACACAAATTTGTACCATAACTTGAAAATGAAAATGCTGAGAAATCAGGACTAGTTCAGATTAAATATACACATTCAGTTTCCACTGATTTCATTTGAATTTTCCTATTTAACAATAAATCAAATACTCATTATTTGAGGTTGTATACAGGTAGTCCTTGATTTACAACAGTTCTTTTAGGGACCATTCAAAGTTACAGTGGCAGTGAAAAAAGTGATTTTTGACCGTTTTTCATACTTAAGACTGTTGCAGCATCTCCATGGTCATATAATCAAAATTTAGATGCTTGGCAACTGACTCATAGTGATGACCGTCGCAGAGTCCGAGGGTCATGTGATCACCTTTTGTGACCTTCTGACAAGCAAAGTCAATGGGGAAGCCAGATTCATTTTACAACCATGTTACTAACTTAACAACTGCAGGTATTCACTTAACAAATGTGGCAAGGGATGTTGCAAAATGGGACAAAATTCACTTAACAACTATCTCAGCAACAGAAATTTTGGGCTCAATTATGGTCGTAAGTGGAGGACTTCCTGTATATTCAATACTTCTATATAATGCTCATCATACAAATCTGTAACACCGTAATTCAAAATATATGTATTTCTGAACTAAAATATATTTTAAATTATTGAAAATCTGTATTAAACATGGTTTAAAGGAGGAGCTCTGACAATTCAAGTGACTACAAATTAAAGTAAAAAAAAAACACCAGAAAAAGAACAGTACAGAAATATAAACAGGTATGGTATTATACAGCTGGAATTAGAAAAAAACAAGATTGTACCAGAAACATGGAAATAAAATAATAGAGTTTGAAGGGACCTTGTCCAACCCCCTGCTCAAGGAGATCCTACACCCATGATGCCAGAGGTGGCACGCAGCACGCACTCTATGGGCATGTGAGCCATTGCCCAGCTCAGCTCTGCTGCACATACGTGCGTGCCTCCCGCCAGCCAGCTGGTCTTCAGGTCTCTGACACGCATGCGCAGGGGGTGAGGTGCATATGGGGAGGCGTTTTACATGCACGGGGGGTGGGGCACATGCGGAGGGGGTGCGCAAATGCATAGGGGATGGGGCGTGTGCATGGGGGCCACGTGCACATTGCATTTTGGGTGTTCATGCACGCGCACACATGCATTCACGCAAATGCGCGCACACTCTGGCAACTTGGTCCGGAAAAGGTTAGCCATCACTGCCCTACACTATTTCAGACAAACTTGTGAAAGCAAGCTATTCTATTGGTTGACTGCTCTCACCATTAGAATGAGAGCACTGTATGGCATTACCTTTTAACAAATTATATTCTTTGGGCACGAAGTCCACGTTTTTTATATAACTAGCAGGGGTCCTTAGACCCAATTTATATGCCACAACTGAACCTTCAGTGTGTACAGCAAATGCTCTATTGCAGAATTGCAGCCCTTCCCTCATTACACACTGCCCATTTCATCCTTCTCAAGAGAGACGCAAGATAGTCCTTTGTACCTGATCAATATGTTCAGTGGCAACCGCAGCTATTCTGTCCAGTAACTGTGTACAGCGGTAGTTGGTTCCAATGAGAAAGGATGCACACTTCACTACATTTGATAGTGTAATCTGATCTCTCAGCTGATGTAAAGCAGCTATGGTCTTCTCGAGGAGCACTTCTTGAAACCATTTCCCATGTAAGTATTTTAATTCCTTCAGCAAAAGATCCAAATTATTCATTCTCTCAAGTCTCTGAAATGCGCAACTGTTAATTTTTTGCAAAAGTGATCCGTATGGTGCAGAATAGCTTTTCTGATTTGTCTTATGATGTTTCATCCATTTTAGGAGATTTACGGTAAAGCTGCTGAGCTGATTCAGACTGCACTGAGGTAGGACAGCATCTATTTGAGTAACTACCGCTTCATCCACATAAGGAGAAGGAAGATTAGAAAGAACATGAACCAGCATGAGGATATCAGCGGGAACTCTTTTAACTTGTAAATGGCTGGAATTGAAACAACAATAAACAAAAAAACACATTAATAAAATAATAAATACATAAATTGGGGAACAACAATTAATTAAAAAATGAATGTACAAGATAATATGTGTACCACATATGTTTTTACTACATGATTTTCAGATAGATCACACGCATACTTGTTAAAATGTGCTGAGGACTACTTTCACAGTTATCATGCCAGAAAGCTGGAAACAAGGAACAAAAAATAAGCAACCAACAGTATTAAACTTTTATTAGATAACTGAAACCATTATTTCTATGAATTTTAGCTAAGAATTTAATGAAGGAATCTATTAAAGCCATAACGGTAAAAACAGTATGTTTAATTAATGTATGTCCTTTATTTCCAGATGATGTACATATATTGCTCTGAGCATAATTTTACAAATGAAAGACACTATACACATACACGCATATACATGTATGTATATATGTATGTATAAAATTTAGAGAGAAGGGCGGAATTTACAGAGGAGGGTAAACTGTCAAAAAGCAGTACATTGAGTTTTGATTAATAGAGGGACATTTATGTAGATGCCACTCAAATAGAAGAGAAATGATCCAGGGGGGATGGAATGTGGTTTGTTCGTGTACGTAACAAACACTTGGAAGTTCAAACAGAACTTTCCAGGTGAGTCACAGTCTATTTGAACCCTACATTAATACGGAAATACAATATGCATTGAAATTTGGAAGGAGATATTGAGTCCAAAACGTTCATTTTTATTCTTCAAATAGCTGTCACCACAATTTTTATGAAAATTTATTTTAGAAATAATTTATTTTCCAGATATTGTATGAGTGAACTGGTGAGCCAATATCAAATAGATTTATAGAACACTTGCTCTGTAGAAATAAAATGAACATTTCTATCGGGCAAGTGTTCTGTGAATCTATTTGTAAAGCTGTATTAAATTTACAGACCTGTGCAGTTCTGTCACTTGTTTGAATCGGACCCACCGGTATATTTCATTAGTGCTCAGCTTTGATGTGTAGGTTTCCTAGAAAATCTGAACAAGACGGATTCACCGTTTTATATTCCCTTACACTCATCAAATGTTTCTAACCCTGTGAAATACAAGCCCGAATTAATAAACTTCAAGTCTGAGAAACTAGATGTGCTGGGGAAAAAAAGTACCTTCTTACCAGATTGACAATTGTTGTAATTTGGAATATATGTCAGATTTGGGCCAATGCAGCATGCCTAGCACATTTGTCACTCTCAAAAGCTCGTATGCTTTATACCGATCCAAGTATTTGTGAAGGAGAGATACAATCCTGAAAACCAAAAAGATATACATTGCAGTATTAAGTTTCAAGTTAGAATGTTCTTTAGAGTGACCCGTTGTTATTCATACCAGACAACAAGCAGCAAAGTACAATTTTAAAATAAGTGGACCTAATCCATTCTCTTGCAGCAATTTGTATTTAATTCTTAGGATTTTTTGGCCTGCCATATAGTACAGTACTGTCTGGAATAAAAATAACATCCTGGTTAACACCATTATCCTAATCACTGAACTTCCACCCAGTGATGACAACTGGAGTTTTACCCCACTTCAATAATGTCCTTCCGTATTTTGAGATAATTATTCTGAAATAACATGCAGTTCCATATTAGTCAATCTAAGCCCCAAGTATTTAACCTTCTTCTCAATTTTAAAACCCGTTTTATTCATCAGGGTTTCTTGATCACACAGTCTTATTTTTAACTGACATCTTTCTTCTTTGCTTATTTACGGTATTTTAAATCCAGCTAATGTATTAAAATCTTTTGGTTTCTTTCATTAAATATTCTAAACCATTCTTGGCTTCTTGTATAATCGAGATTAAAGCATCAGCAAAAGACCCTATTTTATAAGGCTTTAAATTTTCAAACCTATTGTTTTCTCATCCTGCCTGATATCGCTCTTCAAAACTTTTAGAGCTAAAATAAAAACTAGAGGTGACATCCTTCTCTATAGCATGATCATAAGTGTGTCTAGCTGATTGCAAGTTTTTACTTCAAAAAAATCCATTTAGACTTGGGGTATAATATTAAGTAAGTACTATAACACGCAGTGTTATATGTTGACTAAATTATACCCAGACAGATGCTCACAAAAATAAAGAAAAACTTAAAACACGAATAGGATTCCTATATTGTATTAGAGGATTACTTTTGAATCAGTAGTGGATTTCTGTATTGTACTTCTTGCATTTTTTCTGCCACAATTAACGTTTGGTACCCATCCAAATTATCTGCGATTAGTAGGATCTTTTCACTTAACCTAAAAAGAAATGCACATATATTTATATATTCATATGTTTCTGATAGAAAACCTGCCTGAGCATTCAGAGAATTCATCATTCTTACTTTTAAAACATAGTATGCTAATCAACCAAGAACAAATTTTTACCAAAGAAATATTTTGAAAGCCATTGAAAAGTGTAGAAATTCAGATGAATATCACAGTTAATTTTCTGCAAATAAAAAACTGGTGAAATTTTCAAGTCAAAGTTTATTAGGGATTTTGACCTGACAGCAATATGAAATATTTGCTACCAATTCCATGTGTGCAAGTGTGCGCCTACTGACTGCTTTACAGGCAGTCCTCGACTTACGAACCCTAATTTGGTCCAACGTTTCTGTTGCTAAGTGAAACATTTGTTAAGTCAATGTTGCCCCATTTTATGATCTTTCTTGGGACAGTGAATCACTGCAGTTGTTAAGTTAGTAACATGGTTGTAAAGTGGATCTGGCTTCCCCATGGATTTTGCTTATCAGATCACAAAAGGTGATGGCCTGACCCTGGGACACGCCAACCGTCATAAAAATGAGTCAGTTGCCAAGCGTCTAAATTTTGCTCATGTGACCATGGGGATGCTCAATGGTTGTGTGAAAAATGATCGTAAGTCACTTTTTACAATGCATTGTAACTTTGAACAGTCACTTAAGGAACTGTTTGTAAGTCGAGGATTGCCTCTACTTCCGAGCCTAGCCCAAGTTTTTCTATTACCTGAGAGTCTTCCATCTTTTCAATTACTGTGCTTCCCAGGAAATAAGACCCAACCAGAAAATAAGCCCTAGCATGATTTTTCAGGATGCTCATAAGCCCTACCTTCCAAAATAAGCCCCAGTTAAGATCATTAGCGTGCTTCCCCCTAGGCCTCTACCTCTGCCTGCTGCTTGGAGAGCCAGCCCATTGGTCACAGCGCTCAGACTCACCTGCAACCACAAAGTGTGCCAGCCAAGAGGCTGGCCGGCTGCTGCTGCCTGACACTGTTGACTTCTGCGTGCTCACTGCCTCCTGTGCTGGCCATGACCCCTGAGGCCTGATAATCTTAACTGGGGCTTATTTTGAGGGTAGGCCTTATATTACGAGCATCCTGGAAAAATCATGCTAGGGCTTATTTTCTGGTTGGTCTCATTTTCAGGGAAACACGCTAGTACAATCCCTGTCCGGCAGAGTGACGGCAATTGGAAATTAGAAATCAAATGTAAATAAATGTATGCCATGCATGCAATACAACAGCATTGCTTTTATTTTGAAATCAACTTTTTTTCCAATTTACATATGTGCATGCGTGTGTGCCTATGCACCTTCACGGCCCCAATTTCTCATTAATTGCCCCTCCCCCACATCTAGCATATCCCAAACAAATATATTAACAAGGAGTGAAAAATAGAATCATCGTAGTAATTCATCCTGTAGGAACAATGACTTTCACACCCCAAACAGAAATATTTTGCTAAACATTGTAACAAGTTTTTTTTAAAAAATAGCAACATAAACCAACATAATTAAAGAAATATTTTTAGATATAATTGACAAAGTTCCACATGACTTGTGGCCATTTGCGACACCTGCTTGTGGAAACGCTTTTCAAATGCTGAATTTGCAATAATATTTGAGTTAAGATTTAAAAGGAAAAGAAGAAATTGGGATATTTTGTTTTTGTTTTTGGTTTGGTTTGGTTCAGGGAAGGGAAGGGAAGGGAAGGATAATTCACCTGGATACAGGCAATCATTTATCTAGAAGCCGGGACCACAACCTGCAAAGAATGTAATTCCTTATGAAGATAATTCATTAACGCTTGACATTTTGATTTCCTGGTTTACAGCCTATATTTATGAGGAAATAATCTCTCAATAGCAACAGTCTATATGTAAGTCATAATTTCAACTTTTTCATTACTCTTAAAAAGACAATACACAAATAAATCAGCAAAACAACAAATACACTTACTCTTTTTGCATTTCTTGCTGTACTATGGGTGCAAGATGAACGAACAGTTGCATGACGTTCAATGGATTATTGCAATTATCTTTATGTTCTATCAGCTTTTCTTTGGCAAGTAATCTAAATTCGGTGTTGTTGAATTGTAAATTCTGGTAGAGTCCAAGAATGATAGAAATGTCCTCAACACGTAACTCATGTGAATGCTGGACAAAAATATTGTTACATTTTTTCAGCAGCGGCCAGTGCGGAAAACTGACATTCCGGAGAAACTGTACAAATCGCCTGGCATCATTGACTGAGATGTTTGTTTTTTCAAACAAGCCGTCTGCTTTTTCTGTTAACCGTTTTTTAAAATTCCATGAGATAACAGGAGATATGCAGTTCATTACAACTGACAAAGCCCTAAAAAAACATATTTAAAATATTATGCCTATTCATTTCATCAGAAAAATCTAACAATGCTTAAGAAAACGGCATTGAGTAAAGAGAAAAAGAGAGGGTGGTTTTAAACAGGATCTATTAGAGCATTTATGTTAAGTAACTACTTGAAATTGGGAGCAGACAAATGTTACATAATAAAGCTTTTGCCTTTCAGCAATGCTTTTCTTCTTTTAAAAGAAACCCACCTATCTAATTATTTCTCCTCATTATGAAGACTACAGTGCTTACAGGCAAAACAACTAAAAAGCATTCATATGCACGTAAGCTCAAGTGGGACAGTAGCTAAGATTGCTCCATTGAAATTAAGCTTCACTGAGTTTATTGAAAGGGGCTTATTTCTGAATAGATATGTGTGGTATAAGACAGGGCTCCCCAACCCCTAGGCTGTGGACCGGTACCAAGTCATTGGCCCATTAGAAACCAGGCCGCCTAGCTAGAGGTGAGCGATGGGTGAGCGAAACTGCACATGCAGTTTCTAGGGATCTAGAATCCTCCTTCCCATCACCCCCAGTCTGTGGAAAAATTGTCTTCCATGAAACTGGTCCCTGGTGCCCAAAAGAGGACCTGGGGACCGCTGCTATAAGAGATTGATTTGAAAAACAATGTACCCCTACTTCAAATCACAAGGCTATCTTACTCAGCTCAGCTGCACACTGCTACTGAAGTAATAATACTGATTTACAGGCAAGTTTACATATGGTTAGGCTTAGGATAAATGATTCTAGACAAAAAACATCCAGCTAGCTAGACAAGATTCAGCAAGCTGGGAGACCCAGAGCCATGTAATGCTTTTCTTATAACATCAGCCATCCCCAATTAAAAAGCAAGCAACTCCTTCATCATTAAAAAAACAAACAAACCCACCAATCAATGAATAGAGACATTAACTCGTATTTTAAATTACACTTGAAAGTACTTCAGGCATTATAGGCAGTTCTTGACTTATGAATGGTCTGTTCAGAGTTATAATACACCCCAAAAAAGTTACTTATGATTTTTAAGTATAATATGTTGCTCCATCCCCACAGATACATGATTGCATCTTGCAGATACATGATTGCATTTTGGGTACTTGGCAACTGGCTCACATTAATGGCCAGTTGCAGCATCCCACAGCGACACGACTGCGTTTTGCAATTTTTAGGGTCATTTTCTAGGAAAATATGTCTATTGAATAAGCTGGATGTGGACCACATTATTCACTTAATGGCCATGATGTCTTGCTTAACAACTGTTGTAAATATGGTCATAAAATTGAGTTCAGTCATGAGGTGACTCAACTTACAACCAAAATTCCAGGCTCAATTGTGGTCATAATATGAGGGCTACCTCTATTTAAAAACCCCAAACTATGTTGTCTCCACAACAGGGCACGTTCAATTATACATCAGTTCTACAATAAGCTAAGTTGAGAATATTCAGTACTAACTGAACTAGTATCAACTAGTTCAGGGGTTGGCAACCTGCGGCTCTGGAGCCGCATGTGGCTCTTTCACCCCTCTGCTGTGGCTCCGTCACTCAAAATATGCGTCACAACCGCTAATGTGCGACACCCGCCTCCACACTATTTATTGAGCTTTTCAACCGCTGGTAGGCCAACCATGGATAAATCCAAGAAAAGAAAAGTTTTAGAAGAAAACAGAACGTTTAATTCAACTACATATGCTAGTTTTGTGGCCACTCAAGAAATAGTCAAGCACAGGAAGGGTTTTGTGGCTCCCGGTGTTTTCTTTTCTGTGGGAAATGGATCCAAATGGTTCTTTGAGTGTTTAAGGTTGCAGATCCCTGAATTAGTTGATACTAGTCAATATTAAACTTCTTTCCAGGCTCTTTTAAGATCTATGTACTACACACCCAAAGCTGTCTGTCTATATTCGTGTCAGAAGTTGGGTTCATGGGAACAATGAGGACATGCTTTCCTTATTAATTCTCTCCATTTTAGGGGTGTCAAACTCCCATTGTCACGGTAGTGTCATGTGACGTATCGAGACTTTTTTCCCCTTTGCTAAACCGGGTGTGGCCGAGGCCAGTATGTGACGCATCCAGTCTATGGGCCGGGAGTTTGACAGCCCTGCTCCATTTAATCTATAAAGACCCGTGAATCTATGGCTAGAATCTTTATTAAATAAAAATTACCTTGAATCCTGTATGGAATCCAATTTCTTATCTACCACATTAGCTATTTCACCCATGAGTGGACTATGATGTAGATGCTGTTCATGTACACACAATGAAAATTTAGATAGCAGAGGTGGAGTCAATCTGAGGATCACAAAGACAATAAAGTTACTGTGCCAAAGGCCTACAGATAAACTAGGTCAATTTTTGCTATTTCTCCATGAGTACTCTATATACTTCCTAAGGAGAAATTTGCAGCTTAGAACCTTAATCAAGTAAATGTAGAAAATGTAGAAAGCATTCAATAACTTCAGGGTATAAAGCAATTGGAATTAGTTGTCACCATAAATTCCAGTTCAAATACCCACCTACTTCCTCTCTTTAAGGAATTGCTATTAAACTTAAGATCAGTTCAGCTCCAGCATAAATGCACCCTTAATATGCTGAATTCAAAGCACAGGTAGTCCTCAACCTGTTCATTTAGTGACTGTTCGAAGTTACAACGGCACTGAAAAAAGTGACTTATGACCATTTTTCACACTTATGGCTGTTGTAGTCTCCCCAAGTCACATGATTTACATTCGGATGCTTGACAGCTGACTCACATTCATGACGATTGTAGTGTCCTGGAGCCATGTGGTCCCCTTTTGCGACCTTCCGACGAGCAAAGTCAATGGGGAAACCAGATTCACTTAACAACCATGTCACTAATTTAACAACTGAAGTGATTCACTTATCAAACGCAGCAAGAAAAATCTTAAAACGGGGCAAAACTCACTTAACAAATTTCTCACTGAACAACATAAATTTTGGGCTCAGCTGTGATCATAAATTGAGGACTACCTGTACATTTCCTGCTTCAGATCTAAATACTGTGAAACTCTAGTATTTGAGGCTGCTCAGTGCTTCAGATTTAATTTGGAAAAAGTGCTGCAGAATGCACAGGACTACGAATAAAACATCTGACTGCCTTATATTCTTCCTACAATTTCTGCTTACTTAACTAGTCACTCACAATTGACAACCAACAACCATCAGGGCACATCCTTCACAATCAGTAGCTATCGAGGATATGAGTTTTTTTACTCCTCAGAGCTGAGCCCAGGGTTCCTCAGAATAAGCAGATGGCCCCTTCGTCTCTTCCCCCCACTGAACTTCACCAGCAAATTTTTGTTTGCCCTCAGTTTGGACAAACTCCAGTGAGTGAATGTGGAATTCAGAATTGCGGTCTAAAGTTACTAATATTTATTTTGAATCAATAACTATAGCAACACAATCTTATGTGGATAGTTTCTACTTTTAACCTAATAATCCACGCAAATTTATCTAACGTCACAATTTGAGCCACCAACGTTCTATGAGACAAGAGAAAGGATTAAAAAATATTGCTGCTAGTGCTAATTTTGTGAGATTTATTCTGAGCGTGAAATATTGATTTTCCAATTAATAGGAAAAGGAACAAACAGATAAAAAATATACTTGCTCGTTTAATCGCTTCCAGCCTTCTATAACCAACTCTTCTACAAGTGAGTCGTGGGCATCAACATCTAACCTTCAGAAGGAATAAAAAGTGAGCCAAACAAATTTTCATAGATGTTTTAGAGTTAAAGAAATCTATATACTGATCAACAAATTGTAACTTGGTAGCATATACTGTATTTATTTTTGTTACACTACGTACATACATACATATATACATGCATACATACATACATATATTATTGCTCTGTATTTTGTATTCTGATATGGCCTTATGGCTGAACAATGAAATATTATTAATGGATTAATGCACCGAAGTTGGACAGAGTGCTATTTTCTTCTTTTCAAAATATACTTTTTAGCATATTTCTGAATTCCCCCCAACCCATAATGTAAAGTATTTTTCTAACTGTTAATAAATTAAATTACACATAACAACACTTAAAAGTATGCAACAAAACTTGTTCATATTCAACCTTGTGATGAATATGAACATCAGTAATTGACATTCTTTTCTATATACTTGAGGAACAAATGGGATGCTGGAGTTCTATTGCATTTTACTTCTGGAGCATTTCCCCAATTTTAAAAACTGATCTTAACTTTTATGCGGCAAAGATAGAGCACTGTACTTTATCTTGATTACACCTCTGTTTTGTTCCTTTGGTTTTTTGAAAAGTACATATATACAATCTTTTACAGCTGCTATAACATGATTTTTATGATTGCTAGATTGAACTTTTTCAAAAAGTATGAATTCTATAAGCAAATTTTAACACTTAATAAGTTTGCCTGTGCAACAACAGGATATTTCCCTATATGTATACAAAAGCGATTCATTCTTAAAAATAAAATCAGACAATGAAAGCTGTGATTAAAATTAAATCTCATGCTACTTACCAGAGCACACTATATAACACATCCACCAATGCTTCATCATCCATACATTCAATCTTATTTTCTGCCAAGATGCGAAGCACAAAAAACTGAGAATGACTTCTTATATAATCCATAGTTTCTGATGACCAAGGCCTCTTCTTTTGAACTTGCACAAGTTTCTTTATTGCACTTTTCACATGTTTTTCAGAGAGTCTGGCTCTGTTCTTGGATACAAGACTGAACACTTGGTGTTCATTTGTAAAGTTATTGAGTTGGTTCAACAAAATGTCGCTGCTCCAAGTTCGACAGTTAAAACATCTTGTTGCAATTGGATAAAAACGTCTTAGGCAAAGCATATTCGTCATTTGGATGGGCTTTTTCTTCCAAGGGCATCCAGGACTTCTTTCTTCATTTCTGACTGCCAAAAGCATACATGAGGAAAAAAGAAATGTTATTTGCAGATATACAAATTTTATTTCCGTTACCATATAATATGAAGTGATTGTGGGAAAAATAAGAATGCAAAAGTATTTGTCTACCAAGATATATTTTTATTAATAAGCTCCCCCATGCTTTAATTAAATACAAGATACTCTTATTCAGACTAACTATAAAAACTATAGTAAGAAACCATAGTATTCACATATCTTGTTTTCCTCCTATTCTTACGCTTGTTCTGGCATAGCAGTGAGGAGGAATTTAGGGAGTTTAGCATAATTTGGAAATTGACCCTAACTTGTCATGACCTCTAGCCATGGGTAGCCATGCAATTATGTTTCTATATCCCTGCCATTCTGTTTTTGTTTTGTTTTGTTTTATTTTGTTTTGTTTTTTCTTTAATTTATATGCCACCCTTCTCCGGAGACTCAGGGTGGCTTACAATGCGTTAAGCAATAGCCTTCATACTTTTGTATATTTATACAAAGTCAGCTTATTGCCCCCACAATCTGAGTCCTCATTTCACCTACCTTTGACAGGATGGAAGGCTGAGTCAACCTTGAGCCTGGTGAGATTTGAACTTGCAGTAATTGCAAGCAGCAGATGTTAATAACAGTGTGCCTTAGTCCACTGTACTAACAGGCTCCTCATCTCATTCTAGGTATTCCAAATGGAGGCCTATGATGGATTCTATTTCCCTCCATCAATTCACACAGTCCTTCCTATCATGTAGAACTAAGTCTGGGTTTTTTATAAGAACTATCATTATTATCATTATTGATTGAACATATGGGGTGCTGTATCAGTCAGGCTTCCACAACTTACAAAATAACGTTCAAGAAAATTAGATTAAAAAAATAAAAAAATACTGTTCAAAAAAAAAAAAAGACGATGCCCAGGGTTTAAAAAAAAAAGTAGTACAATTGAAATATCCGCCATAAGAAAAAAAAATATAAAATTAATTCAGAACCGTGGTAAAACTGAAAATACAACACAACTGATCACAAAACCAAATATAAGAAACGATAATTGAAAATGGATTTGAAAACATGGAATTTTAAAAGCCAAAGTAAAAAAAAAATTATTTGAATACTCAGAGTAGTAATTTTACTTTGAGGATTTGAGGAAACTTTGAGGAAACTTAACTAAGTTTGCCTTTCTATCATTACTACAACATTTTGCCTAGTCTGAGGAAAAACAGGTATCTGGCTAGCTCCGAGGATATAGAATCAGAATCAGAAAGCTTAAGAGCAGGTTTGCATGACAGGTGGAACCTATTGGGGTGAGAACTATTAATGAAATACTAATCTGGTTGTTCAATCCAGTCAATCCAGCAAATCTAGGGCAATCCTTTTGTAAGACTGTTCTCATTTTATACAACATCCCAGTCAACTTTTCTGCTTTATTTCCCATCCAGTTTTTAAAAGAAATGAAGTATTTATGATACTTAAATGGGGGTGGAGTAGGGGGACTCCCTATACCTTTGTTTACCATTCCATGTGCCTCATTTTTGCGAGGATTGAAAACAAATGTGAAAACAGGTGGCACCATTAGATCAGCCCTGTTTTCCATCTTCTTCAACCTCTCATGTTTAACTCCAAACATTTTGTCTGGATCCAAATTACCAAAAAGGTGGCAACTTCCAGGAGGCAGCAATGTGGCCCAGGGATGCATAGCCTGACTCCTTCCTTAACATGAGATTCAGAGATGTTCAAAAGGTAAGGTGACGGCCATGTGGGGAATAGGCACAAGGCCTGTGAGGTCTCCATAGGGCAGGATGGGCGTGGGGGGGAGAGCCAGGAGGATGCTGCAGTGTTCCTGTGATCAGTTTTAAGAGCGAATGACCATAGGGAAACTGCAGCACCTGTAACTTCAAAATGAAGTTGTAAGTAGCTTTGGGGGGGACCTGTCATAAATTTGAGTTCCCATTATATCTCGAGGATTACCTGTACCCTGATTCGTTTTAGCTACAACTTAATACAAGGTTGATTTGAAAGATATGCCAAATTCAAAAGTAATCCAACTTTCCATGTTGTGCAAATGGAGCTTATATTCAGAAATGTGCATTTAAATCAGATTTTCTTGGCTGAAGTGAACTCTAAGAGATCATTGCCAAAGAAGATCATCTTACTGCAGGACAGATGAAGTCCAGATTCCTTCACAATTACAATATTTTTGTTTTTTGAAATGAATAAAATAAGCATGGCGATTTTAAAGAACTGCAGGTGGCTGCTATGTCTACAAATTCAGAATGATGCATAACTCCGGCATATAAGAGCAGGAGACATTTGTCATAATTAAGAAAATCAAGAGAAAAATATTAGTTTGGCCATTTCTTTGATTTAAAGCAGACGTATCCAACCTGCTGCCTGCCTGCGGTGGCACAAGATCATAAACCTTTAACTTTATACACACATATATACAGTTAATATATATGTGTGTGTATAAAGTTAAAAGTTTATGATCTTGTGCCACCGCAGGCAGGCAGCAGGTTGGATACGTCTGCTTTAAATCAAAGAAATAGCCAAACTAATAGCTTTCTCTTGATTTTCTTAATTATGACAAATGTCTCCTGCTCTTATATACCAGTTCCTCTTCCCTCAATGCGGCCCCCAGGCAAGTTGGACACGCCTTACTTAAACATTGAACCATCATAGCATCAAAATTAAAATATGAATATGCATGGTATTTCCCAAATGATTGCTGGGTAATTTTAGAAAAACTTATAAAACCCTAAAGAATTAATGGCTTATGTTTTTGTTAATGTTACAAACAGTGGCTTAAAAGAGAATCGTCTTCATTTCATGAAAACTGCATAAGAAACAATTCAACAACAGCGAGCATGTTCAATATTTTTGTAATAGCATGTATTATTTTCATATTACACCAATTATTGTAAATATATGATTTACATTTCTGGCACCGCTTCAATAGCCTTCTTACTGCTAAGCCCCACAAAGTTTCTCAGAGACACTCCCTGGTTCGTATTTTATTTTTTTATTAAAAAACAAAACAAAACCCGTTTTATTTTCCAAACGTTTGAAATTTTTATTCTTCCAATAAGTACACAATCTGCGACTGTAGCGAGTACCATCATTGCATGAAGGCAATACAACAAGGAATTTCAACAAGGAAGCATAACATGAAAAAGACAAGACAGCATCTGAAGCAAAATCTTTCCAGACAACTGCAACGTCTTTGACGAAGACACATATTTAAGGTAGGCATAAGAATTCCATCACAATCTTACAAGAAAAAGAAGAAGAATACAGCACTCTCTCTCATCTAAGCAGTTAAAAACCACCTTTGGCGATGGAAAGCGGGGATACGACCTTCCGATACGATGTACTCGACTTCGCGTGTATCGAAGCGCATTGCTTTAGATGTGGAAATCAATACCTAGCTGAACTCTGCACAAACCGCTGAAATTCTCCCCTCCGTAGGATGCAAGATACAGCAGCCCGCCTCTTTCTCCAGGAGCGAATTAAACCCATGCGGTGCCCTCCGAGCGGCCATGCTACCAGTTAGCAAGGTAGACGCCCCACGAATGACCCGCCGCCGGCTCCTCCTCGAAGATCACGTGGTGCAAAAGCCACTCTGGTTGAGTGAAAGCCTCCCGCGGAATCCCGCCTAAGGTACAAAAAGCGCCTTGAGAATCGCGGCCCCGTATCCGGCCGTTTTAAAAATAACGAAGTTAAATCGTACTTCCTCGGCTTCCGTAACTGTCTGTTCAATGCCCGCTCAAAGCAATCTGGTCCTGTCCTCCATTTCCCGGCGTGCCTCGCCGACCAAGCTCGCTGCCTTTCGGGAATTGTAGTCTTTAAACGGAGGGTCTCGCAGGCGGGAATTCAGACGTTGGTGATGTAAAATTAAATAAATAATAAAAAAAATAATAAAAAAAATAAAAAAATAAAGGCCAATTTCTACTTCTGCCTGTGCCGTATCTTGATTGTACTGGTTAGTAATTTCTTCGATTGTTATGAGCCTCTCGGGATCGTGAATTGGGAGGGATAAAAGTTGAATAAATTTATTTCTTAGAAAATTTATATCGCCGCCTATTCGCAGATGGCGACTCAAGGCGGCTTACAGGGATATAAAAACTATCGTTTAAACTAATAATTATTATCATTTACTAAATTATTAGCGTTGTATCTATATTGCGAAGTGATTTACCGAAAAGTTGGGAGATTTTATCAAATTTGGCAAGAGATGGAACTTAAGGTTCGCCTTCCGTGGGTCAAACTGAATTATTAACGAGTGATTGGAAAGTTACATACGACACACACCGGCGGGTGAAAAGATGTTGGAAACAGCAGGAAGGGTAATCAAAATCAGTGACAACGAGTGTACCGTACATCAAGAGGACGGACCGTCAGCCTTTATTATGAATAACTGAGCTGTCAATGGTGTCGAAATATCGCTTTCCAGGTCCTGTCCACCCGAAATCCTAGGTAGGACATCCTGTTCCAGTATAGCTTGATCCTTCTGGATATTTTTATTGTACAAATACCGTTTTCCTACATGAACGAATCTAGCCGTGTGGCGTAGACTTGGCAATAAGAGGCGCCGTCGTGCCTCGGTTTATCGGCCTTGTAATGGGACAGGGCGGCTTGAAACGCTCCTCTGAAAACTGAGGGATAGGTTTTTACCAGCCGCGGAAACAGAAAGGCGAGCGAAGGGCGACATTCCCTTCGTTTCCTTCGCCGCCGATTCCGAAACAGAAGCCAAGGCCGGGAGCCCGCCAAAAGCAGAGCAGAGGCAGTTTGCCCAAGAGGACGACGAAAAAAAAAAAAAAAAAAAAAGGCCCAGCTGCGGAGCGGGGATCTTGAAGACCCTTCTTTGCCCGCCTTGCCGAAGTGCCAAGCGGAACCGCCTTGCCGCCAGAGCTTCTGGCTCTCCTCCAGCACGTCGACACACAAACACACACGCGGCCGTGCTCCCCTCCTTTCTGCCCGCGCCAGCCTCCAGCCGCTCCGGGTTTCCCGCTTCGTCCCCTCCTCCACTGACGCAGTCCGTCTGCACCAGATCCTAACATGGCGGCGGCGAGGTGGTGAGGAGCGCGGCCGGAGGGAGGTTTGAAGGGCCGCAACGGAAAGGGCCGGGTGAGTGGCCAAGAAGAGCCCCGCGGCCAAGCGGGTTCCACACGGAGGGACCGGAGGCAAATTTCGGAGGGGAGGGGAGAGGGAGGGTGGCCCTCGGGGGAAGAGCGGAGCGGGCGGGAGAGAAAGAAGGAAGAGAGGGAGGCTCGCTCTCTTCCAGTTTGAATCTGCCTCACGTTGACTCGTGGGGGCGGGGGTGAACGGGGAGAAGAGGCCCTTTCCCCCCTCATTTAGAGTCAGGGGCTGATCCTGAGGGCCTCGATGAGGGAAGCATTGCCCTCTCCACAGGTCGAGGGAGGAGGAGGAGAAGCAATTTCGCCTTGAATGGCTGAGGGATATAATACAGGGCCTTCGACGGGTGGGAAAGGGGCGAGAGGGAGGGGGGAGTCCTCGGGTTTTAATAGTGATTTGTAGGGTTTGTTTCGGGCAACTTGTGCCAGGGGTAGGTGGGGACGACAGGAACCCGCGGTTCTTCTCTCGCAAGTATCACAATGAACAAAATTAAAGCTATTCTCTCCTCCTCCCCCCCCCCCGCTCTCCCTTTTCCCTCCAGTTTGTAGAGATAAATCTAGGCTGATTTAAACGGTCTTTTAAATGAAAGATTCATCATAAATAAATAAACTTTGGGGAAAAAGAGAAGACAGATAATGGGACAATTGCTCCGAATAGTAACCAAAGTAAAAAGGTTTTTTAAAAAAAGGCGAAGAGTAAGAAGTGGTGAAATTAACAGACACAATGGGAAGAGGAGAGGAAACTAAATGAATCAATTTACACCAAGTGGAATCGCATTTAAATACTACTCCAGCTCTGTGTTGTTATTCCTTTTGTATTGATCTTCCCACACTCTTCTACAGGAACTTGCCAACTATTAGTTATCGTATATTCCAAAATCAGCACTTTATTTGAAAAATAGATCTCCTTCACATGTTGCTTATTGCTATACTGTAGTTTTGAAATTCTAAACAAAAACTTAAGCAATGATTTTTTTTCCAAATGTACAAATTATATATAAAGATATGTGCTCTGAAGGATAAGGAGATGATGAAGTAGTACAACTTTATGCTTTTCAGTTATAACCATTTGTGTCTTCAGGAATTTGAAACACCCAAAAGGCACAGATTCATTTTGCTTTGGATTTCCTAAGTGAAAGCAAAATTTGGCTCTTGATCTCTCTACTCCCTCAGTTTTCTTTTTCTTAAACATGAGAAAAATGTATATTCAGTGCAAGGTGTGGGAAGACATTTAATAGAATTACAGATTTGATTATTGATGCAACATTATTTATTTATTGGATTTTTATCTTAGCTTTATTACTTTATAAGAAAGTGGCGAACATAAGAAATCAGGAAAAATATCCAATATTTGTTATTGTGGTTATTGCAGTTGGTTTTTTAAAATCTATTTTTAAGGAATTTGTTTAATACTTGTTAGTTGATATAGTTGTTTTCATAAGGCATTTGAAAATTGATGTACATGCTCCTTTAAATTAGTAGTATCAGCATGGGAATTTGCTTTGCCTAAAAATTTTAGGAAACAGAAGAGAGAATTCAAGAACCCTGTAATTAAAGATATGTTTATTGAAAGTTCATTTCATAATGGATTATTCTATACATCTGTCATTCTGGAAAATTTTTTTCTTTTTCTTGTTTTTTTTATAGTCTTAAGAATCACTGTATTGCAAGCTGTACTGGAAATGATTTACTTCAATTCCATTGTTTTGGGTTTGGTAGTTAAATTTGTGATACTAAGTTATTTAGGAAAGCCTAAAGCAAACTTTAAATTTGGCAACAATAAAAGGAAACATGAGACTCAATGTAAATACATCATATAATAAATACATTTATGAAATAACCAGCCACAACTGGGATAATGTATAAGCATCCAGTGGCTCTTTATTAAATAAAATATTGTAATATTAGAAATTATTCAGAAAAGAGAAATGAAAACAGTTGAGAAATTGCAGTTCTTTTTATTCTGTGTGTTGTTCAGCTACTTTAGTCACTTCATGGTGATAGCAATGCAATGACAGTTTGGATTGTTATTGCCAGTGGAACTTGGTATATGGTGGATAGTTAGTTTTGCACAAAGGATCCCAGGAACCCCATTATAAAATGGGATCATTGAAATCTAAGATAGGGTACTTCCTAACATTTGGGCTTGAGTCATCACTCTGCATTGGATTTCATGGGTCCTGTCACTGTAGAGCCTCTTTTCCACCTGAGGGACCCAGGCAGGAGGTACCAATGTTGGCATAGCAAGCCACCTGAAATAAACCTGAAATAGACATGGCGGTATGAGGGTGCTAGTAAAAGGCAAGTAATACAGAGGGTGCTAGTAAAAGACTGGAGATCAGGCTACAGTCCTGGCCAGTGCAAAGCTAGGAGTTGAATCATCCCTCTGCCTGTCGGGCCCAGGTTTTGTATTAGGTCACACTTTCTTCTCAGCTTGGAGCTGTGGGCATCAACATTTGCAATGAACCCAGTAAATGCCATGATTTTGCCTGGGAAACATAAATCAGATAAATAGAGATGAGGGAGAGAACCAGAAGATGCCAGCTCATCTGGGACCCAAAACAAAACGAGATGCTTCATTCACTGTATGCACAGGAGGGTAACAGATTGATGATTTTGGTTGCTCTCTCACTTATTAATACCCATTAAAGTAATAAGGGAGCATGCTGCCTTTGGATGTAGATTTCACTTGCTAAGCATGCCATGTTGGGCGTACTCATTTTTAAAGTACTGTTGCCAGCTATAGAAAATTATTTGAAGGGCCACATTTGGCCTGTCTTCTATGAGTTCATGCTTAAAAAAAATAGGGGTAGCTTATGTTTTTTGAAAAGAACATTTAAACCACACTGTTTTTTATCAATCCACCCCAGGGTAATATAATGGGAAAATTGTTTTGTAAAACTTTTTTTGTAAATGTCAAACTTTTTGTAAAATCTTTTTTACATATAAAAATTTAAAGTTATTTATTGAATGTTGCCTAAACTGAAACACAAGACACATATACAAGAGTGAGTTAGCATCATTTTGACCATTCAAGGAATTAATAAGCTGCTTTGCCTTAATGACAGAGGAAGGAGTTCTGTTGTCAAAAAGCAGAGCACTTATTTTTATTTAGCTTCTTAAAGAGTACTGGTTTATTAAATGCATGTAAAATAACATATGCTAACAAGGTCTCAATTATTTACGGCAATGGACAACTTTCAGAAAATTAAATGTACATGTTCTCCCCAAACACAAACCATAATTTGCATACTGTGTCTCTTAATATTAAAAAAATCCCTCTCAATCTGCCTTTGTTTCCACTTTGTTTAATCAAGCTTCTACTCAGTTGCTATAAAAAACAAGACTAGACAGGATTTTCTGTGTGATCCAGCAGAGCTACTGTTAACCAATGAAAGCTGGTAATAGATACTGTATTTAGCAAAAAAAAAAGGGGGGGGGGTATGATCCTAAATTTTAAACTTCTTTACTACTGGAAGTTAGACAGAAAACCTTTTCCTTCATGCCCTAAAATAGGAGTGTCAAACTGGCAGCCCGTGGGCCGGATGCATTATATGCAGATCTCATGGCCATCCTAGCTCCACAAAGGGGAAAACATCGCTATACATCACATGACGGCAACATGTCACCACGAGTTTGACATCCATGCCCTAAAGCAAATGGTTTGGGATTAAACCTAGTTTTCTTTCAAGTCCATATAGTATTAGGAGAATTTGTGCATATAAACAATTATATCCTAACCTTTAAAATATTATCTAGTTTGGCTTCTATGTAAGAAAGACATGGGATCAGGTTACCTGACGGACTGTCTATCCACCCCATCCAGTCTAGAGGGGCATAATGCATGTCCCATCAGTTATAGTATTGTCTGGCAGGACCCAGGAAGAGAGCCTCTCTTGTGGCACCTGCCCTGTGGAACATGATTCCCCCTCCCCAGACTGGCTTGACCCTCACCTTGCTGACTTTTCACAAGGCCCTGAAGACTGGGGAGCCAGGAATGTGGTGGTCCTGGTACCATGACTAAAGTAAACGTTTTGATGAATGGCATTGCCATGGTTGTTTTATGTCATGGTTTTTATATGCTTTCAAATTTTTTCTTGTTTTCAAATAGTTGTATAATATTACTCTTTTTTGTTATATTTGTTTTAATTGCTGCTTAGCTGCCAAGAGTCACATATATGAGAAAGGATGACTATATAAATTTGAATAATAAAAAAAATGAGAATGAGAAAGCAATGCAGGTAGCCCTCGATTTATAGCCACCATTGAGCCCAAAATTTCTGTTGTTAAGCAAGACAGGTTAAGTGAATCGTGCCTCATTTTACAACCATTCTTGCCACAATTGTTAAGGAAATTGCTGAAGTTGTTAAGTGAATTATGCAATTATTAAATCTGTCTTCCCCCATTGACTTTGCTTGTCAGAAGCCAGCTGGGAAGGTTACAAATGTTGAATCACATGTCCCAAGGACACTGCAACTGTCATAAATACATGCCAGTTGCCAAGTGCCCAAAATTTGATCACATGACCATGGATATGTTGCAACCGTCATACATGTGAAAAATGCTTATAAGTCCCTTTTTTCAATACCGTTGTAACTGAATGGTTACTAAACAAATAGTTGTGAGTTGAGGACTGTAAGTTGTATACTGTATCCATTTCTGTTTCGTGTGTTTGCAATTACATAAGGCATTGGGAATCAAATATAGTTTTTAGCTCTCGTATAAACAACAGTTGAAAATGTAGGATTTAGAAGTTCAAAAGAGAAAGCAGTGTGGAGCATTATACTTAATTCTTTGACTTTTTTCTTCACATTAATAGTGTTTCTATCATGATCTAGGGAACACTGGAAATTTTGATATAACTAGAATAAATAATACTGATTTGAAATACACTAATTTTAAGTTGCAGAAAAATTAGGGAACTTCTAATTTATAGACAAGTTCTCAGTAAAAGGAACATGTTTTGGTTTGCATTCAATAAACTTCAATATGCTTATCAATATTAGTTTTATATTATGCAAGAAGTGAAATTGTGAAAAGTGAATTGTTTATTTTCTGTTTCTAGCTTTAACCTGAAATTTGGCCAGTTCTCCATGTTTTCGCATATGTTGCCTCATCAGTGTTTGTCCTATCATATATGAAATAATACCAAGTAGAAGGACCATTAAATATTAATCAGATCCATCTGTTTTTCAATATTACAGAAGGGTATACACTAATGTGAACAGTGATAGGTGAAATAGGAAGATGCTGTGATTTATGTTATGCTGGAGAAATCACCTTTCGACTATCAGATTCTAAAAGATTTGTCTTTTCTGGATTCATAACTGTACAAAAAATTAATTTACTTTGTGCCTTTGTAAGAGAGGATTGGTGTAACACTATCCATTTGCATATATTCTCTTCTCTACATTTATTTAATGTTAGCCATCACTCACTGCAAATCCAAACCAGAATTTGCATCCATATATACTTTTATAGATTAATATTGTAATAAACAAACCAGAATGACTTGGCTGTGATACGTTATTTTCAGAGTTGTTGAAATGGGGCAGTATCAAATTTTTATAAAATAAAATATTTTATAGAAACTTAAATATTTTGCATTGTTGAATGGTTCTTTCATCCTGTCATTTGGTGTCTGCCTGATCACCTGGTATACCTGGAATAAATTGTAAGGGAGTGGTAAATGTGGTAAAGGAGAGGTGGAAGGAAAAGGTCATACAGTAGTAAAGTGTTCACTGCTTAGTGTATCACTGTTCTGTTTTTCTTCCCCAGTGTTAGAGGGACAAATAATAACGAATTGGAAGTTGATTGTTAACAGAGTTTGGACTGGTCCAATGTGGTCATTTCTAAATATAAATACTAAGTATTGTGTTCATTTTAGAACCCATAAAAATAATCCAACCAAAATATTTTCAGTGCAATATTGTTGTCTATATGCATATATTTTTCTCTGCACGAAATAATAAAGCCTTGTAATATGCCTATCATTGTTATTAGTAACTCTACAGTTATGCTGTAGTAAGATGGGCAGCCAATAAATTTAATAAATAAATAAATTAGTATGCTATAATCAAATATCCTTACGATTTGTATTTCTATTTCAGATATAACATTCTAAAGCCATGGGAGTGAAAACACAAAGACCTCGTTGTTTTTTTGACATAGCCATCAATAATACCCCTGGTAAGACTGCTGGTTTCAATGTTAAATATTGAGCCTATCTGAAAATGCATAGGTAAACTCATTTAGACTAAGTTTATATTTATATATTGGTTTATATTTATTTCCATGCATCAAGCTTGCCTTCTTAAAGTTAATGAATATAAATGTAATTATTTTTTTTCTTAATTTTAGCTGGAAGAGTTGTCTTTGAATTATTTTCAGATGTTTGCCCAAAAACATGTGAGAACTTTCGCTGTCTTTGTACAGGTTTGTAGATATTTTTCCTTACTTGCATAATTTGCTATATAAATCTAATGCTAATTTAATTGTTCTTAAGAATAATGTCACAAGGTGCAAAAAAATCTAACAATATTACACATTTATCTTAAACTCGATAAGTATAAATATATTTGTTTATGATCTATTGGAAGTATTTTAGTATTAATTCATACATAAAATAACTTTAATGACTATCTGTTAAATGTCATACACTTTAGTAATTTAAAAACATGGTCACGATAGCTCTGATCTTGGGATTGTATTGAAATGTGGAACCATTTAGATTAGTTAAAGTTTTCAGAGAATTCTTAGTGTTTCTTTCTATAGTCAGAAAAACAGGGAAAAATGGATGATTCTAACTCTGAAAAAAAATTCTCCACTGTCATATTGGAGCTCAAGAGGAATTTTGTTAATTCTGACTAACTCTTGAATTTCATTTAGGTTCTTAGAGAAGACACTTGCCCATATCTTACCATAACATCTTCCTCCCTTCACTCACACCTTGCTGAACAAATGATTGTAACTCGAGGGCCACTTAAATGCAGGGTATACAGGTCTACTCTTTCATTCTGAGACACATACAAAAACGAACTATAGCTTTCCTCACCCCCCCTATTTCTTTAGCACTCTACAGCCATTTTGTTATCTGAAACAAAATGCAAGCAAGCCTATCCTTGAATAGTGGTGCCTTAATTTGATAAGTTAACTGAAGTTTCAGACCACTTTATTATACAGGTAGTCCTCATTTATAACTGCCTCAGATAGCAACTGTTTACAAATACAATGGGAATAAATGGTATTAAAATTATTTTCCAACCAATACATATATTTAGGTTCAAATTTTTGCACCTGACAACAGTGCATGCCAAAATGAGAGTAACACTGGCATTGCTGCACAAGGGAACTATCTAAATGAAATGGCAGCATCCAGTAATCTTTGCAGTCTCCCTCCCTTTTTCTCTCTCTATCATGTTGTTTGCTTAGTGACCATTTCATTGTAATCAATTTCAATTGCTAAATGAGAACTACCTGTATGAATTAACAAATGGATACAGTTCTGTGGATTTTGCCTATTATATAGAAATATTTCACATTCCTTTTTACTACTATTAGTACTGTATGGCCCCCCTTTTTTTTCTTTTAGTGGCTTAGTATTTAGAGTTTTTTTAAAAAAACCAAAAGCTGATTTACAATTTTACTTGTATTTCATTGTGTGAGATTCTGTCACTAATGTTTAATGCATTAAACTATTTCTTCTTTGTAGGTGAAAAAGGTATTGGAAAATCAACACAGAAACCACTTCATTACAAAAGTTGTTTATTTCATAGAGTTGTGAAAGATTTCATGATCCAAGGTGGTGACTTCAGTGAAGGTATGGCATTACTTGTTCCAAATTATTGCCTGTAATTGTTCAAATGTAAATACAAGTTTTACAAGTATTTAAATAATTTCGATGTCTACTTTTTGTGGAAAAAACCCCAGGATGATAGTCTCTTGCCAAACTTTATGAATGAACTGCTATGATAGTTTCAAGCAAAGTACTTTGCTAAAGATGTTACTAAAATACTGGCATTTTTTCCTTCTTAAAACAATCTGAATTAATTTGTAAAAATATAAGAAAAATTTAGAACTCTGTCAATAACCTTAAGTTGGGGAATGAGACAGGGTTGCCCTTTATCCCCAGTTTTATTTGCATTATTGATGGAGGTTTTGGCAAATGCAATTAGGGAAGATTCATTGATTGAAGGAATTGGTATACAGAAGAAAACTAAACTAAATTTATTTGCAGATGATACATTATTAACATTTCAAAACCTGTAGTTATTATAAAGAGGATATATTTATACCTAAATGAATTTGGGAAATATAATAGATTACAAATAAACGGGGGGAAATCAGAAATGATGTTATATAACCATAGTAAAGAAGAAGTGGATGTATTGAAAGGAAAATATAAATTTAAAACAGTAGATAGTATTAAATATTTAGGTATTGACATTCCAAAAAATATTCAAGAGTTAAAGAAAATAAATTATGAAAACTTAAAGAAAGATATAAAAGATAAAATAGATAAATATGAGAAAGTAAAATTATCATGGTTTGGAAGAATTGCATTGCATTGATTTGCATTTCCCATTGATTTAGGAGAAATAAATGATAATGATTGGGAAAATATTTGGAATAGAAGAGCATATAAGAATATGTCAGAGTTAAGGAAAATGGATATAAAGTGATATGGAGGTGGTACCTAACACCACATAAATTAAATCAAATAGATGGTAAATATACAAATACTTGTTAGAGGTGCAAGAAAGAGGTTGGAACATATAAACATATGTTGTAGGATTGTGATAATGCACAAAAAATATGGGACATGATGTTTTGAGAAATTAGAGCAGTTTTGAATGTAAATTTAGATATGTCACCGAGGATTTTATTTATTTATTTATTATTTCAATTTGTATACCGCCCATCTCCTAGTGGACTCAGGGCGGTGAACAGCCAGAGCTAAAACACATGCAGATACAAAATTTAAAATTATTAAAAGAATTATATAACTGGCCCAATTTAAAACAATTCAATTTAAAACCCCATGACAATTTAAAACTAAACAACTAAAAAGACTAAAAAGGGGGGAGGGGGTTCACACCAGCCCTGCTTGATGAAAAAGAAAAGTTTTCAGGGCACGGCAAAAGACCCGGAGATCCGATATCCTTCATATCTCTGGGGGCAAATCGTTCCAGAGGGCAGGGGCTGCCACAGAGAAAGCCCTCCCCCTGGGGGTCGCCAGCCGACATTGCCTGGCTGATGGCACCCTGAGGAGTCCCTCTCTGTGGGCGCGTACTGGTCGGTGGGAGGCTATCGGCGGCAGAAGGCGGTCCTGCAAATACCCAGGTCCTATGCCATGGAGCGCTTTAAAGGTGGTAACCAACAACTTGAAGCGCACCCGGAAGACAACTGGAAGCCAATGCAGCTTATGCAGGAGAGGTGTCACATGGGAGCACCCCTTCACTCCCATGATCCCCCACGCGGCCGCATTCTGCACCAGTTGGAGCCTCCGGGTGCTCCTCAAGGGGAGCCCCATGTAGAGAGCATTGCAGTAGTCCAGGCGGGAAGTGACTAGTGCCTGAGTGACTGTGCGTAAGGAGTCCCGATCCAGAAAGGAACGCAACTGGCGAATCAGGCGGATCTGATAAAAAGCCCCCCTGGCCACAGCCGTCATATGCTCTTCTAAAGACAGCCATGCATCCAGGAGGACGCCCAAGTTGCGAGCCCTATCCGTGGGGGCCAATAACTCGCCCCCAATAGCCAGCGATGGCACCAGCTGGCTATATTGGGACGCCGGAAGCCACAGCCACTCGGTCTTGGAAGGGTTGAGACGAAGCCTGTTATTCCCCATCCAGATCCGCACGGCCTCCAGGCACCGGGACATCACTTCAAGGGCATTGTTGGGATGGTCTGGGGTGGAGATGTACAGCTGAGTGTCATCAGCGTACTGATGGAACTCCATCCCAAAGCCATGGATGATCTCACCCAGCGGCTTCACATAAATGTTGAACAGAAGGGGTGAGAGGACCGACCCCTGAGGCACCCCACAAACAAGGCGCCTCGGGGTCGACCTCTGCCCCCCTGCCAACACCGACTGCGACCGGTCGGAGAGATAGGAGGAGAACCACCGCAAGACGGTGCCCCCCACTCCCAACCCCTCCAACCGGCACAGCAGGATACCATGGTCGATGGTATCAAAAGCCGCTGAGAGATCTAACAGGACCAGGATAGAGGAACAACCCCTATCCCGAGCCCTCCAGAGATCATCCACCAACGTGACCAATGCCGTTTCCGTGCTGTATCCAGGCCTGAAGCCGGACTGGAGCGGATCCAGATAGACAGCTTCATCCAGGTACCCAGGAAGCTGTTGCGCCACCACACTCTCAACAACCTTCGCAAGAAGGGAAGGTTGGAGACCGGACGATAGTTAGCCAAAACAGCCGGATCCAGAGCAGGCTTCTTGAGGAGGGGCTATTGCTATTACTGGTGGAAAAATGGGATATAAATGAAACAAAAAAGGAATTGCTTGTAAATTTGATAATGGCAGCTAGATTAGTGATGGCTAAATATTGGGGACAAAATTGGGATATTCAAAGAAATGAGTGGTATAATGAAATTTGGAGTATGGCAACAAATGATAAATTAGCAACAGAAATTAAATTTAAAAAAGGGATGATTAAAGCAAACAATTATAATGAAGTATGGGGGGATTTTATAAAAACAGTGCTGGTGGAAGGCAAAGGGAATAAACCTACTCAAGAATATATGTTGTTTTGGAGGGGATAAGGGCACAGTTGGAATATATTGTATATCTTTTAGTTATAAAAGAAGAAATATAACAAAAAAATTGGTCTCCGGGGGTGGGAGTACACTGTAATATTTATATTCCTCCCCCCCTTTTTTTTGTATTTAGATGCATATGCACTATGTTTGTATTATTTGTATTTAAAATAAAATATTTTTTTAAAA
This sequence comes from Pituophis catenifer annectens, assembly GCF_029215685.1. Taxonomy (NCBI): domain Eukaryota; kingdom Metazoa; phylum Chordata; class Lepidosauria; order Squamata; family Colubridae; genus Pituophis; species Pituophis catenifer. The sequence goes on along the minus strand of NW_027256881.1, from coordinate 198,044,858 downwards.
AAGAAAGAAAATTTAGAACTCTCCCATTCTGGTTCATTAATGTTCGTTTTAAATTGCCTAGATGGATAGGAAAATAACAGACTTGTTTTCTGTTACTTCTTCCATAACAATATTGTGTATAAAGATATTCAGTTTGAATATAAATATTTTAAAGTTTGTGGAGTCTTTGGTATCAATTCCAACAACCTTGGTGCCAATATCTAGATAAGCAGGGATTAAGACCAGACAAACAATGTAGCAGAAAGCTATACCTTAATCAAAGAACTACCAAGGAGAAAAGCACATCTCCATCAATACTGGCAGGGCAAGTTACTGTACATAAACGGAGCAAACTCCATATTCACTAGCAGTGATGATGTTACCCAATTCAGGTATTGAAATGTCAACAAACAAATAAACAATCAAGCTCAGAGAACACTACGCATTCCATAGTTTAATCCTGAACTACCTATTTTATCTTCTATTGGATGCTTGCATGATCTTTTCTTAGATGTATGTGTTTTTTTTTTATATACAAGGAAATGGGAGAGGAGGAGAATCAATTTATGGAGGCTTTTTTGAAGGTAAGAACAATTTCTTCTCAGGTTAGCCTGCAACTCCACCATTGTGTTGTGAATATATTAGGAACAACATATTTTATGGATCTACAAAATAATTCTACTAAGGATCATAGTTTATTTTGAGGTTCATAATTAGGATCATAAAGTGTACAATTATTTTAGAACTTGTAAAAAGTCTGGCCTCAAGTGATCTCATAATCAGTGGCATACCAACTCACCTCTTTTTCTACTTCTCTTAAGGTAGTAAATCCTTTCTTCCTGAGGTGTGTGACAGCCTTGCATCTTGCCTCCATTTAACTTCCCTTTGTCAAGGCCAGTTTAACCATTTCATTGGTTGCTAACAAACCAGCCCTCCTTGCTCATGTCTGAGGAGAGAGGGAGAGAGATAAAACATCATCCCAGTCATTTGACATGTCTTTAACAAACATATTTTTTGACAGAAAGTGAATGCTAATTTGGCAGTTGGACCAAGTAGACCAATAAATGGATCTGGTTTCGGTCTTTCTCTGTAAAAACTAGAAGATGGCCAAATGCTAGTACTGACTAACCAATCCAAGTTCTTTTCATGCTCCTAGAAATGTGAGCTGATGATATTAAAAGGCTGTTACTAGAAGTTAGATAAGACACTTTTATGATACAAATATGTTACAAACAAGTCTGTTGCATACAATTGAAATTTATTTTTATTTCAAATTTCCAAATTACCTTTTCTAAAAAACAGGGCTATTCATGAGGCATTTTTAAACTAGCAATACAGCATATTACTTTTGGCACACTCTTATAAACTGCGTATAGCAAAATATAACATTTTTTCCACAAAAATATGTCTGTCTTTTTGGATAATAAGAATGAGACATTTACAGGTTGTTCTTGTTTAACAGATCAATGAATTACTAGATAGTTGTATTTCTGCATTCATTTATCATATGAGAATGCTGTTCAACAGTATTAATCAAATAATATTTATATTTTTGCCCAATAAACTGGGAATTATAGTATACATTTCTGTCTTTAGTTTTATCTATTTGAATACTGTTTGGCACTGCAGTGATAACATTTATGCAGCTTGACAATCCTAATTTAAAATGCTAAAAAAATGCCAGTGCAAGGTAATAACTTGGATTTTTGAAGTAATTCAAACGCTTTCTCTAGATGAAAGCTTTGCTGTAAAGCACAACAAAGAATTTCTCCTTTCAATGGCCAACAGAGGGAAAGATACAAATGGTTCACAGTTTTTTATGTAAGTATCATGCTAGCTCCATCATTTGGATGGAGTTCCTTATGATTTAAATTGTAAGAACTTTGAATTGTTGGAATAACTTTCTGTTTACAAAGTATAAATACCTTTAGAACAGAGAATGCTTTTATTTAACTATTTCTAAGAATTATGGAAGATCTATATAAGACTAACCTACAAGATAAACAGAAATACAATTTGAAAAAATGAGAAATTATTAGCGTATTGTACATCAAAACCCAGCAAAAACAACTACCATCACAAAATTAAAAAAAAAAGCGCCAAGTATATAAAATTAAAATCACAATTAGCATAAATATAAGAAAATTTTTAAAAGGACAATATAACAATAAAAATATTTCTTAATGCCTAAATGTAGAGGAACTTACAGATGGACTTCGCTATTGAAGGTGTACTGTAATTGGAGGAGGGGAAGCTACAAGTAAAGAGTAAGTAAGAACTCTTTACTCCTGAATAAGAACTCAACATGCCATAGTAAAATATGAGGAGAGTTTGATAATAACTTTATTGCAATCATTAACCAGTGCAAGAGAATTGGTATTCAAATATTTAAAATAAACAATACTAAATTGACAAGGCCAGGATAGTTAAGAAAAGTACAAACGGACAAAACAGTTTGGCTAAAAAACAATATTAAATCAAATATGCAAAGGCTATGTGTATGTAACAAGAAGAAATTAAAATTAAAATCTGTATAATATAAACTTGAAATAACAGTATAAAATACAAACACAAATAGTATACAAATACACATGTATACAGACAGAGTCCTTGACTTGGGACTGTAATGGAGCCTGCCAATTACAGTCGTAGGTTGTGACAATCCTAATCTATTATAATATTATCTATCTTATTAAATAGATTTTACAACCGCTTTCCAGCAGTCATGAAGCAATCGTAAAGTAAAGACTGTGGTTGTTAGGCAAATGCCATGGTCATTAAGTGAAGCCATTTCTTTGCTATGGGGCTTTTTTTCTGAAAACCAGAAGTAAATGCCCTTTTTGGCAAAAATGTCATAAATCACTGTCATGTGACCATGGGACATTGCAAACAGTTTTAAGCAGGGGCCAGTTGCCAAGTGCCCAAAATGCAGTAACCAGGGACAAGGTGGATTTGATTCAAATCAAGTCGATTTAAAGGCTTGATTTAAATCAACTCAATTTAAATCATAATTTTTAAAGAGCAACTGTCATCTCTGTCCTGTAGTGGCTCCTCCTCTGACCCACAGTTGACTCACTGACTGTCCCATTCACTTTAATGGGATGGCTGGTGATGTGGCAGTGACAGAACAAGGTGAAGGATGTGGCAGACAGCAGGTGAATGGATGCCCATTAACAGGCCCTGCCATAATGTATCTGAAATGACAGGTGCTCTTTAAATGTAAGGATTCATTCTTGCTGGTAGTTAGAATCTTCAATATTATTATTTGCAAACAAAATGAAGGTTTCCTATTTAGCTTGCAGAGCTTGGATTCATTGAATGAGTTTACCAAAAATGTAAATATTGCAGAATATACAGCCTCATGCTACATAACTAAGCTCCATTCATGCTGAATAAACTTAATTAGTGTATCTTAAATAGAAAACTATCTTTAGATAGATTTTTACTCTAAGAGCATTTTATTAAAATAAATTTGATAAAAATAGAAAAAATCCGATTTAAATAAAAAAATCTGTTTTTTTTTTAAATCATTGTTTTTTAACCACTCTGACCAGGGAAGAACATGGCTGTTAGAACTTCAGGCCCAGGTTGTAATTACCATTTGGGGGCTGTTGTACTTTCAAGTGATTGGCTAAGCAACTGGTTAAAAGTCAAGGACTACCTGTATACCTGTATATTTGTAAATAAAACAATAAAATTATCCAAAAGGCTTTAACAATTGTAAGCTTCTCTTACAGAAACTCTGTTGTGGCTGAGAGAAATATAATGTGGTACAATAGCTGACATGGCATGTATACCCAAAAACTAATGGTTAATGCTGAACCTGATTGACTATCCATACTGTGGCTGATCCAATTACTCTTAATTATTCTTCGTCTGATTTTACATGCCGCCATGCAAAACTTGGCAACCTTGTATGTTACTTCAGTGCTGATGTCAGAAAGTAGACTTTGCTTATACTATTAGTCATTGAATCTCATTTTTTTTTTTAATTTGATTTATATGCCGCCCTTCTCCGAAGACTCAGGGCGGCTTACAATGTGCTCAGCAATAGCAATTTTGCTAGTCAGAAGTGGGGCAATTGAAGTATTTCAAGATTCTGTATATAAGTGGATATAGAGAAAAACATGTTTGATAGTTTCTATCGGTACCAAGTCTCAAGGACATACTCACAATGAATATCGGATCGTTTTGTATCCTCCAGTCCAGAAGTTCTGAGGGGAGAGCATTTAATAGGGCTAGGGTAAAATCTCTTTTCTGATTTAGGATACATAGCTGGTGCCCGAGTGTATCTCCTGCTGTCTGGCATGGGAAGCTGAGTGACATTTCCAGTGTCTGTTTTGATGGTGTATGTCAAACAGACATTGCCCAACTGTGACTCTTGCTTTCTCAATTGTCAAAGATGATAAATAAGTGAGGGAAACTAATAGTAATACCATGGCTTGGGATAATACCGGCTGAAATATATTTCTCTCTAATCTGTAAGCATTCTCTACTGCTTTATACAGGACCAACATTTGACATAGGCCCAAGAGTCAGTGAAGGCACATACATTCATTGACCAATCTAAATGAAAGGATATCAGAATATGGGCTAATGAAGCCACTGTATTTCTATCCCAGTTGGGTCATAATTAACCTACGAATCTAAACTTATAAAACATATTTCATGCCATAACAAATTATTAAAGCTCTGACAAAATGTGAATAAACAAGCATTCCCCAGTTTTGATCTATCAAGAGGAATACATTTTTTCTAAAACAATTTGATTGTCATTCCCTTGCGACAAAATAATGTGCTACATATACTGCATCTTGTCTAAACTAAACTCATTTAGTCCATTACTGTGTCCATGTGTTGAGCCTGCAAAATGGGCATAGATTTCCTGAACTTTAGATCCTCAAATTCTTACAACTTCCATAATTTCCAGACAGCTCTGGTTCCCCTAGTTAGGGATGATAGAGGTACCAGATTGAAGAATCTAATCTATAAGAATACTTCTTCATTTTATAATCTGTTAGGGTGCTGAACAGGAGAGCACCTCTGAAGAGATTAATCCATCACAATACAAGTCTTGATTATTCATGGCAGGTCAGAATTCCTACCAAAACACATCTAGGGATAAGAGAGAGAATATTAAATCATCCTGGCATTTAACATCACAAGCAGATCAAAACACAAGCTAGTAAAGCCATAATTCTGAGGGAGAGAAAAATCAGAAGCAATAAGTATATTAATAGGCCTTCCATGAAATCTCAGCTTCTCAATATAGTGTTTCCTTCAATTTGCAACTAACCACTGATTCTCTTCCATACAATCATTAAAAACATATTTCAGATAAAACTCATGAAAATTTACTATATAATGCAAAGTGCCATAAAACACTTAGTTGTTGCTAGTGTGGAAATATAGGTAATAGTAAACTTTTCCTTATGTTTTTTTGTACTACTTCAGTTTCTTTACTATGTTTCTTCTGCTACGTACAAAGCACCATATCTATAATTCCCTCTAATTCAGGAGTGTCAAACTCATGTTGTCATAGGAGTGTCACGTGACCTATCGGGACTTTTTTCCCCTTTGCTAAACCGAGCATCGGTGTGGCCAGCACGTGACACATCAGGCCTGTGGTCTGAGGGTTTGACAGCCCTGCTCTGTTACTGTGTTAAGTTACTGAGTTAAGCTCACTCAGAGTTAAATGGTGTATCCTATTTGTTGTATTCTGTTCCAAAGTGGAAGTAAAAAATAGACTTACAAATAGTCATACTCTATTAGAATCAAAATCTCCCGTGAAATAGGGACAGCTATTACAGTTTTATATTTCAAAAAGAGCTGTATGTAGAGTGTTCTAACACTGTAAGAGCTAAATGGTTGCAACCAAAAACCATTTAATGTGTAATGAGTATGAGGTTTTTAGGGCTAAATAGTGATACTAGCTGAAAGTGGATAATGCTTATGTACATATTTTCTGATTGTCAGAGCAAGTTAACATTTATTTACAAGCAGCATTGTTGAATATTCCAGACATAACAGAAGATGTTATTTTTACAATTCTATTCATTATGAAATTAAGGACACATCTGTGTTTAGTAGATTTCCCCTGTATAGCCAGAAGTTTTAACAGGTGAATGGGAATGACTTTTTGATAAGTCTTTAATGTCTGCTCAGAAGAAAAGCATCCATCTCATCCGAGGGAATGAAGTAACTGAATTTTAGGACAAATAAAAATACATTAATTTTTTAAATATTAAATATTTAATAAGTTTCAGTGGGAACTCAATGGCCACAAGTTTACCAGTTGCAATTAATTAAAATTATTGGTTGAATAATATATTGAGGACTGTAGTGTCTTCAAAAAAATTTCTTTGTCTTTGCTTCTTTAGTTTCAGTTTTATATTAAGCAGAAGCTGCCTCTTCAAAAATGAATGTACACTATTTGCTTAGTGGTAAAGAAGTTTAAAGAGATTTGCGGAACAAATAAATTGGTATAAGACCAAATGATTCAGTAGTATTGTACTATTGAAACTGAATTACATAGTATCTTTTATTAACAAGAAGTAGCTATGGCCTGGTTGACAAAAGAACCTGAGTCTAAACTGTATCGCAAAAATGATGGCTCAGATTATTGAAAGTGTTTCCATATAAAAATGTTACTCACACAGAAATTGAATGCTTGGAAGTGGTCTACTTTAGCCTGTTTTATAGTATAAGATATTTTAGGTGAAGGAAATCGTTCCTATTCAGAAGTGTTCTGAATATTCATGCCATATATAGTATAGTGCTGTCAAAGTATATTACTCTCAGTCAGAACTAGGCTATGTAGAATATATTTGTTTAAACATAGTTTTTGAATTTTAGGTACGGTTACAGTAATAATCAGAACTGTATATAAATTTTAATGTATTGACATTGTTGCTGTTCAATATTTAATGTGTTAGGTTCATATTTATCATTTCTGTCATAATATACCAAATTTGTGTTCTCTCTCCCTCTCAACTGGATACTAATATTATCCTTTTTTTTATTAAATTCTTGCCCCTGGTGTCATCTATAGAACAACTAAGCCTACCCCTCATCTTGATGGGTATGTATTTTTGTTTCTTACTTGTAATTGGAAAATTCTGCTGAATTCTTCAATGAGATAGCAGTCATTTATTAAAATTATGCTTCACTCATTTAGATATCATGTTGTTTTTGGACAAGTAATTTCGGGGCAAGAAGTTGTAAGAGAAATAGAAAATCAGAAGACTGATGCATCTAGTAAACCATATGCAGAAGTGCGAATAATGAGTTGTGGAGAACTAATTCAAAAATCTAAAGGTAAAATTAAAATACCTTTTTAATAATAGTCTGCTATTTCCATTTCAGATTGCAAATGCAGCAAAGAAAAACAGTCAGCTTTGATCTTTTGTTTTCCAATCACCTTTTGTAGAAATCAATTATTTGGCTTATTTTAATGCTTTAAACTCCAGAGAGCTCCAGTGTTAAAATTGTTTATTAAGAATCTTTATTGTTTATGTTTATTAAGAATATCTGCGGGTATAACAATATTTCTGCTTGAAGGTGATACAGTTGCAACTCTGTGATTACAGCTAAAACAAATTTCTTAATAATATTTACTATCTTCATATATGAAAAACCATGCTTAGGAAATAATTTTTATTTATTTGTTTTAATATTCGGAAATTAAAGGAAAAACAAGAAAATAGGAAGAGAGTATTTTTTTTATGCTTAGGCGGTAAATGCTTTTCTGTTGGTTTCATTTAAAGCCAAGAAGGAAGAGAAGAAAAGACGTAAGTCGTCGTCTTCATCTAGTGATTCAGAAAGTTCAAGTGATTCAAAAACGTCTTCTGATTCGTCAAGTGAATCTGACAGTGCTGCTGAAGAAAAAACAAAGAAAAAGAAAAAGAAACATAAAAAAACCTCTAAGAAACATAAGAAAGAAAAGAAAAAGAGGAAAAAAAGCAAAAAGAGGTACATAGAGAAGTTTATATGTTTTTTTAATTAAACAGATTTCTTATATATCATAATGATTTTAAATATATTTTTGGATGAACTCTTGAGATACTTGGAGAACAATGCTTCTGTTGCTAGGAAGTCAACCCAGTGGTTTTATAAGACAGCAAGTCCCCAACTTAAGAACAAATCCCGTTCCTAAATTACCTTTAAGTCCAACTGGAACAAGCTATTTAGTCACACGTTTGTCTTACTGTGTAATAAGAGAAAAATGGAAGCCCAGCGCAATTCAAAATGGCAAATGGCATTCTTCTACAAGCTGAGGAACTGCTGAATCCATGCATTTTTTTTAGGAGCTATGGAAAACAGGCAGTGCACTACAGGTAGTCCTCGACTTATAACACTTTGTTTAGTGACCGTTCAAAGTTACAACTGCACAAAAAAAAATGACTCATCATTTTTCAGTTATGACCTTTCAAGCATCCCTATGAACATGTGATCAAAATTCAGATGCTTGGCAACTGGTTCATATTTATGACCGTTGCTGTGTCCCAAGGTCACATAATCACCTTTTGAGACCTGACAAGCAAAGTCAATGAGGAAGCCAGATTCACTTAACAACTGTTGCAACAAAGGTCGTAAAATGGGGCAAAGTTCACTTAACAAATGTCTTAACAACAGAAATGTTGGGCTCAGTTGTGGTCATAAGCCGAGGACTACCAGCATATTAAAAATACATGCATTACTTTGTGATGCTCATATAGGCATTGTGCTGCTTCAGCAATGCTTCAGTTCATGGGGGTAAAGTAATGTCTGCCATTTGAACTGGAGAGAAAAACGAGTACGACATGACCCAAAATGACAGACAACATTCTTTCTTGAGCTGTGCAGTGCTTTTGGGAACCAGTGAAAACAAACTGCAATATATTAAAAATGAATGCTCATGGAGATACTGCAAGGCTTCAGAGATTTTTCAGTTAGCAGGGAGAAGTACCACCTGCCATTTTAAGTCGGATCTCATTGCTGGTTGGCCGTCTGCCATATTGAGTATGCAGGCACCTTGTTCGTAACTAGGGGTTGTTTGTAAGCTGGAGGGTCACAATCTGGAGACTTTATGTAGTGTGGATACATTTCCACTTAAGCAGCTCAGAAACTATCCATAAGCATGATTAAATCTGTTGATTTATATTTATTCAGTAATTTTTTAAAATTGCTATGTTAGTAAAAAGGCCAAAAAAGCCTTTTCCTCATATTCAACCATGTCTTTAAAACCAGCAAGGCATAGAAAAACCAGCACAATTCAAATTAAAATATTAAATATTTTGCCACTTTCCAACACAAATTTCTAAAATGTAGTACATTTGAAGTATGTTTGGCATCTGAAAACTTAACACATTATTCTAAAAATACAGATAAATATCTTCTTTTGTTTTATAAATTTAAGTTCAGCTAGTGAAGCTGAAACAGAAAATCCTGAATTGCAACAGCCACTTTCTACAGTCCGTCCAGAAGAGATTCCTCCTGTTCCAGAAAACAGATTTCTGATGAGGAAAAGTCCTCCCAAAGTAGATGAAAAAGAAAAAGAGACAAAGAACAGAGAAAAAGAAAGAGAAAGGTAAGGTTTTTAAAAAATATATTTACCAGCAGAATAGTATATTAAAATACTAAGATCTATGTGTAAACATTAAGATCACAAACTAGTGGAAACAATGTATAATATAAAGTAGAATAATATAGTAGAAAAATTATGACCTTAGAATTAGAATTCTTTATTGGCCAAGCAAGTGTGATTAGACACGCAAGGAATTTGTCATTTCTGTGCATAAGGTATCAAGGTACATACAATAATCTTGATAGATCATAGTCATTATAAAAATACATTCATCATAAAACATTAGATACAACACTTAGTGATAGTCATGGATACTAAATAAGCAATCAAAATAAGTCATACTAGGATACTAAGGTAACAATATAAATTGTAAGATACAAGCAACAAAGTTATAGCCATAAGAAGATAAGGAGATAGGGAATAGGGAAGATGAGCTTAATAATGGTATGATTGCCTTTCTAGATAGTTTGACAATGTTGTGGGAATTAGTTGTTTAGAAGAGTGATGGCATGTGGGGGGGACTGTCCTTGGGTCTAGTTATTTTGACGTGCAGTGCCCTATAGCGTTGTTTTAGGGTAGAAGTTGAAACAGTTTATGTCCAGGATGCGAGGGGTCTGTAGATATTTTCCCAGCCCTCTTTCTGGCTTGTGCAGTATATAGGTTCTCAGTGGAAGGCAGATTGTTGTTTCTGCAGTTCTAATTATCCTTGAAGTCTGTGTTTGTCTTGATTGGTTGCAGTTTGAAACCAGATAGTTATAGAGGTGCAGATGACAGACTCAATAATTCCTCTGTAGAACTGTATCAGCAGCTCCTTGGGCAGCCTGAGCTTTCTGTGTTAGCGGAGGAAGAACATTCTTTGCTGTCCTTTTTTGATGACATATTTGATGTTAGATGTCCATTTTAAGTCTTGAGATATAGAATCTAGAAACTTAATTTAATTAGTTCAATTTATATGCCGCCTTTCTCCGAAGACTCAGGGTGGCTTGAAGGTCTCTACTGTTGTTACTGTGTTGTCTAATATTGTAAATGGTGGTAGTGTAGGAGGGCTTCTCCTAAAATCTACTATCATTTCTACAGTTTTGAGTGTGTTCAGTTCAAGACTGTTCTGGCCACACCACAAGGTTAGTTGTTCAACCTCCCATCTGTATGCAGATTTGTCATTGTCTTGAATGAGACCAATCACTGTTGAATCATCTGCAAACTTCAGTAGTTTTAACAGATGGATCGTTTGAGATGCAGTCATTGGTATAGAGAGAGAAAAGAAGTGGAGAGAGCACACAGCCCTGCGGGGGCCTTATGCTAATTGTACAGATATCTGAGGTGATTCTGCCTAACTTCACCTGATGCTTCCTGTTTGTTAGAAAGCTTATGATCCACTTACAAGTGTGGTCAGGCATGGCTAATTGATTTAGTTTAGCTAGAAGAATATCCGGAATGGTTGAATTGAATGCCATGCTGAAGTCTACAAAAAGGACTCTTGCATAGGTATTTGGAGATTCAATATGTTGTAAGATGTAGCGGAGAGCCATATTGACAGTATCATCTGCTGATTTATTTGTTCGGTAGGCAAATTGCAAGGGATCTAACAGCGGATCCGTGATGGTTTTCAGGTAGACCAGCACTAGCCTTCTTTGGCACTGGGATGATAGTAGAACATTTGAAGCAAGAAGGTACATAGCACATCTCTAGTGATTTATTGAAGATGGGGGCCAATTGGTCAGCACAAGCTTTCAAGCAAGAAGGCGTTATCTTGTCTGGGCTTGATGCTTTTCTGTGTTTTTGTTTGTGAAATAGACCATGCACATCGTTTTCTGTAATCACCAGAGATGGGGGCCCCAAAGGGATGGGGTCAGTTATAGGAGGCTTGGCTGTTAGTGTATCTGATATGGAGATGGTGTAGATAGTTGACAATGGTTTCCTCTCAAACCTACAATAAAACACATTTAGGTAATCAATTATGGTAAGTCAATTTCCTTCTGCATGGGAAGATTTGCTGTAACCAATGATATTCTCCCAGAAGGCTGTGGAGTGGGTCAGGAGTGGGAGATGATCCAGTTGGTCTGGCCAGTCACTGAATCGAATTGCTTTGGCCACGCCTCCTCGTGCCTCCGTCGCCTCCAGTTTTATTTGACTCAGTGATCTGACCAGACGGTTTCTTACTGAGTTCCTCAGTCCTGACTATTGATCAGGGTTTATTCTTCTCGCTTCTACCTACTCTTCAGTCTTCTACTATCAAGCTTCTGTGCTGTGTGAGCTGGCCACTTCAGTTTAAGGCTGAAAACGCCGCCACCGCGCCCGCCCTACAGCTGATCAGCGCTAGTGCTCCTGGCGCTTCGCCGCCTACGAAATAAGCGCCGGCCGCTATTTTAGCCTCCAGCCCCAGGATCGCTGGATCTGCTTCTCGCCTGGACTGCTAACCGCGAAGTTGCCTCGTCAGCGGCCGCTATTGCAGAGCTTCAACAACGGTGGCGGCCATTTTTAACCGGCCATTTTGAATGGCGCTCCTCTGAGGTGTTGGCGCAAAGGCTGTGGCAAGTCTATCCCCAACTGATCGCCGCTGGTATTGTCTCAGGGTTATCCCTTGAGTGGCGGGTGGCCCCTTACGGCAGAAGTAATTGGGCGGCTAATTGTGGCAGTTAAAGTGGATACCTTGGATCGGCCGTTAGACGCCATTATGAGCACAATCCTCGAAGGCAGCCATTTTGTTGCATTGGGGGCCATATTAATTGCACTCCTCCATGTCAGGTGGCCATTTTAGCCAAAAAAAAAAAAAAAAAGAAGAAGAACAGAAGCCTTGGCTACTGATTTCTCAGCAGGTCACTTCCAGCTCTGCAACACAGCATTCCACTGTTATTTCACACCCCTCATTGACCACATCTGGTGCTGGCATACTCCAGATTTCTGTGAAAGCCGCCCTATCTTCAGTTAGGTGTGCAGGCACTTGATCGTCTTACTATGGCTGAACGTTCTTCTGATAACAGGTCCGAGACTGGCCACAAGGCCTCCTCTAAGTCTGCTTCAGGCAGAAGGTCTCATCAACACCAGGACGAGATCAAAGATCTTCAATGACGCCAAAAGGTGCTGGAACGACAATATTTACAGAACGAGACGGAGAGGGCTGACCTTGGGGTCACTGCTGCTATGGCCCGGCCCGGCCCGGTTCCTGTGACCAGACTGCCGAGGCTGACCTTGACCTCTCCAGAGTGTTATCCCCTGAGAGAGCTGACCAACAAGGTACTAGTTCTCCCCACTCAAAGGACCAACAAAAAGGGGATTCCTTTGATTGTGCAATTACACCACAGGATCCCCCACCTGCACAGAATCCTGACCAACTGAGCCTGCAGGATCTGCCTGAAGCGGTCCAACACTTAATTGCCAGAGCTATCTCACATGACATCGCAACGGGCATACAGGAACGCCGTTCAGCATCTGTAGTATCGGAAAACCTTCATTCTTGGCGTACCCAAGTTTCGCCTTCTGCTAGCCTCACTGGTTCTCCTGAACGGTCTCCAACGAGATCTAGAGGCAGTGCTGACCTCGGCTTAGAGGACGAACCGATGAGAGACACCAACCTCTCAGATGACGAAGGTGCTCCTCCGGATGTTCCGGCCTTTACAGGATTATTCCCTCAAGGGCTCTTCAAGTCACTATTGCACAAGGCGAAAGTCACTTCGGGCCTTTTGGATCCTACTACTACTACTTCTGCCTCAACTTCGACCGGTCATGGTATTTTTTTGGAACCAGTTGCCGAACAACTTTTCGTTCCAGCACCCAAATTATTCACAGACGTTGTCCTCAAACAATGGTCCAACCCGGCATCTGTTCCGACACCCAGCGGTATGTAATTATAACATGGAACCAATGCTAGCTTCCATTCTACAGGTACCTTCCATGGATGGCCCTGTGGCTGCCCTTTCTTCCCCTTCCCCTATATCTCAGGGGACACCTCTGAGGGCCTTAAGCCCGAGGACAAGAAATTTGACCTGTCCTTCAAAAAGACACACCAGGCTTCTGCTTGGGCGATACAAGCCGCTACTGTGGCTTCTTTCTTCACATGCTCGTCCCTATTATGGCTCCAACAGCTGCAATCTCGTTTACCTGTCCAGGAGGTGTGGGTCCACCAGGACCTCAACAAAATCATTGCAGCCACCCAGTTTGCATCCGATGCCATGCTCAATGCAGCTAAGTACGCCTCTCGGGCGCTGGCATCATCAGTCACCTCGCGACGCCTATTGTGACTGCGCCAATGGTCAGCCGATCTAAAAGCCAAATGGTGACTCGCTTCTGCCCCGTACTCGGGGTTCAAGTTGTTTGGTGACTCTCGAACCTTTATTGGTCAAGGATAAGGATAGGAAGAAAGTTTTGCCTTCCGCCACTAGACGGGCGGATCGCCGGGCGACCCCCTACTACCGTAGGCAGCCTTCCCACTTTTTTCCCCAGGATAACACCAGCCAATGTCCATATTCTCAGGGCTCCTTTCGCCAACCAGACGGGTTCCTTTTGGGACAAGCCGAAGTCATACGGCCCTTCCAAGCAGTCATTTCGTGGAACTGGCAACCGCCAGTTCCGTCGTCAGAAATGACTCCCTTCTCAATGCACTCATAGGAGGCAGGTTGAGCCTCTTTGTCGACAGGTGGGTTCGCATCATGACGGACCAATGGGTCCTTCACATCATCGAATTCGGACTTCCATTGGAATTCCTTTCCAGCCCCACGAACCACTTCGTACCATGCCCTGTCTCCAATTCATTTCGCAAGCGCAGACTCATGGAGCTTGCCATACAGCATCTTTTAGACATCAAGGCTGTGGAGGAGGTCCCTCCAGACCAATGGAGACAGGGATTTTATTCCTTTTTGTGGTACCGAAACCCTCTGGGGGCTGGAGAGCGATACTCAACTTAAAATCGTTGAATACCCACTTCATCTACAGGAGGTTCAAAATGAACACTCTAAAGTCCATCCTGGAGGGGATAAGGCCCGGAGACTTTCTAGCCTCCATCGAGCTCTCCAAAGCCTACCTACACATCCCTATATCGCCGGCCCACCGGTGCTACCTAAAGTTCAGCTACGTGGGGCGACATCTTCAATATCGTGCCCTCCCATTCGGCCTGGCATTGGCCCCGCGCAGCTTCATGAAGGTCTTAACAGCTCTAGTGGCACATTTACGGTCCGTCCCGGTACAGCTTCAAGCCTACCTGGATGATATGTTAGTTCAGGCTTCCACCCTTCCACGGGCGCAAGCCGATCTCCAACTAACCTTACAAGTCCTACAAGAACACGGGTTCTTAGCCAACCTACCTAAGAGTCAACTAGAACCCCGAACCCGCTTAACTCATCTCGGGGCAATAATCGACACCCGAGCCGGACAGGTGTTCCTCTCTCACAAGAAGAGAGGCAATCTCAGACTTCTCATCCGTCAAATCCTCCTGGAACTGACGGTGTCCAAACTCACCCTCTTGACACTGTTAGGGAAACTGGCATCCTGCATAAACATCGTGCCTTGGGCCCATCTTCATGCGTGCAGTCTCCAATGGTTTCTGCTACCGCACCAACATACCAGGACTGTTGCCTCCCAAACCAAGGTCCGGGTTCCTCTGTCAGTTCGTCGGTCGTTGCATTGGTGGCTCTCCCCAGCCCTGGACAAGGGTTGCCTATTCATAGACAGTCCACCGATCATCATTACGACGGATGCCAGTCTACACGGATGGCGAGCACATTTGGGAGGGCAGATTGCTCAGGGTTGTTGGTCGCCACGGGAGTCACAGTCCAACATCAACCTGCTAGAACTCCGTGCGATTTGCCTGGCCCTTCTGTCCTTCCAAAAGACAATTCAGGGACAACGACTCTTAATACTCACCGACAACGTAGCGGCGAAAGCCCACGTAAACTGCCAGGAAGGGACAAGGTCCAAGACATTGATGCAGGAAGCTCTCAAGCTTGGGAGGTGGGCAGAGGCTCACCTCATCTCCATACAGGCGGATCACATCACCGGCAAGGACAACATCCAGGCGGACTTCCTCAGTTGGACCATGGTGGAACCGTCAGAGTGGCGTCTCCACCCCGATCTCTTCAAAGACATTTGTCGCCGATTCGGACAGCCTCAAATGGGTCTGTTCGCTTCATCAGTGAATGCTCATCTTCCACGCTTTATCACTCGTTACCCATCTCCGGGAGCGGAGGACACGGATGCTCTCCATTGCCCCTGGCCATTGGGGCTCCTTTATGCCTTCCCGCCCCTGGTGTTAATACCACGAGTGATCCGCAATATAATTACGGAGAAAGCGGAAGTCGTTCTCGTCATCCCTCATTGGCCAAGGAGGCCTTGGCTCTCGGACCTAGTGGCCCTATCCATAGCACCTCCTTGGCGGTTCCCTCCAGAGAGGGTGTCTCTCAGCCAGGGGGCAGTCAACCACCCGGAGCCCCAGTGGCTCAATCTGACTGCCTGGCTCTTGAGGGGCTCCTCCTGAGGGAGGCGCTCTACTCCGAGGACATCATCCGCATCATGCAGGCGGACAGAAAGCAGTCGACCATCAGACTCTACAACATCACCTGGAAGGTATTTATCTCTTGGTGTTCTGCGCGTGAGATTAATCCCCTTTCAGCTTCTGTCCTGCAGGTTCTGGAGTTCCTCCATGATGGTTTCCGTAAAGGATTGGCGCTCAACACCCTCAAACGCCATGTTGCCGCACTCTCCATGGTGCTGTCACCTAGAGATGTCCCGTCATCCATCCATTCACAGGTTTTTATGGGGGTCCGGAATCTTCGTCCTACCGTAGTCCACCGGTATCCAACATGAGACTTGCCGCGGGTACTAAAGGCCCTTACAGAACCTCCATTCGAGCCTTTATGTACTGCGAGCCTCCAGTTCCTTTCTCTAAAGGTTGCCTTCTTGGTGGCCATTACTTCGGCCCGCCGCATCTCAGAACTGGCAGCCCTCTCCATTCGGCCTGACCTTTGTATCATACACACAGACAGAGTTGTCCTCCGCTTGGACCCGTCATTTGTTCCAAAAATTAACTCTTGATTTCACCGGGAACAGGAGGTCATTCTTCCCAATTTCTGTCCCAGGCCAGCCCACCCATTGGAGTTCAAATGGCGCACTCTGGATGTCCGCAGAGCTATTAAGATCTACATCTCGCGGACGGCCCCTGCCAGACTCACCGAGGCTCTATTCGTATCATTCCAACCCACCTCATTGGGCTCTAAAGTATCCTTGCCCACCATTGGCCGCTGGATCCGGGCTTGTATTGCCCGGGCGTATGAAGGACAGTCCATTCCCCCTCCGCAACGTATCACTGCTCATTCAACTCGCAGTGCAGCTACCATCGCTGCTTGGGCCATGCAAGCCTCCCTCAAAGAAATCTGCCGGGCAGCTACCTGGACTACTCCTGTCCCGTTTATTAAGCACTACCGTCTGGATGTCTTCGCTTCTGCGGAGGCCGCTTTCGGCAGGAGGGTCCTCCAACAGGTACACCTGGCCTCGAGGCCTCCTAGTTCGCAGGCTTCCCACCCGTAGGGCTGACAAGCTTGGGTATGTCCCACTCCTGACCCACTCCGCAGCCTTCTGGGAGAAGAGGCGTTGGACTTACCGTGAACGCCATTTCTCCGGGGGCTGCAGAGTGGGTCAGCCCCTCCTGCCTGTGACTCCTTTCATGACTTCTTGCTAACTATTGGCAGAGGATGTCTTTTAGATCTGGATTCGTCGAACAAAACTGGAGGCGACAGAGGCACGAGGAGGCGTGGTCAAAGCAATTTGACTCAGTGACTGGCCAGACCAACTGGATCATCTCCCATTCCTGACCCATTCCGCAGCCCCCGGAGAAACAGCGTTCACGGTAAGTCCAACGCCTCTTATCAGGTAGATAAATGGTTATGGAAACCATTCTGAACTAATCTACTAATTTATAACCATGAATGCCAATACTAAGGGCAGCAGTATTCAGTTATTTGGTATAGAGTATCTCTCACCATTTGTTCCTGTCACAATAGTAACAGATCAACACTTGTACACCTAACAACTAGAGAAAGTTGTCCCTCGCATTTCTCCTTTATTTATTAAAGTGGCTGTATCCTCTTAGTATGCTTAGCATAAAATCAGGGTTAACAAAAGTAGAACAGTAATTCTGATCACTTAATACAGTGCTTATATTCTGATATATACCACAATATTTGGATTATTAATTCTGGGGAGATGAGACTGCAGACACCTACTCCACAGCTCATTCTTAGCACACCCACACCCCACTGGGCTCTTCAGTTGAGCAATTTTGTTAGTTTAGCTTGCTAGTTGTCACCTACCACCTACCTACCATACACGCTAGTGTATGGTAGACTGATTAGCCATTTCATGTTAACAGACACTAAATCTGGCAGCAACCAGGGTTATTGTTCTTTTTGAAGAATGGGACGAATGACCTTTGACTCACAGGACAAGGAAATGCCTAATGCAATACACAGAATATTGCATTTGCCCACCCCACCCAAAGCAATGCAATTACCAAAATATCAAGCCAGATCAAACAGAATAGAGCAATATAACTCTAAATGGAAAACCAGCAATTTGTTTAAATTTTACATATGCTAATCTTCTAGGATAAACCACAATTAAAAAATAAGCTATATAAAAATATTTGGTCCTTAGAGAGTTTGCAGTGAGATGCAGAGTTTTACTTCATACTAAAAATCAGCTCACTTTAACTAAGACTATATCTTAACTGGGGTTAATAAACAACAATATATTAACTGGGTTAAACTTAACCTTTGGGGAAAGTAAAGTTTAATATGTGTTTGAGACTGACATAGTAACCCCAGAGTTGTGATCTGTGTAAACCATATGTTAACTTGTATTCCTGCATATAGACAACGATTCAAAATAATTATAAGTCTGTTCTGGTGATCAGACTTTTGTTTCTTTTGGAAATCTTTGAGGTACTTTTCTCAGAACAAATATGTGTATAGTTTAAAAAATAAAACAATAATTTCCCCAAAACCCATTAAAAATACACATTAAAGCAACATAAAACTGCTAAAATAGCTTTTAAATCCTTAATTAAATAATTACTAACACAGATTTTAGCATCATTACCATGCTTAAAAGTTAGCACATTGCTTTCAGTAAGATTTATTTACTGGTAAATTGATAAACATTCTACAAGGGAGGAACAAACAATATTTTTATTATTTAAATATATATTAACTATTTTCAGTTAATTTTGCATATGCATGATGTTTCACAGTCATCTTTATGTAAGGTAAGAAAAGTGCCTTGTTATATCTTATTGTTATTTGTATTTTCTTTGTTGATTGCATTTTAGTTGGTATTGCTGGACTAAGGCTCTTACAATTTACTATTGTTACTACTATTACTCCTCACCAGTCTATATGAATTCTTTTTTATGAAGAAAATGTTTAGCGTAGTGTTGGCAGCTTGTGAGCTTCAAAAGTACATGATTGTAGAAGAAACTGATAAATCATAGTTAAATAGCAGGGGTTTTTTTTTCTTTTCTTGATTTCTAGCAATCCATCAAATTGTCAAACATCATATCAGAGAAGGCTGTTGGTGACAAGATCTGGACGAAAAATAAAAGGAAGGGGACCAAGGGTATGCTTGCTTTTTACAGTTTGATTTCTTTGATCTTTGGCTTCTAATAAACCATGATTTAGTTGTGTGATATATATCAGTCTGTCTGTCTGTCTGTCTGTTTGTTTGTTTGTTTGTTTGTTTGTTTGTTTATCTATCCATCCCAAGGCTAGTAGACTTAGCAAACAAAATGCAGCATTTTGCATTTATGTATTATGCTAAGTTTGGATATCAAGCCATACTGAAAGCAATACAGGTAGTCCTCGATTTATAACAGTGACCGTTCAAAGTTACAACGACACTGAAAAAAAATGAGTTATGACTGCTTTTCATATTTACAACCATTGCACATTGTAGCATCCACATGGTCATGTGATCAAAATTCAGTTTTTGGCAACTGACAAATGTATGATGGTTGCAATGTCCCGGGGTCCTGTGATCCCCTTTTGCTACTTTCCGACAAGCAAAATCAATGGGGAAGCCAGATACACTTAGCAACAGTGTTACTAACTTAACAACTGCAATGATTACTTTAACAGATTTGGCAAGAAAGGTCGTAAAATGGGACAAATGTTTCATTTAGCAACAGAAATGTTGGGCTCAGTTGTGGCCATTAATTGAGGTCTGCCTGTATGTGTTTGCAGGTTGGTTAGCATATAGTGATTTGTGCAGCAACCTGAAATTGTGTCAAAATATTGACCTTAAATTGGGACGCATGTTTTATTAGTCTCCCCATGAGGGTTCCTTTACCATCAAGTATGCACATGTTTTATTGCTAAATTGTTCTATTCTCCAGTAATGGACTGCCTTCTGCCAAGCCTGTTAGGTAGTGCCATTAGGGGACTCCCTCAAACACATCAGTGTTCACTAGCTTTGTGGGACAAAGATTTGCTAAGGAAAAGTTCCTGACTCTCTCATAATCCTTATTCCGAAGGAACCCAATTTTTAAAGTCTTTTATTTCTGTTTCAAGGATCAAATGTTTAGAACTGAGGTCAAAGTATGGCATAGCTCTAGTAAAAATAATTTTAAAATTAAACAGTAAACTTAATAATTGGCTTCTTTCAAATGAGAATTATAAAAACATAATATATCAAAAAGAAGATAATATAATTTGTTAAATAACAGATTTGATAGATTCTGCATACCAGAATTCATTATGCAGAAACACCTAAGAAATTAATTCCTTTTGTTGTTAGATGCGAAAGTTATTATAGCAAGACACTGAAAAACTGAAGACAGGTATTTAAAAGTGAGAAATCACTTTGACTGAAAAATTAATACAGCAGTAAAAGTTAAGGATTCTGTTAATTAAAGACTGCTTACACTAATTGATTTCTATTTAGTTATATAAATAAAGCTTAGCAATAGATTAGCTCCATTTGTACAAATGTGGATTTGGAAAGTATTTAGTATGGATGTTTAAAATTTTGCATCTCCCCTTATTTTTTAAAATACATTTTTGTATTCTCCTGGACAATGCATTTTTTCTTTTTATATTTTTGTTATTGTTATATTGCTGTGTTATTTTCAGTGAGCATTGAATTTCATGGGTTTAAAAATTCAGCTGCACCATGAATAATTTTATTGTATGAATATTTATATAATAAAACCACAATTCCTCAGGTGCAACTGATAAAATTTTACATCAGATGTCATCTTCACCAAGAAAGTTTATTTTTTTCCATGGCAGTTTGGACATTTGATGTCATTTATATTATTTGCATAAGCATTAATTGACATTTCCTGTATCAATTGTGTTAATTTATCTCACTTGAACATTGAATCAACTAACAATTCTTATGCCCAAATGGTCCATTAGATGGAGGTTTTATTATGTTTTTAAATATGTAATTTGCAATCAAACATATGACAGTTGCTGTACAAATTAGGATCCACATCTTGTTTTAGCTAATTTTTCCTTCTGTATTCAAAGCGGTACCGGACACCTTCAAGATCCAGGTCGAGGGATCGCTTTAGACGTAGTGAGACTCCTCCACACTGGAGACAGGAAATGCAGAGAGCTCAAAGAATGAGAGTATCAAGTGGAGAAAGATGGATAAAAGGAGACAAGTAAGATGCACTCAAAGTGGTAGCCTTTTCTGTACTATTTATTTATTTATTTATTAGATTTTTAACTCACTTTATAAGTAACTCAGTAGTCAGTGCAGCAATGAAACTCCTGTAAGAAGTGATTTATTTTTCCATTTCCTATTTTGCTCATATAGTATCTTGTAGAAGAAAAGGGTGGGGGGACTAATAATCTGCTTAAATGCAAATTAAAACTAGTATACAGTTGAAAGAAGCAAGTACGTGTGCTTTCTTTCTCGGCTCGTAGGAAATTCTTCCACAAAATTTTTTAGACACCTCCTCATTCTGTGATGTCACATTTGACTCATACAGCAGAGTTCTGCAGTAGTATATTGTGTTTTTGATTTAGAGATATTTCTTTCTATCATATGTTAAATATACCTGCATCTGCATGCAGTTTGTAATGTAAATTCAGATAATGATGTGGGATTATTTCACTAGCTTTATGTTCAAGTTTGTTTGTTTGTTTGTCTTGAAGGAGTGAAATGAATGAAAACAAGAAGGATGCTGCAAATCAAAAAAGTCCAGGGAGAGGAAAAGAAAGAAAAATATCTGACCACAGAGAGGGTTCTGAAAGTCCAGATAGAAGAGGAGAAAAAGAAACACAGCCCAAAGATCCCAAATCTGACAGTAAAGACAGAGGGACAAAGAGGAATTCTGAGAAAGAAGATAAGGACAAACATAACAAAAGTAAAGCCAAAAAAAAGGATAGATCCAAAAGCCAGAGCAAAAGCAAAGAGGTATCAAAAAGTAAAGAAAGAGACTCAAAATACAGTAAACATGAAGATAAAAAAATGCGATCGAGAAGCAGAGAAAAAGAGAAAGAAAAATATAATGACTTTCATGGCAGAGAACGGAGCAAAAGCAAGGAGAAGAATAAAAGAGGAAGATCTAGAAGTAATAGCCAGAATCATACCAAAAGTAAAGAGAGGGGAAAACATGAACACTCAAAAAGCAGGGAACGCGAACAGCCTAAAAATAAACATAGTTCCAATAATAAGGCCAGAGAGCGAAGCAGAAGTGTGGACAGAGGCAAGCGAGCCAGGTCCAGAAGTAAAGAACGAGACCGCAGCAGAAGTAAAGATTATTCCAAACACAGAGATAAAGAAGTGAAAAGAAAAGTAAGATCAAGGAGTAGAGAGAGAAGAGGCACACCAGAGAGGTCTAGAGAGAAAGACCATAAAAGGCGGAAGGAATCCCATAGCTCTGAAAGGGAAGAAAGTCGAAGTAAAGACAGGCATCGGGATCAAGAGTACAAAAGTTCTCGCAGAAAGGAAGATTCTGGGAAAAAGATGCGTTCAAAAAGCCATGACAGCAGTAGCTCTGAGACGAATAAAAGCAAAAAGTCCAGTAGAAATCAAGATAGAAGTCCTGACTCAAAGAAAAGAAGAAGCAGCAAGGACAGAGAATCAAAAAGATCATACTCACGGAGGAGTAAAGAAAAGGAAAGGGACAGATCTCGTTCTTCCAGAGAAAAAGAGATCAACCAAAAATCAAAATATCAGGAGAGAGAGCGTGCCCATGGCAAAGATAAAAAATCCGATCATGAATCAAGTGCTGGAACTGATGAAGATAGGCATGGATGAGTTTATGAACTTATTGTTTCCACTCTGCTTCTAGGTTCTAGAGACATGTTGGGGAACATTTTTTTTTTAATGTGGACTTCAGTTTGGTTTTTTGATAATCCACAATCTGGATCATTTGTACTGCTAAAGTTTTAATAAACTTGAAATGGAAAAACAAGTTTTATGTGTAATACGGTGTGCTGTGTTTTAATATTTCATAGTTTATGTATCCTATTTCTATGTTACCTGATGAAAGCATACTGTATGTTTAATTTTAATTTAGAAGCACACTGCAAATTGGTTGGTTGGTCTGAAATTACAAACATCTTTGAATCAAATTCTTCTTACTTAGATAACATGTTACTATTAAATTATATTAACATTTCAGAACTATAATTATTAAACAAAACCAGCATATATAAAAACAGAACATTCAAGTGTAGGAGAATGAATGTTCTCCAGTTTGAATATGTTACTCAAGATTGTTACATTGCTGTTATATTTCATTGTTGTCCCTTTCAGGAAAAGGTTAATCACTTTGATCTTTGGAACAGTTATTTGTTCTAAGTGAAATACTTTCCATAAAGCAATTATTTCAGAAATAATTGATTTTATATGGTCCTGATAATAATGAATTTATAGAAAAGTGATGCTTAACTGTGAGAGTGCATTTTATATGCTGTCTATCTTTTCCTCATTAAATTTGAAGTTTGCTTGAAGGAGAAAATTTCTTTCAGAAAGAAATAAAATCTGGCTTCACTGAATTTATAAGGAAGAAATCTGTTTCATAATTTTGTAATCCTTCCTGAGTGTTAGCTATTGTAAGATACCACATTTTTCTATCAACATAAATTCCCTTTGGAAAACTATTACAGATTGGGGTGCTTTCTGGAGCAACATGCAGAATCACATAGAAAATTGTGCTGCTTAAGAGAATTGACAAAAATTGAATCTTTACCTGAGTGGAAGTCCTTTTTGATAGGAAAAAGGAACCATTAGGTGCATCCCAGGACACCCTAATATAAATTTAAAATATGTATAATGTAGCTCACATTTCTGTTGTTGGATGAGAAATAAGTACTGTGTATGCTAATTTTGCTTTCTAAAACTTCCTAACAGATAAGAAAAAGTGCCACGAAGAGTAAAGAAGAAATGACAAAAGTTAGATATATTCATCAGATTTCAACACCTATGAGAACAAAACACTGTACGCCTTTTCTTTGTTTATAATAGATGTGCTGCATTCCCTTACCAGTACTGCAGATTTCAGTTTGTTCCCTTACCTTTCAGACTTCTTTAGTGATGAGAAGACAAATAAGAATAAGTTCTATGTTAATTCAGATGTACATAAATATAAGTTTTGGGAAAGTATAATAAGATAGTTGAATTTGTTAATTTTTTTATATGTATATGGACAAAAAAAACCTAAGCGGTCAAGACGTTTTTCCTGTGATTTTTTCAGGAGGGCAGCCTTGAAATTGTCTGAGCAAGGACTTAGGACTGTTCTCATTTGGGACCAGTATTTGGCTTCATTGTAGGAAATGCGGTTCTGATCTAGCATGGGTTGCTTGCTATACCTGTGTCACGCTCATGCTGGATTTGAAGCACCTTTCCTGCTGCAGGTTAAAATACTGTTCACCTCTTTGTTTTTACCAAATGCAACAGCAGTGTATGTGTCTACTATTAAATAGTAGTATTTGTTTACTACACAATACATCTGTACCCTTTTTTTTTCTTAGATCTCTCTTTGTCAGAAGTAGGAATTGGGGTTTTTTCCTTTCCTAATGGAAAAAAATGGATTCTGCAAAATTTTTACACGTATCTTCTGTCATCAATCGGACCTTCCATAGGTCTCTTTTACAGGGCCATATTTACAAATTGCAGAATATGTAGTATAGTGTTAATCATGGCCTATATTAATATCATCAAGCACAGTTAGATAATGTAAACCTGGAAAAGAATTTCCATGATATTTAAAGACTGAATATTTAAACTAAGATGTTAACCCGGTTTAAAACTTGAGTTTTACTCAAGTAGTTGCTATCTCAACTACTGCAATAATATTAAATACAAGACTAGATAATTTACTGTTTCAGTTGAGTTTTCTTATTACAAAAGTTGAAAGAATTAGTTTACTTGCCCAATAAAGAAGTGGACAAGAGACAATCGTAGAAAATTATTTTGAGCTGAAATGCCATGTAATCAATCAGATTATTCCTCTTAAATGTATAAAGGTCCTATCAGATACATAATGATAACCTCTGTAGAGTAAAAATGTTCCTAATCGTTGTTTCAATAATCTTTTAGAGGAATTTAACTAGAGGAAAATACTGTTAATATTTACCATGTTCTTCCTTGTAGAAACCAAAATATTTAGGTTTTAAAGTGTTGTTGCGTGGTTAATTTGTTTTCTGTGATGAGATACAAAAACAGTTGCTAATTTTCATGAAAGGCCAATTAGTTTGAAGTGATTGTTCCACAACTAAATTCCTTCATACAAAGGTCAAAAAGATACAATTAACATGCTATTAGGGGTAATTTTAAAAATCTTTTTTAAAAAATTAAACCAGATTTGTAGATTAGATTTGTCACCAAAATCTTTTGGAAGCAGACACTTCCATACTGCTGACTAGAAATTATTATGTGGCTATTTGGTCATTAGAAGTTGAGCTCTACTTAAGGGGAAGAGTGTTACCTGTTTCAGAAGCAACAGGTCTGTAATCAAAATAGCAAGATGAACACTTGGCTTTTTTACCGTAAAAGCACTTGTCATATGCATGACATTTCCAAATAACATTCCCTGGGTCTTCAACTTACTTTAAATTTATAGTCAAATTTGTGTAGAATTTCATGCAGGTGCCCAGTACCTATGATAGAATAAAATTTAATCTGGTTTTATATCTGTATTTCTTTCTTGTATTTGAAAGGCCATAATTTATAATTTAACAAGGAGTCACTGCTAAGTATAATGACTGATCCCAAATTTGGATTGGGACATCCTTATGGCATTATTAGTAAGATTGATAGTCATTTAAATCCTTTAAATTTGGCGGTTGTTTCTTTGCTGTCCATAAATATAATCCATCCAGCTTCCTTCAAAAAATATCATTCTGTATAATCAATGTTTAATGCATTACATCAAGATCCCAACATTCACCTGTATGTACTATAGTGCTTTATAAGAGTGATGATGCAGGCCAAAAACATAGCAAATAAAATGCAACCGAAGAAAGGACATATTTGCTAAATATTTTGAGATTTAAAAGCCTTTTATCCCATTTCTATATCAATTTGCACATTTTTAAAGTGTACATGAAAACGTACACATTTTTCCTGATTATATATGTATTTTTGTAGTAATTTTGCCTAGTATAAATATTTTTGCAAGCAATTTTACCTAATGTGCATTTTTGGCATTTTCACAAATGCGTATGCATTTTTGTATACTTACTTGATTGTAGAACTGCATTGCAGAATTCAGTGAAGTACAGATACAGAAGTAACTGCATCCCTCCTCCCTCCCCACATAATGCTTTAGGAAATCTTAATGCTGGAGGGCATTAAAATGTGAACTAAGGAAATTTCTCTATCATACAATTCTGTCATGCAATAGGAAAGTCCTGAGATTGTTTTTATGATAATGTAGGCATCTGGAATAGCTTTACTAACTCTAATTACAGCATCTTTGACTGTGTGTGTTTGTGTTCATCAGTTTCATCCTAGCTAAGTGTTTCGGTTGCACCATTGTAGCCCCCCCCCCCCCCCAAAAAAAAAAAAAAACCACACACACCAGATAGCAGGTGTTCTGGAACCGGTGCTGAGGTCCTGCAA
The DNA here is from genome assembly GCF_029215685.1 of Pituophis catenifer annectens. Classification (NCBI taxonomy): domain Eukaryota; kingdom Metazoa; phylum Chordata; class Lepidosauria; order Squamata; family Colubridae; genus Pituophis; species Pituophis catenifer. Next base: position 198,018,250 of record NW_027256881.1, on the reverse strand, counting down.
CCTAATACAGTCGGCTGTTTCACTGCAGCAGCAATTCACAGGTTCAGGCTCAGAAGTAATTTGATGCTATTTCTTTGTGCAAAAAATCCCAAATCATCTTATAGAATCTTCTCTTGATTATTCATATATGTGAAGTGTTTGTGTTACACTAGTGTCATTCACTGTATTTTAAAGTTATGTTGTTACCGATTAAGTGAAATCCTTATGTACCACTGTCATCAACAAATCTTTTCTAGATTGCACCTTGTCTTAAATTTGCAAGAGTTTGAAGTTTCAAGAAGAAAGTTGAGTTACTTGGCTTTTTAGATAGCAAAGCACAAAAAGAAAAATAAATCCTATTTCCCAAAGCCAGTTTGGTGTTGCTATATATACCATAGGTCAGTCCAGGGGTCAAGATACTTAATGGGTTAACAATTTAGTAGTGTCTTTCCACCAGAGTTGAGGTGCTAGGGTTGTGAATGTGTTGCTGCAGATTCATTTCCATCTTTCACCTTGATAACTACTTACATAACTTCTACTCTGATGGTTTTGGCAATGATCTTAAGAGGTGTCAGATTTCTGTTGCCTGCTATATAGCCAGTGGTCTTGGATTTGGTTGATTTTCAGAGAGATTGATATGAAAGATGACACCAATTGTGATCCATATTCACCCAATCTGACTTTTCATCTAATACTAAAGTTGGGAATTGGGTTCTTCAGCTATCTAGGGCTTATGTCAAAAAGTTGCTCTCCACTTTAAACTTAAAAATGATTCCTGACCTTGAAAAACGGGCCTCTGTAATGCTTTAGTTTTATATGGTAAAAGTCTTTTCCATGTTTTCTACAATTAGATAAATATGGAAAAGTATCAGACCCCAATTTAAGCATGCAGCCCACAGAGAAAGTTAAGGCAAAAACCCTGCTTTTTCTCCCTCGGAAATACAAAGGGTAAGAGTTACATGAGGAAAATGCCATTTCTCCACATCCATTTGTAAAACGGTTTATGGAAGGCCTTTTAAATCTCTACCTGTCTATTCTGAGTGTCCCTTTGGGTTGCTTCCCAAAGATACAGTGAAATTCAATTTTTCCTGTCTGAGATGGAATGTATGCCCCACTTAAGCCACAGGCTTAATGAGAATAATATTCCTGTACATTAGTTTTTATTAGGATGTCTGCATGTTGGTAGAAAAGGGATTGAGTGTTTTGACTGAAGCCATCCAATGATCAGGCTTTACATCTTGAATATGTCTGTGTGTTCAGGCAGATGCTCTCTTCAAATGGGATGAGTTCTGTTTCTGGGTAAATCTGCTTTCTGTTTTCCCAGATGCTAGGATTGCACAAAAACCAGAAAGAATATATAGAGGTTACTTGTAGCTCATTCAACAGTTTGCCTAAGCCACGTGACCCCATCCCATTGCAGATGTCTTCTTGCTCCATTAAACTAGAGCCTAATCTTCAACATTCCTCATTGAGAGCTTAAAAGAAAAAAGCTTTCATCCTTGTTATAGAAAAATCCAAATGTAGTTTTGTGAAGGCACTTTTAACATAGATTGCGTTCTTTTTTCTTTTTCGCAGTCACTACATTTTTTTCTTTGAATGATTTTTTTTATTTAGGTAAAATCTTGTAATAAAAACACTAACAATACAGATGACTGATGGAACAAATACATAATGTTCAGTTATATAAGCAAATAAAGATGCACAGGCAAAAGGCTAATAGAGTGACAATAAGTTTTTTACATAACAATTTTTTTTAAAATTAAGAAAGCCAGTAACGCATTTTAGTTGTATGTCATTAAAAAAAACCCTCTTTCAGCAGAAGCAGATAGGTTTTCAAATAATTCATGCAAATATTAGTTGGAAAAGCAGGCAATTTATTATCCGGGGGACTTCTCCAAGTTATTTCTTCATAGGACAGTAGCAAGATGTGTCCATTGGACCTAGTGTCTGCAGTGTGGGAATTTTAGATTCGCCATTTGTCTCAAAGGGATAAAGGTTTGCAGTCAGTTCTAAAGATACAGAACACACTGGGAGAAAACTTTAAAATGATTGCAATAACTGATTAAAAACTCGGTTATAGATTTTGCAACATGCAGTGCATGTTTGTAGAAGTTTTGATTATTTTTAATTACATATCGCCCCTTTTGCATATACTTCTGTAAAATTGCAAAGAAGAAATGTATGTTAACTTTGGTGTGTTCACTTAAATGTATTTTTTACTGTGAGTAACTGAACCATGATGAGTTTGTATTTAGTCAACACTACCAAGTGGCAGTCTGCAGGGGGTCTATGATCAATTTGTTGAAAGGTTCTTTTTCTGGATAACATAACTCTGTTGGTTTTGCCTGCAGAGTAGAAAATCATGGTTTTGGACAGTTTTATAGTTTGTAATTCTCATCTGGGAAAGATGTGAAAATGTGAATGCTTCATATGGAACATGTAACTTGTATATTAAAAGTATTTTGAGAATCTTAAAGCTGGTTTTATACTCTTTTATCACCATAAATATTTTTGAAGGAGAGATGTGCTTTAGATACTTGCTCATGAAGCAAAATCTATGGTAGCAAAATGCTTGACATTTCTATGCTCATTCTACTTTGTTTTCATACTGCTTACAACTATGCATGTTAGACTTTTGCAGGCCAATTGTCTGTTTAATAAGTAAAAATAAAACTCTGAATTAAATGGGGTTTATTTTATAAGTAGGCATTAATAGGACTATACCATCATTCCTTAAATTGGTCTTCAACTCACTCAACAGAAGGACATTTTCTTGCAGGTGGACAATATGTATTTTTCTGATTGGATTCTGGAGTCGTGTTGGCTGTGGGGAACTGAAATAGGTTAGCAGAAATTTGAAACATTTGAATGTAGTCTTTTTTTCCCAAGCTAGCAACTAGTCTTTAAAAAAACAAACCAAAAATAAAATAGAGCATTGTAAGATTAATAAATACCCCAAGAACTCTTAAAGTGAAAAAACAACTGAAAGCCAACTGAAAGATCAGAGTAAGTTTTCTTCAAAATCTGATTGTTAGCGAATGTCATCGAGGAGAATTTATCTTGTAAGAGACAGCTAGAAATTTATGTTTGTTGCATAAGTTATTTTGCCATACTGACAGAAAATAATCAAAGGACAATGTACAGCATTAGTGGACATCCAGTTTTACTTAAGTTTTAAATTATAGCAGTTTCTCCCAGTATCATTAAACATCGCATCATTAAAGTTGCCTAAGTTCAATAATGGGCTGAATGAGGGGAAACATGCTAAAATTTGATCCAGGCAAGGTAGCAGTGCTATTGGACTCAAATTGAGCTTTGGCCCATTTCAGATGGATTGTATTTGCTGCAAAAGAAAACTTCGTCATTTGGGACTACTTGATGCTCCATTGAAATGAAATTTACAGACAGCAACTATGATGCACAAGCTTCTGAGCTGGTCAAAGCTGACAAGGTATCGCATCCAAACTACTACAATCCACTCTGCATGGGGCTACCCTAGGAAAACTTGCAAAATATTGCAATTAGCCTAACTACTGTGAGGCTCTGGGATCATATTACAGTTTTATCAAAAGATCTGCATTGATGACCTACTGCTTACTCAGCATTGTTTAAGGTAATGATATTAAACTTCAAGGCTTTGGGCCTATGAAACCACTTCTGTTACAAATAGGTGCAGTTGTATGCAGGAGAGATGAAGCCAACTTTGTGGCATGAGAGAGACGGGAAGACTCTTCTATATACTGTATCTCCCAGGCAGTAGAATGCATTCCTTTGGGAGTTACAGTTAGTCATTTAGAAAATCTGTAGAGAAATATCTTTTTGCCAGGTTTTTAATGACTGACTGACATTAGCATTTTATGTACTTATTGAATTTTGTTCTATCCTGACTGTTATAGTAGAAAATCAGGTATAAATCACACAGTAATACAAGGGAAGAGTCAATGGATGGGAAGAGTCAATGGATCAATTACATTTTATTTCCAACCAAAAGTTTTAAAATAATCAAGTAATTTCTTTCATAAATTACTAATAAAATGTTAAGTTAGAATTATGAATTAGACTTTCACTACAATTATATTTCTTCTTTTTAAACCTTGCATAGTTTTCATTCTGCTTGAAAACATTGTACATTGTTTCATATCAAGTTTTCTGAGCTTTCTGCAAAGACAGCTATATCAAGGTACAATTTTTATTATAAACTTGCTTCTTTTTACTCTACTTTTCACAATTTGGATTATGAAAAAGATGTTACACTTCTATTTGATCCTTCCAAATGCTTTTACCATGTAAATCCTAATCGTGCTTTAGTATCATCATATTTTTGTTCATTTAATAGCTTCATTTCTTGAGCTGTTTCGCCTATGTAGGGTGACTGAATAGCCCGCTTCTCACAGCAGTGTTGATCTTCACTATAAGCTGGGTCGCTGAAAGTAGGAATGTCTCCATGCAGTCTTTTGAGAAGTGGGTAGAGATTCTGAGTAGTCTTAGATTGTTCATCAATTATTTTCTTTGCATATTTCTGGAACTCCTGCTCCCTGCATAATGCAATCAGTTCTTGCTGTTTAACATACTCAGCATCTTGCTGCTTCTCATTTTCTCCTCTTGCTATTTTTTCAGCCTGTATTGGGAAAAATTAATTTTAAAAGTGTATACCTTATATATGTGTGCTTGTGGAAATCTTTTTTCTTTGAACCCAAGCCCAATACATGAGTGCAGTATTAAAAAAAAATAAGCAAAAGAATTGATTTGCATATCAAACATATAAATGCAATTCATTATTACAAACAAATTTGCTTTTAAGCATTTTGAGATTAGCTTTATAGGCTGCAATTAAAATGTATTCTTCCACAAATGAATGAAATACAAGATTTTTTCCCCAAAAAAGAAAATATTAAACTGTTAATTCTTCATGCCTTTTTGGATGCAAAAATAAAAAATTAAAGCTTTTGTATCAGGGTCTTAGGTCTTAACATTTAAATCACAAAGTCATCCACCTTTGACTTCTGATGGATTATCAGTAAGATTGTAAACAGTTTTAATAATGGGTATGCTTTGTTGTTTATTTTTAATGTCATCCAAAATAATTCCCTCTCTTAGATGATCAAAATTTACTACCATTTAGAAATGATGTATGAATCGTCTGCAAACATGTTGTTTGAATTAATTCAATCCTGGGGTTCTTTGATAGGGAAGAAAACATATTTCTGTGATCTCTTGCTCTGATATGGAGATGATCTTTTTTTACTACATTGTATTAATGATGATCCTGGTCTTTTATATTTGTAATGTTCTCTGACAGGACGGAAAGTTCCCTTTAATGTATTTGCACAACCGACATTGGAAATAAAGCTTTCCCTGATATGATACCCTGATACAAAAATATCCTTTCACCCTCCTAGGACTGAACAGAAATTTTATAAGTTGAAATATTTTCCAAGTATTATAATATGTATACTTACTATCTGTGTAACATGAGCTTCTTGCAATTTTAAGTTTGCACAATAATTTCTATGTATCTTATCCTTCTCCAGTTCTTGATAGATCCGGTCTGCTTCCATCAGTCCAATAAGCGTTTTTTGATCTTCCAATTTCTCCTCATTTTCCTTTTCTTCTTTCATTTTTATCTGAAATAATGCAATCTTATATGTATTCCATAATACAATCTGAAAACTGATGACTGTGTTAACTTGCTACAGAATAATTTATAGAGTTGCCCTGATTCTATAATACTTTGGGCAACCCATACTCAAGTACTTCTATTTGAAAGGAAATGCCATTATTTCAATTAAATTTGCACCATACAAGGTGCACAGAAGGACAGGTCACTTCTGTAATTTTGGCTAAGGAGTGTAATTTTAAAAGTTGATCACTATGAAATAATGGAACATGTCAAAAAGAATATAAGTAACCTGCATTTTTTTCTTACCACGTTGATTCTGTGTTCTGCAATGGATTTCAGATCAGCTTGGAGTTTTTCTTCTTTAGCTTGGGACTCTTTAGCTTCCTCCTCTTCTTTCTCTGCAATTTCTCTTGCAACACGCTCATCTTCATCACCCATCTTCTTTTTCATTCGTGCTAAAAGGCGGTTAGTAATCCTCTCCCTTTGCTCTTCCATTAATCTGTAATGGTTCAGTACTTACTGCCTTATATGCTAGCAGAGTCTGAAGTATCACTTCGATTCTACACCGGATAGAAGGCAGTCTGAAATATACCTTAATTAAATTTCACACTGAATAGAAGGCATTTTCTGTTAGAAAAGGGAAGCCCCATTTGACATAGACATCTCCTGTCTCTCAAGAAATAGGAGTACACACCATTCTGAGAATGACAATAAGGATACACAGGGATTCTTCACCCACCAGTACTGATGACTGACGGGTGAAATGCAGCCTATTATCTACAAAGCACAGTCTCTTTTGTGAGTGGCTTGGCAAAGAGAAGGATGTTTGCTTATTTGTACAATATATCAATACAAATATCTCCAGTTTTAATCCAGAAATAAATTATGCTTCTACTAAACAAATCATGAAATTGAGCTGTAGAGCGTTTTGGATTTGAATCAGAAGATATGCTTTGGAATGTATGAATGTAGCACCTGTCTGCAACTCATAAAAGCAGCCGTGTCTGTTTTCAGGCCTTCACAACTGCAATCCTAGAAATGTCAATGAATCACAGACTGCTTTCTTGTGTGCTCTGAAGCAGGCATAGCTCTGATAAAAGAAACTGAATTAACAATACAATTGCTCAGAAGATATGATTGGAAACTAATTGTTGAGAATATGAATTTAGCTAATCCATTTTATTTTACTATCCCCACACAAATTATTATGAAGGTTGATTATTGAGATACAACTTTACAGTTTACTTCAGGCATTTATTAGACCAGCAAAGCCTTAGCATGGAAAGGGGTTCGCTTTCTTAATTCAATGCTCTCCAAAGATATTTTGTGTAAATGTACAACATCTACCTTTCTTAGCTAATATTCAGGAGGGTAAGGGCACGGGTGAAATGCTCCTGGTTCGGACCGGATCGTCTGATCCAGTAGCAATGGAGGCGGGTGGTTTGGAGAACCGGTAGCAAAAATTCCTGCCAACCCCCCATGCCCAGCTGAGCCGCGCAATCATCAGAGGCTTTTTAAATTATTTTTTAAAGCATTTTTTCTACAACCTCTTTGGCCGAAAAAATGCTTTTAAAAATTAAAAAAAAAGCCTCTGATGATTGTGCAGCTCAGCTGGGATTGTCAGAGGCTTTTAAAAGCATTTTTTCTACAACCTCTTCAGCTGAAGAGGTTGTAGAAAAAATGGTTTTAAAAGTAAAAAAAAAGTTGGCCACGCCAACTGTCACATTACCCCCCCTGCCAAGCCATGCCCACAGAACCGGTAGTAACAAATTTTACATTTCACCACTTGGTAAGGGTCATAATCTTATGTATGTGTAAGACCAAGGTTGGAGAAGAATGAGCTTAAAAAACAAATGATTCAGGAACTTGATATTGATGTCCTAACCAAACAAAGAACTTTTGTGCAACTCCCAATTTTTATATACTAGCATATACAGTGCCATCCCAATGCAGCTGATTTTGGATGGTATGTTCTTTGACTGCATGAGGTCCTTGCACCAGTGAAATAAATTTCAATTCAATTTCCATTTCTTCTACAGTCCTTTATGCTATCACTACCATATTCCTCAGAGTTCCTCAATCATTCATGGACTTCCCAAAGGAGCAATGAGCAAGAGAGGAATCAATAATGAACTTAGTGAATGGAACGCCAAGGCAAAGGAATTTCTCAATGGAATCCAAGCCATTATCTGTATCACATTTTAAAAGGTTCAGAAAATTAATCTTTTATGTTTCATAAAAAAAATTGAAAAGTAAAGACAACATTAAATTTAGCTTCATTCCTGCCATTTTTCTTCACAACTGTAAGGAAGAATGGGTCACTGCCTTCTGGGACCACTTTCCAACTTCCCAATCTCGTCTAGAGTTTCCTTGTGGTCTCACAAAACCTGCTTAGGTTTTTCAAGATTATCGAAGGTTGGCTACATGTGACCATCTTCAATAAAGAACTGAAGTAAGTATGTCTGAAAAACATTCAGAACTGCCCTGTGCCCAGTATCCTTTGAAATTCTCCAGATTTATTTGTAGAACAGCTCCCAGGATAGCTACAAGAAGCATAGTGTGGAATAAGAACAAAACAAAATGTTTTGAAATATTCCAAATGTTTTTTCTCTAGTACAGAATATTTTGTATACTTGTGGCCTTCAGTCTGCTAAAAAGTTACACGTTTATAGTATTAAGGAAACCTATAATAGAATCTCTACAGGAAGGTATGTAATCATTATCTGGAAAAATATCTATATATTTAGTCATGAATTTTAATTTAATCATTATTTTCACGTACCTGCGTAACTCTTCTTCTTTTGTTTTCTTCAATTTATCCATTGCTTGCTTTGCTTTAAAATGTGTTCGAATTCTCTCATCCTCTTCTTCTTGTTTTTGCTTTTCTATAGCTTTGAGAGTTACCTGGTCAGCAACATATGCCTTTAAAATAATCAGACAAAACTAAACGTTCACTTCATTTACAAATTCTCACTCTCCCAATTCTTAGGGAAAGTCTCTGAATTGCAGCTTTCAATGGCATTGCTTTGTTGCTACATGCAGTTACTTTATTTCTTGTTTATTACTTCTTTTAGTCTTCCAGCATAGCTCTTACTCACATGCAGAGTCAAATTTAACCTAATCCTTCACTCTGACAAAGATAGAAAATTTGAATATTTCTAAAACCAATAAGCAGAACTCAAAAGACAAACTTGAGGGAAAAGTTGCTGAACTGAAGTTGGAAAGATTTTGGACAATCAAAGGAAAAGACGGGGAGGGGGTAGAGAGAAGAAAGGATCAAGAATGCTAGGAGGAGAGAAATTATAATTAAGAGACTTGGAGACTTTTTAAAAAATAATTAAAATTGTTGTAATAGCAGAAGCCTAAAGGATAGAGAAGAGCTACAACAAATGGAAGGGGTGGGGGAAGATTCTAGTCCTTAAAACTTTGTGGCAGAAAAAAAAAGAGAGATTACTGCCCTGATGAAGGCAAAAAAGAACTGGAGATTGAGTCTACAAGAGGCATGGTAAAGCAGTAGTTAGAATGCAGTATTGCAGGCTTACTCGGCTGACTGCCAGCAGTTCAATTCTCACCAGCTCAAGGTTGACTCAGCCTTCCATCCGAGGTGGTAAAATAAGGACCCAGATTGTTGGGGGCAATATGCTGACTCTAAACCGCTTAGAGAGGGCTGTAAAGCACTGTGAAGCAGTATATAAGTAAGTGCTATTACTATTGTATGACCATCACTAAGCTGTTTTGATTAGGTGACCTTGCCTTGCTCAGCTGATATTTTTTGTTATTATTTCAAGATGGAGGATGAAAAACAAATTTATCCTCTCATCCAGAAAATGAAAGGGTACTGGGAGAAAAAATTGAATTTAGGAGCTGAAGGCAACAAGCAAATACACTTCTGAGAGGTATTCAGAACTAAAAGGCAGGAAAGCAAACAAGCTTAGCCTTTTAAACAACAGGAGCTTTAGATGGGATCAAAAGGAAAAAAAGCAGAATGCTTTAAAATCTGATTAGCCCCATGCTGTGTCTGCACACTATTCTCACTTCTTAGAGTGTTTCCATGTCTGTACTTTCTTGGCCACAAGACAAGTTATGGGTAGAGACCTTCACCAAGCCAATATCTCTCCCTTTATGTTACATCCCTGCATACTGATAAGATCAGACAGGCAAGCCATTGCAATCTGCCTACCTTTTCTAGTTTGCATCTCACAATTTAATGTGTCAAAATTCAGTAAATTCAAGTAAAATTCAGGAACATAACACTACTTGAAATAACTCTCCATACTAGCTAAAGAGTTAGGTAGAGTACTTTTGGTGTACCAGAACAAAGAACCACGGTGATATAATGATGATACATTTTGTAGTTGGAAAAAATTGCTAATGCTCCATGGCTTTTGCTGATGCCCTTCTCGGTTCTTCCTTTCGTTATGGAGGGAAAAAGAAAACATGAAGCATAGTATGCATTTCTAAACTCAAATAGTGAGAACTAAAAGTATTTGTGCTGCTTCAACAAAGTCTGCAAGACATGCTGCCCCTGCAAGAAAGAAGCAAGCAATAAACATGCCATTTCACACATATATATGATTTTAGGAACTGCATTTGCAGGGCAACTCCCTGCAAAAATATAATTAAATGTTATTTTTTTCCCCACTGGCAGCAAATCTAAAGCTCAAGACAGTTCAGTCAGATGCAGAAACTATTATCTTCTGATCAAATCTTACATGAAGCAAACAGGTGCCAACATGAAGGTGAAACTATATACCAGCAAGCAGGGGATTGGATACTGTAGTTCAACAGTATTTCCCACCATTTAATCGATGGCAGAAGTTACTATTACTGTCAAAAGGCTCCTTGATTTTGAATCAATGTCTGAAATTTCAAATCTCTCACTTCCCCAAAATGCAGGTCTTTGATCATGTACCATTATCTGCCCTTTAGAAACAAATGTCTGAATAACTTGACAAAGAGTATTCAAAACCAGCACCCCTAAAAGTCTTGAATATTAAAAGGATTGAGAAGTGTTCTTTCATTTAGCATAGGCAGCCTATGGCAACCAGATAATTTGGATTATGTTCCCATTATGCTCAAGGATTATGGGAATTGTCAGCCTAAATATCTGGAGGGCAGCAGTTTCTTATATCTACTTTGCAATTAACTGTCAAATATTTAGATTCTCACAACATACCAGATGGGCGTGTCTTCGTTTAACTTTCTGTTCACGTTGTGCTTGCTCTTTTTCCTGCATTTCCAAATGATATAACTTGGTCAACTCCTGAAGTTCTTCTCTTTGTTTTTTCTCTTCTAACTTGTTTATGTTTGCTAAGTGTTCATGTTCCTTTATCCTAAAAACACATAATGAGCATTTATTGACTAAAATAGGAATGGAGAGTCTATGGTTTTCCAAATATTGCTGAACTTTCAGTCAAATTATCACCAACATCCCTTGTTCTTTAAAAGTGTTGTTGAAATCTCCAAAACTACTTAGTGCAGCAGTTCTCAATCTGGGGGTCGCAACCCCTTTGGGGGTCGAATGGCCATTTCACAGGGGTTCGCCAAAGCCCTCGCAAGCCCTCACCATGCCTTCACTCACCCTCACCCTCTGTTGGATCACCGTTTGCCATTCGCTTACCCCGCCCACTCCCAATCTATTGCTGCTCCTGAGTCCCAGCTGATGGCTAGAGGGAAAAAAACTGTTTAAATTCTTGCTTCAGGGCTTCAAAGGGCCGCCCTACAGCTGATCAGTGTTAAAAGAAAACAAATGAGTAGACCGGTACCTGCAAAAATAGAAAAAACAGCCTGTTTCAGCTTCAGCATAGGTTAATTACCATAAGTTGATTTGATCAGCCTCCCGACTCTCAGCAGATTTGCTCTTAGCTGTTTTGCGGAGGGCTCTGTTGCTAGCTAGCTGCCAAGAGGTAAATTGCTGGAGCAGATTTTTTTCCCCCTAGCTATGCTGAAAAAGCAAAACTGAAAGTAAAGCAGGGTCTTTGCTGCAAGTGACAAAACGAGGCAGAGAGAGATTTCTTTTTCTTTTTCCTCACCAAAAAAGGTAGGTGCAAGACTGCAAACAATGGGAGATTTAGGGCAAAAGAGGAGGTTCAAGATTTTAAAAGAAAAAAAGCTCTATTTAACTAGGGAATTGTAATAATTGAGATACTATTAATTGTATATTGTGTTGAAAGCAGAAATGGTTAAGTTGTGGTTTGGAGGAATATATGGGGGAAATTATTTGGCTTATTATTATTGGTAAATATAATTAATTGATTTGTAAGAAATTGGATTGCATGGAAATAATTGGAATATTCATGTTCATATTGATTAATATACAAAAAAGATAGTTGTATAACTAATTGATTTATATTAAAATGTTGAATTTGTATTAAACAACTAATATTACATAATTAACCAATGTGAGGATGGATATAAAAATAGATGACAATGGGAAGGGGTATAATATAGAATAGAAGGGAAAAATTGAATTTGATTAAGATTAGAGATGAGGATGAAGGGTAATATTGGTTTTTTTAAAAAATAGATGAATAAATATGGCAAAAAGGAAATATAGAAATTGTAAATTTAATTGAAATGACTAAACACTGTTTAAATTTGTGAACTGGCCAAATACTCTGTTCAAAGAAAATACATTGTATGTTTGTAAGTGTGTTTCTAATTATTGCTATTTATTCATATTTGTTCTCTTTTATTCTTTAAAGTTTAACAATTGATTCTTTATCTTAATATCTTTATATTTGTTTGGGGTTGGTTTTCTTCCCTTTCATCTTTTTTATTGTACAGCAATCTTTCTCCTCAAACCTACCACCTCTCTCTTTTCTTTCCTTCTTACTTTCTCTTCCCCCCCTCTTCTTTTCCTCCCTACTTCCTCTTCCTTTCTCCTTTTCCTCCTCTCTTCCTCCCTCTCTTACCCTCACTCCTATTCTAATTTCCCTTCCCTTCCTTCATCCCTCTCTATTGCTGTATCCTTTTATGCATATGGACTACTCAGAGGGCTGAAAAAGTTATTTTTGACTGGTCCTCGCACTTTTGACCAGTCCTTGAACCTACGACTGTCCTCACATTTTACGTTTTTTGCCCTATCTTATCACCATGGTGAAGAGAAGCAGTTGTGAAATGAGTGACATGGTTGTTAAGAATGCTGCACGGGCATAAATTTGAGGATGGTCATAAGTGTGAGGACCAGTCAAAAGTACGAGGACCTGTCAGAAATGACTTTTTTCAGCACTCTGAGTAGTCCCTATACACATAGCCATGGCCACCCAGTCACATGACCTCCAAGCCCTGCCCACAAAATAAGCCACGCCCAGAACCGGTAGTAAAAAAATTTAGAACTCATCCCTGGTTGGGGATCACCACAACATGAGGAACTGTATTAAAGGGTCGCGGCATTAGGAAGGTTGAGAACCACTGACTTAGTGCCAAGTCTATCTGATAGGCCAGACATTTTTCACTTCCTAGCAAGTTATTTTTGGGAGAAGAGTAATTTTTGGTAGGGAGAAAAAAATGTGCATTTTCTGCATCAGTACACTACATATATCAAAGTTGGTCAAAGGCATAATGAGCAGTTTATGTCATAATTCACTGACCCATCTGTGGATGATCATGGTATATAGAAGACTACACTGGAAATGTGAAAGGAATATAAGGCAAAGCGCATGAGAAGGATGCAAGCAATCTGAATCAAGATGGGTAATCTTTTGGAGTTGACAAATGCAACATGGAGGTCAAAGTGTAGGTTTAAGTATGAATGAATTTTGAATGAAAAAGTTACAATGTTTTAGAAAAAGTGAACTGGTGTCATCTAGACTACTGTGTGTGTATACGAAATGAAATTCATAGGCTGCTCCCAGCAGAATAAAAGTAAACTTGATTTTAAGAAAGAGTATGTAGAAGCTGGTTACAATGAAGTGAAATAATTATTTTACCAAGTGCCACTGAATGGGCAGAGCTATGCTAATAGGTATGATGGCATGATGAAGAAAAATACATGTAAGTAAATTATTACTGAAAACATTGAAGAAATGAGCAAAGTATTCTACCATATGTATCTGGAGGAAAAATATAATTGCAAAGAATATTGCCAAAGAGAGCAAGGAATGGTTAAGGCTAAAAAAGGGCAGGAAAAATACAAAGAAATTCTCACAAATTAAAATTTTTGGAAAGTGAAAATGTCTGAACAAGAAAACTCAAGCAGACTGCAAGGTTATCTTGTCATCACCCTCATAACTGGATAGTCACTGTATAAGGCAATTGTTAAATGAAGTGTACTATATGTGATCTCTTGTGCACAATGGAAGTTAGTCAAAAAAGCCAACATAACTGGGCATAAAGACATGCTTCTGCCCATTGTGTTATATGGAAATGTAAGTAGGATATGTCAAGGAAAACAAAAAAGTAAACTGAATTGCAGTAAGAATGAGATATGTAGGAAAACATGTATAGTAATAAAAAGAAGACATAGGAAAGAAATTTAAAGAGGAAAAAACAACATATGATGCAATGTACAGGCATGGTGGAATTAAGCATGTTTTGCAAAGAGGGAAGACTATGAATAATTAATTATCTTAATTAGCTAGATGTAATTAGCTTTCCTTTTCTCTCACATCCTGCCTTTAGTTTATTTACTACAGGTAGTCTTCGATTTACAATAGTTCCTTTAGTGACTATTCAAAGTTACAACGGCACTGAAGAAAGTGACTTGTGACCATTTTTCACCCACATTTATGACACTTGCAGTGTTCCAGGGTCATGTGATCACCTTTTGCAGCCTTCTGAGAAGCAAAGTCAATGCAAAGCAAAGTCAATGGGGAAGCCAGATTCACTTAACAACTGTGTTACCAACTTAACAACTGCAGTGATTCACTTAATAAGCAAAAGGCAAGAAAGGTCAATGGGGCAAAATTCACTTAACCATCTCACTAAGCAACAGAAAGTTTGGGCTCAATTGTGATTGTAAGTCAAGAATTACCTGTACTTGTTTTCTGCATTTCACCTACAGTTGCGTACCCTGAAAGAGACTGATATGATCGGTGCCTATGTACCTGAGGATCTTGATCACTGTAACAGCTGCTCATTTAGAAGGTGCCTGAATGAAAGTTTGGTTTGGGTTTTTTGTCATTAGCATTAGTGAAAAGGACATGCAATCATAAGGGGGAAAAAACTAAGTACTAAAACAGCTTAATTTTTATATTGTTTTTTGGGGGAGAGAAATGGTTTTACTTGGCAAAGAATATATTTGTATTATATTTACTGTGCCAGTTGATCATTAGCAGTCTGCAGTCTCTTCATGTGCTGCATTTTATCTTTTTCTTCTTGTAACTGTACAGCTTTTAGACGTTCACGTTCTATTGCCTCATTCTTGCTTTTGTACAGATTCTTGTGTTGCTTTCTAAATTCAATCTGAGCGTCTCTTTCCTTTAAAACTTCAGAATATAATAAGGCTCTCTGTAAAAGATAGGTTTAATATTTAGTAGTCTTCTACACTTCTACACTACATCATGGCCAAAAATTAAAAGTAAGAAAAAATGTAATCTATATTACATGAAAACTTTTCACTCTATCGTTTTCAAAATACTGTTGCAATTTGGCTTCTTCTATTTTCTCTTTTCGCTTCTGTGCTTGGTATTTTGCTTCTTCAAGGTCAACCTTCCTTCTTTCTTCCTCCTCTCTCTGTTGCCGCACTTCTTTGGCTTTCAGTTTTTGTTGTGACATACCCTGTGATGAAAGTATACATAATCTTATTAGGGATATTATTTTTAAAAATAGGATAAATGATACCTTTTAAAGATATGAACAATACTTATCTAGTTTTAAATAAAATAATACCATTGTCCCCTGGAATTCTATCTGAACTGTTCCCTTCTCATGGAGATAATTTTACCAGGATGTGATGGGTTCTCGATTGTTCTGTTTCATAGAACATTTGTCATCAATTCTGATGACAAAATGCAACCATATTCCAACTTAGTATATTATGTTCTACCTTAGAAAATTCCGAGCTTGCTGTGAGATGCTGCTTTCATCATTCTGATGAAAGTAGCAACAGCCCTCAGATGCCACTACAGAGATAAGCAGTAATACCAGTTAAAGCCCTGGTGAACAGATACGTTTTAAGTGAAGTTGACAGCATTGGCATTTACAAATTCTTCTTACTGCAATAGTGTGGGTCCAATTTTTCACAAGTGCCTGAGATTTTAAGTGCAAATCTTTCCGTGCTTTCTTTTCAGCAAGAATCCGTGCTGTTTCTCTTGCACGAGCAGTGAGACTGTCTTGAATTCTTTGCCATTCTGCTTTGGGCAAAATGGTTATCTGGTGAAGATCTACTCCCACTGGAAGAAATAATCCCTCCATCACATCATCATCCTCATTTGCTGGGCAAGAAAGAAAAATAGATTAAATAAATAATGTGTTAGAATGAGTGTCCAAACTCTTGTAGGATGCTTAACTTTATTAGGCATTTATCTTTTTAAGCTATGTGTATCTTTGTTTTTAATTGTCTTATTTTATAAACTACTCAGCATTGTGACAAATTAGGTAGTTTATAAATTCCACACATACACATTAGAGCCAGTTTGATACAGTGATTAAGATGCTGGACTAGAAACCAGCAGATTGTTAATTCTAGTCCTGCTTTAGGCATGAAAACTGGCTGGGTAGGAGGTGAAAACAATATTATATATGGTCATCACCTTGAACTACTTAAAAAGAATCAAGGTGAGATAAAAATCAAGTAAATAAATACATATATGCCTATGTATATAAATCCTTTACTTCTTAACAATGGCTTTAACGAGTCTTCAACTATGCCTAAATTATGTATCAAGTTTTACAATTAAAAATGAAATATTTTCATTCAGAAGCAACCATTTGAATTTTTGTCCCAAAATATTTAATGAAGAACAGAGTAGGAAAGGGTAGGTAGGATAGGTGACTGGGGGAAAAGGAATATGTCATGCTTTTCCACCCCAATGGACAAGGAACAATGGTATCTGATACAGTGGATATAAAGCCTACATACCTGTTAAAATGCCAGGTTTGTTATATGTAAAAAAATCAGACTAAGATAAATCACTTCAGTATTTTTTCCACAAAGTATATAGACTTGCTATATGCACTATAGCTCTGAGCATAGAAGGAAATTTGAAAAGCAGTCAGTAAGCTGATCTTATTTTCGCCAGGAAATTCTACGTACTTTTCTAGAGACAAGGGCATTCATAAAACAATTTAAGACTTCTCACTAGTTACAACTGGGAGGCACTGCTGCAATATTATCCATTCGATGAAAAACAAAGCTTCATTCAACTGAGGAAGTTAAGTCAGTCGCTTATGCCAAAAAGTAGGTTATTCACTAACTCATAGCTAAACAAAGTTGACTTACACCAGTGGTTTTCAAACTTGGCCACTTTAAGATGTGTGGACTTCAACTCCCAGAATTCCAAAGCTGATATGTTGAGAATTTCCCAGGCAACATGTAGGCTGGGGAAATCTGGGCATTGAAGTCCACACATCTTAAGTTGCCAAGTTTGAAAGAACGCACACTTAATACCAGTAACAGTAACAGAGTTGGAAGGGACCTTGGAGGTCAACTAGTCCAACCCCCTGCTCACGCAGGAGACCTGTACTAGGGATTCGAACCGCCGAACTGCCGACCTTTCTGCTCGACAAGCTCAGTACCAATACAGTATTAATTACGCAATATTCTGTGAGCTTTTAAGGCCCTCTTAAGGAAGTCTGAAGGATCGTATTTTTTTTTCTCACTCTGGCAGAGCAAAGACTGAGGAAATCAATCAATCGGTGGGCAGAGATAATAATATAACGGCGTCCGTTGAGCTCTGGCTCGCGCGCCCAGCAATCCTCCCTCCAATAAAGGAGAATATTATTGTAGCTCGGGCTTAAAATGAGGAATTTGAGCACTGATTGAGCATTGCTGGCGTTACCCAGTTTGGGGAACGAGGCATCTGCAAGAAAACAACCAGGTTCAGAGAGCACCAAGGCCCCCTCCAGCTTCTCTCCCTCCCCGAAAGAAACTCACGCGTAGCCTCTCGCATCTGCCCCTTGCGCCTGCCGAATCGCACCTCGGGGCGAAGCATCGCCCCCATGGCAGCTGGGAGGTGGGGGGGGGGAGGGGGAGGAGGAGGCCGCCCCGAGACGCCCTAACTGAAGCAGCGCGAGGCACCAGGGTGTTCGGCGGTTGCCAGGCAACCGGGGAACGGCTGCGTGGCGAAGTTACGCGACGCTCTGCCGTTGGGAGGAAGGGAGAGGGGGAGGGGTGCGAGACTTGTTTGGTCGGTCACGTGATCTCGCGTGGCCAAGACGTTGCAGGGGCAAGTCAGTTGGGTCGGGTGTCGAACTGGACGCCGGTAGGCCGCTCTCTCTCTCTCTCTCTCTCTCTCTCTCTCTCTCTCTCTCTCTCTCTTTTCCGGGCTACGGGCGGCTGGATTCTTTCTCTCTTTCTCCCATTTGTGCAGGCTGACACATTCTCTCGCCCCGGGCTTGGGCCGAAGCCGGGAGGGGTACACTCGGAAGACGGGCTGCCTCCGAGGGATAGATAGGTCTGTGCTGCGGCGCCCCCCGGGGCTGGTGGCCCAGGCAAGTCCTCGGGCTGGCTTTGGCCTCCCTTGTCGGAGCCGTTCAGTTGCCTCGCAATGAATGACTGCTGTGCGCGCGAGGAGCCTTGGCGCGTCGTTCGCGGCTCGTTTTCCCACGGCGTCCCTGGCAGCGTTGCCCCCCTAAGACTCCCCGCGAAGGAGCCATCTGACGGGTTGACGGATTGACGGTTCGCCTTTATAGCGGTTGGTGGCTTTTGTAAAGGTAGCGACCGTACGAAAAAATAAACCTTAAAATGTCTATATAGACCGCTGCGGGCAGTGGAAAAGCTTAGCGAAATACGGGTTCCTTAATTAGCGACTGCAAACGTGGCCTTTGCTGTATAGATTCTTACCTGGCTGACTCTTCCGTCTGCTAATGCTTGGCAAAGCTTTGAGCTATTTCTGCCTTACATACCATTCTTGTCCCTACAGAACAAGATGAATTGCTTCTCTTGATAGGTCACATTTGCCAGGCTGCCCGGGGCTTGCAAATCTTGCCTTGATCTTATAACTAAACATTTATTTTTGAAATGTAAATGTTATTTGCTCCAGTGACTGTAAATTGTTATGGTTTTATTTCTGGCTGTACACCGCCCTGAGTCCTTCATGAGAAGGGCGGTACAGAAATTTAATAAAATAAATAAAATAAATTAAATTACTCAGGAGAGTACAGATGTTCATTCTGTTCTTTGCCTATTTCCAAAGAGAGCCAAAAGCAGGTCAGATTCAGGGCTACATTGCCCATACATTTCTTTTCCTGCTTGCCATGTACGCTACAGTATTTTCAAAGTGATTTACATTGACAGACTATGAGAGTCATTGAATCCAGGCACCTTTGGTGAATTTCAAAGACAATTGAAGCTTTTCAGTCAAATCTTATCTTTTAGCCAAGGTTTTTGAAAAGGTAAAAATCCATACAATGAGATTGTACATGTTAATGTGATGATGAATGTCTTCTAACTCTAATAGTTGACATCCATTGTTATTCCAACATATTTGAATGAAACCTGGTTGGAGGAAAGTTATTAAGCTCTTTCATTTAAAATCCCATTTTACAAATGGATTCAAGGAGTTGATGTTTTTGAAATATCTAAAATCTATGTACTATATTCTTATGATGTGTAGAATCTGGCTTTTGTTTGAGAATAGCGTCCCCTTTATTGCATACAGTTATCTCATTATATTGTGGTATTCTAAATTGTTAAATAATGTGAGCTTTGTACTTTGTTTATCCACGAACTTCACAGGTTAATATTAGCCTAATTTACCTTTAAGCCGAATCTTGTCTCTTTACCAAGATTATTGGTAAAATACACAGGAAAAACCTCTGTGCCTTTCTGGGTTCATTCAAGCCAGATCAGAATAAGAACATGTATTTTCTTCTCTCTGTCTCTGTACAGTTAAGTGGCCTGCAGTCATTTTCTGGCAGAACTGAGATAAATTCTATTTGATTTACTCCAATGAATTCAAGTTTCAAACATTATCCAGTGAGTATCATTGATGTATTGTGGTTGATTTTTTTTTTAAAGTGCACATCTATATAAATCTATCTTATCTATCTGTGTCAGTTCTATACTTTTTGATAATGTAATCAAATATCCTGTCTTTGAATTTTTGTTTTGACTAATTATTACTTTATATGCTACCATATATAGGTAGTCCTCACTTAATGACAACTCAGCCTAGAATTTTGACCATAAGTTACTGTGATGGTTAAGCAAATCATGTGACTTGTCTTGATTTTACAACTATTTTTACAATGGTCATAAAGTGAGTCACCATAGTTGTTAAATGAATCAGAAAGTCATTAAGTGAATCCATTTTCCTAAATGGGCATTTTTTTGCTGGAAACTGCAACTGGTCATAAACAGCCAGTTGTCAAGTGCCCAAAATGCAATCATGTGCCCGTGGTGTGGATGTGTTGGTATGGGTGGGTGTTAGTCCTAACTTCAAGGATGGGTCATAAGTAACTTTTGGGGGTCATGATAACTTCAAATTGTTGTTAAACTACTGGTCATTAAGTGAAACTACCAGTACTTTACAGTTTATTGTACATTCTTTGTTAGTTAAGGTAAATCAATATAAATATCACATACAGAGGACTAAAATGAAAACTGAAATGCTTTGAATAGCCCTAACTTCCTGCATTGTTTATAGCTTGCACATTATATAAAAACATAATGTGAACATTATATCTGAAATATATGCCAGGATTTTCTGCATGTAATTGCTGCCCAGTTTAGATGCCACAACAAACTGTGATTTGGTATAGCAGTATATAGCTTGGACTCTCTCTTCTTTGAAAGATAACTTATATTTTGAGAAGTATTCAGATGCATTTTAAAAGTATTATGAATGATTTATATATGTCTCAGTATTATTTTTCTTGCTGAAAATTTTCTTAAGGCTATCAAAAATATGATTATATAAATGATTTATTTCATTCATAATTAAATTATTTTTCTCATTTCCAGGTTATACTTATATCCAACAACAATGAGATTTCTACTGGTTTTTGATTTTGATCATACAATTGTAGATGAGAACAGTGATACCTGGATTGTTAAATGTGCACCAGGTTCAAAACTTCCTGATGAAATAATAAACTCCTATCAAAAGGGATATTGGACAAAATACATGGACAGAGTTTTTAGATATCTGGGAGATAATGGAGTAAGAGAAGAAGATATGAAAAGGACTATGACAACAATCCCATTTACTTCAGGAATGATAGATCTTTTAGATTTTATTGGCAAACACAAAGGCTTTTTTGATTGCATAATTATATCAGATTCCAATACTGTCTTTATTGACTGGATTTTAAAAGCAGCAAATGTTTTTCAACTATTTGATGAAGTGTTTACAAACCCTGCAAGTTTTGATAGCTTTGGCTATCTTTCTGTACAGAATTGTCATATCCATGATTGTACAAAGTGCCCCATAAATTTGTGTAAGAGGAAAGTTTTAGAAGAATTTTTAGAAAGCAATTTAACTTCAAGAGTTAAATACTCACAAATTGTATATATAGGTGACGGGGGAAATGATCTGTGTCCTGTAATGTGTTTAAAAAAGAATGATGTTGTTATGCCACGCCATGGGTATATTTTGGAGAAAATGATTTCTCAATTAGCTCAGGATCTTGTTCCATTGGAAGCATCAGTTCTCCTTTGGTCTTCTGGTGTTGAGATTCTTGCCTACTTAGAATTGCTTATAAAAGAATAGTTCCCATTTAGCCTAACAACAGCAAATTGGTGCTACTGTCTTGCCTTTCTCATAGTAGAACCTTTCTTTATGGATATTAGAAAAATCACATGTTGTTTACATCATTTTGTCTTCCCTTTCCTTGTACAAAATCAATATATAGTTAGTAGGATGAATAATTTAATGAAGCAGATGCCAAAATTATTATTAAATGTAATAGTCATCTGTGTCATTTCAGATGAACTATTAAGATCTGTTCTATAATATATGGTAAGTTCTGTTTAATTATATATTGGCATCCATGATAGTATACATTCAAATTGGCTCTTAACAATAAAGAGGAGGGGAAAGCAAATCCCATTGTGTAAGTGGAAATCCCGCTCAAATAATTGCCGTCATTTGCTGCTTTTCAAAAAAATAGCAGAATATTATTTCTTAGAATTGAAAAACACTCATAGTCCTGTAAAACTTTAGAGATCCAGATTATTTTTGTAACCAATTACAATACAACAGTTGGTTGCAGTTTAGTAGTATCAAACTGAAAGAATGCATAAATAAAAATAATACCCATTTTTCTCCTATTTAACAAATATTCTACATCAGTCAATCTGGTTAAAGGTAATGCACCAATACAAATAAATGTAGGCAATACCGACTACTGTTTAATGCTATCTGATTTAACTGTCCATAGAAGTGTTGGTTTTATCTGCAAATAAACCATAAGAATGCAAATGAGATGATGCAGAGAGAGAGATGTATTTCCTTTCATAAGCAAAATACTTTATATGAATCCAGTTCAATTCTGTGCATGTTTACTAAGAAGTAATCCCTAAACTAGGCCAGTGGGATTTATTCCTAAGTAAACTACATAGAACTGAAGCCTTACAAAAAATAATTATGTAAAATGAAGAGTATAATATGTCAGTGCCACAAAGACAAAATCACTGCTTCAATTTATTACTAAGGCACCACATTTATCTTTGCTAATACCTGTGAGGTATAATCTTTCTTTTTATGTAATTTTGTTACAAATATGAAAATCTTGGAACAGGAGGACTGTATTAGGCTATCTGCAAAAAATATGACATTGTCTTTTTCAACTAGTAAATGTTATTAAGAGGCATAAGCCTTCATAAGCTGAAACTCAGTTCATGACAATCTATGCCTTTTATTAAAATTGGTTAGTTAGAAAATGTGCTGCCAAACTCCTCTTAATATAAAAGTTATATCTGGAAGTTTTAAAAAAGGGCATAAATTGATAAGCAGTTTTGTGTTGGTCTTTTTAGCCTTTGCAAAAAGTGAATGTGTGAAAATTGGTTTAATATGTGGAATTGTATATATGGATAATGTATTTTTTTAGTTTAAAATTAATGAAAGGAGAAGATTAAAAAATTAGTTCAATATTAGCTGGTTCTCAGATATTAATTTATGTTGGTCTTAATGAGTAGGTTATTTAACTATCTGGTAAAATTCAGATATTGAGTACATTTGATATAGTGAACAATGAATTTGCTTAGAAATCCGTATTTCACTTGTTATTCTTTGAAATACTATGTGCCTACTAAAATTTTTGGAATATGTGTACTATTTAAAATAACAATGATTAATTTATCCCATTTGTAGTTTTTATTTAAGATGTATGCTTATAAAGATAACAATTAAATATTTTATTACTGAAACTACCTGTTAAATATTTTGCCTTAACTGTAGAATATAGCGATTATATAAATCAACAGAAACAACATGCTGTATTGGACCTAACCTAACAGATGTTTAGTTGATTAGTATAAAAAGAACATTGGTTTTCTATTTCTTCCTCTGTTGGCGATACACTATATATTAAAGCTTTTTCTAACAAATTCTTCTCCCCTAGTTTTAATGAAGCTTATATTGCATTCCTTCCAATATAGATGAGGACCCTATTACATGGTCCAAAGATCTGCTTATTTGATAAATGTGAATGCTGATTTTAACAATTAATTTGGCCCATGGATTATAGCTTGTGCTTTCAACCATTGTGCATCCATATTAGGCTGATTTATAATCAGACTATCAAGAGTTCTGCTATTTATTATTGAAATAATTCATATGGCTGCCCCATCTCAGAGCAGGTGGTGCAAAAGGTTAAAAACTAACAGTTATAAATAATACCTCATGACTCTTGAAGGAAATAATACATTCTGAACTTAAACTCATTATCAATAACAGTGGTTTCCTACTCTTCTGATCCAAACATCTGTGGAAACAGTCAGGTCTTGAGAACCTTATGAAGTGCTAACAGGGTTGGGACCAACCGGATCTCTATGAATATGCTGTTCCAGGTGGGCACTGTCAGAGAAAAGGCATTATGTTTCCAACAAGATGACATCGTTTAATAGAGGGGACTTGAAATATGCCCTCTTTCTAGATCTAGTAGGATCAGCAGGAAAAAAAATGGAAGAAATTGATATAATAGTATTCAGAACAAAATTCAATGGTTATTTCGCTGGATCGGTGGGTTTCAAAATTTTTTACTACCAGTTCTGTGGGCGTGGCTTGGTGGGTGTGGCAGGGGAGGATACTGTAAAATCTCCATTCCCACCCCACCCCAGGGGAAGGATACTGTAAAAACTCCATTTTCTCCCAATCAGCTGGGACTTGGGAGGCAGAGAATAGATGGGGGCGGGATCCAGTCAGAATTTTTACTACGGTTCTTCGAACTACTCATCATTTCCGCTACTGGTTCTCCAGAACTGGTCAGAACCTGCTGAAACCCACCTCTGCTCTGGATGCTTTATATGATTTCTTAGAAATTCCTGAAACGAGTCTCAACCCAAAGATGCTTTTTCAAAAGGCAACTGCATTTTGTTTTTCCTAGGAAAATGATTGAGAAACTCCACAGACCAGGGGTGTCAAACTCAAGGCCTGAGGGCCGGATCTGGTCCACGGGGTGCTTAGATCTGTCCTGTGGGGCCACCCTGGAAAACAACTGGCCCACTTGCCTCTACCAGCGAAAAAGGCCACGTGCGGCTCTCCCGAGTTCCTTTTACGCTAGCAGAACGTTGTAGGAAGCCAAAAACGGAGCTCAGGAGCCTGTTTTTGCTGGCAGAGCACTTGGGCCACCACAGGCACGCTGTGAGCTGGCCACACCCACCCCGGCCCCATGAGGTGAAACAACCCTGATGCGGCCCTCAATGAAATCGAGTTTGACACCCCTGCCATAAACAGTTGCCATAGGCTTGTCCCAAATTTAACGTTCTTTCCAGGATTTGGAATTTTTCAAGAATTATAGATTATGATGATGATGATGGTAAAGATACATACAAAGAGAAAAAAAGTATCTGTTTTGCTTTTTTTAATTACTTTATTATAATTAAAAAGCAAAAATAAAAAAAAAATGTGGATTCTGTGGAAAATAATATCCCTACAACATTGTATATTGCTTGTAAATTTTTCAATTATTTTCTTTTCCAAAAAGAATAGCAAGAAACTGGGGCTTTTCAGCAATATACTCAATTTTGTAAACTACATTGCCCTGCTTTTTTTTCCCTTTTTTTTTAACATTTCATCAGGGCTATATATTCATCTATGATATGTGTGGATGTGGGCCTAGTCTTCCTTTGATAGGAAAACTAGAAAAATAATGAATCATGTCCTTTATTCTTGGTTGACAGACTTTACTTATCATGGAAGGAGGCAACTGGGGGTGGTGAAGGCTTCAAGTCAGTCTTGATCCAGGCCATAGCCTGGACTACAGGTAGTCCTCAATTTATGACAATTGACCCCAAAATTTATGTTGTTAAGTGAGAAATATGTTAAGTGAGTTTTGCCCTGTTTTACTATTTTTCTTGCCACGTTTGTTAAGTGAATCACTGCAGTTGTTAAACTAGTAACACGGTTATGTGAATCTGGTTTTCCCATTGACTTTGCTAGTCAGGTCGCAAAAAGGGATCACATGACTCCAGGACACTGCAGATAAATATCAGTTGTCAAGCATCCAAATGTAAATCATGTGACCATGGGGAGGCTACAACAGTCATAAGTGTGGGAAATGGTCATAGGTCCCTTTTTTCAGTGCCGTAACTTCGAACGGCCGCTAAATGAACTGTTGTAAATCGAGGACTACCTGTATTCCCTGCAGTTTTCTTGGCAAGATTTTTCAGAAGTAGTTCCCCATTACCTCCTCTCTAAAGCCGAGAGTGACTGACCCAGGTCATGTAGCCGGTTTTGTGCTGAAGGCAAGACTAGAACTCGGCACTCTCCCAGTTTCTAGCCTGATGCTTTAACCGCTGCTTACCCAAACTGACCAAGAGCTACAGGTATTTAGAAAGGCTTTATAACCAGCAAGTTGCTATCACAGTTTGGCCAGCATCTCTGGGAATGGCTGGGCAGGGAAAGGAGATGGAGCAATTTGATATCCCATGAGTGTCTATGGAGATTCTCTCATGAGATATCCCATGAGTGTTCCCCAGCCCCCCCCCCCCCGCCGTCCCCCCTCCCCCCCCCCAGCTCTGGATAAGCAAAGCTATTGTTTCCACTTTAGAGTCCCTGGAAGCAAAACGGCCACCATTCGCAGCCCAACAGACGCTTTTACAGCAACCCTTGCCTTCCCCCCCACCCCTGAGGCCCAGAAGCAGCAGGCAAAGCTTTCTCTGGGGATGAGAGGGAGGGGAGCTGAACGGCAGAAGCTGAGGATGGCCTTGTTGGGAACAGAGGGGCCTGGCCGGAGGAGGAGGCGAGCCAGCTGAGGCACCAAAATAGGAACTGGGCTCTCCTCCATCTGTTCCTTCTATAGCCTACAGCAGCGAAGAGAAGCTGAATTTCTTCTAAAGATAGTCAACGGGACAGCCGAGCCCTTCCTCCCTTCCCTCTCAGAGAAAGACTCGCGGAGGGGCTTCCTAGCGGCTTCATCCTGCCTGCACCTCTTTCCCCCCCCCCTCGCTTCTCAGAATAGGAATAAGCGGGTTGCAGCCAAGCCTTGCCGAAGCGCGCGCGCGGCCAAGCCGCTTCCCTCAAAGTTTGCAACCTGCTCCAAAGCCCCGCTCGATTTCCCACCCACCCCTTTTGTTCCAAAGCGCGCCTCGATTTGGCGGACTGGGTTGGGCGGGACCGGAGCAAGGGGAGCAAAACGAACACGGGCTTTGCGCCTCCTTGTCCCCGGTATACCCCGTTTAATAGGCTTTCTCCCTTTCATTTCCACGCGCGGGGGGGAAAACAATTGACAAGGGTACCGAGCGGCTAGGAAGGCGCTCCCACAATGCCCCACGACCGACCCTAGCCCCGTGGGTGGGTTTCGCTTCGGGCAATTTGCCTTTTAGTGCCACGGTCCTCCTCCTCCTCCTCCTTCCCCCTCCCCTTCGTGCTCAGATTTTTGAAAGCTGCTCCTTTCCTTGTTCGAACCCAGCTCTTGCCTCTGCCTGTCACCCAATTTGGAGAGCAGGTGGGTGAGTGTTTAGCAACTACGGGGTGGCCGAATGACGACGCTTTGGATAAAACCTATCGAGAATTTGTCCAATATAAATGACAGCCGTCGAAGAAACGAGGACCTGCGGCTGACTGGACTGTTTTTTGAATGGGATTGCAGCATTGCCAGGGTATGGCTAACCGTGGTTAGCCTTATTAGGATGAACTCTAGTTTCTGGGATGGTTCGAGACGAGCCATAGAACTGGCTGGCGACTTGGTGGTTGCGCTATGCCGGGCGACCACAGCTGTATAGAAGGCTTTTTTTTTTAAAAGAGGGATTTTTTTTTATCATTTCGGATTAACTACATCGTCTTTCTATTTCCCAAAGCAACATCGCCCCGCGAAATGACAGACAACTCGGTTGATGGCTTTTTGTCCTTAAATGCTGTCGGTTTTATTGTTCATGCAGCTTTTGAGATAGTTAAAAAGTTCCAAATGTTGCTTTTCTGCTCTCAAAAATCTCTTTAATTACCCACAAAGAGGTTGCATTGTGTTTGTGTTGCGAGAAATCCCCTGTGGGATTAGCGATGTGCCACATGATCTAGCTTTATACCCCCTTTCCTGAAAATAAGGTTATTGAAATCAACCGGACTTAGTTTTGAGATGGATGAGAATATATTGTTATCCCTAAGAAATAACACAATTATGCGCCTGTTTACCTAAAAGTAAACTGGACTGGACCGGATTTACATGGTGTCTACTCCTAGGTAAATGCCATAGTTAAATATACATAGGATGGAAGGGTTAATTTGTTCTTTTCACAGTCCTGCCTGATTAATTGTTGATTTTACAACCACTTTTATCGTGTATTATAAATGGTAGCATTAGAACCCTTTATATTGCTATATATTACTTTGAGGTTTGTGGAAGAATGATTGAATGAATAACAGTGATTAAAATGAGCAAATGAAATAGGTTGACAATGATAAAAGTGGAAAATACACTTTTTGCCTGGGACTCAAAATTAAAGTGATTTTATATTCTTAACATTCCTAGATCTGATAATGTGTTTTAACAAAATTATGAACAATTTTTACTAATAAGTTAAGTCCAACTAAGTGGGATTTGTATCTGTTTCTTGTTCTGTTTGGAGGGATTTAAATAGGATCACCATATCTTGATTTGCAAAATTTAAATCAAATTAATTTGTACATTTGTAACATTTGAAAGAAAATCTTCTTCCTCACATAAATATATATTGTTTATAATAAGAAATCTGCATAGATCATGTATGTGTAAAATAGAGTAAACACATATGTGATCTGTGTAGAATTCTTATTATTAACAAATAAGAGGACTGTTCTTTTCACCAGTCCTGCAGGCTTCATTTAAGTAAGGTATGGAAACCAGTCATTGAAAATGTGAGCCTGGTTGGAAGATAATTTGATGCTGGCATCTAATTCTGGAGCAGATGAGGCACTGCTTGGGAGAGCAAGAAAGAAGGTTCGAGTTGTATGAGGCAGTGGAGACCTTTGAAGAGCTGAAACCAGTGAAGCTTAATAACTTAAAACTGATTATTCCTGGATGGTTTTATTTTAAGGGAATATATTTCTGTTGGCAGCTTTGCATTCTCTTTTTTACCTGATGTGTTTCTTGATCTGATATGCTGGATTTTTAAAATTGCTATCTTGATGTGAGCATTAGAGGTAAATTATTTGTAAAAAGATTCTGCCATTGAAATCAGAAAGCCTTATATTTGAATGGACAGTGATAGGAATGAGTACATGAACCTCACTGCCGTGTTGTTTCTGATATTTTATTCCAGTGATGGCACTGACTGAGCAGGGGGAATATACCTATAGATACAAAGACTTCTCTCATCCTATAGAATTTTTGGATGCATTCAGGACGTTCTATCTTGAAGGGTTATTCACTGATATTACCCTTCAGTGTGCAACGGGTGTGCTATTCCATTGCCATAAAGCTGTACTAGCTGCTTGTAGCAACTATTTCAAAGCCATGTTTACCTCTGACATGAAAGAAAGGTCAAAGGATCAGATTCATCTTTCTTTGTTCAGTCCTACAATACTGGAATCCCTGGTGATGTACACATACACATCAGAGATCCAGATAACAAAACAAAATGTTCAAAGCCTCCTTCAAGCTGCTGATCATCTTCAGTTTACTTCCGTCAAAAAAGCCTGTGAACAATTTCTCATCAGACATTTAGACCTTGACAACTGTTTAGGGATGCACTCCTTTGCAGAATTCCATGTCTGTTCAGAGCTGGAGAAGGAATCGAGAAGGATAATATTGTCGAGATTTGAAGAAGTGTGGAGACGAGAAGAATTTCTAGAGATTAGCAACAAGAAGCTCCAGTTCATTCTCTCCAGAAAGAATCTTGATATATGGAAAGAAGAAGCAATGATAGAGCCCATTGCCAAGTGGATTGCCTATGAGGTGGACAGCAGGATCGAACATATTTATGATCTGTTGAGGTGCCTTGAAACTGATTTAGATGAAATGTACTTGAAATCAGCCCTAAGCTTGTACAAGACATGCCAGTTAAAGGAAAATAAAATCAGATCTCTAATACGTAGTGTATTGGGACCCAAGCCAAGAGCAGTTACAAAAAGATCTACCACTATTATGTATGTGATTGGGGGCTATTACTGGCACCCTTTGTCTGAAGTCCACATATGGGATTCAGTAAACAATGTTTGGATCCAGGGAACAGATATGCCAGATCACACACGAGAAAGCTATGCAGTCACAAGCCTGGGACCCAATGTTTACGTGACTGGAGGTTACAGAACAGATAATATAGAAGCCCTTGATTTAATGTGGATATACAATTTTGAAACTGATGAATGGACTGAAGGCCATCCCATGCTTAATGCAAAATACTACCACTGTGCAGTTACCTTAAGTGGTTGTATCTATACTCTGGGAGGTTATCGAAAAGGGGCTCCGGCTGAAGAAGCGGAATTCTATGATCCTTTAAGAAAGAAATGGTTCCCAATTGCAAACATGATTAAAGGTAATCGACTTGCTGCATAACTTGCTAATTGAATCCTGCATGTATTTTTTAAATGGAACTGCATTGTTTCCCACTTCTATTTTGGGCTGCTTTGGGTAGGTACTAATAGGACATTAAGGTCTGGGTTAGAATAGGTGGCTCAATCATTTGGGATCAGTGATCACACTTGGCATTTTGAAAATGATGTGAACAACCTCAAAAAATGAATGTCACATCAAGTATGGTAAGACAGACGGTATCCTTTTCCATTTCCTAGCATTTTTACAGTAGTTAATTCTCAAGGGACAAGAGTATTTCTAGTAGGGAGAGCAAGAAGCTTTGTCTTTCTATATTTTGTCTGCCTGTCTGTCTACCTATCCATCTATCTCATGATTCTGGGCAATATGCAATTGTTAGAGAAAAACATATACGTGTGAACTTTTTGTGAATATAATAATTGACAATAAAATCCGGTTCAGAAGTTATACAATCCAAAAAGTTCAATGTAAACCAGGTAAAAATACAGTTAATTGGATTAGGGTAGCTGTACTGATATATCCAGCTGCCCTTTGTATATGTTTAATTAAGATTGTTTAAAAATTTGGAATTTTTAATATTAATATGAAATTCAGTGTAATTTTATGGCAGTGGTATGTCGATCATTTATTTTCTTCAGTGCGTTATTAAGAAATGTATAGTTGAGAGAAAGGGAATTTATTATTGATTGAGGTAAAGCATATGATAAAGTGAATAGGCTTGAATTGTAGAACGTTTTGCACAAATATGGAGTTTTAAGTCAATTGCTAAATTGCTAAATGCTGTAAGCATGGCCTATGATGGAAATACTGGTAGCCCTGATGGTCATGTGGTCACCATCTGCAACCTTCCCAGACAGCTTCTGACAAACATAGTCAATAGGGGAGCCAGTGGGAGGTTGCAAGATGTCTCACTTAATGACTGCAGGTGGTTCTTCGCTTAACAATCCCAATTGGGATTGTTGGAACTGCCATTGCAAAGAAGGGGTGGTGGTCACATGATATTCTACTTGGATCGCTTCACTTAGTGATGGAGTTGCTGGTCCCAGTTAGGATCATTAAGTGAGGAATACCTTACCTATAAAGCATGTGTGGGAATAAATAGAATGCTTAGTGAATAGTTCATCATTAATCAGGAAGTAGGACAAAATATATGTTTCCTTTGCTGTTAAGTGTATTATTGTATTTAATATTTGGCTACAGGTACAGTATAAGAAATGCAGATGTATAGGTTAAAGATATGAACATTTATGTACTTTGTATGCAGACCATGCTGTGTTGTGGGTTGAGAACTCAGATTATTTGCAGCAATTATTAAGTAGATTATGCAATGTGACAAGGAGTATGGCTCTAAAAAGTAATGTATCAAAAATGAGTAAGGTGACACTAAAATTGCAAATTATACATATAATTATATATCTTCCAGCATTTGTGCATCTTAAAATATCTTATACTTAGTAAACATTCTATCATCATACTAATTCTATTTGTTCAAGTTTTGTTGATAGATATAGATATATAGATATAGATATAGATATAGATATAGATATAGAAGATGAGCAGTGTGTAGTGGTTCGTTGCAAAGAGTAAATATTGAAAGTAAAAGTAACTAGAAAAACTAATGAAAATATACGGAGGTATGTTTGGATGCAATGGACATAAGGCTGGTTGGCAAGTAGAGAAAGATATGGAGAATTGTGTCCATGTAAACTAGAGTTAATTCTTTCTCCTTTTCCTATCTTTTTAATTTATTTGTCTTACTATTTTTTTTATTCTTTTTCTGTGCTTTGCACAATATTACTTATCTTAAAAGGTGGACATGTTGAATGATGGACACGTTTGTGTATTAATTATCTTATTAGCTGTGTGCATGTATTATATTAATGGCCTGTTGATGGAAATTGTGCTGAATTTATTTATCTCTTTTTAGAAGCCTTTTACAAATTTGGTATTACTAAATAGGTGTTGGAAATGCCACTGCCTGCGTCCTGAATGAAGTCATCTATGTCACCGGAGGCCATTATGGTTATCGGGGAAGCTGCACTTATGATAAAGTTCAGACATATAATTCAGATATTGATGAATGGAGTATAATCACCACAAGTTCGTACCCAGGTAAGTTTTGCTTCTACAAAACAATTTAAATAAATTACTGTAGACCTGTTCTCCCATTGAAAGTATTTACATATGAGTCACAAAGAAGGAAAAGGACATTTAGATAATTGAATCCAATTCCTAGTCAATGAAAGCATCCCGCTGTCTAGTATCCACACAGAAAAATGTGCCCCCCCAATTATAATGAAAAATTCTTCCCATTCTAGTCAACCCATTTATTTATTTACTTACTCACTAGTTATTAGCTTTAAAAGTCACCTGACTCTAGGATGTCTCTGGTGGCTTACACTTAAAATACAATTAAAAACCTTTCTTTTTTGTTTCTTATTGAGTAAAATGAATTATAACTACTGTATATCGGTTTGGCCCCTGTACAAAAAAATTAGCATTCAGTAGTGGGGACATGATCATTATTAGCTTTGACTCTCATACCTTGTTCTTTTTCAAAAGCCCATAGTGACTCAAGCCTCAAGACTTAACATCTCCTAACCATTAGGAAAGTCTACAGTTCAACTGTCGGGGTCTTCTTCCTTGCTAACATGCAAATGATTCTGAAAGGGACACCTTTCTGATATTTTTCAAGGGGAATCTGCCCAGATTCAACTGGTATAGCAGTTGCAAACCTTGGAGAAAAAGGTCCTGATGACAGATACTAGAGACCTCATCATCTCTTGTGCAGATTTCTGCAGTGTGTTCTCCATGGGACTGCTCTGAGGATTATCTAAAAGTTTCCAGATACAGAATGCAGCCATCCACATATTATTATGTGAAATCTGCTTTTCAACCCATACAGTAATGCTGAAACTCTACAGAGTACAGTTCAAAATGTTAGTTTTGACCAATAAAGCCTTATATGGTTTTGACCTAGCAACCTACAGAACATCTGAAACAATTTTTTTCAGTTCATGAGTTTTGTGTGGGTACTTTGAGAATTCTTCCCCCACGTAATATTCAGGAGTTGCTAGAAATCAATGCTTCCAGCTGTAGCACCAAGAAACATATGACACCCTTTTTTAAGCATTCAGAAGAGCTGTTTAGAAGAATTTTAAATGTAAGTTAAGATTTAGGTCATTTGGGATGCCACATAACATTTCTGTGATTTTGGGGTTGATTATTTTAATATTTTAATAATATTGATTTAATAATATTGATTTTTTACTTTTGTTTTCATAACATGTTTGGCTGTGTTATGATGTTGTAAATCACTATGTATCCTTGCTTTTTCTGTTTATTTCCCTTTTTATTCTTTACTTTATAGCATTTGTACTGATTTCATTTTTTTCATGCCTTTGCCAATTACTATGTTCAAGCTTCTTTGCAATAACACCTGTTATTCGTGACTTTCCTGTACAATGCTGAGGAAGCCCTTTTCTGAAGAATATATCTATTTATAAGTAAACAGATAAATTTCTTTATCTCAGTTAAGCAAAATGTGGCTACAAATCATAATCATAATCTAAATCCAAAATTCTTGAAATCAACAGAGAACCATATTATTTATTTATTTATTTATTAATTAATTAATTATATTTCTATACCGCCTTTCTCCCGTAGGACTCAAGGCGGTGTACAGTCAAGAAAAATATAGACACACAAACATCATAAAATTTCTAATTAAAATTATTAATTTTATTATTAGAATAATAATAAATAATAATAATAAATATTAGAATGTTTAGATGAAGATTCTTCTTCTGTCAATTGGTAGGCCTTTCTTTTTTTTTTTTTAATTCTTCAAAATATAATGGACAATGTTAATAATTCATCTGTTTTACTGTAGAGTATGGATTATGTTCCATTGCACTGGAAAACAAGCTGTATCTTGTGGGCGGTCAGACAACAATCACAGATTGTTACGATCCTGAGCAAAATGTGTGGACTCAAAAGGCTGATATGATAGAAAGAAGGATGGAAGGCAGTGCAGTCGTCATGAATGGATGTATCTATGTGACAGGAGGCTATTCCTCTTCCAGAGGTTCTTACCTGCAGAACATTGAGAAATATGATCCTGAAAGTAATAAATGGGAAATTGTGGGGAATCTTCCTAGTGCTATGCGTTCCCATGGTTGTGTATGCGTATACTTTCTGTATGATGAGGAAAATGTCACTTCTGTGACTGGAACTACAGCATAAGCCACCACGTACCACAATAATTTGCCTTCAGGAAACAAAAATGTCTTTCAGTAGCTCAGCAGTTACAGATTAGAAGATAACTAACATCACAGTTCAATTTAATTAATATTACTAATTCACTCTACTTTACAAGTGACCCATATATTACAAATATTATGTGTCAGACTCAAAACTGCTAAATGTTTATTGCTGTCCTTGTCATCAAAGGGGACTCTAGGTGGCTTACAATCAATCAATGAAACACCAACATAAAACATTAAAACAATAAATAGTAACATTAAATTTGATTTAAAATTGACGAAGGGATGGAGCAAGATGCACATTAACCAACTCTGGATTGACATGCCCCCATTGGGGCCTCAAGCCAGTTGTCTTCAGGTTCTTTCGGAAGGCCAAAATGGTGGGTGTGAATCTCGCCTGGAGGGGCATGATGTTCCAGGGTTTATCCTTTCTGAGGAAAAACTACTATTGTTTTTTTTTCTGCAGCTCAGTACCTTTTTTTGCAGAAATACAACCTGGGTTTCTCAACCCGGTTCTTTCTGGGTGTGCTGGACCACAACACCTATAATCTCTGCTCTGTGGCTGTGGGTGCTTAAAGTACCTCACTCCTGGATGGCATCTTCTTAGGAATGACTAGTCTACCCTAATTAACTCTATGCAACCCTGCTTGATTTCAGCTCAGAACGATAACATACATTTTTAAAATATTTTTTTCTCCAAGAAACACATATGTAATTGCCCCATTCTTGAGTTACGTTAAATCCTTTGAAGTTCTGATATTACAAGCTATGTGATGAAGGAGATATGGATTGATTTTATGACCTGTGATTGTATACCAAAGCTAAGGAGCACTAAAGAAGAACACGAAGAGGGGAAAGACCTCTGCGGGGGAGGGGGGACTGGCTTCTTTTGTTGCTTTAAATATAGATGTGAAGATACACAATATACAGTTCCTTGTGAACATTTTGCCTTATCTTGCCTCTTAGACTTAAGGGAGATAAGTAGTAAATATCTACTTGTCTCCCCTTACCGCCAATTAGTTATTAAGTTAAATCTCAGCCAATGTAGATTTTACTGGTTGTTTTACTGAGGTTGTCACATGCTTGTGTTATTTAGGATGAGATTTCAATAGTAAGATGGGGCCAAATTATTCTACCCCCTTTTATGCCAATTTAGCCCCTCCTGAGGATATAGGAAATGTTCTTTTCTGACATGTTATTTTAAGGGTACCACATTCAGCTAGAAAGGCCTATTATTGGTCCAAATGATAAGATATTTATTATTTATTTATTTATTAAACAAATGTATATAACTAACTGTCCAACTCACACATGGGTAACTCCGGGCAGCTTACAAGATCACAATCAAATCAAGTACTTGATCTACTCCATCTCCATTGGTGCTCCCCAGGGGAAAACACAACCATGTTTTCAGGGTGGGGGCCCAACCATGCCTTGAGGGGGAATGAACTTAGATATGGAAATCCTAAATGGTTCTATATGAAGTGACCATCCAAGAGAATAACATATTGTTCCAAGATGTGGTGGAACTGTGGGCTAAAAGGGAGGACAACCTCCCCCCCACAATACACACACGCATTAGGGGAAGTTCAGAGAGGAAATATCTGAGACCAAACCTTTAGTCTATATTGCCTTTTCCCAAGGGAAGCCAGACAGTCTGGTGTGATTCTTGTAATATAGGGGGTCAACAATAAACTACCAGTATATACCTTGGCCTTCTCACAAGTAGTTTTGGTTGCTTGCACTTGACAAGGTGCAGTACTCATAAACTATATGATTATATTTAATAAATTTGGCCATTGCATTGTAGAGTTTGAGGTACTGTATGCTTTAGGATGGATAATGATAATTTCCCTATTGTTTTAGTTCTAAAAGTAGGGTACCTACGAATGGTAGGAAAATTGAATGCATGCCACAGAAAACTAGCGGGGTAGATGAACTTGATTGGCTATTTACGAGCTCTTTAAACCTGAGGCACTGCAAAGTTTGTGCTCTTCAATTATTGACAATACAGGTAGTCCTCAAGTTACGGCCACAATTGAGCCCAGAATTTCTGTTGTTAAGACATTTGTTAAGTAAGTTTTGCCCCATTTTATGACCTTCTTGTCACAGTTGTTAAGTGAATCACTGCAGGTGATAAATTACTAACCCAGTTGTTAATCTGGCTTCCCCATTGACTTTGCTTGTCAAAAGGTTGCAAAAGGTGATCACATGATCTTGGATCACAGCAATGGTCATATGTATGAATCAATTGCCAAGTATGTGAATTTTGATCACATGAGCATGGGGATGCTTCAAAGGTCGTAAATGTGAAATGGTCTTAAGTCACTTTTTTCAGGGCCGTTGTAACTTTGAATGGTCACTAAAGGAACTGTTGTAAATTGAAGACTACCTGTAATCCCAATATTTAATAGGAAAGTAATTCCCCAGTTAGGGATGTGGTGGCTCAGTGGCTAAGATGCTGAGCTTGTCGATTGAAAGGTCGGCAGTTCAGCGGTTTGAATCCCTAGTGCCACTTAACGGGGTGAGCTCCCATTACTTGTCCCAGCTTCTGCCAACCTAGCAGTTCGAAAGCACATAAAAAATGCAAGTAGAAAAATAGGAACCACCTTTGGTGGGAAGGTAACAGCGTTCTGTGCGCCTTTGGCATTTAGTCATGCCGGCCACATGATCACGGAGATGTCTTTGGACAGCGCTGGCTCTTCGGCTTTGAAATGGAGATGAGCACCACCCCCTGGAGTCGGGAACAACTAGCACATACGTACGAGGGGAACCTTTAACTTTACCTTTTAATTCCCCAGCTATTATATGGGGCATAACTCTACAACCACAAAGATATCACCCTTTGGAATTAATTTAAACTCAGTTGTTGCATGCTGTTTTGGGAATGCCTAGGGTACCTGCAATGTTGCTGTATGATCAGGATTGGGTTTGCTAACAATGGAGACTCAGGTTTAGTTAGTGAAAATTACGTACAGTACTACCTCAGATTGAAATATCAATTATCTGGCCTTATTCCTCTGATTCTCCAACTTTGTTATATGACGCGGGGCAGAAGATAGTTAGTATAGGGCAGGCCTACACTTACAAACTTTTACTACTGTAAAAGTAGTAAAGGAAGCAAGGAAAACTGTTCAATAGGACCTATGGGACATTGCTGTCCAGACTGATAAGACTTATAAAAAGGTCATTAATCATTGGCAATTTAGAGAAGCTGATAATTTGGCAAACTGTCTATATTGAGTTGCTCATGCCAAACAGAGGAGGGCATGTACACTAGTGTGTTTTGATGTGATGCCCTCAGCAGTTTACAGGACCAATACACAGGCCTTCCTTTTTCAGAATGTCTTTCTCCATGGGATCAGTTAACTCTGTCCTAATATTCTACCTTTATTATAGGTAGGCACATTAGGCACGTGTTATGCTGATTCTTGTATATTATCTGCCTCCTTTACTATTGGCTGATATGAACGATGAAATTTTATGCAGCAAAATTTTGCTGCCTTAACTTTCTACACAAGAAGATGTTAGGGGTTTAATTTGTATTAAGGATGTTTATTTGTTTTAATTTGTATTTTGTACAGTACAAAATTTGTATTGATCTTTGATTGTAATATACCAAAACAAACTTTGTATGATTTATGTGTTGCTATTAATCACATAATAAAATATGAATATACAGTATACCAAAGTATTCTAGTTTTAGAATTATGTCACATTTTCAGTTCTGCCTGGAAAGGAATTCTTGTTTAATACAGGTAGTCCTTGATTTATGATTACAATTGAACCCAAAATTTATGTTGATAAGTAGACATTTGTTAAGAGAATTTTGCCTCATTTTACAACCTTTCTTCCTACATTTGTTAAGTGAATCACTTCTGTTATTAAGTTAGTAACAAATTGTTAAGTGAATCTGGCTTCCCCATTGACTTTGCTTGTCAGGAGGTTGCAAAATGGGATCACATTTTTCCAAATTTTGTTCACGTGACCTTGCTGCAAAGGTTGTAAGTGTAAAAATCATCAGTCCCTTTCCCCAGTGACTTGGTAACTTCGAACAGTCACTGAACGAACTGTTGTAAGTTGAGGACAACCTGTATTTCTCATGGGCTCATCCAAGCTGAAGGATGCTATCATTTTCAGACAAAACTTTTGACAGAAAAATATTTTCTATTGCTGTAATTATTTTTGCAGATATTTTCGTCTGAAAGTGGTAACTTCTGGGTTTGTAAAATGACTCGCTTAATAAGTGCACTGATTTGCTTAACAAAGGTAGCAAAAAAATCATAAAATGGGGCAAAACCAGTGGTGGGATTCAGCCAGTTCGTACCACTTCAGGAGAACCGGTTGTTAACTTTCTGAGCAGTTTGGTGAACTGGTTGTTGGAAGAAACATTCAGGCAGAGAACTGGTTGTTAAATTATTTGAATCCCACCACTGGGCAAAACCACTTAACTGCAACAGAAATTTGGGGTTCAATTGTCATAAGGCAAGGAGTACCTGCATATGATAACCTGGATCTTGAATGCAGTTTGCAAAGTGGTGGCAAACTTTAATAATTTATCCTGTACCATTGAATTCACTCTTCATTCCTCAGCAGCATTTCGATGTCCTTTGAAACACTTCATTTTCTGGATTTCCTCTAGAGATTAGGAATTCTCCAGGATCCATAAGCAGGGAATGTCTGCACCATGATCGTATCTAAAGTAGCTGCTCCCTACCCATTCCAAACAGCAACGAAGGTCTAATTTGCACCATGCATCAGAACCTCAGAAAAAACCACAAATTATTTCTAAAAGCCAATAGGATCTATGTGGTGGACCAGTGAAGTGGATGGTCTAACTTTTCTATCAATCTGTAAAATGTTTAATCCTAGTTTATGATAATGGAAGTAGTCAAAATTAATTCAAGATGCTGAAGCCAGTTGTGCAGCTTTATGCCAAAACTTCAAGAGAAATAGAAACTGTTTACTGAAGGCAAAGTGCACACTTTTTCCCTGCTACCCTTCTAATGGGAAGGATAAACCATATTGCGTTGCACATTGCAGGGCACATTATCTCACAAACTAGCTTCTATTTTAGAACAGTGTGTTGGATGAACCGATCTCTGTTTAGTTTCTAGCTCAGTGCCTAATGTGAACCCAGATAACCAGAATAAATAAAAACACACTTCATTACTTGGATGTGAGCTCATGTTAAATCACAATTTGATTGACTATGATATACAGTACTGAATAAATCACAAATATCTGAACATCTATGAAGATTCTCGATCATTCAGGTTGTCTCAAAGGTGCTTTCCCAAAAGGCAACTGGATATTGGTTTTGTTCTTTTCCTCTTGGAAACTCTTCACTTTTCATCCAAGAAGCTTCTTCAGTTCCACAAATAAGCTCCACAAATATCTGAGTGCTTACACTGTTGTTTATATTCCACACTCAGCACATGAAGAGAAGCCAAACCTACCTAAATCGCATATGGTAAAGTGTCTTATTCTGCAGCCTCTTTAGTCTTAGTGCAACAACGGAATTAACTAATTGTGCATGCGCAAGCCATCCGTTAGAAGAAAAAGCAAAACTAAGACATGAATCCCAAAGGTACCTTTTCAAGAGGCGAGTGGATTATGTTTTTCCTTGAAGGCGTTTCACTTCTCATCCAAGAAGCTTCTTCCGTTCTGAACTGAAGAACTGAACCAATGTGGTGCCAAGATGGCGCAGTGATTAGAGTGCAGTACTGCAGCTACTTCAGCTTACTGCTAGTTCAGCAGATCAAATCTCACCGGCTCAAGGTTGACTCAGCCTTCCATCCTTCCAAGGTGGGTAAAATGAGGACCCAGATTGTTGGGGGAAATATGCTATTTACTATACTGTCTTTGGTGTAAGCCGCCCAGAATCCTCGGAGAGTGGACGGCATAGAAATATGACTAATAAAATAATAATAATAATAATAATAATAATAATAATAATAATAATAGTTATGACATAACAATAGTTGAAAAGAAAAAAGTATGGTTCATTGACATTGCAATACCTGGTGATGCACGAATTGAAGATAAGCAGCAAGAAAAAATCACAAAGTACCGGGACTTACAAATTGAAGTTGAGCGACTGTGGAAAAAGAAATTGTGTGTTGTCCCGATTGTAATTGGAGCCCTCAGAGCAATACCCAAAGGGCTACCCCGCTATTTAGAAATTCTAAATTTGCCGGACTTGAACATTTTGACTCTACAAAAAACCACCTTACTCGGAACAGCTTACATCCTCCGACGATACCTTAACAGTTCCTAGGTCCTTGGTTAGGACTCGAGCTGCTGAGCTATTAACCAGCCTCAAAGGCTGTGAATCTCACTAAATATTAACCAATAAATAATAATAATAATAATAATAATAATAATAATAATAATAATAATAGTCTCATCCAAGAAGCTTCTTCAGTTCTGAGGAACTGAACCGATGAAGTTTCTTAGATGAGAAGCGAAACGCCTTCAAGGAAAAAACAAAAAGTCTCATCCAAGAAGCTTCTTCAGTTCTGAGGAACTGAACCGATGAAGTTTCTAAGATGAGAAGCGAAACGTCTTCAAGGAAAAAAAAACACCCAAAGAAAATCCGGTTGCTTCATGAAAAAAAGCACCTTTGGGACTACCGTGACCCTTGGATGACTGAGAATCTCCATAGACATTAAAGATACGCGAAGTTTCCCTCTCTCTCCATTCCTTCTCCAAAGAATGTCGGCCTTTTCAAAAATCCCGCCAGCGGCGGGAAAGAATCCCGACAGAATTCTTCGAGCAAGCGAATCCGGAGGGAGCGGAAGATTCGAATCTGCGTTCGTTCACACGTTCCTCCCCCCCCCTTCCCTTCCCCTCCCCAGAGGGCGCCGAGTCCTCCAGAAAGGAGTAAAGGCGGAGATGAAACTCAACCCGCGTGGGTCCGGACGGGAAGGAGGTGTGGTTACTGCCGCACTGGCTGCTGGGCTGGCCGGCGAGGAAAGATCGGCGTTTAAAGGTAGGAGCCTTAACCGCCGCCCAGGCCTGCCGCTCCAAGAAGCGTGTGGAGGCAGCAATCGCTCCTTCTTAAAACAGGTTCGGTTTGGCTGCCCCCACGCTGCAATTGTTACACCGTTTTCCCGCCCGCTCCGTTTTCGCGATGCATACACCTCTTTTATCTTTCGAGGCTGCGGAGTTGATCGGTTCCCACGTGCGTCGGGGCCGTGGCTCTTGGTGTTAACGCGGAGGGAGGGGAACGGCTTGGGAGGGTTTCCCCATAGGCGGTAGACGGTGGTTCTCCCCATCCTCGCGGTGGGAATGTATCATTAACGATACAGTCCTATAAGGTCCACGTGAGTTGAGATACCGTCGTGGGAAGGGACACGCCGTCTGTCGGGTTTGGCGGAAAGTCTCGCGGAATTGGGGGGGGGTGTTTGTTGCAAAACGGGGACTTTCCTAAGGCTCCACCGCGTTCCCACGTTCTGTATTCGGATGGGTTCGCCGGTTCTCTCTTTGCCTTGGTCGGGGCCTGTAGTGTACACGCAGCGGGCGGAGGGAGTAGGAGTGGGGGGGAAGAGATACTGGACAGGGAAGTCCATTGGAGTTGGCCGGCTAATAAATTCAAATAAATAATGAATAAATCACTTTGGGGTGTGTTGGCTTCTGGGGGTCCACAAATGACGCCTGGTCTTCAGGCTCGCTGGGTGATCGAGCTGCGCTAATAACGGAGAAGCCGAAGGAGGCGGTAGAATCCCGAGGTTGTTTCGGGTTCTTTATCGCTTGCAAATTGCAGGAGGCAACGGGATTGTTTGGACCCGTGTTCCCGTGTTATTTGGGAGTATTTCTCTCCGAGTAGGAGAAAGGGAGGAATAAGGACAACATTTACTTCCGTTTAAACTCTTGGAACTGTCGTGTATTCGGGAGAGAAAGAGATCCACCTGGTTTGAACTGTGAGAATGTAGTGCTATGTCACACATGGAGAGTGTAAGGGGGAGATAAATCCCTTACTTGAAATTTATTTATTTATTGGTTCGATTTATATGCCGCCCTTCTCCGGAGACTCAGGACGGCTTACAATGCGTTAAGCAATAGCCTTCATACTTTTGTAATATACCTGCTTAGTAGGGCTTTTGCCCCCCCTTCCCCCCCAAGAGGTGTTCTTTTTTTTTTATACAAAGTCAGCTTATTGCCCCCACAAACCGGGTCCTCATTTTACCTCAAAAGGATGGAAGGCTGAGTCAACCTTGAGCCTGGTGAGAATTGAACTTGCAGTAATTGCAGGCAGCTGGTGCTATTTAACAGCACTTTAGTCTGCTGCGCCACCAAGGCTCTTGCACATAGTTGTAAGAGAATAGTAGAGTCCTAGCTTCTCGAAGTGCTGACTTTTCTCCCCTTTTTCAGTTTGGAATAAAATGGCAGTGGTATTAAGTGTAGAGGGTTTATGACAAAATGAACAGGAGTTAGTAACAGACTTTCTGTAACAATGATTCTAAACAATCGTTCTGTTAAATAGTTTTTCTTAGGGTAACTGGTGGGTACCAAACGTGGAACCTTGAAATAAATAATCTTTGGAGCTAACTGGTAGGGGAATTCTGGGAGCTGTAATTGTACATTGGAGGGACAATAAGCTAGGGGGAAAAATTTCCAGACTTTTTCTGTTCGGTATGCAGGATTATTGTAACAGTGAAGAGTTTTTTGAAACTTTATTAAAAGTTGGGTGTGTCATCTGTAGAATTTTCTCTGCCATCTGCTGCTTCTGTAGATCCAACTTACATTGGAAATAATTAGTAATTTGCTTCAAAACATAAGTTGGATAGCTGATTTCTGTATATGTTTTCATATATCATTAAAACAATGATAAGGCCACACAATAATGAAAAGAATAGTATAATATCAGCAGATTTAATTCAATAAAAAATATGAAAAAAAATCTGTACATGAATATCTATCTGCATGTAAATTCTTTGTAGGACAACAACTCTCGGACAGGACTCATCATGAGGAGATCCTCTGAGTAGACTTAAGTTGATACTAGCAAGTTATTGGGCTAGGAGTGGGGAAATTCAGTTTGAAGTGCACCTTTAGCCATGGAAACGTATTGGTGATTTTGTCATGTCATATTCTCCTACCTCACTCCTTAAAGAGTAATTGATGGGGAAAAATGAGAAGAGGAAAAAC
Organism: Pituophis catenifer annectens; assembly: GCF_029215685.1. NCBI lineage: Eukaryota > Metazoa > Chordata > Lepidosauria > Squamata > Colubridae > Pituophis > Pituophis catenifer. The sequence continues at coordinate 197,974,999 of NW_027256881.1, read as the reverse complement.
GGTTTATGCCATGTTGAGTTCCTGATTGAAAGACAAGTTATAAATCTAATTAAACAATATAGGGATATTAAATATTCCACCCTATGGAAAAGAAGGATGCTATTCATATGGAGGATCCAGAGCTTTAAATGGTTTAATCAAGATCCAGGTTACTTCCTCTGTGAGGATCAAAGCTCTGATGTTGATATATAGTTCAAAAGAACATGTATAGTGATATAAAATTAAATTGAGTAATCCTAGTTTTTCAGTATTTTTTAATATCTCATAGGTTTCATTATTACTGAAACGGTTGTAGTTTTAAATTCTATACTGGACTGACGAAAGCAAAGATTTGAATTAATAATGTAGTATTTTAAATTTGTAGAAACATAACTCAACAGATGCCAAACTGACATTCTGTTAATGTGGATATGTTTGGCATTCTGTTTCTCTATTCTGTGTCTTCCTACATTCTTGAATATTAAACAATGTAATTTAACAACTGTTTTATAAACAACGATGGACTTATTTTTAGAAAGTTACTAAATGACTCTTATAAATAAGGAAAGTCTGAACCCAACTTTGCTGTCCAAACTTTATTGTTAAAAGAGGATAATAAATATATATGATTACAAGTTATGCTGGAATGAGTTGGCTTCCCATCTCATGCAGAGTCATAGTTTATTGAATAAGGGAGTTTATATAATACACTCAGGGCATAGTTTACAAGCCATGATGCCTGGTTTATACAGGTGACATGAAAACTAAACAGATTATACTTGTGAACTACCAAGAGTCCTTTAGGATTGTGACAGTCCATAAAAATATGAATAAATTGCTGAGTGTCATGTGTAAATTGTACATTGTACAATGTACACAATGCTGGGCCTGCTTCTTTCATTTTGAGGGCTGTCCATTCAGTGTTAAGTCGCTTGGGCGGAACAAGTCTTCATTTGGTTTTTCTGGCCAAAACCATTTGATCAGACACTTGAGTTTTGCTCAAGGGACTTGGGAGAATGGAATAATAAGCTTCTGTATTTTTCATGGAAAAATCAATATCCCCTTGATTCTAGCTGAATTATTTGACTGCGGAAAACAGTCTTTTGGAAGGAAAAAAAGAACAAATTTGCTGCTTAATTGGGAATAAAACTCCTTTTTTATCAGCTTCTAGTTTTAAATTTATAAAGCTTGCAAGGTGGGATTTGAAATGGAATGGTATGATTGGATATTCAAAAAACAATAGAGGATGTATTATGGTACTGTATTCATAACATGATTAGAGAAAGCAAATAAATTACGATCCAAGCTTTTTAGTATATTAGTTGAATTCTAAACTGCTTCGAATACTAAAGCTACTAAATTCATTCTAATTTGAACAGCATTTGGTAAATTAAAGTTTTTAATGAATCTAAAAACAATTCATAGAGATCAGTCCAAGAGATCCAGTGATCTTTTTGCTGTCCTCCGGGAAACTGAAAACCCGGCTTTTTGTACTGGTTAGATTAATATTGATCAGAGATGGTATAAGTTTTAACAAAAATATGACATTCTGTTTATCCAGTTTTGTAAGGGAAACAATACTGCTTCCATTTTTTTTTTATTTGCACCACTTCTAAGCATTTTCCCTTTTAGCATGTTTTCACAAGCAAGTTCAATAACTACCAGCTAGTTACAGTTTGATGGTGACATGTAACAGACTTGCAAAAAGCTAAATAGGGTGCAAACATGGTTAGTATTTGGATGGAAGTCACCTAGAAATCCCACAGCTGCAGACTAGACTGGGAAGTTTTATAAAAATCCCAGAAGTTGGCAGTGGCAAACATTTTACTTCTGCCAGAAAACATGGATATATCCATGTAGCAATGAATTAAGTGACTTAAATTCAACTTTAAATGATTTTATTTGCTCCACATTCACATTGCATCTGAATGCTCAGTTTGAAGCTATGGTTAGATTATCTTTACCTAACTTATTCTATGGCAAACACAATCAAACATGGTCATTATAAGATATTAAGGTGAGATGACTAGTTCATGGTAGATAATGAGTTTAAGTAGATACCTTGGAACTGTTGGTTAATCTAGAATTCTTCAAGTATATTAATACACAATTTTATCTAAGATTGTATTATGCTTGCATAATACAATCTCATGCAACATATAACTACTGTGGTACGATGGTTATGGCTCAGATTATGTATGTGGCTCAAGTCCACTCCTATCCATGAAAACTGATTGAGAGATTAGGGGCCAGTTGCTTTCTCTCAACCCAGTTTATCCCGTGGGGTTGAGTAGAGAACCATGGAGGAAGTAGTGCTGTGGTTATGTGATTTACATTCGGATCCCAGACAACTGACTCATACTTATGACGGTTGCAGTGTCCCTCCAACAAGCAAAGTCAATGGAGAAGCCAGATTCATTTAACAATTATGTTACTAACTATGTAACTAATTAGTAGCAATTATTAATTTAACAACTGCAGTGATTCACTTAGCATGTGGTGAGAAAAATTGTAAAATGGGACAAACTCACTTAACACATTTCTCACTTAGCAACCTAAATTTTGGGCTCTATTGTGCTAATTCAGAAGTCAGATCTGGATAAGAATTAGGACCACCTCTGTCATAACAAATCGTTTGACCCTGAGATCAGTTTGCTCCAGTACCAGACCTGCTAGATACTATTTTCTCCCTTTCTCCATTCTCATTTTATTATGTTATAAATCTTGATAACATTGCATTGTTTCAATACAGTGAGGTTTATAGATTATCATTAAAGACAATTAATATTCTATTGTTTAGATATCTTAAAATATTTTTTCTCTTTTCTATTCTAAATGTCATATCAATTATTTGTTACAGTTTAGGATGTCAATATTACAAGCATAAAATTACTTTTTTTATCCAAAGTTGAGTAGAAAAAAAACCTACTAAAATTCACCTCGAAAGTATTTGTTGTACAGGTAGTCCTCAATTTACAACCATAATTGAGCCCAACAAAATTTCTGTTGTTAAGTGAGATATTTGTTAAGTGACTTTTGCCCCATTTTACGACTTTCCTTATTAAGTGAATCACTGCAGTGGATAAACTGGTAACCTGGTTATTAAGTGAATAGAGATTTTGATCTTAAATTGATTATTTAATATTAAAGTTCCCATTGTATGGTTCTCTATCACTATATATACATGTCAATTAAAAAATATATAAATGAGCAAATTCAACAACAGTTAAAATACTAAAAAGTAGAAAAAAAGAAATTAAAAACCTATTGGGTTTCTGGCTCTTTCTTTTAATACATCTAATTTGCAATATTTATAGACATTTAGGCCACCCTAGAAGTCAGATTAACAAATGATTTATTTGTCATGTGCCACATTTATTTTTTACCAGTGGGTTCATACTTTCCTGGGTCAGCAAATTGATTATTCTTGTGTGACAGTGTCTAATTTTATATACCAAGGCTATTCTCATTTTTAGTTTCGTTTTAATCTCTTCAATGGTTTGAGCAATGCAGATAGAGTGAAAAATATCTTTCTAAAAGATTAAAGATATACTAAAAAAGAGGGGTCTTAATGGTTTGAATGTGCAGTGTTTCTAATTATTGCTTTGATTGCAGGAAGTGAAAATGGCTGAAAACGGAGATAGTGAAAATATGTCTGATTTGGAAAAGAAGGTTTGTCAACAAATTGAGGTATGAATACTTTTGGTATGCATATTAAGATAATGTACAAATGTAAGGCTTTGGATAATAGGGCATATAATATAGCTGAATATAGTTGAAGTACATTAGACTGGGACAGATTGATCTACACTACAGCTAAACTACTATAAAGGCTACCATATAGTAAAATTGTAAATGTATGCACTAATTGATCAGAGGTGACACACCGTTGGATACAATCTCAAATCAGAATTTTCCATTTTAAAAAATTGGAATTGATAATATAGCTCAATTTGTTATTTTCATACTTATTACCATATTTAAGTCTTCTAGTAGTGCTTTATAACAGTGATCCCCAACCTTAATGGCTTGGCAGCCTGGCCGGGGGTGGGGGGGAGGGGAGGAAGGAACTGGCCTGTGCAAGTGCACGGCCCACTTCTGAATTGGCTGCAGCCCGGAGTTTGGGAACCCCTGCTTTATAATATAAAACAATCATTAGGATAACTACTTCATGTCGTTGTTTACATTTTAAGAAGAACATGAATTTTTAAGCTAGCCCAGAGTACCTGTAGTCTAAACTTGCTGACTGCAATTGGGACCCGCAACTCCGTCACTAAATGGTATGATTGTTAAGTGAAACATTACATGACTGCACCTACATATGACATCAGTTCTGGCGGTGGTCTTTACTCGAATCACTGTGGGTCCTTAAGTGTGGTCTCATATGATAGCAACTTGCAACTTCCTGCTGGCTTCCCCATTGATTTTGCTTATTAGGAGCCGGCAGTGACAGGCATAAATGGCAGTCACATGACACGGTGATCATCATAAATGCTTGCCAGTTGTCAAGTGCTTAACTCATCCTGTGGTAGTTGCACCTTAGCGGAAGAGTCATAAGTATCCCTTTTTCAGTGCTGTCATAACTTTAAATGAGTTCTTAGTAAGTGACAACCAACTGGGACAGGAAAAAGATGCAATAAAAGTTTTTGCGGTAAGGGAACTAGAACTGAATAAATGAAGCAATAGGGTATCATACTTTGGATTCTGACGTTTGTATTATTCTTATTTATTTCCACAGTACTACTTTGGTGACCACAATTTACCCCGAGACAAATTTCTTCAAGAGAAGATCAAATCGGATGATGGCTGGGTGACTTTAGAAACAATAATCAAATTCAATAGGTAATACTAATAGTGGGCTCATCGTTTTGTAACAAAAAGAAGAGCTGCTCCTATTTTATAGTAAATCTGTGTCCTAGGCTAAATTTGATTTTAAATCTCTGTGAAAAATAGCACTTTTCATTGTGTATGTTTGATTATATACTGATTCATGTTTATTAGTTGTCATAATAATGAAAATTGGCAGTTTTTAATTTGTGTGTGTGTATTCTGCAGCATAATTTGAAATATCTGGCCATATATCTCCTGTGGATTTTCTCCTTAAAAACAATTAAAGCCACAGAGGGGAATATTTGTTAAAGCAGATTTTTGTTCTGACTTTTTCTTTTTGCATACACATGCATAGCTTTTTCCCCTGCATGGAATGAGGACATTTATTAAGAATTCTGTTCTATTCTACTTCAGTACAGTGTGATCTTTTAGGACATAAGGATATACTCAGTGGGTTTTTATATGGCATGGAAAAAAGTCTACATTTCTTATATGTCTACAATCATAACTACAGAAGTTTGACTGTTTAAATCTCGAAAGTTGTATGTACTTTCATTGCTTCACATAAAAGTAGTTTTTTACTTCTGTGCTTTTGATATTAAAGTAAGCCTATATATGGAAACTTACGGAGGGAATAGGTGGCTTTATGGAATTTGAATTATGATGCAGAAGGCTGCTAGTGGAAAAATGAATGGTTTAATTCTGGGAAAATTGGTGGTAATGGAAAAGAGGCAACAAAATGTCAATCCATGAATTTCTTTAAACTGGATTTTTCTTGTCTATCAAATATTCTAGTTTAATTTACATTCATGATTGGTTTACAACAGGGACACATAAATTAGAAGCTATAAACAGAATGAGCCCCCCCCCCCCTGTTCTGCTCCCCCCAGGTTTGCCCCCTTTGAGGTTAGGTTGTACCGGAGTTAGCAGAGAAAAATAATTAGGGATTGAGAATTCTCCCAGCATCCATGTCTCCTGCACAAACGATTATATCAGACTTGGACACAGATATCCTAAAAAGTCTGGGTCTGCTTGTTTTGGAGCCCATTCAGCTATGTTCTAAGAAATGACAGATCATTAGTAGCATAGACAGGTAGTTCTCAACTTTTTTCAATTTATGACCACAATTGTGCCCAAAATTTATGTTGCTAAGTGAGACATTTGTTAAGTGAGTTTTTCCCCATTTTACAACCTTCCTTGCTATAGTTATTAAGTGATTCATTGCAGTTCTTAAGTTAGTAGCACGGTTGTAAAGTGAATCTGGCTTCCCCATGTCAGAAGGTCGTAAAAGGGGATCACATGATCCCAGGACACTGCGAAGGTAATAAATATGAATCAGTTGCCAAGTGTCTGAATTTTGATCACATGACCATGGGGATGCTGCAATGGTCATAAGTGTGACGAATGGTCTTAAGTCACTTTTTGCAGCGATGTAACTTTGAACGGTCACTAAATGAACTGTTGTTAGTTGAGGACTACCTGTAGTTGTCAGTTTGCTGGTTCTCTTAGAATGTTGTTTCTGGATAAGCGCTCAGACAAAACAACACTTGGGATGAGGAGATTGTGGATTTAGGAAGAAGGTGGAGAGCAGACCTCCTGATGCCAGTTAAGTGGTCACTATCCTGAGTCTGGGTCAATTCCTGTGAGGGACATTTCATGGGCAGAACAAGTAAGTCCAGACTGGAGATAAGAATCAGTAGGTTGAACATGTTCAGGGCTGCTTTGAAAGGGGTTCATCTGTAAGGAAGAATAACAAGATGGCACATTCATTAGATGAATAGAATCAAGGGTGAGACAAGGGTGGCAATAATTTTCACTGGTCTGCTCTTTAAAGTCCATTTGTGAGGAAATACCACCTATAGGGTGAACATCTGGAGCGTTATAGAGAGGTGGTGTCCCATCAATCAGCTTGGTATTCCTTTCATCTGTTTGGATGAATTTTGGGCTGGAGCGCCTTTTTTTGTTTGTTTTGTGGAAGTGTTAGGCACTCGGAAAATGAACTTGTCAGCTTTTCAACAGGACAGCTAGAGGGTAGCAAAGTATTAAGAGATTCATTTGCAGCAGTCTCTGTCTGAAGCATTGACTTAACTGCCTCAGGTTTGCATGTGGTGGTTTCCTGGTTTTCTTCTATAGGGAGGGCTAGTTCTTCCTTATCTTCCGTAGGGTCAGCTGATGTCTGTGTCTTCCTTAATGCCTCCTGTGCTTATCTGGACCTGACCTTGAAGTTGGTGGAACATTCTGCTCTATAGGTGGTTGCTGGCTGATGTTACAAGCTCTGGAGCTTATATTATCCTCCTGTGGGAGCTTGGCTCTCCTCCCAGAATTTGGCAGAGACTGCAAACTGCTATTGTGAAAAACACATGCAGATGTGATTTGAAAAACCCAAGAAATGTTTACATTTAAAAATCACTGAAGGGAGTGATAAATGGTTAAAAGCTAATATTATTCTTTCAGGACCTTGCCATCTGGGAAGCTAAGAATTTTTTGTAAGATTGCTGGAATATACTGCTGAAAAAGTTGTGAGTGGCAGGGTAGTACTATTCCATTTTTCCACCTACCCTCATTGAGAGGATTAATTGCAGAGATTGCATACATTTCATTTAAATGTCAGAAGATGTGTGACTGTCAGAAGACACTTGACTGAGGCAACAAAAATAATATAATAAAAATAACTTCTTTATCTTCTGTTTTGTAGGCTAAATCGCCTTACAAAAGACTTTGATGTAATAGTTGGGGCATTAAAGAAATCGAAGACCGAACTTATGGAAGTTAGTGAAGATAAGACTAAAATCCGAAGATCTCCAGACAAACCGTTGCCTGAAGTTACTGAACAATATAAGAATGCAATTAAAAGCAGATCTATATATATTGTAAGTGGAATATTGTGAATTTCAGGTTTGATATGATTGATTCTGCCTTTTCCATCAGGGTTTTCTGTTTAATGGACCCAAGAACGTGGAAAGGATTCCAAATTCTATTTAGTTGATGTATGATGAAGTCCCCTATAAATAGAATATACTCCTTTGCTTTTTCAATAACTCGCATGACTCCCGATAACTTACTTCATATCACAAAGCAGTCCTATGTTTCAGCAAAGAATGTATTGTGTTTTAATCTTAGATTCTCAAGAATTCTGTTTATAATTACCACAGTCATAATAATCTAAAATCGCTCTGAAAAGAAGTTCTTATTTTTCTGAGCTTCTTTATTATATATTAGAAAAATGATTCAAATTGTTTAGTTTGATGTGTGTATATTTAGATACTTACCTATCATGCTGTTCCTTGCAGGGTAAGTATGTAAAGTAGAGAAGGAATGAGGACTTATGGTATAACATAAGAAAAGGAAACATCGCTAAATTTATTTTTTTACTGACCCTTCACTGTATCTCTTCTATACCTTTCTGTTGTTGTAACATATCTCTGCTTTCCCTTTCATACACTGCTTTATATATTTACTTTTGTCCTTTAAAACTCACCTTGCTTTTTTTGAGGATTTCATCAATTCTAATAATTCTTTCTTAGTCTTCCCCTTCCTTGTGACCCCTTCCTATTTCATCTGCTTGTTTGGTTGGATTTTGATCTTCTTTCATTTTCTCCAGCTGAACAAAGTAGCTGAAACTTTTTTTGTATTCATTCTGCATTCATTCATCCACCATTCATTTTTGACGGTATCTCTTCCTGTTTGAAAACATATGTTTATTAAACACCCCATTTCTCCCATATTCAACTTTTATGTTTCTCATACCATAACCAACTCTCATCCCCCTCTTAAGAAAGTGGTAAGAAGTACGTTATTACAAATAACCATTTTCACTTCTTGACATAGGTACTATAGTACCCTTTCACCATCGTTTGCTTAACTTAAAGTTTTTCAGCCCATTTCCCCATCTTTAAGAAAGGTGCATCTTCTAGTACAGCTGCCCTCAACTTTTGGGGCACCAGGGAGAAGTTTCATGGAGAGAGGTTTTTCTGGGGACCGGTGAGGGCGTGGTTTCCCTTGCTGCCTGCATCCCGCAGATAGGGCTTTGTTTATTTGCACAGAGCGGTTTCTGGCATACCGTGGCCTGCTGGCAAGTCCACAGACCAGGGGTTGGGGACCCCTGTTCTAGTAACATACGTACAATAAGTTTTTGGTCAAGCAGACTTCTCTTGATCTTCAGTATACAATATTTACGATTGTTGTTGAAAGTTTTATTTTTCTAAGCCGTGAGTTTTATTTAAATCTGAAGCCTTTGCTGTAAGTTGTATGGTTTCTGCTCTGTGTTAATTATTTACACACAAACTCAGTAATTGATTATGGAGGAACAAACCACATTAAAAGCACTTATTGCTTGCATATAATAATGGAACTTTTTTTCTGCACTGCACAGATCGGTAAAATACTGAACTTAAATATGAGAATTATTTAAACTTTTATTTTTCAGAAAGGTTTTCCATTAGATGCAACTTTAGATGATATCAAAGAATGGCTGGATTGTAAAGGCAAAGTAGAAAACATTCAGATGAGGAGAACACTTCAGAAAACATTTAAGGTAATAACCTTTGAACAGAATTCTATTAACTCTAAATTTCCTAAGGCTGTATGGGATTCCAAGATGAGATTCCGTTCTACTTTTACTTAATCCAGGGATCCATTTTTGCAGTATTTGATACTGTTGAATCTGCCAAGGAGTTCGTTGGGACGCCAAACCAAAGATATAAGGACACAGAGCTGATTGTGCTTTTCAAGTAAGTATCATTTCAGTTCTGCATTTGGATTTTGACATGAGCTTCATGCAAACCTTCAGATTGGGGGGTGGGGTGGGGGGGGCGGCTACTTTTTGTCTTCAAGACTTGTTTTTAAAATCTTGCTATTTTTATTATTTTACAATATTACTGCATGGGATTTACATATTTTTCTTCCCACAATTAGTTTTTTCCTGGTGTCAGAAGAAGACCCAGGGACATTGATTCTATGGTGTTACAGCACTTTCTGTTTATTTATTTTAGAAAATTTATATTGGTGCCTACTCACCCATGGCGATTCAAGGCGGCTTACACGAATATAAAAATGTTTTATTACATGAGAGTATGCTAGTAAACCAAGTCCATCAGTTTATACAATGGGTTTGGCCACCTTTTCTTCTTTTGATGATCCTTTTCTCTTGAAGAATCTTTTGAAGACATGTAAATAGATATGGATGGGGATATCCATTTTTTCCTGAAACTTTCTTTCTTTTGGACCTCCTCATCTCGAATTGTGGTAAAAGGAGAAGAGCTAAAATGAGAGGCTATGAATTATTTGAGGTCATAAAATCTCTCCCGTTTCCTTTCAGATATTATTTTTTTAATCTTTGATCTTTATAGTAGATTCATGGCATGTCTTGAATCAACAAGTTACTCTGGGTCAGAATCATTTACTGAACAAGGATTTATTGAGTAAATGTCTATGGAGATTCTGTTATCCAGGTCATGGTTGTCCCAAAGGTGCTTTTTCAAGAGAAAAGTGGACTTTCTGTTTTTTCTTTGAAGACGTTTCGCTTCTCTGAAGAGCTGAAGAAGCTTCTTGGATGAGAAGCGAAACGTCTTCAAAGAAAAAACAGAAAGTCCACTTTTCTCTTGAAAAAGCACCTTTGGGATTTATTGAGTACTTTCTTATTTTATTTGCAGGTTAAGGTCAGACTGTCAATAGCAATTGGCACTAGTTGCCAACTAAGCTAAGATTAGGTATTAATGCTGATTAATGTTTTCAAATCATGGCCTGAAGATTTCATAGTACTTTAGTACTTTTCGGTAGTAATCCCAAATGCAGATGCTTAACTGGATTATATTCTGCGCAGGGAAGATTACTTTGCCAAAAAGAATGATGAGAAGAAAAGGAATAAACTGGAAGCAAAAGCAAAGGCTAAACTGTAAGTGACAATGTCAACTTTGAAATTAACTCTCGGCTTTTGTGCCCGAGTTTTGTTATCTGACTTTTCCTTCTTTTTATAACAGAGAGAAGGAAGAGAAACAGAAACATGCTGAAGAAACTGAAATGGTACATTCCCTTTGATTTCACTGACTGTATGGTCCATTCTGGTGGTGGCTACATTTTTCCATGCTTCGGTGGCTACATTTTAGGCTACAGTGGTAAAATAAAGAGGAAATTGCTTAGACTAACCACAATCTGATTTCCTGAAACTAAGGCAAATGGGAAAACTTCACCTGGATACTTCAAATCAACAGCCTTTAATGGTTACGTGTTTACCAGGCTCAATTCTAAAACATATACCCCGGAGGAGGTACCCAGTGCAATTCTTCCAATAAAGTGAAACTCCTTGATAGATGTGAACCTTGATAGATATTATTTTCTTTTAGAAATAGGCCCATAAAGGCTTTTTACTGGGTTTAGGATGAATCTAATGAAGTATATGAAAAGAAGGACCTTAGAAGCAGTCCTATGGTTTGTGGCTCGCTCATTCTATGGAAAAGGCCGTCCTGACAAAGGCAACCAAATCGCTTGCAAAGGCTCATAGAATGTATGTAGGTATATGAATAAGACTGTTTTCCCCAAATAAGCACCCAGAAACTGTTGAGCTACATTATCCATGTTGTATAGTATGTTGCATTAAACACTAATGAACGTTTTGCTATAATTTATCTGAAAAATGCCAGCTTGGGAAGGCTGAAGACAACCATTTACTTCTTCAAATTTGAAAGACACTTAATGCAGAAAACTGTATTCCCCGAGAACTACCAAACTACAAAACATGTTCATTTTCATTTGTACCTTATTGTAACTTTGAGTAATAGCCATACCTTATGCTAAACAAACCCACCAGTTCTGCTCTCACACTGCCAAAATCTTAGAAAATAAGATGACGATATAAAATATTTTTTCCAGTCTTTTAGAGCAACGGTTCCTAAGATTAGGTCTTCAAATGTTGTGGGTCTTCAACTCATATCATTATCAAAAATGGTCATCAGGATTCTACTCATTAACAGTTGGAGATCCAAGGTTAAGAACTAAACCTTCAGGCAGAGGAATTTCATATAAGCTATTAAATGAGCTGCGATGGTGCAGTGGTTAGAATGCAGTACTGCAGGCTACTTCTGTTGACTGCCAGCTGCCTGCAATTTGGCAGTTCGGGTGGCTCAAGGTTGACTCAGCTTTCCATCTTCCTGAGGTGGGTAAAATGAGGATCCTGATTTTGGGGGGCAATATGCTGATGCTGTAAATCGCTCAGAAAGGGCTGTAAAAGCACCGTGAAGCGGTATATAAGTTTAAGTGCTATTGCTATATCTTCATGGGATGAATACAGTATTACTTCATTGGATATTCTGCATACAATATTTTGTTTTCATTATCAAGCAAGGATGAAGCGTATCACCTAGAGAAAAATAGCTATGTTGAATCAAACTTATGGGCAATGGGAATATTCAGAAAAGCACTGTAGAACAAACCAAAGTTGTTCCTACTATCTTCTATGGGATTTGGGGTGTGGGATGTCTGGAGAAATGAACCGGCTTTATGAGAATCTGCTTCCACACACCTCCAGGCCACTTTCCCAGTAGGTAGGACAGTAGTCCCTAGCATTCATCTCACTTACTAGGGAACCCTTGTATCAAATTCAGATACCGCCCATCTACTATCCAAACGGGCAGTTTATAGATGAAACCATTTAAAGGAAATGCAGTTTAAAAAAGAATTCAAAAGGTGTAAAAAATAAAACAAGAGCAAAATTGAAAAGACAATTTAAAAAACCATGAGAGCAGCCTCAAGCCATCAGCCAACCCCAGGGTTGTGTGCCACTCTTGGATCCCCATGCCATTTGGCAAAGCCGGGTTTTCACGTTCTTCCAGAAAGCTGAAATAGTGGGAGCCAATTTTACCTCCGAGGGCAAGATATTCTATAGGATGAGAACAACAGCCAAGAAGGCACTTTTCCTAGCTCCCATCAATCAACATTCTTTAACAAAAGGGGTCTGTAACATAACACTCCCTGCCTGACCGGTGGGACAGGTCAGTTGTAACTGGGACAAGATGGTTTCTCGGGTATATTTTTTTTTATTGGATACATCTTTATTGATTAAATTATGGAAGGATCTGAGGGCAGTCTTTTTACTGAAATCCAGTAAATCATCTAGGACATAAGTATCTTACACATTTTTTCCTCTTTTTGTATTCAAAAGAAATATCTGGCAGAGAAACAGGGATGCCTGCTGAAGTTTTTTGGTGACTTGGAAGATCATACTTGTCGAGAAGACCTCCATGCTGTTTTTTCAAATCATGGTGAAATCAAGTGGATAGACTTTGTCAGGGGTGCAAAAGAGGTCAGAAGGGTTACTCTGATATTTCTAAATGATGAAATGTTAAGCAGATAGGTGGCACTCTGTTTTCAGGGCTAAATATGCATAATTTGAAGCAAGGACTATTGATTCTTTTACTATTCTTGTTCATCTCCCTTGAATTTACTGGTAGAACATGTGTTAATGGAAAAAATCTTAATGGAAAAAAACTTGATAGATTTTTCAACTATTCACTAGAGAAGTAATTCCCAGTAACACTGCAGAACACAAATGACTTTCTTGTTTGCTAAGCAATGATGGCCTTGAAAATTCTAAATCCTAGATAAGTTGCTCACTGCAACAATTTGTTCCCTGCCAATATATTCCTTGATGCCTAATTTCTTTTTGTAGTCAGAGAGGCAAGTATCTCAAGGATAAGGGAGAAATGTGCAGATTATGTGTTGCTTTCTGCAGCGTCTGCTTTCTGCTTTTGTCAAAGAATATCCTAAGACAGTTATCTGTCCCCCAAATGAGTTATATAAATATTCAGTTCTGTTGAGTAAAACGAAGCTTATAGAAAACTTAATTCGCAGCCACTGTTGCTTCAAGCTGTAAATCTCTAGGATAGTGATGGCTAAACTTTTCCAGACTGAGTGCCCAAAGCACGCCGAACCCCCAAAATGCAATGCACGTGCCCCCCGCATGTGCGCACGGCCCTTTGCGTGCGCCCCCCGCACATGCGCGCCAGAGATTCGAAGACCAGTTGGCCAGCGGGAGGCACACACACATGCGCAGCAGAGCTGAGCTAGGCCGACAGCTCGCATGCCCACAGGGTGCTGCGTACCACTTCTGGCACACGTGCCATAGGTTTGCCATCACGGCTCTAGGAAGATACTATTTTCTGGCTGATGGTTGGAAGCAGCCAAATAGGGGTTCAGAACTATCCTATTGCCCAGGAAATTGTCAATTGCAAATATCCTATTGTAAGCATGAAAATGGCTGGATGGTGCCTGCAGTGATTCAAATTATATTTCTGTATACAGGGTATCATCCTGTTCAAGAGCAGTGCCAAAGGTGCGCTGGATAAAGCCAAAGAAGCAAATAATGGGAAATTACAGTTGCGCGAGAAAGATGTCACGTGGGAAGTGCTTGAAGGAGATGTGGCCAAAGAAGCACTGAAGAAAATCATGGAGAGCCAGCAGGAGCTGTTAAACAAAAAAAGAGGAAAAGGTGATTTGTTCCTTTAAGGCATTTACTTATCATTTAATCTTTCCTGGAAGTTATACTTAAATTGTTGAAATGGACTGTTCTCTTCTGAGAGGAGTTCTGATCTAGTGAGCCCATCTGCTTGTGTTAGAAAGGAGGCTCCATTTGTCTTCAGTGGCTCTGGAAAGGACCAGATTTATACGCATACAGGACAAGCCACGAGAGCAGCCTGTCCACAGTGGTGACAAGGAAAGGAAGGAGAGTCCTCAGCCCCTGTTATTGGGCTGAGGGAAAAATTGGTAAATGCAATGATCTAAGCTCTATAGCCCAGCCAAAGGCCTTGCTTTTGAGTAGCCTATGGCTTTCTGACATTGAAGGAGGTAATCCTTGACCAACAAACCAATTTTTAAATACTATATCAAGACATTAAAAAGCCTCTGGTTGGCTTTTGGTTTTAAATACCTCTTCTCTTCAAAAATGGATAAACATTTCAGATACAGCCTTCTGGTGATATCATCACTTGGCTCTTAGAGTATAATTTTTTTTCTTAAAAATAACCTCTGGCCAAAAGATGTAGAACATCAAATTCTTGGTAATAGCCTCATTCAGGAAAGAACTGCAGACTTTCTTTCATATATTAGATAATTAGGACAACTAATTCACATTTTTTTAAAAGAGCAGCCTAGCCCACAGCAGATTCTTTGTGGTACTACAGGGGGAAGAAATGGATTTGTGGCTTGCCACTAATTCTGTACTGGGACCCATATCTGCGTTTTTGTATATTGTATGCTCCAATCATTGAAAATTGGTAGTTTCTTTACCAACGAAAGCTTTTTCATTACAGAGACATCCCCTTTTGGGTTTGTGAGTCTGTTTGGATTTGTTCAAGTTGTACATTTTCATCTTTCAAGGTTCCTTCCATTTTTAGATACATTGTTGATCCAAGCATGTTCTTCAGTTGACCCAACAAAGATCTTGGAACGATTATTACTTACAGCTAGGCCTCAGGATTTTTCCTACTAAAATGTGACTGTAACCACTTCCCTTGTGGTTTCTAGAAAAGTCTTTTGTTACCAGTCCATGATAGCAAGCACACATTTGATCAAAATATAAACTTCTGTTTTCACACATCACCCAGAAAGTGGGGTTTTCCTATAAAACCTCTTCTATAAATCTCAGAATTGTTTAGTGGTTTCAAGAAAAGGAAAAAGAAGCCATGGGTACACTCACATCAACAGGTCCACTGAACTGCCATAGTCCTGCCTCCCCCCAGCCATTGTTTTTTTTAGGGAATAAAGTAAATATGAATCATTGACTAATGTCTTAGATATCAGTAATCTTAATAGCTCTACATTGGTTTAGATGATATCAGATCTCAAAAATTATCTATAAATCAAATAAATATAAATCATATTTAAATTATAAATCATATAAATCATAAATTATAAATCATATAAATTAAATAAAAAAAATTATCTAGCTGCTAATGATCAAAGCATAGTTCCTTTCTAACAGAGTAGCCTTGCTGATGCAAAGTTTCCAGGACTTTTAAAAAGTTCTACTAGCAAATATCCTTACCTGCATAGTGCAGTCTTGCATAGATCTATGGAAGGGTAATCACGGGATGGAAGGCATCAAAAGCACTCAAACGTCCTTAAGCTTTGGTTTATGTCAAAAACTGAAGTAAAATACTTTTTTTAAAAGCAGGCACTCGCCCTTTTTCCTAGTTGGCTTTCCTCCACTCCTTTAAGGTAACATAACTGTACTATTTAGTCTTCTAAATCCTCTCCTCCTTACAAACTTAATCTCTTTTAAAACCACTTTGTTGGTAGAATGCCTGGAGAAGAACAGTATACGCTGGAGCAGATTTTGTAAAATTACTTCGTTGATAATCCCAGTATCTTGCTAATAGTGCCTTGTATTTCACCAGCTGGAACAATTAGAAATATACAAATCTTAAGAGGAAAAATTCTGTAACTCATGCCAGATAGTGCACACTCTTCATTGCCATAACATAGGAAAACATGTTTAATATCTTCTTAATATCTATTTATTGCTATCAGAGCAGCAGCTATCTCAGTAGTCAAACAAATGAACTGGTTATTAGAAGAGTCATTGTATTCACTAGGAACTGTACACTAGAGAAGAGCTTCCATTCATCTTAGATAATGCACAAAAGGAAAACAAATGAGAGTCAACCTGTTTGGGTTATCTCCATACACCAGGTCACCTACAGTAATAAGCTGTAGTTCACAGAAAGCATCAGTGTTCCTTTATTATTCATGTATAACTGGAAATCACTAAATCTTCTTTCCATTGTGCACTATGAGCACTCCTTTGGATATAAGAGGGACTAAGGGATTACTCTTTACATTTAGCTAACACGGATACTGGCTGTATTGGCCGGAAATTATGGAAACAGTAGTTCTACCTGTGGTCCAAATTGAGGAGGGCTATTTTATATGATTGCCTTCCCTCTTACTGTGAGGAATAAATTTCTAAAGTGTGATGATCTTAATTCTGTACATACCCTTTTTCGCCAGGTCGCAAAGGCAAAGGCAAAGGTGGCAAGGGAGCACAAGACACACAAGACAAAAAAGTGAAATTCCAAGGCAAGAAAACAAAATTTGAAAGTGAAGATGAAGAGGAGGGTGAAGATGCAAATACCACAGGTGACTTGTCTTTGTGGAACAAGATACCAAAACGTATAGGTTATGATGGTGTGCTATTAAGTTATTGTCAAAGCTTCTGTGTTAATCTTTGTTAGCTGTTTGGAACTTTGCTCCCCAAAACAGAGTTGTGTAGGCTGTTGGAAATTTGCCAGCTAAAAGAGTTTGTAATATTCAGAACCATTATTTTAGGTCTGCAGCATTCTTTTTGGAGACTACACATTCTGCATAAATGATGAATCAGACTGGAAAGCTGAGTTTCACATCCATGGGTTGCATAGCATGAGATTGGAATGTCTATTCCTTAGTGGTTCTCTCAAATTTGTTAATGTAAGCAGTTTTGTAATCTGTTCTGAGAAAGAGACCAAATTAAATGACTATGGTGTCATTTAATATATAATACAATACCCTGAAAGGGCTCGCAATCTGGGAGTCCTCCTGGATAGACAGCTGTCTTTGGAGGAACATCTGACGGCTGTTACCAGGGGGACCTTTTATCAGGTTCGCCTGATTCGCCAGTTGCGGCCCTTTCTTGATCGGGATTCCCTGTGCACAGTCACTCACGCCCTCGTCACCTCTCGCCTTGACTACTGTAACGCTCTCTACATGGGGCTCCCCTTGAAGAGCACCCGGAGGCTCCAGCTGGTCCAGAATGCAGCAGCGCGGGTAGTGATGGGAGCAACATGGCGCTCCCATGTAACACCACTCCTGCGCGAGCTGCACTGGCTCCCGGTGGTCTTCCGGGTGCGCTTCAAGGTGTTGGTTATCACCTTTAAAACGCTCCATGGCATAGGGCCTAGCTATCTCCGAGACCGCCTGCTGCTACCGATGACCTCCCATCGACCCGTGCGCTCCCACAGAGAGGGCCTCCTCAGGGTGCCATCAGCCAAACAATGTAGGCTGGTGGCCCCCAGGGGGAGGGCTTTCTCTGTGGGGGCTCCCACCCTCTGGAATCAGTTGCCCCCGGAGATAAGAAGAATCCAGGACCTCAATGCCTTCCGTCGTTCCCTGAAAACCTATCTTTTTCAGCAAGCCGGGTTGGCTTAAGAAGAAATTTTTAAAATTTTTAAATTCTTTTAATTAGTCTGCGATTTTTAATTTTTTGGGCCAAATTTTATATATATTTTTAAATGTTTTAATATTTGTATTCTATGTTTTTTATCTTGGCTGTACACCGCCCTGAGTCCTCAGGGAGAAGGGCGGTATATAAATTCGAAATTAAATTAAATTAAATTAAATAAATTAAATCAATCAGCTTACTATGACTTGACTTATTTACTGTAGGTCTGATTGTGATTGTTGTAGCCCACCATGACTGAAATCTCAATTTTACAGGGTCAGCAAGTCCCAAGAAAAGACCACTTGAAGAAGACAAGCAAGAAGAGCCAGCTGCCAAACAGCTAAAAACAGAAAATGGTGCTGGAATTCAGTTGTAATACTTCAAAAACCATTTAATGCAATTTTTATTATTTTAATACAGTTTTAAGTCATTCCACCATCCATCTTTTTTCCCCCACAAGAGAATCTGATAAAATCTACTTTGATGTCTACCTGTAAGACAAAGAAGAAAATTACATTTTGAGATTCTTTCTTGGAATAGTGCCTGATTTAACATGCAGTTTTAAAAAAATATCTGATGAGCCTATAATTAGGCTGAAAGAAAAGGCTGAAGAATCAGAACTGTATCCTAATATCTGTTATGTACAAAACTTTTATTGAGTAGTGTATAACAAATATCAGTATCTTGTGTATTCAAATTTTGTGAATCTTTGTGTTCAGTTACAGATGTATCAAATTGTATTGCTACCTTTAGTTTATTGGAAGAAAAAAAAATCTATAAATAAAATAAAGCAACTATGTAGAGTTACCATGAGCACTTAACTCCAATTTTATACTTGTCTTCAGTGTTGCAATAGAATTTTCTCAAAATATAATACTTTTCTTTGTATGACAATGACATAAAGTGTCGACTCCAATAAACAGATGTTGCTTTAGGTTTTAGTGCAGAGGTGTCTAAATATAGCTTCTGCTCTTCATATAGCAAAATCCAATATAGATTACATTATGTGATATAGGAACAAGGGAATTGATCTAGTAAAGCCAATCATGAATACACCCTGCCCATAACAACTTTTATTTCAGAGACCCTAAAAATAGTATTGTAATGTATTATGAACAAAAGATGTCCATCGATTCTATGCTTCTCTACATGTGAAAAATCTCATTTAGTTTTAATTTCTAACGTGCACCCTCCACAAGTAAATGTGCTAATTTGAGAGTTTATTATAATTGTGATCCATCTTCTTGGATTTGTGGGCTGAACTTGTCTTAACCAAATAGCTAGATCCATATTATTCCTGTTCTTCCCAACTACGCTACTTGTGATAGACAAAAAGCAAATTAAAACAGAACAGATATAGGATGCTTCCTATCTTGTAGATACTCTTCCTGGTACCACTGTGGAGGACTCTAGAAATACTATATTTTGTTTTGCTTGTTCACTGTTGTTAGCTAAATAGTTAATAGTGACTTGAGAATGCAGGTAGAATGGAATGTGTGTGCTAAACAGAAAGATTGCATAGGCCTTTCAATCTGAAGGCAAAATGAATTTGGGGTTTGTACAGATGCTCAGTTTATACTTGTCTGCAAATGCTTTAATATGTAGATTTTCCTATGATTACACAGTTGCTTGGCACAAGATCCCAAGTTTGACTTAAGGAGTTTTAGGCATGGGCTAAATGTGTCTTCCTGCACACTCCAAAGCATCTTTTTTACTTTATGCACCGGTACTAAAATCCTGCACAGCCCCAAACACAGAATTTTACACTCTTATTAATGTGCACTGGGGTTTGGTACTTAAATCAGTAATACCATATTCTTTCAAGGTTGAATGCCTATGCAAATAAAACATAATACTGCATTCTGATAATTCTGCTACCCATCTGGATCGGCAGTGATTTTGCAACAGGGAAATCTGCATGATTCTCCTAGCATTTGTTATTATGCACCCCAGCTTTGCATTCCTTTTACGAGGTTAATATTGTTGGTTTTATCTTCTTCTCTGACAGCATCAATCTTTTCTGAGTAGGGATTCTCACTTGTAAGTCTTCCTTATTTATCATACAACACATCAACTTGTCACTGAAAGATTAGGAGCCACATCATTTGATTGCATCAGTAATCCTTTGAAGAGCAAGAGAAGAATGATTTGGTGTATGTAGTAAAACAGGTTCCATATTGTTGACTAGGATAAGGCTCTAGAAATTAAATAGTGTGTTTCTTCTCCCTTTTGTTTAGATCTTCAATTTTGTTTTTGCTACAAGGTTATATGTATATAGAGCAGCGGTGAAATCCATTTACCTTTGCTACTGGTTCGGGAACGGGAGTGCGCTATGCGCATGCATGCCTCTTCTGCACATGCACAGAACCTTCTGCACATGCACAGATGGTTAAAAAAAAGGGACATAATGATGTTGTGGGCGGGTGGGCGGAGGCTGGTGCTACCGGTTCGGCAAACCGGATAGAACGGGGGGGGGGGGGATTTCACCGCTGATATAGAGACATAGTTCAAACTGAAACATTTTTGTCTATGATCATTAGCATACAGCTCTGTTATTTAGCAAAAAATTAATAGGTTTACTCTGAATTAAAAGTGGCCTAATACTTACTGATTTTTTCTTGTGGAATTTATATGATGCTGGTAGGTCATATCTCAGTTCTAAAAGTGAATTAAAAAGAATATAAGCTGTAATGGAAAATCAAATATATTTGAGAATTGATGAAATATATTAGCTGGAAACAATACATGCATGTATCATCTGAATATCTGACACTGGGTTATTGGACATGCTTATGATTACATAAAACTATCTTGTGTCTGATTGAGTAGCAACAGTTTAATTAGATCAACTTCTATAATGCAAATACTACCTATATTTAAGATACCATTATAAAATTATTTTCACAATAGTTTTGGATCTGCATATTTTCAAAAGTACAAAGGAAACAACTGTGAAACAATAGAATAAAATGATTAAAAGTAAATAAAACATGTTTTATCATCTATTTAAGACAGCTTTTATAAAGGTATTTGGTATCCTATATAAAGATAGTCTTAATATTTAAATGGGAACTTTGTGTGCCTTTAAACTGAATTTAACAATAATAACTTGTTCTTACCTGCTACAACTTCCATTCCTATATTCCATTCATCTGCTTTTTTCTGAATATGCTGAGCATGGAAGGAATGCAAGATATTAGAGGTTCTCTTGATTTTGATCTCCCTCCCTCTCTCTCTCTCTCCACTGAAAACTAAACTTCTACATTATGCACAAACTGTAGAGTGTTATAAAAAGTTTAATTGTAATATATCTTGAATATGCTGTTAATAAAATGTCTTAGGCTATTCCAGGAAACCTGATTTCAGCATCTTATGATTCTAGAACAGCCAAAATTTCTAATCTTGCGGTTTCATACAAGGATGCGTATTAGGACAAACTTTAGACCTACTTGTCGAGTTGATGTTTTGTGTAAGGAATACACAGCTATTCTTGCCATTTGCACAGCTGTCTTGAGAAAAGCCATATCCATACCTATAAAAATAAAAAAAGACTTTTAAGCCTCTTACTCAGTCACACTTAGTTGTTATTTCTCCTGAATTTCTAATATCTCAGTAGCCTGGAGCAATATCACCTACAGAAATAAAGTTGTCTTGTTGGTGTTAAGAAAAGCTTGATAATACAGTTAACACTGTATATTATCTAGCTTGGAGAATACACATTTTTATTTCAATACTAAGTGCCTAATTGATTTAAGTACTACAGTGACTTGCAACCACAACTGAGGCCAAAATTGTGAAGTGAGTTTTCCCCATTTTACGTGAATCACTGCAATTCTTAAGTTAGTAACATGGCTATTAAGTGAATCTGGCTTCCCGATTGATTTTGCTTGACAAGGTTTCAAAAGGTGATCATATGGCCACAGGACACTGCAACCATCATAAATATGAATCAGTTGCCAAGTGTTTGAATTCTAATCACGTGATCCTGGGGATGCTGCAACAGTCGTAAGTGAAAAACTCTCATAAGTCACTTTTTTTCAGTGTTGAACTTCAAAGAGTCACTAAATGAACTGTTGTATATGGAGTACTACCTGTATTTAATATTCAGTACTTCCCCTATTCTCAACAGACAGCAAATTGAATTTTATTAAACATTCCTGATTAGTACATATGTTTTAATGTTTAATCAGTTTAAACAATTCAGCTGTTACGTAACCATCTGTGTTTAGGTATATTGCATCAACTATTTCTTATATTGAATTAAAGTTCTAACATCAAGAGATAAGGGTTTGATTTCTGTCAGATATTTTTGATTAACTCACAAATAAATGTACTTAATAAACACATAATTGGTTAAATAATTATCTAGTATGTGCTAAAATATCAAATGCCTTAAATATAGAATGGAATGCACAGTCCTAAAATTTGTCAGACTGGGAAACAGATACTTCTGTTCAATTTTTTTCAATAAAAGTTCCAGTAAAATCATATTCTTATATGAGAAATGTCTTGCAATTGCAGGATTTGAAAAATCATGAATTGAATATTACCATGTAATTTAAGAAAATCTGTTCTGTAATGGTAGAAATGTGTTTATAAAATGGAAGCTATTTTAAAGTTATACTTGTTTTAAGACAGATAAAAGTAGGGACATAAAGGAATTGAATTTATGGATGATTGGTGGAACACAGTCTAAAAAAAATTATAGGGATAAGATATAAATTAACCTTGCTTACTATGAACAACAGAATGTAACAAATTCAGCACAAAGGTTTTAAGGTAGGGATGAAGAATGTTTATATTATGTCTGAGGTGAAAGACATCAATGGCAGCTAAGAGAAAAGGAAGTATTGGTTCACTGTGGCAGTATAGAAATGCTGTAAAATAAATAAAATTAGATAGCTTTTTCAGGAAGTTCATTCCCATTCAAGGAAAAAATGGCTAACCTTTATTGTGCTTAGTTCCAAAAGGAGGATTCATAATAACTGTATCAAATGTTTTGGACATTTTATTAGGCAAAGAACATACATTGCACTGAACCATGTCAACATTTGTAAGGTCAAATTCTTCAGCATTCCTATTAAATACTTCCAGTGCATTGGCATCTATATCAAATCCTATACATAACCTGGGAAAAATAAAAAGAGAA
Organism: Pituophis catenifer annectens; assembly: GCF_029215685.1. Taxonomy (NCBI): domain Eukaryota; kingdom Metazoa; phylum Chordata; class Lepidosauria; order Squamata; family Colubridae; genus Pituophis; species Pituophis catenifer. The sequence goes on along the minus strand of NW_027256881.1, from coordinate 197,951,855 downwards.
TTATAGCAGCACATATTACTTTTAAAACATGTCAACTCTTACCATTAAACATCCATTTTAAGATTAATTTTAATAGTCTTGTGATTTTGGTTTTTTTTTTTTGTTAATGAAAAAATGAACTATTAGATTTCTAAATGTCAGTTATATAAATTTTGAACAACTAGTCAATGTGATTTCATCTTTGATTTTTCATGTGATGCTATCACATGAGTATGAGTAACTAAATTGCACTGTTAATTAGAATGTATCTAATCTGTATTTATAGTACAGGTAGTCCTTGATTTATGATCAATATTATACTTGTAATTAATTGAAGTCATTAAGTGTGATATCAGTGTGAAGTGTGAAATCAGGCACAGGCATGTGACTGTGCCTGATTTCAGAGTCTTCAGTTGTTAAGCAAATGCCACTGGTTTATTCAATGGGCATTTTTTTTGCCAAAACCCAGAAGTACATATCAGAAAACAGCAAAAACTACCAAAAATTGCAGTTGTGAGACTGTGGCATGGTGCAAATGACTCTCAATGCAATCCAGTTGTCAAGCACCTAAAATATGATTTGATCCAGATGTATGTTTGTATATGGCCATCAGAACTCTGGAACTACCGGTAGGTTGTAAGTAGTTCAGGGAGATTTGTCCTAACTTTGAATGGTCACTAAGTGACGAGTTGTTAAACATGGACTCCCTGTAGTTGAATTGAATGGAAAAGATCCAATTTGACCACTATAACCACATAGCTTTTCTTGGTGGTAATGTAGTAGTGGCTTGTCATTACCTTTGCTTTATTCGAGGATGGTTTTTTTTAACTTCGTAGTTTAGTTTACAGCCCAGGGATTTCCTAGTAATCTGATTCTGATTAGCTTTACTCATGGTTCATTAAAAACATGCAACAATCACTTTCTAAAGCTACCAGTACCATTTAGATGGACTTATTTAGAGATGACATGGCTCCTTGTTTTGACATTCTTTGTTTTGAAGTACCTCTGGTTTTCATCCTTCCTCATTAGTTTAATATTAAAAAAGCAATAAGAAAATGAGATTTCTTACCCTGCTCCCAACATGGCACTTCCAATGCTCAGTATGCCACAACCACATCCAAGATCTGCCACAATCTTGTTTTCAATATCATCAAATGTATTATGAATTGTATAAAGCATACATGCTGGAGAATAGACACATAGGTAACAGGTTCAGAGCAAATGCAAACTATACTAAACAAATGTGTGAATAAAAGCCATCTGATTTATTTCTTCATTCAAGCAACATTTTATTTTATTCATCCATAAATTAATATATCAGCAAACTTTATAACAGTAATGTAGTATAACACCTAAGATGGCTACAATATGTCTAAAAGGCAAATAAAAACAAACTCAAGTGGCTCACACAAGTGAAATGCCAAGGCTTCCAAGGAAAAACCCTCCTTAAATTTAAAAATCTAGATTGAGAACAATGTTTGTTACTCCACTGAGCTCACCTTATAATTTTTTACCCAAGTACTGATTTTTACAGGTAGATAAAGTATAGGAGAGAATCTAATCAAGAACTTAACAAATAAACTTAATAGGCATTCATTGTATAGGAGACTTTATCACTTAAACTTTAACAGAATATTAAATTCCCAACTTCTAAGATTCTTGGAATAAAACAATCAGCATTATTATATTACATAAAGAACATAATTTAATGATAACATTTAAAGTTAGCTGTTAGAATATGTATAGTAGACCAACACTATATACATGACAGAGAAGAGTAAAATTTACCTGCAATATGTGGCGGAGTCGGATATTGTTCAAGCAGGAGTTTTGGATTCTCAAAGACATCAACTTGTTGCAAACAACTCTCAAGTTCTTTAAGTTTTAACTTTTTCATACTTAGGATTTGATATTTATAATCAGTTACATAATGGGAAAGAATGAATATATACACACAAATATTAATGGTTGTTTCCTAGTCTGTTTTACTTTACTTTGTAATAATCTCAATAAAAATGTTTTTTAAAAAAGCTTAAAAAAACATTTTAAAATACAAGAAAACTCAAAATTTATTCATATGTATATTTCATAATTCTTTAAAAAAAACCCATCTCCCTTGGATGACAAAATGGTATCCAACAAATAAACTAGTTCATATTACAACAGACTAATCATCTGGATTTGCATTTCATTATGCTATAAATTATGCTCCACAAACCATAATGGCTGTATTAATACAACACACTAAATTAAAAATATACTAAACAAGGGAGTATTTTAAAATGTGAAACCAGACGGGGGGAAAAATCTGTTAATTTTTATGCTCAAAATTAAGTGTTGCTTAATTTTAAACATCGCAGAAAGACAGATGACAAATTCAATAAATAAAAATAAAATAAATAAAAAATGGAAGAACTATCTAATAGAATAGTTAGGAAAATTTAAAATGTTCCAAAGTAAAGACCTTACATTCTTTCAGATGGGCATGGATGGGAAAAATTGGGGGAAGGAGGTAGCTACAACTTCATACTTCTGAGTTTATAAACTGAAGTTAATTCTGGGAAGGATTATTGTATCCACCAAGTCTCTTTCCAGTCGAGCGTAGACTCCAAGTGTCTTAATGGATATAAGCAAATAATTTCCTGTTTGTTTTTTCCCCGAGTTTCCATTAATTCTGGAATAAATTTGCTGAACATCCTTATACATGAGGAAAACGAAATTAACTGTTTTATCTGTTTATCCAAATAGAGAAATTATTTATACAAATAATCGCAAAATCTCCTCGAACCTCCACCTCCTAGAAACATAGAAAACGCTTTTACCTCTCTACCCTTTTCTCAGCGATCACGTATTTCCGCTTTGTGCAGGAACTTAAGCCATCCCCCAAACAAAGGAAACAAAGTTCCGTGCCTTCAGTTCCTATCCAGAAATCAGAGCACAGGGAACCTTTTTCCCAGGTCCTTTACTCTGGGAAATCCTAGATGGGATCTCAATTTGGACACGTCTATCCGGGAGGAAAAAAAAGTTTTAAAGTAAAGAAGTTCGGTTTAGGTGGATTGTTATGTAATGCTATTATCCTTTATTTCCCCCGGACTTTTAAAGAAATAAATCAGGCAACGCGCAGCAGTACGGTTTTACTTACACACAAATGCACAGTTAACAGACTAACAAGAGTTGGAAAGGATCTTGTAGGTCAAATAGTCCAACTTCCCCCCCACCCAAGCAGGAGACCACATAGTACACCGTTTCTGACCATTCAGTATACCATAAGGGGGTGAATACTTTCCATGCTCTCACAGGTTTGATTCGATTCTGCTCGGTTCGATCAGTCTCAATCCCTAGAAAAATGCTTCAATTTAAATGTGAGTCATCTGCATACGATTATGCTCGTAAACTTATCTAAACACCAAACAATATTGAACCTGCGGTAACTGCTGTTCTAGGGTTTTTAACGCCTTCTGTGTCATGTCATTTTCGACTCCTAGCGATCACACAGACGAACGCCTTAAGCAACTGTTTATTTTTCACGGTTGCCGTTTGCCCTAAGATTATCCATTTTATTTCCTGCTCACCTCATCAAGGCTTGTCTTGCATGTCCACATTCTTTTGGCTTTCACTGTACGTTTTATGCACACGGCATAATCGTCTGGGGGGAAAAAAAAGCCTTGCTCTGCAGGTATGTAATAGGCGGCTTTCTCTACCTTCGCTAGAAATGGATGGCACTTGTTCCTTTGGCACGGAGAGTTTCCGATCGGAAAGGTTGTTACACTAAAGTGCCTGCTAGTTGACCGTTTAGCAACAGCTTGCTATGTAAGAAGACTGGGGAAGTGCCCTGCTTCATCCCTAAGAGCTTCTGGTCCTGCTTCCTTTAAGTTTCCACCCAGTCATAATCAATGCCTAACAGGATCGCGTTCATTAAAGGAAGGTGGGCAGAAGAACTTGGTGACCGTGAGAAAAGTGCCGCTCGAGGTCCTGCGCATGGAGTGCGTGCGCGTATGCGTGCGAACCCAGCGCCCCTTTCCTCGTGGATTAAAATCTGCTCAGGGGCAAGTTCATTCCTTGAAACAAGCACGCGGGGATTGCAGCTCGCGGTTTCCCCGAATCTCTGTGATGACATCTTCTCTTCCGTTTGCCGGATCTTTTGTTAAATACAGCACTTTCTCCCTCCCGTAATTCTTAAAATGGTTTCTCCGTAATAAAAGTTACAGCTACTGCTGCTCTCAGTTTAAATCTCTTGAAGATGAACATTTATCAGGCGTCAGCATTTTCCCGCAGGAAGAATTAGGAGATTAAAAAAAAAATACTTATTGTCAGTTTTTGCCCCCCCACCATCAGTAGTGCCCCTTTCCTCAATGAAAACCTAGAACAAAGAATCATAAGGATGGAAGGGATCTCAAGAATTCTTCTATACTAGTCCTTATACCACATATGTGGGTTTTTTTTCCGAATAGAATAGAATAGAATAGAATAGAATAGAATAGAATAGAATAGAATAGAATAGAATAGAATAGAATAGAATAGAATAGAATTTTTTATTGGCCAAGAGTGATTGGACACACAAGGAATTTGTCTTGGTGCATATGCTCTCAGTGTACATAAAAAGAAAAGATACCTTCGTCAAGAATCATAAGGTACAACACTTAATGATAGTCATAGGGTACAAATAAGCAATTAAGAAACAATATCAATATAAATAGTAAGGATACAAGCAACAAAATTAATCATACAGTCATAAGTGGAAGGAGATGGTGGTGGGAACGATGAGAAAATTAATAGTAGTGCAGACTTAGTAAATAGTTTGAGTGTTGAGGGAATTATTTGTTTAGCAGAGTGATGGCATGACTTTCACTGTGAGTTGCATTGAGTTGGGGGGGGGGATGCCAGAAGGGAGGCTCAGCCAATCTCATTATACACATGTTGTACTCTGACAATAAAGGTTTGAACTGAACTGAATTGTGCATGCATAATTTTGTTTATTTATTCATCTTGTCATGCTTATGTTTAAATTAGAGGTGGAGAGACCCTTTGAGAGCTGTAGGCAACATCCTTTCATTTTAATGTACGCCGATCAGCCGTACATTCAAAGGGACAACACAGTTATTCTAAGTTCTAAAGTCTATTCCAGCCGAAGGGCCACCCGATCCACTTTGGAAAACATCCCAAGGATGGAGCACCCACTACTTTCCAAACGGCTCTTCCAGCTGACCCGCTGGGGAATGAGGGTCCCGTCAAACCGAGACAAAAACGGGCAGCGTTTATTATCAGCACGGCCGCCTCTCTCTCTCTCTTCACCCGGGGAAGAGAGAAGGGGGCGTCGGGAAGGTCTCGACTCTCGGGCGGGCAAAGCAATGAGGGAAGCCGGCAGGCGAGACCGCCCAGCGCTGTGGCAGAAGGTGGAGAGGCAGAGAGAGAGAGCGAGAGAGAGAGAGTACTGTAGGCGGCCGGGGTGCTGACTTTCCCGGCTATCGCGAGAGGCGCCGCTAGGAGGGAAGGGAGGGGAAAGGCGAGAGGGAGGCAGGTGAGGGGAGAAGCGCAGCCAGAGTCTGAGGAGGGTTTGCGCCGCCCGCAGCGGCTGCCTCGGTTGGAGCGACGTCCTCGGCCGCCCTCATGGCGGGTGCGGGAGCTGGAGGGGGCGCCCAGGAGAAGCGGGCCACGGCGGTGCGTCTGAAAGCGGCCCTCGGCGCCGCCGTCGCCGCCGAGGAGAGCGAGGCTGCCGGAGAACTCCAAGCGCTTCTGGAGCGGGTCTTGGGTCCCCTGACGGGCAGCGACGACGCCGAGGCGGTGTCCGAAGCGCTGGGGTGGTGCCGCTGTTTGCTGGCGGGAGGCGAGCCTTGGGACAGCTTCGTGCAGGCGGTGAGGGCCTACGACCCGGCTACGCTCTGCGGCCTGGTGTGGACGGCCAACTTCGTGGCCTACCGCTGCCGGACTTGTGGCATCTCGCCTTGCATGAGCCTCTGCGCCGAGTGCTTTCACCAGGGCGAGCACGCCGGACACGACTACAACATGTTCCGCAGCCAAGCGGGGGGAGCCTGCGACTGCGGCGACGGCAACGTAATGCGGGAAGCCGGGTGAGTATCGCGAGTGGAAACGTCTCTTACCCATCCCCCCCCTCCGCAGCTTGCGAGTGGGAGGATCCCGAGGGGGCTCCAACCCCAGTGTGGGGTTTAGAAGAGCCCCGAATGCCCCCCTTTCTCCCTCTCCCCCTCTTTCTCCCAAGTTTTCTTTGAAGGAAGCACACGTGCAAAATAAATAAATAAATAAATAAATAAATAAATAAATAAATAAAAACAACAATCACAAAACATACATACATACATACATACATACATACAATTAGGGCACTTGGTACCATGTCCAAGAATTTCACAAAACACTTCAAGAAACTGCAGCTTCCTGCAATAACACCAGCGGAACTGCAAAAAACTGCACTACTCGGAGCATCTTATATTTTAAGAAGGTACTTGGTTGATACCTAGGACAGCTGGCAGCAACCCCCATATCAACCATTAGCACCAGTCAATGGTATTCGTGACACATTTTTAAATGTCCAGTTGACTGAGTTTCATTTTTAATGAATAAAAGGGAATAACAATAATATAACTGTGTATGACAGGGCTGTGATCCGGAGGAACAGGTGGATGGAAGCTCACTATAGAAGTAGCTACCTAGCCTGAAGTATCATCCTATTTCATTGGGAGTGTAGTAACTCATCTTTGTGGGTGTCTGCTTTTAGGATCCGTACTCCTAGTAGATAAGACACGGTACTTTTGTGCCCATCTAGTATAGGTAGACTTCAATGGAGCCCAAAATTTCCATTGCTAAGTGAAACATTTGTTAAGTGAATTTTGCTTCCATTTTACGACCTTTCTTGTCACAGTTGTTAGGTGAATCACTGCAGTTGTTAAATTAGTAACACGGTTGTTAAGTGTATCTGGTTTTCCCATTAACTTTGCTTGTCAGAAGGTCACAATGACCCGGGGACACTACAATGGTCATAAATGTAAGTCAGTTCCCAAGTGTCTGAATTTTGATCACATGACCATGGGGATGTTGCAACAGTTTGCAAATGTGAAAAACAGTCATAAGTCACTTTGTTCAGTGCGGTTGTAACTTTGAAAGGTCACTAAGTGAACTATTGTAAGTCGAGGATTACCTGTACTTTTGTGTCCATCTTGCAGTACATCATAGGTACTGCTTCCAAAATGTATGTAGAATCTGATATATTGTGATATAAATTTTTGTGGGCACAATGAAGCGGGTTTAGAAGCCATAATAAATGTATTTGTCTTTAAAGGAAACCTAACTCTTACATTTGTTGCAAAAACTGACTCTTACATTTGTTCCACAAGCTACATTAGTTTGTGAGTTACAATCCTTACTTCAGCAAGGAGTCCTAAATTATTCTTAGAAAATATTAGTTCTTGGACATGGAAGTTAGGTACCAATATTTCTGCCAGCCAAATTCAAACTCTTGGGACATTTTTCTTGGCCCCTGGAGGCCTATAAGATTTTGCTGTTAAAAGTCTGATAGGGTAAACATGATAGAAGGCAGAATAATGTGACTCCATATTTCCTGATTTGTGCCTTTATGTATGAGATTGCAAAATATACTATTAATTAAAGATACAGTTCTCTTCTTTTACTTCTTTTTATTCTGTGTTTTTCCTGAAGTTAAAAACATTGGCTGGACTGACTACACCATGCCAGTGTATTCATGGTTCTGTATAATATATAAAACCAGAAAATTGTAGGGTTAAATATCTTATGTGAATTCGTTCAGTAGTATCCTCCTTGCTAGCTACAGGTCAGCAAGTTGTAGAAGTTTCCATATAGTTTTCTATGTTTTCCCAAAAATGCCCATGACTATATACTATATACCCCATATACTCTTAACACTGGTAGAAATTATGTCTTTAGCCTTTCCATATGAATGTTTATATTATTAGGAGGCTTTATAAAGTTGTCAATAGAAGGTCCGTGCTAGGGCTCATTTTTGACATTTGGGAAATAGAGAAATCCCACATATCAAATTACTCTTGTCTATAGTAGGAAATAGAGGAGACATGGAGCACACAGGTTGTTGCACTGAAGACTTGTTTCTGATTTCTGTCCAGGTTAAATCCTTGGACAAAATAATATCCAAGCAAATTACCAAACAAATTCCTCTCCAACATGCTTTTATTTTGTTGCAAAACAAAATGGGCTATATGTTTATCATAGTTCTTGAAATGTATGTTGACTTCTGAATTTGAATGGTAGTGATGGGAGAAGGAGCTTTGAAAAATGATTTAACTAATACACTATAAAGAGTAATGGAGGGCCAATGGGATAAATTGAAGGATGTACTTGAAAAAGATTAGAAAATATAGTTTACCTTAAAGAATGGAGGAAATACTTAAAATAGTGAGTTGGGAACAAGAAAGTAGCCTGAGAGAAGAGCTGACTTATAAAATGATGCAGAGAACTGCAGTGAAAGAGATGACACATGGGGCACATTTCCTTTTTGAAAGTAAGCAATGCACTCAAATATTGGGTAGAGCTGTTGCTGGTGATGCTGGGATAATAGTAGATATAAAGTTGCTATGAGGGCATATTTTCAGTTCAGTACTTTTTTGGCAGGATGAGATGATTGAATGCTGCCAAACTTTCCTGTCACAGAGAAAGCATGTGATAGAGTCATCCTATCCTCTGCCTCCATGTCAATAGTTTGATACATGAACTCTGAAGTATGCCAGTATGTAAACAAGTCTCAAGTGTTGACTACTCAGCGTGACAGACGCTGCCCATTGTTATTAGTATGAATTTGGAGAGAGAAAGCAAAGATATCTTGGGCCCTAGTCATTTTTATTTTCATGCACAAGCAGTTGCACATGATTGTAGACAAGCTTTTTATTTAAAACATTATTACATCTTATAAATTAGTGGAAATATAATAGTAGCCTTCAGATTTATGGAAAAGGTTCACTTCTCACTGTAAATCATAAAGTGATTGCTTATAGTTTTGAATATTATATGAACCCAGTCACTGAGATTGTAAGTAATAATTTATGTTTACGATGTATTTCCAGTTAAAGTAACAGTGAAATTTCCTGTGTTGTATGTTGTTACCTGACTACAATATCTGAAGAATCATGGAAGCAGCATGATGAATCAATAAATATTTTGTCCTGTATTTTAGCACTTTGGGGAAACAAATTAAGATTTCGACTTGAAGACGGTTTTTATATTTAGAAAAGGACTTGTCACACTAAAATAAAAATTTGCTCACTGTGTGTCTGTGAGTGTGTGCACCCCCACCCATAAACCCATATTACATTTTCTCTCACCCCCCATAGTATAAAAGTATTTTTCCAAAGTTTCAGTCAAAAAGTCAGATATGATGTGGAGTGAGGTAGTGGTCTATAGATCATTGGTATTGACATATACGGTGATAATGCCTTACTTTTTTTGTTCAGGGGAACTTTTTGAATGGGGTATTATTCAGTCAGGAAAATGAAAGTGGTAATGAAATTATTTTTCCATGTCTCTTTAAAGAAATAGGTTTATCCCACTCCACTTATATTTATGAAAGTTAATCACTTCTTGGACATAATTAACTGAGCAAGTGTTGACTGCTATGCAATAAGTGGGTGTTTTTTTTTTTCTTTTTTCATTTTGGAAATGTAACTGGTTATTCCACACCACTGACTGTAACTACTCCTAAGCAAGAATGTAAATAGTGAAATGATGGTGTGGCAAAGATGAAAAACCAAACCTTTTCCTTTTGGAGACATGAGGATGCTGGAAAGGATTATGGAAGATGACATACTTGAATACTTACTTACATGAAAAGAAAAATGTATTGCATTCTAAACATATTGCATACTAGTTTACACCTGAGATATTCTATGCCAATAAAGCTCTTTATTTGCTCTTTATATCTGGAAAAAGAAATATACTAAACATAAAATAAGTTTGGTTTAAATTCAAAAATTATACTCCAAAATGTTCTGCTTTCAAAACTTCAGGTAGAATCTGCCCACCTGTTTTGCTTAGGCTGGGAATCCTTCCTCTCAGGATGCTATGGGAAAGTGATTAGAAACAGTCATTTTTGTTTTATACTTTATAACTCAGAAATTCACTGTGTCAAACCCCATATGGCAGCTCACAATCCAGGAAGTAGGATTTTCAGGAATTCAAAGGAGGCAGGTTTATTGAAATGAGCAAAGGGGTGAGATGATAGAATCTTGAAAACTGTGTGTATTGAGTGTAGTTAGTGGGTATATTAGGGCTATGCTTTTTATTGCCTTCTAGCCATCTTGATTTAATGGGAAGACTGCTACTTGCTTATCTGAGACCACAAAAATGTCCATCTGTCCTTGTTTTGCTGTATTTTAGAAGCATAGTTTTTATTCTCAGGTCAGAGAATTCCATCACAACTGCCTCTCAAGGTTAAGATGGTTCTTCTGCTAATGTTTTGGAAGGCAGTGACATTTACTCTTTTCCACTGAGCTTTTAGCTGAAATACATTGCGGAAGGAAGAGCTGAAGAGAGGCAGGGTAGGGCTGCATGCACATGGCCCCATTCTTCAACTTTGAGCTTTATCATCTGCAATGCTTAATTACTGTGCACACTTGCAATCTTAGGTGCTTTTTAAGATCAACAGGGGATAACATGAAATGGAGAGACATATAGTCCTCAGCTTACAACTGTTTGCTTTATGACAGCTTGAATTAAGCTTCCAAAAAGTCAGTTACGACCTAAATTTGAATTTATGACCGACACCCCACCCCCACAGTCATGTGATCACAATTTGGGCACTTGGTAATGGCCTCGCATTTAGGATCAGTTGCAGCATCCCAAGGCCACATGATCATCATTTGTGAATTCTCCCTCACCTCCAGTTTCCATCAGTAAATGTTATTGGTTAAACTGGATTGGCATTTACAACGGTGTGACTCTACTTACAACCATGGTAAAAATGATCATAAAATCAGATCCAGTCATGTAATGACTTGACCTATGAGTGCAATGATTCATAAGTCTGGTTACAATTGTGATTGTAAGTTGAGGACTATTAACAGGACAAACCCTGTTAATGTTAGCACCTAGGCACATAAGAGCATGGTACAAGAAGAAGTATAGAACCGATCAATGTCTTCTCCTTACAAAGGAGAAGCTCACATGGTTTGCTTGCCATCTGCCTGTTCTGGAACCCACATGAACTCAAAAGTCAATTGATAGGATTGATAGGAAGGCTTGTAAGCTTTTTCCAGGTTTATTTGGGAACTCATTATTGTGACATGAGCAGCTACATAAATCAAATAATGATATGTACATACAGTACATACGATTTGTTCCTGGTAACTGCTCTTAACTTACATACTTTGCAGACATGTCACATCCAGCAAACCTCTATCATTCTACACCATTTCCTCCTCCTCAGCTGCCTGTAGTTAATACTGTTGTGTCTGTTCCCTCCATAAATCACTGCGGGTACAAACTATTATCCCTGTGAAAATGTTATACAATTCATTGGGGTGCTTTGGGATCATTCCAAAGGCTGGACTGAGTTCTGCTAAGATTGTTAAAGTTGACTTCCAACTCTTTTTGACATCCCTATACTGGCAGGAATTTTAGACTTCTCATTTGATTCATCTAAATAATTTCCTTTTTGTTTGTTTGTTATTTGTTTTTTTTGATGGGCAAAAATCAAATAAAAACAATTCATTGATAACAGTATTGAGACAGTTTTCTTTGCACATGTGGATGACCTGTATTAGGTTCGAAATGTGGGTAGCTCTCCTTGATTTCTCAGTACTGTAATACATCAACCATGGTGTCATTTTGGAGCAGACAAGCAGTTAGGAATGGGGAAGCACTCACTTGTAGTGATTCTCCTCCTTCCTCTTGGATCAGCTCCAGTTTGTGTTGTGTTGGTCTAGTCCTAGGCCTTTGTTTTGTGGGGTGTTGCTCTTCCCTCTTGAACAAACATGAAGTTTCTGGGAAAAGTCATCATCCACACAGGGTACAGTATCATCAATTGCCAATTGCATGTCTCTGCACTGCTAAATAAAATGCCAAAGTTCTGCCCTGATGTGGGCGTTATGTTATACATTTTTTTTCTGTTAATTTGTTGATATAAAATATTTTTTGGGAGAAAAGAAAAACTGATGAAGTAAAATTATTTTTATCTTGCTTGAGAAAATGGGTTAGCCTTCTTTCAGGAAGTAATTTCTTATTTGAAGCCACAGAAAAACACCTGTTCGATGTTTGAATAATACCACTGAATTAGAAAGTGATCACCCACTTTTACTGGTGTGCTAGTATTTAAAAATGACTTTTCTGTGATTTCATGCCGGTACAGAGATTGGCTTAAATGTGGCATTAAGATCCAGTGAATAACCATAGAATTCAAAGGGGCCATTGAAGCCATGGAGACCAATCCCCTTGCTCAGTGCAGAAAACCAATTTTAAAGCCTCCATTTGAGCACATGAGGAGAAGGGGAGCTGCTATCTTTTTGATTACAGATAGTCTTTGGGTTATGTCCACTTGTTCAGTGACCATTCAAAATGACAACAATGAACAAGGGAGACTTATGACATCACAGCGAGCCATGATTTCTGACATTCCCTGCTGGCTTCCCAAAAGCAAAGTCAATGTGGGAACTGGCAAGAATAACAATAGTAATAGTATTTTGACTTACATACCACCCCATTGTGCTTCACAGCACACTCCGGGTAGTCAGGATCAAATTCCAGTCTCTGGGCAGAGTTTGCCTGCAATACTGCACTGTAACCATTGCACCACTAGGAAGTCAAGCCCCTCCTGTTCCTGCTGCTTTTTCACCCACCCTTGCTCTATAATGCCTACCCGTGGCACTCTTTCATCCACCCACCTGTGCTCTGTAGGGTCTGCCTGCAGCCCTCCTCTATGGCTCCCATCCACTGGTCCTGTGGTACAACCAGGACTGTCAGAATGCAGGCATGGGACATTGTGTTTTATAACCTTATTGCTTAGTGATGGAAATTCCAGGTCCAATTGCCATTGTAACTCCACTAATACCTGTAATTGGCTGCATTCCATCAATTTGACATTATGGTTAAGATCTTTTCCTAACATTACATTGGAATTTGCTTTCCTAAAACTAAAAGTAAGAGCTGCGTTGGCACAGTGATAAGAGTGCAGTACTGTAGGCTACTTTTGCTGATCATCGGCTGCCAGCAGTTTGGCAGATCAAATCTCACCAGATCAAATCTCACCAAATCTCAAAACACATCCTTTGTGTTTATGAGTTGTTTTCCAACTACTGTGCTGTATATGCAAGGAGCTTTCTTTATATCATTCAGGAAATTGTTGAAGACTTAGTTGTTCTCTCAGGCCTTGGGAATGTGAAAATTGTGTAGTTCCCCCCTTTGGGCATGGTCTTGCTTTGTTTGGTTTTTAGCTTTTGTATTTTCCTTTTCTGGCCTATATATGTATATGTATTTACACACACACACATGCCCATGTATATGTGTGTGTATATACATACATACATACATACATATACACATACACATACACATACACACATACATACATACATACATACATCAATTGTTTTTTAGTTTAATCTGGCTAGAGTCATTTTGGGAGACAGACAGCCTAAACATAAAATAGATATGTTTATTAATTGTGATAATTTAATTCTATATAACTTTATTTACAGGTTCTGCAAAAGGCATCGAATAAAATCAAGCTCAGAAGTTCCATCTGTTCCAAAAGATTTGTTGATAATGTCAGAACTAGTTCTTCCACAATTCATCTTCTGTCTTATTCAGTACTTAAGAGAAGGTTATAATGAGCCAGGTAAACCTAATATCAATATTTGTGTTTTATGTCACAAGTCAAATTTTTAACACTACTAATACATTTAATTTTGTTTTATTTGATTTGGATGGTTGAAGTTTATATTCCTTTTTATTTTGAAGATCATTGAAAATATTGATATAATCACTGTCAACACCAACCTGATGGTGGTATCAATATTTTCTAGGAAAGTTTAGTTTCAAGTAATTTGTGATTTGCAAATGAATGGTATTTTGCCAAAGTTTGAAGGAAATATGTATATTATATATTTTAAATGAATTTAATGTTGCAAGATTCTGTAGACTCCCTTGAAGCTATTTTTCTTTCTGTCCTGATTAAGCAACTCTTAATGTTTTTTGAAGAACTGGAAGAAAAAAAGTGAATTCCATCTATTTCAGATAGAAGAGAAGATGAGTTTGTATTCTATGTTGTCTTGAAGAGTAATTCTAAAAAAATACATCACAACCAGTACGCAGTGCCCTTCTTAATAAAATATGAATAGCAAGAATCAAACTATTATAAACACCAGATTACATTCAAGATAATGAATGGAGTGATGAGTGAAAGAAGGAAAAATACTTGGATATTTGAAAATATCAAAAATCAAGAAAATGAGCCCTATTTGGGTGCAAAAGTTATAAGAATAATCACAATCCTATGCTAAACATAGGAGGAAAGCAAGTCAATTACTGGTAGTTAAAATGGTTTATTATTCTGTCACAATCTTCTTGGAACTTCTCTGTGAAAATGTATGCATATCAGTATTACTTCAACTCAAATTCCTTGTGGCTTCTGTAAATAGCTTCAAGTATATGATGCAAAATATGTGGACAAAACAGACTATTGAGGTATCCCAGAAGTTGGAGAATAAATTCTCCAATGTTATTTTTTTGGCTTTGCCTTTTCAGAAAGGACTGGACTAAGAAAGATATAAATGATGAATGGTGAAAAACCACTGAAGTCCAAGGAACTAGTAAGATCATATTGCCTATCCATTCCTTGATATCAGACATAGACAAGATCAGCAAAATTAATTCTGTCCCCAAACTAAATAGGAAAATCCAGCTTGTCCTACATCAAATAATCTCTGTTATCCAAAACCACTTCGAGTGAAGTCACCAGTTCTAGTCATATAAAGTCATTATGAAGTGTGGTTCAATTTCATCAGGGACATGCTGGTCTTTGCACATTCCCGGGCTGGAATCCAGTTGCCATTTTATTCCTACCTCCCTATGCATACCAACAGTCCATTGGCAAGAGCTACCGGTATTTTACCATTTTGGTTCTGCTTCTCTATGCTTGCTAAACAGTTGGTGAGAACCTGCTCATCACCTCAGCCCTGTCTCCTTTGCCCATTAACTGTCAGCTTTGAAAATTCACTTGCTGCCTCAGCCATGCATGGCCCAATAGAAACTGATTCTCTGAAGCATACAAGTGATAAAAAAGATAGCAACATCTGTACTAATATTCAGAAAACTGAAAGTGGTGACTGGTTACCAACTCAGATTGTGTATGCTTTGCTAAGAAGAACTGTGATCTTATACAGGTTACCCAAAAAGAAACATTTGAACATTAAATATATATCTAAGAATGACATCTCATTAGGCTGGAAATTCTTGTTATTATGGTATTCGGTGCATGTACAATCCAAGTTACGGTTGTAAGAATGGTGTGTTCTATTTGGCAAAATAATAGCCAGTCTGTAGTTTTTAAGCAATTAAAACCATTTACCCAATTTTGTGCAAAATTCTTGCTTGGCTTCTTTCAGTTCTTGATTTGCCATCAGAAAAAGAACTTCACAAAGTTCTTCAGATGTTGGAACCCCACATTTCATTTCTGGAAGATCTGACAAAAATGGGAGGAGCAATGCGTTCAGTCCTTACTCAGGTTTTGACCGATCAGCAGTACTATAAAAGTCTTAGTTCTGGTGAGTTGTTGTTTTATTTTGCTTGAAGGAACATTCATCATTAAACATGTTTTTATGCTTTAGGATCAGGATATCTGTTGAAAGAGAAGCAGGCTTTACTTTGCTATGAACTGCACATTCCATTGATCTGTTTAAGCCTTACTGATGTCAGTTTTTGCTATTTTAATAGTTGAAAAATGTTATATATTTGAGTTACTTTTAGGATTTAGTTTATGCTGCTAATATAGTTTAGATATTTTAACTGGTTGTTAAAAAGTTTTGTAGGCAGCCTTCCACCAATTCTTAAATAGAGAATATATGCTATGTATTGCTTCTGTTCTTTTTCTTAGAGTAAATGTGTCATTGTTCCCCTATAACACTATATTGTTCTTCCTTCTGCTTAAACTAACAAGTTCAGGTTTAACGGTCCATGAAGATAGAAATAAAAGTAGTGATTTAGTTTCACACATTGCACTAAGCATAATGTTCTTTATTTTGTTTTGGTTTAAGAGTCTCAGTGACCCACACATTGTGACTCTTAAACCATGGATAATGGCTTAGTGTGTAAACTAATCTATTGTAATTTATTCAAGAAATGATAAGCAAGTCATGCCTTAGTGCAATGTGAGAATGCAGCCAGTAAGCTAAGAACATGACAAGTACATATGTATGAAGGGGTGGAAATACAGAATGAACAGTGCCTCTCCTGAGGCAATTCATTATTTACTCAGTTGAGCAGCAAGTAACACATTTCATGAAAGTGATTTGATATTTTTACATATATGTCAGCCAAAGATGACAATTCAGATTATATATATTTAAAGGGGCTATCCTTAGAGTCCATCATGGCTGCAGAATTTCAGTATTTTGCAAGCTTAGTTAAAACTTCCTGTTATTACCTTTTATATGATTTATATAAAGTCTTTCCTGATTATAAGAATGTTCTTTAACAGACTTCTAGGGTTGAAAAAGAAAACAGCATTCCCAAAACTAAATTAAACAATTGTAAATAGAATTTGCACTGGTGATATCTTCACCAGTGCTGGCATCTTGGTCTTAATTTCAAGAACCAAGTTTATAGTCCCCATTTTGGAACAGTATCATGCAGAAATGCTCACCCTTTGATAAATAATTTGAAAAGTCACAATAAAAGGGTGGATGGGCTATAATCTGGCTGATTTTTAGTTCCAGTGTATTCACATGTCAGAGAGATCTTGACTCACTATGGCTGAATGTTCTATCTACAGAGGAATAACATTTTCTTTTTAACTAAGCATTGCAGTCTGAATGTTGGAAAATATAATACTTATGAATGGAAAGCATTATTTGAAGGTATATGCACCAATCCCATCCCATAGTTTCTGTAAAGTACTTATGGACCATTTATTATAATATCTGTTAGCCAATTTTTTTTTAGCCTGTACCATCCTGTAAAGATGGGTCCTTGGAGTGAACTTGTATCTTTGAAATATATTTAAGGTGATGGAGAAAACACATGTTCAAAGAAAAGCCATGAAAAATACCTTATAGCTTTGAAAGGTTCTGGACTGACATTTGCTGAAGATAAGCTAACATGTGGAATGCAGGATCAAGCAGCTGGAGCTAGCGCTTCAGTAGTTCAAGGTTTGTGTAAAAAAATACTTTTAATTGTAACTGGAAGAATTCCCATCTTTGATATGTTAACATATGGAACTTCTAAAGTGGCTTATGAAACGTTCCTGAAACAGCACAAATGCAGGGAGAAAAAAAGTGTGTTAGAATCTTTATTCAATTTTCAAAATTGGGGAATATCTTCATTCTTAAATACCAGTTTAAATTATGGGAAATATTAGGACCCCTTTCCAATAAGTTTAGAAAATACAGCATTTTGGATTACAAATAGTTATTGTACTAAGGTGACATTTCAATAGTAGCAACATTTGTGTTCCATTCTAGAAATAGTAACAAATCATGAGTATCACTTAAAGATATAGCATTTTCCAGCTAATTTCAGATTCTAAAGAATTAATGTAGGTTTGTATGGAAGAAGAACTGTAGGTTTGTTTTTAAAATATTTTTCCAGTTTTGTATGAATTACAAAGGATATTTTAATTTTTAATTTCACAAGGTTTTGCAGGTTCTACACCAGCTTCAGGGCAAGGTGACTCTTCAGATGAGGTGAGACTTTCAGAAACAATAAAGTGTAATCTTGTGTGACAGAAATTAAGATACCATGAGCCTCATCGTATTTGTCTTTGCTAACAAATTTATTTAATAGGATTATTTATGCTGAAAATGCCTCCAGTAAGAAAATTGTTATTAATACTCTTATTGAATTAATTTTGTCAACATTAGGAATCATAGTGTAGATCATGGTTGTCAAATTTTTTGATTTGTCCTTGGCTTCATTGGGTGAAGAAGAATTGTCCTGGGCCACATAAATAATATATAATGTAGTTAATAAATATAAATAACAAACTTCTCTTATTTTTATATTTTTTATTATCTTATGGGGCCAAATGGCTAGTTATCCAGAGCCACGGCTTGGATACCTCTGATATTAATAGTAACTTCTGAAAATAGGCTAGCTTAATATCAGGTATGTTTACTTCTGTAAAACAGGTTTTAATCAGTGTTGCTGTGAAGATAATATGCATACTTCTAAATCTTTGTGGTCTATTACATTTTTTCCACATTTGACATAATATAAATCAGATTTATCTTAATATATGCAGTAAAAGTAGAAGAGAAAAATGAATCCTGGCATAAATATGTATTCAGTTTTCTAAACCAGAAATTTTTAGAACAAAAAAAAACCTTTAAGAAGAGATTGGACAACTATTTGTCTGATATGCTAAAGGATTTCCTGCTTGAATAGGAGGTTGGATTAGAAGACTTTCAAGGTCACTTCCAACTCTTATATTCTGAATAATTACTGGATTGGCTTCTTTCTGATTTCCTCTTAACAATCAATCAATCAATCAATCAATCAATCAATCAATGTAGTACAGAAATAAAAGGGAAAACATGGGGAAAGGGACTGCTGAAGCGTCAGTCTCTCTGTAGTTGTGAAATAAAAGGGAAAACATGGGGAAAGGGACTGCTGAAGCATCAGTCTCTCTGAAGTTGTGAACTGGAACTAGCCTTCTGGCTCAGGGTCAAGAAAGATTTAGCTGATGTAGTTTCTACATATGGAAGCAAACTGCTGTATGTTGCAACTATGTACAGAGATCACCTTCTTATTTTATGTTTACATGAATGGTTAAGGACTTTTTAAACATAGATAAACGGAGAGAGTTAGTACAATAAGCTATATCCAGAATTAAAAATAAAACTCTAAAGGAAAAAGAAAAAAATAGCATCTTAAATATCAGATTTTATAATTTTATAAAATATTTTTCTATTATATATTCCTACTTAAATGTTATCTAAACTGAGAATAATAATATTTCAAGGGATGGATATTTCAATAATATACATCAATGAATGGATAATGTTAAGTACTGAAGAGACAGCCAAGAATTGGTTGCCTTTTTACTTTTCTAAGCCATAAATCAGGATTCCACCTTATGAAAGGACTTTAGATTTAAATACCTTCTTTCAGGCCTCTGTCTCTTGCCCAGGGCAGAATATTTCCTTCTATTTTCACTATCTTGTTCTAGTCCTGAAGCTATTTGCCTTTCATTATTTCTTATATCTTAGTTATGTAATAATAATTAAACCATATATGCTTGAAAGCTAGCTTGTTTTGCTTTATTTCCTTTGAGTGTTCATTTTTTAACATAAATTAGCCTTCTTTTTGACCCTGTCAAAGAGCTAAGTGAATACTTCCAAATCCTTGAATAAAACTGAATGACTTTTGATTATGCTTGTACCATTGCAGCACTTTTAGAAAATTTCTCAGAGTTCATAAAAAATAGTTGCAGCTACTATTCAGGCCTCTTAGAAACTTTATGTGAGTTACAACCAACAGTATTTTCCAAGATGATACTGTACACAGGCTCAGCTATCCTATGTACTGCCAAGTTCTTCAAGTTCTAGTGTTGAGTCCCATCCATCGTAGGAGCTTCTCAAGCAACCCTAATTTGGTGTGCTATTTTCCAGAACTAAGTAGATCTGTTGAAACATCTATATGGCATGGGCATGGGAAAAAGCGGCAATTGACATTTCGTTGTCCCACAGTCTTCTACCAAACCTTCATTTAGGGTCAATAAAAGTAGTCAGTGCAAAGGAAGACCAGAGCTCTAATCAATATGGAGCAAGGGATTAGATTTAATCCTAACATCCATGACACTCTCATTTTTGTTTAAATAAATTACTTGATACCAGGCTCCTAGGATTGCATCTGCTTTATTTAACACCTCTCCTTAAAAAGAAATACTGAATACTTTGATCTCTTTAGCTAAGGCAATATTGTATCTATCCATGCACGCTTTATGCCTTCCTTCAGGTCTTCCACTTTTCAGTATCCTGAGGCAAATTAAAAGTAATATAATGAGAGCCAGTTGGGTCTAGTGGTTAAGGCACTAAATTAGAAGCCAGGAGACTGAGTTCTAGTCCTGCCTTAAGCATGAAAGTTGATGGGTGATTTTGGGTCAGTTTCTCTTTTTGAGCCCAACCTACTCAAAGGATTGTTGTTAGGAAAATAGGAAGAGGAAGGAGTATTAGTTATGTTCCCTGCTTTATTTATTTAAAAATAATAATAAGGACGAGATTAGGCAGACAGACATTCTTGACTTGATATCAGGTTTAGGATGATGCTTGAATATGAATGGCTGATTTATATCACAAGAGAAAAAAATAAGAAAATGAAAGCCACGACTGTAGCAGTGATTCACTATTGTATTGACTTCCCATGAACCTTGAGAATACAATGTTTTTCAAGCAATTCAGGGCATGGCCGACTGGATGGGTGTGGCCAACTGGGTGGGTGTGGCCAGCTTGACGCCACTCCCCAAACTGCTGGCATGTCTCCTCTTCACATTGGGTAGACTGGGCCGAAGCTATGCTGGCCTGATCTTTCCTCTTCACATTGGGTAGACTGGGTTGAAGCCACACTGGCCTGATCTTTCCTCTTTGTGTTGGGTAGACCAGGACGGCCCTGTGTGCCGGATCTGACCACATTGCAGACTGGATGCAGCCCACGGGCCTTGAGTTTGACACCCCTGATTTAGAGGGATATTTGCTACAGGGATCTTTTCAGGTGGGGGCTGGACAGAATAGGGCACCCAAGGGTATTGTTTGTGGTGTTGAAAAAAAGATTTTCTTAAGGGTTCCCGAGTACATAAAAAAGAAATGAATGTTTAACAACAATATACTTGGGTTATTTAATTTTGCAACTTTAGGATATAGGTTACTATATTCTTTATTAATCAATAAATTCTTTATTAATCAATTTTTGTATGATAAACAGAGAACTTTAAAATCCATATTCTTAGAGATTTTGTATATACATGTAAATCCATACAGATAAGATCAATTCTCTCTGATTTTTCTGCTCAGATGAAATTAAAGATAGCATATTTACTTCCAGGAAAATTATAAATCTGATGCCTTTATTTTCTTATGATATTGGTATATTTCAACTTTTGCTCCTATTTTTATATATCTTGAGGTTTTTTGCTCCTATCTTATATATCAGTAATGTAGATATTATAATAGTATATCAGTGGCCCGCAGTCTTTTGGGCATCAGGGACTGGTTCCGAGGAGAGAGGTTTTTCCAGAGACCAGAGGGGGCGTGGTTTCGTGTACTTCTTGCACCCGGTGGATGGGGCTTCGTTTGTTCATGTGGCCCGGTTTCTGGCATGTTGTGGCCTGATGCTGGTCCACGGACCAGGGGTTGAGGATCCCTGTAGTATATCATACGAGAGAACCTTATCTTTCTAAAGTTAATGATTCTGTCTTTGATATTTATTTATGTATTGAATTTATTTAAGTGAATGTCAGTAGGTTTCTTTGAATAATTAGATTTTCCATCAATCTTCATGACAATCAATTATTATTGTCATGAAGAGAAGATAAATACTTAATTGGATTTTAATTCAGAAGAATGCCATTATTCTATTTCAATAGGTTGTCATTATATACAGTGGATATAAAATGTTTCCGCACCTCGTTTAAAATGCCAGGTTCTTGAGATGTAAAAAAATCAAACCAAGATAAATCACAACCTGGCATTTTAACAGGAGTGTGTAGACTTTTAATATCCACTATACATTTCCAGTTTGTTGATGGAAGAAATGTCTTGCGCTGTATAATAATTAGGTATTGGAAAATGCTTCAGATATGAGAAAATACTTCAGATTCTTCTAATAGTACTTAAACTTTGAATGTTTCCAGTCATTTTCTAATAATTGTGCTCCTTTGCAAGTGTTTCTAATTGAGTGTATTATAACCAAACAGTATTTGCTTCTAAACAAATATGCTTATGATTTAAGTAACTCTTAAATAATACGCCTTACATTATTTTTCCATTTAATTGGCAAATTCCTCATTGATTATGCTTTCCAGTCTTAGCTTAGAATTTTAGTAGTTCTTTTTTTAATTTTTATTGAAAATTATTAAAAAATACAGAAAAAAAAGTATAACAATATGGATAGAATTGCAGAGAGTAATATAATACATAAAGTATCAATTTTCACCTAGAGAAAGTACAAACCTCCATTAAGCCAACTCATCAAAAGAAAGGTTTATCCAGGAGAAAGAATTCTCAACTGTCATGCAATGCTCCTATAAATATTTCCCCACATTCACATTAAGGTTAATATTTTCATTCTTCTTAAGATTTCTTTTTTTGCAGCCAAGCATACCATCTGTCCCAGCTCCTATATAACCCCGATTCTTGTCTATCTCGCAAAAGTCCAGTAAGCTTGTCTGCTTCTGCACAGTCCAATTAACGTAGCCTCCGATGGGATATTTTTGGATTTCCATTCTTGCGCGAACGAGATCCTGGCTGGAGTGATGATGTGGAGAGCGAGATACCAATTAGATTTGTTCAAGTTCTCTGGTTTCATGCCTAGTAAAAACGTTTCCGGGTTCAAATCTATTCTACATCCTATGATTTCTAAAATCCATTTTTGAATTCTAGCCCAATATTCTTTTGCTCGGGGACAGGTCCACCAACTATGAAAGTAAGTTCCCATAGCGGCGTTGCATTTCCAACAAACCGGAGAGGTTCCCGGAAACATCTTCGATAATCTAGCTGGGGGCAGGTGCCATCTATACAGCATTTTGTATGTATTTTCCTTATAGGAAACCGACATTGTTAATTTTAAGGTTTCCCCCCAAATTTCTTCCCAATTTTCAAGTTCAGTCGAGTATCCCAGATTTCTCCCCCAGGCAATCATTGAGTCCTTGATGACCTCCTCTCCAATCCAATCCATTAAGAGGAATTGATACAGTTTGGATAATACCTTCTCATCCTTCCCCAACAAGATCTTATCAAGTTCCTGTAGGGAATTATAGATTCCTCCCTTGTTTTTGTCCTGAGCTGTCCTAGATTGGATCTGATTGTATGACCACCAATCTAACTCATAGCCTAATTCCACCAGCGTATTTCGAGATTTTACTTTGCCTGAAGGATCCAACAGAGCTTGGTAAATTAATGGTTTTTTCTGTTATAAAGAGTCGAGTGTATCATCACCTCTAAAGGGGAAATTTTAGTAGTTCTTTAAAGACAGTTTATGTGAGATAAGATCCCCAAGTGATATAACCATAACAGAAGGACATTTAAACAGAAAGACATTTAAAGGAGACTATAAGAAGTTTTTTTGATGAAGAATATATTTTTATAACCTGTTTCCAATAAATAACATACTAACATTTAGCTTGAAATCCTGGAAGTGTTTCTGAATAACATATGGCAGTAAAGTAATGTTCCTAGGGAGAGTCTATTTTCATATCCCACCCCAGCACAGTATAATAGATCTGATGTTAGATTTTTCTATTCATCTATTTTCAATCTCTTTATCTCAGGAAGACCAGGATGGTAACCAAGGTGTGGGAAAGTGCAAGAGAGTGAAACTAAGTACCACCACCAAAGGTATATACAGTAAATAGTTTGTTGCATACTTTATAGTTTATAACCATGTTTTACTCAACTGGTAGTTTTGAGTTTCCATGGATGAATATGCTTTCAAGATCTGTAATGTATATGATATTATAGAAGCAAAAGTGAGTGCGTATATGTGTGTGTGTTTGGATGGATGGATGGATGGATGGATAGACAGACAGACAGACAGACTGTCTGGGTTATATATAGCCTGGGTCCAAGACCTGAGCTTTGCATAATGGGGTGAGGTCCCATTACTTGCCCCAGCTCCTGCCTACCTAGCAGCTTGAAAACATGCAAATGAGAGTAGATAAATAGTGGAAAGTAGCAGCGTTTCATGCACCTTTGGCATATAGCCATGCTGGCACATGACCAAGGAAATTGTCTTTGGACAACACTGGTTCCCTTGGCCAAGGAACAAAGATGAGCATCATGCATGATTGACAAGGAAACCTTTACCTTTATTTATTTATACACACACTTTTGCTTGTATAGTATTTTATGTATGAGCAATATAGACTGACTACAAGACTTAGTGTTCCTTATTTTATAGTTCCATGCATTTTTGAATCCCAGGAGGAAAAATGGCTTAGGGCATTGATGGATAAGCAGCTGCCCATTAGCTGTTTGTAACTTTTCTGCCCTATTGTATGCCCTCCATGACATCACTAAAATTCATCACTTTTTTTTAACACAATGTGTTTTTTTTCCCTTTGAGTGTTAAATCAGAAAAGTGACTTTAAAGCTCCCATATCTGGGAGGGGGGAACCATTAAAAAGACTTTTTTGCCTCTCCACACTGTCTGCAGTCTGAAAAGAATTTTAAACTGTAGCCATCATTGGAAAAAAGTTGTCTGTTGCTAGATTACCTTAACAATTCTCTGTTCCATGCCTCCCAGACTCCTGCAGTCAGTTGGCACGCCAAGCTATTGCAAGAAATCATAGATCTAGCTATGCTTTTATGATGCACAGATCATTCAGAACAAGAAATCTTCAACCTGAGACTATATGTGCCTTAGCATTCTTTCTCCTGCTATTAAAATTTACAAATTATCCATTTTCAGTGATGACGTTTGTTACTTATTTCTTGATAAAACAGAAATTCTACATCTTGAATAGGTATAATGTGCCTGTTTTAAGTTGGGCTATTCACTTCGGAAGGAAAAGTAAATAAAAGAGATAAATAGTTTCCCTTGGTCTAGTACATGTTATTGTATTGCCACCACACCAGTTAACACTGTCAGAGGCCTCCCCCCCCAAAGAAATACCTTCCAGCTATGAAAACCCTTTCAGTCCAGACCTTTCCCTTCCATTCTGTCAATGAGCAGAAACTTCTGGGGAGAGCAAAATATCAAGATAGTCCTCATGACTGTATTTGAAACTCTGCCTCTTGTACATTGTGAACAATGTTGAGACTTGTGTAAGAGAGGTGGGATTTCAGTTATGAAGTTCCAATTGCCATCTTGACTTTTTTGACAGCCCTCTTCCCCCTTACAGATGCAGCTGAGTAGTAAGTATTCAGTGACTGAGTAGAGTCAGGAGCATTGGACAGGCATATGAAGTCTTCTAAAACATGGGGTTTTCAAAAGATCTTGGTGTCTGTCTCAAAAATATCCTGATAAATTTTGTAATCTGTTCTCCATGAACCCTTCCATTTGGCTTTTATTCTCATTTTTCTACAGATCAGTCCATCATGGATGTTTTGAAGCATAAATGTTTTCTAGAAGAATTATTATTTTGGACAGTAAAATATGAATTTCCTCAGAAAATGGTAACTTTCTTGCTCAACATGCTTCCAGATCAAGATTATAAGGTATTAGCGTATTTCTTCTTTCTTTTGTCCTGACAATTCTTACAATGATTTGTGAAATCATTTGTAGTAGTCTAAGGCCGTTGTTAAAGGAAAAGGTTTAACAATTTAACACAATATTCAGGATACTAAGAGAAAATAGTATAGAAAATAATATGAACTAAATTTAAAAATCAAGATAGTGTTGAAAGAAGTCAGAAGTGTTTTGAACAATGTTATGAGTTGGCTGGAAGTGAAAATATAATATCTCACTGGTAGATGTCTATTTCCAAAGGGTACCCATTAAATATAATTATGATTAGTTAATATCAGTGAATGTAAAAATGAGCTTATTGGAAAAGATCGGGTGGGCTTCAAAAATTTCAGCAATGGGTTCTCTACCCGGTTGCTGGATGGGCATGGCCATGGTGGGCGTGGCAGCCCATTTTCGCCTTTCCCCAGGTTCCAGAGGCTTTCCTTGAGCCTCTGGGAGGGCGAAAACTGCCTCCTCCTGGCTCTAGAGGCCTTCTGGAGGCCAGAAACAGGCCTGTTTTCAGACTTCCGGAACTTCCGGTAGGCCTGTTTTTCCCACTCCCCAAGCCTCCATGCGGACCCTGCACTTACCTCGCATCCTAAATGGGCTGCGTGGAGACTCCGGGGAGGGGAGGGGAGGGGTGGGTGGGGCCAGCCAGGGGTTGGATTTGGAGGTTATCTGAACCGGCCATAATGTTAGCTATGGGTTCTCCTGAACCCGGGCGAACCCGTAGCAGCCCACCCCTGGAAAAGATGGAATATAGGAAACCTAAAGAAAGGTAGTATCGTATAGAATTTGGATAAAATAAGTACACTCAGCCTAATTTAACCAGCTACAGTATGCATCTCTTTGAGTAGAACTGTTTGGTTTCAAAACTTGTTTAAAATGTATTGTAGATAAGATGATCTATAAGAAATCACATAGGCTCCCTGGTTGAATGAATTGGGCAAAGCCCTCTTTGTGCCTCTTATTCTTCTAGAGCACTAGTCCGCTTGTTTTATTAAATGTGAACTATAAAGTCATCCTCTTTTGGAAGGCTGACCGTTGCTTTGCACAATCAAGCCAACTGCTCCATTTCTGACATCATAAAAAACAACTTGTTATTGAATGATACGTTTTTACTAGTTATATCATATGTGAGAGATTTTGGGGAAACAAGATAAGAATATTGTTTAATCAGACATGGCACAGGTTCTTTATAATGCATCATGAAAAGAATGATTTACATTTTCTGTGTTTGACTTTCATAATCAACAGTACTATATCTCTAATACTCTAAATTCTAGGAATACTTATATTGCTTGTGAATTATTTTATATTAATATTAAATTAATATTTTAATGGATTATAAATCATTGAGCTGATGTTGATTCTTAGTAATAATATGGAGAGACCTTACTTAGGATAATTCATTAAAAATACATTAAAGCAAAGTTGCTGCTTAGTACTTTCACAACTACTTTTTTGGCTGTTTAAAAAAACCCTCTCAATATGTAACATGCATAACGCATTGTAATTTAATAATTTATTGCACCAGGATCTATCTATTGGAAGTTCTGCTAGTCAGTTAACTCATTGAATTGTATTACTTGTTGTTTATTTGTAAAGTATATTTTATCTCCCTGTTCATTGTACAGTCCCGCTACATTAATATAATCCTTATTCTCTTTGTTCCCATTGTCCTTTCTTAACTCCCTGTTTTTTAAATATTTTTCTATTTTTTTGTTGAAATGTTATATATCATATAACCTTGCAAATAAAGTGAGAATTTTAGGTGCCAAAATATACCTAAAAATTGGGTTCAACTTATACATGGTTGGGCTTCTTGGAGAAATAATTTGGAGAGAGACTGAACAATTACATTCTCTTGTGCATCCTAAGGCACTTCATTACAGTTAATAAATTTCAATTTACCGTAATCTACAGTATATAAGATTAATGTTCTCTTGTTTTTTCTATTTAATTTGTATTTACTGTTTAATTTGCCACAATTCCAAATGACCTTGGCTAGTGTACAGCAAAAATGCAAAACAAAACAGAAAAAATAAAAAGGATACAAATCTTATTAAAAAGGTAAAAAAAGATAAGAAAACAGACATAATAATCAGTCAGCTCAGACTAAAGTCTAAATGGAATAAAACTGATTTGTTTATGGAGTGTTAACAAAGTGGAGTCTGAGCATACTTATGGGTGAAAACACACTGCTGTTTTGCACACATCCAATGTTCTTCACAAAGAGAGGAGACTTTGAGCAGGACTCCTCTGGCTAATGATTGAATGAGTATATGTAGCTGGCAAGCATTGTCTGTTACAGCCTTGTCTACACTTTATAGGGTTTTAAAAATAATGTTTCAGAAGCATTGGCAACCAAATTAATGACTTTAATTTAGATGTAATTCTATGTTGGCAGGATTTTCCAGCTATGAGTTTGCTACATTTTGTGCTGCTAGTAACTCATAGACTGTCTTCAAAGACAGGACAATATACTGTACATCGTGTTTCAGCAAGTCTAGATGGGTGATGATCAAGATATGAATTACAAAAGTCAGGGCATTCTGGTCCAGGTTGGGTCATAACTGGCACAGCAGCCAAAAATGGGAAAGAGTCCTGGCCACTTTCTCCATCTGTTGGTGAGCAGAAGTTGTGAGTCCAAGTCAAGAACTGCTTCTTTTAGGGATAACACAACCCTGTCTGAGTGATTACCAGGTCTACTGTTATGTGCCCAGATGCTTATCATAGGCTAGCAACTATGTATTGGTAGGATTTAATCAAATTTATTTTGCCTCATCCAGATTTCTACAGCCTTCCAACTGATTCAAGACTTTCTTGGTATTTCTGATTGGGGTGTCCTTATCCCAGACTGATGGATGATGCTTTGCAGTGATTTCATGTTGATGTTAAATGACATGAGGGAGAGCCCTGAGCCTTATGGAACTCAACATTGGATCTCCCATAGACTTGAACAGTTTCTCTCCATATCCGCCAATCAAAACACTCAGATACGACCCCCCCCACTATAAATAGAGACCCCATCTCCCAACCCTTGAAGGTGATCCAGAATTATTCCATAGTAAATAGTATTGAATGTTGCCAAGAGCTCTAATGGAACCAAGCAGGGTGTATTCCTCCAGACAGTCTACACCATCTTCTCGGCAAACTTTCCTTAAAAAACTCTCCCAGCTGCATATCAACAGTCCTGCCCGGGCTGCTCGATGCCCTATCGGGGCTGGTGGTGGAGTTTCCCAGACTTATTGTGCTGGGGGACTTCAATCTGCCATCCCTGGGTGGGGCGTCGGGGGTGGCTCGGGAGTTCATGGCCTCCATGACGGCCACGGACCTGACTCAAATTGTTCAGGGCCCGACACATGAGGGGGGCCACACGCCTGATCTTGTTTTTGTCTCAGAGCAGTGGCGGGTGGAGTTTGGTGGGGGACTGACTGCTATTGATCTCCTGTCGTGGACTGATCACCATCTTCTCCGGCTGGGCTTCCAGTACGCCGCCTCTCCTCGCTGGGAAGCGGAACCGACCATCTGGTTCCGCCCCAGGTGCCTGATGGACCCGGAGAGGTTCCAGACAGAGCTTGGGATGATGCCTCTATCTCTCTCCCATGCCCCGGTCATGACCCTGGTGGATGCCTGGGATGAGGCCGCTGCCGGGGCTCTGGACCGGGTCGTGCCTTTGCGGCCTCTAACTCGTCGCAGATCCCGGTTGGCCCCGTGGTTCACTGAGGAGCTCCGGGGGATGAAGCGACATAGGAGAGGCCTAGAGAGCAGTTGGAGGGCCAGTCGTTCCGAATCTGACCGGTCACAATTGAGATCATTTACACGGGCCTATTTGGTGGAATTGGCGACGGCGAAACGTCGCTATTTCTCCAATGTCATTGCATCCGCAGAGAATCGCCCGGCCGCCCTGTTTCAGCTATCCCGCTCCCTCTTGAATCAGAGGGCGGGGGAAGACTCGATGTGAGGGTGAGCTGAGGAGTTTGGCCAGTATCTGCAGGACAAGATCGCTCAGATTTGGGACGGCTTGGACTCTGACTGGACAGGGTCAGACGGTGAGGAAGCGTTGGGTCTTGTGCTTTGGGAAGAGTTTGATCCTGTTACCCCAGAGGAGGTGGACAGGATCATGGGGAAGTTGAGTGCGGCCACATGTGTACTGGACCCGTGCCCCTCCTGGCTGGTTTATTCAGCTTGGGAGGTGACATGTGGCTGGATCCAGGCGGTGATAGCTGCATCTTTAGAGGAGGGAAGCTTTCCTGCCGCCTTGAAGGAGGCAGTGGTGAGGCCCCTCCTCAAGAAGCCTGCCCTGGATCCAGCTGTTTTGAGCAACTTTCGTCCGGTCTCTAACCTTTGCTTTTTGTGAAGGTTGTCGAGACTGTAGTGGCACGTCAGTTCCCGGTGGCCCTGGATGAAGCGGAGCACCTCGATCCGTACCAATCAGGTTTCAGGCCCGGATACAGCACGGAGACGACATTGGTCGCACTGGTGGATGATCTCTGGAGGGCTCGGGACAGAGGTCATTCCTCTGTTCTGGTCCTATTAGATCTTTCAGCGGCTTTCGATACCTGTGTTGGCAGGAGGGCAGAGATCGACCATGAGGCCCCTCAAGTGTGGGGTGCTTCAGGGGTCGGTTCTCTCACCCCTTCTGTTCAACATTTATATGAAACCGCTGGGGGAGATCATCCGTGGTTTCGGGGTGGGGTATCATCAGTACGCTGATGATACCCAGCTTTTTATATCCACTCCGAACCAGCCCAGTGATGCCCTCGACGTGATGTCCCGGTGCCTGGAAGCGGTACGGATCTGGATGGGGAGGAACAGGCTTTGGCTCAACCCTGCCAAGACTGAGTGGCTGTGGATACCGGCATCTCAGTTCGAAGGTGAGATTCCATCGCTGACTATAGGGGGTGAAATTTTGCCCCCTGTAGACAGGGCGCGCAACTTGGGTGTCCTGGATTCACGGTTGAGTTTAGAAGATCATATAACAACCGTGACCAGGGGGGCATATGCCCAGATTCGTCTGGTCCGCCAGTTGCGCCCCTATTTGGACCGAGATGCCCTACGCACAGTTACTCATGCGCTAGTTACCTCCCGCATTGACTACTGTAATGCTCTCTACATGGGGCTGCCCTTGAGGACCACTCGGAGCCTTCAACTGGTACAGAATGCGGCCGCACGGGTTGTGATGGGAGAGTCCCGATACTCCCATGTTACACCCTCCTGCACGACTTGCATTGGTTGCCGGTTGCCCTCCGGGTGAGATTCAAGGTGCTGGTGATGACCTATAAAGCCCTACATGGCTTAGGCCCAGGATATTTGGCGAACCATCTGCTGCCAGTAACAGCTGCCCATCGCCCGGTGCGTTCTCACAGGGAGGGCCTGCTCCGGGTGCCGTCAGCTAGACAGTGTCGGCTGGCGACCCCTAGGGGTAGAGCTTTCTCTGTGGGCGCGCCCACCCTTTGGAATCAACTCCCCCTGGGGCTCCGGTTGGCTCCTGACCTTCGCACCTTCCGCCGCGAATTAAACACATGGTTGTTCACATCGCCCAGCCTGGACTGAAAGGGTTTTTAGATTTTGGGGGTTTTAATATAAATTATATACGTACATTATGTATTTTATAATTTTAATTGGTTTTTTTATTGTTGTGAGCCGCCCTGAGTCCTCAGAGATAGAGCGGCATATAAATTTTATTAATAAATAAATAAATAAATAATAAAATAAAAAGGCAAATGTTTCCTAGGGGGCAAGCAAGATCCTTCCCTATAAAGAAGTGTTAATAACCTCCCAGATCTATCCATTCATGCCTTGCCTAATCATCCAAGAAAGAAAAGAGCAGCATACACCAAGCTCAGAGGCTGCAGAATTTAAAATACAACGAACCATATCCATTTCTCATATAAAGAACCCCATAGGGAACCCACAGATTCATCTGACATGTCTACAGGAGTTTTTACCTGTCTGTCCTTCTGCAAAAATATTATTTTTATTCTGTTGTTCTAAAAAAAAGTTTATAATTCTGAGTAATTCTGAATAAGAGCCAGTTTGGGATAATGGTTATGGCATCAGGCTAGAATGCTTGGTGTTCTAGTTCTACCTTAGACACAAAATCAACTGGGTGGCCTTGGGCCAGTCACTTTCTCTCAGCCCTAGGAAGGAGGGAACATCGTCCTGAAAATCTTGCCAAGAAAACTACAGTTTAATCCAAGTAGTTGCTAGGAGTCAACATTGACTTAAAGGCGAAAGGGGAGCGGGGACAACAAAGGAGAAATAAACAGACAAACCCTGAACAAAACTGCTAGGCAGCAATCTGCAAATGCAATAAGTGCAGAGGAGAAGAGGTTTTTCTGCCTTGTAGGACTTTCTGTTACTGAGTAGTTTATGCTGCTTCACTGGGTAGCGATTAAAATATTCTTTGGGGAAGGGTTATATTTCTGTAAAGAATTAGAATTGCAATTTGGAAATGTTAGATTTGAGTGTCACTAGAAGATCTTCCCTGCGAACGGCACTTTTAATTAGTTTAGGCAGATACGCGATTAAGAGCCTTTCTGGGCAAAGAATGTTGTTACTGTTATCCACTTTTTGGTAATCTTCTAACTAGATTACTGCAGTGGAGCTGCTCTTCAAAATGGTCCTAAAACTGAAGAAATTGAATCTGGAAAGAGGCTGGATATTTCAGCAAGACAATGATCTAAAACCTCCTTTCAAATCAACCATGAAGCTCTTCCAGGAAAGAGAAGTAAAGATTTTGGAAAAAGCCTCATAGTCCCCATACTTGGAGCTTATTGAAGATTTTTGCGGAGATCTCAAATACACAATGCATGTAAAGAGACCTAAGAATGTTTTTCAGTAGAAGAGTTCTACAAAAAAGATTTTTTTGGGGGGGGGGGAAGAATAAACTCTAAATGCAACAATAGAAAGACTCAGCTGGCTATAGGAAACATTTGGAAACGATTATTTCAGCCAAAGGAGCTGCTACAAAATGCATACTGAAAGTGTTTCCAAATTAATACCTGTCGTATTAATT
The DNA here is from genome assembly GCF_029215685.1 of Pituophis catenifer annectens. Lineage (NCBI taxonomy): Eukaryota > Metazoa > Chordata > Lepidosauria > Squamata > Colubridae > Pituophis > Pituophis catenifer. The sequence goes on along the minus strand of NW_027256881.1, from coordinate 197,919,262 downwards.
GTTATTTTGAACTTCTAATGAACTGCGTGCAAATAGTGAGCATGCATGGAAATTTGCAGAAATATGCTGTGTTTAATCTTGTACTTTATACAATAAGGTTCCCCCAAAGTAATCAAAATCAAAGGGTCAATGGGACTAAGGAGTTCATTATTATTACTACTACTTTTCATAATTCTGTCAATTAAATTAGTATTTAATTATATTCATACATGCATAATAAGTACAGGGAGGGGATCAGGGAACAGTTGGAAACTTCTTGAAGGGGGTCAGTAAGATGAAGAGTTTTGAGACTCTTGAAATATTGAAGTTGTGTCAGTTGTGTTTAGCTAAAAATTATCTGCAACATACATATATAGAAACACTTTAAAGTATTTTTTATTTTATACTCCACACTAATATAGTGGACTATTTGGCTCCCAGTTTTGAGCAGTGGTGTTTTCCACTTGTCCTTTATTTTTTAACACTCAGATTTGACGTATTTTTAAATTTTATTTTTACTCATATTTATATGCTGCTCATCTCGCTATCAAGCAATATGTTGTTTTTCCTTGCCCGCATGACCATGAGAGAATTAGATATCATAACTTCCATTCTATGCAACCAGGTGGCCTTTGAGGTGAAGTTGGCCCCTTTTCTTATGACGTTTTGAAAAGCTTGTCAGATCTGACTATTTTGAAGTAGGAATTGAAGGATAGAATGAATTACAGTATGTGGTCTTCATTGAGAAATTGTGCTGTGGATATTGTATTTGAGTTGTCATTGTTTTTATTATCGATGTTTGATTTTTATAAACCTCTCAAAATTAGCCAGATTGGTGTAAATTAATTGGAATAATACATACAGTACATACATATTGTGACATATATGAAAAAGCAAATTGTAACACTAAAACTTGTTTTCTACATTATAGATTGCTTTTACTAAAACATTTGTGCAGCATTATGCTTTTATTATGAAAACGCTGAAGAAAAGCCATGAATCTGATACCATGTCGAACAGAATCGTACACATTAGTGTCCAGCTATTCAGCAATGAGGAATTAGCACGTCAAGTGACAGAAGAATGCCAACTGCTTGATATTATGGTTACTGTCCTTCTGTATATGATGGAGAGTTGCCTTGTTAAAAGTGAGTTACAAGGTGAGTGTGTATCTCGCTTTATGATGATTTTTCTCACAATGCTATTCAAAATTGTTGGATCCATGCTGAGTGGAATTAAGGAAATTGAAATCCACCATTTGTTGAGGTCATCATGTTGCTTTCAGGTTATTTAAGAGACTTGGATACTGTTCTGTTATAACATTTATACTTTCAATCAAATGGGTTCTGCCCCATGTGAAACGATCCAACTTCTCTAGCTAAATCTTTTAAGTAGGTAAAAAGGATTCTTTTCTAGTCCACTGCACAAATACATGAAGGCACAGCTTATTATCCCATTTCCTTTATAAATCTTAAACACCTGGTAGCTCTGGTTTCCATGAATAGCCTGGCAGTAGCTTTACATCACCAAATTATGAAGATTTCCTTTGATGGGAAGGGATTTTCTTCTGTCGGAAGTCTGATATGAGCTGCATAGGATTAAAAAAGATTATGGCTAAGTGTGGCTGTAATCCAACCTCATTCTTTTTCATCATATTTCTTCATATCTATAGCCCATGCCTTTTCACCCCTGCTGAAGTTGCTATACCAGAAGCAGAACCATGTTTTACTAAAGTATTACCAATAGCAACTTCTGTCTCAGCATTGTCCACTTCACACTGTTTCAGATAGGAATATAGAAGGCCTGTGGACTTTTTCAGATGTTGCTTTCAGCAATCTACCTCTTACTATCACCAATCCTAATATAGCTTTTGGGAACCATCTCAAACATTTCTCTGATTGCTAGTATTTATTGGAGACAATGTCTGAATATTGGCCATCATCGAGCAAGGATAAGTCAAGTTTTGCCATGAACCCCTATGGACTACTGTAGTTACTCCCTCTTTTCTCATTTGAAGTAATGTTGGAAAAGATGCTATTAAATCTATCCCATTCATTGATTGGTTCAAAGAGAATTTACTATTGTTCTTCTATCAATACTGAAGTAGGATAACAGTATATTTTCTGTCTCCCTAGATCTCCTTAATATGTGGTTCACTTTTACATCTTTCTGACATGCACTTCTATGTTGCCATTCAATTCAAATCCCAAAGGTGCTTTTTTCAAGAGGCAACTGGACTTTCTGGTTTTTCTTTGAAGAAGTTTCACTTCTCATCCAAGAAGCTTCTTCAGCTCTGAGTTGAACATCTTCAAAGAAAAACCAGAAAGTCCAGTTGCCTCTTGAAAAAAAGCACCTTTGGGACAACCAGGACCTGGATGACTGAGAATCTCCATAGACATTCAATGCAAACTTTGTTAGTTTCTTTTATTCATACGTGAGGACCTTCATTGCCAATTTTAAGTGCTTCATTTTGGAATCTTCATAGCAGCACATTTTCATAAAGAATATACGACCCATTGTTAGTTAGATGTAGTTTTCAAGGAATTCTGGTGTTCCCATACATCAGTGATTGTCTCCTTCTTGAAAGTGGGCAGAGAGATTACTTTTGCTCCCGTTTTCTCCTGTTCTGCTCTCCATCTCTGTTTCTATTGTATCTTTGGCATATAATTTCCATCAATGATCTGAAACGAAGAGGTCTAGAGTAAGTGTAGAGTAGGGATCATCTCAGATTAAATAATAAATTAGGTGATGGAAGTGGATCTGCCACACATTGAGAATATCTGACAATCAACTACCAAAGCTGGCTTTTAACAGCTTCAGTGAACTTACATAGAAATGCCTCCACGATGGGGATTGTATTTCAATAAAAAAGCTCATTTGAAAAGAAGCAGAAGACACTGTATTAGAGTCCCTAAACATTAGCAGTAAAAAGTGTCACTGAAACTGGCAAGTTCAACTAGCAACAAGTGGAAACTAATGGTAAAAGAAATAAGTAATGAGGTCAGATGCACTACACAAATGCATGGGTGTAGTGTCAATAAGAAAGTTAAGCAAGGCCCCATCTGAGAAGTCCCCATTTTTGGTGCCAGTCATACTTTTCCTTTCTTTTTCTTTTTTTCAGGAAAATATGGATTTATATTCCTTAAATGTTTACATTTTTAAAAACAAGTTTTTGCAGTCTGGTATTTTTAAGTCTTTTATTTTACATTTCAGTAGTATATGCTTTGTAAAATTTTACAGTTATAAATAAATTTATATATTTAGGTATTATACATAGATAACTTTTGTTATTTAGAATATGTAGCCTTGTTCTCTGCAGTCTTCCACCTCAGCAAATAGTAAATGGAGACCAGGCTTCAGTCTACACATAAAGTATTTCATATACTCTATTTGGCCTTGTTTTGGATGAACTTTCCACATGCACAAAATGGCAGACAGGCTTTTGTACATATGTAAATGATATTTTATAAGAATTACTGTTAGGTTACCTATACAGATTATCTCTATATGCTCCTTCTCCTCTTCAGTCGGGCATAATGTCATTCTCTGGGTCCACTCAGTCATGAGATTCCATGTAGCTTACTCATGATGGTCTGAGGAAAGAGAATTGCTGTGAGGAAGCCATATGGAGCCTCATGACAAGGTTGATCCAGAAACATCCACTCTGATTGAGTGAGGAAGGATAACTATAAATACATTATGCAGATGACTCCTATGGAAGAAAGGTAAGAAAGCAGCTGACCATACGCTCTGCAACCAAACCCTCCAGTTCATACAGACCCAAGATTCTTTATTCATAGAATCTATGATTCTTTATTCATATAATTAGGTATAACAGGTGGTTACAGAGTTCATTATGTAAATATTCAGAGTTCAATAAGTAAATGTTCTTAAGCCTTTTCCATCGAACTATTTTTTGCATCCTGGAAACCATAATACTACTCTTGTCTCCTTTTCTTTACTGAGGCTTGAAAAATCAATCTGCTTCTAGTAAGAGAAAGACATTGTTATACAAGGTACTGACATATATATAGAAATCCTATAATGAAGAGGTTTATTTCTGTACTGTTACTAGAGAAAGCTTTTTATCTACCGTATTTTTCGGAGTATAAGACACACCTTTCCCCCAAAAAAGACGGTGAAAATCTGGGTGTGTCTTATACACTGAATGTAGCCCCGCCTACCCACCTTCCGCCACCTTTCAGGCGTTTTCAGCCCTATGCGTCATGTTTTCGGGCAGTTCCAGGTGGGGGGGGCGGGGGATCGGCGGCATCCTCATTGCTACTTGGATTTTGATAACGAGCAGCACAGATCTTTTTATCCATTTAAAACAAACCCTATCACCCTACGCGCATTTAACTGGAGTGAGTGGGATGGAGTGAGGGATGATTTTCATGGGGGCAGAAGAAGAACTTGGCACTTAACGCTCCACTCCTGAGACGCCCCCGTCTTCCTACCTATAGCCATAGGTGTTGAAAGCCTGGCTTTCTCGCAGCAAGGCCTGATAGAGACGCAGCACTTCAGTCCTCCTGGACGCTGCCATCTCGTAAACAAGGTGCCGGTCTTCCTGGCAAGCCCCTGCGCCTTTGCTGCCTCAGTCGGAGCCTGATTCTGCAAGCGGCTCAGGAACATGAAGGTCGGGACTCATTTGGTGACGTGGGCGCTTCTGCATGAGAGGCGTAAGGCAAGGCGGTTCTCCAGATAACCCAGGCGGAGAGCGGTTGGCTTCTGCTCCTGGCCCGGGCGACGGATCTGGCCAGGAGGAAAGAGAAGGTGAATCTGCAGAAAAGGAGGAGGAGGAGGGTGCGCGGCTCTGCGAATTGCATCGAGGAATCTGGTAGGGAAAAGAGCATCACCTCCATGCATTGCGTTTTCCGGTGTTTTCCTCCCTGATTCCCCGATGCAATTCGCAGAGCCTCGCGCCCTCATGAAAAAGCAGTGGCGGCAGTTTTTGGCTGGTTCCAAGCAGCACCCTAACTGCTTCCGCTACCCATCTCCCAGCGTGCGGAGACCTAAAACGCGATGCTCGTTTTTGGCAATCCCTGTTGCCTGGAACTGCCCAAAAACCACTGTTCAAGCGACGGGGATTGCCAAAAACAAACATCGCATTTTCGGTCTCCACATGTTGGGAAATGGGCGGCGGCAGCAGTTTCCTCCCCAATTCCCCGATGCAATTCGCAAAGCCACGTGCCCTCACCCTCCTTTTCCGCAGAGTCACCTTCTCTTTCCTCCTAGCCAGATCCGTCTCCCGGGCCAGGAACAGAAACCAACTGCCCTCCGCCTGGGTCGCGTGGAGAAGGGGCAGGCCAGGCGGTGAGCTGCCTTGCCTTATGCCTCTAGAGCAGAATCCCCCGCTTCACTAAATGAGTCCCGACCATCATGCTTCCCGGGCCGCTTGCAGAATCAGGCTCCGATTGAGGCAGCAGAGGCGCAGGGGCTTGCCGGGAAGCCCGGCACCGTGTTTACAAGATGGCAGCATCCAGGAGGACTGAAGTGCTGCGTCTCTATCAGGCCTTGCTGCGAGAAAGCCAGGCTTTCAACGCCTACGGCTGTAGGTAGGAAGACGGGGGCGTCTCAGGAGTGGAGCCTTCGGTGCCAAGTCCCTCTTCTGCCCCCATGAAAATCATCCCTCACCCCATCCCACTCACTCCAGTTAAATGCACATAGGTGATAGGGTTTGTTTTAAATGGATAAAAAGATCTGTGCTGCTCGTTATCAAAATCCGAGTGGAAATGAGGACGCTGCTCATCCTGATGTTGGTAGGCAGAGGCAGAATTCTTTTTTTCTTGTTTTCCTCCCCCAAAATTAAGGTGCGTTTTATAGTCTGGTGCGTCTTATAGTCCAAAAAATATGGTAACTATTACGTTTTTAACAAATTGTTAACATTTGCTTTTACTTTTAGATGAGGAAAACAGTTTACATGTAGTTGTGAACTGTGGAGAAGCACTGTTAAAAAACAATACTTACTGGCCACTTGTCAGTGATTTTATTAATATCCTTTCGCATCAAAGTGTGGCTAAGAAATTTTTGGAAGATCACAGGCTATTAGTAACATGGATGAACTTTGTGTCATTTTTTCAAGGTATGTGATGCTTTCATTGATTATATACATTATTTTTGATTAGAGAAGCAGTTTGACAAAACGTTTTAAAGCATATGGAGGGGGTTTATAATGATTATTTTTTCAAAAGCTCAGTTACAGATACTGAAATTAATTGAAATTACTTAATTAATGAAGTTAATTGGTTACTACAATTAGAACAGTATTCCAACTGTTGTAAGATCACTTGCACTGAACATGATCTGTAAAGGGATTCTAATTTTTATTTTCTGCTTGGCCATTTTCCTTGCTTTTAATGCTTATCCCACACATGTTTGACAACTAACTTTGTTGTTTAATGCATCCCTACAGGAGTTTTTGTAAATAGCTAGCAGTAGATTTATTGAATAGTGTGAAAAACACATTATTATTCATGGGTAAAATGTACAATGTCTCAATCTTTTAAGGCATGAATTTAAATAAAAGAGAACTTAATGAACATGTTGAGTTTGAATCCCAGACGTACTACGCTGCTTTTGCTGCTGAACTTGAGGCCTGTGCTCAACCAATGTGGGGCTTACTGTCACATTGCAAAATCAGGGTAAGTTGAGCTATGTTTTTTTTCTCTCTTCTGGATCTTTATGATTGTATATTTTAAAAAGCAGTATGCAGTTGGGTCAAATCAAACATCAGCCTGTGTTAACTACTGTGTCTTGTGATCCATTGGGCCAATACAATATTTTATGCCAGTTGGCCTGAATATCTGGTCAGAAAGAGCTATTCGGCCATAAGACACAACCAGGGGTGAAATGCTCCCGGTTCGGACTGGATCGCCCGATCCGGTAGCGATGGCGGTGGGTGGTTCGGAGAACCGGTAGCAAAAATCCCTGCCCGCCCCCCCCATGCCCAGCTGAGCCGCGCGATCATCAGAGGCTTTTTTTTTTTTTACTTTTAAAAGCATTTTTTCTACAACCTCTTCGGCCAAAAAAATGCTTTTAAAAGTAAAAAAAAAAAGCCTCTGATGATCGCGCGGCTCAGCTGGGATTGTCAGAGGCTTTTAAAAGCATTTTTTTCTGCAACCTCTTACGGTTGTAGAAAAAATGCTTTTAAAAGTAAAAAAAAAAAAAGTTGGCCACACCCACACAGTCACATTACCTCCGCCACCAAGCCACACCCCCAGAACAGGTAGTAACAAATTTTACATTTCACTACTGGACACAACTATTAAAAAAATCAAGCCAAGTAAAGAGAGAATATAATTTATGGGAATATTGGCTAATTCCCAACATGTGTGAAGAACAAGTGTGCTGTATTCCTGAAAAATGCATAACTCTTTCTTATTTTTCCTGAAATCTGTAACACTTTCTTGCTTTCTTCCTTGATTCTACTATTGGCATTGGGCTTTCCTTTAAATGCAAATCCTCTTTCTCTTCATGGAAGGAATTGAGAGAAGCAGAGAGCCCCCCCTCTCGTTTTCATGAGAATTCCCTCTCCCTATCTACAGTAGTGTACAGAACGTCCTTTTGAGGGCAACCTTTCCAGCCACTGTTAGGTGAGAAGTAATGGCAAAAAAAATCACCTCTCTGTTTAATCTTCCCATGAGTGGAGCTCTGTAAATCCAAGACACATTAAGGGGAACAAAAAAGAAACATGGAAGCTGCAGCCCTCCCATTTACCTTACTACGTCTTTGAAAAGCTACAAGCCTTTGTTTTTTTCAGTCTGTGCAATATTTGTAATTCACTTCAGGAGACGCAAGAGTACACAAGAAATGTTGTCAGATACTGCCTAGAAGCACTTCAGGATTGGTTTGATGCAATCAACTTTATAGATGAGGTGGGTATGTCCTGCACATTTAATTTGATATTTGAATAATCGTATCATACCATATAATACTATCATATAATTTTGGAATTAAATGTACTGATTTTTTTTTCTTTAGCCTACATTTCTTGGTTAACAGTTCACATTTGATATTTCTTCTGAGCAATTCAGAATTTTCTGTCATCACAAATACGTGAAAATATAAATTCATTGGGATTTGCTAAAATTTAGTTGATTTTTATCCTCAATATTCAATTAAAAACATAATATTTCAGTAAACCTGTAATATGCTTGTAATTAGAGTTGGTGGACTATCTATGCAGGGAGCAATTACACATTGCAGGCCATAGATCAGGGGTCGGCAACCTGCGGCTCTGGAGTCGCGTGTGGCTCTTTCATCCCTATGCTGTGGCTCCCTGTCGCCACTCAGCTCCACAATTGATAGAGCTTTCAGTTAGGATAGGTAGAGGAAAAAGGACACCGCACTAGGAGGAGAAACTATGGTGGGGGGAACCGGACTTCCAGTTGGCTCCAGAATTGAACGAGGGGCTTCTGGTTAGGGCCTTTTGTGGCTCTTTGAGTGTTTAAGGTTGCCGACCCCTGCCATAGATCCTTTTAGAAGATGCTGTGACTTGTATTGCACGATTTGTAAAGAATCTTTACTAAAGAAATGACAAATACACTTGCAAAGCTTTTTTTTTTTCAAATTCTTACATGGCATTTATCCTTGTCCATTATCAGATTTCCCCTTCAAATTCATTTTTATGTTACTGATTACTTCAAAGATACATTTATTTTATGAATTGAATGTTTCAGAAAACATTAATAAGTGGGGACTCAGTGACCTTGATTTTCAGGGCAAAATTGAGTTCTGACTATGAATGTTTCCTCAAGTCCAGAAAATTGTCATAATCCCCAAATTGAATTTCTTATTAATAGTCTAATATCCTTTTTTTGCAGCCTACTCCTAATCAGGTTACATTTCATCTCCCATTGCATCGCTACTATGCTATGTTTTTGAGTAAGGTAGGTAAATCATTTTTGCAGAGTAAAATTGGGCATTTTACAAGTAGATTACATGAGGATAAAATATGCACTTACTTTATTTATAGGCTGTTAAATGTCAAGAGCTAGATTTAGATTCTCTTCTTCCAGACCAGGAGATGTTGATGAAACTAATGGTTCATCCACTTCAAATTCAGGTAAATCTTTTCTTATCTCAGCATACTATTATGTAAATGTTTGAGAGATGTCAAATAGTGATCACTGATGAAATTTCATAGACAGAGTATTCAATTTGCCTAAGATTTACTAGAAACAATTGATTTATATGAATGAAGGTAAATATACATGTCCCAGGATAATGTTGCAGGATCCAGTCTGGGTCAGTCATCACAACCAGAGTTTTAGTCTTCCAAGTTTTTGGACTTGTACTGGAGCCCATCCTCAGGGAACTTCTCTCTAGCAGAGTGTGAGCTATTCTGTGTGTGGTACAACAGGCACTATAAATATCACACAGAAAACAGCTAGAGAGAAGTTCCCTGAGGATGGGCTCCAGCACGAGTCCAAAAGCTCGGAAGACTAAATTGTTTAGTCTAAATTGCAATTGTTTTATAGCTGAATGTATGACTCTACCTGTCCAACTTGAATGTATTTATCAAACTCTTGTCCTTATGTCAAAGCATTTTATTTTATTAGGTTTCAATTTATATTTATGTTCATAAGGAGCACAGGAAAGAGAGACAAATTGCTAGATAATGCAAGTTTACAAGGAACAAAAGCAAGAGAAAATTTTCAAAGGAAATTAAATACAAGAAAAATAGGCAAGGTACTATCAGGACTACTGCTTTATTTGATTGAATATTTAAATTTATTCTAGGAGCTGAAGATGGCAATCATTGCACTAAAGCATAAACTAGAAACTTAAATTTGTTGCTTCTTTCTTGAGATAGTATACATATGTGGTCCTAACAAGAACAAATATGATGGGGATCTGCTGCAAAAACTGTATAACTCAATATAGGAATGCATTTTCAGAAAATAAAAATAACACACAACATCAATAGATCACATGTTTATCTATATTATAAAATATAATAATGTGGAAATTGTTTTCCTTTTTTCCCCACATTTGGTAGGCAAGCCTTTCTGAAATTCATAGTAATATGTGGGTAAGGAATGGCCTGCAGATTAAAGGACAAGCCATGACATATGTGCAGTCTCACTTCTGTAATTCTATGATTGATCCTGACATTTATCTGTTACAGGTAGGTCAACGCTCTCTTTGACTCCATCGTTTAGTGTTAGTACATAATTGAATATGATAACTAACATATGTGTATGTTTGTCTCTGAAGGTTTGTGCTTCTCGACTTGACCCGGATTATTTTATTTCCTCAGTTTTTGAAAGGTAAGATGCTATTATTTTGTATAAAAAATAATCTACAGGTAGTCCTCGATTTATAACAGTTCATTTAGTGACAGTTCAAAGCTACAACGGCATTGAAAAAAGTGACTTATGACTGTTTTTCACACTTACGACGATTACCTCCCTGTAGTCACATGATCAAAATTTGGATGCTTGACAATGAACTCATAGTTATGATGGTTGCAGTGTCCGGGGGTCACGTGAATAGCTTTTGCGACTTTCTGATAAGCAAAGTCAATGGGGAAGCCAGATCCACTTAATAATTGTGCTACTAACTGCAATGATTCACTTAACAACTGTGGCTAGAAAGGTCGTGAAATGGGGCAAAATTCACTTAAAATTAAAATCTCACGTAACAACATAAATTTTGGGCTCTATTGTGGTTGTAAGTTGAGAACTACGTGTATTTATTATGCTTGTATACCAACAAACAGAAAAAGCCAATTTACAATAAACATACATCCAGTTAATATGTCCACCATATGCATTCTTAAAATTGTAAACTGTATAGATGTGAGGAAAAGACAGAAGCTATCTAGGCAAATTGGAAACATTCAAAATAGAGTGCTCCCTAAACTACATTACATTACATTACATTACATTACATTACATTACATTACATTACATTACATTACATTACATTACATTACATTACAAGCATCAAGATGGCAGCTGAGTTGCAGTGGATAAAGATTCTCACCACTGTGAGTGTTAAGCATTGCATGGTGCACGGTTTTTAAAAAAATGATCTTAATTTTTTCTTCTAATCACTATCTCTGACAGAACTCTGGAGTTCCATGAAACCCCAGTGGAGAAATGCTGATTTACAGAGATAATTTCTCATTAAATCTTTCAAACGAAAATAATTCATCTAGAGGCCTGTTTAGCAAGGATATTTCTATAACAGTGAAAATAATTACGAAGATTTGGAAAGCTATTTCTCCATTGAAAACAAAACAAATGGGAACATCTCTGTCAGCCTTCCCAGATAGACAAGACAGGAAACACGACCCAATGAGCTAATTCTGCTTTAATCTAAGGCTACCTTAATAGAATCTTGCAAGTCTGAAAGTACAAATCTCCCACTGTCTCTTTTTACAGTCTCATAAGTTAGGGAGGATACTTTTAGAGTTTCTTTATCTGCCTTTATCTGCTTGATTGTTCTCTAGGGATATCTCTGCCCTCCTCCTCCCCAGTCAATCACATCTCATACACCTGTACATCTGCTGACATTCTTTTTCGGCCTTCTATTAAGGCGTCACCCTGTACTTAACTCCTACTTATTTTCAAACTTACATAATCAGAAATCAGCACATTCTTCCTTTTTGCAGTCAGGAATTTATTCATTCATTCTGGGTGTAGCACAAAAATAATGTATCAAGGGATTTCCATTTTATGGAACTTTTTTCAGTCAAAACAACAACCAAGGCCATTCTCAAGAAGAAATTTCTTAAGTCAGAAACTCATGTCAATCTATGGTTGCAGCCATCTCATAAACATTCCTCACAAATCCCCCCTCACTAGAGTTTTGCAGGGCTGCAACCATTTAACAGCCACCAAGCTCTGCATGTTGGATCTTCATGCCTCTAAAGCACGGGTGTCAAACTCATGGCGTCATGTTGCTGTCACATGATGTTTCATGACATTTTTCCCCTTTGCAGAGCTGGGGTGGACGTGGCCTGGGCATGACGCATCCGGCCCACTGACCACCAGTTTGATACCCTGCTCTAAAGGATCTTCTGGATGTCAATCTTTGTCATTGATTCTTTCTCCCATACAGACTCCGTAGGTTGTTTACAACCTAGTGGAGTTGGCTACATTCCTGCATACGTTCTACATAGAAGTATTTCTCACTTACTGACCACAATTGGCATGGGCAACTCTCACTAGGTCACTAAGATGGAAAATCACATGACCATGATGGACTTACATCATTTCCCATTTGATCATTACGTAAATTACCATGTTAAATGAGACATTACGTTACCACAATTTGCAATTTTATTTCCACATTCTCCATTAACTCTGCTTTCATAAGCTGGTTACGAATCATACAAATGGCAATTACGTGACTGTTGTAAATGTGCACTGGTTGTGAAATGGCCAAATGGTGATTACATAACCAGGATGCTTTTGCAGTCATAAATGCAAAGATTGGTCACACTTTTTTTACCACTAGTAGTAATTTTGAACAATCACTAAACAAGACAGTGAGTAAGCAACAACTACCAGTATCCCATACTTGGATGTCTCAAAACATCAAATAGTACACTGGTCAGAAGGTGTCTCTTAGTTTGGTAGAAAGCATGTATCCCAATGCACATGTTATTTTGACTGATAATTTTCTTTAGCAATATAGCCAACTTCTTCTAGGCTGGATTTTTTTTCTTGCTCAGGGTACCTTTATAGAGATTCCTCTCAAATTTCTTGCTCTTAGCAATGGCAAAAAGCTAAAGAGAGAAAATCAGCAAGAGTTTAGTTACATGATTTTCTTGCCTTCATAGATGTTAGGAATATTTACTTGCCCTATTCACACCAAATTGGAGGAAACCTTCAAGGTATATCGGCTGAGTTCCATTTTCTGTAGAGTACAATGGGGAAAAATACAAGATAGGTCCAAGAAGCATAAAATGGATGCTGATCTGAAAGCTTGCAAATTAAGCTAATACCGTTGTTTGGGGCCTAATTCTTTATACAATGTATAGGGTATGATGGCAGGATTTTCTATAGCTTCATAACCCTCTCAAGTTGTTAGCAAGAATAGATTTTTGGGTCGCATGAATTCAAAGGTTTCTTCAAACCCATACACTCTTATGTTTCTGAATTTGTCTTTGTTTTCCTTTTTATCCCTATAGGTTCAAAGTGGTTGATCTCTTAACAATGGCTTCCCAACATCAGAATACAGTGCTAGATTCGGAGCATGAGAGGTCAATGTTAGAAGGCGCTTTAACCTTTCTTGTCATTCTTTTAAGTCTACGTTTACATTTAGGTGAACTTGGAGTCTTTTCTTCTATGCTTTAGTTTTTAGCAGCTTATTTATGCAGGTGTGCGTAACATAGACCTTAATGAATTTTAAATTATCGGGATGGGGGTAGATAACTAATAGTAACAACAGGTACAAACTATTTGGTAACAATTTTCTTATTTCTTGCAACCTGGTTAAATATACATTTGTATTTGGTTTTTTTTTTTTTTTTTACAAATGATTGCTATATTAAAGGCGTAGTTAAGGAAGCCAACATGTAATTCTTAATTTGAGTGCCCCATTGGCCGAAGTTCTGTTCTGTTATATTTCATGGGGCTAGTTCCCAGGTAAATATGTGTAGCGTTATTGTTTTGATCCTTAATCTTTTATTACCTATTCTAGTTAAAGACTTACGAAACTGGGGAATTGTAGAAAGTTGCTTTATTCTAGTTTGGGCCCCCAATGGGGGAACACCACAGTAGAGGTGGTTGATCGATTAACAACAGATTAACATCTCCCCCCAACCTGCCCCTCCTCCCCATCTTTAATTAGATCGTAGCGATTGGCTTGTTTTAATTTAGGTTATTAGTACCGTATTTTCCGGCGTATAAGACGACTGGGCGTATAAGACGACTCCTGACTTTTCCTGTTAAAATATAGGGTTTGGGCTATACTCACTGTATAAGACTACCCCTCTTCCAATGCACACCAAATAAAAATTAAAAAACATCAACTGGCTCACCCACAATGTAAAAGCAGCTGTGCTAGACCCAAAATGGCCCTTGCAACAAGCAGGAACCTCACACAGCCACAAAAAGCCCAAAAAACCAACTTTCACACTTTACACACACACAACACAACACAACTGGCTCACCCACAATGTAAAAGCAGCTGTGCTAGACCCAAAATGGCCCCTGCAACAAGCAGGAACCTCACACAGCCACAAAAAGCCCAAAAACCCGACTTTCACACTTTACAAAATTCCATATACAGCTTTGTGAGATTTTGTGTCGTTAGAGTGAAACACTACAGAAACACACTAAATCTCAGAAAGCTGCACAAATATTATTTTATTTTATTTTATTTTTATTTTTATATGAAAGCTAAATTTAAAACTTCCTAAACTTTAAATGGCTAGGTCTAAAAAAGAACAACTAAAAAAACCCCCAGTTAACTATTTTTTTAAAGCTCCCAAAGGGGAAAAAAACTTACCCAATAGAGCAGGGGTCTCCAACCTTGGCAACTTTAAGACTTGTAGACTTCAACTCCCAGAATTCCTCAGCCAGCTTTGCTTTGCTGGCTGAGGAATTCTGGGAGTTGAAGTCCACAACTCCCTGCCTGCTTGATTGCAGGCAGGGAGTTGCTTGCTGATGGAATGGATTCAGGCAAGCGAAGCAAGGCAAGCGTTGCGACTAGCAGCTAAGGTAAGCAAGCTGGAGGGGGAAAACTTTTTTCCTTTTACATGGCTCTGGCGATCCCAGCTGAGTTGCCTGATTAGCAGGCAACTCAGGTGGGATGATCAGAGCTTGGCTCGTCAGAGCCTTTCGGGCTGGTCTGCCTGGTTACAGGAGAACGACACCCGGCGTATAAGATGACCCCCGACTTTTGAGAAGATTTTCATGTGTTAAAAAGTCGTCTTATACGCCGGAAAATACGGTATATTTATATTTATCTTTCATGATTGTAAGCTGCCCAGAGTTAACCTTGTGGTAAGATGGGCGGTCAATAAACTTCTATAAATAAATACTACATCAAATCAGTTATTTCATTTAGTTCACTATTTTCAACAGTCTCTGTTAGGGATAAAGATGGAAGTATTTCTTGACTTTGCTTGGACATCCTGAGAAAACAATCTGGTTCTCCTTACTTAGTTTGTTTTGTTATTGATTGAGACCTTTGAAGTCTCCAGGGTGCTTGCAACAAAACAGCCAACTTTTCTTTCATCTCTAGAAGAGAAGATGTTAGTTTATTTTACAGCTAGGTAGACTCTAGTTACCCCTGCCGAGCACAACACAATTAACCAGAACCAACATTTCTTTCTGGTTTGGCAATGGGGGAGGGGTCTATTCTCCAAACTTTAGCTAGATTGTAGGGCTAAAGTTAGCATTAGGTTTATTCTGTTATATCCCAACTCCAAACTAAAAAAAAAAGCTTTGGCTTTTCTTGTCCTGCTTATTTCCATGGAAGGGTGAAATCTAGTGTCAATTGGAAAAATGATCAGTAATGGCAAAATGGTTAGCGTTTGCTCTTTACTTCAGCTTTTTATCTTTCCTTTTCTTTATTAAGGAAACAGTTCATTTCTGATGATTTAACGAAATTCAAGCTTATGTTGGAGCAAATGATCAGATGCATTTGCATCAGATTGTATTCTTATATTGTATATGCTGTATTCATAAATACTTCAATACTTTTGAAGTATTGTGACTCGTGGGGATTTATTGTTAATAGATAAAAGTTAATTGTTTGGATAGTTCAATCAAATTTTTATTACGGTCAGGGTACCAGCATAATGAGGGTGGGATAGAAACTATTTTTTAAGAACTAAAATATATGTAAACAGAAAGTTAACACAAAATTAAAAAACATTGTAATTGCACATGTGATCAGTTTATTTATTCAATTTATATCACTACCATCTGAAATATATGAATCTTGGCCACTAACAAAGAATGAAAACAGGTAAAAAGCATCATAACAAAAGGAGCAATAAATATACCTATGATAAGAAACTCAACTTCAAAGTCCCAAGCTTGGTAACAGTTGCTTTTTAAGTTTCTATTTTTTTAAAAAATACTGTGTGTGAGGTTTTTTTTTTTAAGTCAATAATTATATAATGTATTAACTATACAATGCCATAGTAACTTGAATTTAAAATCTGGAGATAATTTCCCACTGGCTAAGTAGGTCCCCCCCCCCTTTGTTGTTGTTGTTGTTGTTGTTGAACATCAATCTGATGTTAGCATCAGATTGAGGAGAATGTTAATTTACTATGCATTTTATATAAGCCTAAATAACTCAATGGGACTCAGTGTCTAATTAAGGTCTCTTACATAGAACTGGGCTTGTAAGATCATGTATTATATTTGGATTTCTTCAATATACTTTAGGCCATTTAAACAGGTTTATCATTTAGTTGGAAAGTTGTATAGTAAACACAAATCTTTTATTTCTTAGATTTTGAGTATATTAATTTTCCTATCAATTTTCTAGGGATGACAGATGATGAGATTTTAAGAGCCGAAATGGTAGCTCAGCTCTGCATGAATGACAGAACTCATAGTTCTCTACTGGACCTTATATCCTTGTATTATATGAAATTATTTGATTTATTATTTCAGGCATTCTGTTGCATTTTCCTTCCATTTGTTTTACAAATAAAACTATTTTGAACTTGTGTTAGCCATATCAGGTTAATCCTTATTTATGGCTAAGCTTTACATACAAAATCACATCAACCTTGGAATAAAGTTTAAACTTTTGTTGTATTATCAGGTTGGCAAAATACTATCAGCAAGGCAAGTTTTTCTAGTTTTGATGTAAGAAATCGATCACACTTTATCCTCGCTTCTTTTACAGTTTGTTTCTAAAGAAGTGACACAAGATTTAAAACCTGTATTTATTTTGGCATTTAGGTAAAGTGCCTTGTCTTCGTTGGGCCCTGGATTCTGTGTAGGAATAGAGGGAACCAGGACAAATAAGCATATATCTTATGTAATTGACAGTTTGAAACATAAATCTGTTTAAAAGTTATGCAATGTATACAAAGAACCAGAAGAGTGCAGTATATCATTATTCTTCTAGCAATGTAAATGTTGCTATTTAAAGATGTACTACAAATTTAATTCCTATAATCCTCAAAAGACTAAAATGTAAAATTAGAGTGTGATTCAAATGTTAATGATTTAATAGAGACCTCTTGTGGTGAAATTCAGCATTTTCACAAGATAATGTTAATAGGTTTTTCCCTCTGAACAGTTGTAAATACAATGTTTATAGCAAACCTTGCTACAGAAAAGATCTTCTTAATGATTGCTATTGTCTTAACCAAACAATAACATCCCAGAAAATCCTAATCCTAAAAGTGGCATTATTCCCGGAAGTTTAAGTTTTGAATCAATGCTGTCTGCTGTGGCTGATTTTAAAGCCCCTGTATTTGAGGCAGGGGGTTCCATGCAGCAAGGAATGTATACACCTAAAGGTAGGATAAAATATATTAATATACTGTACATTTGCAACTTATTTCAAGCACACTAAAAAGTTCAGAAATACTTCTGTTTCATTTTTAACACCAGTTACATAGTTTTAATTATATGATGTACAGTATGTTTGAATGATATGTGCTTTCCCTTTCTTAATCACTTGATTTAAAGAAACAGTATGGTGACTTTTTATGTGTAAAAAAACAATATAATGAATAATATTGCTCAGTTTTAATCTTAGGGAAGGAAGGTTGTGATAGTGGAGATTATGACAAAGTGCATAAATACATAAATACACACACACACACACACACAATTAAATTATGAATTTGTGCTCATTATGAATTATAAAATTATAACAATAAAATATTCATAATTTAATATTAAATATGTTCTGACTCTTTCTAACAGCTGAGATTTGGGATGAGGAATTCGATCCAGTCATGGTAATTCTCCGAACTGTTTATCGCAGAGATGTACAATCTGCAATGGATAGATATACTGCATTGTAAGTGGAATATATTCTGAGTCATAAAAAGGAAGACTGTTATATAACAGAAATAGGAAGCTTTTGACTATTTGGAATCTCTCTCTCTCTCTCTCTCTCTCTCTCTCTCTCTCTCTCTCTCTCTCCCTCCCTCCCTCTCCCTCTCCCTCTCCCTCTCCCTCTCCCTCTCCCCCTCCCTCCCTCCCTCCTCCTCCCCCCTCCCCCCTCCCTCTCCCTCCCTCTCTCTGAATTAATTAATTTACTGTTTACGTGCCTTATAAAAAAAATTAAAGGAGGCAAAAAAACCCCTTTCCTTTCATATAGAGTTATCAGTTAAAACTGGCCATCTTCAGCTAATGGCTGAACTTTTAATTGATCTGTTAACACTGGTTTGTTGGTAGCAGACACGTTGCATCAGAAATAGTAACAATAATTATGGTTTTCTATATTATGTTAGTCCCCAGTCTGGGTGAATTGCAAGCTGCTTCTAAATATAATGGGATATTTCTTGTGTTCAAACCAAGTACCAGAGAAATAATCTGTGAATATATGCAGGACTCAATATTGTATATGGAATCAATTGTGCATGGAATATAGTCAAGAGAAAATCCATTGGTGTGGATAAGCTCTAAAATCTGATCAATATTTATATACAGTTTCAATTTAGCCAGGGAAAAACTGCTTTATTTACAGATTATGACAAGTTATCCCTTATTAGGGTGCTACATAGCAGTTATATATATACTTTTTGTATACTGCAAAAATATTATGAAATGCATAGTTCTGAGCTAGATTTGGTCTGTTTTTATTTCTTTGGTTTTTAGAAATGATATGTCAAAATGATGTATCACCTGCCATATTTCACAAATATATAACCTTTTCATTTTTTAGTGAATTGAATAATGTGTTCCTTCAGGCGAAGTAAAATCAGATTGGAAGTCAACCTTTTGAGTTTCTTCTTTCCTTAGTCTTCTATTCCTTTTTTCCCTCCAGCTATTGTATCCTTAGCTTAAAAAGTGATCCAAATTCAAGTGAATAGTTAATGTTCATTTTTATGGGTAAAGAATATTTAATGTAGAATTTCTGTCTTTTACAGTTTAAAACAAAGTGGAAAAGTCCATGGAAATCCTTGGCCTCCATACAAGAAACGAACACATTTGCACCCAAGTTATAAAGGACTCATGAAACTCTTGCATTGCAAAACTTTACACATTGTACTGTTTACTCTGCTCTACAAGGTACTATTGGAAAGGCTGGGATAAAGAATTTGAAACTAAAAATTACTTTCAACATTGTTTTAAGTTTTGTGTAAAAAATATTGTTTTTATTACACACAATACAATGCAATACAAAACTTTTATATATTTTCCTCTTTTTTATTGTATTTCCAAAGGAAAAATTGAACACAAGTACATATATTTAAGCTTACTAGTATGTATGTACTTTTTCAGTTCTTTTAAAAAAAATATTCTTATAAAAGGATTTTTCCGGTTGTGGCTGAGGTTTCTTGTAACATTCATTCATATATTCAGTTATTGAATTTTGAATGGGAAGTTTTTATTCCCCTGAATTCTAAATTGAAAAAGTTTATAGAGAGTAAAAAAAAATGTGTTTCTTTATTTTGTCATAGATTTTAATGGATCATCAAAATTTGTCAGAACATGTCCTTTGCATGGTTTTATATTTGATTGAATTGGGACTAGAGAATTCTTCTGAGCAGGAATCTGATGAAGAAGTAAGTGCTAATTAAAGCATTTTAGATAGAAAACAAATGAGCTTTGCATTGAAATGGTACAATGTTGTGCTTTTTTCAGGCTTCTAGCTACTCCACACCATTTTTCTCCAATTTCCCTTTCTTTTTATATTCTGCCATATTTCCTGCCTACTGAGTATGTATTTCTTCATCCATTTATAGGTTTTCTCCTGTACCTGTACTGTAAACTCAGTTCCAGTTGCATGAGATTTAAGTTCTCTTATTGAGAAATTAAATCTTCAATTGTGAAGGTATCTTAAAAATAATTGTTAAATGTGAATGTGAAAGTGTCCTACCGATACACAAAAATTTTTACAATATTCCTTCCTTCCTTCCTTCCTTCCTTCCTTCCTTCCTTCCTTCCTTCCTTCCTTCCTTCCTTCCTTCCTTCCTGTATACATTTTCCTGTTCCAGCCATTCCATTCTGTTTTCTTCTGCCACTTTTATTGATTATCCCCATTCAAGTCAACCTATATTCTCTATAGATTCTATATTCTATGTTACCGAATTATTATGGGATAATTTTTAATCATTCCTACAAAATGGTGCCATTTGTAAAAATTGGGGCTACCCCACATCTGCTAATACCTTGTTTGTATGTATGTATGATGTGATTTTAGTTCTATTAATGCAACATGAAAAATCTCCAATATATACTAGTATATGCCTTTGTGATGCTTTTATTTTTAGAGATTTATATGTTTCTCTCGTTGAGTAAAGATAGATGGATTTAAAGGGTGAAGGTGAGCTCAAAGGAAAAGTAATATAACATGTCAGTTAAAATGAGTATTTTAGCCAAGCTAATCTTGTGCAAGTTATTTCTTCTTCACTTACCAGGCATAGTATAGGAATAGCAATAAATCACAAATCTCTTTGAAGGGTTACAAAGAACATGTATTGCTGACCTTGGTATATGGAAGCATGAATTCCATAGGATTGCTATCTTAAATTTTTTTGACATTCCATTTATGTATAATAGTAGATTAGGATATTTTTAAAAATAGTGTATTGAACATATCACAATAATCTGGGACATATAAAATGCTAAGATATAATATTCACGATAAGATAAAAGAAAAATCCATGATAATAATGTGACCCTGGAATGTAGTAAAAGTATTATGTGGCCAGGTTTTCTGAGTACTTTGTAAAGTGAGATGATACATGTTAGGGTCATGCAACCCATTTGGGGACTTCACTTGGTTAGCAATCCCAAGAGAAGCACATCCTGGACAATTCTCAAAACTTTTGAAGTAGCCACGATAAGCCCTTGGGTGACATATCCACTCCAAGAATGTCTCCCCAAATGTTTTGCACAGCATGAATAAGTATAAATTCTATTCTATCTTGAACATACGTTCCCCCCTCAAAAGATATTGGTCTTTATTTTTATTGCTATTAAACTAGTTATATGGTTAAATAGAGAACTAGATTTTTTTTTTACATACTGAAATTGATATTAATTTTTATATATTTACTATTTGTGCTAATTGAATCCTACAGTGTTGATCATCAGTTTCATGTGTTATGCTTGATATACTAGGATTCCATGGGAGGCCATGAACGCTGCCATGATAGCTGGTTTCCAGGGAATAATTTGGTGTCGAACATGCGTCACTTTATTAACTATGTGCGGGTACGAGTACCAGAGACAGCACCAGAGGTGAAAAGAGAACCGCCTGCAAGTACAAGCTCTGATGGCTTAGCAACCTCTCAGGTAAAGTTGTAACCTCTATTTATTTATTTTTTCTTACTGTGGTAATTTTAGATGTTTAAGTTCAACATAGGTTTTTATCTTTTTATAGGGAGTTCAAGTAAGTTTTGCTTAAAAAATATTTTTCTCTGTCACTGTTTACATATCTAGTATTTAGCAATATGATTCTAAAGGGTTTTTAATAGCCTCCTTTTTCCTCCAACTTATCAGAACCCAAGGCGCTCTAAAGGACTCCAGAGAGAGGTAGATTTGTGTGTATTTTTTAAACCTAATGCAATGTTGCCTTAACTATGCTGACCCTAACATTATGGCACTTCCATATTCGTTTCAAAACATTGAGACACAGTAGCCCTTGAAATATTCTTATGATTGTGTTATATATGTATTAAGATATATGAGTGTAATTCTTTAGTTTGGTCTTAAATTCAATATGCGAGCTGCCAGAAATAGTAAGTAACCTGTTAATGGAATATATGCCAGCTTGCTTTCTTTTGATATGTGTGAATTTTTGCTTGAAGTATTGCTAATATTTAATAATTTTGCTGTTTAGTTTCCCCTTTTCTCAGTAAACTTAGGCTTCTGGTACTGTTAAAAATAATTTGAGTTGAAAAATTACTCATGTTCATGAACATATTATTTTGTTTAAATGCTTTATAACTGATTCATAATTAGGTTGCTACCTCTGAGATGGAAAAAGTCTGAAGCCATAATCTATTATGTAAAATGAACATGCATTCTTATATTTTATTAGAATTGAGATTATGATTAAAAAAACCTACTAATAGAAAGTAGGTATCCTACTTTAGTTTTTTAAGAGTTGCAATAAGCTCATATTACTATGACGTACAACTTCTTCTGAAATATATAGTGTGGAGTATGATTCTTCGCATCATCACTAGAATTTTTCTTAAGCATTCCAAATATTTTGGAGTATTAAATGTGCAGTTGTTAGTGATTGCTTTTTAAGGAAGAAAAAAATGTTATTTGTGCTCCCCTTCTATAAATGTTAGACCATTAATTGATAAAAAATGTTCACAATAAGAGAAGTTCTAGAATCTTACTTTTGGATTTTAAAAAACTGATTAAACATACATTCTGGTACTTATATAAGAATAAACTGAGTTTATTATTTCCCAAAAGTTCAGTTTGAAATATATTAGTATTCTATTGTTAATTTGGCTTAACTCATGCTTATTATATTGTAACCCGCTGAAGTGAACTAACTTTATACTGCCAGCATACCTTAATTTGAAATCATGGTTTGAAGTTGTCTTATGAATCTCCTTTTGTAGTATTTGTGGCTTGTTCCATCCCAACTTCATTTCTTTGCTTAATCTTAGTTGATTATTTCATTCTGTTTTTTTCCAGCTGTGAAGGAGAAAGACAGCTGGGGAGGGAACCCTACAAGACAGTTTAAGAACTTCTCATTCACAGTTCTCAGACTTCTCTGTTCCTCTTTACTTTGCCCATCACCAACTCTATTGCGTTATCTGGTGTAGCAGTGGAGACTTATGTACATTTTAACCTTACAGAACATGTCATTCATTTAGGTTGCATTTGCATATAATGCTTAGCTAGCATTTTTGAAATTTAATTTTGTTAAGCATTGTTTAACAAGCTATTATGGCTTGATTCACACACACTGCTAAACTGTTACAACTTCATATAGAACTTGTACAGAACATAGAATTTCCATTCTATGCAAAACCAAGCACAAGCATACCACATTATGGTTCAACATTATATATGAACATTATATGTAAAGGGGTATGTAATATTACAGTATTTTTCAATTATCAGTTTCATTGTATTTTAGATTAAACTAAAATAACAGATAAGAATCCTTTTGATATGTTTTGCTGTTGCTGCTAAAATGTTTTACAAAAAGTTTTGCATCTAATGCAGTGTTTATGTTTTCCTTTTAAGAATTCAGGGACTGCACAAGTGTTCAGTTTGGTTGCAGAGCGTCGAAAGAAATTTCAGGAGATAATTAATCGCAATACTACTGAAGCCAGTCAGGCTGTTCGACCGAAGTCTTCAATGAAATGGTCTGCTCCTGGTGCAACTCCCCAATTAACAACAGCTATTTTAGAAATCAAAGAAAGCATATTGTCTTTGCTTATTAAGCTTCACCATAAACTGTCAGGCAAGCAGAACTCCTACTATCCTCCTTGGTTGGATGACATGGATACTTCAATTCATCATGAAAACCCAAAATATTTTCATGGCGATGGAATGACTGCTGTAGAAAGGATTTTATTAAAAGCTGCTTTTCAAAGTAGATTAAACAAACACATCATTGAAGAAATATGTAGAAGAGTAACTCCAACGGTGCCACCCAAAAAGATTAGTCCAGCAGAGAAGAAAACTTTGGACAAAGAAGAAAGGTAATTTTTTAAAAAGGCTGACAAGAGAAGCATGGTATTATTTTGTTCTCAAACTGTTAATGTTGCCTTATTTTGCGTTTGAAAACGTATTATAAAAAAGTGGGTTGTGGGCAAAAACTTCCTTATGGGTAAAACAAGCCAGGTTCTAATTTAACATTTTATTATTTTATTTTATTATTTTATACACATTTTATGGTACATTTTATAGTACCTTTTCTAGAGGGATGAGCAGGCTGAGCTAGAGGTCAGAGTTAAATGTATAATCAGTTTGGAGTCATTGTGCAGCCACAAGAGACCCAAGTCCTACCTCACATGAATTCCATTGACCCTTATCTAGTTCCAAATTAGCTTGGACCATTAGTTCTCAAATTCTTGAGTATAGGTGGCAAGAGTAAACTCTTAGTGCTTTGAACACAACTCCTATTCCTGGTTATTTGGGTCTGGCAGTTTTGTGGTTTTGAATGACAGAATAAGATATAATGAAGCTAAAGTAAAAAAAAGACAAGAAATTCACCTCTACATAATATTTCAGTTAAAATTAAATCCTATGTCTGTTGCGATTGCTAACCACATGGGCATCTAGTAAAATGTAAGGATATAGAAAGGCATGTGAACATCAGCAGAGAATGGCTCTGGGCTGTCAAGACTTGTGGAGCTAAATGTCTACCAAACTGGAACAGAAATAAATACATGGTGAATGTGAAGTTGCTCAGGGTGCAGTGAGGAATCTAATGAATCAGACACAGATACATTTGGTTAAAATAGGCAAAATACAAGAGCTTTTTAAGATGGTTGCCTGTGTATATGAACATATTATGGTAACAAATTATGACTACACGAGGAATGGTGTCTTACTAAAGCCATTTTGGCAATTTTTCAACTGATCGAGAAATGTCATGTGTGAATTGGCCTTGAAAAAATATACAGATGGCTTTCACGTAATGACCAGTTGTTCAGCAACTGTTTGAATTTATAATGGAGCTAAAATGGTACTTATAATCAGTTACCATAATTATATACTCATCCCCATGGTCACGTGATTGCCATTTGCGACTGTCTTTGCTACCTTCTTACAAAGTCAGTGGGGAAGCCAGCAGGAAGTTACACAGGGCGACCATGTGACAGCGAGAAGTGCTAGAATCTCCGTGGCTAAGTTGCATGCTATGTTGCTTAGTGATGGAAGCTGAATTAAAGTTAAAGCAGAGAAGGCCTCTAGACTCTTAATATGTCTTAATAGATTCATATCAAAACATGCGTTGCTGCCAAAACAAGTCTAAAATCCAGTCTCCCAAAAGGTCTTTATTAAATCTAGGTAACTTTAAAATACAAAACTGATGTTTTAAGGAATAGTTTTTGTGTATGTTTGTGCCTTTGAGTCAATCTTGGCTTCTAGTGACTGCATAGACAAGGTCCTGTAGTTTTCTTGGCGTGGTTTTTCAGAGTGGTTTGCCTTCGTCATATAGCTGAGAGAAAGGTCCTGGTCCAGAGTCACCCAGGTGGTTTTCATTCGAAGCTAGGACTAGAACTTGGAGTCTCTCAGTTTCTATCCCAATGCCTTTAACCACTGTACAAATCTGGTTCTCAAAGGAATAGTTACTGATTAGTTACTTGTTTACCTGTCTTTAGAAAGAAGTATAGAAGAGAATTGAATATGCATATCCAATGAGAACATCTAAAGATCTGTTAAAGAGTTTTCCCTCTCTCTGGAGTGAGGGTCATATGGCTGAGGCAAGAGGTCTTCCTTATGGGAGCCCTCGCACTCTAGCCTAGAAGTCTGTAAAGCTTATTCCCTTGTAATTTTTAGACAGCTTAATTTCAATGAGCCTTCAACTGTAAATAAATTTTATTAGTATCCATCTTACAGAATTATTATTATTACTGTTGTTTTTCATCAATTGGATGTGTTTCTGTTGTAGTTTTTGTAATGTTAATGTGCTGTAAGCCTTCCAGAATATACTGAGTTCAGTGAGCTATGAAACTGGTAAATCAATCAATCTCAATTCTTTGTCTAGCAGCGTTCAGATGTATCAGTTGTTGCTGTGTTCTTATCAGCAGCCATATGAGTAATGTAATAGTTTTTATTTTGTCATTACAACAGAATATTCTCCAAAATTAAAAAAAATGGAAATGCTACAGAGAAGAGCAGAGGAATTTTGTTGTTGTTGTCCATCTGTTGAGTAGGTTAGGCCTTCAAACAATTATGCATACTTTTTTTTTTTTTATGTAAATGGTATTTGGAGGGGGGACAGTTAGAACATTTTACAAACATGGCACAAAGATCTAGCATAGCAATTGAAAATTCTTCCCTATAGCAGGAATGTAACAAGCATCTGCAACTCTGAAAATATTCCAAGTTAAAATGAGGGCATATGTAAGGATGCACAACTCTTTATAAAGAGCGCAATCTAAATCCCAAGTAAAAATGAGTGCATATGTAAGATGCACATCAACACTTTATAAAGAGTGCCATCTAAATTTCTAAAAAGTATTTTAGTAGTGTCATGCTGTGTTTGCAATGTAATGCAATAAGTAGAAAAGGACGCAGTACATGAAAAAGAAGAGTCTTTATACCAGAACTCTTAAGTATAATCCTATTGGATCTTTTTGACAGAGGATTCAAGGAAAAGTCAGGTATAAACAGTCATGTTGCTGTGTTGCTTCCATTACAGAGATGTATACTGTACCATAAAATTATGTCCCTCTGCTAGCTAAGTTCCCAGGAGGGTTGAAAGAGATGTGAGTTTTTCTGAAATATTTGAATTGGAAAAATTTCAAATGCAGATGGGCATGTTTTAATCTTTGTCCCAAGATTCATAACTTGAAAAGTTCAGAGTCAATATTTACTTGATGGGCAAAAATACATCTAGCTTACTGTCTGTGATTTGAACATTGCATTCAAAGTAACCAAAAGCTTTCATATGAGGAGAAAAAAGATTTTAACAAGAATACTGAAAACAGTAGTGTGGTAGAATAATATGCAATTGCTATGTATTTTATTTTGGTAAATATTCACCTGAAAGGTAAACATCATACTATTTCGGTATAGACACATTTGCATGAATTTTTTTATGGAAAATTGAGTTTCCAGGACACAGAACCGTATTTCTGATCTGAGGCATGTTGTCTAGACGTTCTTAGAAGACCTATGTCAATAGAAAACAGGTTGTGGCAACGTTGTGTGCTAAATCTTTTGCAGTATATAAAATCATTTCATAGATATAAATATCTAGCATGACTTGCTTTGTTTCATTGAACATGAATCACAATAAAGTTCTATCTGTCAATGCTGCCCGCAACTGCCATCTATCAGCCGGGGAGTTGAGAAGCTCAGCTATTGCTGTTGACGCTAGAAGAAAAACCGGGCAAAAAAGAGGCTGGATGACCTATTTTCTAGCTTATTCATCTTAGGCAAACTTGGCATCGCCCGCAGAATTTGTTGCTATAGGAACTAAGGCACAGAAAAGAATTTTGCTGGGTTGCTTTGTAATACTTTCAGTCTTTCTGCGTGGATCCCCTTGGGGCATTGCGGAAAATTACCGACTTGTACTGATTCTGTCAGTTTGTTTCTGTCTCCTTATTAAGGGTCTCTATTTACAGTTAGCCAGTTTAACAAAGGCACAGCGGAGAGAGATATCTAGGGAAAACATGAGTTGCCTCATATTCTTGATATAAGTTTTCTTTAAGTGATTACAATTTACTTATGTGCTGAAAACATGTTTAGCCCCCTTCCTGTTTAATACCTCACAAAAGCACTATTCTGTATCTGTGGGCACTGTTTGTTTTTTTTTAAATTTATATACAATGTGTTCTTATTTTATTCAGTGTTTTATCGTATTCTATATTGTTTTGAATTATACAACATGCACTTACTTAGTTGGAAGGGGCCTTTTAGATCATTAAACCTATCCCTCTCAGTGCAAGAATCCAAAATTAAACAGTCACAATAGATCTCCATCCAGTCTCTATTTAAAACATCCAGAGGAGGAGAGTCCACTATATTGTGTCCTTTAGGATGAGACAACTTCAGCAGTCTTTCAGATATTTCAGAGTGCTATCATAGCTACCTCATTCTTCTTTTTTCCCCTGGTCCTTGTAATGGTATGTGGGAGTGACCTTGGGAGATAGGAGGGAGAGAGCTGCAACAGACTACCAGCATGTAAAAGGTATTTCAGCCATAGAAGGAGGGAGAGCATGGGAAACGTTTCAGAAAGGACCTTCTCTAGTTGCCCAGAGAATAAAAGGAAAGGAAGAAACAAATACTTCCAATCTTGCAAGATTGTGTTACTGTTAATAAAGACAGTGCTAGCATACCTAGCTGTGCTTTTTGTCTGGGCTACCTTGCATGGCTAACAGTCTTTCAGTCTCATAGATCATTATCTTTCTTTATCATTCTCATTCGATTTTCCTCAAGTTCTCTTGATAGTTCTCTAAATTATGCACCCAGAATCTAATATTTTATGCCGACATAACAGTAAAGTTAGTAAAGGTTTGGGGAAATTTCTGATATCATTTCAGACAAAATAACTAACTCTGGTCTGGATGTACTTTGATAGTATGCAGCCAGTTCAACAATTGCATCCAAGGGGTACTCATAAATGATTTAGCATTGGCATGAGGAAGGTATCAGGTAAAATCCTACAGTTTTCCATCCTTAGCCCAGATTTTTAAAATCATCTAGAGATGGAACAGAAACTTGCAAATGGTACTATCTATTGGCTAAAATCCTAGAGAACAAAGCCAGCATTTAAAATGACCACAGTCAACTTGAGTATTGCAGTAAGATAATGCTTATCTTTGGGGAAACCTGGCTTCACAATAATGTGTGAGAAAAATCTAGGAGTAACATGGGCAAAAAGAGTCTAGTGCAATTCTGGACTGTATTAACAAAAGCAACATGTCCATTTCACAGGAGGTATTATTTCCAATTTCCAATTTTTCTAAATAGTATTTTTACTGGTTAGATTACATTTAGAATATTTTACCTGGTTCTGGGCTCTGCACATTAAATAAATATAGAAAGGCTGGAGCAGGATCAGAAGAGTTTTGGTTTAAGGAGTTAAAAGAGAGAGATGTGTTTAGTTTACAAAAGAGAAAACTAAATGGAAATACAATAGTGATCTATAAGGGTTTAAAGTAATATAAACAAGAGGGAGTGCATTTATTCTTATTGGAATTGAGAGAAGGATAAACAGTTTGAAGTGAAAAGAAAATGAAAGAAAGAAGATACAGGCTGAGTAGTAGGAAAAATTATTGATGGAAATAGCTGTTTAATGGAACAGCTTGAATGGTAAACACACAGATGCACCACCACAGGAACTTTTCAAATGGAGGCTGGATGGCCTCCTTTTCAGAATAATTTAGGGATTCTTGCACTGATCAAGATACTGAATCTGTTGTGGCTCACCAGCGGCCAGTGGATCTGGCAGCAGATTTGGACAGTGAGGAGGTTGGGGAGGAACATGGGCCAGTCCTGGATTCTGGGGAAGGCTCTGATGAGGGCTCTGCGTCAGAGGCAGAGAGGGGTCCAGGGCCGTATGCTAGTTATCAGCTGCCTTTGGAATCATACATCAGCGAGGCAGATAAACAGCTGGAGCCTGTTCCCAGTGTGCGCATGCACAGAGTTGCCAGATGAAGGGAACAGCTAAAGAACAAGAGTCGACTTGGGAGTAAGGCCACTGGTGGACGATGAATGGCCCCTCCCAGAGGGAATAAAAGAGGAGCAACAGGGGAGTGGAGTTTGCAGGAGACAATTAGTTCATTACTGCATTCTTGCCAAGTATTGCTGCATCTGAAAGATATCGGCCTGGCCACTCTCCAAGCCTGATAAAGGTCGGTAATTGTGAACTATCTTGAAAGACTGGGGGAGAGGAAAGACTTTGCTGGAGAGGAATTCACTGTAAATTAAATAAAAGGGGTTTATCGGGATGAGGACTTGGTTTCATGCTGCTGGGGAAGCCTAGGTCAGAATAGAATCTGATAACATGATGAGGATGATATCCCTTTAATTGTGTCTGATTCTTATCAATTCAATGGACCAACTCTCTCCACATTTTCCTGTTTTGAACCACTTCCTTCAATTGTTTTATGTTCTGGCTGGTGGTGTAGGCCCTTTCAAAAACATATATCCTAGGATTCTAGGGTATCGGCCATCCTGCCAAATTTTGTGCTGTCTGCAGTTTTTACAATCATGTCATTTACTTTTTCATCCAGTGGTAAAAATGTTGAGGAACATAGCTCTCATGACCAGCTCTTGTGGCATTCTACTTGACGGCTCACTCCAGTTGGATAAGATACCATTGATTATTGCCCTTGAATGCAATTTCAATCCACTTATGTATTTGTCTAATTGTATGTCATTCAGCATATACGCAAATAGCTTACTAATCAAAATATCACATATTGATGTCTTTTGATCTGTTAGTCCTTGAACTAGTCTATTATTTGGAGCTAAGAGCATTTGTCATCTTCTGGATTTCTCAGAAGTAATGCACAGGTAATAAGAGTTATTTCTTAACTGAAATCAGGGAACCTTTCTTGTAATGATAAAGAATCCCTAGACTGCTTCTGTCCTAGCAGGCTAGAAGAGAAAGCAATAAAAGAAAAGTTGAGCCACTGAAATGACTTCAGGGCAAAATGACCTTTCAGATTTGAGGGGAAAAAAATAAGAATTTCTTCTCATATCGATCTCTAAATAGACCTTATAAATAAATGTCAACAGTTACTTTATAATTAACCCCCTTCTGTTTATTTAATTAGACGACAAAAGGCCAGGGAACGACAACAGAAGCTTTTGGCTGAATTTGCATCAAGGCAGAAAAGTTTTATGGAAACTGCTATGGATGTTGGTAAGATTTGTATTCTGTTTGTATTATTCATTGTTCATTGTTCTTGATATTGGGAAATGAAGTTAAAGGGCAAATGAAGAAGAATAGAACCTCTTTTAGACTGAACGGAACAAAATAGTATCTTCTCTTTAGGTTCCATTTTAGAATAGGTATAGGTAAGAGTAACTATGGAAATAATTGTTTACATTCAAAATGAGGTTCTCTACAAATAGTGACGATGAATCTCTGCTTTAAATATAAGCTATCCCAGTAGTTTTGTTTTCATGGTAAACATACATTGAAAAAAGAAATAGGTCTTTATATTTGTTGTAGTATTTGCATCTGAAGCAGACAAGGATACTTCAGATTTAGCATGGGCACATTACTGCTCAGCTATTCCTTAAAGGTACCACACCTTTCCTGAGATTTGCATATTTGCATGGACTCAGGTAAATATATTTTTGAATTAAATAGGTGGCAGGATGTGTGATAATGAGTTGAAGTGACATCTCCGTAATTCTGCCAGTATTAAAACTTGTATTTTCCTGAATCTTTCATTACTACTGTGCATACTCAGGTACAGTAACTGAAGTTGTTAGTTTTAAATATGTACAGGTAGTCTTTAACTTATGACCACAATTGAGCCCAAAATTAATGTTGTGAGAAATTTGTTAAGAGTTTTGCCGCATTTTACAACTTTTCTTGCCACATATCCAGTTTATCCAAGTTCTAAGATCAAAGATTATTAGATCACTATTCTGGAAGTCTTTCAGGTATAATTATTCCAAATAAACAAAACAAATGAGAAAGTCATGAAAGAGTAGTCATATCGGAGAGGATTGGCCTTAGGTCTTCCACATTCCCTTTCACAATGTGTAAATCTGTTTTTCATGCCAAGTGCTGTGGCTCCCTTTTTGAGCTGAGTCCTCAAGTTACGACAGCAATTGGGAATTTCTGCCATTAAGCAATGTAGTCATAAAGCATTATGTCCCATGACCACATGACTTAGCGACGGCAATCCCTACAGTTCCTGTCATTGCTGTCATTAAGTGAAGAGTGAGGATCATTAAGTGAGCACCTCCTTGCAACTTCCTGCCAGCTTCCAAGAGCCAAAGTCATTAGGGAAACCAACAGGAAGCTGCAAGTCCCAGAAAGCTTGCAAGCAGGCCAGCAGGCAGGTAAGTGGCTACTGCTAGGTGTGAGAGAGATGGAAGGGATACGCAGGGCAGAGCAGGGGTGGGGTGGGTGCTGCTGGGTGGGGGAGGGTTTGCAAGGATGTACAAGGAACTAAGAAGATGTAGGCAAATGCAGCAAGGCTCAGGGATAGTGTGTGGATGGAGGAGATTTACCCAAGCAACTTGCTACCTTCCTTGCCAGCTTCCCTAGTGACTTTGATTTGGAGCAGTTGTCAGGGAAGGTTGCAAATCACAATCACATGACTGTGGGATGCTGCAGCTTTTGTAATGGCAAGCCAGTTGTCAAGTGCAGAGATCTCAATCACATGACCACAGGGTGCTGGAACTATGGTAACTTTGAGGATCTGTCATTATCATTACTCCTTCAGCATAGTCAAAACTTCAAATGGTGGCGAATAAGTGGTTGTTAATCAAGGATTACCTACACTTATGTACTTATTAATTTTATATCTTTCATTCATAACTCACAATGGTGTACATGCCCCATCCTGTTTTTCTCCATCACAATAAACCTATAAGATTGGTTAAGCTTGAGATTGTGATGGTCCAAAATCATCCAGTGAGTTTCTATGGCAGAGGGTGGACTAAGAAAGCAAAAATAATCTAAAAAATAATTAATAGGGCTGGCAAGATACAGTTTCTTTTAATTTCTTCTTAATTTAAACAACACCACAAGGAAAATGTTAGTTACAGACTGGCAACTGCCCAACTAACTAAATGTCTCACTAATATCGTGTTTTCCCAAAAATAAGACCCTGCCTTATATTTTTTTTTGAACCCTAAAATAAGCGCTTGGCCTTATTTTCAGGGAGGCCTTATTATTTTGGAGCACGTGGAGGAAGCCAGAGGAAATGGCAGGGACCGGCTGCGCATGCGTTTAAATATTTTCAGGGAGGGCTTATTTTCAGGGGAGGGCTTATTTTAGCGCATGTGCTCAGAAGCCTGATTGGGTTTATTATCAGGGGATGTCTTATTTTCAGGGAAACAGGGTATAAAGTAGAAGAGGATATTGTAGATAAGCAAAGAAACTCAATATGTTGCTCACAGCTTAGTCAGGTGTTGCATTGCTTCCTATTTCTCCAAACAGATTTTACCAATGTATGGATATTAATTGAATTTGCAGGTGGTTTCCAGTAGTGTGCGCCCACCACAAGGTTTTGCAAGTCCTGATTTAACGATTCAGGGAAGAAGCATTTTGACTAAAACTGTTTATGAAGGTTCTACCAGCATGAATTGAAGCCCAACTCAGGATCACTTTTGAAATATTCATTGATTCATTCATTCATTCTATATGGCCACTCATCTCAAATATGATTCAGGGTGACTAATAGAAAATAAAAACAGGATTAAAACACACCGTAAAAGCCATAAATAGCAAATATAGGAACCAAAATAAAAGCAATCGTCACCATCAATTTAAGGAAAGTATGGTTTTAGCCATGCAAGCTGAATACCAAGCGTAGAAACAAAACTAGGTTTTTAAGGCCTTATAGAAAGGGAGTAGGATCAGGGCAAATCTAATATCCAGAGGAATGATGCTTGGAAGGCAGGTGCCCCAATAGAAAAGGTTTTCCTCCATTGACTTACCAGATGACACTTCCTAGCAAATGGGTCTTCTCTCAGATCTTACAGTATGGGTAGATACAACTTGGGAAATTTAGTCCTGGAAGTAACCCAGTCCCATGCCGTGAATGGTTTTATGGTCACTAAAAACACCTTGAATTTAACCCCAAAACATACTGTAACCTGTGTACCTGATCACATGCATTCTATACCAGTGGTTTTCAAAGGCAGCTGTATGGTCTTTTTAGAAAAGGGAATTTCAATAAATTATGTTTATTAGAAACTGAAGCTCTCGGTTATAAAATTGAATCCCTTCTTTCTTACTCCAGGCTATAGGAGAATCTGGAGAGAAATGTGTCACCTGTTTTGGACGCTCAGTGTAACTGTATCCTCCAGACTCCTGAAGCATAAGATTTCTTCTACTTAAATGTCTCCCAATTGCCTGTATTTGAACAAGTACAATATACAATGTCCTAATGATAATCTAGAGTGTCTGAATCAATATTTTTCAATCACCCTGAGAATTGTCTCAAAGGGCATATAGGTAGTCCTCAACTTACAACAATTCATTTAGTGACCATTCAAAATTACAATGGCACTGAAAAAAGTGACTTATGATATATTTCACACTTAAAACTATTGCAGCATCCTCCTGGCCACGTGTTCAAAATTCAAATGCTTGGCAACTGACTCCTATTTACGACATCTGCAGTATCTTGGGGTCATGTGATCAACTTTTGAGATCTCCTGACAAACAAAGTCAGTGGGGAAGCCAGATTTATTTAATAATTGTGTTACTAATTTAACAACTGCAGTTATTCACTTAACAACTGTTGTAAGAAAAGTCATAAAATGGGGCAAAATTGATTTAACAACTGTCTTAGCAACAGAAATTTTCGGCTCTGTTGTGGTCGTAAGTCAAGATTGTTGTTTTATTTAAAATTATTTGAAATTAAAAGTTTTCCTTGAATTATATTTCTCTTTAATTATTTTAAATGAATCATTTAAAAGCAAGCAAGTAAGTAAGTAAACACTTATATTTTTGCTAATTTAATTTAATTTTTAAATCAAATTAATAAATTGATTTTTAATTTTCTTTAGCCAAACAGAAGTGGTTAGGAGAGTGAAATTGACATTGAAAGGAGCTGGACCTGTCTTTTTCTAGATTTCCTGATACTGTTTTTTGTAAATGCTATAGTAACTGCAAATCACCTGTCATTATCATGAGCTGATTATATACAGTATTTTCTCTGCAGAAGGTCTGTGTGGGTAATTCCCTTGGTAGAGCAGGAAAATTTTTGCCTAAAACTTCAAAAACTACATCTGGTCAAAGCCAATAATGTTGAGCCTTATTCAACATACAGCAATTTCCTTTGCTCTTAATCATGGTTGGTTTAGGTCTTTGGAAAGGAAATGGATGAATTTTTATTACCTCAAGTTGTTATAAGGCAAAGCAGCATGTACTTATAATAATAATTCATGGCTGACCAGTCTTTGCTTTGCTGCCATGAATGATATCTGTAGAGATGCCTAATGGAACAGCTGTTCTAAGGGAAAAATTGCATCATTTTGCATAAAATTGTATGACCTTCAAATCTGTCTGACTTGATCACATGTGATATATTTTTTTAAAAAACTCAGTAAAATTAATGTATGGATTTTAGTTCTCTTAGAAGTCATGAAGAATATATTGTTTAAACTGTACTGTAGGTAGAATCCCCCCCCCAATCTCTTATTAATACTGCATCATTCAGCAAACTCAATTTCTGAAGTAACACTTTTTGAAAAGTTGAAGGTGAGAAAGACAGAAACTGCACGGTACAGTTTTAGAACATAAATAGCTTGTACTGGTCTTCTGAGAATACACATGCTACGTTAGGCCAGCCAATCATTAGCATGCTGATTCTGGGAATCATCTTGATTCAGCAGTTCCATAAAGGCAGCTCTGCTTCCGGTTACACATTGTAAACTCTTTTTCATTTTGGAATATTAATTCTTTTCAGTGTTTAAGTTTAAGAGATATGAAAGCATGAAACATTTAAGTATCGAAGTCTGGAGGATCAGAAAGATCTATGTTTGTTCCATTAATCCAGGGCTGCTTGTTTTTTTTGTTTTTTGTTTTTAAACACACACACACACACACACACACACACACACACACACACTTGCTGAAAGTTCTCTTGATCCCCCAAACTTCAATGATTAGTAACTATTCCGTATAGTTATTTTTTTATTTATTAGAATACCAGGTAGACCGGTGGCGATACATTGTATATCTGGTGCTATGCTGCCAAAGAAGAGTAACTCTGGATTACTGAAAACGGGCACTTCTCAAAATAGATCATTAAAAACAATTAATTACTATTAAGATTAATGCTATGAATTTTGTCTTGGAGTTTCTTCAGCTGATTAACACATGATTTTAAGTTTAGCTGAACATTTGAAAGATATTGGGCATTCATAGTGTTAATTTAAATACAGGAGTATTATGGCTTAATTTTTTTTAAAAATGCATAGTGTAAAATGAGAACTGGTTTGGGCTAGTAGTTAAGGCATGAGGCTAGAAAGTAAGGAGACCATGAGTTCATGGTTTCAGTAGTCAGTTCATTTCATTCTTCATCCACTCTGTTGCACCGATGGCTCTTGTTGGATGGAGTTTACAAAGTTTCTGTTTTATCTGGCTGGTCTCAGCCATCCACCTTTGAAGGTTCTATTCCACCAGTGTCAATACTTCAGCTCTACTGTTCAAATGACTTTGTTATTTTGTCCTTTGGGAAGATCACACAGTGGGCTCTTGCAAACATCGCCAGGCTTTTATTAAGCAGGCTTACTGTAGTTAGTCATTCCATTTGTTAGTCACTCTGTGAGAACAAATCCTAAGGGCAGCAGATTCCCAAAGCCACTAACAAATGAGTCAGAGTTATTTAGTTGAACTTTTGAGGATCTTCTCCAAGGTCATACTATCCAGGCTGTATCAGACAGTGGGACTGTTATCCAATAAATAAGCAAGCAAGATGAAACTAAGTACACGCCACATTTCAATCTTTATTTTTCAGCATTGACATCAGCATTCAGTTTTCATTTTAGCAATTCACATGCTGGGAATTCAGTGTCCTGGTTGACCAACTCAGCTATGATTGGTTGACCACTCAGGCTGTATGCTAGAACTTAATAAGTCTAATATATTGCAAAACCCAATAAATACATTTTGCAACATTGCAGAACTAAAATACACAACAGGCTCCCAGGCTGTTCTTATAGCAGAAAAGGCTTGTGCTGCCTGTTACAACAAACATTTTTTAAAGCATGGAGATTGTGTGTTACACTGTCTGTACCGGAGAAAGGCATCCTCCAGGGCAAAAGCAATAAACTTCATGTTGTAATGGTTCAAATTACAATTAATTTTCCCTATTATTACATTATGAAACTGTTGTTTACTTGCAGTCTTATTTCTCCATTCCTTAGAATCACCAGATGCTGATATTGCTATGGAAATTGCAACAGCAGAAGAGCATGTTTCTGAAGCTATCTATGATTGTGTTATTTGTGGCCAAAGTGGCCCTTCTACTGAAGAGCGACCAACAGGATTAGTTGTTCTCTTACAAGCTTCTTCAGGTATGGCTTCAAAATCAAACTAAAGGAACTAATAGGAGAATGAGAGGCAAGGAATATACCTCTTTATACGCAGAGATAAATTACCCAAATTCTCACTTATTAGAGAACAGAAACATTAGGTTAAATAAAATATGCCAGTGTCTATTTTGAAGAGTACAACTTGTATTAAATTTTCCATTGGGAAATTCCATTTCCCATTCCATTGGGAGTGAAGTGAAAGGCACTATTAATATAAACTGTTTGTTAAAATAAAATGTAACATTTTCTTGATAATATAATACTAATACAAGAAATTTTGATTGAACAATGCCAGCTATTTAGTCAGTTCTGTGACTCTTTTAAGTCACTTACCCTGCATGGATGGGATGCATTTTAATTCCATTTTCTAATATGCTGTAAATATCTTCCATCTCCCTCTCCCCCCTCCCCCTCCCTCTCCCCCTTCTCTCTCTCTCTCTTTCTCTTTCTCTAGTTTTGGGGCAGTGCCGTAATACTACTGAGCCTAAGAAGTTACCAACAACTGAAAAGGAACAAATATATCCCAATGATACTTGTGCAGCAGTATACGAAGCACGCCTTGCAACTTTACAACAGTTCTTTAAAGATGTACGTAGATTTTGTAGCTGTATAGGGGAAGACTATTCCATTTATTTTTCTTGTAATTAATTGTATTTAGAATTAGTGCTTATATTATAAAGTTTTGTAAAGATGATTTTGTTGAAGGAAACCTTGTCACACTCCTTTCCTGATCTGGACCCAGTCTGCTTCATTATGTTCTGCTCATATGCTGAGTCTATGTTGAGACAAGCCAGTTTGGAAAAAGGTAACTGTGGTCTTAAAGTTAGAGAAACAAACATAAATAACTTGCACTAACCCTCCTTTAATAGCTGAAAATGTAAAAAACTGCAAATGAGCAGGAAGCTCTAGTAATGAAAGTCAAGGAATATATTGAAAAAGTAGGAGTACAACTAAATATAAAGACCCAGCTAATGACAGCAATTCAACAAACAGCATTGGAACTGGTTAGAACAGCATTAAAGTTGACATAGTATGGTGGATAACGTCAGCTTTTGGGACTCCGCTATCAACAGTAAAGGAATCAGTTGTCAAGCAATATACAACAGATTTGCACTTGATTGGGCAGCCATGAAGGCCTTGGAAAAGATGTTCAGGAGTCTATATCCAAAACAATTAGAACTATGTAGATAATGACTTTCTTATGATGCAGCTATGCATGCAGAAGTTGGAATTTAAAAAAGCAGGATATAAAGTATAAACATTTCTGAACTTTGGCATTGGAGAAAGGTCTTCAGAATACCATTGATAGCCAGGAATATAAGTAAATGGATCATAGAACAAAGCAATCTAGAGTTCTCACTTAAGACACAAACAATGAACTATTATATTTTGAATATATTATGCAAAACCCAGCCCCTGGAAAAGTTCTATAATATTTAGTCTAAAGCAACAGACCAAGACTTCAAGTTCCGCTTTGGCCGTGAAAGCCAGCTGTATGACCACGGGCTAGTCACTTTCTCGCAGCCCAATTTACCTCACTGGATATTTGATGTGGGGAAAATGGGAGGAGGAAGGTGTGTTGGATATGTTCACTAGGTTAAGTTATTTGTAAAAACGCATATAAACAAACAAATAAGTAATCACCATCAGCAGGGTGAGTAGACTCCACTACAGCAGCAGTGAATACACCATTGAGAGATTTAAAAGGCTAGATTCAGGGCAGATTATTTTGGAGAAATACTATGGAGAAACTATTCTAAGAGTCAGTATGTCAACACTTAATCAAACTACATAAATTATTTCTGTAATAGAATCTCTTGTGGAATTTCTTCAGAAATTTGAAACTAATCTATGCATTAATATTTATGGGCTCAAATGATGGTGCTTTCTAGAAAATTAGTTACTAAAATAATCATAGCGTGAAAAAATAAATCTTATTTTGGTTACCAGAAAAATGTATACTTCTGAACTCCTTTGAATTGTCTGCCAAAATGCTCTGAACAGTAAAAATAAATCCTGTTGCTAATTTCCTTAACAGTACATATAATTAAAATTATTATGGAAGGTTTCAAGAGATAATTTTAATGAGTTACAAATTTGTTTTAAAAATGTTAAATGAAAGCTTTAGCATGTGTTGTATTCCAAATGCAACCGCTGTTTGTCAGTGTATATCATATAATGTTTTCTAGGCTAATTTCTGTAATAATAACTCTTATAACTGTAACATGCCTGGGCTTCCTGTGAAGGCATTTATGAGGAGAATTATGGCTGGATGATGTATCTAGGTTGTCGAACCTCTCTAGAGGAAGGAAAGATTGTTGACTCCAGAAGTCGGCACTGATGAGCAGATTACTTTGTGACCAGTTTATGAGTTGAATGGCTAGGAATCTGGATTCCATCAAGCTCACCTTCATAATGCAGCCTTTTATGGACATTAAGCTCAACCAAGCCATGTTTGTTAATCACTTTTTTGGATTTCTTTTTCCTTTTTTTTATTGTACTGGAAAGATTAAGACCTTTCAGACTGGCAAAGTATGAAAAAGAAAAAGAGAAAAAAAGGAAAATAAAGAAGTAGCCTAGTAAAGACATATATCTGTATTTGTCAGCTCAAGGCCCTTCTTCTTAGAGGAAGATTGCGTAAATGTGATTTAAAATTTTTTGGAAATATATATATTTTATTATGCAGCAAAAGGGTGCTTGGAATGTGGATTTTGGAAATTAACAACCTAATTTGGAATTATAACTTTGAATTATTAGGAAAAAAATCCTTGGGAAATGGCAATTGTTTATGATCTTTCTATGATAAGGGAACCTTGAATGTTGGATACTAGAGGGAGCTAGAGGATAAAGAAAAGAATGCAGCAGAAATCTGTAGCGGAAGTTTTTGGATATTGGTCTAACAAAGTCTTGATAAGATAAACTGATTTTTTAACAAGATGTACAGAGCATGTTGTAATGAAATTGCAGAACAAGAATTAGTTGCAACGGATAATTTTGAAATTAATTTGAAGGAGAACTTAAATGTGATAGGCAATGAGAAAGAAATGGAGAAAGATATGGGCACACAAATGGAACTAATGGATAAGTTACTCCTTCAAAGAGATGCACAATCATTGAACCAGGAAACTGACTTGGATAACTTTTTCTTACTGGAAAAAAAGAGCTCTGTTATTTCTTGAAGAACTTTGTTAGAGACAAACAAAAGGAGAATCTTTACTTACTGGATATACAAAAGAAAACTGTTAAACATTCTGAAAGATTTCTGGCTTTAAAAAAAAGAAACGAAAACTAGCTCTGGGATTCATTTTGAAGAGGTTAAAATGAGATTCTTAAAACAGGGAAGGAATACAAGGTTGGCTTATTTGAACAGGGCTAAAAGAGTAAAATCATTATATGTGGGTTGCTCTGCTGAATATTTGTTGACAGAATAATTGACAAAGTTTTTACTGAAGTGATGAGTTATTGGGCTGAAGAAAAAATATGTTGTATTTAGAAATGGTGATAAGCTTTTAAAATTGTCTACTAGTTAAAGGGGGATGTTAGTTCTTTATTTTCCTTTTTTCTCTTTTTCTTTTTCATGTTTCTTTGTATTGTACTGTTTTATTTTTTGTAGCTAGTATTTGTTTTTATTCTTTTCATTCATAATATAATACAATTATTTAGTAACTTCAGCAGTCATTTTTAGATTTAACAGTGCCTGTGCCACTTGCTCATTAATAAAAAATGTGAATATACTAATGAATTAGTGTTCTATATTTTAAAGTAATGATGAATCCACATGCATTATCTTAAATGTTATGCCTTACTTTTTAGAGTTCTTGTCTGCAATCAGTATCGATTGGCTGGGAAGGAGGTGTATATGTGCAAACATGTGGCCATACATTACACATAGATTGTCATAAATCCTATATGGAATCTCTGCGGGTAAGATAAAATGAAATGTTTCATTTATAATCTTTTATTCATTAAATTATTACATCATTACAAGTTTCCAGTAGATATTGATGGAACCTCAATGAATTTATGAGAACTTTTAATATATACAGTAAGAAAGGAAATCCACGTTTATAAACATTCTACAGTACTTTATCCAATTCATAGACAATATAGATTTCCTAAATGATTCAGTAGTAATGTTCTGTAATATGAAAGTAAAAGTACTCTCCACTGTAATTTATCCTCCAATTAATATGGCTAATTGCATTTTTAAAACATTCATTTCTAAAGCTATGTATATGAAACACAAGTTATACATGAAGTTCAATAGGATGGAAAATATTCTTATTCATGTAAATTGTAACTCATTAAAATTAAGAAGAATGTAATACAGGATAATTTATTTAGCTTGTAACTTGTATAATTTTTGTATATAAATAATTGCAAACAAACAAACATAGGTAATAAAGTTGGAGGTGGAAGTATTGGAGGTTATTTAGTCCTGTTGGTATGCTCTGGGCAAGTAGAA
This sequence comes from Pituophis catenifer annectens, assembly GCF_029215685.1. Lineage (NCBI taxonomy): Eukaryota > Metazoa > Chordata > Lepidosauria > Squamata > Colubridae > Pituophis > Pituophis catenifer. The sequence continues at coordinate 197,877,808 of NW_027256881.1, read as the reverse complement.
GAAGACAAGCTAAATTGTCTCAATGTTCTTTAAAGTTAAGATTTGTTTTTTTAAAAAAATATGCACAAAGTATGCTGCTTATACAAGTCTTGTCAGCCTACTCTTACCTCATTTTAATGGGGTAACTTTTACTATAGATTGTGGGAATGCAGTAAGCATAGTATATCTTGATAGTTAAGTTTCAGTCCTGAGTTCTACATTCTTCAATATTTTTATTAATAAATTAAATGAAGATATGAGGCAATGCTTATGAAATTTCCAAGGCACACAACTTTGGGAGAGATACCTTATACATATCTGGCTTGTTACTTTTAAAAAAAGATATTGGTATAGTATAGTGATTAATTCCAAGTGAATACGAGGCAGCAATGTGTTGAAAATACTGTTTTAGGTTGCAACAACAGAAGAAGAATTTCCTAGACACACTTTATTATTTCTTTATTAGGTCCCCATCTTGAGTACTATGTCCAGTACTGAGCTCTATTCTAAGGATTCTGGGAAACTGGAACAATACAAATAAAAACATGAGAATAATAGAGGGATATCAATTAACTCTGATGGGGACAGATGGAAAGATCTGGATACTTTATGTTTATACTTGAGAAAAGATTATGTGGATGATGAGGGAGGAAATATAATACTATTTTCAAATACATGGAAGTATATCAGAGAGAAGAAGGTCATCATATGTTTTCTTTCATCCCAGATTCAGATAAGGCAGGGGTATCAAACTGGCATTGTCACGGCATTGTCACATGACATATCACGGCTTCCCCCCCCTTTCGCTAAACTGGGTGTGGGCATGGCCAGCATGTGATTCCTGCGGGCTGCGAGTTTGACATCCCTGATAATGGGATAATGAATTTAGATTATAGGAGGGAAGATCCAATTGTTCCTTAGGGAAGAAATCCCGCCTAACAATAGGAGTAGATCAATTGTAGAAACCAATTGCATATAGTGTTAGTTGATCCTCCTTCCTTAGATCACATAACTAGATAGCCATCTCTAAAGGATGCTTTAATTACATTATTACCCTAAGCAAGGCTTGGATTTAGTGGTATCAATGGTGCCTTCCACCGATATGATTTAAGGTCAAGTCTGAAGCTGTGTAAAAGCTGAGGAATTGAAAGTGATGTTCAATATTGCCCAAGTGCGAGTAAACATATAGTTATTTTTCCAAGTAAAAGTGTACAGATGGTTTTTAAATTAAATCTGAATTAAAAACACATTTAATATATCTTCTTATTCAGACATTTATAATATGAAGTGTTTATCCTTATTCAGTTTTCTTGATATTTGGCTCATAGCCATTCTGGTCTAGGAGTGAAGACACCAGGCTAGAAACCAGGAGAGTGTGAGTTCTAGTCCTGCCTTAGGCATGAAAGCCAACTAGGTGACTGGCCGGTCATTTTCTGTCAGTCTAATCCACCTCATAGGGTTGTTGGGCAAAAAACAGGTGGAGTGAATATCAGATATGTTCATTGTTTTATTTATTAAAAAATAAATAAAGGCAGGATAGAAATAAAGTAAAAATAAAATAAACATAAAATAATGTTAATGCAGCATCTAGGGAAGAATCTGAAGCATTTTTAATCCATGCTTGTTCTGACCTAAGCTCCCTTAACAAGCAGGAGGCAGGAATTACTGGCAAAACCTCTTTTATTTACACGACTGTGAATTACGTTCATGCAGGTAGCAAGGTTTGTCCAAACAGTTTTTCAAAGGAATATTTCTCAACACACCTTATCTCGTTTGGCAAGCTGCCACGTAAATTGTTTCCAACCACAGTACAAAGCAAAACTTGGAACAGAGTCTCTCAGAGTCACGGAATGAACAAATTGTTTCCTGAAATTCCCTGTTTGCTCCTCTTTTATTTCCTATGGGAGGGGCCAATTATCTCCAAGGTGTGACCTTACTCCTGAGTTGACCCTGCTTTCTTAATTGTTCTTGTCTTCTGGCAGCTCTGCGCATGTGCACACTGGGAACGGGCTCCAGCTGTTCCTCTGCTTTGCTGCTGTCTATCTCCCTCTCTGCCTCCAATGCAGAACCCTCGTCCGAGCTTTCCCCAGCCCCCAGGACTGGGCCAAGTTCCTCCCCAACCTCCTCACTGTCTGACTCTGCTGCCAGCTCCGCTGGCCACCGGTGGGCCACAACATTGCTGTGCCTGCCAATTAACCAGTGTAAACTCTCATTGTTTGTTAATGGGTAATTTCTGACACACACACACACACACACACACACACACCGCAATTCTAACGGAAGCCCTTAGGAGACAAAGAGATACAGATTAGGAGTCAATAAACACAGCAATGGATGCATTGAGAGGCAGTTTAGTGTAGTGGTTCAGGCACCAGGATAAAACCCAAAAGTCTGTGAGTTCTAGTCCGGCTTTATTCACACAGCCAGTTGGGTGACCTGTGTCCAGTCACACTCTCTCAACCCTGGGAAGAAGCAGGCAAGGGCAAACCACTTCCAAAAACATTGCCAGAGAAAACTGCAGGGACTAATCCAGGCGGTCACCTGGAGTCCAAAGACAAAGACATCTACAACTTTGCTGATAGTAATGAGCAGATGTTAAAATATGAGCGAACGGGGCTAAGAATGGAATGCAAATAAATAATTATTTTAAAATAATATAGAGACTAATAGCTTGTATGTATTCTGGACTGTTACCAAATTTAGATTATGAGGAAATTCAAAAACTATTAAAGAGGATAGTCTATGGGGATTCTCAGTCATCCAAATCCCAAAGGTGCTTTTTTCAAGAGGCAACTGAATTTTCTTCCAGAAAATCCAGTTGCTTCTTGAAAAAAGCACCTTTGGGACTATTAAGAGGACTGTGTGTATTTCAGGTTTTTTAAATTTCAAAGCAAGCCTATCATCCTTCCAGCAGTCTTCGTTTCTTTTACTTTTAAACCCTACTTCCTTTGGAATTGTTACAATTATAAATGTTTGCCGTTTCCGAAATTCACTTCATTTTGTTGTTTCTTTTAGAATGATCAGGTACTCCAGGGTTTTGCTGTGGACAAAGGAGAATTTACTTGTCCTCTGTGTAGGCAGTTCGCCAACAGTGTCCTTCCATGCTATCCTGGCAACAATGTAGAGCGAAATCTTTGTCAGTGTCACAGTACCAAGAATATGCAGGAGCTGATCAAGGAGGTGGAAGAACTTCAAGAGCAGCTGGGAACTTTCCCAGTAAGCATCAGTGTAAGGCAGAAAGATCCTTGTTAATTTGTCTTTCCATCTTCTTTCTCTTTCTCTCCTCATAATTCATCACCTATTTGGTAAAATTTAAAAAGTTGAACCGTGCCTACCATTTCTCCATTAAATGTAAACATTTCAGGAAAATTAATGTTTCAAATAGATAAATTCAACTATATCATCTTGAAAATAAAGTTATGATTATCTCAGCATTTTATCGTTCCATTTTAATATGTATTATATTAATCCATGCTTTCCACTTTATTTTTATAGAACTTTTATAGAACAAATTCATATTTCAAGAAATTTTGTACTAGTGTCAAAATGACTGGATTTATGACTGAAAGCTATTTAAAACCTTCCAGTTTAAAATATTTATCTTTATGGATTATTAATTTTATCATAACTTTTATGTGTAGTTTTATATTTTGAAGCTTTATAATGACATTTAAAAATTACACTTTCATTTATAAGCTTTAGGCTCCAATTAATCCAAACCTACCTGGAAATAAATTACAATTACATACTTTTGAGCAGATATTACAATACTGATTAATATGGTCTGATTTTTTTTAGTTTTTTCTATTTCTTTTTACTTTGTACTGCATAGCTTTTAAAAGAATATAGCTTACTTTTATATTAAAGTGAAGTTTGTTTTGTATTCTATCATTTTACTGATTTCAAAGCAATAATACAATAAAAATATTAATATATCTAATCTTAATGAAAGACTAGCATGTTGGAAGTATTTGTTTTAAAACATCTCTGTCAATGAACTCCAGCGAATACTTTCTTGAATAGCTAAGAGTTTGTTGAACATCCCTCTGTTAAGATGTAATGTAATATTGAATAGTTCTATTTAATATTTTATTGCTTTATATTTGCAGAGCTCATTCTTTGTTTTTTCTGTTAGTTTTGCCAAATAAAATTCAAGCCCTCTTTTCTTTAACAGTCAGAAACCAATTTAAGTAAAGAAATGGAGTCAGTGATGAAAGATATCAAAAATACTACCCAGAAAAAATACACAGACTACAGCAAGACTCCTGGATCACCAGACAATGATTTTCTTTTCATGTACTCGGTAGCCAGGTGGGTAAAACACTATTCTAAAGATTGCTTCAGTTGCCTTAATGGATAACCCTCAACCTACAAGTTTATGGAATGAGGAAATGTAGATGCAACAATGAATAAATGGGAATTGATGAACTTACCAAGCATTTTCCACATAACCTCGGTAAAAAAAACTGAAACCCATTCAGAAGATTTTTATCAGATTGTGTCATGGACACTTTCTCTAATTTATCTACAGCAATTGATTTTATCCTCAAAGTATCGTTCAAATACTTTGTATAGTTTTTATGATTTTATTACTTTTTGTGAGTCACCCAGGATTCTGGTAAATAAGACAAATGGCTATATAAGTTTTTAAATAAAATAAATCTGTCTCAGAGGATTCTGTTAAAGAGCCCTTTGACTCTGGAAAATCTTCACTGGGTAGATACAGTTGCAGGGAAAATAGTATTGTCATCACAATTGCAGCTTGATAATGTTTAATTTTTACAATTACAAATTCCAATTTCTAGTAATTCCAGAGCATTACAAATTCTGATTTCTAGTCATTCTTATAATATAGCCTGTCCCATGTTTTCAGAATGGATGCTTGGTTACTTTTTTGTAGCTTTTCTTGCCATAGTGATTTTTTTTTTTTTGACACTGCTAGGTACTTTGAAAGTCAGTAGAATAATCTCAGGGCATACTTCCACATTGTCTGTGCATGATATCTCAGAGTTATTAATGCATGTGAGTATTTCAGGAAGATAGTAACCTTTTCTTGAACCTTCAAGAAGACAGTAAAGCTATGAAGAACAGTGAATTTTCTAAGCTGATGAATGGCTGTATACTTTGACCTTTATAAAAGTAATAAGAACTAAATTTAGTTTATACAGGTTTTTTTGTTGTTTTTACTTATTCGTACACTGGGATTTTTTTTAAAAGTTTTCAGAAAGTTCTTTTTTAGTGTTATTGGACTTTACATCTTTTAAAGGTCATATACTCGAACCATTTGCAACAAGAAAAAATGAATTCTACAAAACATGTGTTAACAGTGCTGGAATACCAAGAATGAAGTTGTACTTTTAAGTATGGGATAGTTTTCATTATCTGAAAAATATATCAGTTTATAAGAATGCTTCTAGAAATGTAAAAAGTCCAATGTTTTGTTTACTTGTTTCTCCTACTAAAAGTGGTGGGCTGGTCCCACACATTCAAAATCATGATATAGATGTCATGGATAGTTCTACTGTATTGGGAAAAAAAATCCAGAAATTATAATGCAAATATGTTGCTTTGGTTAAAGAAGAAAGCTTTTTTACTTGGAAGGTAAAATGACTGAAGAGGACAGAGGGCAAAATGGACCATCCCAAGCTCTGTGAGGAACCTTTGGTTCTCCCCTAGTTAACATCTAAGAGCCATTTCACCACAGCAGAGGGAGTGACAGGAAGCAGGGCCACTCTTACGAGCTCAGTTGAGAGAGCACAGCCCTGCTTATTTTTTCTTTGGAAAAGCTTTGTTTTCCTTTCCCCTCCTCACTCATCTCTTTCTGTGCAATCTTTTTCAAGGACAGGGGCCACCTTTTGTTATTTCTCAGGGATCAATAACGTCTTTCTTTTTTTATGGAACAGTGAGTTACCATTCTTGAAGAGATTTCAGGAAATAAATATTTTAATATTCATCTAGTGATCTAAGGTGCGATTTGCATTTTTTTCTGTTCACTAATATGAAATCTGTGTCACAGCTTTGCTGTTAAGTTTTTAGAAATTCAGCGAGTGCTGCAAATTGCCTGAAGAGTGGAAAATTCCCTAGTCATGTGGCTGGCCTTATCAGCAGCAACCAGATGGAGCTCAGAGCCCAAACATTTTCACTGTTAAATTGCTTTTTCTCAATGTAAGGAGGATTAAAGCATTCCTTCAAAAAAAATGGTGACATAAGCTGCAAACTTAGGAATATTATTATTTGAAATGCTACTATTTTAGTAATGTGAATATGTTTTAACAAACATTTTGTACAAAAAGAGTTCTTTTCTGACATATGCCACTGGAATTTTTGCAAAATAGTTTATATTCAATGAAATCCTTCCAAGTGCTTTACATTATTTGGATTAGCTATGCTGTATCTCAGGGATGGGCAATCTGGTACCCAGCAAATGTTTCTTGATTTCAGTTACCATCTGCCACTCATTTGTACAGCAACTGGAGGAGTTAAAATCTGTAGGGTACCAAATTGCTTTTACCCTGATAATAGCATTTAGCCTTATATACCGCCCCATAGCAGTTTACAGCACTCTCTGGATAGTTTACAGTATTGAAGCATTATTTACATATTTTTCCAAACAATTTGGGTCCTCATTTTACCGACCTTGGAAGAATGGAAGGCTGAATTCAGTTTGAGCCTCATCAGGATCAAACTCCAGGCTGTGAACAGAGTCTGCCTGCAATATTACATTCTGACCACTTTAACCACTGAGCCACCAGGGCTCCCTTTTACCCTGATGCACGGTAAAGCAGCAGTTTTGTAGTTGCCTTTTTAAACAACCCCCTCCCCCCCCCAAGTCAAGAGCTGTAGGAAGCTGGCCAGTAATATAGCTGGATGGTGAAATGATGATCTTTGTGGCTGCACAAAACAGGGACTGGAAGAATTTGTGCAGCTTCAGGACAAAATTAACTTGCCTACCTCAAATTAATACCACAGTTTAGTATGCCATGCATATTCTGTCATGTTTTTGTTTCCTTTCATTTGGGGTGGGGGGACAGTTTTACAGATCGATTGAACAATTTTTGTTAGAGCTTGTAAAAAATTAAAATAAGGCTATTCCCTTTCTGTTTTATTCAGGACAAACTTGGAACTTGAACTGGTTCACCGGGGAGGCAACCTGTGCTTAGGGGGTGCAAGCACAGCTGGAAAGAGATCCTGTTTACGTATGTATATCTAGATTCTATATAATTTAGCTAGTTTTATCTAAGTTATTCTTATTAGAGTCAACTCAAAATAATTTGAGCAACCTTTGTAGAGTTTGATTGTATTTTTTTATCAATTAGTTTAATTGTTTAGACCTGTGTACAGTTTCTTTGTCCTCAAGAAAGTGGTCTGTCAAGAACATTGTTGAATATAAATTGCACATCAAACTTCCAACCCAAAATAATCCTTAACAGAAACACTCCTTGAATAACTGATCAAGCAAATGAGGTGATTTTTGTTTGCCAGGTATTATTTGATCTCCAACCTGACTTTGAAATTGCTCTCTGTTGGATAAGGAAAGGACAGAATGGTAGCTGGCTGACTCATCAATACATAGATAAAAAAACTTCCTTTAATTACCTACTTTTTAAAAAATGTATCACTCTCAATCTTCCTTTTTAGATTTTTCCTAACTGAACTTCACTTTTTTCGAAAGAGTTAAGAGAAACAAATTTCTCCTCAACAGAATTATATACACAAACATTGTGCTGAAGTTTGCTGGGAAAGGGGAGAAAAATCTTGCCACAGTATTGTTTATCTAATATATGTCAAGGTTCCGACTAATGAACACAAGCAAATCAGAACCCTGAGAATAGAATCTACCTTAAAGGACTTCTTTACTGAGTACATCATATTGGCACAAGTTAAAGGAAAATCAATTCTAAATAGTTCCTGCAGTGTTAGTATAATTAAAATAGGAAATAAACCCATCCCCAAGTGTCACAGGTCATGCTGGCCAATTAGGACAATTGGCGGGCTCTCCAGGCACTCTTTGCCCGACTTTATTCATTACCGGTGGAGATGACCTTGGTTCTCATGAGAAAGCTCTCTGTTGGACTTCCGGTTGGCGATCCGCAGCGATATGGCGTTGAGTGAGTGACTGCTGCTCCTCAACACCGCTAGTCACCATGTTTTGGGGAACCCTTCGGGGACGCGGAGCCTGGAGAGTTCTGCGGACGAGAGAGAGAGAGCCGGGTGAGCGAGAAAGCGAAGCGCAAACGCTGATCGCAAGACCGGGCGGCTCTGTCAAACTAACACGTGTGAGTCAGCCAATTAATGGCGGACCCAAAGCTGCGGTAACCAGCAACTAGATAGGAAGCAAGGCAGATCGGAGACTGCAGTGTTGAAATCGGACTAACACACCTTCCCTGCCTATGTGAAATTTGACATCAGAAGGAGGGGTCGGTGGAGTCGGGAGTGAAGGGCTTGGAGAGGAAAAGAGCGGCGACTGTAAGCAGAGAGCAGATTGAAAAGCTATAGAGTCCGATGAGCCGGTGAGGAAAATAAAAGAACTGATGAGACGAAACTATCTGCACAAAGAGAGGATTGGTGAGAAGAAATAAGAACTTAGAAAAGTTTTCTCCTTTTGTTGACTATAGCAGCGATCTATTGGAGGCTGAGGCTAGACGGATTGTACTTGACTGTACCAGGGAGCAGGAAGTGCAGCCATTATAGAGACTTGACTGAGGAACAATTGAAACAGCTGACTCATGGACAGTTTAGCAGGGGGAAATACCATAGGGTGCTGACTTTGATTAATGAACTTGGAGAAAAAAAGAAGCTTGGAGAAGATCGGAGGCTGAGTAATAAAGAATAGCTTATATTCCAAAAGGGGAGGAAAAAAAAAGCAATTTTGATATTCTTTGAAAACTCTTTCCTCAATATCTTGATCGTTTATATATAATTATTACTAAGAATTGTTAACTCCTTTATTAATTAATTAATTTATTTTATTTCAAATTTATATACCACACCTTCTCCCAAGGGACTCAGGGCGGTGTACAGCCAGATAAAAACATACAATACAAACATTAAGAACAATTAAAAGAATATATATTAATTTGGCCCCAGTTTAAAATGACAAACCAATTAAAAATTAAAAATTTAAAAATATGTTAAGCCAGCCCGGCTTGATGAAAAAAGAAAGTTTTAAGGGCACGGTGGAAGGCACCGAGGTCTTGGATTCTCCTTATCTCAGGGGATAAAATTAATTAATTTTTGGATTTGGCATTATATAGTATATATCTTTATATTTATATCATATACAGTTTTTAGATTTATAATTGTATTTACTCCTATTTATAGTATTTATTTATATTAACCTATATATAGATAGTCAGGAATTAAGCTGGATATAGATAATTAAGTCATAGATTATAATATAGTATATTGTATTATATATTACCTAGAGTATCTAAATTATTAAGAGAGATTAGACAATCATTGTATGCTAGTAGGATTTGAATTAATTATTTGTAAACAAATTCAAATTTTTAATTAATTAACTGATTATAAATTGTTAAACTTACTAACTACAAATTAACTATAAACCACGAATTAATCTCTATTAGTAATATCATAAAATTGATATTGATTGACAAATAGAAACCACCTCTATCTAAAGGACTAGAAGAAGTATTGGTAATATAAAATAATAGATAAATATCAAATAAGAAGAGGCGGCAGCTGGTGAATGAGAATTTGGAGAAATATTGAGAGAATAATTACAGAACAAAAAGTAATTTTGAAAGAAATGACAAGCATGTCATCAACGATTGTGAAAACAGGAAAAAAGACTCCCTCCAATCCCACTATAACGATGATCTCTCCGGCTACTCAGAAATCAACGGAAGGATTGGCAAAAACAGAAAAACTCATAGCAACACCAACAATACAAACTATGCAATCATCATTGACTCTAATCCAACAAACTATGATGGCCATGCAGGAAAAAATGATAAACAACCATGCCGAATTAAAAACAGATATTCATGCACTGGACCAGAAGATGAACGAGATTCAAGTCTCAATATTTAACAATGAACAAAGGATTCAGAAAGTAGAATCAAGAATAGAACAAAACGAGAAGAAATTAGATATCGTGGACCAGGCATTGACAATGCAAAATAGGGAGCTAGAGGATTCGATAATCCAACTGGAGATGGTCCTTTTACCTGCACTTCCAAAATATTGCCGAAGACAAAGAGGAGGACCTGGGAGAGAAGATGGCAGAGTTAATTGCAGAAGTACTCCAACAAAACAAGCAAGAGATAATTAGAGAATTGCACGACGTATACAGAGTACAGATGAACTATGCACGGAGGAACAGGCTTCCTAGGGAAGTACATGCTAGGTTCGCAAGAAAAAAAGTGAAAGACATTTTGTATAATATGGCGAGGGAAGAACCAATAACATACAGAGGAAAAGAAGTGATAATCCTAAAACAGGTACCAAGAAGAGTGAGGGAGGTGAGAAAGGATTATAGATTCTTAGCTGTGCAGCTAAACAAAAGGAATATATTATTTAGATGGCTCCTGCCACAAGGGATGTTAATCACCTGGCAAGGGAGGAAAATAAAAATAGACAGTCTGAGCACAGCGCAAGACTCCTCGATCAGCTGAGAGGTGCGGAGGAAGAACAGAGCAGTAAAGAGGAAATAGAGACAATAGCAGTAGTAGAAGAAACCCCGCACCAACGAAATACTAAGGAAGGAACCGTGGAGGAGAAGAAGATAGAAGAAGAAGCCAAAGGAAAAAAAGCAAGACCAGTAAGAGCGGTACGAACAAACAAAAACTAAAAACCGGACAAGAAAAACAGGAATGAACGATCTGAAACTAATATCAATAAATGTCAATGGATTAAACAATTATAAAAAGAGGAAACTAACACTTACAAAATTAGCTAAACAAAATGTAGACATAATCTGTCTACAGGAGGTGCACATAAAAAAAGAAGAGGGTAAATGTTTAGAATACAAAAAATATGGTAAAACATTTACTTCACTAGCAGAAAAAAAAAAGAGAGGGGTGGTAATCTACGTTAAGAAAGGAATTGAAGCAGAGCTAAAGTTTAATGATACAAAGGGAAGAACCCTTATGATTGAGATTAGGAGAGGGAACTCCAAAATATTGTTAGTAGGAATATACATACCAAATAAAAAGCAGGGAGAATATTTCAAGACGCTTCATGAGCAATTAGAAAAAATGGAATACAATGAGATTTGCATAATAGGTGATTTTAATGGCATTGTTGATCTGGATAAAGATTATAAAAGCGATAAAACTAAGAAAAATAAAAGGACAAATCTACCGAGAGCTTTCTTTGATTTAGTAGACGAACTGAATTTAATTGATATATGGCGAACTCTACACCCAAATGACAGACAATATACGTTTTATTCCAACCCACAAAAGTCGTGGTCCAGAATAGACGTGGCATGGGTTAGCAGGAAGCTTGGACTAGAAATAGGTATGGCAGAAATCAACCTGAACACCTGGGCAGATCATAACCCCTTAGAAATAAAGTGGAAGAGTGTAAAGAGAAAGAAACAACAGAGATGGAGGTTTAATGCTAAACTATTGAGTGATAAAGAATACGTAAAAAAACTTAAAGAAGAAGTAAAGTCCTTTTTCAAAGAAAATGAAAATCAAGGAACACCTCGTGCAATAGTATGGGACGCAATGAAGGCCTACTTAAGAGGGGTTGTGATATCATACAGTGCATATAAAAGTAAAGAAAAAAGAAAGTCCCTGGAAGATTATTTAAACCGCTTAGGAGAAGCGGAAAGAAAACTCAAAGAAAACCCGGGAGATAAAACAGCAAAAGAAAGCTGGCTGATGTTGAGGCATAAACTGAACATCATAGATCAAGAGGACTTAGCACAAAAAATAAAAAGAACGAAACAATACTATTTTGAGAACGCCAACAAGTCGGTCAGGTGGCTAGCCTATAAACTAAAAAAGGAAAATGAAAAAGGGACAATTCATATATTAGAAGACTCCAAGGGTAAGCTGTTGAACAAAGAAGAGGATAAACTAGAAAGAGCTAGGGAGTTTTATGAAACTCTATATAAAGAAGAGGAGGTTCCAGAAGAAAAAATAGAGTAATATTTGGCAAACGCAGAGCTTCCACGAATAACAGAGGAAGAGAGAGAAATGCTTAACGGAAAGATAACAGCTGAAGAACTAAAAACAGCTCTCTCTAAACTTAAAAACAACAAATCGCCAGGCCCGGATGGCTTCCCAGGGGAAATATATAAAAAATGAGAAGAAATATTACAACCAAAATTAGTGGAAATTTTCAACGATGCAGTGACGGATTCTAAAATTCCAGAATCGTGAAAGGAAGCACATGTCACACTATTGCCAAAAGAAGGTGCCAACCTAAAACAAATTCAGAACTATAGACCAATTTCCCTTCTAAACACTGACTATAAACTATTTATGAGCATAATGGCGGAAAGAACCAAAAAAATACTAAACACTTGGATACATAAAGATCAAAATGGATTCCTCCCGGAGAGGCAAATTAGGGACAATTTGAGAACTGTGTTTGATATCCTAGAATATTATGAAGAACACCCCGAAAAACAGATGGCCTTAGTTTTTGTAGATGCCCAAAAGGCATTCGATAATTTAAATTGGAATTTTATGATTAAACAAATTAAAGTAATGGGATTTGGAACAAATTTTGAAAAGATGATAAAACTATCTATGATTACCAAAAGGCGAGTATTTTAATAAACGGAGACAGGACAAAAACATTCCAGATTAGAAAGGGGGTAAGGCAAGGATGCCCCCGTCACCATTATTATTTATTTTGGCTCTAGAAGTCCTCCTACGAAAAATCAGAAATAATGAGGAAATAAAAGGTTTAAAGATTAGGAAAGAGGTTTACAAAACACAAGCATTTGCAGACGATGTAGCCTTAATTCTAGAGGACCCAATAGAATCGGGACAAAAAGTGTTAGAGGAATTGGGCAAATACGGAGAGGTGGCAGGCTTTAAATTGAATAAAACTAAAACCAAAATATTAACCAAGAACATAACCGAGGTACGGAAGAAAGAGATAGAAGAATTGTTGGGACTACAGGTTGTTAAAAAAATAAAATATCTAGGAATCTGGATAACCACAAGGTGTTCATCCTTAAAAGAGGATAATTATACCCCTCTAATTAAGAAAATGAAACAAGACCTGGATAGATGGAAGAAAATACAATTGTCACTTCTGGGAAAGATAGCTGCGATTAAGATGAACATCCTCCCTAAATTACTATTCTTATACCAAAATATACCGGTGAATCTGGATAAAATTTTTTTTTTAGAATTAAACAAAATCATTAGGGAATTTGTATGGGAAGGAAAAAAGCCGAGGTTCTCTCTTAAAATTTTACAGGTAAAAAAGAATATAGGAGGATTTGGACTTCCTGATTGGGAAACATACTATAGGGCAGCAAAGCTAGTTTGGATAAGGGACTGGGCTACTCTGGAAAATAAGAGGATCCTAACTCTGGAAGGCCACAATTTACAGAGAGGGTGGCACGCATACCTATGGGATACAGAGAAGAAAAAGAAAACATATTTTCATAGGCATAAAATTAGGGACTCATTAATATAAACATGGACTGGAATCAGGCAACGACATTACACAAAAGTCCCAAGATGGCTCTCTATGATGGAGGCCCTAGTCTATCCCAATAGGTGGGGAATGGAGAAAATGTGTAGGTATAAAGACATTTTAGATGGAGGAGGAAATCTTAAATCTAACGACGCCCTGAGAGAGCAAGGAATAAATCTAGACTGGTGGACCTATTTACAAATAAAATCCAGGTACCAGAAAGACAAAGAACAATGTGGCATAGAACTAGGATATAACGGGCTGGATAAAGTTTTGATGGGAACAGATAAAAAGATTTTGGCTAAATTATACAATTATCTATTAGATGAGGACAGAGTGGAGGATATAACTAAAAACCAAATGAGTGTATGGGAGAAAAATATTGGACATAGCATAAATTTTAATGAATGGGAAGAGGCATGGAATAAAAATTATAAATTGACCAGAGCTGCAACGTACAAGGAAAACCATTATAAAATGCTCCACAGGTGGTATTTAGCCCCTGCTAGGCTAGCAAAGATGTATTCCAATATACATCCAAACTTCTGGAAATGTGGCTACGGTGAGGGCACCTTCTTTCACATGTGGTGGACATGCCTTGAAGCAAAAAGATATTGGAGTAAGATTAGGGGATGGTTACAAGAAATAATTGGAGAAGACATTGAATTGACACCGGAAATATTTCTCCTGGGAATAGTAAAGAAGCCATATGGAAAGGAAAAGAACCATTTAATAATACATATAATCACAGCTGCTAGACTGGCCTACGCACAATATTGGAAGGAGAAAACCCAGCCACCAGAAGAGCTTATAATTAGGAAAATACTGGAGTGCGCAGAGATGACCAAATTAACCCATGAAATAAATGAAAATTCAGAATACTATACCGTGTAGGGAAGGTGGTATGATTGGATGAATGATAAAGTGAAAGAAAGAGAAAAAGGTGTGTTAAATAAAAGCAAAAAGTAGCCTAAGTGACACCAGGTATATATTCTGTATATATGTATAAACACTGCACAGCTGTTATTAATGGAAATGTTATTTTATATATGCTTATAAATTTAATAAAATTTCTGGGGGGAAAAAAAGAGAAAGCTCTCTGTTTTCTAGTAAGGCATTCCAACCCTCTTCCCCTTCTGTGTGGCAACTGACGAATAGTAAGATGGCTTCTGCCAGGTTCAGTTCGATGTTGACAATATAATTTTATTAAACATATTAAGACTATGAAATGAAAATGAAAATTGTGGGAAAAGGGAAAGAGAGAAATGAAGGACAAAGGGGAAAAAAACATTAACTTTTCAGTTCAGTAGAAGGAACATATTACAGCCTTCTTATTTCACATATACTAGACATTTCTCTAACAAAAAAACTTGTCTAATCAGTAAATCACAAAGTCACGGCTTCTTTTTTTTCTATCTCAAGCGCAGAATCCAGAAATAATTTCCAGATAGGTAGATCTGTATAGGTAGTTGATTAAAGCCGTTAATTTGACCATCTCTGCTTGTTCTATCATTCTTCCATTGTGGGAATTAATGTATCTTTACATTTTTGCACATAAAGCATTCCCGCTGTAGTCAACATAGCTAACAAAAAAGTTTCAATTTTTTCCAGGTTCTTTGTCTATTAACCCTAGAAGAAAAGTCTTTGTTGGTTTAATTTATATATTTATATTAAGAATTTTCTATATTAAAATATGAATCTTACCCTAGTTTTTCTTTGCTTTGTCACAAGTCCACCAAAGTTAATAGAAAATTCCTTCCATATGCTTACATTTCCAACATACATTTGAAGTACCTTTATAAATCTTTGACAATTGGCTACTTTAAATCTTTCTTTCAATTGTATATATGTAAACCAATGATAGACATGCCCTTCTAATTAACTCCAACTCTTTTTTAGATTAAAGAGTAGTTCCACCTTGATTAAAAATTATTCTCTAACCATAAGTCCATCAGTCTGGGCTTGCCATCATTTCTTTTCTGTAAAAAAAGCTTCCTGAGATGACACCCAAAGAGATACCCAAAGAGAGAATCTTGGTTTGTATTTATTCCATAACCTTAGGATGGCATGGTTAACAATATGATTCTTAAAGTCAACATTCATCTTAACCTTGTCAACCATAAGTAGGTGTGCCATCCAAATCTTACTTCATGCCCCTCTAACTCCAGTAGTCTTTTGTTTTGGAGAGTCACCCACTTTTTCATCCAGATCAAGCAGCAAGCATCAAAGTGCAATTTCAAATCTTGTAACCTAAACCACCTCTTTCTTTGGCATCTTGCAATAATTTGTATCTAATTCTCTTTTTCTTCTCTTCACATGTGAATTTAGAAATATTGTTTTACCATTGTTTAAATGTAAACAATGTCAGTTATCAATATTGGTAAAGTCTGAAATAAAAATACTGTTTTTGGTAAAACATCTTAATTACAGAGATTTTACCAAATAGATATACTGTATCAAAATACGTCTTGATATGTCTTTTTCATTCCATATAGGTACAAAATTGTTTTGAAACAGTTTGGAGTTTATATTTGGCCAAAATACTTAATCTTTTTCTCCACTTTAAAACCTGATTTTCCTTGTCAATGTATTTTAACAAGCATTTTTATTTTCTGTTTATTTTGAAGCCTGCTAAATATCCAAAGTCATTTAGCTTCATCATTAAGTGTTCTATACCAGTTTTGGGTCTTGCAGGAATATAACTACATCATCAGTGAAAGCTTTCAGTTTATAAACCTCTTTTTTAACCTTTATGTCTGTTATCTTTTCATCCTAGTATTCTTTATTCAAAACTTCCAGCACTGATAATATTGCCATACTATTTTATATGGACATGAAGAAGATAAATGCATACTTATCACTGGTACAATAAGATTTTGTTCCTTCTGGGTATACAAGTAACATTTTTTTTTTCCATAATAGAAATTGGTTAAACTTAAATGGTTAAATCCAGACTGACTTTCACCAAAGTTGGAAAATGGTAATCTAAGAATCATTAATAGTTGCAAGGTTGCCCAGATTACCAATATTTGGAATTAGTTTGTAAGAAACTACTGGTGTTACTTGTGATTCTAATGATTTAAAGGCTAACGAGAAAGATTTTTCTTGGGGGTTTCGTAACCCCCAATAGCACTATGAGTGCTATGCTACCAACTCCTGATAAAAATATAGAGCTAAAGAAGTTTGCTTTACTGCTTTAGTATTTTGATCTTTTATGAAAAGAAGAAACATGATTAGTTAATTAATTTAATTAACGGGTTATAAATCAGCAGGTCGTAGCTCTCATATGTTCACAGACTTTGAGTCCACAATGTGGACATTTCTCTTAGTTATTTTTGAAGACTGCTAAGATTCATGAATGATTCAGTTATTTTAAACAAGTCCTCAGTTCCTCAGTGTTTATACTAGCTGGCATTCTAAAGCTGATCCCGGTATCATCTGCCCATTTCAGAGATGCCATGTAGAACCTGTATCCCACATTCTAATCACAAGCTATACTAGAATAAAGTACCAATTTAACATGGTCCAGTATCACCTGGGTCAGGTCAATAGTTGTCATGAAATCTTAAACTGATCCCAATGTTTTAGCAGATTTTGCACCGAGCAGGAAATTGGAGTGGTTCTTTACAACTCTTTGATTCTATGACTAAATAGCCATTATTGACTTCAGCTAGCTCAGGAAGTAAACTGTGTATCTTCCCAAATATACAGAGGTCCTAAGTGCAGCAATACGGAGTCAAAATTGGCCAACTGATTGATAGAATACTTTGTCAGTGAGTATTGTATTTGTGGGGATTTTTTTGTTTTTCTTCAGAATTACAAAGCAGAATCTTTAATTCTTTAAAATTAAATCTTTAACCCAGAAACATCTATAAAGGATCTGTTAGTTTTATTCTCATTATCAAATTCTTCCCTGGTTTGAAATTCTGCAGTTTCTTTATAAATATATAAGGTAATGTGAGTATGCGGATCATGAGGAAAACTATAAATGCAGAAGCATTTTCTTAATCTTTAAACAAGTAATTGTATTAACTATGAGACACAACTAGGAGAGATTATTTCTCTGTTGTCTGTACAAAGTCAAAACTTTGATCCAGGTTTGTATCATGGATAATATATTTGCCAGTTCTTTTGAATGGAAGAACCATTTCCATTGTCATTCTGACTTCCTTGGTTAAATTTCACCCTGGAAGGAAGATAGTATAATCAACATTTGTGCTTAACTATATAATCCAGACTTCATATTTATCCCATTTTGGGAATCAGCAATTAGAGTCTTATGTAGGCCTTAAGTACTGGACCCAGTTTCCTGAAATTCAAAATTTGTTAGCTATTTTGGGTTCACAAAGACATGAGAAAACAGTTTAACTAAAAAGCCACATGTGCTCATTAACTGACATTTTAACTTAATGCGTTGTATTTCAGAATATAATTTGTGTCATTCCTTGGCCATTGGTCATGATGGCTATGGCCGTATCAGGAAGTCACATTTAAAATGCTTTGTTGAAATAAGCCTATAATCATGATTAATAAATCTGAGGTATCTTAAACAGTTCTAATACTTCAGATGTAATACGGTAGTACTAAATCTTTTTTTCTAATCCTTTTGCAACTCTATTAAAGGAAGGAGAACACATAGGCAGATACAGCTTGTTGGTTTGCCTAAATAACAACATAATACTTTTGGTTCATCAGAAATAAAAAAAAAAATGCTAAAACTTTGCATAACAGCTACATAGGTTAATATAGAATCTATTTGCTTTTTACTTTTTGTAGCCTGCCCTTCCATTGTATTGCTGCCCCAACACACCACCCAAAAGACCAAGCATGGCCATTGGGTCAAAAATAGTTATATATCCTTGAAAAAAAAAGGAGGAGGTTTCGGTACATCATTATCAACAGCAAATTTAGTTTTGTCTTGTCTCCATCTTTCCTTTGGGGAATACAGCTCTCAGCTTATTCCTCAAAATCAAGTGTAGCTCTTTGTTTGAGAATTACAGAAGACCGTCATACATGGAATCATAATAGCTCTTCAGTCACAGGGCTGTTCTTTCTAAAGTGTGTCACATAATCACTCTATTACCATTGCATCCAAAATAGGCTAATTTCCTTGCTTTGTTTTCTCACTTTCTACTTACTCAAGGCACAGGCTGCCCAGAGGTTTTTCAAAGATAATGCAGGATGTCATTGGGATTTTAAAAAATCTAGCATTTTGCTAAAAAAATCTCTATAGTATCTGTTTACCTCTCAGTATATTTGTTGTAAGTAATTGAATGAATAGAAACCCTAATTCTGACTTGGCAGATTCACCCCCCCATCTTCTTCTAAGAGTTAAAAAGGTTTATAGTGCATTTATGTTTAGATCAATAAGAAGCACTACATGCAATTTATTGATATTTAGATGTTCTCCCTAGTGCAATTAAAACTCTTGTACCTTTTAAAATTCCCCACATCCCTCAGTCTTTCCGTGAATATTGGATAATGAAGTGTCTGTCTTGTGTCTGAACACAGTGTTCTGCGTCAATCATACAAGTGCAAAATTTGTTGATCGGATACGAAATATGATGTTCCAGGTGAAGTCTTATAGCAGCAGGTGTCTTTGAAGTTGCAAATAGGTCAAGTGTTGTTTTAGCAGATGTGAGAGGACAGCTGTATGTTGGGAAGTAAAATTAGGAATGATTAATGCAACTACTGATGCTGAGACAGTATGAAAAGGACAGTGAACTAAATGTCAGTTTGAGTTGTTCTATATAAAGCTTAACCCTCGAGGCATAGTTGAGATTTGGAACACAACATATTTTCAGTATTCTCAGAGAAACAAGAAAAACAGAAGATGTAGGTTCTGAAGGAGCAGAAGCACTACCTGGAGATATTTCTGGATTCTTTTTGAATACTTAAATGGTGGCTGTGGCTAGGGGTGTCTTTTACCAGCTTCAGCAGCCAGACTTTTAATCATTGATATAGTCATATAAGCTGGTTTTGAAGACATTTCAGCTTGTTGGAAATTGCTACAGCCAGACTTTTAGGTGGCCTTTAGTGCGGACTCAATACAGCAATCCTACAGCAACTGTATAAACCATTAAATTGTTTCTAGCGCAAGTTGTATTTTCTTATGTAGTAATCTCTAAAATGTTTGGGGTCACAGTAATGGTGGTGAATATATTTGTGATTTATGAGCTGTAATTGAAGCCCCAGTTCCAGCATTGATGGAATCACAGCACAGGATCTTTTTGTGACAACCAATATTGATTGTGGAATTTTTTCTGTAGGCATATTAAGGTAACATCACTTTTGAGTCTAATGCTGCCCATGAAATAACCAGATGTCAAGCTTGACTTGAAGAAGACTTTTTTTTTTTTTTTTTGAGTTAGCATGGGTTTTACACTGTATTACATTTGTACATTTTAGGATTTTACCTCTTTTGGGATTAATGTAATATTGGATAATAGCAAACAATTAAACTTTGTAGGAATGATTGCAAAATCAGAGTTGTTTTTTGTCTGTCTAGCTACCTGATGTTCAAAGAGCTGATTTTTGTTTCATTTACAAGTTTGAAGGAAGAAGATTAAAGAATAAAAGAATGAATTAATTACAATTAAAGGATAAAAACAGTCTACAGAAGCCAAATTATGGACATTTAAATTAAAAAAAAGAGTTTCTTTTTTGAAACTAAATAAAGGATTGTAAATGTTCATTGTAAGTTTCTAATTTGTTCTCTCTTTTAATTTTGCTAAGTGGTGCCACATCCATTTTTAAAAGTTCAAAAATTGAAGTATGGAAAATTTTTGGTTACATATGATAGTGCGTTTAGGTTGGAGTCAAACAACTTTTTTCAACTTTTAAGCCTCCATAATTCCATTTTAATCACTTTTAACAATCACTCAAAGCTTATATTATTAGGTCAAAGCTGATAATAGGTAAATGGCTTTTTTCACAAAGCTGTGTTTGTCTCAGGCTAATCTCAACTCCCTTGAAAATCATTGTAAAGTCTTGCCCAAAGCTACAATCCTTCAAATAAGAGAGTGTTACTGAAATAGTTTTACATATGACTAAGTAACATAATTAAGACCACCCTGTAAATACCACCATATGCATGAGCCAAAAACCATTTCAGCTCATCCTCCTAAGTAACAACCTAATGCTACTATTGTGTTGTTGCTGGTGACTGAAATTCAAAGACACCAAAATGTTGTTACTTCTGCCCTAGATAAAAATTGACATTAATTAAGCAGAATTGTCCTGTGTTGTATAAAATTTGCATGGATGCCCATTATTTAATCTTAATAGAAAAGGGATGGGAAAGAAGAGAATTAAGAGTAAGAAGCGGATTATTTACAAGGATTCTGTTATATGTGACATTTAGAATTAATACTGACCAAAAATGCTAGATGGTTTTTGCTCATTTATATAGTGTTACTTGGACTTTTTAATTGGATTTATTGGTTGCTATATTTATCACATTTGTTGTTGTTTTGTTCCACTTTGTAGAAATGCAAAATGCAACTTTTTCAAGGTACATCTTAACAACTTTCAGGATTCTCCTAAAAACAATTTGTTCAGCATCCATTTTAAGTTACAATAGTGCAGAATGAAGGGACTAGTATAGGTAAAGGACTCCCTGTGGATTTCCAGTCATTGCTGACTATACGGGGTGATGCTCATCTTTGTTTCAAAGCCGTTGAGCCAGCGCTGTCCGAAAACATTTCAGAGTCATGTGGCCAGTATAATGTCACAGAGCGCTGTAGCTATTTATCTACTCACATTTGCTTGCTTTCGCACTGCTAGATTAGCAGGAGCTGAGGCATGGACGGGAGCTCACCCTGTCACATGGCCCACTAGTCTCCAACCTGGGCTGCTGGCTTTCTAGCTGACAAGTCCTGGGGGTGGGGGCAGCATGGTGGCTCAGTGGTTATATGTTAGTTTAGATGTATCTAGTTGTGTGGTTGTACTGCTTTTTTCTTTTTTACTTGGCAAACTACTGGCTTCGTTATAATTTAAAAGTACAGTAAAATCTCTACAGTAAAAGTACAGTTAAAAAAACTAACGTTTAGGCCTGCTTGAAAAAAAAAGGATGGCAGTAAGAGTATCTAAATTTCTAACATCTGTTGTTAGGTCTAGTTGAGTCCACCAAAGACCACATGGCTTTCTATATCCTGTGGTAGGTATATTCATCTAAAAATAGCAGAATTTAGCTATGTGGACACTGTTAAATTCCATCTAGCTGACTAGAAGTGCTAATGCTAATGGTTTAGTAAAAAGTATAGATGCTTTTTTAGAATTGCAAATTCAGTACTTTTGAAAGAAAAAAGGCACATTTCCTGCCCTTTTTCTTTAGTACCATGTTCCCATTAGGGGGCAATGTTTGCCTTTTTTCCTCTGGTGAAAGTAAAAATGAAATTACATAGTGCATGAATCAGTATTTTTTAAATTTTGTTTAAAGTTATATAAGTTATTTTCTTTATAATAACAATTATACATATGGATTCTAGGTAAAGCTAATTTGGTACTAATATTCTAATCTGAGTAGAGCTTGCTAGATCTTTATCTCACAAGCAGATGTGAGACCTGGTCTCACTTGCAGCATTTCTTGGTGTATTATGCTGCTTAAGGGGTCATGTATAACTAAATATAGGTTTATTCTGAACCAGTATGTAAGTAAGAAGTGCCACCAGTATGTAAGTAAGTCCAAAATATGAAGTGCCGCCATAAGATAACTGTCCGATGGAATTCTATACATTTGTACTTAAAAATAAGTGCCTTTGGGTTTTATGAGTAGTTCCACCAATAAGTAATTAAGATTTCAACCTTAATATTAACTTGCAGATAATTTAAAGAAAAAGTAAATGCAATTTGTACAAGGAAATGAATGAATTTAATTTATGGGTGTATTTTCTTTACCTACAACAATCTGGTTTTCTTTGGTAGTTGCAGGACATGGTATTGATAGTAGCATATTTTACCTTGAAACAGGTCAATATGTTTTTTTCTTGGTGTGCAACAATGCAATGTTTGTTTGGAATAATAGCAATAGCACTTAGACTTATATACCGCTTCATAGTGTTTTACTGCCCTCTGCATTCTGTTTTATATTCAGTCAGCATATTGCCCCCAACAATCTGGGTCCTCATTTTACCAACCTCAGAAGGATGGAAAGCTGAGTCAATCTTGAGCCTGATCAGATTCAAACTGCCAAATTGCAGGCAGCCGGCAGTCAGCAGAAGTGGCCTGCAGTACTGCATTCTAACCACTGCGCTACCACGGCTCTCACAATTATAACAGAAGTAGAAGTGACCCTGATCATTGTTCCCCTTTGTAATGAAAACAGATATCAATCCACAAAAAAAGAAATATAAATGAGTTATACTGTAAATTCTTTGGTACTAGCCAGTGGTGGGATTCAATTTTTTTAACAACCAGTTCTGTGGGTGTGGCTTAGTTGGGGGTGTGGCTTGGTGGTCATGTGACGGTGGGCGTAGCTATGTGCATAGGGACTACTCAGAGGGCTGAAAAAAGTCATTTCTGACTGGTCCTCACCCTTATGACTGGTCATCATTTATGCCCATTGTAGTATTCTTAACAACCGTGTCACTCATTTCACAACTGCTTCTCTTCACCATGATGACAAGATAGGGCAAAAAACGTAAAATGTAAGAACAGTCGTAAGTTCAAGGATTGGTCAAAAGTGCAAGGACCGGTCAAAAATAACTTTTTCAGCCTTCTCACTAGTCCATATGCACATAGGGACTATTCAGAGGGCTGAAAAAAGTCATTTCTGACTGGTCCTCACATTTTTGACTGGTCCTCACACTTATGACCTTCCTCACATTTATGCCCGTTGCGGCATTCTTAACAACTGTGTCAGTCGTTTCCCCACTACTTGTCTTCACCACGGTGACAAGATAGGGTGCAAAACGTAAAATGTGAGGACAGTTGTAAGTTTGAGGACTGGTCAAAAGTGCGAGGACCAGTCAAAAATAACTTTTTCAGCCCTCTGAGTAGTCCATATGCACAAAAGAACTACCCAGAGGGCTGAAAAAAGTGATTTCTGACAGGTCTTCGCACTTTTGACCGATCCTCACCCTTATGACTGGTCATCATTTATGCCCATTGTAGTATTCTTAACAACCGTGTCACTCATTTCACAACTGCTTCTCTTCACCATGATGACAAGATAGGGCAAAAAACGTAAAATGTGAGGACAGTTGTAAGTTCAGGGAGTGGTCAAAAGTGCAAGGACCAGTCAAAAATAACTTTTTCAGCCCTCTGAGTAATCCATATGCACAAAAGGATACAGCAATAGAGATGGATGAAGGAAGGAGAAGAGAGATGGAAGAAAGAAGGAGAGAGGGAAGGAAGAGAAGGGAGGAGGGAAGGGAAGGGAAATTAGAGTAGGAATGAGGGTAAAAGCGGGAGGAAGAGAGGAAGAGAAGGAGAAAGGAAGAGGAAGTAGGGAGGAGAAGAAGCGGGGAGGAGGAAAAGAAAGTAAGAAGGAAAGAAAAGAGAGAGGTGGTAGGTTTGAGGAGAAAGATTGCTGTACAGTAAAAAAGATGAAATGGAAGAATGGCAACCCCAAACAAATATAAAGATATTAAGATAATAATGAATTGTTAAACTTTAAAGAATAAAAGAGAACAAATATGAATAAATAGCAATAATTAGAAACACACATACAAACATACAATTTATTTTCTTTGAACAGAGTATTTGGCCAGTTCACAAATTTAAACAGTGTTTAGTTAGTTAGTTAGTTTAGTTAGTTTATTTGATTTGTATACCGCCCTACTCCCGAAGAACTCAGGGTGGTGAACAGCCAACAATAAAATACATAAATACACAAAATTTAAAAACCCGATAAAATCAAATTAAATTATTTGGCCCAGACAAATTAAAATACCCCAATAATTTAAAAACAGATTAAAATTTACATATTTAAAAAGGGAAGAGATTAGGCCAAGCCCGCTTGATGGAATAAAAAGGTCTTCACAGCACGGCGGAAAGAGCGCAGATCCGATTAGTCAGATTAGTCATTTCAATTAAATTTACAATTTCTATATTTCCTTTTTGCCATATTTATTCCTTATCTATTTTTTTAAAAAACCAATATTACCCTTCATCCTCATCTCTAATCTTAATCAAATTCAATTTTTCCCTTCTATTCTATATTATACCCCTTCTCATTGTCATCTATTTTTATATCCATCCTCACATTGGTTAATTATGTAATATTACAGTGGTTTAATATAAATTCAACATTTTAATATAAATCAATTAGTTATATAATTATCTTTTTTGTATATTAATCAATATGAACATAAATATTCCAATTATATTCCAATTATTTCAATGCAATCCAATTTCTTACAAATCAATTAATTATATTTACCAATAATAATAAACCAAATAATTTCCCCCATATATTCCTCCAAACCACAATTTAACCATTTCTGCTTTCAACACAATATACAATTAATAGTATCTCAATTATTACAATTTCCTAGTTAAATAGAGCTTTTTTTCTTTTGTGTTTTAAAATCTTGAACTCTCCTCTTTTTCCCTAAATTTTCCATTGTTTGCACCTATCTTTTTTGGTGAGGAAAAAGAAAAGAAATCTGCCTGCCTAATTTTCCAACGTTGCAGCAAACAGCAAAGCCAACAGCCTGCTTTACTTTCAGTTTTGTTTTTCAGCATAGCTAGGGGAAAAAAAATCTTCTCCAGCACTCTTTGCAAGAAAGCAGCAGAGCCCTGAGCAAAACAGTTGAGAGCAAATCAGCTGAGAGTCGGGAGGCCGATCTAATCAACGGGCTAATTAGCCTATGCTGAAGCTCCGTGGGCCAATAAAATTACAGAAAAACACTGAACCATTTGTTAAATTGCTGGCTCACCCGCCCCTCGCCCACCACTATTTATTGGCAATAAATAGTGGTGCGGATGGGCGGGTAAGGGGTGGGGTGAGCCAGCAATTTAACAAATGGTTTGGCCGAACCGCCTAGAACCGGCAGAATCCCACCACTGGTACTAGCTATGGATGGTGTTGAGTAAACAAGTTTTTCACTTGGTCTCATAAGAGGTTTCCAGCCATATGCTGGAATTTGTGTACCGTTCCTGCAAATCATGATATGCTAGCTTATTAGAAAAAACACAGACAAAAATTGCTGGGAATTTATGTGTATAAAATTGTAGTATCAAATAGCCAGAGAAAAGATGCCTGAGTCTGTGGTTACGCCAAACTGTGCCTTGAGGTACTACAATTGAACCAATACAGAGAGTATTGAACAATTATATGTAATTGTTCTCCATCTGGTGACAGGTTTCATGACTGGAAAACTGAAGCAGGCTGTTTTCCAGAGATTTGAAGAACCCTTTAAAACAGGGGTTGCCAAGGTTGGAGACCCTGCTTTAAAACTCTGTGGGAGGTGGCAACAAGGTTCTGTATAAGAAAGAGCATCAGCAAAAACAGGAATCCTTCCCTTTTGTCTTTTGCACCAAAGACAAATTCCTTGTGTGTCCAATCACACTTGGCCAATAAAGAATTCTATTCTATTCTATTCTATTCTGTTCTATTCTGTTCTATTTATTGGTTCAATTTATATGCTGCCCTTTTTCGGAGACTCAGGGCGGCTTACAATACGTTATGCAATGGCCTTCATACTTTTGTATATACCCGCTTAATAGGGCTTTCGCCCACCCACCCCCAAGCAATATTCTTTTTTATACAAAGTCAGCTTATTGCCCCCACAAACCGGGTCCTCATTTTACCTACCTCGAAAGGATGGAAGGCTGAGTCAATCTTGAGCCTGGTGAGATTTGAACTTGCAGTAATTGCAGGCAGCTGGTGCTATTTAACAGAACTTTAGTCTGTTACGCCACCAAGGTTTTGTTTTGTTTTGTTTTGTTTTGTTTTGTTTTGTTTTGTTTTGTTTTGTTTTGTTTTGTTTTGTTTTGTTTTGTTCTGTTCTGTTCTGTTCTGTTCTGTTCTGTTCTATTCTGTTCTATTCTATTCTATTCTATTCTTATATTCTACTGCCTTTCACATGGGTGGTCTTCTAGGCCTAAGACCCCCCCCTCCCTCCCCCCACCATAAAAATACAGTTTTATGTTTTACAGCTACAACTATTACCATTTCCAAAGGAGAGTTTTTTTAGCCTGGATGGGTGGAGTCATTGCTTATATAAACATATACAAGCCAAAGAACAAAGGAATGAATGTTCACTAAACATCTCTTGCCAGTTTGAATGGGAGCTCATTTTGTCCTAATTCACTGCTGCTGATTCAGAAAACAGGTGACAGCACTTAGTTCCAATGTCATCAGTGCCTACAATTATTTGGCAAACCAAGAAGTTAATTACAGCCTTCAAGCTCTACATGAAGCAGCTGACTTCAGCATGAGCCGGTTTTGGCCTCCCAAGTGTCTATGAATAATTGTCTATTTGTAGAAAATAAATTAATTCCTTCTGTGATTTATATTTACACGTGGCATTTTTAAGAGCCTCTACAAGTGGTAGGGACAGAAGGCTAGAAACGGGGGTAATAAATAAAGAGAAAGTAGAAATAAGTTTTTTGGGTGGGACAAAAAAAAAATTGAGAGCTTCTATACTGATACCAACTAAAAATACATTGCACTATTTTGAAAGAAACAGTCTAGTAAAATGCATATGGTCCCTTAGCTGGAATATATTAAAATTGAATCAAAATATACAGATATTAATTTACAGCCACAATTGAGCTCAGAATTTATGTTGGTAAGTGAGAAATTTGTTAAGTGAGCTTTCTCCCATTTTATGACTTTTTTTTGCCACATTTGTTAAGTGAATCACTGCAGTTGTTAAATTACTAATACGCTTAAGTGAAACCTCATTGACTTGGCTTGTCAGAAGGTCACAAAAAATGATCACATGACCTCAGGACACTGCAACTGTCATAGATATGAACCAGTTGTCAAGCATCCAAATGTAAATCCTGTGACCATGAGAATGCCACAATGGTCATAAGGTCCTAACTCACGTCAAACTAAACAAACTACCCGTGCATGGGAATATGGGGGAAAAAATTTGAAAAAGCTTCATGGGATTCCCATTTATGTAGTATTGTATTTTTTGGAGTATAAGACACTCCAGAGTATAAGATGCATATTAGTTTTTATGGAGGAAAACAAGAAAAAAAAATTCTGCCTCTGCCTACCAGTATCCATTGGTATTCATCTGGCTAGCGTCCTTGCAGCAAACAGCAAACAGCCTGGTCAGCTTCAGCACATTATCGCAGCCTAATTCAGCACGAGCAGCTGACTGGTGGTTGGATCGGCCTCCCAGAATACCACAAATCAGCTGTTCCAGGCTGCGGGGATCGCCACAGCCACCTATGCGCATCGCCTTTTCAGCCTCCACGTGTCACATTTTTGGCCTCCGCACGCTCTGTTTTAGACCCGTTCCAGGCTGCCAGGATCAGCACAGCATATCACCGCCTCCATGTGTCATATTTTCGGCCTCGCCGCCGATCCTGCCACCTGGAACCAGCTGAAAATGCAACATGCGGAGGCCAAAAACGGGGTGCAGAGGGCAAAAATGCAACACGCGGAGGCAGAAAATGGACATGCGGAGACTGAAAACGTGATGCGCAGAGGCCGAAAACGTGATGTGTGGAGGTAGCAGTTGGTAACCATGTGCTGTGGCAATCCCAGCAGCCTTGAATGGGTCTAAAATGGAGCATGCTGAGCCCGAAAACACAATGTGCGGAGGCTGAAAACAGGGTGGGTGGGTGGGGTGGGGTTTCAGCAACATTCGGTGTATAAGACAGACAGACATTTCCACCCTCTTTTTTTGGAGGCGGGGGGAAGTGCGTCTTATACTCCGAAAAGTAGAATAATTCTGATTACATCTATATTTGAATGAGAAATTACCTAATTTAAATAGAAAGAGAAATAATATGAAGTATTGTTATTTCCCTGCTTTCATTTTGTGCAGTTCTTATATCAGCTTGGATCTGTAGATCCAAACAAAAATTAAACCTCAAGTATCCTGTTTCATTTAGCTCCTCTTGAACTTCTTTATTCTGAAGAGGGAATAAAATGGGGGCTTTTTATGGGCACAGCTGGACTACATTCTACTGTACATGTCAGAATAAATAGCCAAGAGGATTTTGCCTGATCTGTTTGTACATCCATCCGTCGGTATGTAGCAAAAGCATGGATAATAATGATTCGGCTTTTTATGGATGTATAACTAAGTGCAGTACAAACATTGAATTTTTAAACAGTGCCTTGACATTACAATCAGTTATATTATAATATAAACTAAGTGTGTAAACTGAAATGTCTGTGGCATGTATATTAACTTGGAATATATGAAGAATCAGATAAAAATATATTGAATGACTGATTTTGAAGCAATTTTGCAAAAAGAAAGCATGGCCCTCCCGAGCTCTGTTTTCACTGGCAGAGGATTGCAGGAGGCCATGGCAGCCGAAAACGGAGCTCGGGAGCCAGTATTTGCTGGCAGAGCGCTTGGGCCATCACAGGTGCCCCCGACAGGAGTGACGTCGAGCTGGCCACACACCCCCTTGAGGTAAAACACAACCCTGATGCGGCCCTCAATGAAATTGAGTTTGACATCACTGGCCTAGAGGAAGATTACATAAAAAAAATAAGAGATACCCAAGACTGAGTTCTAAGGAACTCTTATTAATGGGAAAGATTGAGAAATGGAAGCATTCCATGAAACAGAGAACATCTTGCATAGCAATCTCCAACCTTTCCAGCTTGGCGGATTGGCGGAAGTAGCAGTGGCAGCGGGGGGAGAGAGAGGAGATGGTTTCAAGCGTATGTGCACACCACTTTCCCAAATTCAGCTATGCACATGCTTGACACCACTTCCGTAGCCTGGTTCCGAACAGGCTGCAGCCCAGCACTGGGCCATGGACTGGGGGATGGGGACCCCTGATCTTGTAAATATATCAGATTGAAACCTCTGAAGTGTTCACCCGTAGCACCAAACAAATTCAGTCGTGGCAGAAGTATTTCCTTTTTTTATCTAGGATTGGGATTAATTTTTCAAGTCTAGTTCCATTAAACTATCAGGGTTTAAGGAAGTCGTCTTAAGCAAACAAAAAAATGCTGAATAAACCTTTTCAAAGGGATATAAAATGGAGACATTTCATCTAAAAAACCTCCTTCATTTCTCTTTCTATAGATCAGCTGTTTCATGTTTTGGCTATGCACATGAGACTCTACAGCATTGATTCCGCTTACAATCCATGGAAGAAACTGACACGATTGATAGAGAATGAAGAATTGGAGTAAGTACATAGACATTTTTAATATTCACCTTGTTTTAATCAAGGAAAGTTACATAATCCTGTTTTACAATCCTGTTTAGGATAAACTGCCACAACCTCAAGCATTGCATGCAGATTCTGAACTGGTGTCCAAAATCCCCTCAGCATGTCATTATTGCAAAAATTAGTTTTGCATTTTCTTGGCCTTGTGTGCAGGATGCATAAAACAGTAGTACAGTAGTAGCCTTCCAGACTTCAAAAAACACTTATATTAGTCAATATCAGACCTACCCAGTTAGCAATATTGTTTGTGTTCCTTGATTAATTGAAACATGTTACGTACACCCCTGGAAAAGCATTGGCCAAATGTGTGATGAACTTTATTTCAAGAGTGACTGTGGCTTGTTCGAAAGCTCATTGTTTTATTTAAAAAAAATCTTGAGTTAGCAAAACACAGGAAATCCTTGGAATTTAGAGATCATGTTCTTGTTCTTCAGACAATGGCTGCTCTCTTGCATATTTACATAATGGCCACTATGGTAGATGTGGCTAGTCACATAATGCACATTTACCAGAAAGAAAATTGGGCAGTTGCTTCCCCCACCTCTTCCAAATCCCCATGGTGTCCCTACCATCCTCCCCTTTACATTTACCTTTTTTTCCTGAGTAGATGAGCATTCTCAATAATTCCTTGAACCTTAGCCTCTATGATCAAGAACATCTATGGGAAGCAGGTGAGACTTAAGCCCATTAAATGAGGATGCCCTTATTTAGTATGTGGCATGGCCCTTGAATTGCACCGTACCACCTTCTCATTTTTTTATTTAAGAGTGGCACCATTTCCCTCAGAAAGTCAGAAAAGGCATGGATCTATCATGTATGAAACAGACTTGACACTTGGCTTGAACTTATTTATTATTTCTTTAATATTTATTTATTTCTCACATTTTTTATAAATAACTCAAGATGGTGAATACACACAATACTCCTTTAATCTCCAAGGACTTGGGCTGAGAGAGACAGTGACTAGCCCAAAGTTATTCAGCCAGTCTTCATGCCTAATGCAGGATTAGAACTCGCAGATTCCTGGCTTCTAGCCTGGTGCCTTCTCCACTAAATCAAACTGGCTCTTATTAGCTCAGTGTAGCCATAGTTTGTTTATATAGGTTGCATTTGGAAATCTGAGTTAGCAATGAGGAAACACGCCTTTTTTGTTCAGCCGTGATTCCCAGCAGTGTTGTCAATTTCTCTAAATTTGGAATCCACAAGCTCTTAAACCAACTTGGCAAGTTTTTCTTCAATATGTATTGTGGTCTTTTTCCCTGAAAAACATTAGGACTTTTCCCTCACTAACTGCTTCTATGGGTGTATTGCAAAGCTATATTTATCAACTTGTCTCACAGGCATTGAAGGGATTAGTAGAGTAGATGTTCTATACTGCAAACAGACTTTTAAAGGACAGCTTCCATATCACGATGAAGAAATGGCTTAAGCTTTTAATATATGACAGTGTAGACTTAAGGCTTAATTTACTCTGATGCTTGACATAAACTAAAGAAGCTTATCGAAACTGGCATTTTCTAGAATTTTACTCTTTCACTTCTAGTGAAGGAACTAAATGTATCATTTGTTTTTGTGAAGATCAAGTTCTGTTTGATTGATGAAAATTTAGTAGCCTCTTAAAATATGAAAGAGAAATGAATGTGGCCAATTATTGAGAAGATTGAATACATGTAAAAATATAAGTTGGGTTAGTTTTATTTGCAGTACTATAATAGTCATTATTAATGTGTCTATCAGTCCCTATTTAGTATAACTATTTTATAACATCTGTGTTCACATTTACATAATTATCCACAAGTTTTTTTAAGTTTGGGAAGTTAGAATGTCAATTGGACTTTCATATAACCATGAATTGAATTTTTTATTGAATGTTTTTTACAGCAACTTTGGTGAATCAGCAGGGAAGCCATTTTATAAGCTAAGCAAAGCTTTGCTTGTACAATTCGTTTCATGTGTTTGTTTTTGCTTCAATTTGCTTCACATGTCCAATTTTCTTTCTATAATAACCCCCCTCAAAGTACTTATATTGTGCTTTGTTTTGAATCTGCATTCATCTATTGCCAATTCATTCTTTTGAGTATCTTTTCTTGTTTTATCACACAAAGTTCTTGAATAACACTTTCCCACTTTCAAATTTAATTTTGTTTCTTCACAAAGATTATCTAGGATTAGATAATCAAGATGAAATAAATTCTGTCTCAGTCCAAATATTTGCAATTTTACTTTTAAATTATGTTGTTCTATTTGATACTTAGAATCAAATAGCAATGGATTGAGAAATGTATTTAAGTCTGGAGAAAATTAATGTCGCTTTTAACTGCATATATTTTTGTCAGGATGTCCAGTGAGGATCAGCCAGAAGTTCCAGTGCTTTATAAGGATGTCCCATCTCTTTTGCTCATCCAGATCTTAACCATGCCTCAGCCACTGCGTAAAGGTACATTGCCAAAGTTACATAAATAATAGACAGAGGGCAGTAAGTTATCTCTCTCTCTCTTGCGATTTTTGAGAATTGCAGCAAATCAATCTTATTTGCTTGGTATGCTTTAGGAATGACTTTACCTTATCTCTAGAAGTTGGCAGCAGGCAGAATTTTTGTTGTGACTTTGGCAGCCATATCTGGAAGTCTTGTCTTCTGAGCTTTATCAAATAACAATGGAGGGAGACCACAAGGCCCAAAAATTCCTTTAAATTCTTTGAGTTGCAGGAGCATGGAAAGGTTTTTTCCTCTTTGACCTTCCTTCATTTGCTTGCTGAAGAAAAGTATTGACTATTTCACATTGAATTGTGATTGCTGGAGAGTGGAGAGGGATGAATGTTTTTATTATGCAAACCAGCATTTTTGGCACAGTGGTAACTGCTACAATACAGTATTTGTAATGGTTGTTGCATGTACATATATTCAAGCATTTTATTGGAGTCTGAAGGAAGCAGGAATTATTTATTACTGCATGTTTTGAAAGCTTTTAATTTTATGATTTTGAAAAGGCTGACCTAATTTCTTTTGCACAACTGTGTTACAGGATAAATTCTGTTATTTTTTTTACAGCATAAATGAACATTTCACTTTTTATAGGGTCAATTGACAGGCTGTTGGCTTTACTCTTGTGATTTTTTTTATACCTCAGCTGAGTTTTTTTAAAGGCATAATCAGCTGTGCAAGAATTCTTTTTCTCTATGAATAAATGGAAATGAGACTTGTCTAAAGTTAAAAAATAAAGCCTTAAGGAGGCAGATGATAGATACTTTAAGAGCGCATCAAAATTCTGATTTTTAAAAAAATAACAATTATACCAATATTTAAAAATCTGTTCAGTATAGAGGAGCTTTTTCATTGCTTTTTTTTTAACTTTGGTTTGCAATTCTCATGAATTTTAAAAACACATGAAGGGCAGCAGGTAAACTGTTTTTAGGGCTGTCTAGAATGAGCAGTTAAGAGTAAGGCTAATGAAAGGTTTTCTCTCAGTGCTATGGCACCTGCAGAGTAGAGGAATCTGGTTTGGGATTATGGGAGAAACATAATCCCAAATCCCCTTCCCTCCATCCAGTTCCATTCATAAGTGCATCTCCTTGCAACTACTGTAGCTTTTGTGTGTCTGTCTGTACACACACATGCACAGAGAGAGAGACACGCAGAGAGAGTCATACACTCATACATTTAGCATATCTGTGTATAGACAGGCTGCATCCTATTTAATCTAGCTCTTATTTAGATCTGTTCATGGCAGTGAATCTTTTGATTCTTACTACCTTCTAATGTAGTGGTATGGTGTGTTCAGCTGCCTGGAAACAAAACAGGTCAATAAGGTAAAGTTAGTTACATGATAGGAAGAAAACCTCAAATTGGGCAATTTGAGAAATAAGAAAAAGTTAAGGTTGTGTGGAAGCTTGTTCCTAAATTCTACATCTCAGTAGGAGATGTAGAACTTCGGAAGAAGAACTCTAGAATACAGTATTGAAGGCATGGATGGAGAACACCTATTCCTTCTGATGATGCCTAACTACAACTTCATTTGTTTTGACCAGCATGGCTGATGATTAATGATATCAGGGCTATAGTTCAGCAAATTAGAAGCACAAATACTTTTTCTTAAAGTAAGCTAGTTTAGCACAGATCAGCATTATGCCATGGACTATTTGTGGAAGGAAGGCCAATCCTATTTAATTTAAATTATGAGAAACATAGCATAGAATAATGATAACCATAAAATGTGCTGTAATGTCACTCAGTATTAGCAAGCACCCTTTTTCAGTTCTGGCTACAGTTGTTTCAAGAAACATGTTAAATTTAAAAAATTTCAAATCAATATGGATTTTTTGAATATCTAGAAGACAAATTCTGAAAGTTGATGGTTAGTTTTCTTGAATTATCATGGAACTATATAATTATATCTTTCTTCACATTACTAAGCTTAGGTGTTTCTGAGAGATAGACAACAAAAAACTACACTTTTTTGGTAGATCGATTATCATTGAAATAACTCTAATTAAGCAGTTTATTCATTGTGCTGCCTGTTATGAGAACTTTTGGTCTAGTCTACCATTCTTGATTATTAGGGACAAGATCTCATTATTATGATCAGATCATTAATATTTAAGATTAGTTTATTTAAAAGGCAATGATAACTTTTTTTAACATGGTTTTGGCAAAAGTTCTGAAATTTGTTAAATTATTCAGACAGCACAAGAACAATTGCCTCATTCAGTTTACTCACATGACTTGCATATTAAACAAAAATGAATAGTACAGACTAGCGAGATAACATACTAAAATTTATAACATGAACTAACAATGATAAAACATTGATTTAAACCAGCAAGCTTAAAATTAGAATGGTTGTCTCAGCAGTATAATTGTCTTGATACTTGCAGATTTATAGACTGAATTAGGGACCATATTTTAATATATAAAAATGTGAGGCCTGAGGATGTCTAATGATATTTTTGTATTGTTACAGAACACTTTGTCTGTATCATAAAAGTGCTTTTCACATTGTTGTACATACAAGCTCTAGTTGCACTTTCTGTAAAATGCAGCCCTGAGGACAAGATGGCTTGGATGAATTCAGAAGCTCTGAAAAAGGTTGGTGTATTTAATAAAAATCTGAAGAAGGCTGATAAGGAGGTAGTTCAGTGGTGGGTTTTTACCAGTTCGCCCCGGATCGGGTGAACCGGTAGCGGTGGTGACAGAAGGCTCCGCCCACTCACCCACCCAGATGTCATCACAGACACTCTGCACTTGCGCAGAAGGTTCTGCGCATGCACAGAAGCACCATGTGCTTGCTTTGCTCACACGCACACTCACAGTTCCGAAGTGGTAGTGAAGGTAAATGAAACCCACTACTGAGGTAGTTGTCTCTTAGTTAAGGGCCAGTCGAATGTTTTTGTTGGAATGTAGCTGTAGGAGTTTGCAGTACTTTACACTTTAAGCCTGTCTTGATTAGTCTTGGAGTGTTTGGGTTGAATGAAAAGCAGGCTCCCATCTCAAATGTCTTGCAACTTGTGCCCCGTGATCCATGTCTGTGCTGAAGCATAGACCTGTAAAGACTATGATGCCTTCCTTTTGTTCATATAGAAGAGAAGAATTGCAGTTAGAATTGCAGTCAGAAAGATGGGTGTAGGTCTATTAGTTTCTGACATAGGAAAATAGAAGGCTACCCTACTGTAGCAGTGCTGAGAAACAGTGATGTTCAGAAGCAATAAATCATGTAACACTTCATTGCACAATTATTAATGCAACATCACAGCATTACTGCCATTTTTATTTCAAAATGTACACATTATAGGAGTCAATATTCAATCAATCAATCAATTAATCAATTTCTTTAGCCACTCATCTCAACCAAGTTACTCTGGGTATAAAAGTTTAACAAAGTTTGACCTCTTCACCCACTGTAATGAGTAAATTCTGCAAATGTAATTGGAATGGTACTACTATAGCTGTATACTGGAGACAGGCCAGCTTTTTAGTCTTTCACATAATTAGTTCAATCAATAGTCTGTTGTTCTTAGTAGAAAATAAAGGGGATAGATTTGATTTATCTGAACGTGTATTTAAAATACCTGCTGCCTAGAATTAAATAGATTATTGTATGAAAATATGGTGTATGGTGTAGCTGATTATTTTTTATATTGCTGTTCAAAGAGTCATGTCCAACTCTTTGTGATCCCATGGACCTCAGCACACTAGGCCCCCCTACCCTCCACTGCCTCCTGGACTGCCCCTGCCTCCACTTGTTTGCCCAAACTGTGATTGCAGTACAGAAATGTCCCCCTGCTCCCCTCAAAGCAAGGACAGATAGATTAACACTTCTGAAATATTTTAAGAGTTTATCTATGATAGTTTTAAAAAATACTTAAACCTTTTTAATTGTTACATTGTTTAAAAAAAATCTAAAGCAATATTTACAGAACCTTATATCCAGAAAGCCCTTTAAAGTGTTTTTAAGTGTTCTTTGTCTGGATGATGACTAATATGCTTTGGGGGATTAGCTGTTGACTGAACAGTCTGTCTGATTGGGCAGAAATAACAGTAGGTGATAAGTATTGAAGCCCTTTGAAATAAACCAAAGTAGCTACATTACTTATTTTATCCTGGCCATTGTGCTACTATTAGAATTTTTAACAAAAGTTCAACTTTGAATAGTAAACTTTGATGCAAGATGCCTGATTGCCTCCACATGGGTTCTATCCATAGCAGCATAACATCAGTAACTATAATTGCATACAGAAAGCATTCAGGAGTGGCTTAGGGGCAACTCTGTGAATGTCCTAGACATTCCCAGAGTCAGAGCCCAGCCAGAGCTCTGAGTTGAACCCTATTGAATATCTCTGGAGGGACTTGAAAATAGCTGTCCACCAACAGCCACCATCCAACCTGATTGAGCTTGAGAGGATTTGCAAGGAAGAATGGCAGAAAATGCCCGAATCCAGGAATGCAAAGTTTGTTGCATAACATCCAAAAAGACTTGAGAGTGTAATTGATTCCAAAGGTGCTCCAAACAAAGTACTGAGTGAAGGGTCTGAATATGTTATATTTCAGTTTTTTCTTTTTAATAAATTTACAGATATTTCTAAAATTCTGTTTTCACTTTGTCATTATGAGGTACTGAGTGTAGATTAATGACAAAAAATGAATTTCAACAACTGTAGAATGAGGCTGCAGCATAACAAAATTGACAAAATACTTTATGAATGCTTTCTGAATGCACTATATTCTTTGTTTGTCATTCCCAACCAAATTGTCTTCAAGAAGGGAATTCTGAGTAAGATAGATTGTGTTTTTCCCCCTCGATAGAACATTCCAGAATATTGAAACTCAACACGAAGTAGGAGTGATTAGTTAGTGTATGGCAACCATTTCCTCCTCTGGGATTCTTGTGTGAATTCAATCATTTTTTGTTGCATGTTTGGATTCATAGACATTGACAAATAAATGTTGCAGACATGCCACGTCAGATGTTGCCACTTAACTTCTACTCACAACTCAGCTTTTGAAATATCCAAGGGCTGGAGACCCATAACCTTTTAAAAATACTACCCTAATGTAATATGCAGGTTGATGGAATAGAGGCTTCAAGCTTTTTTTCTGGTTTTTGATTGACTCTGTCCTCTTGTTTTACATGGATGCAGATGATTGCTCCAAACTCTCAAAGTGCCCCCACTACCTTCACTTCCATCCATCCATCCTGACTTTAGTCAATTAGAGCTATCTGTAATACTTTTCAGTAAGTTAGTCAGCTGTAGAGCAGGGCTGTCAAACTCACAGCCCGCGAGCCAGATGCATCACACGCTGGCCACAACCACACCCAATTTAGCGAAGGGGGGGAAAGTCACGTATGTCATGTGATGCCGCCGTGACGACGTGAGTTTGACACCACTGCTGTAGAGTAAGTTATGAACCTTGGTTGTATTATTCATGCCACAGGCAAACAGTAAGAACAGTAGCGCAGTTTGAATATATTTTGGCCAGTCTGCCTCAAGCAGAGTGAAAGAGTGGTTTTATCCCAAGCCTGCTGGTGCTACTCTATGCAAGGTGATCTCTCTAATCTTGACACTATTTACCAGGTCATTATGCTTCTTACCACCCAAGAAGTACATGCAAATGTTCTGACCTACAATCAGAACGTTGCTTCCCAATGAAATAAAAATAGATTCCACGTTTGAAGTTGGTTTAAGTACATTATTCTTTTTTGTACATTTGAATAAACAAGTCTCCTTGACTTGTCTGTAAGACATCCTGCTGTAGAAAATTAGGATGTACAGCCCTCCCTCCCGCCCAATTTATTATCCAGTCTAGAGCATTATGACTGCTTTGATGTATAAACACTTGATTTCTCTTGTAGGATCCATTTTTACATATGCAGAAGATTTGCATTCCCTACTGAAGGGAATACCAGAACCCTTCTTGGTGGGATTATTTATTAATGCATTGAAATGTTTATCTCGGTTTGAGACTCCTTTGTGGGGATGACTGCATTTATTTATTTTTCCTCATTTGATGGTGAATTTCTTCTTAATTACAGAACGTGGTCAATGCAAAAAAGTCTTGTCAGGTGTTACTCAGCCATGTGATCAGTGAACTTTTCAAAGGGAAGGTTTATGAACAAGAACAAGAGGAAACTGAAGATATGGTATAGTACATGTATATTATTTAGTCAAGTTTTTTTAGTGCCAACTATGAAATTGCAGCAGGGGTTTGTCAGTTCAACAGCTAACTAATTAGA
Organism: Pituophis catenifer annectens; assembly: GCF_029215685.1. NCBI lineage: Eukaryota > Metazoa > Chordata > Lepidosauria > Squamata > Colubridae > Pituophis > Pituophis catenifer. The sequence continues at coordinate 197,839,142 of NW_027256881.1, read as the reverse complement.
ATAAAATCACTGTTTTGTTTGTTTCTTTTAATTTAGGATAGCTCCAGTGCTTGGTGCTCACACTCCATAGAGACTTACTTGCAGCAATTCTGCCTGCCTTTCCTCAGGATAACCAGTCTTCTTCAGCATCACCTCTTTGGAGGGGAGCTACCCAGCTGCCAGGTATTAAGAAATGTTATTTCCTTTGGAATATATCTCATCTAGCTCTTTCCCTTTTGATTGTTTTGTTTCTTTAATAGGAAGATGAAGAATTTACTGTTCTTGCCAATTGCCTGGGTTTGCTACCATCTTCTTTTCAATCGTCGGAGTTTCCTAGTGCCTCTTGCCTTGACTGGCCTGTGTCAGCCTTTGGCATTATATCCCAGTGGTGTTCAGAACTGGTCTCATTTGCTAACAAGCATCCAACCCAAGTCAAGGTAAGTAAACAATTTTTCAGATTTTCATCAGGAGAAGCCTTGGTAGCATCTTTTTTGACTGCGTCACACTTCATCAGACGTTTCAGATATTGAAACTCACGAAAGCTCATGGCTTTTAATGAAATGTGTTAGTCAGAAAAAGTGCTACTAGACTCCTTCTGATATTTTACCACCATAGATTGGCAGGGCTCTCCTTTTACAGAGCCCACAATGGGAAATATCAGGATTTAATGTAATTCTTATAAAGTGGGTTAATGTAGTACTAGTTACATGTATACTGAATGACCTTTTTTTTTAAACAAGTCAATATTTGCTTTGAATGTGCTGCAGTGCTACACTTGTTTTCAACTACGGTTATTTCATTGAGGATTACACACAATAGATGCGTAAAGCAAAAGAGAAAAATTAAGTTAACATAACAAAGTATTTTTTGGGAAGAAAAAGTCACCTTTAAAAAAAAAACATCTACAAACCACAAAGAGATTTAAGTTGGGTTGAGTGAAAAGACAAAGCAATGGGAATCTTAATTTCTCTGAAGTTTCTGAGAAGAGCCCCATGAATGTCTCTGAAAACCCAAAGCAGGGACTGAGCTGGAAGAATTTGACCTCAAATAACCTCGTCATCCAGATGGTCGTTCCAGTCTGGGTCATTTCTTCCTTTATCTATAGAAACATACTTGAAAATGTTTTATCTTTTTTTTTTTTTTATTGAAAAAGTTTTTCAAATACAAATTTTTCCCTTCCCCCCCCCCCTCCTCCCTAACCCCCCCCCCGCCCTTCCCTCCCCCTGTGGCTTCTTCAGAGTACAACCCAAATTCATAACAGATTATATAATACTTTACCATCCCCTTGCTCCATCCCCCATATGCTGACCCTTTCTTTCTAACAATATTATTATATCCCCCTTATACTATACATTTCGAAATAACATTCTACTATAACATTATATAATAACTCCTAATTTAGCATAGTAATATTATTATATCCCCCAATTTAACAATTTTTACTCATGATCTACTCTTTTACTCCTCCCCCATACATGTATCTCTTAAATCAAATCTTTTTTGTATATTAATATGACATTTCAAAGCAACCTTCCACTATAAAACTATATAATAAATCCTAATTTAACATTTATTCAACTCATAGTCTGCCCATTTCCTCCACCCCCATAGATATATCTCTTAACTCAAATCTTTTACATATATTCATATCTAAACATAATAGATATATTAATATAACATAATATCCCTTTTCTTCAACTAAACCATCAATAAGCTAACCTATCTCCACCCACATTCCTACAGAACTACCATACATAATAGTTCTTGATCTCTTTATTCTTCTGCCCACACCACTAAGAAGTATTCCCTTATATAAATAAAATCCTCATATGACTTTAAACTTGTAATCCATATAATATCTTCTGTAGTGTCTTTCAGATGGATTGTTAACTCCATCACCCATATTAGGGTAACATCACATCCTAATTCCAACAGTATGTTCGGTATCTTCAATTACCATCTGCCCCCATCAACAATAGATGTCTTGATATATAAAAAACAACCACCCGAGTGACTTTATATTTGTATTCCATATAGTGTCTATAGTAGTGTCTTTCATCTAAATTATTAATTCCAACCACCATAATACGGTAACAACCAGATCTTCTGCGTGCCCCAATCCCATAACTCTCTTGCCTTGTAGCTCAACATAAACGTGATACATTTATCAAAGAATCCAAAATAGATAATTCCAATCCATTCAGTTTAAGGCCCTTTTCACATCCCAAAAGTACAGCACTGCAGAGGTCTGTCACTGTCCTCAGGATAATATAAAATCAATACTTTGCCTCAGCTATCTTTTCATATATTCAATAATCTCTTAGATAACTGGCATTGCACTGTTGTTTAGTTTAAAAGTTTTTTGTTTTTGTAAGACCTGCTTCTTCTTTTCTTGACTTTTTGTGGGTTAGATCTCCATCCTGATTTCCTTTCTATAAATTGTATATCAACTATTTGGTTTTCATGCTAATCTATAACTTGATCTTGTTGGTTTTGCTTTTGTGGCTTAAGTCTCCATTCTGGTTTCTTTTCTTTAAGTTGTATATCAACTGATTGATTTCTATGCTGGTCTGTAACTTGATGAATCATCACATTAGAATCCAAAGCCGCCTCTCTTGTATTTATAAATAGTCCAACTGTAACCTCTGAAGGAGAATCCAGAAGCTGCTCATCTACAAAGTCCTCTGTAACTTGTTGTTTTTCCATTACTTCCATCTCTTTCTGCTTATCCTGAATTTCTATCTCTTGTTGATTTTGCTTTTCTTTATTCCACTCATGTATTATACATGAAGAAGTTGAACCCATTTTAAGAACCTTATAGTAAAATTCTTCCGCTTTTTCAACAGAGTTTAGTTGATATCTTTCTCCTTGATATCTCAATATTATGCCAACTGGGACATCCCACCTGAATGAGATGTTTTGTTTGTTTAGCTCAGTCACCAAAAATCCGAATTTCTTTCTATCTTTTAATATCTTGGGCGGCAATTCTTTATATATCCAGATCTTTCTTCCATACAATTGTAGAGTAGAATTAAAAGATTTTTGCACAATATCATTTCTTATTTCTTTATCTGTAAAATAAATCACCACATCTCTAGGCAATTGCCTTTGCTTTGCAATCCAAGAATTTACTCTATAGGCCTTGTCGATCTTACAAGATACCTCCTCTGGATGAATCTTTAAAATCCCAGCCAAAACTTCAGCAGATATTTTTCTTAAATCATCTCTATTGTTTTCCTGTAACCCTCTCATTCTAACTGCAAATTCTGTGAGCCTGTACTGCATCATTGTAACTTCTCTTTCAATCCCTTGTTTTATATTTTCTGTATTATAAGTCTCGTGATCAGCTTCCTTTTTAGACTTTACTTCAGAGCTATTCTTGAATATTTATCAATTCATTTTCCATTCTTTGTATTTTGTTGTTCAAATTATAAATCTTATCATCAACTTCCTCCATTTTAGACTCTAATAACTTGATATTTGTATCCATCTTTATAACTATTTCTGAAAAAGCATTAGTCACTGTTACAATCTTTCTTTGTAGGTTATCATACTTTAATTGTATGAATTCTTTAATTTCCTGCTTGAATTTTTCAAAATTCTGGTTCACAATCTCGTCATGTCTTGCCATTTCCTTCAAAACAAATTCTTTTAAATTAAAACCATCCTTCTGAGTCTGTAAACTCGAAACTTGCTCACATAATTGTAAATGGGGGAAACCCCCCCCGCTGCTTGTTTGTCTGGCTTTGTTAATTTTAACGCCATCCTGCCACACAGACAAACTCTTTTTGAAGAAAGAGGACTTCTCTCCAACAAGATCAATATCAGATCTCCAAGAAAAAAAAAGAAACTTAGAATAGAAATTTTTTCTTTTCTCTATTCTAGCCAGCACTGTTTGCTCCGCTACTTTGTAACTTGTTACGGAAGGACTTTCACTTTCGGCTACTTCTCAAGCCTCAGCAGTTGCCATTTTAAGCTTTTTTCCCTTTGCTTAGAAACGCTTATAAAATCATTAAAAATACTTGCAATTTAGGGTCCCAAATCCAGATCTCATCCTCTTTAATTAAGCAATCTGTTGTTTTCATTGAAAGTCTTGATCTCGTCGCCTGGCTCTGCAAGAGGCAGAGGTCTCCCGAAGCCCGGAGCAGCGGCGAGGGAAATAGAGAGCCTCATCCTGCTGCTCTATCTCACATTTCCTTAGAGTTTTTCGAGCCGCCTTTCAGATGTAAAGGCGGCTCTTTACGAGTGACGGGGCTGGCGGTCTCAAAGGACCGTCTGGTGGCGACGGAAATCAAACCGGAAGCCCGAAAATGTTTTATCTTGACAAAGTCAAACAGATGCTAACTTATTTTCACAAGGAAACAATTACAGTACATATTCAGAGCACATAAAGATATTATTTAACTTTCTTTTTTAAAAAAATATTTATTTTTTTACAAAAGTTTTTTATTTTTATTTCTCATAAAACATATATAAATGTACAATCTCTTTAATCACTCTTATCACACATATTATCTTTTGGTTTCCATATTGGTTCATTCTTCATCTTAAAACTTTAAAATATATTCGGAGTTGCTCTTCTACCATTCCATATCTCCCTTCTTCCACAACAACCATTCCTCTCCTTTTGCCCTCTTACCCTTCCCTCACTTCTTCTATTCTTTTCAACTTTCTTTTTTCCTCCTCTCCTTCCCCTCCTCTCCTTCCCCTTCCTTTCCCCCACTCCTCCCCTCTTCCTTCCTTTCTAACTTTCTCTCCTACTCTTATTTCCCCTCCTTTTCTTCCACTCCTTTCCCCTTTCTTCTCTCTCTCTTTTCCTCCCTTCTCCTCTCTCCTTCCTACCTGTCCCTCTACTCCTCTCTCCCTTCCCTCTCCATTGTGTTCATTTTCAATTCAATATTTTGTCAAGATGGTATATATTTAATTTATATTTACCCACATTTTCCTTTCAATTTCTTTTCTATTTTGTTGGTTAGACATATATCATCCTTAACGTACATTTATATAGTACCTCTTTTTTCATTTTCCCCCTCCTTCCCCCTTTTTCAATTACTCAGGTGTCATCTGGATTTCTATTTTTTTTTTGTCTTTTCTCTCATTTATTTTTATTCATATTCCTTTTCTAGCCAATCATAAAAACGTCCCCATGTCTTGAAGTACACCGATTCCTCTTTATCTTTTATTCCTAATGTTAATCTGTTCATTTCTGCACATTCTAAAATTTTCTTTATTATCTCTCCTTCTAATGGGATTTTTTCTGCTTTCCAGTTTTGTGCAAATACTATTCTAGCCGGTGTTATATGTATAATCAAATATGTATCTTCTTTGCAATATTTCTCCGGTAAAATTCCCAATAAAAATGCCCCTAGTCTTAACTCTATACACTGGTGTAGCATTCCTGGGTAAATATAAATTAAAAATATACCATCTTGACAAAATATTGAATGTTTGTATTTTAACCCAATAATTCTTTGCTTCCTTATACCACGTATGTCCACCACATATGATAATATGATCCTGGCAACTGATAACATTTCCAACATTTTTTTGTGTTTTTAATAGGCTGTACACCGCCCTGAGTCCTTCAGGAGAAGAGTGGTATAGAAATAAAATAATAATAATAATAATAATAATAATAATAATAATAATAATAATAATAATAATAATTATTATTATTATTATTATTATTATTATTATTATTATTATTATTTAGTTGATTTGTCTTTAAACATTTTTGCTAACCTTTCTGGTGGCATATGCCATCTATAAAACATTTTATATAAATTTTCTTTATATGCTGTTGCCATTATTAATTTATAATTCCTTCCTCATAGTTGTTGCCATTTCTCTAATTCAATCTTATAGCCAAATATTTCTTTTTCAGGTCTTACTTTTACAAAAACCTACCTGGGACTTACCACACCTCCTGCAATTGCCTGAAAATTATAATACTGTTTTTCAGTACTATCACAGAAAGAGTTGTTTCATCTGTTCCAAAGTTCCCAAAGATCCTGCAGTTTGTTTAGTTTGTGGTGCTTTTGTGTGTTTGAAAGGACTGTGCTGCAAACGGCAGAGCTTCTGTGAATGTGTCTTGGTAAGAGACTCTTAAAGTTATTGTTCTGTTGCCAAACAATACTTTAGAAAGGAAAATACTTTTAATAATTAGCATTAGATGAATTGCTTCTTTCAATCAAGCAATTATTGGAAAGAATGAAAAACAAATATTTTTTTGGTAAATCTGGTTCCCAATTGCTAAAAGTCTAAAAGACAATTTGTTGGAATCAGTTTCTCTTTTAAAGCTAAATAACGTCCATGCTTGCCTATGATAATAAGGCAGATTTTGGCTCACAAATATGTTCATAGTTTAAGTCAGAAGAGCTGTTCTACAGATGCAGAAGAGGCAAGGATAAGATTGTTCTGAGATGATGCAGTTTTATTCATTAAAGCAAAATATTTTCCTCTTCATTGTAATTGCCCTCACGATAAATGCCATCTCTCTTTTTTTTTTTTTCTGCTCTGTAATAAAATTTCAGCACTCGCAAAATTGTGGAGCTGGAACGGGTATCTTTCTTTTGATCAATGCATCTGTAATCATCATAATTCGTGGTCATCGGTTTTGCCTTTGGGGCTCTGTTTACCTGGATGCTCATGGTGAAGAGGACAGAGATCTCAGGTAATTTTATAAAACATGGGTAATAGGCATTTGTGCCTGTATTGGCCAGCTTTTATTTTTAAACAGAGTTTTGTTGTAACAGTTTGGGTCTCTTGCTAGATGAAGAGGTATTTGTGTGTGTAAATATCACATCTTCTGGGTAGCACACAGGCGGGATTCTGTGGTGGCCGGTGGAAAATGGGGTGTGGGCAAAAGTGAAATTGTGCAATAAACCAGCCAACTTGAGACAATGACACCAATAAGAGATAATGAAACATAGCTTGGGTTTCCTTCAGAGCTCCAGACATACATAGTTGGAGGGTGGTGTTTAAAGAAGTATCTTGCATCAGCCTTGCTATTTTTCTTATTTATTTTTTTTCTTTACAGGCGTGGCAAACCACTCTATATATGTAAGGAAAGATACAAAATGCTGGAACAGCAGTGGGTATCACATACTTTTGATCACATCAATAAACGATGGGGGCCACATTACAATGGTTTATAGGTTGCTAACCGTTGTGCTGTCACATCCCCTTTATTATATTTGCCCCTTGATTAGCTTTTGCTTTAAGGGAACGGGAACCCCGTCTTTTTCTTCTCTGGGAAAGCATGAAGCCAGGTCATGAAACGAAGCCCTATATTAATTGGGTGCTGGTAATTTAAAAACACAAAATAATTAGTTCTCCTGATTTGATATGGAATCTAAATTAATTTTATAGTTGTTGCTTTCTAATCCACTAATAAACAAGCACAAATTGTACTTTAAAAATGCCACCAAATGGCCATTGAGTGTTTTATTTTTCCCTGATTGGGGTGGTTTGATTGTGCTGATGAACTGTATATCTGTAGACACCTGCTAAACATGTGGCTCCTTTTTTTCTTTCTCTTTGTGTTTTAAGATTTTGCTCAATATGCATTTGTAAGTATGTAAGAGTTGTAACACTTTCAATTTGTGGAATTGTATAGAAATGTCTAAAAGATTTTTAGAAAATATTTCGCTTATTGCCCGAGAGCTATTGAAATAGTTTCAGGCATTGCTGAAAACCTTATTCATTCTCAGGAATTTCATAGATATACTCCAGAGATTAGTGAAATAGCTGTAAAATAAGTAGTTTACCACTCTGAATATAATACAACGTGTACACAATGTTGTGTCTGACATTTCAGTTAATTTAATTACAAAGAAATCCCAAGACATCTATACAACTGCCTGTGTACATGCAACAAATGGTCCATGTGGTCAGACACTGGCCCAACCAAGCACGACCTTTGTCTCATTTCCATTAGCTGACTTTTTCGGGTTGGTAGGATAGGTTGTGGTGCAGGAGAAGGCTTCATGAGTATTTTGCCAGTGGGCTGTTATTAGGAAACTTAATTGAGTTCCAAGCAGCTTGGGGTAAGGCACTGAGTTGCAAGATGGCCGTGCTCAAATGGTTCCTATCTCTCACTATTCCCCCTTTGCATCTCAAATGAAGGATGCTTTGATCTAGAAGGCAGTGGGGCAGTCAAGGCTTCAAAGCAAGGCAATGTTTGGCAGAGTCAGCCCCCCCCCCTTTCATTCACCCTCCTAGCCTTTGACTCCCAGATTACATAGAGGAGTCAGTGTATGTATCTGGTTGCACAAATTGATTTAAACACAGTTTGAGAGGATGTGAGCAGGCCTTTGTGTTGTAGAAATTAAGACCAGGGCATTTTGGTTTGGAGGAATTTGAAATCAGCCACAATGGGCATCCTTGCCAAAAATGAAACACACAGGCAGGCAGTACTTTTCAGTGCTGATGTTTCGCTGCCAAAATGCTTTTCTTCTTTCTTGCAGAGTTGACAATTTCAAACAATGCTGTCAGGCTTTTGTGACATTTACATATTTTAAACATAATTTTTTTCCTGGGAAAAAAAAGCCTTTACCTGGAAACTATTTTTTAAGAAGTGTTCTTCATTACAAAGCCTTGCATTTGATTGAAAGCTGCTTTCTCTTCAGCTATAGAAAAGCACATGGGCCAGGCTGTGGGATTATTTGTATAAGGATCTTCAAAGCCCTTTCAGTTTTTAGAAAAATATAGCACTTGGCAATATATTTTATCGAAAATTGTGTAGACAAAGACATGAACGCAAATATTGGGAGTATTTCTATAAGTCTGCATATTGTTCCATCATTACTGGAATTTTTTTTTTTTTTTTTTTTTTTGTCTAAAACATGACTTCCTTTGTCAATACATCAGAAGTTCTCCTGGTCCTCCTCTCTTCTTTTTGCATTGCTTACCAATGAGAACCAAGCCATTTTATGAGGATAAGACAAAATATCCTGGGCATCTCATGGCATAACACAATGACAGGGCTTCTCCTCTGTATAGTTTGAATCTTCACAAGAGATAATGTTTTCAGAAAATGACTAAAACGTGTTATTTAAAATGGAATGTTTTCGATTGTGTATATGGCTGTGAAGTAAAATTAATTCGCCTTAACTTTAAAACCTTGGTATTTCACAATGTTCATTTTGATACTAGTGCATTAAGTCACTGGTCATTTTAAAGACAAAAGACAAGACACGTGTTTGGAATTCCTACTTGAAATATGCCTGCATGCTGCTGAAACAGAAGTTGGATTCCTCCCGTAACTTCTTAAAAATCTGCTTTATTAAACTTCCTTGGAGAGCATAACAGGTCCACGCTAGAACGGCGTGTGTGTGCTGCTGCTTCTGCTGCTGCTGCTGCTGCTATTATTCCTCCAGCGTCCTGGTGAGATAACTTGTATGAATGGAAATCTAAGTACAGTACATTACTGTAGAAACAGAATCGACATGTAAAACTAAAACTACCATAATCAATATTGTAAAATATGTTAATAAAAGTCTACTGTCATTATCTGCGAGTAAAGGCTCCTCTTTTTCTCCTTTTCTTCTCCCCCCCCTTTTTTTTTTTTGCATGATAGATTGAAGCAATTCACGGGTTGATCAATTTTAAGATAGTCCCGCCTACATTTCCAGGGTTTTTTTTTTTTCCGTTTTCAAATTATGAATTGTAATAAATAAGAGTTGTGTTCATTTGTACCTCAGGGATAATCATTCATTTTATATTATAAGATGAAACGAATGAAGAAAACACTTAAATACCATATCATATACAGCAGGAGTCTCAAACCCTCAGTCTGTGGCCAGGCCTCTTCAGAACAGGCTGTGGGTGAGTTCATGCGTGTGCGCAGCTGCATTTGTGAAAGCGGTGTGCATCCGCAAACCCCATCCCCACCCACCCACCCACCCCTATCTCCACTGGCCTGCTAAGCCGGAAAGGTGAGGAATGCTGATATGCAGTATCAGAAATCAGGATATAATAAATAATATGCACATATTATGTGAAGATGTCAGTGCAGCCCATCAGTGGCCAGTATTCCCCACCTAACCTCAGTTTTTCCTTGCGGATATTCATACCACTCTAGAAAAGCTAGGATGTTAATGGTGTCTTGCAAACCAGCAAACCTACCCATCCCTTGGAGGGTCTGCAGCACTCTGATACCACCAGGATACTATTCCCAGTATTAATCAATTATAATAGACTTTTTCAGGGAGTTTTCTAGTATAACGTAAGCTGGAAATTCAGTAATATTGAATAACGATAAATAACTTTCACTTAACTTTTAACAGAACAATGATAAGTCCCTTTTACATTTCCCCCTTACTTTCTCAAAGATTCTTGAGGGGAATTTAATTTTGATCGAGTGAACATACGAAATGGAAATTCTTTAGACAATAGAGAAATTTAATATTTTTATTCTTTTCCTTTTCCTAGGAATGTACTGTACTGAATGTACAAATTACTGTTACAATTTGTTTTGGAGGGATGGTGAAAGTCAGGAAGATGGAATTTTTTTGCAGCATAAAAATTTCAAGTCAGGTGTGGTGGTGCAGCCTGAAAACTCGCTCAATATTTACAATTTGTTTTTTGTTCCTAATAGAAGTGTATTACTCAACTACACTAGCTCTTAGCCGAGCAGTTTCTCTTAAGATCATATAAAACTTATCCAACTATGGTTTTAACAAAATTTTTATGGAGCAATTGTTGAGAATATTCAAAGCTCAGGTTGTAGGTTTTGGCAGGAGGGAGCTAAACAATAAGCTCAGAGAACAGACCCCTGCCAAAACTTATGGAGCAAATACATGCCTTCTGTTTCTAGTTGATGGTGACACCTCAGCTTTATTTAGAGCATGTCATTTTTGCTGAGAAATAATGCAGTTGCTTGGTTCTAATGAAGGATGCTATATGAACTCCTCCAAACAAGATCCATTCGATAAAATATGAGTATATAAGCCATGTTTTAGTGCAAGATGTGAACCCTGTCTCTAGGAATAGGTCTTGATTCCACCCCCCCCCCCTCCAAAATTGTCTTCTCCCTCCTCCTCCTTCCAATTTTATGTCACCTCGGCCCTTCCCTTCAGGTGGTGTAAAGGCTATATATAATCAATGCAGCTTTCTCTTCCTTGAACACTGTGGCTAAGCAAGAGCCCCATCGGTCCCCAAAGCTGATGTTATGACCAATATCTCAATGTTCAAGGTGAACTATCCACGCTTCACCGAGGGTCAGCATTTTCTATGTTGAGATTTGTGTGTGTGTGTGTGTGTGTAGGCCCGTGCATGTATTTAAACTGAATGCATACATTGCCTTGCATTGTTGACCGAAAAGAAATCAACATTGCAGGGTAGCAATGGTGGTGGGACTCATCTCTGGGGGGGGGGATCAGTCTGCCTATCGAGATGAGGTGGACCGGTTGCTTTCATGCTGTGGAGGCAATAACTTGGTCCTTAACACCAATAAGACCAAGGCGCTTATGTGGACTATAGAAGGAATAGATCAGACATCCAGCCCTTGCTTATCAATAGAGACCGAGTGGAGCAAGTGGCCAGTTTTAAGTTTCTGGGTGTTATCATAAAAAAGGACCTGACCTGGGGCACTCACATTGTAGCACTGGTCAAAAGGGCCCAGCAGACAGTTTCCAGACTTCTCAGGAAACAACAACTGAATGAAAAACTGCTGGTTACCTTCTACCGCTGCACCATAGAGAGTATTATAACTTACTGCACCTGTGTATGGTTCGCCAGTTGCACAGTGGCAGATAGGACAGCACTCCAGAGAGTTAACATCATTGCCCAGAGAATCATTGGTTGCCCTCTCCCCTCTTTTGGAAGAGCTTTATAGCTCCGGCTGCCTTAAGAAAGTTCGAAACGTTCTTAAAGATCCATCTCATCCTGGGCACCCTTTTTTTTTTTTAACTATTAGCATCTGGAAGGCAGTACAGGACAATAAAGACAAGGACAAATAGGCTGAAAAACAGCTTCTATCCCAGGGCAGTATCTATACTGAATTCTACTATATAGTGCAATATTAATGCAATATCTGGTTTTCAGTTCAATTGTATAGAATGTGAAGGATGTGTTTTATTTGTATAATTATAATGTACACTGAAGATGGCATTTACTTTGGTTGTACGAGGTGAAATGACAATAAAGTAAAGTAAACTAGCCTCACTTTGCAGGTCAGATGCAAAATTGAGGCAGTCAGGAGACCTGCACTGCACTGCAGCACGCTTACGGTATTCCAGGCAAGTCTGCGAGGTTGCTCTGGGAAGTTTGAATAAGTTGCAGGTTGCAATGAGCTGCAGAAAAACAATCCACAGAAAGCATTTTAATGTTATTAATAGTAAAGCAAATTCCTAGGTTAAAAATGCAGTTGGGGGAAGGGTCTTGCTGGGATCCTATTAGCATTATTTTCATTTGGGTGGATTTCTCCCTCTTCGACCTTCAGCTCCACATTGTACAGTGCAATTTACTGCAGGGCATGCGTACTTTCATTCACAAAGCCCAACTTGCTCCAGGAATGTTACAGTCTCGAATATGAAAGCCTGGTTGTCATAGCAACTATAAATGAGTGCGAGCTGTCCCAATTTAGACGATTGGGCTTTTTAAGGGCAGTGTGGTTGTGGACTTATTAGAGCTGGTTACCTCACACAAGCCAAACAAAGCTACCCACATCCTCTATAGCCACAAATCAGCTGTGGATCGGAATAATTTAATTTATTTATTTAATACAATTTCATTCCAATTACTCTCTTGTCAGCCTTTATTTGGAATTCATTCCTAGCTCATTTCAGATGTATGAAATCCAACCCATCCACCCATATAGGCTATTCATATCTTTGTTTTATGGGAGTTGTATGTGCTGTGTCGCAAGCTATGGAATTTGTTTTGAATATGTAAAGGAGAAAAAAAAAACTGGTTTAGCATTTGAAATAATAAACAACCGTCCCCAAAAAAGGAAACCAATGAAACTTCCAGTAAACTGTTTCTCAATCTTATTTCTTTCCTTGGCTTCGGCCTGGGTCACAAAAGGTAGGAAATAAGATTACTTTATAGCTCCTATTTCAGGAAGGCCGAAAATAAGAATCTTTGCATACATACGATATTCACAAAGGACTATTGTCCATAGATGGTAGTTGGTGCCTTGCCTTCATATAGATATGTCATTCGTATTTCCCTACTAATAACGAGAGCCAGTTTAATAAAGTGAGGGTACAATTGGGGAGACCAGTAGTTCTAATCCTGCCTTAGGCACAAAGACAGCTGGGTGACCTTGGGCCACTCCAGGAGTGAAATCCAGCAGGTTCTGACAGGTTCTGGAGAACCGGTAGCGGAAATTTTGAGCAGTTCGGAGAACCGGCAAATACCACCTCTGGCTGGCCATAGAGTGGGGTGGGAATGGAGATTTTGCAATATCCTTCCCCCTGGAGTGGGGTGGGAATGAGGATTTTGCAGTATCCTTCCCCTGCCACGCCCACCAAGCCACGCCCACAGAACTGGTAGTAAAAAAAATTGAATTTCACCACTGGGCCAGTCCCTTTCTCACTGCCCAAGGAAGCTGGCAAGGGCAAGCCACTTTCAAAATCATGCCCCCAAAAATTACACGGATTAGCCCAAACAATCACCAGGTGTCAGAAACTGACTCCAAGGCAAAAACAAAAAGAGAGAGGGAGAAAGGAATATGCTATTTTTGTTTTGTTTACCGTCAGATCATAATTGGTTAGTGGGTTAAAAGCAAAGAATGGAGTCTCTCTTGACTTCAGAAACTGTATTATTTGGATCCAAAGGCTGACTATCTGTATAAAGTAAAGCAAATGTATTTGTTTTATGCATCCTAGAGCAAATTAGCCACATAACAATATATACATTGCGTGCACATCATCTGTACCGTTGCATAGAAAATGGAGTTGGCAGCCAATACACTTTTCAGAGAATTGTCACATTATTTTAGTTGCCAAAACTTATGTTTCTACTTCTAATATTTTCAGCTAAAGATCAGAAAACCTGACATGTGAAAGTTACTAATTATAGTTTGTTAACAATCATTAAAAATTACAATTCCATCATTCCATTTTTTTCCTTTTTACGACCCATGATTCCTTTATTCGGGGTATGGTTGGGACGACTGGGTGCAGCCAAGTGAATGATAATCCATCATTCCATCAAATCCAGAAAAACAAAATTTTTAAGAATTTGCTTTGACACGCTGCCCATTCTTACAAAGTGTGATGGAGAAGGAAGACACTGTGTCTTTCATTCTGTGTCCCATTCAATATTGATTTTGTACTAGTTTGCTACATAAAAGGCAATAAATAGCTTGACAACCGGGAAAAGTGTTTGATCACAATGTACAGTGACAAGAAGAATGGAAATAAAATTGTTACTGAGAAATTTAGCTCGTCGGAAAGTGTTGGCAATTGTCCAAGGCAAAGAACAGCAAGCAGGCAGGGGGAGAAATCAAAGCAAGTAAGAAAATTGTCTTTCACAAAGTCACCACAAAGAAGTTACCATGGCAGCTCTTAGTCTTCTGCGTTTTGTGGACAGCTTCACTTAAATGAACTAGAATTCATCACACACACCCTCCTTTTCTATTGATTTTAATATATAGTCTAGAAAATGTAGCCTAGTTTATTTCTGAAGTAAATCAGCCTCCAAAAGGTACAGGCAATACTCAACTTACAACAGTTTAGCGATTGAAGTCACACTAAAAAAGTGACTTAATGACTGTTTTTTGGGCTTAAAACCATTGCAGCATCCCCATAGCCATGTGATCAAAATTCAGATGCTTGGCAACTGACAAATATTTATGACGGTTGCAGTGTCTCGGGGTTATGTGATTAACCAAAGGAGCCTTGGTGGAGCAGCGGACTAAAGCGCTATTAAGTAGCAGTTAGCTGCCAGCTGCCTGCAATTACTGCGAGTTCAAATCTCACCAGGCTCAAGGTTGACTCAGCCTTCCATCCTTCCGAGGTAGATAAATTGAGGACCCGGATTGTGGGGGCAATAAGCTGACTTTGTATAAAAAAGAACACCGCTTAGAGGAGGCCGAAAGCCCTACTAAGCAGGTACAGTATATACAAAAGTATGAAGGTATTGCTTAACGCATTGTAAGCCGCCCTGAGTCTCCGGAGAAGGGCGGCATATAAATCGAACCAATAAATAAATAAACCAATAAACTTCTGCAACCTCCTAACAAGCAAAGTCAGATTCATTTAACAACCGTGTTACTAATTTAACAACTTCAGTGATTCACTTAACAACTGTGACAAAGGCCGTAAAATGGAGCAAATTTCACTTAACTCTGTCACTAAGCAACAGAAATTTTTGGCTGGATTGTGGTTGTAAGCCGAGGACTACCTATATGTTTTTCAAGCAATAGATCTTGGGTTCAGTTCTCAAATAACTGAAAAAGTCTTGAAAGCTGATGCCAGTCATTCAAAAGAATGAGGGATCTGTTGCTGAGCTAAATCTAAAGGCCTTTGGTAGCAGATTTTAGCAATATTTGGAGAACTGGTCAGCGTAATAATAAATGGAAATTAATGTAGGTAAATTTCCAAAGCTTTGTTAAGGTAGAAAACCTGGGGAACTTTAGCAGCAGAATATATCACATTTCAAAGAGCTGGGATGACTGAAATAGATCAGTGGAATCAAACTGATGGATCTTGAAGCTGTTGCTTTGTCGTCAACCCCTCTAATGGGGACCCATCAGGAAAAGCTGGGGCCCAAACTAGATGTGCTCAATTGAACCTTTCTTAACCTGGGGAAAGTTCAGAGCTTTCAAAGTTGTAAGGATCAGCAACATTAAATGCTGAAACTTTTATTTACTAACCAAAACACTAGACACTGAGAATCAGCTATTTGTATGGCTAAACTACACTGTGAATCAGATTTTAGAAGACATACTCCTTAAGTTTGCAAATGTGCCAGAAAAAGATCTGTTTATTTGACTTGCGCCTTTGTCAAATGTAGACAATAGAAGAAAATGTCATTAGATAAAAGTTCAAGAATACAGTGTTTAAAAGGGATCCGTGCAGTGGCGGGATTCAAATAATTTAACAACCAGTTCTCTGCCCTAATGATTTCTTCCAACAACCAGTTCACCAAACTGCTCAGAAAGTTAACAACCAGTTCTCCCGAAGTGGTGCGAACTGGCTGAATCCCACCACTGGATCTGTGAAAGGGTGCTCCAGAACTCAAGCCCTGGGAACATATAACAGAAATTGGGGACAAGAGACATCAAAAATAGAATTTAAGGGATGATTTTCATTCTTCTGTAATGAGAAAGTCCTTGAAATTTTGTGTGCTGAGGATTTCCATCTAATGCAATGAGACTATTAAAAATGCTTTGAAAATTGTTCCTAAGTCAGAGGGAAGCTCTATCAATAGGTTAGTGGTAAATGTTTTGGAAAGAAGATAATTAAAACAGAAATAGCAAATAGGATGCAGCTAAGAGAAGAAAAATGGAAAGAACTCAGAAACGCAGCTTCAGTGTTTTAGGTTCACGCATGAGGAATCAGATATTACCAATGTAATTTAATCTAGAGGTTAATTTTCACTCATTTGTAAAATATTTTCCACCTTCTTAATGTATAATGAAACACATTATAAAGAGTCACATAGTTTCAGCACATTCTGCTTGCAAAGCTACAATGATGTCTTTGGAAGGATTCTCCAATTTTCCCAACAATTTGAGTATAATATTTTTTGTTGGAAAAGTGATAGCCCCAAGGTTAGCTACATAAAATGCAGTTGCACAGTGTCATGCACCTGTTATGGGTTGCAGTACCTCACGAGTAAAATCATTCTGCTTACTGTCTCCATTGATCAGATTTTAATACATTTATCTCTATCTATAAATCTATAAATTATCTATACATTTATAAATGTATTACATACAGATTAGGAAGCCTATGCAGACAAACACCATCTAACTGCAAAATTGTATGGTCAACTGTTAAGAACCTAGATTCCTTCCTCTCCAGAAGTGCATTAAGCTTTTTAAAATTGCTTACTCAGAAATAATGTTTTCCTTCTTAAAATCTTGTACTCAAGTGCTAACATATCTTATATTTTTGCATTTGGCAAAAACGAACAGAAATAGTGATGGCTCAATTACAAATAAGATATGATGTTCTCAGATATGTTAAAAATGTGCTTTAAAACTTAGACGAAGGTAAGTTCTTTTTCTTTTCCATGTTGAGCATTTTTTCAGGTATAAATATTGCCTGCTGCTGGAAGCAATATTGTACATTCCATCCCACAATATCAAGATTCCACCGTTTTAGTCCTCTATGAAGAACTGAGAACAGAGGTCCATAGAATCATATGGAAGGAGCAATGTCGATCAGGGCTACTCAACTTTGGTAAACCCAGCATTGCTAGGGAATTCTGGGAGTTGAAGTCTACATATCTTAAAATTGCAAAGATTGAGAAATATTGATGTAGAAAAATAAATCAAAGCCCCAACTATGTGGGACTCCAAATTACAGCATCAGTGAGGTATGTTTTTTCTAACCTTCAACAGATCACATCCAGTAAGGGCAATTGGGTCTACTATTAATTTTCCAACATTTGGTTAGAATCTGCCTTTCTATAACTTAAACTGATTTTTCAGCGTTTCTCAACCTTTTACTATTGAGAATTCTGGAAGTTGAAGTCAATAGCTCTGGAAGTTGCCTAGGTTAGGGAACAGTGTGTAACTCTTTTGAGTTACATTCATGGATAACCCTCATGCTATTCCATTTGAGAGAAAGTAAAGTTATATGTCAAGGACCTGGTGGGTGAGCAGACTGATAGCATTGTGATTAACACCAGCTGCCTGCAATTACTGTAAGTTTGAATCTCACCAGGCTCAAGGTTGACTCAGCCTTCCATCCATAAAATATACACAAGTATGAAGGCTATTGCTTAACGCATTGTAAGCCGCCCTGAGTCCCCAGAGAAGGGCGGCATATAAATCAAATTAAAAAAAAAAAAAAGGACGTAGGAGTACTCACTTCAAAAGATCTAAGTCCCAGAGCTCACTGTAACATCATTGCAAAAAAGGCATTAAATAAAAGACTTTTATTTGTGCCAATTTTTTTCATGTGTCCATGTCTATATCTATACTGTTACTGTTTCCTTGTACTTGTTGACAAACAAACAAACAAATATGCAGGGTAGAGCAGCAGTAAGAAATGCTAAGCAAAACAACAACAACAGAAGGAATGAAATAAGAGGGGTAGAAAAATTAAAACTGAATACTCTCTGTGCCATCCTTTCATATAGCTGAATGTATGGCTAAACATTTATAATTCCTTCGAACTTTCTTCCCACTTTTCCTTAATCATCATTGTTGCCTTTTTAAATTCTTTAAACTGAGATGCTGCAAACAGGAGACAGTACTGACACCTAAGTAACAGGGAATAAAATGTATCTGTGAGATGTAAATGCCTTATTCCCTAATGTGTAAATAATGTATATATGGGACATCGGGGGTTAACTTATTCTTTGGTTCCTAATGTATTCATAATTCACCACTCCCACTCTTGGCTCCACCCCTTGTATATATAAGGAGCCACCTTCACCATTTTCCTTGCTTCTATCTGTGAATATTCAGTGAATATAGAATGCCTGTTATAATTAAAGAGAAATATATTTAAACCTCTAACTCTTATTATCATTATTGAGTCTGATCCTGAAAATATTGCAACAAGCTGGTAGCAGAGGATGGTTAATTGACTCAATAAATACTTAAAGATGTCTAAGAAAGATAGGCCCAACACCAGGGCCTACAGCAAAGAAATAGAAACTGAACAAGAAATAATCAACGAATCCACAAACGCGATTTCGAGAGAATCCGAAGAATACACCACTGAAGAAGAAGAACTAATAAATGAAAATAATGACCAGGAGGAAATCGAAATAGAAAATGACGAACTCAGGTCAGAGATATTAAAACTATTAAAAAGCCAGAAGAATGATGAAAGCCTCATCGCGAATCTCCAAGAAATGCTGAAAAACAGCGGAGCAGCGAGAGAGAAAAACATTGCTAAAGAGAAACCCAAAGACCAAAAAACTGTGAGTGATATGACTACAGAGAAAGTCGTTATGAAAAAGAAAAGATGTGATCCCGCGCGAAATTTTGAATGGCAGCCATCTTGGTTCCAACAAGCCTCCAAAGTGAGCAAAGCAGAGCCAATCAAAATGCTCAGTTCAAAATTTCTGGCGCGAAAAACGTTATCAGACAACGAAAGCAAAAAGGAAGATTCAAACTCTTCAGAAGAACCAGAATCAGAAAGCGAAGACGACTTAACGAAATCCCAAGTAAAGTCAGCAATGAAGACGCTTTTTGCTGCATTTGGGCCAAAATTAAAAATTTCCAAAGCGACAACGAAGAAGCTAGAGAACAAGCCGATACCTCAAGACCTGCACGCTCCCATCCTGACTTCGAGAGCGACGACGCCCGAGCCCAGAGAGCCATGTCGATTCCGCCCTACACCGCAGACCGGATCAAGTACCAACGCACACAAAAGAAAGAAAAGAGCAGTCGCCGCCATCAAAACTCCTAAAACCGAGCCAGAAACCGACTCGTCTGAAGAGGAGCGGAGCGAGCGAGCTGCAATGGAGAGAACCTTCCACGACGACGCCAAAGAAGAAATGAGCAACGCGCATGTGCGAAACTACGTAGACGGTCCGGAAAGACTTGAACTGGCCAGAGAACCGCGCAGACTCGTTGCGAGCATCCCCATGCCGTTTTGCAATTTCCTGCACTTGCGAGACCACGGACTACCTCAGGTTGTAAGTAATGAACAAAATAATGTGGGAAACTTACCCAGTGACTTCCCAAAACTTAGAGTTGATGGCATTAATTTGCAAGAATGGTATCAACAGCTCCAGGTTGTCTTTATGAAAGAAAATTTGCTATTCTTTATCACTAGTCCTCCAAGAAGACCTTGGACTTTAAAAATAGATTGTTTACATCATAGAGCATTTTTCTTAATAATATCTAGCGTGTCTCCTGCAATGTATCATAGCATCAAACCAAACCTAACTGTTTCAGAAATAATTCAATGCATGTTTAATCTGTTTCACAGCGATAGTGTAGCTACCACTACAAGAATGTCTAAGGATTTCTTTTCTTCCAGAGTAAAACCAGGGGTTTCCATAAGTGAGCATTTGATATCTCTAAACAAAATAAGAGCTGAGCTGCATTTGAGGGGGGAAGTGATTTCAGATCAAACAATGAAAAGTGTTATTATCAATTCACTTGATTCATCATGGGATAGTTTTATGTCACACTTAGACACCATCAATCTAGGATATTTATCCATAGAAAGTCTATCTAACAAATTGATAGCAGAAGACAATTCAAGAAAAAATCGTTCCAGCAATCACACAGAACACAAATCTTTTAGGAAGGTAGCTTTCCAGGAAAAATACAATGAAGCTTTTAAATGCCATAATTGTGGGTCCAGGGAACACAATAGAAGAGACTGTCCCAAAATCTCAAAGGAGAGACATAGGTCAGAGTATAGGAGCAAATACAATTATAGACAGTCTTCCACAGATAGACATAAATATAGAAGCCCACCAAATTACAGAGATAGTAGAGGGGGTAGAGAAAATTCAAAAGAGAGAAAATCTGGTTCACTGAATGGACTAAATAAACAAGACAGCACTAAAACACAACAAAATGAGAACAATAATTGGCTTATTGATTCTGGGGCAACCAACCACACCACTAATAACAAAAATATATTGTCTTCATTTACAGAAGATAAATTTGTAATAAAGGTAGCTAATCAAGAAAAGGTTCAAGTATTAGGCAGAGGAAATGTGACCTTGCCTGGCCTAGGAAAAATAGAGGGGGTATTGTTAATTCCAGAAATACCTCATAACATACTAAGTGCCATAAAACTAAGCAGAGATTCTGACATCAATATAGTTTTCTCAAAGGGGAAAGCAACTTTAGAGAAGGACAAAACAAATGTAGGCACTGTGATGATTAAAGGAGGCCTACCCTATCTAATAACAAAAGAAAGATGGTTACATAACATTGATTCAAATATGGAAGATTGTATTGAGGCAGATGATGAAAATGTTAGTAACAGTGACAATGATGAATGTAAAATATCTCATGATCACGCAAATACACACAATGAGAAGAAACCAAGAATAGGTAAACCAATTCATGATGAGTGTGCTCACATCTTGCATAGGAAGTTAGGACATGCAAGTTTTCCTGTAGTACAAAAAATGACTGAACACGCAGAAGGTGTCAAAATAAAAAATTGTGAAAATTATTTGGAATGCTCAGTATGTAAATCCACTAAACTAAAAACTAGTCCCAGACCAAAAAAATCCAACAGATCAACTAACAAAATTTTTGACTTAGTACATATGGACCTAGTTGGTCCATTAACTCCATCAATCACTTATAGAAAACGTTACTTCCTAACAATAGTAGACGATTACAGTCGCTATGGTTTTGTTTACACATTAAAACACAAGGATGAAACCTTTCAGAAATTTAAGGAATTCTACAAACGCATAGAAACACAACATAATATCAGAATAAAACAAATTATGACAGATAGGGGATGTGAATTCATGTCTAAAGAATTCTCCCAATGGTTAAAGGATAGAGGAATGCTACATTTCACGTCTAGTCCATTTTCTGCGTTCCAAAACGGGATTGCAGAGAGAAAGAATTCCACACTACAAACCATGATTAGGTGCACATTAGAGGATGCTGGTTTAGGCAAACAATTTTGGTCAGAGGCCTTACATTATTCAAATTACACTCAAAATAGAACCTGGTCCAGTATTGTGAATAAAACACCATATGAGGTGATGTATAATAGGAAACCCAAATTAGCACACATGCACATATTTGGAGTCACTGCAGACGTACACATACCTAAGCAGTTGAGAAGAAAGGGAGAAAACGTATCCAGAAGATTAAGATTTATGGGATATGAAACTGGCACCAAAGGGTACAGATTCATTGATAATAATAACAAATTTATAGTCTCCAGAACAGCTGTGTTCCATGAACAGGCCAATTGGTCTAAATTACATCTTAATGAAATATTTCCAAATAAATGCAAAGATACAAAATCTTGTGAGGAAGGGACAATAGAAAATCAAAATATCAACAAAAATAAAAACAAAACCAAAACTTGGACAAATAGTCAGCACAAAATAAAGACAGACACATTAACAAAAAAGGAAGCAAGATATTTGCATGATAACCATAGCAAACCCGAAAGAGCTATTAGAAACAATAGAAATCAAGTACCAAATAAATACAGAGATTACATAATGCATATGGATGGTGAACAAATGACACCTAATACATATGAGGAAGTATTAAAACTCCCTCGTGAAGAAAAGGAAAAATGGGAACTAGCTATGAAAAAAAGAGATGGAAAGTTTGCAAGGATTAAATGTGTTTACACCTGCGATTGCACCTAAAGATAAAACGATTATAGGTACCAGGTGGATTTATAAAATTAAGAATCTAGAAGGAGGCAATACTCTATACAAAGCTAGATTGGTTGCACAAGGTTATGCACAAAAATATCCGGAGGACTACACTGACACATACTCCCCCACAGTGAGAACAGAGAGTGTTAAAACAGCTCTAGTAGTGGCATCTGCACTCAATCTTGATGTATTTCAATATGACATACAGACTGCGTATTTACACGCAAAACTAGATAAGGAAATATATGTAAGAGCACCACACAGTCAATACACTAATAAGAATGAAATTTGGCTATTGAACAAGAGTCTATACGGATTAAAGCAATCTGGCAAAAGATGGTACGATTGCTTGGTAAAAGTACTTAAGACCATGGATTTCAACGCTACCACTGCTGATAACTGTTTCTTTGTAAAAAAGAGTGATGATCATATTGAATTTGTATTAATTTATGTAGATGATATTTTATATATAGGAAAACACAAGGAGAGAAGAGAAACCTTTGTAAATAAGCTAAACGAACATTTCTCGTTGAAATCTCTAGGTAAGGTAAACAAATACCTTGGTGTACAAATTAACAAAACTAGAAGGGGATTCAAACTTACTCAGAAAGATAAAATCATTGAACTTCTGAACAAATGCAATTTAAACAATGCCAAACCCTGTGACACTCCTATGCAAACTGATTTCCTTAGAAACACTGATGAATCTTCCCCTGAATTCAAGGATAATACATTTTATAGATCAGTCATAGGTTCACTTCTTTATATATCTAATTGGACCAGGCCAGATATTGCATTACCACTCAACTTATTGTCAAGATATGTTAGCAAACCAACAATGTATCATTGGGAAGCAGTCAAAAGAATTCTAAGATATCTGAAAAGTACATTAGACTTTTGCTTAGTATTAGAACCTAGTAATGGTAAAGAACCAAAACTTACATGTTACGCAGATGCGGATTGGGCTGGAGATATATCATGCAGAAAGAGCACTTCTGGTTATATTTTTCTATTAAATGACTGTCCAGTTTACTGGTACACTGGTAAACAAGAACTGGTAGCCACTTCGACCACAGAAGCGGAATATGTTTGTTTGTCCAAAGCTGCAAATAACCTTGTATGGTTTAATGATTTGATTTCAGATGTTTGGAAAAAACCTGCTTTGCCTTTTGTTATGCATG
The DNA here is from genome assembly GCF_029215685.1 of Pituophis catenifer annectens. Lineage (NCBI taxonomy): Eukaryota > Metazoa > Chordata > Lepidosauria > Squamata > Colubridae > Pituophis > Pituophis catenifer. The sequence continues at coordinate 197,815,515 of NW_027256881.1, read as the reverse complement.
AAGATAATAAAGCAGCCATTGAAATATCCAGATCCGATGCCATTGGACAAAGGTCTAGGCATATAGATATAAAATTTAAGCATGTGAGACAATTGTCTCAAGATGGATTTATCAAAGCAGTGCATTGTGATACCTCTGAACAATTAACTGACATATTGACGAAGCCTTTACCTTCTAAACAGCACAAATATTTAACATCAAAATTATATGTCTTATATTGTCCTGAATCTGAATGTAATTGGTGTTGTATAGCGAACCGGCATTTAGAGGGGGATTTGTGAGATGTAAATGCCTTATTCCCTAATGTGTAAATAATGTATATATGGGACATCGGGGGTTAACTTATTCTTTGGTTCCTAATGTATTCATAATTCACCACTCCCACTCTTGGCTCCACCCCTTGTATATATAAGGAGCCACCTTCACCATTTTCCTTGCTTCTATCTGTGAATATTCAGTGAATATAGAATGCCTGTTATAATTAAAGAGAAATATATTTAAACCTCTAACTCTTATTATCATTATTGAGTCTGATCCTGAAAATATTGCAACAGTATCCATGATCTCCTAAGGTTTGGAAACTGTCCTTTAGCTGATGTGATCTCAAATGGTATTTGCCTTTTTTTCATCTGAGTCTGTTGTAACTGGCTCAGTCCATCTTACTGCTGGTCGTTCACTTTCCTTTCCCATCATTAGAGCTTTCTCCAGAGTGGCTTACCTAATAATAGTTATCTTTGGCTTCCTTTAAAAATCAAGAACTCCACATTATACAGTCACTTTCCCTTAGTGTTCCTGCCACTTTTATCTCCTCAATTAAATCTTCACTATTGGTTAATATCAACTCAATAATAATTGATCCTTTCGAACTTTCCTCCACTCTCTAAAGGAAAAGGAAGAAGCTGTCAACAAGACAAGCCAGGGATTTCCTGGAAGGACATGCTTGGCATCCTTATTTCCCAACAGATGTCAGGATAATTAAAGTTCTGGATCACTTACTACTTCATGCTTCTTTGAAAGATCTTCAATTTGCCTTTGGAAAGTATCATCCACACCTTTTTGGCCGAGTGGACAACAATAGACACCAACAGCAGTATTGCTTTTCTTTGCTCCTTTACTTACTTTCATCAGATGTTCTCTATGGTGTCAAGTATTTTGGGAAAAAGAAAGAAGCTTTCTCTTGTTCATTTTATTCATACCATCACATCATATATAATTTTGTATATCTCAATCATTTCTTCCCTCATTCGCCTCCATTCTGGACCCAAAAGTCCCATCTGTCACAATCTTTCCTCCCAGGGAAGCTGCTCTAACTCCTCGATCATTTTATTTGCTCTCCTCAGAAACTCCTCTAATTCCACTATGTCCTTTTTGAGGTGTAATGACGAGAATTGTATACAGTATTCCAAATGTAGTCACACTGCTGATTTATATAAGGGTGTTATGACATTGACATCTCTATTTTCAATATAGTTTCCTATATTATCCCTAACATGCTGTTGACCCCTTCATTGAACTGTTCTCCATCATGAAGAATCTCTTTCCATGTCAGTCACTACTAACAAGGGGTGAAATCCAGCATGTTCTGACAGGTTCTGGAGAACCGGTAGCGGAAATTTTGAGTAGTTTGGAGAACCGGCAAATACCACCTCTGGCTGGTCCCAGAGTGGGGTGGGAATGGGGACTTTGCAGTATCCTTCCCCTGGAGTGGAGTGGGAATGGAGATTTTGCAGTATTCTTCCCCTGCCACACCCACCAAGCCACGCCCACCAAGCCAAACCCACAGAACCAATATTAAAAAAATTGAATTTCACCACTGCTACTAATTCAGATCCCAATAGTTTGTATGAATAGTTAGAATTTTTGATACCAGTATGTGTAGTTTTATCCCTGCTGGTGTTAAATGACATCTGTCATTTTGATGCCCACTCCCCTAATATTTAAAGATCCTTTTGGGAGTACTTCATAGCCCCTTACATTATTTACACGCTAAACAATTTAGCATCATCAGAAAACTTGACTATTCCACTATCTCATATAGATAGATGATAGATAGAGATAAAGAGGGAGGGAGGGAGGGAGGGAAGGAGGGAGAGAGAGAGAGAGAGAGAGAGAGAGAGAGAGAGAGAGAGAGAGAGAGACAGTCCTCATTACCAGTTGCTTAACATTTGTTTAAAGTTACGACAGAACCCTCAAAGCTACTTATGACCTAGTCCTGAAGTTATGGGTGCTGCAGTGCCCCGTGGTCATTCACCCTTACAACTGACACAGGGATGCTGCAGTGTCCCCTGCCTACCATCCCCCATCTACCACATTGGGTCCCTGCAGGTCTTGGGCTTGCTTCCCATCCCATTGAGTCCTCTTCATGTGCATTGCCCATCATGCACTTACCTTTCGAAGATCTCTGGAGCTTCGGAGCTTGGATTAGGGAAAGAGGACAGGCAATTCTGTTGCTGGACCATGTGATGTGATCCTAGAAGTGGCTGGCATCTTCTGAGCAGCCAGAATTCAATTCAACTGCCTTGAAAATGGCAGCCACTTCTGAGATTGTGCCATGTGGCCCATCAATGGAGCACTTTGCTTTGCTTTGCTTCCCTAATGTGAGGTCTGGAGCTTTGAAAATCTTCAGAAGCTAAGTTTGTGATGGGGATGTAGGGTGAACAGGAGGGTGTGGGACCTGGGGGTGGGTGGGAAGCCGGCCTTAGGCCTCTGGGGACTGGGGACTGGGGCCCAAAGAATGGGAAGCTGAACATGGGATGCCTTGGGGAATGGGGAACACCTTGGGGCAAGGCCTGTGCTAGGCCTCTCAGGATATCCACAGGCACCCTGTATTCTGTTTAACAACCCATGCGTTTGTTTAATGACCACATCAGGGACAGCAGGAATGAAGGGTATGTGAAGCAATCACATGGGTGCTTTACTTAACAGCTGCTGTGAGTTTCAACCATAATGGATAGGCTCCATTACACTTATGAGTTGAGTATAGATTAGAGAGTCCCCCGCTAAACTTTCCTTACAAACCAGTGGTGGGCTGCTGCCGGTTCAGACCGATTTGGGTGAACCGGTAGTTCCAATGATCAGCTGCCCCCCCACCTGCTCCTGCCCTATATTTCCTTTTTTCTGGCTCAGCTGATTTGTGCAGCTCCACGCTGCTGCTGTTCTACTTACCAGGGCTGCCTTAGAAGGTGTTGTGGCCCAGGCCCAAGTAGTTAGTATTAAATACAAACAGTTCGAAAACAAACAGACTTTATTAGAACAGCTGAGAATTAACTCATTCTCAGCGTAATCCAAACTAAATGAAAGCAAATTCTTCAAAACACCATTCCTCAGTTTATCACCGACCTTGGGATAATTAGGCAAACTGCCAAAGGCTTTTCTTGGCAAAAGTTCAGAAGCAGAAGACGCCGACAAGAAATAAATACAGGGAAACAAGAAGCAATTCTCTCAACGTTGTTTTCCAGCAAAGAGGCCAAGAGCTGTTGCTGGTCTTTTAAGCCTTATGGGAGGGGCCAATCATCTCTTGGCCCTACTCCCAAGTCATCCTGTCTGCTTTATCTGCTCCTGCCTTCTAGCAGCTCTTCTCATATGTGCACTAGGAACAGGCTCCTCCTGTTCCTCTGCCTCTCTACTGTGAGCCTCTGGAGGCTCTGAAGTCCGCACATCACTCCCCGATGGCCCTGGCCCCATCTCTGCCTCCGATGCAGAGCCCTCATCCGGGCCTTCCCCAGCCTCCAGGACTGGCCCCTGTTCTTCCTCAGCCTCATTGCTGTCTGACTCCGCTGCTAGCTCCGCAGGCTGCTGGCGCACCACAACAGAAGGTAAGCAGCTGAGCTTCAAATTGCTGTATTTTGAACGCTGCACGCAAGCGTGTTAGGTGCACACATGTGCAAAGTCCTCTTGCACGTGCATTCACAGAACCAGTTGTTAAACCGGTTACAGCCCACAACTGTTACAAACCCCTGTGTATTGCTGTCTCATTTGTTCATGGACACACATGAAGGGCAGCTCATAAAGTGGCCTATATGACTTTCCTCAGAACGTTATATGAACTCAGTGTGTTCCACAAACATACTTAACATGATAGGTGTGCCAGAGTCCTGGGCCTAAGTTTAACATTTCAATAATCAGAACAAACTAAACTAACAAAGTAGAACACTTTACAGAACCGATTGGAATGAAGACATTTCATTTATTTTTGAAGGCCATTTCTTTCTTTTTGATTTAACCTCCTGCTTGCAGGTTGATATACTGTGCAAGGTCACATTGACCTTCCTTGCAGTGACAGCATTCAGGAGAATACTGAGTCATGGCTTCCTACCAGGCTGACATGACACTGAGCTTTTCTTTTTGAATACATTGCCGTGTTTGGGAGGTGCCATTGGATGGCATTACCGAAGCTGCTGATGTGATGACAAAAAGCCAGCATCCCACTTTCCTCTCCACAGAGATAATTGTGGTAAATGCATCCAGATTATCATGCTGTTCAAATGACTTATCCTTCATGTGGAAGATGAGATATCAGATACCCCATCCTGCCCACTTCCATCCTCTCAGTTGGTGTCCACTTACATTTACCTGCACACAGATACAACTCTCCCTCCAGGGGGAAAAAAATCAAGCTGGAAACTGAGGAGGACTGAGGGGCAGAGTTGACAGGAACAACCCCAGCTTCCTTCATGCATATACCAACTTCCAACTCAGGCCTATGTCTGAGCAAGACTGTTTGGTCAGGCTGCCCAAACAGCTGCTGACTCAATGATCAATAGAGAGATGGGCCAAAGCTTTGTAATAACCCTATTCAGGATAATGCGATTGTGGGATGCCTGCCAAAAGGTTTACTACTCAGTATTGGGATGACTATGCAAAATCAAATTTACTATCTTCTCTCAGCCATGTGTGTTTGCATTCTTTTTTATGAGCTGACTCCCTAGTAGTGTAATAGATCAGTATTACCGTATTTTTCGGAGTTTTTTTTTTTTAAATTTGATTTATATGCCACCCTTCTCTGGAGACTCAGGGCGGCTTACAATGCGTTAAGCAATAGCCTTCATACTTTTGTATATTTTATACAAAGTCAGCTTATTGCCCCTACAATCTGGGTCCTCATTTTACCTACCTTAGAAAGGATGGAAGGCTGAGTCAACCTTGAGCCTGGTGTGATTTGAACTTGCAGTAATTGCAGGCAGCTGATGTTAATAATAGTGCTTTAGTCTGCCGCGCCACCAGGGCTCGTGTAAGACACACTGCAGTATAAGACACACCTTAGTTTTTGGGGAGGAAAATAAGAAAAAAGCTGGTTGGCAGGTGGATCAGCCTCCCGGAATACCCCCAATCAGCTGTTCCCAGAGGTGAATTTTAGCAACAGGTTCCTTGGTTGTGAGCTCTGTGCCTTGCTTTTTTTTTTTTTTTTTTGCTTTTTTTTCTGCCTCTGAAAGCCTCTGAAACAGAGCTTCAGAAAAAAAGCCTCTGAAGCTCTGTTTGGGGGCTTCTTTTCTGGGGCTTCTTTTCTGAAGCTTCGTTTCTGATGCTTTTTTCAGCCTCTGAAACCTCCATTTGAGAAGCTGGGCAGGGCTACATTCGGAGTATAAGACCCAGATTTTCACCCTCTTTTGGGGGGGGGGGGAAAGGTGTGTCTTATACTCCGAAAAATACGGTATCTCATATAGTCAAGACTTTCCATATTGGGCTGCAGAATTTCCTACCTGTAACATAATGTGCTTTTTTTTTGTTTCCTTTTCTCCTGTAGGTTTTTTCTTCTCTCCTCTTTTCCCCCCTCTCTTCTGTATTATGTATTAAATAAGTTTTTTTAAAGGTCACTATCATTGTCAGGCCTAGGCCAAGAACGACATAGAACAATTCAGCCAAAGTTTAATCTTTATCTATATACACTGTATAGACAGAATTTTGCCAGACTAAACTTATATTACCCTAACCTAACAGATCTACCCTGGGAGATTCTAGGAAGTGGCCATCCTAAATTTCTTCCTCTTCTTACAATCTGGCTCTAGGCTGTGTTGTCTCTTGTCTCAGTCCTTTCCATGGAATGTGCTCCCTCCTTCCTTGGAACCTGCAGCATTAATCTATTACCGTGATGGCAAACCTATGACATGTGTGCCACAGGTGGCACACATAGCCATATCAGTGGGCACACGAGCTCAGCTCCGACACGCATACGCATGCTGGCCAGCTGATTTTTGGGCTTTCTGGTCCCACCAGAAGTAGGGAAATAGGCCTTGGGGGGGTGGTGAGGAAGGCCTGTTTTTCTTTCTCACCTAGCTCTAGAGCCTTTCTAGGAGTCTGGGGAGGGTGAAAACGGCCTTCCCCACCTCCACAAAGGCCCTCCGGAGGCCAATAATGGCCCATTTGCCAACTTCCGGTGGGACCAGAAGGCCCATTTTTTGCTGTACCCAGCTTCCAGAGCCTCTTTAGGAGTCTGGGGAGGGCAAAAAAAGGCCTTCCCCATCCCTCCGGAGGCCCTTCAGAGGCAGAAAATGGCCCATTTGTCAACTTCTGGTCCCACCTCCTGGCACGTGATGGCAACATCACCTCCCCCTTCATAGACAATTCCATCACAGTCACACTATTGGAAAAAAATGTGCTTTGGGTACAAAGCTCTCACAAACAGGGACAGCAAGAACAACCAAGGAGAACTGGGACATCCCGAGACGTTACACTTCTATTTCTTGCATTAGGACTGGCCCCATATATGATAGCCATCATCAAGCAATTGGAACACATTGCAAACTTATCAGCCAGACAACACTTATCATTTGTAGGCACCTCTTCTACTGAGCAGAGTCTGCACAACTCAGCAGGATACAATTAATTTAAATTTGAGGAAACAGTTGGAATCTGGATGGAGAACTTGATGGAGTCATTCTGTCACATGGGATGGCTTCTGCTTGCCTGCTTCCAGGCAATCCAACTGAGATGAAAATGTTAGTGGCAGCAGCTGACTCCAGAATGCAGGTAATGGCATGGCAATAGCTTCCTCCCTTCCTCCCTCCCTCCCTCCCTTTCTTCCCCTTGTGTAACCAGATTTATTGAAGACATAACTTTGCTATTTGTACATACTAGTTCTGAATTTAACTTAACAAAAGTTACTTGGGGGCAAAATTATTTGAAAGTACCCTTTCTCTTACATCTTCTTAACTGAATCATACGATCATTGTCTAATCCTCCAAGTCCTCTAATTAAATGGGAGATAATTACCAGTTTCTTTCTCTTCACCAAGCACTTCTAAAACAATTTAGTTACTTTAAGTATCTCCATTCTATATGGGTTCCTTGGTGATCTCTGAGCTTGGTGATTTTCTTGCAGATATTTCATTACCAAACTAGGTAATGTCATAATTTGCTAGTACTGATGACGTTACTTAGTGTGATAATGAAACGTTTGCAAGAAAACCACCAAGCTCAGAGAACATCAAGGACCCCACAGTTCAACCCTGAACTACAAATATTCTCTTCTATCAATATAATTTCACTAAAAATTATAGTTAAATAGATAAAGACAAATACAAACTACAAAAGAACAACAACAAAAAAGAGAAAGTGCAGGAAAAAAAGAAAAATAATATAGAAAGAAAAAAAGAAACAGAACAGTACTGTTCTTCAGTACTGATCACAGCAAAAGTTCATTAAGAATTATCATATATAATAACTTATCTATTTTAACCTTGGTCAAATAAACTAACTTTATATTCCTTCCTTTTACTTTTAACAATCTTGAACTTTAACTGCTTCAAATAAAATATTAGTCTTAGAACTTGTTTTCTTTATTTTTTTCTTTGTCCCTTTTCACAAAATCTTTCAGAATTAATATATCACTTATACATCCAAAATAAGAAAGTTATTCAAGTTGCTCTTTTGGTTTACCATTTCTATATCCCAGTTTCATTCGTATATCCAGTGTAATATCTTTTACATTGTCAGCATACTACTCCCAACAATTTGGATCCTCATTTTACTCACCTTGGAAGAATGGAAGGCTGAGTCAACCTTGAGCCTGTCAGAATCAAACTCCCAGCTGTGGGCAGAGTTTGTCTCCAATACTGCTCTTTAACCACTGCGCCACCACGGCTCCTGTAGAGCTCCACCATAGTCCTAGTCCTAAAGATGAGGTGACTAGTGATGAGATCCTGGGTTGGATGGCCAGCTAGGATGGCTTTGAATTTTTTCTCTTATTGTTATTGTTCATATAACAAGCCGAGGTGGCACAGTGGTTAGAGTGCAGTACTGCAGCTACTTCAGCTGACTGCTAGTTCAGCAGATCAGCGGATCAAATCTCACTGGCTCAAGGTTGACTCAGCCTTCCATCCTTCTGAAGTGGGTAAAATGAGAACCCAGATTGTTGGGGGCAAATATGCTATTTAATATACTGTCTTTGGTGTAAGCCGCCCAGAGTCCTTGGAGAGTGGGCAGCATAGAAATATGACTAATAAAAATAAATAAATAATAAATATGTGCTTTGTGCTTAAAGCTCAAAGCATTGTTAGAGACCTCACGCACCCACTTTATGGGTCTGTTTCTGTTGCTCCCCTCTGGGAGGAGGTTTTAAAGTATTTCTAGCAGGACTACCAGATACTGTAACAGCTTTGTTCCCTATGCCATCTGTCTGGTAAACTCCCAAGATTTGTATTTCTTGCCATACACACGTATACATCCAAACTAGACTGTGTTTTTTCTCTGTGTCATGTGGGTATGTGGCAGTGGTGGGTTTCAAAATTTTTTACTACCGGTTCTGTGGGCGTGGCTTGGTGGGTGTGGTGTGGCTTGGTGGGCATGGCTTGGTGGGCGTGGCAGGGGAAGGATACTGTAAAATCTCCATTCCCTCCCCAATCCAGGGGAAGGTCACTGCAAAATCCCCATTTCCTCCCAATCGGCTGGGACCTGGGAAGCAGAGAATAGATGGGGGCAGGACCAGTCAGAATTTTTACTACCCGTTCTACAAACTACTCAAAATTTCCATTAGCGGTTCTCCAGAATTGGTCAGAACCTTCCAAAACTCACCTCTGGTATGTGGGTATATCAGTGGTGAAATTCAATTTTTTTTTACTACCGGTGCTGTGGGTGTGGCTTGGTGGACGTGGCTTGATGGGCATGGCAGGGGAAGGATCCTGCAAAATCTCCATTCCCACCCCACTCCAGGGGAAGGATTCTGCAAAATCCCCATTCCCTCCCCACTCCTGGGGGAAGGATATTGCAAAATCTCCATTCCCATCCCACACTGGGACCAGCCAGAGGTGGTATTTGCCGATTCTCCGAACTACTCAAAATTTCTTCTACCGGTTCTCTGAACCACTCAAAATTTCCGCTACCGGTTCTCCAGAACCTGTCAGAACCTGCTAGATTCCACCCCTGGGGTATATGCATATTTATTTATTTGTTTGTTTGCTTGTCTGTCATGTTTATGTAGTGTATATTGGAGGTGGTGACCTTTTGATAGCTGTATGCAACAAAATTTCATTTTAATGTATGCTGATTAGTGTACATTTAAAGTGACAATAAAGTTATTGTAAGTCTAAGTCATAGTACCATTAAAGTCATATTTATTAAATTATTTTCATATAATAAAAATTTGAGGCTGGTGAATTATCTAAAACTTCATGTGCTAATGAGCTGAAGCGTTTGGAAACCCCTGCTTTAAATGATGAGTTTCACAGTCATGGAATCAAAACCAACACTGACTTTTGTGTGACATTTCCTGACAGTATTTGAAGATTGATAGCAAGTGCTTTTGCAGCCTTCTTCTCCCAAACTATACCTGCCTGGTTCCTTGTGGAATGTGTTTTCAGTACCGTTAATCACCTTTATTGCCCTCCTCTGAACTCACTCCAGATGTGTGAAAAGTCTGGGAAATAACACTGAGGATGAATATGCCCACCACACACACACTCAGACATGTGTGCTTCTCAGCTGGGAGAGTCACTAAAACCATTCAAGCAGTTTTTAAAACTCTTTGGAGAATAGTAATTGGAAATGCAAGTGCAAATGGAAGCCGCACAGCAATAACAGAAAGGGCTGCACCAAATGTTCTTGAATGTTGATCATCACTTTACTGGGCACGTAGTGGAAACAATCAAATAAATCCCAGGTTCAAATCTCCATTCAGCCATTGCACTAAATGTATGACTTTGGCTCTATTACAATTGTGCCTTTTGCATTCCTGCACAAGTTCTTTTGAAACTGGAATGAGGCAGAACCAGGGATACCTAGTGTGTGTGTATGTGTCTCTCTCTCTGTGTGTGTGTGTTGGGGGCAGGGTTATTTGTCCAATTGTTGCAGCCCTAGGACAAGATGTGGCAAATTTTAGAAAATGTTGGTCATGTTCAGATCAGTTAATTTTAGTAAGCACACATATCTTGTCTCCCTTTTCTTAGATCGTATGATTGAAAAGGTCTGCATTTATATTTGCATACTTGTTGTGAAAAACAACTCAATGTATCCAATTTGTTGATATGTATAAAAATATAGAAGTTTTGTGAATGGCTTTGCTTAAAGCAGAATGCATTTTGGGGACTGAGATTTTAAATGCCATTGAAATGGATTACTTCTGCTGACTGCCAGCTGCCAGCAGTTCAGCAGTTCAAGTCTCACGGGGTAAAGGTTGATTCAGCCTTCCCTCCTTCCGAGGTCAGTAAAATAAGGACCCAGAATGTTGGGGGCAATATGCTGAAACTGTAAACTGCTTAGAGAGAGCTGTAAAGCACTGTCAAGTGGTATATAAGTCTAATTGCCATTGCTAATGTTAGTCCTATTAGAATTAGCAGATGTCCACCAAATGGAGGACTTGTTCTCCTCATGTCCTCCATTTGGCAGATATAGCCTTAAAAAGCCTTCTGGCTTTATAAATAACTTTCTTTTGTTGTTGTTGTTATTGTTAATTTTGGACTATGGCTTTGTAAATTGTCTGTTATCTTCATTCCCTTGTCCTTCAACAGACTTGTCAACATAGATTTACCGTATTTATTTCTTGATTCTAGCAAACAGCTCCTTCAATCTAGCAGCACTTGAATCTGTAGATTGCATGACTCATCATATATTTCTACGGTGAAATTTGGAAAGTGTATCTGTTACGATATTTTTCAGGATCAGACTCAATAAATAATTTGAGAATCAGATATTCAAATATATCTCTGTTTATTTACACAAGGCATTCTATATTCACTGAATATTCACAGATAGAAGCACAGAATGGAAGTATGCAGCTCCTTATATATACAATGGGTGGAGCTAAGTATGGGAGTGGTAAAGTATGAATACATTAGGAAGTGAAGAATAAGTTAACCCCTGACACACACTATCCATGTACTATTTACATAATGGAGAATAAGGCATTTACTTGTGACAAATCCCCCTCTAAATGCCGATTCGATATATTATAACAATTACATTCAGATTCAGAACAATATAAGACATGTAACTTAGAAGTCAAGTATTTATGTTGCTTAGACAGCAAAGGCTTTGTTAATATGTCAGCTATTTGCTCTGATGTTTCTCAATGAACTGCTTTGATAAATCCATCCTGAGATAACTGTCTCACATGTTTAAATTTTATATCTATATGTCTGGACCTTTGTCCAATGGCATCAGATCTAGATATTTCGATAGCAGCTTTGTTATCTTCATACATAATAAAAGGCAAAATGGGTTTTTTCCAAATGTCTGAAAGTAAATCATTGAACCATACAAGATTATTTGCTGCCTTAGATAGACAAACATATTCTGCCTCTGTTGTCGAGGTGGCTACTATATCTTGTTTGCCAGTATACCAGTAAACTGGACAACCGTTAAGAAAGAATATATAACCAGATGTGCTTTTTCTACATGAGGTATCTCCAGCCCAATCCGCATCGGCGTAACATGTGAGGATGGGCTCCTTGACATTATTAGGTTCCAACAATAAACAGAAATCTAAACTATTCTTTAAATATCTTAATATTCTTTTGACAGCTTCCCAATGGTATAGTGATGGTTTGCTGACATATCTGGACAATAAGTTGAGAGGTAAAGCAATATCAGGCCTAGTCCAATTAGAGATGGACTAGAAGAAGTGAAGTGAACCTATGACTGACCTGTAAAATGTATTATCTTTAAATTCAGGAGATGATTCTTCTGTATTCTTCAAAAAATCAGTTTGCATGGGAGTGTCACAGGGCTTAGCGTTACTTAAATTACATTTATTCAAGAGCTCTATGATTTTGTCTCTTTGAGAAAGTTTAAATCCCCTTCTGGTTTTGCTTATTTGAACACCAAGATACTTATTTACCTTACCCAAAGATTTTAATGAAAAATGTTCATTCAGTTTTGCTACAAATGCCTCTTTCCTTTCTTTATGTTTACCTATGTACAAAATGTCATCCACATAGATCAATACAAATTCTAGGGAATCATTCTCTTTTTTAACAAAGAAGCAATTGTCAGCAGTAGTGGCATTGAAGTTCATGGTTTTAAGAACTTTTACTAAACAATCATACCATTGTTTACCAGATTGTTTTAACCCGTATAAACTTTTATTCAATAACCAAGTCTCATTTTTGTTTGTGTATTGACTGTGAGGTGCTCTTACATATATTTCCTTATCTAATTTTGCGTGTAGATACGCAGTCTGTATGTCGTATTGAAACACATCGAGGTTGAGTGCTGATGCTATAACCAGAGCTGTTTTGACACTCTCTGTTCTCACTGTGGGGGAATATGTGTCTGTATAATCCTCGGGATATTTCTGTGCATAACCTTGTGCAACTAATCTAGCTTTGTATAGGGTATTGCCTCCCTCTAAATTTTTAATTTTATATATCCATCTAGTGCCAATGATGGTTTTGTCCTTTGGTGCAACTGTAGGTGTGAACACATTTAGCCCTCGTAAACTATCCATCTCTTTAGTCATGGCTGCTTCCCATTTTTTCTTTTCTTCAGGAGGAAGTTTTAACACTTCCTCATATGTGTTAGGTATTGATGATTCTCCATCCATATACATTACATAATCTTTGTATTTGTTTGGCATTTGATTTCTGCTACTTCTGATTGCTTTTTCTGGTTTACTATCATTGTCATGTAAATACCTTGCTTCTTTTTTAGTTAATGAATCTGTCTTTATTTTATGTTGACTGTTTGTCCATGTTTTGATTTTATATTTATGTATGTTGTTATTGTGTTCTTCTCTAATCTTTTTTTCTTGGAGTTTGGTGTCTGGGTTGGTGTTTGGGAATATTTCATTCAGATGTATTTTAGACCAGTTGGCCTGTTCATGGAACACAGCTGTTCTGGAAACTATAAATTTATTGTTATTATCGATAAATCTGTATCCTTTTGTACCTGTCTCGTATCCCATGAATCTAAGTCTTCTGGATACATTCTCACCTTTGCGCCTTAGTTGTTTAGGTATGTGTACGTCTGCAGTGACTCCAAATATGTGCATGTGTGCTAATTTTGGTTTCCTATTATACATTACTTCATATGGTGTCTTATTTACAATGCTGGACCAAGTTCTATTTTGTGTGTAATTAGAATATTGTAGGGCTTCTGACCAGAATTGTTTACTTAAGCCAGCATCTTCTAATGTGCATCTAATCATGGTTTGTAATGTTGAGTTCTTTCTCTCTACCACTCCGTTCTGGAATGCAGAAAATGGGCTAGATGTGTAATGTAACATTCCTTTATCTTTTAGCCATTGGGAGAACTCTTTAGACATGAATTCACATCCCCTATCTGTCATGATTTGTTTTATTTTAATGTTGTGTTGTGTCTCTATGCGTTTGTAAAATTCTTTAAATTTCTGAAAAGTTTCATCTTTATGTTTTAATGTGTAAACAAATCCATAACGACTATAATCATCCACAATGGTCAGAAAATAGCGTTTTTTATAAGTAATTGATGGTGTTAGAGGACCAACTAGATCCATATGTACCAAATCAAAAATTTTGTTGGTTGATCTCATTGATTTTCTAGGTCTGGGACTAGTTTTGAGCTTTGTAGATTTACATACTGAGCATTCCAAATAGTTTTCACAATTTTTTATTTTAACACCTTCTGCATGTTCAGTCATCTTTTGCACTACAGGAAAACTGGCATGTCCTAATTTCCTATGTAAGACATGAGCACACTCATCATGAATTGGTTTACCTATCTTAGGTTTTTTTTTATTGTGTGTATCTTTGTGATTATGGGTTACTTCACGTTCCTCATTGTCACTGTTACTATTGTCTCCATTATCTATCTCATTGTCATTTTCCATACTTGAATCAATGTTGTGTAACCATTCCTCCTTTGTCATTAAGTAAGGTAGACCTCCTTTGATTATTACTGTACCTATATTTATTTTGTTTCTCTCTAATGTTGCTTTTCCTTTCGAGAACACAATGTTAATGTCTGAGTCTCTGCTTAGTTTTATGGCACTAAGTATGTTATGAGGAATTTCAGGTATTAGTAATACCCCCTCTATTTTTCCTAGGCCAGGTAAGGTTACATTCCCTCTACCTATCACTTGAACCCTTTTTTGATTAGCTACTTTGATTACAGATTTATCTTCTACAAATGAAGATAATATATTTTTATTATTTGTAGTGTGATTAGTTGCTCCAGAATCAATAAGCCAATTATTGTTCTCTGGTTGTTGTATGTTAATGTTGTCATGTTTATTTAGCCCATTCAGTGAACCAAATTTTCTATCCTTTGAATTATCTCTGCCCCCTCTATGTTCTCTATAGTTGGGTGGACTTCTATACCTATGTCTATCAATTGAAGACTGTCTGTTGTTGTACCTATTTCTATATTCTGATCTATGTCTTTCTCTTAGAATTTTAGGACAATCCCTCCTATTATGCTCTTTGGACCCACAATTGTGGCATTTAAATGTTTCATGATATCTTTCTTGAAATGCTATTTTTTTATATTGTTTGTGTTCTATGTGGTTGTTATAACGACTTCTCCTTGAATTGTCTTCAGCTATTAACTTATTGGATAGACTTTCTATGGATAAGTATCCAAGATTGATTGTGTCTAAGTGTGACATATAATTATCCCATGATGGGTCAAGTGAGTTGATGATAACACTTTTCATCGTTTGATCTGAAATCACCTCCCCCCTTAAGTGCAGTTCTGCTCTAATCTTGTTTAAAGATATTAAATGTTCACTTATGGTAACCCCTGGCTTTATCCTAGAAGAGAAGAAATCTTTAGACATTCTTGTGGTAGTGGCTACGCTTTCACTGTGAAACAAATTAAACATGCATTGAATAATTTCTGAGACAGTCAGATTTTGCTTAATACTGTGATACATGGCAGGAGACACACTAGAAATTAATAAGAAAAATGCTCTGTGGTGTAGGCAATCTAACTTTAGAGTCCAAGGTCTTTTTGGGGGGTTAGTAATAAAAAACAGTAAGTTTTCTTTCATAAAGACAACCTGGAGCTGCTGATACCATTCTTGCAAATTAATGCCATCTATTCTCAGCTTTGGGAAGTCACTGGGTAAATTCCCAACGTTGTTGGGTCCATTACTTACAACCGGGGGTAGTCCGTGGTCTTGTAGATGTTTAAAGTTGCAAAACGGCGTGGGGATGCTCGCTACAAGTCTGCATGATTCTCTCCGCATTCCATGTCTTCCTGGGTTGTCTGCGTAGTCCTGCGCATGCGCGTTGTTCATTTCGTTCTTGGAGTCATCGAGAGAGGTTCTCGCTGCTGCAACTCCCTCGCTTTGTTCTTCTTCCGATGAATCAGTCTCCGGCTCGATCTTGGGAGTCCTGGTGATAGCGGGCGCTCGTTTTCTTTTGCTGAAGGCGCTGGTCCTTGGATTAGTCTGCGGCGTGGGGTGGTATCTGCAAGGCTCTCTGGATTCAGGTGTCGATTCTCTCGCCGTCTGGATAGAAGCGGGTAGATTTTGAGGAGTTGGTTCGCTTGCTTGCTTTTTTGTTGATTTTTTAGCAATCTTCAGTTTCGGTCCAAATGCAGCAAAAAGCGTTTTCATTGCTGACTTTACTTGCATGTCTACTGAATCTTCTTCGTTCTCTGTTTCTGATTCTTCTGAGGTATATATTTTTTCTCTTTCATTTTTTGTATCGATTAAGGCTTTTCGCGCCAGACATTTTGAATCCTGCATTCTGATTGGCTCTGCTTCGCTCATCTTAGGGGTCTGTTGGAACCAAGATGGCTGCCATTCGAAATTTTGCGCGGGATTGTTGGTTTTCTTCTTCGCTGCATTTTTATCTGTAAGCATATCACTTACTATTTTTGAGTCTTTTGATTTTTCAGTAGTGATGTGCTTCTCTCTCGCTGCTCCGTTGTTTTTTAGTATATCTTGGAGGTTCGCGACAAGACTTTCATCGCTCTTTTGGCTTTTTAAAAGTTTTAGTATCTCTGACCTGAGTTCGTTGTTTTCTATTTCGTTTTCTTCTTGGTCATCATCTTCATTTATTATTTCTTCGTCTTCTGTGGTGTATTCTTCAGATTCTCTCGAAATTGCATTCGTGGACTCATCTATTATTCCTTGATCCGCTTCCATTTCTTTGCTGTATGCCCTGGTGTTGGGCCTATCTCTTTTAGACATGTTTAAGTTTTTATTGAGTCTATCCAACCATCCTCTGCTACCAGATTGTTACGATATTTTTCAGGATCAGACTCAATAAATAATTTGAGAATCAGATATTCAAATATATCTCTGTTTATTTACATAAGGCATTCTATATTCACTGAATATTCACAGATAGAAGCACAGAATGGAAGTATGCAGCTCCTTATATATACAATGGGTGGAGCTAAGTATGGGAGTGGTAAAGTATGAATACATTAGGAAGTGAAGAATAAGTTAACCCCTGACACACACTATCCATGTACTATTTACATAATGGAGAATAAGGCATTTACTTGTGACAGTATCATCATAGTTTCTATATTACCACTAGCATATGTTCTTGAAAATAAAGATTTATTGAAAAAATAGTGCCTTTGAAAAACCAGTCTTTCTGATGCTGGAAAAAGTAATTTCATATACATGAAATACATACATATATATATTGTGTGTGTGTGTGTGTGTGTGTGTGTGTGTACAGTTAATATCTCGGGTTTCTTCCCGTGTAATTGTAAACATATCTGTATCCGGCCATGCGTTGCTGTGGCCCAGTCTGGTGCTTCCGCTGGGCTAAAAGAGCGAGGCTGAAGATCCAAACTCTCCACGAACATTTGGTGGGCGTGGCCAACTCGACATCACTCACTTTCATCAGTCATATGACAGCCCCCGAGCCATGCCTACGCAGCTGGTGATTAGGGCAGAGAACCGGTTGCTAAAAAACAATGGGAACCACAAAATCCTCCCTCTCTGTCTGCCCCTCTCTCTTTGTATGTCTCTATGTCTCTCTCTCTCCCCCATCTATATCTCTCTCTGTCTCTCTCTCTCCCCCCGTATCTATGTCTCTCTCTGTCTCCCCCTTCTGTATCTCTCTATGTCTCTCTCTCCCCCCCTGTATCTCTCTATGTGTCTCTCTCTCCCCCTCTCTCTGTATCTCTCTATGTCTCTGTCTCCCTCCCCGTATCTCTATATGTGTCTCTCTCTCCCCCTCTCTCTGTATCTCTCTATGTCTCTCTCTCTCCCCCCCTCTATGTCTCTCTCTCTCTCCCCCTCTCTCTGTATCTCTCTGTCTCTCTCTCTCCCCCTCTCTCTGTATCTCTCTCTGTCTCTCTCTCTCTCTCCCACCCTCTCTCTCTATATCTCTGTATGTGTCTCTCTCTCCACCCCCCCCCGTCTCTCTGTATTTCTCTATGTATCTCTCTCCCTCTCTCTCTGTTTATCTCTGTCTCTGGCCCGGCCTCTTCTGCATTCCCCGCCATCACCCTTACCTTTTCAGGCCAGGCCTTCGCAGCTCTCCGCACCACAGCATGTTATGTTAACAATATATTTGTTTCTACTCTCCTATCTATCTTAAGCTAGAGCCCATTACTTTAATTTACAATTATTTATATTTTATAGAACTATGAATTTCTGTATCTAAGTTTCTATTGCTATGTTTGTAGCACTATATTTTTCTTATCTGGTTTTGAGCTCTTTAAATCTTTCCAATCGAATCCAATCAATCAATCTTTAATACAGATAGTCCTTAATTTACAACCACAACTGAAACCAAAATCTACGTTGCTAAGTGAGAAATTTCTTAAGTGAGTTTTGCCCCATTTTACCACTTTTTTTGTTGCCACATTTGTTAAGTGAATCACAGCAGTTGTTAAATTAGTAACCCTGTTGTTAAGTGAATCTGGTTTCTTCATTGACTTTGCTTGTCAGAAGGTTGCAAAAAGTGATCACATGACCCAGGAACAGTGCAACTGTCATAAATGTAAGTCAGTTTTCAAGCAGCTGAATGTAAATCACATAACAATGGGGATGCTGCAATGGTCATAAGCATGAAAAATGGTAATAAGTCACTTTTTTCAGTACTGTTGTAACTTCGAATGGTCAGTAAGTGAATTGTTGCAAGTTGAGGATTACCTGAGTCTTCTGTATCTGGACTGCTGATATTTTTTTGTTGATATATTTTGGAATTATATCTAGTGAAAAATTTGTGATTTAATTTTCAAAATTCATGTGGTAAAATGTTCATTTTTTTTCATGGCATTGCCAAGATTTGTTACTAAGTGATTTATCTATCCTGGAAATTATTGATGGAGTGACATTTCATAACCAGTCTGCTTTTCCCCAAAATTCCCTTCATCTGTGCTTCCTATAAGTATTCAGGTATATATGTGCAAATGCCCATTTTTAGACATTTCATTCAGTAAAAACACAACTGCAGCTGTGGTGTAGTATGTTTCCTCAGAGAACAGAGCAATAATTTTTATAGCATTTTTAAACATGTAAATGTATGTGCTACCTGAGTCTTCTGTATCTGGACAGCTGATATTTTTTTGTTGATATATTTTGGAATTATATCTAGTGAAAAATTTGTGATTTAATTTTCAAAATTCATGTGGTAAAATGTTGGTGTATTGGTTTTACATCCAGCAGGTAGCGCTGTTTTTCAATGTCTTTCAATGTTTTCCAATGTTTTTCATGTTTTTACCTGTCACAGGTGTGACATGTATATAATATAAGTATATAAAAACACGCCCGTAGTCGAATGCAACATTGTGTCAAAATCTGAAAGCAATTGGTGAAGAACTTTCGGAGATGTGCGGTTATGTACAAATGGACATTTACATTTTTATTTATATAGATATATATATATATGTTTTCTCAGGTTTTCGCGGGTGTTTGTATGTAGGTCTTTGGTTATTCGGGTCTTCTCCCACGTAAAATTGGAAGTGTCTTGGCGACGTTTCGACGAAGTCTCATTCGTCATCTTCAGGCTGGTGTTCTCGGCTTCGTGCTCCTGGAAGCACGAAGCCGAGAACACCAGCCTGAAGATGACGAATGAGACTTCGTCGAAACGTCGCCAAGACACTTCCAATTTTACGTGGGAGAAGACCCGAATAACCAAAGACCTACATATATATATATATACATACATACACACACACTGTATACATATTGCATTTTTTCAGTATAATGTTTCTTGCAGATCAGAGGTGAGGTTTCAGCAGGTTCTGACCAGTTCTGGAGCATCGGTAGTGGAAATTCTGAGAAGTTCAGAGAACCGGTAGTAAAAATTCTGACTGGCCCCGCCCCCATCTATTCTCTGCCTCCCAAGTCCCAGCTGATTAGGAGGAAGTGGGGATTTTGCAATAACCTTCTCCTGGATTGGGGACGGAATGGAGATTTTACAGTATCCTTCCCCTGGAGTGGGAAGGGAATGGAGATTTTACAGTATCCTTCCCCTGCCATGCCCACCAAGCCACGGTCACCAATCCATGCCATGGCCACCAAGCCATGCCCACAAAACCCACAGTAAATTTTTTTGAAACCCACCACTGTTGCAGATGCCAAGAATATTAAACAGTGAGTGTTCCCTTCATCTGTTTTTCTTTCCAATTGCCCATGTCCTCTCCCTCTTCAGATATCCAATGTAGGATGGGCATATCCTCTGAGGTATTTGTAGACCTGTATGTTTGTAGTGAAGTTAGGAAACCCTTTCAGTCCTAAATTAACAACAGGTAGACTCAGTACAACTGAACAGCAATGATTCATTGATGCCATTTCTAAAATTTCTTTTAAAATAAAATGCTTATTCCTGAATGTTGGATCAATGAGCAAAACCAGTACAAAGAATTAAATAAGAAGATTGTGAGCATTCTGATTCCCTTTGCAACTGTGTGTGAATTAGGATTTTCCACAGGTGTTTCTACAATGCCCAACTTGCAACCAGAAATAAAGATGGAAGAAATTAGAGTGGCTGTCATGTAAAGGCAACCCACATTTCAAGAACTATGAAAAAGTAAGCAAGTTCATCTTTCCCATTATGAATGGCTTTAATTTAATTGCTTTTTGCTTTTGTGGTTTATTTCCTACAAATTAGAATTATAAAGGTGACTGTTTCTACCAGTTTCTGTATGTGTGCATGTGCATACATATAATATACAAATACTATATATACTGTAGGCAGGGGTGAAATGCTCCCAGATTGGGCTGGATCGCCCGGTCTGGTAATGATCTTGGCCGATGGTTCGGCGATCCGGTAGCGATGGCAGAGCAAAGCTCTGCCCACCCACCTGGGTGTCATTACTTCCTGGTTTTAACCAGGAAGTAATGTGTTTTTTACCTTCTGTGCATGCGCAAAAGTTCTGTGCGCGCACATGATGCGCAGCACGTGAGTTTCCAAACCAATAAGGAAGGTAAGTAGATTTCACCCCTGACTGTAGGTATAAAAATATTTTTTTTAATTGATATACTTATTTGTTGCTTAGCACTAAGCCCAATGAAATGATTTGGGCTTACTCATGGGAGAAGGA
This sequence comes from Pituophis catenifer annectens, assembly GCF_029215685.1. Taxonomy (NCBI): domain Eukaryota; kingdom Metazoa; phylum Chordata; class Lepidosauria; order Squamata; family Colubridae; genus Pituophis; species Pituophis catenifer. The sequence goes on along the minus strand of NW_027256881.1, from coordinate 197,794,645 downwards.
GTATAGCATACAGTCTGGACTGAGATACTGCAAATTTGAAAAAATGTATGTTCCAGGAAAGGAAGATATAATGGAATAAATGTGCCTGTTTTATAAAATCACTGGAAACTGGAAGCCTTTAATTCAAGAATATGAAACAAAGTTCCTTCAGAATTTAGTTTTGAGTTATCTTAAGCTCGATAATAATAAAAATAAAATAAATATTTTTTAAAAAAGTCTGAGGTTGTGGCAGGAATCATTATGTCCTGGATACATTTTTGTGACTGTAACAACAAACTTGAAATAGAAGCAATTCCCAAAAGATAAAATAGGACTGGTTTGGCAGAATGGCTGCTTCAGAATCCCACGGTCAACTAATGGTTTAGCTCTGGTAACACAAGCTATAATTGTAGAGGGTCAGTAGCTACTAATCAGTAAAAGAAGACAGCCCAGAGAAATGGAAAGCTGTAAAGAAAGAGAGGGTGAGTTTGTAAAAGGAGAAGTCGTCAACATCATTTAAACTGTGAAATGTCCTTAATGTCGGCTAACCAGTGTGACTAAGTGTGTATGTCACATCAGCAAAGAGTCAGAGCCTTTTATTTTACACTCTACCCACCAGTGTCAGATTTCAAAATAAAATAGAATAGAATTCTTTATTGGCCAAGTGTGATTGAACACACAAGGAATTTGTCTCCGGTGCATAAGCTCTTAGTGTACATACAAGCAACAAGTGATAAATCATGATCACAAAATGCAATCATCATAAATCTTAAGATACAACACTCAGGGATAGTCATGGGATACTAAGTAAGCAAGCAACATAAATCATAATAGGATACTAATAAAAGCAAGCAACATAAATCATAAGATACAAACAACATTATAGTCATAAGAAGCTAAGGAAATAGGAAATAGGAAAGGTGAGAAGGATAATAGTAATACAGCCCTACTAGGTAGTTTGACATCCCAGAGCATAGGACAATGTTGTGGGAATTAGTTGTTTAGCAGAGTGATGGCATGTGGGAAAATACTGTCCTTGTGTCTAGCTGTTTTGGTGTGCAATGCCCTAGTATCATCTTGAGGGAAGAAGAAACAATTTATGTCCAGGATGTGAAGGGTCTGTGGATATTTTCACAGCCTTCTTTCTGGCTTCTGCAGTAAACAGGTCCTCTGTGGAAGGCAGGCTGGTTGCAATTGTTTTTTCTGTAGTCCTAACTATCCATTGAAGTCTGTGTCTGTCTTGTTTGCTTGCTGTGCCAAACCAGGCAATTATGGAGGAGCAAGTGACAGACTCAATAATTCCTTTGTCGAACTGTATCAGCAGCTTCTTGGGCAGTCTTGAATTAAAAAATCTTTAGGTTTGAATTTTGACCCTTCCCCAGGGAAGGTCACAATGCTTTGTGCATTCATGTGGAAATGTGCCCCCTTCACCGATTAAAAACGTGCATTTGATCGTGCAGCCAATATTGTGATCTTGGCCTCAGAAAACCTTTCTGTATTTAAAATTGTGCTACTGTTTGTTTTTTTTAAATTCCATTTTGACTTTCTCCCTTTCCTATTTGCATTGCACATCCAAGTTCCTACTCAAGTTCTTGTTAATTATTAAACCTTTATCTATTCCCAGTTTATTTCTTGCAAGAAACAGTACCTCTTGTTTAATGCAGCATATGGCCAACAAAAGGTACGGCAGGCAGGAAGCCTAGGTTAGAGCGCATTTTTTTCCTGAAATCTTCATCATCAACTCTCCGCCTCCTCCTGCTGTGGCACTATGGTACAACTGAAGTGTCATGTACACAAGGACCCTCCTGCCCTTCACAGCTGCTCGGCTAGAGAGATGGCTGGAGCAGGTCTCGGATGTCTTCAAAGCAGCAGTCACACTCTTACAGTATTTTCTTCGGGCTAGCTGTCTTTCTGTTTGGTTTGGTTTTCCTTCCAGTGCCAGCTCAGACTTGCAAGCCCTATGAAGCATCTCAGAGAGGGTAAGATAACATTTTGAAAAAGTTCTTGACCTGAGACGTTGAAGGAGCCGTGCCAAAGGTGCTATGTGGCCCAGCCAACCTCTTTGCAAAATAAGAAACAAGTGAGGGATATTATTGGCTTAAGCTAATAGATGATAGGGTTTGGGATGAACACTTAGTCATGCTTAGAGGACAGCTAGCAAAAACAAGCATCTTATTTTCATAAAGACTGACTCAAGCACCACAGAGTTCAGTGGGACTGCTCTAAGCACAGCTAAGTCTGGATCCAATCCAATATGAGGATCCAGCTAAACGATGGGCCTTCATTATTCAGAGGTTGCAATTCTATACGTAGCTACATAGGATTTGTTTCTGTAGAGTATGAAGTCAGTTGAATTGAAAGAGTAGAAACAAATTTCCAAATTTCAAATTTCAAAAGACATAAAATCCATAAGCCACAGAGTGAAAAGAGTTTGCAATCTATATGATTGAATTCTCTGCCCCTTTATTTCTATTAGTAGAAATAAACTTTTTTTGTTCTTTGGTTTGTCTTGAGATGTCTTCTGGAAGGCATGTGAATGTAAGGCTAACAGAAGTGCTACCACAATCTATTTTGTCAGCTTTTCCTAATGGCACATCTGACAAATCGGGTTCTTCCTCCTGCTATGTCACTGTCAAATAGTTATCAAATAGTTGTGAAAACACTATTACCAATAGATTTGGGAAAATACAGCTTCCTAATTTCTAGGTAATACTTAGAAATGATGTATTATTCATCTTAATATATAAATTGTGAGGTCTTTTGTTTATTCTTATTAGTATATTCTAGAGGATTCTGGGATACATTTATTTTTTTTTAATATTATGTGTTTGATAGGACGTTACTATCAGTGGTGGTTTTCAAATTTTTTTACTACTGTTTCTGTGAGTGTGGCTTGGTGGGCGTGGCATGGCTTGGTGGGTGTGGCTTGGTGGGCATGGCAGGGGAAGAATACTGTAAAATCTCCATTCCCACCCCACTACAGGGGAAGGATACTGTAAAATCTCCATTCCCTCCCCACTCTAGGGGAAAGATACTACAAAATCCCCATTTCCTCCCGATCAGCTGGGACTCGGGAGGCAGAGAATAGATGGGGGCGGGGCCAGTCAGAGGTGGTATTTACCGATTCTCCGAACTACTCAAAATTTCCACTACTGGTTCTCCAGAACTGGTCAGAACCTGCTGAAACCCACCTCTGGTTACCACTCAAACTGAAAAGATTGTATCCTACATGTTCTCCCATGTTTACTTTAAATACTTTTACTCAAGCCCAAATCGTCATTCATGCGGTAAACTAAACTACAAGAGGACCATGTATTTTTAGGACCAGATGTGATGCAGTTGACTAATTTGTAGCTCATTGTATTATGCCAATGAACAAACTTTTCTCCTATCTTTCTCAGCCATACAGACTTCCCAGAAGACTTGGATCTTTGCATAATATGACCAAAATATAACAATTTGAGCCTTGTCTTTTGGGTCTTGAGTGTGAATTCCAGACTGATTTGTCTAGAATCCATTAGTCTGTTTCCTCAGCTGTCTGTGGTATTCGCAGGAATTTTGTCCAACACCAAAGTTCAATTGTGTCAATACTCTTTCAATCCTGCTTTTCCAGAGTCCAATTTTCACTTCCATAGAGTGTCACACCATTTTCTGCAGAATTCTGATTTTTGTAGGTATGGATATATCACAGCATTTCAGCAGTGGTGAAATCCAAAAAATTTTACTACCTGTTTTGTGGGCGTGGCTTGGTGGGTATGGTGTGGCTTAGTGGGTGTGGCAAGGGAAGGATACTGCAAAATCTCCAAATACCACCTCTGGGACCAGCCAGAGGTGGTATTTGCCAGTTCTCCAAACTACTCAAAATTTCCGCTACTGGTTCTCTAAACTGTTCATAATTTCTGCTACCGGTTCTCCAGAACCTGTCAGAACCTGCTGGATTTCACTCCTGCATCTCAGTCTTTTCCAGGTTCTTCATTGCTATGCCACCGAGAGCTAGACTGCATCATATTTCTTGATTGCTGGTTTCTTTACTGAGTTTACAGTTCATTTGCATTTTCAACAATCAGGGTAATTTCATCAGCATTGCACATTGCTGAATATTTTTTCCTCCATCTTTGAAACCATGCTTTCCTTCTAATCCAGCCTCCCTCGATATGTATTCACCAAACAGCTTGAATACATAAATAAGGAGAAAGTAAACAGCCTTGTTTCACTCCTTTGTCGACTTGGAGAGAGTTTGTTTTGCCATGTTGTGTCCATAGTGTGGTGCCTGTGCCTTCCTTCCTTGCTCTTATAAGAACTAAATTCATGGTCCACCTTCATTTTAAACTTTTGTCTATTTCATTTGTTCTGAATTGGCTCTGTGGCTAAGGGACGTTGCCTATATATGATGATCTCATAAAGCTAATATAACCCAAGGGCAATGTTTTATTTTCCCCTTTAATTTTCTCATTGTTCATAATTGCTGCTATTAAAAATTGCTATACCAGACGTCCTGTTAGCTATGGAAAAAGTGATTGAGAAAATTTATTTACTTTATGAAATTCTACAGCACAGGGTCCCCAACCCCAGGTCTAACAGGAACTGGGCCACACAATGGTGGGCGAGTGAAATTCTGCATGTATGGGATCTAGGTTGCGCAGTCCTCCCGCCTCGATCTGTGGAAAAATTATCTTCCCCGAAACAAGACACTGATGCCAAAAGGTTGGGGACCACTACTATAGCACATAGGAGTCCTTATCTTTTCTCTTTATTATATATATCAAAATAGCGACATAGAAAATTCATTATTACTATTGATATACTATGTGGCTTATACTGAAGTAAATTTTAGCTAGTCATCATTGGCCTCCAGCTCTTGGCCATTTCAACATTAGTCCCTGGGACTAAGCCAATAATTTTTAGAGGAAGAACACTTCTTGAAGAAATACAAGTCTCATGATCATTCCGCTTACAACGGAATTACTCTCAATGTTTCAAAATGTGTGTGCCTGAGGTAGAAGAGACAGGAGGAATGGGGGTTCCATTAGCAGAAAGGTTAACAGTTTCTACTACAAACCACGAACTCAGCTGAAAACAGGACAGTTGGGGCTGTTGCGCTAAGGTGATCTTCATCCTTGCATGGCAAAATGCTGTTTAGATTAGCACATTTTTACAAGGCTAGGCAAAGTTGTCCATCTGTGTAAAAAATCCAAGCCTGCTAAATGACAGATGTCTATGCCCTTGACAAAAACACTCCTTTTGAGATAAACACAGATCTCAGCTCAAAAGGGGAGCCACAGCACTTGGCATGAAAAACAGATTTACACATTGTGAAAGGGAATGTGGAAGACCTGAGGCCAATACCCTCTGATATGACTAATCTTGCATGACTTATTCATTTGTTTTGTTTATTTGGAATAATTATACCTGAAAGAGTTCCAGAATAGTGGCCTAATCATCTTTGATCTCAGAAGTTGGATAAACTGGATATGCCTGAAAGGGATACTGTATAATATATGGTCAAACACACATGGAAGATTGTGGGGGGAGAGAAAGAAAGAAAGGAAGGAAGGAAGGAAGGAAGGAAGGAAGGAAGAAAGAAAGAAAGAAAGAAAGAAAGAAAGAAAGAAAGAAAGAAAGAAAGAAAGAAAGAAAGAAAGAAAGAAAGAGAAAGTACAGATAATCCCTGATTTACAACAGTTCATTTAGAGACTGTTCAAAGTTATACATTGAAAAATGTGACTTATGACCATTTTTCACTTTCAGTTACAATTTTTGCAGGATCCCTGTCAGGGGTGGGTTCTACTTACCTTTACTACCGGTTCACAGCAGGGCCATGCACATGCTCTTCTGCACATGTACAGAAGCATTTTGATGACGTCGGGGTCAGTGGGCGGGGCCTCCTGCCGGTTTTACTACCGGTTCTATAGAACCGGTGCAAACCGGGGGCAACCCACCACTGATCCCCGTGATCATGTGATCAAAATTCAGATGCTTGGCAACTGGTTCATATTTATGATGGTTGTAGAGTCATGTGATCCCCTTTTGCGACCTTCTGACAAGCAAAGTCAATGGGGAAGCCAGAGTCACTTAACAACTCTGTTACTAGCTTATCAACTGCTGTGATTCACTTAACAACTGTGGCAAGAAAGGCTGTAAAATGGGGCAAAATTCACTTAACAAATGTCTCACTTAACAACAGAAATTTTGGGTTCAATTGTGGTTGTAAGTTGAGGACTACCTATATACATCCATTAAATTTAAATCTCATTTATCCTTGTGCTCACCCCATGGCACACCTGCCTTAGTCCAACTGGCAGCATGTTTTTAACTGCAGTCATTCTTAAGAAATTAATCTTGAGGTCTGTTCATTCTTCTGCCCTCAGATGGATTTTTTAATTTAATGTTAGGAAGAATAGCTTTGGTGCCATTTCTAGTAAGAGGGCTAATGTCAGGACATGGGCATAAATATCAGCCACTCAAAAACTCTTTGCTTCAAGGGCTTAGACTTTTGGGAAAACTTGAGTATCCATGTTAGGATTTTGGGAATTTAATGGCGGCTATGGGCCATATGCCATTGACCTAAGAGGTGAAAATGGTTGCATTCTGACAAAGGATGGAAAAGATCATTCAGTTGATTGTCTGAAAGAGCCTTTAGGCTGTTCCTATTAACCATTTGGGGCTCTGCTTTGCATGCCCATCAAATGTTTGGTTGAGCAGCTGTAAGTTCATGATCTTCTCTCTAGTGGAATGTTTGTTGTCCAAGGAAGACCATCTGGATAGTTTACTATCGTTTAAAAAACGACGTAGGAAGGTTAGAGTCAGTTCATGCGCCATTTGCATTGGTTTCCAGTTTTTCTGCAATTGAGCTTTTAATATTTTGTTCTATATTTTTTAGCATATTTATTCATTTGCTTTTATTGGGAATTATTTTAGATATGCATGTATATTTCCAAAATAAACAACCTAGGAAATAAATTACCTCATGGAAAACATGGGTTTTTCTGATTCTTAATTTTTTTTAAACACCCAGAATAGGCTTTGGATAATGTAAGTCTAAATATGGCACACCAATAAGAGGTTGCAATATTACAAGTCACTCAGTTTAAGAAGTTGGATAGTAATTTTGTTCCATTGTTCTTGCCCTTGAGCCAACCTTTCCTTCCCTACCTTCACTCAAAAGAAATAAGCAGTTATTGATTAATTGTGTTTTATTCTCAGGCGAGGCAACCTTTTCTATTTGTGCCTGGACAATAATAACACAAATGAAGTCTACCCCTTTGCACAGCCTTAGAAGCGAATGACTGTCTGACATCTCTGATTTATTCTCTTTCAAAGAGACAAAGCCTAATGTAAATGTCCCATGAGACATGATATATTGTGCCATTCAGAGAATTGGACTAATGATTCCCTAGTCTGAGAAGATCACAAAATACAAAGCAGATCTGTTAAGAGATTTAAAAAAATCAATATAGGAAATCTACGGATAGCCTAATTCTCAGCTAATCAAATCCTTCAGCTCAATTATTTGGCATGTCTGTGTACCTGATTGGGTATGTATCAATATTTGTATTGTATTAGAATATAATATAATAACTGGATGGTATAGAGTTTGTTAGGCAATTCCGGACAGGCTTTTGAGTTGCATTTTAAAGGTTAATATTTATTTATAAGTGCAAACGGTGCCTGCTGTTTCATTTTGGGTGATAAAATGACATTTGTCACGTTTCTTATCATTATGTCTATAATACTTTATCTCATAATTTCAAGGACTTGCAACGCTTCCTGCAAGCAGCTCCTGCTTATTGAAATCCGGTTTTTAATTGCCTGGGAAGCAGCTGACAAATCTTGATAATCAGATCAACAGCAATGCTATTTTTATAAAGGGATACAATCCGGGAGAGTATTAGGGGGATACAAAAGAACAGGGCACTTCAGAGACTGCGAGCCTCACCGTTTCAAGAAAAGCTCTGAACGTTCTCAAGATGTTCATTTCCTTCTTTCTATCAGAGCCCTAAGACTGACAAAGTTCTCGGGAGGACTCCTTATTACTGTTATTTTGTCAATGCAGAAACCCACATTGTGTCCTAATTCCAAAATCAGTTCTTTAATGAAAGCCAAGCAAATAGCAGTGCTGCCCGCTGAAGAAGGAGAAAAATGTCCTGCAGGGACCTTGAGCACAGCAGAACGGCTGGCTGCTCCAGATGAAGCCGGGATATCACCCAAGCTCCAGGGAGGATGGGAACATCCTGGAGACCAGGGTCAGTAATCAACCCCATGCTGCAAACAGCAGGAGGACCACAAACAAAATGGATGCAAATGGGGGACGTCCAGCTGCTGAAGCAATTGGAAGAATGAACCAGCAATCAGTACCAAGTCCTCAAACAGTAAGGGTTCACTGCTCATTTGCTTTCCCCCCCAAAAAAAATCCGAAACAGCTTTTAACATGCTCGTTTGCTTTTAATCTGAAATGTACCCCCACACAAAGCTTTTCTGCCATAAATTGGAGATTGTATATTATATGAGGCAGGAGTTTTAGATATGTTCACCATCTTCATTTATATATTTAAAATATATAAATATATATTTAACCCTAACCCTAACCCTAATCCCTCATTTCAACCCTAAACTACAAAAATTCTCCTCTATTGGTAGCATTGTACATTACTCAGATAAAAGGAGGAAGGCCAGAGATTCCTCTTTATTCTTTTTATTTGTTCTTTCTTTATTCTCTTTATTTAAATAGGTTCCTATTTATAATCCATTCTAGCCTTGGCAAATTTTGGGTAATGTACAGTACATCAAGGAAAAAACAACAATATAAGTGCCCACTACAAAAATTTAAAAAAAAAATTCAATGGTCAAATAAGCATCATAAGTGCCCAATAAATTGCATTAAGATACATTAAGTCACAAACAACCTTTTGTTCTTTATTTGAACTATTTTATAGCAATAGCAATAGCAATAGCACTTAGATTTATATATTGCTTCATGGTGCTTTACAGCGCTCTCTAAGTGTTTTACAGAATCTGCCTATTGCCACCCAACAATCTGGGTCCTCATTTTACCAACCTCGGAAGGTTAGAAGGATGAGTCAACCTTGAGCCGGTGAGAATTGAACTGCCGAACCACTGGCAGGTGCATTTTATGCAGCATTTAAAAGCAATCCTTCCCAAAGTCTGAATAATTTACAAGATCAGTAAATAAAATAGGAACATTTAGGTGTTACAATTGAAAATACCTAACCTGCTCTCTGTAAATATGTGTGCTTGTGTATATGTCATTGTGTGATGTCATTATGTCCCTTGCCATTGGTTACTACTTACCATTCGCCCCGCCTCCTCTGTATATAAGACTTTACTCCTCTCAGACTGCTAGCTGTCTAAAAGTGTTCCTGAGGAAGGTGAGAAATAAACATTATTGATACAAGAAAGTCTACAGTCTCTTATATTGGGCCTAACCAGAATAATCAAACTAGCAACAAATTGGTAGCAAGAGGATGGTTTGGTAGGCCCAACCAAACATAAAGATGCAAGACTCACAAAAAGAAAAAAGAAGACCTGCCACCAGATACATAACAAAAAGAATGGCAGCTCAGCTGACTCCTGACAAATATACACCACTTGAAAACATGAAGAAACAAACGCAATTACAAGAAAATGAACTGCTAACACAAAACAAACAACCACTCGCTGGAGCAGAAGAACCTTTCTCAACACCAAACAAAGAAGATGAAGTAAAAAGAAAAATACTACAATTAATAGAAACAACTACAGTTGAATCAAATCTGCTTGTGAAAATCCGCAGCATGATAAACGACCACGGAACAGCAGCAGATAATGAAAATAACAAACAAGAAAAATACAAGGTAAGAAGCTCAACCCCTGACTTCAAAAATGACACCGAAGATGGCGACAGCTTCCCGCCTTTTTCATGGCAGCCATCTTACCCACCTAATACTCCCCAAATGGCCGACCAATTACTAAAAGAATTACAAACCTCAAACTATAAAGTAGAAAACAAAACCTACCAAGAAGATGACTACCCGAGTTCAGAAACAAATAAAAAACAACTATTTAAACAAAACAAAACTCAACCTATTGAACTAGAAATAGATAACGCTATACAGGTGCTGACTGCAGCACTCGGGACTAAACTAAAAATACCAAACGAACAACCAGAAAATTCTAAACTATCACCTACCAAAAGCCAAAAAGAAATAAACTGTCTAAAGAAAGAACTAGCCACCCGAAAAAAGACATGCTGGCAATCATACTTACCTACCGAAGAACAACTTGCTGAGCAACCCGGCTTCATCAAAGATGGCGGCCCGCCTCGAACTCCACTTCCTGACTGCTTCGAAGAAAATGGCCGACAAGCCTCCGGTGGCTTCTTCCTCGATCGTTGCGACTTCGGAGACTCCCCGACGAGCAGAGCAGCACCCCAGGCATCCTTCAGTCACCAGAGGCCCTCCGGAAACAAAGCCGAAGAACAGAAGGCCGACTGGGACTTCACCCCGGGAGCTGCAAACACAGGATCCTCCCTCGTCGACTGCTGGAGAAGAATGAGGACTGAGCATGCCCAGAATGAACCTGCAAAGAGAAAAGAAGAAGACATAGATACAAGTCAGCGCATATCCAGCCAGAACATAGAGATAAGTAAATACAGACATACATCTACCATACCCAGGCCTTATTGCGAGTATGCTAAGGTCTTAAACCATGGGCAACTCCTAAACATAAATAACACTTCACAGCACTCAGGGACACTATCTTCAGACTTTATAAAATTAAAATTAGATGGGAGCAACTTAATGGAATGGAACCAATGTTTACAAATTACATATCTGAAAGAGAATGTTTTATTTTTTATTGATAATCCACCAGACAAACCTTGGACTTATGAAATAGACTGCCTCCATCACAAAGCATATTATATATTAATTGCCTCTATTTCCCCAAGTATACTTCCCAGTATTGAACATAATCTGACTGTATCTGAAACATACCAAAAATTATTCAATTTGTTCCATAGCAAAAGTGTAGCCACCACCACAAAAATTTCTAAGGAATTCTATTCTGCCAAACTAAAACATGATACCTCCATGAGTGAACATATCTTGAATCTAAACACAGTCAGAGCAGATCTTATCCAAAAGGGGGAAACTATTTCTGATAACACTATGAAAAGCATTATAATCAATTCATTAGACCACAGCTAGGATAACTATATTACCCTAATTGATAACTTAAGTATAGAACAAATTACCTTAGAAAACCTTACCAATAAGCTTATTACTGAAGATAGACTTAGAAAGGAGCAATATACACAACAAAGGGAAAGTAGAAATCAAAGAAGAACTGATTTTAGGGTCAGAGATAGATACCCACATGAATGTTCAATATGTGGATCTGAAAGACATCAAAAAAGAGACTGCCCCAAGAACACAGGATACAGTGACACATATCAACACAAAGATAGGAGAATACATTTCTTAGACAGAACTTCCCCTGACTACAGATATAAACGCAGGGAATCACCACATTCTAGAGAAAGACAAATGTATAGAAATAACCCTAGGGAAAATAAGAAAGGATCACTATATGGAATAAGAAACAGTGACACTTTAACATCTGATTCACTCAACACTTGGCTCATCGATTCTGGAGCCACATGTCATACAACTCACAATAAAAAAATATTAAGCAATTTCACTGAAAAGAAATATTACATTAAAGTAGCGAACCAAAATGAAGTCCTAGTGAGGGGAATGGGAGACACGCATATAAAGGGTATAGGAAAAATAGAGGGGGTGCTATTTGTGCAAGTAATATATTGGCAACTCTAAAATTAAGTATAGAAAATGAAGTAGAGACCACTTTCAGAGGTGGAAAGGTATTTATGACTAAAAACAACAGAAACATAGGTAAACTATTCACAAATGACGGACTAACATATCTGCTGCCACAAAATAACGAATCAATCTACACAAACTATCAATTAAAAAACAAAGAGGCAAAATCAGATAGTCATAATGAGAGTAATAATAATAATGCAACAACCACTGATACTAATATGTCTGAAAACTTAAACAATGGAAAACCTATACACGATAATTGTAGTCACTTACTCCACAGAAAGCTAGGACACGCAAGTTTTCCTGTCATACGAAAGATGTTAGAATGTTCCGAAGATTTAAAAATAAAGAACTGTAAAAATTATTTGGAATGCTCCGTGTGCAATTCATCCAAACTTAAAAACAAACCTAAATCCAAAAAAGCCACTTGCACCACACAATCAATTTTTCAATTAATCCATATGGATGTAGTAGGCCCATTGAAACCTTCAATTAAATATAAAAAAAGATACTTTCTAACCATAGTCGATGACTACAGTAGATTCGGTTTTGTATACACCCTTAACCACAAAAGTGAAGTTTTCAAAAAATTTAAGGAGTTCTTTAAAATGGTAGAAACACAACACAATATTAAAATTAAACAAATAATGACCGACAGGGGGTCGGAATTCCTATCCAACGAATTTTCAAATTGGCTAAAATCACAAGGGATATTGCACTTTAAATCTTGTCCATTTTCCCCTTTTCAAAATGGAGTATCTGAAAGAAAGAATGGTTTGCTACAAACCATGGTTAAATGTGTGTTAGACGATGCTGGCTTGAGCCAATCATTCTGGGCTGAGGCCCTTACTTATTCCAATTACACTATAAACTGCTTATGGTCAAGTACAATCAACAAAACTCCATACGAACTCATGTATGGAAGAAAACCAAAAATTGGACATTTACACGTATTTGGTGTAACTGCTGATGTATATGTCCCCACACAATTAAGGCGCAAAGGAGAGAAAGTATCCAAAAGACTAATATTTATGGGGTACGAATTAGGAACCAAGGGATATCGCTTCATTGATAAAAATAACCATTTCATTGTATCCAGATCTGCCGTGTTTCATGAACACATGAACTGGTCAAAAATACATCTCAACGAAATATACCCAGAATCAAAAAACATTACACATACACACACAGAACATCATACATCAGATACCAACCCCAAAAGTACAACCACGAACAAAATCAAATGCCCAAAAATAATTAATGATGAATGGAAGAAAGGACATCCCACTTTGAAGGTAGACCAATTAACTGAAAAAGAAACTAAATATATGCATAGCGATGAACATCCCCAGAGTAGACCCATTAGATCCAATAGAGGCACAATCCCTAAAAGATTAGATGATTATGTACTATCTATCCAAGCTAAACACCTGACTCCCAACACATATGATGACATACTCAAGTTACCTCTAGAAGAAAAAAGTAAGTGGGAGGAAGCGATGAAAAAGGAGATGGACAGTTTGAAACAACTAAATGTATATTCACCAACAGATCTACCCACAGAGAAATCCCCCATAGGCACTAAATGGATCTATAAAATCAAAGAGCTAGAGGATGGTAAATTCCTATATAAAGCCAGATTAGTGGCCCAAGGCTTTGCCCAAAGATTTCCAGATGACTATGAAGACACATACTCTCCAACCGTTAGATCAGAAAGTGTGAAAACAGCATTGGTATTAGCTTCCATCTTAAACCTAGAAGTATATCAATTTGATGTGCAGACAGCTTATCTACATGCTGATCTTGATAAAGAAATCTATGTAAAAGTGCCCCCAGGAAAGGATACAAAAAAGGGAGAAATTTGGCTATTGAATAAGAGTCTTTATGGACTAAAACAGTCTGGCAAACGGTGGTATGAATGTTTATCAAAGATACTTAATGATATGGGTTTTATAGCTACTTCATCTGATTTCTGTTTTTTCACAAAAAGAAATAATGATTCTATTGAATATGTTTTGATTTATGTTGATGACATATTATATTTTGGACGTGATAAGATTAAATGTGATGATTTTGTTAAACAATTGGGCAAACACTTCAATTTAAAAGTATTAGGAAAGGTAAACAAGTATTTAGGAGTCCAAATTGATAAAACGGATAAGGATTTCAAATTGTCTCAGAAAGATAAAATCATAGAACTCATACAAAAGTGTAATATGGTTAACTCAAAAATTTGTGAAACTCCCATGTCAACAGATTTTTATAGAAATGTGCACAATGAATACGAGCCATTCAAAGATAACACTTTATATCGATCAATTATTGGGTCCTTATTATACATATCTAATTGGACTAGGCCTGATATCACCCTTGCCGTAAATTTGTTGTCAAGACATGTAAGCAATCCTAACTTATACCATTGGGAAGGAATCAAGAGAATTTTGAGATACTTGAAATCTAGCATTAATGTATGTCTATACTTAGAACCATTCATTTCTGAAAAACCAACGTTGACCTGCTACGCTGATGCAGACTGGGCTGCTGATTCAAAAAGCAGAAAAAGCATCTCTGGATATGTTTTTCTTATAAATGGTTGTACGGTGCACTGGTACACTGGCAAACAGAACTTAATTGCCACCTCTACAGCAGAAGCCGAGTACGTTTGTTTATCCAAAGCGGTCAATAATCTAACCTGGTTCGATGATTTGTTATCTAATGTATGGGATGAACCTATTTATCCAATTATCATTAATGAAGATAATAAAGCAGCAATAGACATATCAGCTTCCGAAGCAATAGGCCAACGATCTCGACATATCGATATCAAATATAAACATGTAAGGCAACTGTCAAGTATAGGATTCATTAAAGCTGTTCATTGCGATACTAATGAACAAATTGCTGACATCCTCACTAAGCCATTAGCAACCAAACAACATATATATTTGACTTCTAAACTTAATGTACATATATAATCTTAATAACTCACCATTGGTTAGGTATTTTAGAGTGGGATTTGTTACAATTGAAAATACCTAACCTGCTCTCTGTAAATATGTGTGCTTGTGTATATGTCATTGTGTGATGTCATTATGTCCCTTGCCATTGGTTACTACTTACCATTCGCCCCGCCTCCTCTGTATATAAGACTTTACTCCTCTCAGACTGCTAGCTGTCTAAAAGTGTTCCTGAGGAAGATGATAAATAAACATTATTGATACAAGAAAGTCTACAGTCTCTTATATTGGGCCTAACCAGAATAATCAACATTAGGAACATTTAATTTAGGAAAACACCTTAAACTCTAAAAACTCAGTTTGGAATTAAAAATCAATATTGGTCTCTTTAAAAAAATGAATCGGTAGACAATCAGGCATGGAAGCCAGTACTGAAAAGGTTGTAAGATTTGTGGTTACCAATGATCTATTAATGATCTGTTCTTATCAGTAGAACTGTATGGACAATCATGTTGGACTCAAGGATCACGCACTGAGTGGCAGCTATGAGCCACATTGCTCCAAGGTGAAAACCAGATCGAAAGTGTGGTCCCTTATGTATGACAGGACCAGGGGTGAAATTCACTTACCTTCCCTACCAGTTCACAAATGTGCATATGCCGCGCGCATGCTCGCTTCGCTCACCCGCACCGTCATTCGCGCATGTACAAAGCCTTCTGCACATGCAGAAAATTGGCACAAAAAAGGGACGTCATGATGTCCTCATGGGTGGGTGGGGCTTCGCACAGTTGGCCCTACCGGATCGCACGATCCAGATAGAACTGGCTGAATTTCACTCCTGGATAGGACCATGATAATTTGGTGCAAACGGCAGCCTATAGCTGTCATAATGGTTATGAATTCCCAAGCCACCCTAGGCCCAACGCACAAGGCATAGTAGTTGAAATCCATCAGCACACAGAGCTGGGAGGAGTTCACCACCAGGCTGGATGGTGGTGTGATACAGTTTATTCAATTATTATTATAGCATAACAATACAATTAAAATTACATAATTTTGCAATAAAATATTCCTTTCTCTAATAGATCCAGGTTGTCTTATACAAATCTACCGTTTAATAAATGTGGGATTATTTTCTATTTTGTTTTTGATAGCACAGCTTCTATAAGACCTCCCCCTTTTTCCCCTCAACAATCTTTCCACTAACCATGTTATCCCTTAATGACAGATCAGTATGAATATTTAATCAGACAGGTCTCTATATACAGTAACACTCAAGGCTTAGAATATCACTCATATGTACTTGTATTGGCCGTGTATCTGAGTTCTTTCATAATTCACTTGAGTATAATCACCAGTGAGCAAAATATGAGGGATTCTTTATTTCCTGATAATACTTGTTTAATGTAAGGAAGAATAAAACTGAAAGGTAGGTGCAGTATTTCTTAGTTTTATAAGGGAATTAGCATTTTGGTAAATAGGTTTATTACTGAATCTCTTCTGAAAAGGTTGGCCAGACCAATCTTTTTGCAGCAATTGCATCTTTGACCATGAAGAAAGTGTTGACTAAGAGGTGTGTGTGTGTGTGTGTGTGTGTGTGTGTGTGTGTGTGTGTGTGTGTGTATAGGAACAGAGAGAGAGCAAGGAGTGGCTTTTGTACCCTTTGGCTTTCTAAGATACCTATATAGTGTACAATTGAATCTTTACATATTGATTAAAACTTTTCTCATCACAATAATGTTACCTAGCATCACACTATATTGTAAAACATAAGATACCTTCAAGTTAAACTTAATTTGTGATGTCTCCAGCGTGCCTCAAAAGCATCATGGATATGTTTTATCACATCCTTCTTTCAGGGTTTAAAAAAGCTTCCTTATCTAGTAAATAGGCCTGATATTCTTAGGTGATACCCCATTCAACTACAGGTAGTCCTCAATTTACAATCATTTGTTTAGTGACCGTTAGAAGTTACAACGGCGCTGAAAAAAGTGACTTGTGACTCTTTTCCACACTCACGACTGTTGCAGCATTCCCATGGTCACATAATCAAAATTCGAACCAGGTACTCCCAAAGGTGCTTGTTCAAGGGGCAACTGGAATTTCTTGTTGAAAAACAAGAAAGTCCAGTTGCCCCTTGAACAAGCACCTTTGGGACAGCCATGACCTAGATGACTGAGAATCTCCATAGACACGTAGTACTACGTGGTACTTTGGCTTCTAAAAGAACAATGAATGCCTTGGTTCGCAGCACCCCAAATGATAGTTAATTCAGAGCAATGGATTTGGGTGATATATTCATGACTGCATAGTAACATAAAAATATCTCACATGCTTTAATTTAGATTCCTGCCCAGAACAGATAGTTGGATTCAGTGGCCTACATGGCCCTTCCAACTCCAAGAGCCCAGGATTTAGGGAGCCAGAGATGGCCTTTATATCGTTTAATTATCTATTCAGCTTTTGTAGATGAAATTCACTAGTTTTGAAAAAAAATGAGGTGGTTAAGAGCAAGGAATTGGAATCCTCAGTTTGTTTGTCAGTGGTCACTGAAAGCTGAGTATAAGACTGATAAAAGGTAAGGAATCAGAAAAATAGTGAAATTGACAAAAACATCCCATAGTAAGAAATACTTTTCTGGTGATGACAAATAATTTGGGAATTCCTTTTGCATCAGAGTTAAAACAATTTTTTTAATGGTCTACATTTTGTAAGAAAAGCAAAATCTCAGAAGTTTTCTCACACAAGATCACAAAATATGGCACAGCATGAAATCACAGAAATGGGAAATGGTTGCTGTGCTTAGTTTAATTGTTGAGTACTTTTCCTTTGATAATTATATCTGCTATTTTAATCTGCTATTGTATAGGGCTTTGTGAGATTCTTGGCTTGGGAAGTGATATAAAACTAGCTATATTTAGAACCATATATAGATATAGAACTATAAATGAAATAATTGAATTATTTAAAATAATTGACAAGCAATCGTGTCAAATTATTTGGAACAGATTGGAAAATGATTATTTCAGCTGGATTCAATACTTATTGAATTAATCTGGAAGTTGCACTGTTAGTACACCCATTATAACTTGATAAAACAAGACTTCGTGGTAAAGAAAATGATCATTTCAGCAATTCTGTTCTTTTTTAATGAAAAATGATTCAGAACAATGCTTCTACTTGGTTTTTGTCATGGGTTGATCAAGGCACTGTCTTAGTAATGTAAAGTGAGATTCCTGATGACTTAAAAGGTGTAGTTTCCTGGACATAAGAGCTTCTCATTGTCTTCTTCTGGTATGTGGCTGAAATTCCTGATCTACCATTCACTCTGAGATTTCCTGGTGGCTTCCCAACCCAGCATTAGCCAGGCCTGATGCAGCCAAGTTTCCCTACCCAAACAAGATTCGCTAGATATTACTGTATCTAAGACAGATACCAAGCCTAAATTCCCATCATTTTGAAACTATCACCTGCTATATATCAAAAGCAGCACAGGTCTTTTTTAATGCAGGTTTTAGTAGCTTATCACTTCTGAGAATTGGCTCACTTATCATTAGTGAATTAAATGGCTCCCTAAATATTTCAGAATATATCAAATGGCACAATGGCACAGAATATGAATAATTCATTGCTGAAAATTACCTTTCCGTTCTTTGATATAGGAGGGACAAAAGCACCATAATAAATAGAAGAGCAGAAGTCATCATTCACAGAAATCCCATCTATGAGGAGAACCTCAAAATAATCTGTTGCTTCCCCTGAGTGTTTGCCTATGTTTGTATATAACATGCAAAAATATAATATGGGATTCTGGAACAGGTGGGGTGTTCTTTATCTTCTAGAAAGGGCAAGCTCTTACTTTTATCCTTGGCAGAAAGACAATCTTAGGCAAAGTGTTTGGTTTTCCATACACATACATTTCCATCTTTCCATATCCATCTTTCTGTTCTGGAAGGATGGCTTTTGTTCCTAACCTGCCATGTAGAACTGTACAGCCTGCCGGGGGTGCGGGGGGGGGGGGAAGGAGAAGATGTAGGGAGTGGAACAGGGATTCTTTTAGTGAAGACTGCTGCCACGTAAGGGCAACAATGGAGGACAGGAGATGAAGGGATGTAGCAGTGGGAGAGCTTCCCCTTCTTGCTGCCACCTGCCCTCTGTCTTATTCTTCTGCAACCGAGCTTGGGCTGTGGTTATCCAGATGACTACTTCGGGCCTGCAAAGCGATACAGAAAATTACATCTGCATTTCTGCAGCCAGATATGGTAGCCCTGCTTCATCATTCAGGTTTGCTGAAGGCACAAGAGCGAGGAATGGGGTGGAAACAGGTCTCATTCTTGTGGGCCCCAAAGCAACTGCTTCCCCACTTTTGCTATATTTATATTTTAAACCCTCCTCTGATTGTTTTTTTCTGCAGCATTACATTGTGGCATTACAGTACAGGTAGTCTTTGGTTTACGATAATTCACTTAGCCACTGTCTGAAGTTACAACGGTGCTGAAAAAAACTGACTTACTACCTGACTGTCAACTCTGAAGCTGGCCTGACTGAGGCCATCTTGGAGGCTTGAGTGTTGCCACAATGGTGCTGAGGGATAGGGAGGGGGTAATAGAGATAGCTGGCGTTTTCTAGCCAAAACAAAATAGATTCCCCTGAGAATCAAGGACATTCCCACATGTGGCTGAAGAGAGGAGTCAAGTTTCCAAGCAACCCGACAGCACCTTGATTGGACCATGTGACTGAGGGAAAACTTTACTTTTAATTAGGTGAAAAGCATGGGAACCTTTAGAGTCGGTTTTCATCTGTCTGTGCTAATATGATATGTCCAATAAACCTGTTCTTTGAGGAACCTGCTTCGGAGTTCTGTTTGCTATGTGTGTGTTACTTGGAACCCTGACACTGACCTCGCCCTCTGTGTCTTCAGCAAATCACAGCATCCTCACGGTCACATGAACAAAATTCAAGTGTTTGATAACTGGCATATATTTACAATGGTTGCAGCATCCCGGGGTCATGTGATCACCATTTGCGACTTTCCTAGTGAACCATAAGGGAAAGCCAGATTCGCTTACAACCGTAGGATTCATTGAACAACTACACCAGGGGTGCGTTTCAGAACCCGTCACAACCAGTTCGCTCATGAGCATGTGTGTGTTTGTGCATGCGCACAACACTTCTGCGCATGTGCAGAAGCTTCTGCACATGCACAGAAGCATCCAGGCAGGCGGGCGGAGCCTCCCATCACTGCCGCTATCGGTTCGCCCGATCTGGGGCGAACCAGTAGCAACCCACCACTGAACTACACTGATTTGCTTAATAACCGTCAAGGAAAAAGATCATAAAATTGGGGCGTGACTCACTTAACAACCATCTTGCATAGCAATGGAAAGTCTGGAAATTCAGTTGTGAGCGTAAGTTGAGGACCACTTAAAGTTGCATTCGGAAAGACAATCGTGCGAGTTTTGGAATGTGCACAGAGCTCAGAATGTAGCCCTCTGGATTTGGGCGGAGCTGGGCAGTGCGAGGGCCCTGCACCAAGATGGTAGATAAAGGTCCAGGGATAGTGAAGGGGAGCATATCACACCCCTGGATGGACTCTTTTTTTCTTGGATGGGGGAGGGGAGCAAGGTTTAATGTCAACTTTCCTTAACTTTTAGGCTACGTCTTTGGTGTTGCTCACCTAAAACTGATAGGAAGCCCTGCCATTGGTTTGCACAGAGTGTGCCATCAGAAGTTGGCAATGTGGTTAAAGGTGGCTCAATTCCAAAGACATCTGGAGGGAGGCATGGGGGTGTGTTGTGTGTCAAAAAAGTCAGTCTGGCCACAACCCTATTGCCAAAGCTTTACCCTTCAGGAGAAATATTTTTTAAAAAGGGCAGAGCCTTGATCACATTTTTGTGGCTGCCAACCTGGCTTTTTTTTAATCCTCCTTATTCCCAGATTATAATTTGTCTTTAATAAATAAAGTGCATTTCCTGATTGGAAAAAAAAAGTGTTAATGATAGAATTCTATTGTTCATTTCTATTGTTCATTTTTTTTTGCTTGTTTTGCTAAAACAAGGATTATATTTATTTTTACGAACACAGCTCAAATGGATGTATGCTTATTAACAAATGTGCAGGAAATTTTAAAAGAGAATATATTTGGGGACAGTTTTGGTGGAGGGGTCTTATTTTCACTTTCTTCAGTTAGTTTTGTTCCTCTGAGTTTCAAAGGAGATGTACTTCCCTTTGTTTTCTTTTAACAACAATTATTGTTTAGTGTCTTGCTTTTCTTTAAGAAACTCATCCAGTTTTCTTCTCCATAGCATTTGTGTCACAACCATCTGCCCCCACCTCATGCTGGGATTGGACCTAGATTCTAATTATGCAGGGAATGGGCATAAACTCTCTTTTATATTTTTCTTTCATATTCTAGTCTGTTTCTATTTACCGATCCCTTTTGATGAAATCTGTCCAGGGGTGGTTCTACTTACCTTTACTACCGGTTTGCAACAGGGCCGTGTGTGCGTGCTTGCTTCGCTTGCGCAAAAGCGTTCTGATGACGTTGGGGTCGGTGGGCAGAGCCTCCTGCCGGTTTTACTACCGGTTCTATACAACCGGTGCGAACCGGGGGCAACCCACCACTGAATCTGTCTTAATCCCATTCCCTCACTGACTTCAAAGGCTTTATTCTTTACCAATAAATATTCTTTATTGGAATATTTACAATCATCATCATCATCATCATCATCATTCCAGTTTTCCCTTGGAATGAACTCCTCCTTGTGCTTTCAACATTTAAAGATTCACTGTTTTTCTTTTGCTCATTCAATCATGCCACATCAAATGCCTCTAATATATTTATCTATTTAAAAAAAGATTTATAGGGCTTTCCATCTTAAACAACTCTGGGTCAATTTTCTTTGTTATGTTTTTACTTCTGTTCCATTCAGGGGTGGATCAGTAATTTTTTTTACTACCGGTTCTGTGGGCGTGGCTTATTTTGTGGGTGTGGCTTGGAGGTCATGTGACTAGGTGGGCGTGGCTAGCTGGTCAGTCATTTCTGGAAGGTCCTCGCACTTACGACCAGTCCTCACACTTACGACCCAACTCATTTGTTTGCTTTTAACACTGATCAGCTGTAGGACGGCCCTTTGAAGCCCCGCGGCAAGAGTTTAAACAGTTTTTTTCCTTCTAGTCATCATCTGGGACTCAGGAGGCAGCAATAGATTGGGGGTGGGACCAAATAAAAGGTAAGAATAACGTGGGTGGGTGGGTGGGAGGGCGGGGGGGGGAGAACCGGTTCGGTGATGTCATATCGTCACTGCTACTGGCTCGCCGAACCGGACCAAACCGGGAGGAACCCACCACTAGTTCCATTAATTTAGCATGTGTTCTTCCACTTTTTTCCCATTCTGTGTTTCTCGGACAGTTATACTAAGTTAAAACTACTGGCAAAATATCCTGCTTTCTTTTTGTTACTGCATAAAAAAGTCCATCTAAGCAGTCACCATTAAACTATTGCTTAATTAGACAGAAGAGTAAATCTATTCAACTGGGTTTTACTCATTTCTAGATTTTCAAAACTTAAGTTCACTCTTGCCCAGTGTTCATCTCATTTTGCATTTTTAGGAAAATCCAAATGAAATTTTGAACATAATTGGATATACATTTCCAATAATGTATGCAGCAGTGGTAGATTTCCATTTTTTTTTACTACCGGTTCTGTGGGTGTGGCTTGGTGGGTGTGGCACGGCTTGGTGGGCGTGGCTTGGTGGGCATGGCAGGGGAGGGATACTTTAAAATCTCCATTCCCACCCCATTCCAGGGGAAGGATATTGTAAAATCTCCATTCCCTCCCCAATCCAGGGAAAGGTTACTGCAAAATACTCATTTCCTCCTAATCAGCTGGGACTTGGGAGGCAGAGAAGAGATGTGGGCGGGGCCAGTCAGAATTTTTACTATCGGTTCTCCGAACTAGTCAAAATTTCCACTACTGGTTCTCCAGAACTGGTCAGAACCTGCTGAAATCCACCTCTGGTATGCAGGTAATCCTCAACTTACAACCATATTCTTAGTGAACATTCGAAGTTACAATGGCACTTAAAAAAGTGAGTTTTTCATACTTATGACTGTTGCAGCATCCCTATGGTCATGTGATTGACATTCGGATGCTTGACAACTGGTTCCTATTTATGACCATTGTAGTGTCCTGGGGTCATGTAGATCCCCTTTTGTGACCTTCTGATAAGCAAAGTCAATGGGGAAACCTGATTCATTTAACAACCGTGTTACTAATTTAACAAGTGCAGTGATTCAGATAACAAATGTGGCAAGAAAAGTCATAAAATGGGGCAAAACTCACTTTAAAAAAATTCTCACTTAGCAACATAAATTTTGGGCTCAATTGTGGTCATAGGTTGAGGACTACCTGTATAGTAATTGCCCTAGGCCAGTGATGGCTAACCTTTTTGCCATCGTGTGCCAGGAGAGGGGTGGGCGGGGGTCATGCACATGTGTGCCCACACCCATAATTCTAAGCACCCCACGCAT
The DNA here is from genome assembly GCF_029215685.1 of Pituophis catenifer annectens. Classification (NCBI taxonomy): domain Eukaryota; kingdom Metazoa; phylum Chordata; class Lepidosauria; order Squamata; family Colubridae; genus Pituophis; species Pituophis catenifer. The sequence goes on along the minus strand of NW_027256881.1, from coordinate 197,771,337 downwards.
GCGCGCACAACCCCCCCACTCCCCCCACTTCTGGCATGTGATGGCCCAGTGGGCCCGTTTTTCTCTCACCTGGCTCCAGGTGGGACTGGAAGTTGGCAAATGGGCGTGTTTGGCCTCCGGAGGACCTCCGGGGGGTGGGGGTGGGATAGGCCATTTTTGCCCTCCCCAGACTCCTAGAGAGGCTCTGGAGGCTGGGGACAGGAAAAAACAGGCCTTCTGGTCCCACCGGAATTTGGCAAATGGGCCGTTACTGGCCTCTGGCAGACTTCTGGGGGTGTGGGGGTGGGGAAGGCCATTTTCGCCCTCCCCAGACTCCTAGAAAGTGTTGTGGAGGTTAATAAAATCAATGAACCACGAACATTTGTCTCTATGAATTTCTAACAAATGAGCCTTTAAATCATTTAACAGTAAATATTTTTATTTACATAATAAAAACATAACAATATTTATACAATTAATAAACAGCACTTAGTTACTATGATTAATTATCCTGTCAGCTATATATCTATATCTATTCTCTCTAAGCTATGTTATCTATGACTATTCTTCTGTTCTGTCCCCAACCCCACGCACACACACCAACAGATGTTCAAGAGTTAAAGACCAAACCAGCCGGCAAAATCCTTTTCCTTATGATAACGGAACTTGGCAACAACCTAGTGACTGCCTGCCAAGAGTTTATTATTTACAAAGAGGAGAGATAACTTCTCCGCAGTTAAGAAGTTAAGTTAATAACAAAGGAGGCAACTACAACGGCTCCTATCCAAGCTTAAACTGACTTATTTTATCTTCTAACTGTTTTTAAGGTTTCTGTTTTAATTTTTAAATTTTTAAGTTTTAAATTTTAAATATTTCTATATTTATATTTTTATATTTCTCAATTTACCTTTAGCTATACCCCGGTTATAGTAGCTGTATTTTTAACAACTTTTAACTACCTGAGCTGGCCTCAGTTTTGGGAGTGTTTTTGCTGCCGCTTTTGCTGCTGCTATCTACAATTTATTGCTTTAGCTTGGAAGCCGAGTACTGCCAAGCTTTGATCTGACTTCTTCTTCTATCTGACAATTATTTTTAACTACCATTTTGTTACTCCATTTATCTTATTATTTTTATCTACTCCCTGCTCCTTGCTCTGCTGGGAGGGTAGGATCCTTGCCTTACTCGTGAGGAGTTTTGTTGTTATTTGCATCAGGGCTTGTTTCCTCTTGATCCCTCTGCCTCTGGACCTGGACTCATCCCAGAAACTAGATTTTTCACCATATTATATAATGAAGTCAAGGAAAAGGACCAGATCCCTTACTGACTTGGCTCCCCAACCTTCTCTGAAGCAATCTAAGATTGAGGACTTTGCTTTAATTCGACCTCCCTGCCTGGAAACTCTAGCTCCTTTTCATCTGACTGCTGCTGGTCGTTGTGATCTTCTGTTGGTCGAGGATGTCGTCCCCCGAGTTGAAAACAAAGGCTCTTCAAAAACTATGGCCCCCACTCAACCTTCAAATGAACCTACTCTTATAGAACTCTTGGCCCAGCAATGTTTTCTGGTTGCAGAAACAACTGCGAGTATACAGTCACAGCTTGATAAAATAATAAGTACTTTAGATTGTCTAGTTTCCTCGATTACCGCCGGCTGCCCTGGACGGACTGCTCGGCAGCCTGGTTCAGTGACAGGGCCCTCCCTGTCGGGCCCCAGCAAAAGTACCAGCTGGGGTGGCTCTGCCAGTGGGTTGAACTCTACACCCCCGGGTGCGAGAAGCCACCTGGTTTTACAGCCAAGACAGGTAGCCCTTAATATTAATCCCATTAACGGCAATTTGCCTTACTGGGGCTCAATTCAGCTGGCAAGGGGTCATATACTACAGCTACTGGGGTTGACTGCTGATGATCTGAAGAAGATTGAACTTTTACCCTCCCCTGCATACTGCTCCAGAGTGTTACTTAATTTTGATAACCCCAGCACCCCGAAATTATTCTTCAGGAGAAGTTCTCTGCTAAGATCTTTCGGCATCGTGCCAAGCAGAGTCTTCAAAGATATGTCGATTAAGCCACTCTTAAGAAACCGACAATCTGTGACCAGCAGGAGACTTACAGCCCCCAAAAGACCCTTAGCAGCACATACTAATGTGCCAATTTTGAATGCCATCCCTAATACTAGACCATCTATCAAACACAGACCCATTCCTGCAAGACTTCCCGATGGCATCTTCTCAGATGGTACCTTGTCTGTTCCTCCTACAGCTGGTCAAATCTTCTCCCCTCAGCGAGGCCCATCTCATCAGGAAGTTTGTCACGATCTGATCAGCTGGGAAGAAATGGCCCCAAAGGAAGCGACACCAGCCCAGGGCCTCCAAACTTCCTTAGTGAATAAGCCTCAGGCTAGTGCCTCTGGGATTCCACCCATCTATGAAACCATCCCATCTCAAGACAATTTTTGGAATCTGGAGGAGATACAGCTTTTCGACTCTTTTCGCGCACTTCCACAACCAGAAAGGGCCCAAATTATAAAGCGCCTGTCTGCAGTTAAATCCAAGCTTTGGAGTCTTTCACTACCTGATAAGGATCCCCCTGGACCCCAGGGAGTCCACATCAATTTATCAGAGGCAGTTCCCTCGGCCCTCCCTCCAGAATGTCCAACTTGTAAACTTGAAGATCCAGGGCTACTCCAAACCCCGTCTGTTGATGTCACCGAATGCTTGCCAGGTAAGCAACCAACGAACGATAGAAGCATAAACTGGACTGCGTGTAGAGCCCTACAGCCTCATGAACAAGGCTCGCCTCCCTTCCACTTTTCTTTGCCTTTATCTCCCAAAAGGGTGACACTTCCATCAAATAACGGCTGTATTTTTTCGGATTTGAAGGGCTCTCTGGAAAAAATTATTTATACAGAATGACTAGCAAACCCGGCATCCCCCCTTTGCACACTTAGATGCCTTTCATGGAATATAGCAGGTTGGGGGAGAAAGTGCGGCACCACCGATTTTATTAACTATATTCAGTCATTTGATGTGGTCCTGCTTCAGGAGACCTGGGCATGCGATAAGATATCCCTTACAGGGTTTACGGCCATTTCTTTGGCTGCTACCAAACAATTCAAGTCGGGAAGACCTAAGGGTGGTTTAGCTTGTTTGGTCTCTACCTCCCTGAAAGTGGAGACAGTGGAGCTGCCCCCCAGTGGGTCCTTAGCTATGGCGCTCCTAATTAAGAGAGGACACAGTAAAATGCTAGTGTTCAACGTTTACCTTCCCCCGACGGTGAGGCAAGCCGACACTAAGGCTCAATGGGGTGAACTGGAGAGCTATATTACCCATACAGAAACTAAATTTCCAGCGCCGTACATCTTTATAGGGGGTGACTTTAATGCCCAATTGGGAGGCCAAATTCCCCCACCAATTGAGGCACTCTACTCCCAAGAAATCTGCCAGGCCATAGGACACCAGATCTCAGCCAGGCATTCTAAGGATGAGCTAACAAATTTTGCCGGCATTCAATTAGCCCTCTTAGCATCCCAACACAATATGACAATCCTTAACGGGAGTACCCCAGGCGATCTAGCGGGTGAATTTACTTTTAGCTCTTCACGGGGGAGTAGTGTTATTGATTTTGTGATGGTTTCCCAGCCACTAAGACAGGCAGTCCATGTTTTTTTTGTGGACTGCCTCACGGAGAGCGACCACTACCCCCTGGTCACAATCATTGGGCTCTTTACAAATATACATCTGCCTAAGGGCCCCCAAATACTGGATCCTTATGTGACCTCTTATGCAAGGAGGATCAAATGGTCTCCCAAGACTGAAAGAAAGTTCCACTCTCTTTTATCATCGCCGGAGTGTCTTAGCCTATACAATCAGGCCTTAACATGCAGTGACTCAGCGGCAATCTCGACCTTCGAATCATTAATTAACAGTATTCAAAGGGAACTAGGAGTTGATTGTAGGCCAAGTGGCCCATATCGTCCAAGAAGCAATCCCTGGTTCGATGAAGAATGTGTGCTGCTCAGGAACAAGATCAGACAGGTTTACCTGCTCTACCGTAATCGCGGGGATAAACGCCTACCTGAGGACTATTACCGCCTGAAGCGGGAGTATAAAGGACTAATTGTTAAGAAAAAGAGGGCTAAAGAAAAAGAGAAGTGGGACCTACTTCTCCTCTCTATTCAGCAGAAGAACACCCGACTATTTTGGCAAATGGTCGCCTGTTCGCTGCCTGGTCATCAAGAACTCCCTCTCTGTTGTATTTCCAACAGAGATTGGGAAAGCCATTTTGGATCAATCTTCCAGGCTTCAATAGTCATGACCGGACTCGGACAACAACTGCCCCCTGCAATTCCGGACTGGCACCCCGTGACTCATGCTGAGATCAACGAGCTTATCTCTGAACTTAAATCAGGCAAAGCTCCTGGCCCTGATGCTATACCCCCTGATCTGTTAAAATCTAATCCCAAGTGGTGGTCTCCTCTTTTAGCAACACTCTTTACCCATATCAATACCTCTGGCAGGATTCCTACCTCCTGGAACCAAGCAATTATTGTCCCTATTTTTAAACGAGGAAATAGGAACAACCCAGCCGATTATCGTCCTATAAGTCTGCTCTCTATCATTGGGAAATTGTACGCTAAATATCTCCAACGCAGACTCCTCACCTGGGTCGAGGAGTCCAACATTATTGGTGCTGAACAGATTGGGTTTAAAGCAGGCTGTGCCACATTGGACCACTGCTTTGTCCTAGCGCACCTGGTTGACAAATATGCCCCATACCAGGTGGTAAACTTTTTACTGCTTTTATCGATCTAAAGGCAGCATTTGATTCAATCCCAAGGGAATTGTTGTGGACAAAATTGCTCAAAAGCTCCATCGACAGACGTCTGTTGTTCCTAATTAGATCCCTATATAATCAGACTTCTAGTCAGGTCAGGTGTAGTTTGCAGGGAGAACTCTCTAACCCTATCCCGATAAAGAGTGGAGTAAGGCAGGGCTGTCTCCTGGCTCCTCTTTTGTTTAACCTATTTTTATCTGATTTGGCCTCTTATATTGGATGTATTGAGTCTCACGCCCCAAAGCTGTCAACAACGAAGATCCCGCTTCTCCTTTATGCTGATGACGCGGTCCTCCTATCACTGACGAGGCTTGGCCTGAAAAGGCTTCTCTCTGCATTTGGGTCCTACTGTGCTGAGAATCACTTGTCCATTAACTACGACAAATCAAAAGTCTTGGTGTTCTCTAGTGCCCGGAAGTTATACAACTGGGCTATTAAGGGTAATGCTGTTAAGCAGGTTTCCCATTTTAAGTATTTAGGTATACATTTTCAGAACACTGGTGCTTGGACTAGACACCGAACCCAGGTGCTGAATTCAGCTTTTTGTAGCCATCAGCAGATTTTAAGATTTTTCTATACCCAAGGTGGCCAATTTATTCCTTCTGCTCTGCGTATTTACAAAGCCAAAACCTTGGCCCAAACTCTTTATGGAATTCCGATATGGATACAGGGCTTCAAGGAATGTATTGAAAGAACCCAGGCTGCTTTTTTAAGGAAACTTTTGGGTCTCCCTCCCTGTGTTGGCTTTGCTCCGATGTATCTGGAACTGGGCATTCGATCAGTCGAATGCATGGCGTGGATCAACACCTTTAAATGGTGGTTTCGGGCACTCTTTTTGGCAGCCCCTGGCAGCTACCTCTCCCTGGTGTTAGCTGACCCCTATACGTCTCGATGGGAGAGGGATCTGATGAAGAAACTCCACCTGTTAGGTTTTTCGGGGGATGCCATGGGAGACTATGGCCTTAAAGACGCCCAATGTAGGGTAGTCCAACGGCTTGTGGACATAGACTTACAATATCTGAGAGCTAGAGCCAATAAAACCTGCTCCCCTCTGGTCTTCAGCCAACTTAATAATTTTGGACTGAGGATGGCCTCATATTTCTATACTCTAACCATCCCTAAGTATAGAAGAGTCTTCTCCCTTGCTCGTTTTAACGTCTTGCCTTCAGCATTGCTGGACGGTCGATTCAAGAGGCTTCCAAGGGGCGAGCGGCTATGTCCCTGTGGTAGAGCGGAGGCTGAGACTGTGGAGCATGTCCTTTTACACTGCCCCATGTACAACGTAGCCAGGACTAATTTGATGTCTCTCTTAGAGACAGATTTCTGTGGGCCCAATGATAGTGATTTGGCCTTGTATTGTTTAGGGGATGGCTCCTCATACACTACCTCTCAGGTCTCAAAATTTTTTCTAAGAGCCGTAACCATTAGAGGAGAGCGTCCCTCTCAGCCGGGGCTTCCGGTGGCCGGCTGTTCGTGATGTTCTTTTTCCTATGTTTTTCTGTAGCTATGCTTGCATTTTGGTCTGTGACCGTAAATAAATAAATTTATTATTAACTTCTCCGCACTTCTGATACATCAAAAGAAACAGCTCAATAATTACAATCAAGTCCAGAGATAATCCAGTCTATAGCAAAAGTCCGGCAATGCAGAATGGTGTGGAAGCTTTCAGCTTTGTTCGTCACAAGGTTTGACTGGACACCACACTCCCTTTTATATCCTGTGGGGTGTGGTCCAGTGACCCAGCCTAATCTCGGGCACGCCTTTTCTTCTGTTGTGCGCGCTTATCTCTGCGACGCTGGCGTGGATCCAGCCAAGACTCATTACCCTCATCACTGTCCATCTGTGGCTGCGTAGACGTGCTTGGCCCCAGCCCTATCTCTTGCTCTTTGGCGGACACCAAAGGCATTGCCAGAGAGGAGGGTCCTGGAGTGGGAGGCCTTGCCAACTCCTCTCCTTCACTCTCAGAGTCCTCTCTTGCCGATGACACAGGCTCAGGTAACGGAGCCACAACATCTTCCTCAGAAGAAATATTATTATAACCACCAGAACTGCTCTTCTAACAGACTTCCAAACTGCTCACAGTTGTTTAACGGAAGATCCTAGAAGAGTTAAGACCTAAGACCAAATAGCTAAGATGAGTGAAGATCGAAGAGCAAAGAGTTTCTGACAAGAATCTCCTTTTATACTGCTAACTATGACAGTTAGGGTAGGACCCTGGAGATTCAAACATATTAGCTGCCCTCTGATTGGCTTATGTATCTGTCCATTCCAAAAGCCATTAATAGGCACAGCTATAGAGAAATAAATTTTCTCTAACAGAAAGGCTCTGGAGCCAGGTGAGAGAGAAAAACGGGCCTTTCCCACCACCCCTCTGGAGGCAGGAAACAGCCTTTTTCCCTACTTCTGGTGGGCCCAGAAGGCCCAAAAATCAGCTGGCGCATGCTGGAGTTGAGCTTGCATGCCCACTGATATGGCTACGCATGCCACCTGTGGCTTGTATGCCATAGGTTCGCCATCACGGCCCTAGGCTTTTGAAAGCAATTTTCCTCAATATAGTACCTTTTTTATGTACTTTCCCATAATATATGAAGCCTTTTGGTGCAGGAGTGTTTAGCTGGAAACTTTACCACAGTACAGGTTTTGCCGTATAGTTGTGTTACAGTTCATTCATAGACTTGGGTGTGCATGGATGGAACAAATTCCCATTAAAATGCAAAATCAAGCGATTTCTTCCCCGTCTTTCTAATGATAATATGAGTCTTAATGTGCCTGACTCTTAGACTTTTCCCATCTCATAAACCACCCACCTTCTATTCAGTCCTGACTTAATTTAATTTAATTTTCCAACTCACTGCTGATGCAAGTAAATTATTACTTACTAGTATTCCACTGCCATCTTCTTTCAGTCTTAGGCAGGGCAGGAATTTGTTTATGGAGCTGCCTTTCGTCTCTTTGGAATTAAATTCCAACAACAGAATGGTCTGAAAGCTCTGAGAAATTACCAAATATTTTTAACTTATGAATATTAACACAGGATGTCTTTTGATAAGTCACTTCATAGAGACAGCCGCACAAGGAACTTAAAATTTAGCGAGTCTATCTTGCACGCATATTATTAGTAGTTGAAACCACTTTGAGAAGAGAAATTATGTAAATTGATATCATGCTAGGATATAGCATCCATGCTGGGAATTCATAAGAAGTAGCTTGACAGTGAAATATTTCACTCTGAGCAAGAACAATCTGACATTTAGGACTCCTTACATTAACAACTATTTTTCTTTCTTTCCTTCATAATGAGCATTTTAAAGGGGGGGGGGAATCCCCTTGAAAGTAGAAACTATAAATCTGCCACTTTACCATTCTGACCTTTGAAGGAAAAGTGGATTGGAAAGCAATAGGCGATGGCATTAGAAAAGGAAGAAAATAGCTGGTGCTTGTCCATGGTCAGTTAATAGCTCGGTGGCTTTTATTCCCTAGCTCCATACCTGCAAAAGACTCAATAAAAGGATCAGGCTCAGGACCAATTAGTGTCACATTAATCTGTAGCGATAATGAACAGAAGCTGCTGGAGGCCCTACCAGTTTCTCGGTATGCTTTATGATGAGGCTCTTGAGTGAGCTATGCTGTGCGATGGAGGGCAAATTGGGAAGGCGCATTGAAGGATCGCTTCTTTCCTGCATGTCTGGCAGCTAGGAAAACCATGCCTGAGAGGGAAAAGCCTGTTAAGTGCTGAGGACGTCTGCTGCTTTCTTGGCAAGGGAAAATGTCCGACACAATGTAAGCTGGCTTCAGAAAATTAGGTCACTTCTGTTAGATCAGCAACGATGGCCTTTCCAGAATCCTGCCTTTGAGATCTATTTTCCAATCTTCTCAAATGCTTCCAGGTTGTCGATGATGAGAGGCTGATTTTGATTAGAAAAGTCATAGTGGTGCTGTAGTACTTTGGTTTTTCTTTTGAGATCGTATAAATCTGTCAGTCCTATGTGTGTTTTGTTCTAGCCGTCGGGGAGATGTAGAAAAACTTTCCTGGTTATTGATTTCCACATATGGGAAAAGAGTTTGCTGTCATTTAATTTGCCACCTGCAAATGAACTGAAAAGACTTGGGAGATTATCAAATTTCATTTCAACACCAAGCCTAAATTGCTCTGAGGAAGTTTGGGGAGGGCTAGATATTCTGTTAATAAATAACGCTAAAAACTTGAAATCTACTAACTGACGCATCTGTCTGTTATGCCCTTCCTTCTTCATGTGTATCGTTTTTGTTATTTAACTTGAGGAATTTTAGCTGAGTTATTTGAACAGCAACTTTTAGTAATATTACATACTTTAGCTCTAAAATGGTTGAGCTGGTTGCAGAAAAATTTAATTTACTTAATAGAGTCATTAGACTAATGACTAATTCATATCCCATATAACTGGAAATGGATTGCTTCCGATATAGAATACTGAATTGAGAATAGTACTGTAACTACAAGGTAAATAATTTCATGATGTTATTTTAATACTATTTGTGTTGATTCACTAAATGGCTGAATATGCATTTTTTTGGGGGGGTGGAATTGTAGTATAGTTGTCTTGTATCTTGGTCATTAGAAAGTCAAGGTCTCCCTGTCTGGATTTGATAAGTTTATGGAATCATAGTTGCTCTCCATTATGTTTGTAAAGACTGCTAACCCATTAGGTTTTGTAACCAGCATCTTCTCAGGAAAGCAGGAAAGAATAGAATAGAATAGAATAGAATAGAATAGAATAGAATAGAATAGAATAGAATAGAATAGAATAGAATAGAATAGAATAGAATAGAATTCTTTATTGGCCAAGTCTGATTGGACATGCAAAGAATTTGTCTTGGTGCATACGCTCTCGGTGTACATAAAAGAAGAGATTCATTCGTCAAGAATCATAAGGTACAACACTTAATGATAGTCATAAGGAAACAGTCAATATAAATCTTAAGGATACCAGCAACAAGGTTACAGTCATACAGTCATAGGTAGGAGGAGATGGGTTATAGCCATGGAGTTTTTGCATCCCATGAATGTGTATGTGTGGGAAGGTGGGAGGCTTCAGAAAGGCATGGTCACCACATTCTAAGTTTGACTGGAGAGCCTGTAAAAGAGGAGGATATATATATAGAGTGACGAGTGACATTAGTTTTTTTGCAGCTATTGTGTAGCAAAGATGGATTTAGTCAGGCTTTGCAATGAGTAATAGAGGTTAGCTTATGGTGAGTAGATTTTTTCCCCTTCTTTAACTTGTCCACTTCTCATCAGTTCAACAAAGGGCTGAGCTTGATGCACTCTATCTTCCTCAAGGCCTGACAGTGAGGCATGATCTAAAGGTACTTGGTCCAACTGGACTTTGCCACTCTTAGAAGACAGGTTAGCTCACTTTGGGTCATTTCAGCCCATTTGGAGGTTGCTTTGCATGATTCTTGCCTTTTTCCATACACAAACAGAAGGAAAGATAGAAGATGTGATTCTGCCCGTGTCATACCTTGTTTTTTTTTTTTGAAAGGTCAACTTATCTATTTCCCTTGAGGAGAAAGCTGAGAGAAAGATTTAATATCTTTTCTTTAAAAAAGAGGAATAAAACAAAACACAACATTTTACTTGTAAATTGGAACTGCTGCTACAATGGCTAAAAGCATGCAGTTCTCAAATTGGAGCAATAGGCGCCAAAGCTACAGTATCCTGTTGCTCAGAATGTCGTTTGTCTTCACTCATGATTGTGAAGAATGCTAGAAATATTTCCTCAGTAAAATATACTCTCCCCCCCCCACCACTCTTAGGGTAATTTAAATCAAGAAATTAATTTCTTCTATGCCCTATTTCTGAATTAGAGCTTTCAAAGTAACTGCTTAAGAAAAGGTTAAAGAACTGGAAGTCCACTCACAAGATTCCCAAACATGATGCTTGTTTAAACTTCACCTGAATCTTTGGTGCTGGTCGGCCGAAGGTACAGTGGAAGACAATGTGATTTCCACATAGTATAGATTCATGCAAGACTTACTTCTAGAGGGTATTTTTATCAAGAGGAGCATAGAAGAATGCCTGAGATATTTATAATTTGTTCAGATTCTTTCTGAGTATTTTGAATTTGTGCATATGGCACCTCACACATGTTCTAACAATCTGGAATTGTTAGACTGCTTGGTCAATCTGTTCACGTAGCTGTGGGTTGTTTTATCTACTGATCCTGTTTGAAGATAATGGCAACAAAATTTAAAATCCTAAATGAATGAAAGAATAGACAGATGTTTCATTCTAAGTCATTTGGATATAATGCAGCCAGATTGTTTTCACACAGCCAACCCAAAAGCATTTTTTTGTGTCTGGTCTACTGAAATAAATGGAATAAAAAAGGATGTGTTTTTGTTCATTTTTATTTCAATGGGAGAAATTTCAAAGTACAAGAAAATATAATATATGCAGTGATTTATACATGCTGTGCTTTTCCTTTTTGCTAAAATTTCAAGGTTGTTAGGAAGGGGGGAAAATTTACAATTCAATAATTTCGTTCCAGTTTGAGAAGGAAGGGAGGGAGGAAGGAAGGAGCTTTTCAATTATTGACCATGCTGTTGAAAAGGTGCTTTTTCAAAAGGCAACTGGACTTCCTTTGTTTTTCCTTTTGTGTCTCATCTAAGAAGCGTCTTCATTTCAGACTGAATAGCGGAGAATGGAAGGATTTATATTTCTTGCAGTTGTTTGGTCACCAGCAGTCTTTCTGAGATTTGTTGAGGCCACTTGGAGGTTTTTCCATGCCCTCAGGATCTCCTAAATAGTGCAAATGGATGTGAAACCTTCTTGGAACTGCTGAAAGTTCCAACCATGACCTGGAATGACTGAGAATCTCCATAAATATTGACTATGCTTTAATTCTCTAGTTAATTTAGTTGAGAAATACTCCTCTGGTGATCATTCATCATTCTACACCGTGTTTATTGATCTTAGATGTGGATTTGATTTCATCTCCAGATCTAAACGATAGGAGGAATTGAACTGTTTCTCAGTTAATAAAAGATTACTTGTTCTTATATTCATGAAATATGAAAACTCCCAGATGAAAGTGCATGTGGCCACTGCACCAAGGAAATTCCTGTCAAGAAGAGAGACAGACTAGGGTGTTTTTCTAATTGCTCTTCTTTTTAATCTATATATTAACTCTCTTGTAACCAAACTGAAGTCCATCTCTTCGTCTGCCAAAATTGGGAAACAGACACTGTTGTTCTGTATGTAGATGATGTCATACTACTTTCCCAGATGTAGATTGGCCTAAAATGGGAACTTTATATATTTGCTGAGCATTATTGAGAAGAATGACCAGAAATTAATTATTGCAAAACTAAGATCGTGCTTTTTGTTAAGTGCTCTAAGGCACATGTTTGGTGCCTAAATAATGACCCAAAGAGCAAGTCAAGCCTTTACATATCTGGGGATTGTTTTCCATGGTACAGGCAATTAAAAGTCTCACAGAGATTATGTTTGTTTGTTTATTTATTTATTTATTTATTTATTTATTTATTTATTTATTTATTTATTTGTCAAGTGTGTATTAGATAACAGATATAAGTATAAACATGATTATGAATACATGAAATGGATACGAATAAAAGGGGACATTAGGATAAGGATGGTAGGCACATTGGTGCGCTTATGCACACCCCTTACAGACCTTTTAGGAATGGGGTGAGGTCAAAAGTAAATGTTATCCCTAAACACCACAAAAACAGTGTTGATTTTACAATCTTTCTACTTTCCCAAAGGAATTCAGCATACATGTGCAGTGATTAAAGTATTTTCAGCTAGGATCTGAACCTCACCTCTTTTTGGGGTTCATTTGGGACCTTACAGGTCATTCCTTTCTCTTGGAAGAGTTCAATCCACGTTCTTGGGACAATTTTTCAAGTATCCTGCTGTATTTTGAAAGTGGTGTTTCACTGTGAAGCTGGCCTACTTAAAACAGAAACTTCTGCCTCGATTTTCCTTTTTGAAGGGGTTTACTCATGGCCAGATTCAATGCCCTTCAAACAACTGTTATTGAAGGGAGATACCAAAAGATCAGAGATTGAACAGAGACTGTGTTCAGATGTGGTGGATGAATAATTAAAACAATGAAAACACATCATTTTGTATCGTCCCCTCTACCCAGATGCTCACCAGGAATTATTATCTCCATTTCATATTAAACATCCTGGTCATTCAGACTTGTTTATCTGAAGTTGTTATTATCAGATCAATCTGGTTTTACTTGTTTAACCATAGCTAAGTATTGTTCTATAGTTTGTACAGTAAGCCATACTATTTCTTCTAATAATTCTATTCACCCATACTATTTCTTCTAATCAAAAAGGAACAATAGTTTCCTTTTTTAAAAATCTGAATAATTGTGATTTTCTATCTGTCAATCACCAAATAAAAATTGATTGATTGATTGAAGAAAAAAAAATCGCATGTTAGTGAAAGTCTATTTTTTGTCAAGTCATAATTGCACAAACAGCATATTTGTTGATTCCTTCCTTCCAGCTTCATCACAACCTTTTCTTTTTTGAAAATTCAATAGATCCTCAAGGAATATATTTTTGTTTGGTTGTTGGCTGAGAGCCAAATATTCCTTCCAAGCCCGTGAAAGGGATAGTTTTACCCAGGTTGAAATAGTTTTTCCCTCTTATCTTGACACTGTACAACTTCAGTGTGTATATAATCTGTCAGGCTTTGTGCCTCCATCTCTTGGTGGTAGGAATGTGCAAAGCTTACATATTTGGGAATGGACTATTCAAGAGAATTTCAGAACATTTCATTCCCCCTTTGGGTTGTCTTCTACCTCCTCCAGTTCCTGTCATTCTTAGACATTCTGCTTCTGAGATTTATAGGAGGAAATCCTCCCAAAAGAAGTGATTTAAAGTGAGCCAAATATAGTCCAGCCTCCAGACAAGCCTGCTTTATCTGAAACATCATGTTCAAGACACCTTCAACTTCTTCCTATGTGTAAGATTTACTTTCAGAAGCTGCTGGACCCTCCAGTAAATTATATCATTTATACAGGAGTTTCAGCTTGGTCTGGAGGGGAAACAATATTCTGGAATTCAGTGGAATACTTTATTTCTAAATCAGTGACTTGAAACAGAGGCAATATTGGCAGGATTGCACTTGGCAATAGGGCAACAAATTTCATGCTGGTATAGTTTTCTGACATGTCAAATATGGCAGCACTTCAACTCGTCAATAGTGCTTACATTTCAAAACGTTAGTGTCAGATGTAAATGCCTTGTTCTCTAATGTGTAAATAATGTATATATGGACATCAGGGGTTAACTTATTCTTTGGACTTTAATGTATTCATAATTTACCACTCCCATTCCTGGCTCCACCCCTTGTATATATATAGAGCCACCCTCACCATTTTGCTTTGCTTCTATCTTGAATATTCAGCGAATATAGAATGCCTACTATGATTAAAGAGAAATATATTTAAACCTCTAACTCCTATTATCTTTATTGAGTCTGATCCTAAAAATATTGCAACAAGCTGGTAGCAGAGGATGGTTAATTGACTCAATAAGTAATTAAAAATGTCCAAGAAAGATAGGCCCAACACCAGGGCCTACAGCAAAGAAATAGAAACTGATCAAGAGATGATCAACGAATCCACTAACGCGATTTCGAAAGAATCCGAAGAATACACCACTGAAGAAGAAGAACTGATGAGTGAAAATAATGACCAAGAAAAAATCGAAATAGAAAATAACGAACTCAGGTCAGAGATATTAAAGATATTAAAAAGCCAGAAAAATGATGAAAGCCTCATCGCGGAACTCCAGGAGATGCTGAGGAACAGCGGAGCAGCGAGAGAGAAAAACGTCATTAAAGAAAAACCCAAAGATCAAAAAACTGTGAGTGAAATGACTACTGAGAAAATCGTTGTAAAAAAGAAAAGATATGATCCCGCGCGAAATTTTGAATGGCAGCCATCTTGGTTTCAACGAACTTCAAAAGAGAGTGAAGCAGAGCCAATCAAAACGCTCAGTTCGAAATTTCTGGCGCGAAAAACACTATCAGACGAAGAAAGTGAAAAAGAAGTCTCAAACTCTTCAGATGAACCAAAATCAGAAAGTGAAGACGATTTAACAAAATCTCAAGTAAAGTCAGCAATGAAAACGCTTTTTGCTGCTTTTGGGCCAAGATTGAAAATTTCCAAGACATCAACGAAGAAACAAGAAATCAAACCAACAACTCAAGACCTGCACGCTCCCATCCTGACTTCGAAAGCGACGACACCCGAGCCCAGAGAGCCATGCCGATTCCGTCCTACACCGCAGACAGGATCGAGTGCCAACGCACACAAAATAAAGAGAAGAACCGTCGCCACCCTCAGAACCCCAAAAACCGAGCCAGAGACCGACTCATCTGAAGAGGAGTGGATCGAGAGAGCTGAAATGCAGAGAACCTTCCACGACGACGCCAAGAAAGAAATGAGCAACGCGCATGTGCAAAACTACGTAGACGGCCCCGAAAGACTTGAACTGGCCAGAGAACCGCGCAGACTCGTTGCAAGCATCCCAATGCCGTTCTGTAATTTCCTGCACTTGAGAGACCACGGACTGCCTCAGGTTGTAAGTAATGGACAAAATAATGTGGGGAACTTACCCAGTGACTTCCCAAAACTTAGAGTTGATGGCATTAATTTACAAGAGTGGTATCAACAGCTTCAGGTTGTTTTTATGAAAGAAAATTTACTATTCTTTATAACTAGTCCTCCAAGAAGACCTTGGACTTTAAAAATAGATTGTTTACATCATAGAGCATTTTTCATAATAATATCTAGCGTGTCTCCTGCAATGTATCATAGCATCAAACCAAACCTAACTGTATCAGAAATAATTCAATGCATGTTTAATCTATTTCACAGCGATAGCGTAGCTACAACTACAAGAATGTCTAAGGATTTCTTTTCTTCTAGAGTGAAACCAGGGGTTTCTATAAGTGAGCATTTGATAAATCTAAACAAAATAAGAGCTGAGCTGCAATTAAGGGGGGAAGTGATCTCAGATCAAACAATGAAAAGTGTTATTATCAATTCACTTGACCCATCATGGGATAGCTTTATGTCACACTTAGATACCATTAATTTGGGATATTTATCCATAGAAAGTCTATCTAACAAATTGATAGCAGAAGACAATTCAAGAAAAAATCGTTTCAGTAACCAAACAGAACACAAACCTTTTAGGAAAGTAGTCTTTCAAGATAAATATAATGAGGCCTTTAGATGCCACAATTGTGGATCCAGGGAACACAGTAGAAGAGACTGCCCCAAAGTCTCAAGAGAGAGACATAGGCCAGAATATAGAAGTCCACCAAATTACAGAGAAAGTAGAGGGGGTAGAGAAAATTCAAAAGAGAGAAAATCTGGGTCACTAAATGGACTAAATAAACAAGACAGCACCAGAACACAACAAGATGAGAACAATAATTGGCTTATTGATTCTGGTGCAACAAACCACACCACTAACAACAAAAGTATATTATCTTCATTTACAGAAGATAAGTTTGTGATAAAGGTAGCTAATCAAGAAAAAGTTCAAGTATTAGGCAGAGGAAATGTGACCTTGCCTGGTTTAGGGAAAATAGAGGGGGTATTATTAATTCCAGAAATACCTCACAACATACTGAGTGCTATAAAACTAAGCAGAGAATCTGACATCAATATAGTTTTCTCAAAGGGGAAAGCAACTATAGAGAAGAACAAAACAAATGTAGGCACTGTGATGATAAAAGGAGGTCTACCCTATCTAATAACTAAAGAAAGATGGTTACATAACATTGATTCAAATATGGAAGATTGTATTGAAGCAGATGATGAAAATGTCAGTAACAGTGACAATGATGAATGTAAAATAACTCATGATCACAAAAATACACACAATGAGAAGAAACCAAAAATAGGTAAACCAATTCATGATGAGTGTGCTCACATCTTACATAGGAAGTTAGGACATGCAAGCTTTCCTGTAGTACAAAAAATGACTGAACACGCAGAAGGTGTCAAAATAAAAAATTGTGAAAATTATTTGGAATGCTCAGTATGCAAATCCACCAAACTAAAAACCAGTCCCAGACCAAAAAAATCTAACAGATCAACTAACAATATTTTTGATTTAGTACATATGGACTTAGTTGGTCCATTAACTCCATCAATTACCTATAGAAAACGTTACTTTCTAACAATAGTGGATGATTACAGTCGCTATGGTTTTGTTTACACATTAAAACACAAGGATGAAACCTTTCAGAAATTTAAGGAATTCTACAAACGCATAGAAACACAACATAATATCAGAATAAAACAAATTATGACAGATAGGGGATGTGAATTCATGTCTAAAGAATTCTCCCAATGGTTAAAGGATAGAGGAATGCTACATTTCACGTCCAATCCATTTTCTGCATTTCAAAATGGTATTGCAGAGAGAAAGAATTCCACACTACAAACCATGATTAGATGCACATTAGAGGATGCTGGTTTAGGCAAACAATTTTGGTCAGAAGCCTTACATTATTCAAATTACACTCAAAATAGAACCTGGTCCAGTATTGTGAATAAGACACCATATGAGGTGATGTACAATAGGAAACCTAAATTAGCACACATGCACATATTTGGAGTCACTGCAGACGTACACATACCTAAACAGTTGAGGAGAAAGGGAGAAAACGTATCCAGAAGATTAAGATTCATGGGATACGAAACTGGAACCAAAGGGTACAGATTCATTGATAATAATAACAAATTTATAGTATCCAGAACAGCTGTGTTCCATGAGCAGGCCAATTGGTCTAAATTGCACCTTAATGAAATATTCCCAAATAAATGCAAAGATACGATATCTTGCGAGGAAGAAACAACAGAAAATCAAAATATTAACAAAAATAAGAACAAAACCAAAACTTGGACAAATAGTCAGCATAAAATAAAGACAGACACATTAACAAAAAAGGAAGCTAGATATTTGCATGACAACCATAGCAAGCCTGGAAGAACTATTAGAAACAATAGAAACCAAATACCAAATAAATACAGAGATTACATAATGCATATGGATGGAGAACAAATAACACCTAATACATATGAGGAAGTATTGAAACTTCCCCGTGAAGAAAGAGAAAAATGGGAACTAGCTATGAAAAAGGAGATGGAAAGTTTGCAAGGATTAAATGTATTCACACCTGCGATCGCACCTAAGGATAAAACAATTATAGGTACCAGGTGGATTTATAAAATTAAGAACTTAGAAGGAGGCAATACCTTATACAAGGCTAGACTAGTTGCACAAGGTTATGCACAGAAATATCCAGAAGACTATACTGACACATATTCACCCACAGTGAGAACAGAGAGTGTCAAAACAGCTCTTGTAATAGCATCTGCACTTAATCTGGACGTATTTCAATATGACATACAGACTGCGTATTTACACGCAAAATTAGATAAGGAAATATATGTAAGAGCACCACACAGCCAATACACTAATAAGAACGAAATTTGGTTATTAAATAAGAGTCTGTACGGATTAAAGCAATCTGGCAAAAGATGGTACGATTGCTTGGTAAAGGTACTTAAGACCATGGATTTCAACGCCACCACTGCTGATAACTGTTTCTTTGTAAAAAAAAGTAATGATCATATTGAATTTGTATTAATTTATGTGGATGATATTTTATATATTGGAAAACATAAAGAGAGCAGGGAAATCTTTGTAAATAAGTTAAACGAACATTTCTCCTTAAAATCTCTAGGTAAAGTGAATAAATACCTTGGTGTACAAATTAACAAAACTAGAAGGGGATTCAAACTTACTCAGAAAGATAAAATTATTGAACTTCTAAACAAATGTAACTTAAATAATGCCAAAACCTGTGACACCCCTATGCAAACTGATTTTCTTAGAAACACTGATGAATCTTCCCCTGAGTTTAAAGACAACACATTTTACAGATCAGTTATAGGTTCACTCCTTTATATATCTAATTGGACCAGGCCAGATATTGCATTACCTCTCAATTTATTGTCAAGATATGTTAGCAAACCAACCATGTATCATTGGGAAGCTGTCAAAAGAATTTTAAGATATCTGAAAAGTACATTAGATTTTTGTTTAGTATTAGAACCTAATAATGACAAAGAACCAAAAATTACTTGTTATGCTGATGCAGATTGGGCTGGTGATACAACATGCAGAAAGAGTACCTCTGGTTATGTTTTTCTATTGAATGATTGTCCAGTTTACTGGTATACTGGTAAACAAGAACTGGTAGCCACTTCTACCACAGAAGCGGAATATGTTTGTTTGTCCAAAGCAGCAAATAACCTTGTATGGTTCAACGATTTGATCACAGATGTTTGGAAAAAACCTACTTTACCATTTATTATGCATGAAGACAATAAAGCGGCCATTGAAATATCCAGATCCGATGCAATTGGACAAAGGTCCAGGCATATTGATATAAAATTTAAACACGTGAGACAACTATCTCAAGATGGATTCATCAAAGCAATACACTGTGATACTTCTGAACAATTAGCTGACATATTAACGAAGCCTTTGCCTTCTAAACAACACAAATATTTAACTTCTAAATTATATGTATTATATTGTCCTGAATCTGAATGTAATTGGTGTTGTATAACGAACCGGCATTTAGAGGGGGATTTGTCAGATGTAAATGCCTTGTTCTCTAATGTGTAAATAATGTATATATGGACATCAGGGGTTAACTTATTCTTTGGACTTTAATGTATTCATAATTTACCACTCCCATTCCTGGCTCCACCCCTTGTATATATATAGAGCCACCCTCACCATTTTGCTTTGCTTCTATCTTGAATATTCAGCGAATATAGAATGCCTACTATGATTAAAGAGAAATATATTTAAACCTCTAACTCCTATTATCTTTATTGAGTCTGATCCTAAAAATATTGCAACAGTTAGCATGGTGTTCATTTCCCTTCCACCCAAACCACCTAGGCCAGTGGTCCCCATCCTTTTTGAAACCAGGAATAATTTTTGAAATAATTTTTCCACAGACCGGGCGGAAGTGGGTGGGCGTGGTTACATGTGCTACCTAGATCCCACGCATGTGCAGATGAAACTTCACTTGCTTGTGTGGCCCCATTCCTAACAGGCCACAGACAGGTACCAGTCCGTGGCCCTGGGGGTTGAGGACACCTGATCTAGACTAACTTCATTTCTCAACTGCTTCATACTACATCTGCTTCCCATTTCTCAGCCTACTCTACCAGCTTAGCAATGTAAAGTATGCTCTTGTCAGATCAGTGGTGGGTTGCCCCTGGTTCGGACCGGTTCACAAGAACCTGTAGTAAAACTGGCAGGAGGCCCCGCCCACCACCCTGGATGTCGTCATCAGCGATCTGTGCATGCGATCCCATTGCGAACCGGTAGTAAAGATAAGTAGAACCCACCCCTATGTCAGATGTATCTCTCTGATCCTTCTTTAAGCTGGATGGTGCCACACCTGTCAACTTCAAACTAAACCTGGCAGAAACCATTTTGTTGGTTCTCAGTTCCCACACAGTATGGGGGAGGCGGGGGGAAGGAGGCTGGAATGCACTGCCAGACACAACACCGATCTATCTCATGAGAACCAAAGTCATCTCCATAGTTGTCGGGTGAAGATGGAGAGGAGTGCCTAAGAAGCCCGCCAATGAACCTCATTGGACAATGTGTGACCTGTGACACTTGGGAAGGGGATCGTTTACTATTTTAACTATACTGAAACTACGGGAAATATTCAGAGTTGGTTTTACACTTACTCATGCCAATATCAGGGGTGAAATGCTCCTGGTTCGGACCGGATCCCCCGATCTGGTAGTGATGGCAGTGGGTGGTTTGGAGAACCAGTAGCAAAACCTCTTTGGCAGAAGAGGTTGTAGAAAAAATGCTTTTAAAAGTAAAAAAAAAAAGCCTCTGATGATCGCGCGGCTCAGCTGGGATCATCAGAGGCTTTTAAAAGCATTTTTTTCTGCAACCTCTTCAGCCGAAGAGGTTGTAGAAAAGGCTCTGATGATCCCAGCTGAGTTGCCTGATCGTCAGAGGCTTTAAAAAGCATTTTTTAACAACCTCTTTGGCAGAAGAAGTTGTAGAAAAAATGGTTTTAAAAGTTTTTTTTAAAAAAGTTGGCCACGCCCACTCAGTCACATTAACCCCACCATCACCAAGTCACACCTACAGAACCAGTAGTAACAAATTTTACATTTCACCACTGGCCAATATGATGTGCCCAATAAAGAAATTTTTTGAGAGAGATCTAAGTCTCAGAGTTAAGATTTGCTTAGTCAGAACTTGACAACATCTTCCTTCAAAAAGGTAGTTTAGCTGGAATAATTTTTCCCCAACTGAAATTGAAAATATTTTCATATGATGGCATTTGTATTTGTGAGAGATTGTGAAAAGACTGGGAAGTAATGAAAGGTATGTTAGACATAAATAACCAACTAGTAGGAGAGGAGAATTCAGGGTTAGATCAGCTTTTAAACACCAGAGTTCAGTCCTGGATATAAAACAAAAACAGTGAAGAAAGAATTCAAAATATTCAAAGCCATCCTGCCTTAATGGACCCAATAAGAAATAGATCTGAAGAATTTCCTCTTGCAGTTTCCAAGATTCTGTATTCTATACCTAATTTTACATGGAAAAAATAAAATAAAATTTGGGTAATTCTTGCTTTCTTGATCATGCTCTGCTATGGAAGATTTGACAGAACCCCCCCATTCTCTGTTTTCTTTTTGGTTATTTTCCTATCCACTCCCAACTCTAGTAACAAAGCCTATGTTGTGACATTTTGCTTTTATTGTTTTATAAACTACAACTCCGCCTATGACATAATAACAAGAATAGCTAACAGGAATCCGTGTCGTCTTTCTCTGAACTGATGTTTTCCAGTGAGGAAAAGTCAACAATATGTGCATGCATATTTCTTTTTGCAAAATAAAGCATGTAGTTACATATTTTAGAACAGGGGTCCCCAACCCCCAGGCTGCGTTCTGGTACCGGTCCACGATCTGTTAGAAACCAGGTTGCACAGTTGGAAGTAAGCGGCAGGCAAGGGAAATTGCAAGTGTGCGATCTAGGTTGTGCACTCTTCCTCCCCCTCCCATGGAAAAATTGTCTTCCACGAAACTAGTCCCTGGTGACAATAAGGTTTGGGACCTCTGTTTTAGAGAGAATGTCTGGTAATTGGTATCATTTCAGAAGGAATAATAATAATAATAATAATAATAATAATAATAATAATAATAATAATAATAATAATAATAATAATAATAATAATAATAATAATTTTATTTCTATACTGCCCTTCTCCCGAAGGACTCAGGACAGTGTACAGCCTATTAAAAGCACAAAGACAGACATCAATTTAAAAATAATTAAAATTATTAAATAATTTCGGCTCAGATTTAAAACCCCAAATTTAAAACACCCAATTTAAAATCATTACATTGATAGCCCAGCCTGGCGGAACAGCAGGGTCTTGAGGGCACAGCGGAGTACACGGAGGTCGGAGATCTTACGCATTTCCGGGGGGCAGTTCATTCCACAGGGCAGGGATATGTTTGATATTTATTATTTCTCACCTACAGTAGTCAAGATCCTAATCATTGTTATAAGACAGTCTACTCCAAACACTGAATTAAATGTTTTAACCCTCCTTCTGTCTCTATGTGTGTGGAGATTGGATGATTAGACATCTCTCTATTCATAGACATTGAAAGATGTCCAGTTATGTAGTTGTGGGTATTTAAAATGCATAACATGCATGTAGGCACACAGACATGCGCACATATATACTACATGTTACTCAAACATTAATATTTGGCTATTTTATTCTGTTGTAAGACATTTCTGCAATTAACTACTGGTATTGGATCAAGGCATCTGGTCATTTCTGGTCTCATGAAAGAAGACAGACCAGAGCTAATTTGCACCGCATATGTTCTCAGTATCACTGTGTATTATACATATGGACCATTTAAAAAATAATTTCTGCTTCAGCACACCAGAGTATCATTTGAAAATGCTGAGACTATCTGCTCTGGCTATTTTAGATTCTAAAATAAAATAAAATGTTTAGTATTTCACATCAAGATTCCCCAATAAAACTTCAATCATGAACTAAGCTCCAAACTAATTTCAGGATTGTGGCAGTCTCTGTCCAGAAGGCTTATGTACTAAGGACTTATTAAAGCCTCTCTGCTGGAAGGCTGATAATAAAAATATCTACCATTTTAAAAAGCTAGTGCTGAAAGATCATGGCAGATCAGAAGGAATATAGTGGTGTAACACATTTATCCTCTTCTGTGTCACACAAACAAGAAAAATGGACAGTGCAGGAGTCACAAGAGCTGGAGATCTTCCCTTGTAAACTCACTGCTTCTGAAATGCTGATGTAATTCTGTCCTGATGGTTTGATTTACTCATTTTCTCTCTGGCATTGTGAACCTGGAAGTGATTTTTGATAGGTTGTCCCAGCTTAAGGAACTGTTGGTTTCTCCTATAATGAAAAGAGCCAAACCACTTTTCCAGTGGTGAAATCTGAACCGGTTTACTACCAGTTCGCTGGCTGTACATGCGCAGTACGCACCATGCACCAAATGCGAGGAGCGTACGCGCAGTGCACGGCAAAAGGAGGCATGCGGTAAGTAGAACAGTGCACGAGGGGTGTGTGTGATCAGCTGTGGCGCACAATCTTTTTTTTTTACTTTTAAAAGCATTTTTTCTACAACCTCTTCAGCTGAAGAGGTTGTAGAAAAAATGCTTTTAAAAGTAAAAAACAAAAAGCCTCTGATGATCACGCAATTCAGCTGGGATCGTCAGAGCCTTTTAAAAGCATTTTTTTACAACCTCTTCGGCTGAAGAGGTTGTAGAAAAAATGCTTTTAAAAGTAAAAAACAAAAAGCCTCTGATGATCACGCAATTCAGCTGGGATCGTCAGAGCCTTTTAAAAGCATTTTTTTACAACCTCTTCGGCTGAAGAGGTTGTAGAAAAAATGCTTTTAAAAGAAAAAAAAAGCCTCTGATGATCACGCAATTCAGCAGGGATTGTCAGAGCCTTTTAAAAGCATTTTTTAAAAAACCTCTTCGGCTGAAGAGATTGTAGAAAAAATGCTTTTAAAAGAAAAAAAAGTCTCTGATGATCGCGCAATTCAGCTGGGATCGTCAGAGCCTTTTAAAAGCATTTTTTAAAAAACCTCTTCGGCTGAAGAGATTGTAGAAAAAATGCTTTTAAAAGAAAAAAAAGTCTCTGATGATCGCGCAATTCAGCTGGGATCGTCAGAGCCTTTTAAAAGCATTTTTTATACAACCTCTTTGGCTGGAGAGGTTGTAGAAAAAATGCTTTTAAAAGTAAAAAACAAAAAGCCTCTGATGATCACGCAATTCAGCTGGGATCGTCAGAGCCTTCTAAAAGCATTTTTAAAAAAACCTCTTCGGCTGAAGAGATTGTAGAAAAAATGCTTTTAAAAGAAAAAAAAGTCTGATGATCGCGCAATTCAGCTGGGATCATCAGAGCCTTTTAAAAGCATTTTTTAAAAAACCTCTTCGGCTGAAGAGATTGTAGAAAAAATGCTTTTAAAAGAAAAAAAAAGTCTCTGATGATCGCGCAATTCAGCTGGGATCGTCAGAGCCTTTTAAAAGCATTTTTTAAAAAACCTCTTCAGCTGAAGAGATTGTAGAAAAAATGCTTTTAAAAGAAAAAAAGTCTCTGATGATCGCGCAATTCAGCTGGGATCGTCAGAGCCTTTTAAAAGCATTTTTTAAACAACCTCTTTGGCTGGAGAGGTTGTAGAAAAAATGCTTTTAAAAGTAAAAAAAAAAAAGCCTCTGATGATCGTGTGGCTCAGCTGGGCATGGGTGGGGGGGGCAGGGATTTTTGCTACCGGTTCTCCGAATCACCCGCCGCCATTACTACCGGATCTGGTGATCCGGTTGGAACCAGGAGCATTTCATCCCTGCACTTTTCCTTTGATTTTATATTATTGCTGGTTATTGTCAACATTAGTATATTATATTTATTAATTAAACCAATTAGTTAAAAAATCACTACACATGAATATTGTTTGTTTTTGTACTCTTCAGTGCCCTTTTATTCTTCTCACATCTGCTACATTCTTATCTTTGGTATTCTTCTGGCATTCTCCTTTGCTTTTTCCCCCTTCTCCTTGTCATCTTCAGTCTCACGGGTACACAGCTCTTTAAGTTGTTTGGCTGTGGAAACTCAGGTGTGTCATTGGCACTTGTTAGTGGCATCTGTGATGCTTCTCAGTGTAATCTCATTCCTCATCCCTGTCAGTTGTGTCAAATGCATTGAAAGAAAATGAAGCTGCAAGGCCAGAGAAATAAAATGAGATTGAGAAGAACAGAATATGTTAGAAAGAGTGTCAAAAATTGCAAGCATGTGCCACCAGTACAGATTTGTAACTAGAAATGAGCCCTCAGTTTGAACTCATCCATCCTGGGTATCTAGATGATCCAAGTTCAAGATTGAGAAGACCTAGGTTTGGCCTATGTATGTTGTCAATTTTTATGGCTCATTTCCGCTTACTATCTTTCTGCTTAAGTGAATTTGCAGGATTATTGTGAGGATAAAATGGGAACAGAAGAGAGTCATTAACATCATTTTGAACTCCTTGGAGGAAAATACTTTTAAATGAAGCAACAACTACTACCAGTCTATTTAAGACAGTGAGAGGCTCAGGGGCACAATATTCATTATGGCCTCCCATTTTCTCCTCAATGCTTCTTATGTTGATGTAATTTTTTTCTTGATTTTCTTTTTATCTGTTGTCCAATAAAATGGCTGTGTTTAGAGAAACTCAAAACACGGGGGGGGGGGAACCCTTTTCGAATTATTAATTGATTGATTTTACAACCTTAAATGAAAAATATTGAGCAACTTTATCATTTCAAATTCTGAACCAGACCTCTTTCTTTTTATGTGGATCTTGGAGGAATAATCCCCATTTACATTCCTGATCCCAACCCTTTGAAAATCTTATGGCTATTACATTATTATTTTGGTGCATTGAACAGTCAGCCAGATGTTTAGATTGGATTTGGCATTTTATCAATGGCGAAATCCAAATTTTTTTACTACCGGTTCTGTGGGCGTGGCTTGGTGGGTGTGGCAGGGGAAGGATACTGCAAAATCTCCATCCCCACCCCACTCCAGGGGAAGGATACTGCAAAATTTCCATTCCCACTCCACTCCAGGAAAAGGATATTGCAAAATCTCCATTCCCACCGCATTCTGGGACCAGCCAGAGGTGGTATTTGCCGGTTCTCCGAACTACTCAAAATTTCCGCTACCGGTTCTCCAAAACCTATCAGAACCTGCTGGATTTCACCCCTGCATTTTATCCAAAGGATCTAGAGTAGGCAGATATTGATGTGCGGGTCCTTGATGCTCACTGAGCTTGGTTGTTTTCTTGTAGAAGTTTCATTACCCAAACTAGGTAACATCACCAGTGCATCACAGGTATTGATGTTTGATCGTGTTTTTATTTGTTATGATTATTAACATTTATTCAATTTTTACACTGCTAAGTTACTCTGGCTCACGGGTATCAAATTCGCCACGCCATGTTGCCATCACGTGACGTATCACAATGTTTTTTCCTTCACGGAGCTGGGGTGGGCATGGCCTGCATGTGACACATCCAGCCCGCAGGCTGCCAGTGTGACACCCCTGTTCTGAGTGGGTTACAATTTTTATTTTGAGTCTTGTTTTTCTTATTATTGCTAATGACTAAGTTATAAAAAATCATAGTATGTCTTTGACATAAGAAGATTAGGAAGAGTAAGTAGGTGACCATAATATCATTTCAACTGAAATGTCTCATACTATAAGCCATAAATGTTACCATATACATTTTTCTAAAATGGATGAGGGTTACTCTAGGAAGCAGTCCTTGTGATGAATGTTTTCAAATGCACCTCTGTTTTCTCTTCGCTTTAATCTGGAACAGATATATAAGTTTGGTAGGATACCATCTAGCAAATACATTTATTTTCAAAAATTGGGACTGAATATTGTCAGATACACCCCTTCGTCAGAGCGATAATGTAAAAATTTGCCGTACCCTTTTTGTTTTATGGATGTTTTATGGATGCGTTGTTCATTTGACAGATGTACCTCTACTGTCAGGTTAATCCTTAGGAATATTAAGAATGTGAGATTGACTAGCTCTCTTTCTGCACAGCATGCTTGGAGCAGAGAGAGTGCATCTGTGCAATAACAAATGGTATCTATGGCCTCATCTTTCTTAAGAAAGGGATTAAATTTCTCTGTAACTGAAGATAAAATGGGTTCTGGCATTCTTTTCAACCTTTAAAGAACATCATGGTTGATTTAGGTCAACTTCTATGGGAAGCTGGAAGTTTTTAGAGTATAAAGAAAGAGTCTGTCTTTTTTTCAGCATGATTTTTCAGGGGAAAGTCAGAAATCTTCGGTAGAAATTATCTGTCCTGTTCCTCTGTGTATCTGGAAGCTGTAGATCTGAGCAAGCTGTTTTAAGGTAGAAAAAAGTCAAACTGTTGAACACATTGAAGTTGTCTTGTATACTGCATATAACTGTGATGGTGAATCTACGGCACACGTGCCAGACGTGGGATGCAGTGCCACTCTGATGGCACGTGAGCTGTCACCCTGGTTCAGTTCTGCTGCACATGTGCACATGCCTCCTGCCGGCCAGCTGGTTTTCAGGTCTCTGCTGTGCATACGCGGTGGGTGGGGGATGTGCAGAGGGGCGCACATGCATGTGTGGGGTTGCATGCAGGGGGGCTGTGTGCAAATGTGTGTGTGGGCGCATGTGGGGGGTCATGCATGCATGCAAGGGGGCGGGGCAGATGTGGGGAGGCCATGTGCGCATTGCATTTTGGGGGTTCGTGCGCACACATGCTTTGGGCACTCGGTCCGGAAAAGGCTAGCCATCACTGGCATATAATATCTCATTGGTGGGATGCTATCAGTATATTTTGGCTTGCAGAGTAGGCTCTAGTTTAAAGATCCACATTTGTAGAGAACTGTATAAATATACTTGGGAAAAATCTGAGCTTTGGTTACAGGTGTGCCATATTGGGCAAAATCTTCCAAAACTCACTTAGTTAGCTAGCTTGGTACGTAGTTTCCATCTCCTCCATCTTCTGAAGAAGTATTATATGAAAGCCCACCTCGACTAAGCCACCATGAGCAAAAACCTAGTAAGGGTTGCAGGAAATTGCATGACTGTTCCTGTGTATGTCACTACAATTTGCTGCCATATATGGCAAAACAGTCAGATAATATTTTTTTTTATGAAAGCCTCCATCATAAGCCACCAAGATATTGCTTTCTAAAGTTTAATTTAATTTAATTAATTAAATTTATATGCCGTCCCTCTCTGAAGACTCAGGGCGGCTCACAATACATTTAAAAAATAATTGTAAAAAACATTGATAAAATTAAAAACATTAAAAGCATTATTATGAGCCTGGGGTTGCAGTGGAGTAAACTACTGTTAAAGTAGTATTTAGCTGCCAGCTGCCTGCAATTACTGCGAGTTCAATTCTCACCAGGCTCAAGGTTAACTCAGCCTTCCATCCTTCCGAGGTAGGTAAAATGAGGACCCGGTTTGTGGGGGCAATAAGCTGACTTTGTATAAAATAGAACACTGCTTGGGGGGGGGGGGCAAAAGCCCTACTAAGCAGGTATATACAAAAGTATGAAGGCTATTGCTTAAAAGCATTGTAAGCTGCCCTGAGTCTCCGGAGAAAGGCGGCTTATAAATCAAACTAATAAATAAATAAATAAACAAACAAACAAACAAATAAATAAATAAATAAATAAATGCATTAAAAACTCATTCACGCCATTCATGGCCGGATCTCGCGAGATCACAAGAGCGAGATCAACGGCCCCAGGCCTGCCGGAAAAGCCAGGTCTTCACCGCTTTTCAGAAGGCCAATAGGGCGGGGATGGTCCGGACCTCAGGAGGTAATTGGTTCCAGAGAACTGGGGCAGCCACAGAGAAGGCCTCCCCCGTGGGCCTGCCGGCCGGCATTGTTTAGCTGATGGGACCTGGAGGAGACAAACTGTGGGATCTTACTGGTCGCTGGGAACTCTGCGGCAGAAGGCGATCTTGAAGATAGTTGGCCGTTTGAGTTGCTGAATCAACTGATTTCCTATAACTATGACACCTATTCAACTGTTTTCTTATTCTATTTCTCCCAGGAAACCACTCTATGGAGTGCTTCAGTATAATCAGAATATGATTGGACTGGAATCGTTACCTGATCCCACAGATACCTGGGAAATTATTGAGACTATTGGAAAAGGAACATATGGTAAAGTCTATAAGGTTACTAATAAGAAGGATGGCAGTTTGGCAGCAGTGAAGATTCTAGATCCTATTAATGTGAGTGAAGAGCCCAATTTAAAAACAGTTAAGCTTTTTATACTATGAATACACAAGAGGCTGTGAAGCTTCTATTTTGATTAGATAAAATGAAAGCGCTTTGAAAGTGAACTTTAGTTATGTGATGCACATGATGATAGAAAACAAGGCAGTTGTCTCAAAATTGCATTGCATCCCAAATTAATTCAAAACTTTTTTTCCCCCCATTTACCTATTCAGTCCTGTTCAATGGGAAAAGTACAAGGCTGGAGAGTCCATTGATCTAATCTCATATTCTGTGCAAACCATGGAGCTTGCATTTTGGAATTTGATAATGTTTTTGTTCTGAAAACTAAATCATATTGCTCTTTTTTTTTTTTTTTTTTGCTTTTGTAAACTCAAATACGTTTCTCAAATGCAAAGGGAAGGAAGGTTATCCGAGGACACCTAAGACATTCAGCTTTCCAGGTGTATTGCAATAAAGAGCCATGCTTCATTCAAAGATGCCTATAAGGAAACACCATAGCCTATCTCAATTTATTGAGATATATTGTGTTACAGAAAGAACTTTTGCTCCATATATAATGAAAATAACATTCTGTTTAAATTGGGGTGGTTATTTTGATGGTCAAATTTTTGAAAATAATTTTAATATTTTTATTTAGCTTTGTAAGATATTGGAAGTAAGGTCTTTGATTGAAATAAAGGCGGGTTTGTAACCACGCTTTAAAAAATGACACTATATGTGTAAAACCGATAGTCAAGCTGGAGATTTGTAAGAAGAACATAAAATGGTTCTGTGGAAGTAAAAAGTTTATTTTATTTTATTTATTTATTTATTTATTTATTTATTTATTTATTTATTTATTTATTTATTTATTTATTTATTGGTTCGATTTATATGCTGCCCTTCTCCGGAGACTCAGGGTGGCTTACAATGTGTTAAGCAATAGCCTTCATACTTTTGTATATACCTGCTTAGTAGGGCTTTTCGGGCCCTCCTAAGCGGTGTTCTTTTTTATACAAAGTCAGCTTATTGCCCCCACAATCCGGGTCCTCATTTTACCTACCTTGAAAGGATGGAAGGCTGAGTCAACCTTGAGCCTGGTGAGATTTGAACTCACAGTAATTGCAGGCAGCTGGCAGCTAAGTGCTACTTAACAGCACTTTAGTCCACTGCACCACCAAGGCTCCTTTGGATGTTGCCCATCTCACAGTTCAAGGCAACTAAAAGTTAGCAGAATGTGATTGCAATCCAAATAATGGAATGTAAAACACAATTGTGTTGAACAAAGAAGCAGAGTTAAATCAGACTTTCCCTCTATTACTTGTCTGTAACAATACAATCTAAATACTTTAATACTCCAAACTGCTCACAAGCTAACATGTTTTTATTATTGCTTGAATAGCTCTCAACATTTTAATATTTTGCAATATGCTCCTGAAACCATAGATAGTTTTATAACTTTCCTTGAGTTGTTTGCTGGAAAGTTGCGCATGTCATCTTCAGAAGAGCTGATAATATCGCTGGGTGGGACCAAATTTGGGGGCTCTTTCTTCCTAGTGATACTTATGATGTGGGTACTCTGTGTGTCTCCAATTTAGGACATGGACGAGGAGATTGAAGCAGAGTATAACATATTACAATTTCTTCCTAACCATCCCAATGTGGTTAAATTTTATGGAATGTTTTACAAGGCAGATCGGTATGTAGGTGGACAGCTCTGGCTTGTTCTTGAGGTAAGACATTTTGTATTGCTAAATCTAAATGAGAAGAAGTGTTGTGTTGTGGAAAAAAAGCCTAAATGCATGTTTGTTATGCTGGGGAAAGTTATGGTCTTTCACTCAATCACAAAGGGGCTTTGTTTGGCAGGAAAGAACCACAATGCACGCACCGCTTGCTCCAAGGCCGTGGATGTGACCTTCCAAGTTTTCCCAGAACTGGCTGTTAGACTGATTCTTTTAACATGAATTAAGGGCAGATTCATTAAATGCAAGTAGTCCTTGACGTACGACCACAACTGAACCCAAAATTTCTGTTGCTAAGTGAGAATTTGTTAAGTGACCTTTGTTAAGTGAATCTGGCTTCCCCATTGACTTTACTTGGCAGAAGGTTGCAAAAGATGATCACGTGGCCCCAGGACATGTCTGTCATAAATATGAGTCAGTTGCTAGGTGTCTGAATTTTGATTACATGGGCATGGGGATGCTGCAATGGTCATAAGTGTGAAAAATGGTCATGTCACTTTTTTCAGCACTGTTGTTATTCAGATGGTTATTAAACACACTAAGTTGAGGACTACCTGTACAAGAAGGGCAGTAATTATATTGCCTGCAAAATAAGTTAAATCAACCTTGGTTTCTATCGTGGCCCTATCTACTTGCACTAAATAAGACCTGACTCTGGACTTGCTGAGTTCTTGCTGCAGAAATGGTTCTTTCCTAGTATAATTGAATCTTTCAATAAACACATAAAGCAATTGATCTCAAATGGCATTGCATTGGGGACACAGTCATGCAGAAAATTCAGAATAAAGCTGGATTATGTGTCCTCAGAGTTTGGAAATGCTATTTGTGGCTCACATGTAGGCAATACTGTAAGAAGTGTTATTGGATTTTAAAAAAATCAAAACAGGGTACAGTTTGAAGGATCAAGCTGAGTGACTAGGATTTCTTCTTTGTCAAGTTCTCGATTTTTTCTCATCCCACAAACAACCTCTTTCTGCCATGTCTTGTTAATATTGTCCCTCTCTCTCATCCCTAGCCCACAACTGAGGTAGCTTATGTTTAGTTGTTCTGGTTTTAAAGAAATGCTTTCCCTCTTCTTCATCATGAATACAATTTGGCATGCTTCATTGACCATCTGATGGCTGAGATGATCAGCAGTTGGGATATGCCTAACAACTTAGGTTGTTGCAGGTATACTCCTTCCCATGTGGTTGCTTTGCATTGCTTTCCATGTTCAATTTGACCTGAGTTGTAGGAAAGATTGGATACCTGGCAGCTGCAGAAGCATCTCCCTGTGGAACAGCTGACAGAGTATTGCCAAGTCTTTTTCATTCCTCCAGCAAATATGGTACACTCCTTGGTTTGTTGCATCTTCGTTGACTTTCCCTGACAATTCAGAGATGCAGCAAAAGAAGGTGATCTTTCTGTTATATAGTTTGCCTTTTAGCAGCTGAATGAACCGAAAACTAAAATCTGGATTTCCAGAAGAAGAAATGGCAGACTGAAGATGGCTCCACAAAAAGTGGAGTCAATGATCACGCTGGAATGAAGAGTCAGTGAGTAGACCAGCTTTCAAAACCTCTCTGGACAAGGAGAGGACTTGAGACCACCCAAAAGCATTGCAGAAAGCTGTTTCTTGCTTGGAGACCTCAAGATAGTCTCCATCAGGTTTAGAGCTTTGGGAGATGGAGGAATAGCCACCTTGCTCAAATCTTGGTTGGCATCTTTGAAAGGACAATAGATTTGCATACTTCCCTAACTAATCACTTTTGGGGAAATTGCTTGTTAACATTTTACCTATTAGAAGGATGTTTTAAGAACTTAAGCAATTTTGGAATAAACAGCAAAAAGGTGATTAAAACTTTCATTTTTAAAAGTTACAAATATACTAAGGGTTCAGATAAATTAATTATAAAAAATCCTTCCCATGGGAAAATGCTTTTATTTTGATTTTTTTTGGGGGGGGGAAAGCCCATAACATGGCATTTTAAAAATTGGACACTAGCAGAAACAATTAAAGGAGAAGAACACAAACTTGATTTACAATTATAGAATAAAACAAAATATTCTAATATAGGACATATTAAAGGACATTTTTTTAAAAAATGGAGTGAGAAATTAATGTTAATAATGTCAGAAGAGACACTTGCCTCAATGGAGAGATTGTGTCTAAAATACGTTATGGAAGAAGAACAAATTAACCTAATAAGATTGAGACTGAATTGAGTGTAGATTTACAAGTAATAGATATAAGAATGATATGGAAAAATATATATTATACTAGATACATAAATCCAGATGATGATTTAATAATTGAAAAGGATATACAGACAAGACAGCGATCTGGATAATTTTCTTATGTTGGATTTACAAAAGAGGCTTGTTAAAATTTTGAAGAATCTCAAGAGAATGGACAAAGAAAAAAATGAAAAGAAATCAAGTTTTAGGATATTATATGACTAGACCAGGGGTGGGCAATTGTGGCTCTTTTACAACCTGTGGACTTCAACTCCCAGAATTCCTGTCTCAGTAATTCTGGGAGTTGAAGTCCACAGGTTGTAAAAGAGCCACAATTGCCTACCCCTGGACTAGACTAAAGATTAAGATTGTTAGAAATAAAAGGAAGGAATACAATATTGGTTTATTTGATCAAGGTTTAAAATGATGTTATCTCTGGTAACCCTTAATGGACTTTTGCTGACAACAGGATTGAAATTATGATGCTTTATGGATTTGCTTATAGATAAGTGATGGGATATAACTAGAAAAGATCATTTTCTGTAATTTAAGGGGAGGTGATAAGTTATTAAAATTATTTATATTTGTGATGAAGATGGGAAATCACTTTTTATGTATTTCTTTTCTTTACTATGTCTTTTCTTTTTTTTCTATTGTATTTCTCTATTTTATTTCTTTTCTGAACATTCTACTCTTTCTTTTGTTCTGTCTTTTTTTTAGTTTATATTAGTTTTTGATATTATAAACTTTAATAATAATTTTATTAAAAGTACTAAGATTTCCTCATTTCTAATTTAGACTGTAAAGGGGAAAGTACTGAATTATCTCTTCTAATGGCATTTTTTAAAATCTCAGTTGGCTTTGAAAATGAGGCAAACAGAATATTGTGTTGCATTGTCTTCTGAACGTTTCAGAAGGCAAAAATAATTGGGCCCTGTTGGAGAATCAGATGTAAAATGTTAGTATAGCTATCCTTGCTGAATAGTCTGTATTTCAGGATTTGCAGTGTTATCTGTGGGCAGCAAGTGTTATTTTTCCCATTTGTATTCCTTTTAGATGAAGCTTTCATTGCTTTCTTTGGTGAAACCATATATTTTTTCCCAATGTGAACTTAATAAGATGAACCTATATGGGCACCGATAAAATTGCACTATAAATGTCCTTAATTGTCCCCAGGGAATCATAATTCTGCCAGGATTATAAATCACCAGCAATATTTTCCACGCTCCTGGTCTTTTTAAACACCTGGATCTATCATAACTGAAGGCCTATTAGCTAAACCAGACTGCTGCAACATTATGCCCTTGAGAAAAGTTGGGTTGAAATTGCCATCTCTTTTTGGCCAGCATGAACCAATCATAATCTAACTGGGGTTGGTGGAGGGTGCATTTCAACACATTTGGAAGAAACCAGGATGGTGAAAGCTCACACAAGTATTAAGTGCTCCCCAACTAAACTCCTAGAATTCTGTTTCAGTTAGGACAGGGGTTGGCAACCTTAAAAACTCAAAGAGCCACAAAGGTCCTAACTGAAAGCCCCCCATTCAGTTTTGGAGCAGACCGGAGGTCCAGTTCCCCCACCATAGAGACTACTCCTACTGTGGCATCCTTTTTCCTCTGCTGACCGGAAGTCCAGTTCCCCCACCATAGAGTCTCCTCCTAGTGTGGCGTCCTTTTTCCTCTACCTGCCCTAACAGGAAGTCCTATCAATTGTGGAGCCGACCAGCAACAAAGAGCTGCAGCAGAGGGATGAAAGAGCCACATGCGGCTCCAGAGCCACAAGTTGCTGACCCCTGAGTTAGGAGGACAAACCCAAACTAGATAGAAGTCAGAAGAAAACGTCCCTCAAACTGGGTCTGACTCTTGGTCAATTAAGAAGGGCACCTCTATTTGCTACTCCCTTCTCCTGAGTTGCTCTTTTCATTTTGTAATCCTGGAGTTTCCTCCTTGTCTTCCTTCCAATAATAACCATTTACTGTTTTTTGAGGTGAGCCAAAGCTGACTATTATCAACTGCTATGGCAAAACAAAACAAAACAAAACAAAACAAAACAAAACCGCAGGTTTTAAATGAAAATAATTTATCTTCTACTTACAAATAAAAGTAAAAGCCAAAGTAGCATTATACTTATTAAAAAAAGCAGCAGTCACAATAAAAATGAAGTTAATAACTGTGATAATATTAAATAACACAGGCCATGACAAACTCACCCAAAGGCCACAATTACATATTTGTGTCAATATGTGTGAGGCAGGTATATAAGTCATGGTATTTGCCTGTTTATATGTACATATATGCACATATCAACCCTTGTCCCAGCTTGATTATATCTTGAACCATATTCCAGTGACATAATTCCACCTTTTTACAAATACTGTAGATCGTTTTGACCCCTCTCCTTCTCTGACTTCTATTATGCTATGCTTGTCCTTTCCTAAATTTGTATACAGTGTATGAGTCAACATCCGCTTTATAGCTAATGATCTTTTGTCCTGCTGTGAAGAAATGTTCCTCCTTTTAGAATAGGCAACTGTCATGGTCTAAAATCAAGGTAGATACAGGTAGTCCTCAACAGTTCATTTAGTGACTGTTTAAAGCACTGAAAAATGTGACTTATGACCATTTTTCACCTTATGACCATTGCAACATCCCCATGGTCACATGATCAAAATTCAGCTGTTTGGCAACTGGTTCATACTTACAACCCTTGCTGTGTCCTAGGGTCATGTTATTCCCCCTATGTGACTTTCTGACAAGCCAAGTCAATGGGGGAGCCAGATTCACTTAACAACTGTGGCAAGAAAGGTCATAAAATGGGGCAAATCTCACTTAACAAATGTCTCAGCAACATACATTTTGGGCTCAATTGTGGTCATAAATCGAGGACTACC
The DNA here is from genome assembly GCF_029215685.1 of Pituophis catenifer annectens. Taxonomy (NCBI): domain Eukaryota; kingdom Metazoa; phylum Chordata; class Lepidosauria; order Squamata; family Colubridae; genus Pituophis; species Pituophis catenifer. The sequence goes on along the minus strand of NW_027256881.1, from coordinate 197,735,217 downwards.
TGTATTGTTTTGGTGCCTGGGGGTGCACCAGTGGTGGGTTGCCCCTGGTTCAGACTGGTTCACAAGAGTAAAACTGATGGGAGGCTCCACCCACTAACCCGGACGTCATCATAGGTGATCTGCGCCTATGATGTCCCAGCTTGATTATATCTTGAACCATATTCCAGTGACATAATTCCACCTTTTTACAAATACTGTAGATCGTTTTGACCCCTCTCCTTCTCTGACTTCTATTATGCTATGCTTGTCCTTTCCTAAATTTGTATACAGTGTATGAGTCAACATCCGCTTTATAGCTAATGATCTTTTGTCCTGCTGTGAAGAAATGTTCCTCCTTTTAGAATAGGCAACTGTCATGGTCTAAAATCAAGGTAGATACAGGTAGTCCTCAACAGTTCATTTAGTGACTGTTTAAAGCACTGAAAAATGTGACTTATGACCATTTTTCACCTTATGACCATTGCAACATCCCCATGGTCACATGATCAAAATTCAGCTGTTTGGCAACTGGTTCATACTTACAACCCTTGCTGTGTCCTAGGGTCATGTTATTCCCCCTATGTGACTTTCTGACAAGCCAAGTCAATGGGGGAGCCAGATTCACTTAACAACTGTGGCAAGAAAGGTCATAAAATGGGGCAAATCTCACTTAACAAATGTCTCAGCAACATACATTTTGGGCTCAATTGTGGTCATAAATCGAGGACTACCTGTATTGTTTTGGTGCCTGGGGGTGCACCAGTGGTGGGTTGCCCCTGGTTCAGACTGGTTCACAAGAGTAAAACTGATGGGAGGCTCCACCCACTAACCCGGACGTCATCATAGGTGATCTGCGCACACACAGAAGCTTTTGTGCATGTGCAGAAGCGTGCGCAAGCAATGTGAACTGGTAGTAAAGATAAGTAGAACCCACCCCTGGGGTACATGCAGCGTTTCAGAGGGAAAAAAAATACCAGTAGAGTTAACAATAATAAAAAGGGCTGGGTTGTCATCATTTTTGTTTTTTCTTGAGAATGGGTTTGAAAGGGATGCATGATATACAACTTTTTCTATTAAAAAAGTACAGGGGCTATTTTGTGGCATTCACCTGCTCTAGTCTTTAAGCAATACAAATCTTGGTAAGTGATTCCGTTTTATAGTTGAAGAAGCTTCTCGGATGAGAAGTGAAACGTCTTCAAAGAAAAACCAGAAAGTCCCATTGTCTCTTGAAAAAGCCCCTTTGGGACAACCATGACCTGGATGACTGAGAATCTCCATATAAATTTACCTACATTGAACGTGGGCCCTGCCACTTCAAGAAGGCTATCAAGTGGAGAGAAGTTGTATACTCCTGGCTTAGGGCATTGGCACTTTCTACCACTAGTATGCTTCTAGTGAATAGAATGCAGAAAAACAGAATAGATTGTGGATAAAAATATCGTTGTGGGAGTGACATGGGTGATTAATGATATAGAAAAGTACATTTAGAAAGGTTTTAATCTCTCTTTTTCCCCCTTTCTGTTCTTTTAAAAACATGGCATGCAAGTAATGTGAACATGTTTGCAAAAGGCTGTGCTTTTCTGGATCTGAAAGTTTTTTCTTAGCTGTTGGCAGAACAGACATCAAGGCTGAGCGTAGAGAGATATGCATGTTGTCTATCTTATGCTGCCTGCTAACAGGAGCATTGATAGAGCGAACATTTCAAATGACTGTAATTTGCTGCTCCCCAGTTATCAAATGTATCACATATAGAACAGTAAAAACAGAAAACTCCTGCGCTTTCTTTCGCGTCAAAAGAGTTTTGAAAGACACAGGTTCATAAAGACAATGCTGGCTATTGTGACTGTACAGATCTGACAGGTTTTTAAACTGTTGAAAATAAAGAACAACTATTAAAAAAAACACCCTGAACTAATTTTGGAAAGTACATGCAGAATATCTTGGGTTCAACCACTGGTATCTTCAGCTAAGGGAAAATAGCAATAGCTTTAGCAATAGCACTTACATACCACTTCATAGTGTTTTTCAACACTCTCTGAGCACTTTACAATGTTAGCATATTGCCCCCAACAATTTGGGTCCTCCTTTTACTGACCTCGGAAGGATGGAAGCCTGAGTCAACCCTGAGCTACTCAGGATCGAACTCCTGCTGTGTGGGCAGAATCAGCCTGCAATACTGCATTCTAACCACTGTGCCACCACATATTTATCACCAGTAAATAGAAGAAAACTAAAATCTTTGCTTGTGGCCTTACAGTCATATGAGTTAAGGTAGACAATACTGAACTAGATGGGCTTAGTCTACTATAGTCCTATGTTTCCTAGATTTTTTTTATTGTCAATGTTTTTATTTCTTTTATTTTAGATTCAGGCCTGTCAGCAGATCACAAAAATATCCACTAATCCAAGATAATTGCAAAGGAATGAATGGAAAAAAAACACATTTTTGAAATATCAATATGAATATATTTAGCTAGAAAACTTTATGAGAGAGTTCTACTAATTACTTTATATCCTTGCAGCTTATTGGAGCTTCTGTACTAAGACTCACTTTGAATTGTGATGTCTGGGCAAGGCATAGAACTGCCTTCTCCAGTCACTGGCACAGCCTCCCTAGCTTTAAGTAAAATAAGGGGAATTGTAGTCCAATATACCTAATATATCTTGAAGCCACTGGTTTGGAGAAAACTTGCCTAAAAGTAAACACAGGTTTAATTTCCCTTCTTGTCCATGCAAGAAAATGTAATTAGTACATTTGTTTGCCTTCACAATAAAGATGTCATTCTGGAAATCCAAAAGTGTCTAGATCATGGCTATTATTTGGAAATAGCTGCTGTGAACATTTGTAATGACTGATTTCCTTTACTGTGTTTTCTGTGCAAGTAGTTGCCCATCTGTAGGGATTATGATCTAAGCATGCTTGTTGAGCAACGGATGCCTTGTTTCATTTCCCTTGTTCCTCTCCTGTCCCCTAAACAGCTGTGTAATGGAGGCTCGGTCACAGAACTTGTCAAAGGCCTACTGAAGAGTGGCCAAAAGTTGGATGAAGCAATAATCTCATACATTTTAAGAGGTGCCCTTCTGGTAAGGATACCCATTTTGCTTCTAATGACAAAATAGGATGCAATTTAGCCATTCTGATACACTGTCCAGGTAAAAGGGGAAAAATTGTTATCTGTTTACTGCAGCGGGTGATTGTATTGAGACTGTGATATAGTAGACAGAAGTTCCTACAGTGCGGGTACAGATTTTTTTTCCTGTTAGGGACATTATATAAGTATATGAGTAAAAACTATTTTTTCTCTCCTTTTTTTCTCATTACGGACACTTAGGGTCTTCAACATTTGCACAACAATCGCATCATTCATCGTGATGTCAAGGGGAACAACATTCTTCTGACAATGGAAGGAGGAGTCAAGCTTGTTGACTTTGGTAATCCTTCCTTCCTTCCTTCCTTCCTTCCTTCCTTCCTTCCTTCCTTCCTTCCTTCCTTCCTTCCTTCCTTCCTTCCTCCTAGTTCAGAGAATAAACATTGTTTTGTGCATATGAAAAAAAGGATATTCCTCTCAATTAGCCTTCATCACATTTATTCCCTCTTAGCTGAAAACTAAAATGGGCCTAAAAACTAACATTTCATTTAAATTTGCAAGTACAACAGTTATATTTGAGTGTGATTAAAATTGAAAAGCCATTATATAAAGCCAGATAAAAGAAGCTGGTGACTTTATTTCCAAGAAAATTTGTTGATTTTTTTTTAATAAAGTCAAATATTATATAAAGTCAAATAATTGAAAAAGGAATCACAGATTAAAGCCAATATCACTGTAACAAAAATAAGGCTGTCATCTTCTTTCAGTGTCACTTGGGAAGAAGTTGGACTAAACTTGCATGGAAAGGATAAAGTTGCAAAAGTTAGCTTGCAACTTGAATAAATCCATCACATTCCATCATGACTTATTAATTCCCTGGTACCACAAAGCCAACTGAACTCAAGAACAGATGTCTGTAGAGATTCTCAGTCATCCAGGTCATGGTTGTCCCAAAGGTGCTTTTTCAGGAGGCAACTGGGATTTCTTGTTTTTCTTTTTGAAGACGTTTCACTTCTCATCCAAGAAGCTTCTGAAGATGAGAAGTGAAATGTCTTCAAAAAGAAAAACAAGAAAGTCCAGTTGCCTCCTGAAAAAGCACCTTTGGGTCAAGAACAGATGCCACTTGTGACCTGGATGCCAGAAATTCTTTATCAATGTGAACTCAAAATGCTCCATTTTAAGTAGAAGTTGGACAAGCCACTTGGACTAAAACAACAACAACTTCATTACTAACCTCTTTAATAGCAAATGGGTAGAAATCTCTATTCATCTGATGCCACTTTCCTAGGGTAATAATTAGCACTAGCTGCTAGAGTGAGTTGCAGGAAATTGGCATCGATGCCAAAAGAAACAGTGTGGGTCAGAAAAAAAAAGAAGCTAGAAAGAGAATAACATTGGTAGAGTTAAGTTTTTTTCTGTTTTTTGCACATAATTGCCTTGTTGCACTCCCACAGAGGAACACAAGATCAAAATGAAGCAAGAGTGGGAAGGTATTTGTGAAATTAGCTATACTTTATTCAAAGAGAGGAGGTGTATAAAAGGAGTCATGGGGTTGGGAGGGGTTACTGCCTGGTGTGTCTGTGTATATGGTATATATTTATAGCACTTCAACTGTACAAATAGTCATTTATTTCCTAAAATGAAATTTGTGTGCTTTGCAAAACCTGTGCTTAAATTGGAATTAAATGCAATATTCATTGTACAACTATCAGTTAAGTCCACATCTAAAACCAGTGGTCTTTTAGATTTCAGCGTGTATGTGTGGCAGGGGTGAAATCCAGCAGGTTCTGAGAGGTTTGGGAGAACTGGTAGCAGAAATTTTGAGCAGTTCTTAGAATTGGCAAATACCACTCTGGCTGGCCCCAGAGTGGGGTGGGAATGGAGATTTTGCAATATCCTTCCCCCAGGAGTGGGGAGGGAATGGGGGTTTTGCCATATCCTTCCCCTGCCACGCCCACCAAGCCACACCATACCATGCCCACCAAGCCACGTCCACAGAACCGGTAGTAAAGAAATTTGGATTTCACCACTGATGTGTGGTGTGTATAAATAGAGCAAAACTGATCCGATCTATTTTCCTCTTCTCAGTTTTTGTCAGAAGATCTGGGGATTTGTGGTTTGCTGAAAAGTTCTGAAATCTTCTAGTGCCCTCTTTCAAAACTGGGGGAAAATAGTTTAAGTCTGTTTTTTTTTTAAACCTCATGCACAGTATCCTCTATCCATAGAGAAATGTTTGGAACATGTAATATGAATTTTATTAGTACACAACAAAGCACACAGCCATTTAAAAAACCAACTAACCAAGGGTAAATGAGAGAAAATCACTTTCAAATTCCTCCAGCAGAATTTGAAATTGATCTGCCAATCATCTTCACTCCTACTGACCTTGGAATGGTGATGAACCAGCAAGCCAATCATTCCTCTCTTTCAATTGATCAATAGGAATCTGTCAAAAACATTGTCCAATGTATCTACTAGTGAGTATCAACAGTATCTACTAGTGAGGCAAGTACAGTACTGTACACACATTGGATAATTTTTTCTAAAAAAAAAAAATCCCCTTCCTTTTACACACAAAGAAAGAATAACAGAATAACAAGAGTTGGAAGGCACCTTGGAGGTCTTCTATTCCAATCCCTTACTCAAACAGGAGACATGATACCATTTTAGACAATGGTTGTTCAGTCCCTTCTTAAAAACCTCCAGTGTTGGAGCACCCACAACTTTTGAAGGCAAATTGTTCCATTGGTTGATTGTTCTTACTTGTCAGGAAATTTCTCTTTAGTTCTAGGTTGCTTTTCTCTTTGTTCAGTTTCCATCCATTGCTTCTTGTCTTGCCTTCTGGTGCTTTAGAAAATAGGTTGACACCCCCCCCCCCTTCTTCTTTAAGGCTGCCCCTCAAATATTGAAACACTGCTATCTTCTTCTCACTAAACTGGACATATCCAATTCCTGCAACTGTTCTTCATATGTTTTAGCCTTCAGCCCCCCCAATCATCTTTGCTACTCTTCTATGCACTCTTTCCAGAGTCTCAACATCTTTTTTATATCATGATGACCAAAGTACCGAAAGGAAATGAAAGGCACACCTCTTCAGTAAAACTAAGATGAAGCTGCCTGATTATCAGGTATCAAGCCATCATTCCTCCTGTAATGAAGATCCCTTTGAAAGTTGTTAAGGAGACACATGATATGCCATCAGTTTTATAGCTAGGCACTAGGTTGTTCCTGCATTGGGGCTTAAATGGAAGAGAGAAGTCTAACTTCTTTTAGGCTACTTTTTAGGCTAGAAGGACTTGAATGCATCGCAAGGACATTTGCACAATCCCGCTGTTATCTAATTCACTGCAGTAACCGGGTCGACTCATCCCCAACTTCAGAAAAAAGAGAAAGAAAAAGGATTTAAAAATCCAAGCAGCCTGCAGCAATTTTTTGCATAAGAGAAGAGGGGGGGGGAAGCAAGTGAATACTCTTGACTAGATCAAGGCAGCATCCCACGGGAAAGATCTGGTAGAAAGGCTGAAACTCAGGAGCCTAGAGAAGAAGTGAGCAAGAACTTCAATAGGGCTGCTAACCAAGCACAAGATCTGCTCTGCAGGGATTTATTTCGCAAATCAAAGAATATGCTGCTGTGGTGTGTGTGTGTTTTTTAAAAACCCAATTTGGGCTTCACTGAAGCTGAGCCAGAAATAAATTTGGTTCAGCTACTGAACTGAGTCAATGTCACAGGATCATAGAAGCCTGGGGTTGCTTTTGAACTATTGCAGAATCTTCACAGGGAAGATGTGTGAGAATTACAGAAAATATAAACATTCAGTCAAATAACCATTCTATAAGTGGTTGCCACATCACCTGCATTCTCTCAGTTATTGCTTTTTAATGGATGAATCTAGATCTTCTCCAATTTCCTGGGGAAACTGTGACCTCCATGGTTGCAATACTCAACTTATGACCACAATTGAGCCCAACATTTCTGTTGCTAAGTGAGACATTTATTAAGTGAGTTTTGCTCCATTTTATGACCTTTCTTGCCACAGTTGTTAAATGAATCATTGCAGTTGTTAAGTTAGTAACACGGTTGTTAAGTGAATCTGGGTTCCCCATTGACTTTGGTTATCAGAAGGTTACAAAAAGTGTTCACAAGACCCTGGAACACTACAACCGTCATAAATTTGAGTCAGTTGCCAAGCATCTGACTTTTGATCATGTGACCATGGGGATGCTGCAATGGTCATAAGTGTGAAAAATGGTCAGAGGTCACTTTATCCGGTGCCATTGTAACTTTGAGTAGTCACTAAATGAACTGTTGTAAGTCAAGGATTACCTGTTCTCTGCTGATACCAAATGTCCAAAGTATAGGATGTGAACAGAATAAGAGGGCGGCAACAAGAACTTTTATTGGGTTCCTTAAGTAAAAGATTTTCTTGAGCTACGTGGGATTCTTTTAAACTTTTCAGGCTGTAGAATCTGTTATAAAAGTTTCGTGCACAGCTTTAGTGATAAAAAAAAATTGGCTGTGTTCCACAGAATTTTTTCCTTTTTTTCTTTTGCCCTTATTTCCTCCCAGAATTACAGCAAGTTCTTGTGCCTTAAGTGATTCTTAAACTATGAAGCAGCAGGCCAGCTCCAAAAACATTTAAGTTAAATTTGCCTAGCTTGCAAATTCTCCCCCAGTTAGTGGCAAAACCTGCAAATCTATTGACATTGATTTTTCCCCCAGGCATTGTATGGAAAGGTAAACAAGCTACCCAGCAAATGTTCAGAATGTCTTTTCTTATTACAGGTGTTTCTGCACAGCTCACCAGTACCAGGCTGAGGAGAAACACTTCAGTTGGGACACCATTTTGGATGGCTCCAGAGGTAGGTTATGGCTATAATGTGCTGTGTATGTTGCATATCTTATTTTTTTTTTAGCCCTGCTAGATGTGCTGCCCTAATTCTCTAAATCAGTCAGTTTTTTTTTAAAAAAATTGACAACTTTAAGATCTGTGTATTTCAACTCTCAGAATTCGTCAGCCAGGGAAATCTTACCTGTTCTAAATCCTTTGATGTCTAGCATTATAACCAAGAGAAATAAAAGTTCGGACTTCCCTCGATTTATATACCAAAAATGAATAAAGGAATAAATTTAGCTTGTTTGCAGGATTGTGGTTTTGAAGTGAATCTTATTGATTGATTGATTGATTGATTGATTGATTGATTGATTGATTGAACTTATGGCTGCCTATACTCTGTAGTGATTTAATACAGTATTTACATATATGCTGTTCAGACTGAGGAACATGTTGTATGTTATCATTCTCCTATGTTTTCTACACTTCATTTAATAATGAAAATTGACTTTCAAAGATGATGATAGCCATAACAGGGCTGTTGATAAAGAAAAGTGAGGGCAGACTTTCACATTTAAAAATAGGTAGGCCTAAGAGGATGGAAGCTTAGAGAGGCACACCGAATGTATTCAGTAGAAGTAGAATAAGTATCAAATGAAAGAAAGAAAAAAGTAAAGTAAAGGTTGGAAAAGTGGAGTGGACAGAACAGCTGAAAGGTCTGAAGAGCACTTGGAAAATCAACAGACTTGCTGTGACATGAAGAAATCCTGCAACACTTCTGAGATCTCATGTGTTATTAATCCTGCTTGTTAATGATTCAGCTTGTGCAATTCTTCTCCCAATGCTTGATTTACTACACTTTTCAGCTCAAACTTGTAAAACACAACAGACAGGATATGTGGTATTTCTCCCACCCCATGACTGATGCTTGTTAAATCCTAGGGAGAAAAATGGCTAAGTGGAGATTTACATTCACTTAGCCTCCTCAGTTACTAAACATGTTTTATTATTTGAGCCTGCTTTTTGTCTAGAAATAGAAGAAAAGGTTGAGGAATGCCCTAAAAATGACAGAAAGTCTTTTGCTCAGTCGTTAAAAATAATATTTTAAAGAAGGATGTGTAATCTTTTCTTCTTAAAAACAACAAATTTGTGGGCCTGTAAAGCACTAACTAATTTAGTGAAAGTTGGACAGTCTATGATCTGAACCCTGGTTTGGTGCAGCTTCCAGAGCGGCTTCTGATCACAATTACTGTAAAGTGGTGATGTTGTTTGAATGTTGTTTGGATGCCAGGACAGTGTAGACCCTAAAATAAGATCATCACTGGAAAAAAACAGAAGAGAAAGCATACTTCATACAACACCCCAAGAAGATCATCAACAAAATCCTGCCAACTACCCAAGAAGTGGCAAATGAGGCTCCAACCACCAAAAGGTTGCCCTTCTCTGCATTAACCAACAAACAGATTGTATTGTAATATGCCTTGTCCCTTTAAAACGAAAGTGTCTCTACAGAAGAAAAACAAAATTATGAGAGCTACCCTGTGTTGGCGATAATGTGCTGAATTAGATGCGGGGAGACCTAGTTTCTAGTCTTTCTTTAGGCACAGAAGCCATCTGGGTGACCTTGGGCCAGTCACTTTCTTTCAGCCCTAATCATCATCAGGCTCGGGGACAAGCAAGGGACAACCTCTCCCTTGCCCTTGCTGCATCATGCATTGATAAGCTTTACTGTAAGAATTAGGCAAGTGCAATGCAGAACAAGCAGGCCCTGCAAAGTATCAAGACAAATGCTAAAATGAACAACTAAAAAGCCCCTCATGATTTTTAGTGAGCTGAGAGTCCAGCTGTAAAAGCCAGCGTACTGCAATTATAACAGAGTTCCATTCATGCTCTCTAAACGATAACTTGAAATATCAAATGTATATTTCAAATACTTCTATCCGTTCAGCACCTTTAATTAAGGTGTTTTAAAAGTATATTTGAATAAGAAAAGCTAGACCCTGACAGAAATGACAGAACTATGAAATTCCAAATAGAAAGGTCAGTCTTAATATTTAAAATGTTTTGGCAAATAAACATTGCACTGGATTTATTTGGGAAAAAAATGCCTGCTCCACAGAGTGCTGCCTTTCCCCTCAGCAGCTCTTATTCAGTGCTCAGTGACCCTGAACATGGGGCTGAAGGTCAGCCCTAAGTTAATAGCTTTAGGTTTCTTTATTCCCTATTTAGGTAACATTTGTTCTCTTACTGGGATGGTTATTTTATTCTATGCGGCAATGCCATTTAAATAAGAGGTAGAGTCTGTTCAGTTTTAGGAAAATAATATCAGTGTTTCTCAACCTTGGAGACTTTAAAATGCATGTTGAGGAATTCTGGGAGTTGAAGTCCACGTGTCTTAAAAGTTGCCAAATATTATTTAGAGAAAAATCAGGATATAGAATAAAGTTTACTTTTCAGATGTCTCAAAGGCATTTGAGAACTCTTTTGATATAACTATATTTTTATAGTTGTGGCCAAATTTGAGTGGGTCAATACTAGAGGGTACAGCAATGAAAAAGAAAAAAAGACGGATGTGTGATTTTATGTGTGTGTTTATATACAGTACATGCTTATTGATACAGGATATCCTTTTGCTTTTTTAATAAGCTTTTTTCCCCAAGTGCAATTATATTAAATTGTAGTACTAGGAACTGTGTTGCCTAAGCAGTTAAGAATCATTGTTGAAGTATACTGAAGCATATGAATATTTCTGTTACATATTATTTAGGTGCTTTAAAGTTTCTAAGGTAGGTTTAGGAAGGATGCAAAATGTGGGAATAAATATAGTTAATTTACTCTTTACTTTTATATACTGTATTGCCTTTCCATGCAAAATAGCATTCAAATAAATTAGCATACAGTATAAAAAGATATAGTTAAAATGCAGAACAATATTAAAACATAAAACTAAAGATAATGTAGCTTAATTAAAAATAAAAAAGAAACAGCATGTGCAGGTTAAATCAGCTCGAAATGAAAAAACAAAACAAAACCTCTGTCTGAATAAAATGGTCTTTGCCAGCTCCGAAGGGCATCTTAGATAGAGCTAGCTTAGCCTCAGTTATCAGCAAACTTCAGAGATCAATAATGAAAATTGAGAAAGCTATCTTTCATAGTGCCAATAAGTATGTGTCCTATAGTGACAAGTTACAAAGAAGAATATTAAGTATCTGGAGCCTGGTGTGATTTATTATTATGTACACAACAATGTAAAATCATAGATGCCAATTCTTTAGCTAGAGTTGGCACTGAGTTCTTCTCAAGAACCTAGGATGTCATCATATATCGGCGTAGTACAGTGGTGAAATTGAGCCGGTTCTATCTGGCTCGGGCAAACCAGTAGCGCCGGCGGCGGGAGGAGGCTCTGCCCACCTGCCCAGACGTCATCATACCCCTTTTTTGACCCTCTGACATGTGTGGAGGAGGCGCATGCATTCACATTTGTGAACGGTAGCGAAGGTAAATAAATTTCACCCCTGGCATAGTATATATATGCACTCCAAGCAGTGTGGCCTTTTGTAATTGACAGATGGAAATTTTGTCAATTGCAGATTTTCTACGTGTTGTCTAAGATTTTTTTGGTATGGTACCCTGTGTGATGATAACTACTGGGACCATTATGGCCCATTTATGCCATGAATTTTCAACTTCACTCTTCAGATATTGACACTTCATGGTCTTCTCCAACTCTTCTATTCTGCTATCCCCTGGTATTCCCACATTAATTATCACTTTATTTTTTTTTCAACCACGGTTAAATCTGGTGTGTTATGAGCCAAAATGTATCAGTTTGAATTCAGAAATCCCACAATATTTTAACCTGCTCATTTTTTACTATTTTTTCCAATTCTATGCTCCCACTGATTTTTCATTCCTGCCACAGGATCGTTATTATAGATGTTCCAGTGAATCATTTTGGTCATTGTGTTATGTCATTGTTTATAATCAGCTTGTGCAATCTTATTGCACAAGCTAAATATATGATCTACTGTTTCCTCTGCTTCTTTGTATAATCTGCCCTTTGAATCATTTGATGATTTTTCAATTCTGGCCTTGATTGCGTTGGTTCAAATAACTTGATCTTGTGCAGCCAAAATCAAGCCTTCAGTTTCTTCTTTTAATGTTCAAATTATAATTGGAACATAAGCCATTGATAGGTTTTTACCTTTATCCATTTTCCCCTCGATCTTTTGTAGAAATTGATCATGTAATTCTTTTTCTTGCCAGCATTCTGTTTATGGTTTTATTACATTATTTTGATATTCGTGATCTGTTTTCTTTGCATTCAGTAAATTCCTATTTTTAACTTACATCAATGCTTTTTTCTTGGCTGTCTTTTACTCAGCCAATGCATGCTTCTTTTCCTCAAGAGTAAACCTCTGCCTCCTTCCTATATGGATTTCTATAATCTATCACTATCACTATGGGGATACCATGTATAGTGAATAATCATGAGTTTCCTTCTTTCTTTTTTGGTCCAATTGTCCAGTTCAGTTTTGTCCAGTTAATACTGTAATTCTAGCCATGTATTGTATCACAGGTAGAGCCCAAGCAGAGTTGGTATTCACTTACCTTTGCTACCAGTTTGCAAATGCGAGCACGCACGCATGCTTGCTCCCTCCGCTCGCACGCACCACCTCCGCGCATACACAGGGCCTTCAGTGCATGCGCAGTGCATCAAAACAGGATGTGATGATGTCCAGGCGGGGGGGCGGAGCCTCCTGCAGCCGCCGCTACCGGTTCTCCCGAACCGGATAGAACTGGCTGAATACCACCACTGAGCCCAAGTATTGATAATTTAATGGATAGTTTCAACTGTTCAACTTTGCCTTTAGCAGTTTTCTCTCTCTTTAGATGTATTCATATTCTTATTCTTGTGGGTTGCACAGTCAGACAGATGGATTTGACATTTTTGTTCATCTGTTGAGTCTTTCCCAAAGACCTGGGATAGGCAGACGTTGGTATTTAATCATATTAAATGTATTGTTGCGAGATGTAAGGTGTTCCAAGTAAAGCTGCCTTTTACAATCGACTGATGGTGTTTAAGTGTGTTCCAGATATTTTGGAATTTCATTCAAGTCTCACCAACACTACCAGCAGTGTCTGGTCTCCAACTCTTGCTCACAGGCTCAATCTTCCACCATACGCTGCTGACAGAGAGTGACTGGCTCAAATTTTCCAAGCTTGAGTATGGACTCGATCCTGGTTCTCTTCAGTCCTGTTTAACATCTTAACCATTACACTGGTCAGACTCAATAAATCTGGATCATTCATTACCAGCAGCCTCAACATATATATATTTTTAAATGTCACCTCCATGAAAAATTGCCAGCGATCTCCATTGTACTGTAACCTGTACAGGCCCACTGTAACCTATCTTTCTTGAACTTCAATTCAGCATTCCACATACCATTGACCCACACTTTCAAATTTCATAGCTATCCCTGCAAGAAGGATCTAGGTAGGTTGTAGCTCCATTCAGGAAAGGTTACCCTGAATGCACATTCTGTAATGAAAGAGATTGGGATCAGTCATACATATCACATGGTATTGGCCTTGTAGAGCAAATGGCCTCATCCAGCACAATTCAAACTTTGGTAGCTCTTTTCTAATTCTCAACTATATTGTTCATGATTTGGTGTCTATTGCATGAATCATGTGTCATTAGTGTTAGGAGTCCACCAATTAATAATGTTTGATTTTTTTTAAAATGGGGCTGACTGAAGATGATTGAACATATCCATATTATGTTGTTTGATGTTTGATATTTAAAAAGAGAAAACGAAAAGCAATTGATTTTGCAGTGCCAGGTAAAATTAATTGAGACTTCTGAGTCACTTGCCTTGAAGGAAGTTATTTACATGACTTCAGGGTAGTGACTTTATTGGGAGCAGATGTTTTGAGGAAGTGGTTATAGAAATTAAATATGAAAAATATGCTAATGTCCTACCCCAAAATAATGATGAATAATTTTACAGCAGGGCATGGATATAGTAGTATTCAGGGTCAACAGATGACTCCAGATCCTAATATTGTGAAATAGGGAGAAAAATATCTTTATTCACTTTCTGCCTGTTATATACCGTATACTATTCCTAAAACATGCTTACTTGGGCTAGTAGGGCATGCTTAATATGTTGTTGGGCCATCAAAAAGGTTTAAATTGACTATCTCTCATAATCGATTATCTCTCATAGTAATATTTAGCCCTCAACATATCCAATCTTGCATAAGGCTAAACTCGCTCCAGTCAGTTAACCATGCCATGGGAATTGCAAAACTCAATCAAATGTCATGTTTTGCATTTCTGAAAGTTTACTTTATTAAAATATATAGCCATAGATCAGTCTCACCAAAGTTTAAAAATGTATTATATAGCATCCAATAAAAAGCTACCCATCCCTGCATTAGATACATCCGAGGAAGGAATCAGGTTCCAAAATTTCTAATTGCCATAGTTATGGTACAATATTTGGCTATAGCTCTAGAGATTCCCCGAACCTGGTCATTTATTGGTAGTAGATGATTGCCTATGAAAGTAGTGCAATTAGATGGGACATTAACCCTGCCTACCAGAAGTGATAGATATTTCTAAAGCATTATTTCAAGGTACAAGCAAATACACAAACACTCTTAACACTAATTGTATTTACCCAATAGTACTATTGTCCCAGGGCAAAGCCGGGTGGTTGGTTTCACCTAGTGCAGGGCAGAGGTGGGTTTCAGCAGGTTCTGACCAGTTCTGGAGAACTGGTAGCAGAAATTTTGAGTAGTTCGGAGAACCGGTAGTAAAAATTCTGACTGGCCTCACCCCCATCTATTCTCTGCCTCCTAAGTCCCAGCTGATCGGGACAAAATGGGGATTTTGCAGTAACCTTCCCCTGGATTGGGATGGGAATGGAGATTTTACAGTATCCTTTCCCTGACACACCCACCAAGCCATGCCATGCCCACCAAGCCACACTCACAGAACCGGTAGTAAAATTTTTTGAAACCCACCACTGGTGCAGGGGTGTCAAACTCACGGCCCATAGGCCGGATGAGTCATGCGCTGGCCACGCCCACCCCGGTTTAGCAAAGGGGAAAAAAGTTGTGATACGTCATGTGACGATGTGTTGTCACGAGTTTGACACCCCTGACCTAGTGCAAGTGAGCATAGTCATGGAGGTATGTGGGAATGTGTTTAGAATGTCATTTCTGTATAGAAGCAAAGTCATGCTTGCTATTACAGTCACAAGGCAAGCACCCCCTGCATGTCCTCACTACATATTTATATACGTTGCAGATATCGCCAGGTTACATCAGCAGTTTTGATTGGTTCAAGTTAATTACCTCACCACGCACTTCTGGCAGGCTCTTCTCAATCTCTGGGCAGATTTCATAATGTCCACATGGGGGCGCCTAGTGACTATGTTAACCTTTATCCCAAAGGTGCTTTCTCCCCCCACCCCCCACGGCAACTGGACTCTCTGGTTTTTCTTTGAAGACGTTTCTCTTCTCCTTCAAGAAGCTTCTTCAGCTCTTCTTCAGAAATGAGCAACAAATTTAAGGAAATTTCCTGTATTTAGTCCATGGTTATAATTCTTATATTTTACTGTTAGGGCTGGAATGGGGGTGTAATAGTTTCAGTATCTGAAAATAGTCACACACAGTGAAACCATATAAAATGGTAATTCAGTGTTGGGTAAAGGTAAGAATTAGGACATCCATGAACTCAGCTTAATCCTCAGCCAGCGCATTGACATGTCAGGGCTGTTTTGTTTAGCAATGCTAAATATCTTCTTTGCCATTGGCTTCTTTTGGGGTTTTTTTCAATTTCCCAGTCTAACCTACAGGTATCCTGGTGATCTCTAATCCAAGTATCAAATAGATTTGATCCTGGGTATCATTTTCAGATCAGCCCAGGATGGCAACTAAAGAGAGGCCCCCTCCCACATCCCCTCTTTACTTCCTACATTAAACGCCATATGTTTCTAATTAGAGTTTGAAAACAGAAAGCACACTGTAGTTTCTCTCAAACTTTTAATATTAAATTTGATGTCAAGTATCCTGAAAATGTTTATGGGAAAGCAAAAGACAGCATTTCTTCAGACACTCAAATAAGTCCTATAGCAGCCTGGAATTCATACAAACTAGAAATATGAAGATAGTTTACTAGTCTTTTATAGAACTTTTAATAATAGCTTCCATTTTTGCCCAATATAGTTGAGAAAATATATAGAATATTCCCTTGGTGCTATAAGTAAATGAAATTAAATTGATGAAAGCCAAGAGTTTTTGACAAAGCATTATATCTGGTTAATTTGGGTAGCTGTGCTGCTTTTCTTAGTGTGAGGATAAGAATTTAATATTGTCAGAATTGATTTATTTTTCCCATAATATACATTGCACATTATAATGTGTGTCAATTCATTTTTCCTTTAAGCTTCCATATCTCATCAGCTACTTGATTATTAACCTCATGAATGCAGAAATGTTTCCCTCAGAATGCATAGCTCTTTACACCCCCACCTTCCTTCTATCCAGTGCAGTGCAGTGAAATCCAGCAGGTTCTGACATGTTCTGGAGAACTGGTAGCAGAAATTTTGAGTAGTTCGGAGAACCGGCAAATACCACCTCTGGCTGGTCCCAGGAGTGGGGAGGGAATGGGGATTTTGCAGTATCCTTCCTCTGGAGTGGGATGGGAATGGGGATTTTGCAATATCCTTCCCCCAGGAGTGGGGAGGGAATGGGGATTTTGCAGTATCCTTCCCCTGGAGTGGGGTGAGAATGGAAATTTTGTAGTATCCTTTTCCTGCAACACCTACCAAGCCACACCATGCGCACCAAGCCACGCCCACAGAACCGGTAGTAAAAAAAATTAGATTTCACCACTGATCCAGTGGACAGGCTCACATAGGACAAACCTCCTGTTCCCTAGTCATAATATTCCATCTTTGTTATCTGTAGGCCTACAGAATGTGGGATGTATGTTCTTGGCCTTCTAGAGCTCAATTCACATCTTTATGATTTGATACACTGCACAATATTTGAAGGATCATTTGTGCCATCATGTGCTGTCTGCACCTTAGAACTATCCTCCTTGAGATTCGGACCATGCAAAGTACTTATACCCTCTCCATTATAGGCTGTCTGGCATCAATCTCTTTGTTGTTTTTGTATCAATCTATATGTTAATTTCCAATTCTCCCTCATCATTAACCATCAATCCATGTAAGCCTTATTTCCATTGCCATGACAGTATTGTAAGATTTGTATATTACACACATCAATATTATATTACTTTTTGGTGTTACATTACTGAAAGTGGTGTCGAAAAGTAAAATGTTGATTCCTGTAACCAAACTGGTAGAGTTTTAAGAGATTAAGGTTATTAAATTTGTTGTACAGATAAACCAGCTTTTCCTAAGCAGAATTGTGATGCCTTTTCCCCATGTACATCTAGCCATCTAACCACCTCTGTGGGACATGGGCAGTTAAGAAGTGTAGAAAATAAATAAAAACCATGGCACCAAGAGCATCTTTTCAGTGCCAAATCCCCATCACTGCCTTTGTCTCATCCCAGATCAGAGAAGACAGGTTGTCCTAGAATGTACCAATGTTAAAATTAGCATTTCTCCCCTTATTCAGAAACCATCCAAGGACAGTCTAAAGGAGTATAACATTTGTCAGGTTTCATCACCTATTACCCTGTTTTCCCGAAAATAAGACCCAACCAGAAAATAAACCCTAGCATGATTTTTCAGGATGCTCATAATATAAGCCCTACCCCAAAAATAAGCCCCCCAAATTAATATAAGACCTGGTCTTATTTTCGGGGAAACATAGGTATCTTGAATGGTTGTAAGAAGCTGAGGTAAAATAGCAATGGGGACAGCAAATGTCATACTGATGTAGATTTCTGTTCAGGTCAAGGTTGGGTGGAAAGTCTTTCAAGATAATAATGGAAAAAGGCCCTAAGAGTTATAATCCTGGTATTCACTGAAAGCATAAGATTGGACAAATCTGGTCTGAATGATGACTTGTGATTTTGTAAAAAACAAAAACAAAAACTCCACCTCTTGATCCCTCTGAATTTTAAATAGCCCCAACTCAGCAGACCCATCTCAACCATTCCTGAGCCCTGGGAAGCATTTTTTCTCTATGTACCTCTCCATTTCTTCCAAAGCGTCTCCTCCTGAGACATGTCCAGGATGATAACTGCTACATTAACAATTGCCTTTTCTAAAGTTGTGGAGTGCTTGTTGAGAAAAGCTCTTCAATGCAAAGTGCTGACTTAGCCATTCCCCCCCTTTTTTTCCTTCCGAAACTGGAAGTCTTTTAAGCTGTGCATATGTTAATTTGTTTATTGCTCAATTAATTAATTAGATTTGCTGTCCATTTTCTCTTTCTTATAGATTGTTCTCATTGTGCTTATCAGTCATACATGCTACTAGTGAACTGAAGTTTCTGTCTATAAATTAGATTTATGTTTTCCCCAACTCATAAAAAGGAAACATCAAGAACAATCTTGAAATTTATAGAAGTACATTTAACTTAACAATATATTTATGGATGGGCAAATCCCTGAAATAGCATTCCCTATAGGCAGAAAATGAGGTGTGACAATTGGGAGAAAATGTGGAAAACCACAGGCGGGTTATATAATGGCGTAGTCTGAAGAAGGGGAAGTCTCAATGGTTGGAGCAGAATTTGGTTTTGTTGTAAATCCCACTTGCTAATGTTGAATTGGAAACCATAATTGTATGCTGTACCATGTGCCCTTTGTCAGGATTCCAAGTAACCAAGTAACAGACTTCCAGGCCTGACACCCTTTTTGACAGAGAACATCATATGAGAAAACTACAGCTTTATTGTCTATCTACATCCATAGTTACAAAGGTCTTTTCTTCCAGGACATTGCAGCTTAACACTCTCTTAATAGTACATAAGTTCCATCTGTATTGTGACTTCTTGAAATAATCTCAGTGATGTTAGAAAGAAGAGCCAAAGTATAAAAATAAGGGCTACACCCTATTTTGCCTTCTCAATTATGAGCATGGATATACTTTTCTCAGCTTCATTTTCCATACCACTGCTGAAATGAAGTATGATTCACAAAAGTTTAATATCATAATAAATGTGTTCGTCTTCAAGATGCCACGAGATTTTTTTTTGTTCTTTTGTTGGTAATCAATTATTATAAGAGTTTACTGAAGCTAGGATGCTAATACATTCAAAATAATAATACTCCAGCTAAACACCAGCTAAAGAACTAGCACCTGTGATCTCACAATTTTGTGTACATAACAATAATAAATACTTATAGAAAAGCTACACTTTTGTTATCCTTTACATCAGTGGTGAAATCTAATTTTTTTTTACTACTGGTTCTGTGGGCGTGGCTTGGTGGGCTGGGCGTGGCTTGGTGGGTGTGGCTTGGTGGGCGTGGGAGGGGAAGGATACTGCAAAATCTCCATTCCCACCCCACTCCAGGAGAAGGATACTGCAAAATCCCCATTCCCTCACCACTTCTGGGGGAAAGATATTGCAAAATCTCCATTCCCACCCCACTCTGGGGCCAGCCAGAGGTGGTATTTGCCAGTTCTCCAAACTACTCAAAATTTCTGCTGCCAGTTCTCTGAACTGCTCAAAATTTCCACTATCAGTTCTCCAGAACCTGTCAGAACCTGCTGGATTTCACCCCTGCTTTACATATATGTAAGTTATAGGGATAGAAGATAACACCGCTTAAAATGGAAATATAATGAATAACTATAGAACTTATTTCAATTGCTATAATCTCTTGTAATGTTCAGCATCATGAATTTAATTCCCTGAATTGCATTCTGTGGGTAATATTAAATAGTAGGACTGCTAGTTGAGCATTTAAGTTGTAACCATAATAAGAAATATATGAATGGACACTGGTAATAAGGCAGTGGGTATGTGTATAATTCGTACTTAATGGGGACATTACTGTCTCAGAGGTTAATGTGGTGTGTTCATTGTCTTTTATCTAACAGGTTATTGCTTGTGAACAACAATATGACTATTCTTATGATGCCCGTTGTGATGTATGGTCTCTTGGGATCACGGCTATTGAACTTGGTGATGGAGATCCACCTTTGTTTGACATGCATCCTGTGAAGACCCTTTTCAAAATCCCAAGGTAGGGCACTAGGTGGCTCTCTTGGCTTACTGGATCTTGCTTGCTCTGACAACAGCAATTCAACAGTGAAAATACCTATTTGGTGCATCATTACATCTTACATTACGTTAATTGGAAGATATGTAGAAATAGATGCTACTGTTGAGGAGGTCTGCATATAAGCAGCAAGATTTTTTAGAAAAAGAATATTTGGATTTTTACTATTGAAGGTTCTTTTAAAAAAATATGATTTGCTTATTTAGCTTTTGCAAACCATTTCAAAAATAATTTGTTTCCCAACAAGGGCAGATAATTCTCCAAAAAATACAATGTTTTAATGGGCTACTTCTGAAAGAAGAATGGTTGAATGGTTCAAATAGAAGCTTTCTAAGTATGCCGGATCAACAGCATCTATTGTTTCTATCTTCTTTCTTTTATTTTCATACAGAAAATAAGATATTATTTCTAAGCATACTTGAAAGTACAAGGAACCTACACTTTCTTCCATAAGATTTGTTTAGACTGTTTCTCCTGGCAGGAAGCAAAAGACAGGGCATTACAACTGTGAAGTATGAATTAATTGCCGGACATTTATAACAAATAAGCTTTCTGAATCATTTACTTTAAACTGATTGGCAGTTTGGAATAGCCTGCCACTTCTGTGTTCTGCTTTCAGAAGAAAAGATACCCACCGGCAATTAGAAAATTAAAACCTTAGACAATGGGAATATTTGACCCTTTCTTATCTGTACAATCACACAATTATCAGGGGGCTTTTTACGGGGTCTCCCAGTTGCTATTTGCATTTCTGATTAAGTCTATTTATATGTAGATGAAGCTTTCAAGCATTTTGCACAGTATTATCTCTTTCCCACAACTGGGTCGGAGAACTGCTATCCTCTTTCAGAGATTATTCAAACTTAAATAGCAATCGTTTTTGTTTTTTTTTGCCCTTTGCACATGTGTAGAATGCACAGCAGCAATTAAAGTGAGGGAGAGTTCAAATATGTAAACTAATGCCCATACATTTTTATCAGATAGAAGCTAAAAATGGTTTGAAAGAACAAGAGTCCTGATGGAGTATGGCAAAATATCAGCAGGTCAAAGAAAGGTGTATGGAAAGGGCATGTGAATTTTTGCCTTCCAGGTCATGATGTATCTTTCTTTCCATGAGTGGTTTTAGTTAGCATGCCTGAATAATACTTTCTACACTTTTTACATGAGACAAAACACTACACATAGCAAGCAAGCTCCTTAAATGGCTGTCTTTTTTTAAAAAAAATTAAAAATAAAATCCAAATTCTTTTACATGAGGAAAATGTATAGCTCATTCAGGAATATTCCATATAAGTCATGAAAGAAACTGGAAAAGATCTTTGTATATAAGTATATCAGAGAAGGAAGATGCAAAATAATGTGCAAATTACCAAAACACTGTGCTAATTTCTTATAAATGTTTCCCTTGAGACTTACAAAGAAGTATAGAGCCATACGTTGAGAGACAAATGCAAAATGAATGGATAGCTTTGAGAAAAGTTAGGAGAACATGAGATTGGATAGCTAATATAAAGTGGATTCATTTATCAGATTTCTAAAATGGCCCATAACAATTCTGGTGGATTTCAGTATTAAAAACAGTTCAAAACAGTATAGCATATAGAATAAAAATGTTGGAAGAAATGTCCTTCTGGGTTCAGTTCCAAGTTGGGAAAAAGACACTGGAAACATGGAGACTGCTTGGAAAGATGGTTTAATGCTGGACAGGATCACATGGCTTGAGTTCCTGAACAGAAAAGGGAAGAGATGCTGAGAGTTCCTGGGTTTTATGCCCTCTCTGGGCTCTGAACTTCCTGGGGCACAGGAAGAGTATCCTGATTGGTTGTCAGACTTCCAGGGGGTGGGGGTCTTAGCTAGCCTTGCTGGCTGATGTAATCTTCCCAGGTGCCATGTGGTGAGTTTCTGTTGTTAGATGGGTCCTATTGTGTTGCAGATGATGATCCATTTACAAAGGTGGGGGGAGGCAGGAAGCTGCTGTCTTTAAAATATGTTTCTCTATTTCTCATCCAGGGAAATATAATATTCTGCCTTTTTAATATTTGCTAAAATAGTTCATTCTTCTAGGAGAGGGGTGAGTGCTAACCTCCTACAAAAATAAGTAAACATTCATGGAAAACTATAAAAACAGAACTTGAACACAAAAAATTCCCACAAGAAGTTCACAATAACCTGAGTCCAAGGCCCGGGAGAAGAGCCAGGTTTTTGAAGCCCATTTCCATGAGATTAGGGAAAGACCCATGTAGATCTCTCCAGAGAACAGCCATTGTGGCAAAAAAGAAGAAGAAAAAAAGATCTTCTTCCTGGCTCTTTTCAGATCGTGTTGTTTAATCAGTGGGATTCAAAGAATGCCAAGTCTGTCAAACCTTACAGGACAAACAGAAACGATCCCTCGGATAAGGCCCTGTTCCAAGAAAGGCTTTATAGGTGATTATTAGCACTTTGAATTGTACCCAGAAATTGAACTCAGGAGCTGCACTAGTCACTGCCTATGCTGCCACTTTTTTGGTTAGCTGTACCTTCTGAATGATCTTCAAAGGAAGCCCCATATAGAAGACAATGAGGTAACTAAGGTGTAAGTGATTGCTCAAAGGTCTTCTCAGTCCAGGAATGGGTTCAAGCGGCATACAATGAATATGTGCAAAGATTTTTCTGACCACAGCTCCATCTGCAACCCCATTCAAGATTAAAGATAGACAACTTCTTGGAATGAGTGATCTAAATAACCATGTCTACCTGGACTTGCTAAGGTTGAGCCTGAGTCTTTCCTCTGCATCCAGACCCCTACAGCCTCCGGGCTCTGGGACAAGGCCTTGACTTGATTCGCTTGGTCAGACAAGGTTCTACAGCTGGGTGTAATCAGCATAGTAGTAATAACACATGACCACAAACCAATTATGACCTTGCCCAGCATCATCAGCCTCATGTAGATGTTAAACAGAAGAGGCAAAAGCTCTGTGGTACTCCACAAACCAAAAGCTTTGGATTCATTCTTTCCCACTTATCAGCAATGACTCAAACGGACAACTGAAAAAAGGAGGAGAATAACCCCAGTGCTATGCCCTCCTCTCTTAATTCCTGTAAGCAATCCAGAAAGATACCATGATTGTTGGTAATGAAAGCTGCTAATGGATCAAGAAGAGCCAAGATGGCTGCTGCACTCCTATCTTGACTTTACAAGAGCTTATCAAGCAGCACATTCAGTACTATCTCAGTAGTATGCCCTAGTCTGAAACAGTGGTGGGATTCAAATAATTTAACAACTGGTTCTCTGCCCTAATGACCAGCTGGGTAGGTGTGGCTTGGTGGTCATGTCACCATGTGGGCGTGGCCAACTCAACATTCTACTTTAGCAACTATTTGTTAACCCAAATATCTGAGTAGATGGAAAGGGCTCAAAAGGAGCATTTTGACTCTGGGCCAAACCATGAAGGTAAAAGGTAAAAGTTCCCCTCGCACATATGTGCTACTCATTCCCGACTTTAGGGGGCGGTGCTCATCTCTGTTTCAAAGCCAAAGAGCCAGTGCTGTGCAAAGACGTCTCCGTGATCATGTGGCCGGCATGACTAAATGCCAAAGGCGCATGGAATATTGCTACCTTCCCACCAAAGGTGGTCCCTATTTTTCTACTTGCATTTTTTATGTGCTTTCGAACTGCTAGGTTGGCAGAAGCTGGGACAAGTAACGGGAGCTGACCCCATTACACGGCACTAGAGATTCAAACCGCTGAACTGCCGACCTTTCAATCGACAAGCTCAGTGTCTTAGCCACTGAGCCACCACGTCCCAAACCATATATGACATTAATTCCCTGGTTTGCCCCTGAGCATGAATAGCCAGTGCTGGGATCCAATCTTAACTGGAACCCTTTTGCTGCCTTGGAAGGTCCACGAGAGGACATTTGTATATTGCTGTAATTATTGTTACAGAGAACAGAACTGAGCAGCATTTTATCTGGAAACAGATGAAGTCAGTTGAGTTCAGTAACAGGACAGGCAACATTATGAAGTATTGATTTGCTGTACTTGACTCATTTTTGCAGAGCATTCTTTTTTTCCCTTTTTTTTCCTATTATTTTGACTTCATTAATTCTGCATGGTTGTTTTAGCTGACTGGGCTGAACTGCCTCCTAATTGAGGGACTCTAAATGACGCTCCTAAGAGAAGGAGCTGGAATCTTTGTTTTCGGGATCCTCTATACCATTTTCTGGCAACGATAGTTGACACTTTTGTACCTCTTGCAGCTTGCAGAGGGTTTTGTATATGTTTTCCCAGATGAAAAAAGGTGATCCTTTTTCTCTATAAAGATAGTTTAATAGAGCCCCTTTAGAGGGAACTGTGTCAAACTCAGGATATGGCCATAAGAGTGATGAGCAGATGCATCCCAAAGAGACCTTGGGGGAAAAAAAATAGCATCAGTTTTACTGACTGACACCATATGAAAATCCCTGCATCTGTAGAGGCATTCAGAAGTTAAACTGACCATGTCAAAAACAACCCTCAGATTCTCATGCTTCCTCACCCACCTCTTCTTATGGTGTTACCACAAATTGGCAATTAGGACCATTCCGCGGTGGCACAGTGGTTAGAATGCAGTACTGCAGGCTACTTCTGCTGACTGCCTGCAGTTTGGCAAATCGAATCTCACCAGGCTCAAGGTTGACTCAGCCTTCCATCCTTCTGAGGTGGGTAAAATGAGGACCCAGATTGTTGGGGAAAATATGCTGACTCTGTTAACTGCTTAGAGAGGTCTGTAAAAGCACTGTGAAGCAGTATATAAGTCTAAGTTCTATTGCTATTCCGTTCTATAGTCTACTAGAATTACTTGATCAATGTACTATAAACTAGAATTTATCTTAACTGGTTTATTAAAGCAAGCAAGCACTATATTCCATGTTTAAAATTTGTTTGATTTAAGCCATGGGTAAGATAACCCCACTTGTCTGGTTTAGAGAAAACCGGAAGCTCCTATTAATAATGTTTTTAAGTTTTTCCTTGTGGCTGCTTCAGAGAACAGAGTGGGGAAGTGGGAGTGGAGCCACCTAAAGACATGTTTTTATTATGGTACAGTAAATAAACAATATGTAATTATCAAATAATGTCTGAATACAGTTATTGGATCAGAGCTAATGACCATAGTGCTTTGTATATTTTATTTATTTACTTATGCCCACAATGGAGAGTCTCATTAACTCTTCTGTGTAACTGAAGATTGGATCTACTGATGTACTCATAACACTGATTTCATGATTATTATGTTGAGATTGGTTATAATGAAATAAGTTGCTTTAAAAAGTATTACTGCATTGAGCTTTAAATTACAATTTTCTCAGATCGCTAAGTTTGGAAAATTTTACATAATTTCACATAGATTTAAATTCTCTGTTTTTGTATATTTTGGATATGGAAGTAAAGGAAAGATGCATATTCTTCTCCGGATCCAGTTAGGTTAAATTCCAGATAATCAGGCTGAAATTCCATAACTCTCTAGCATTCTTTAATTATTATATGTCTCCTTAGTCTCCCAATGGGCAGCAGAGTGTTTGCTGGCTGCCAGAAAAAAAAGACCTAGAAACTAGTGGATTGTGATTTCACTGAACAAGGGCTGCATAAAAATCTTGGTTTACGTAGGAAGAACCTGGCTAAAGATATATATGTTTTCTGAGGTTTTCGCGGGTGTTTTTATGTAGGTCTTTGGTTATTCGGGTTTTCTCCCGCGTAAAATTGGAAATGTCTTGGCGACGTTTCGACGAAGTCTCATTTGTCATCTTCAGGCTGGTGTTTTCGGCTTCGTGCTCCTAGAAGCATGAATAACCAAAGATATATATATATATCCTTTATATTCTTTATCTGGAATATATATATTCCAGATATTCACGCTGAAATTCCATAACTCTCTAGCATTCTTTGTTTTTGCTGTCGTCATACTGTATGATGCTTCATCATCCAGCATGACAACAGCAAAAAACAACACAGCTGATTACAAGTGGGAACGGCTGGAAGGACCTATTACATGCGCAAGGGCCAAATTGATTAATGGCATATAAAGGCAAAGATCTCTGTAATGGTAGTTTAATACTCTGATCTCAGCAGATGGCTGATGAAAGCTTATTAAATAAAATTTTAATTCTTTTAAAATTTTAAGTTCTGGAGCTTGCAGGATGTCTGCTTCTTTATATATATACACACACATATATTGTATTACATTATATTATATTATATTATATTATATTATATTATATTATATTATATTATATTATATTATATTAATTTTCCTTTATATATCATCGTTCGTATAAAAAGGCAAATGACGATATATTAAGGATAATATATATAACAATTGTTAAGCCTAGCAAAGCATGATGCAATACTTGTAATGTATATAACTCAAATTGTGGTTGTTTAAAGGGAAGTGTATATTCTTTAGATGACTTGCAATTCCATGTTAGAATGCCACTTATAATAATAATAATAATAATAATAATAATAATAATAATAATAATAATAATAATAATAATAATAATAATAATAATAATTTTATTTCTATACCGCCCTTCTCCCGAAGGACTCAGGGCGGTGTACAGCCTATTTAAAAACACAGACAAAACAATGATATAAAATTTAAAATAATTAAATAAGTGGCTCAAATTTAAAACCCCAATTTAAAACTATTGTGTTGATAGTCCGGCCTGGCGGAACAACAGGGTCTTCAATGCGCAGCGAAACACCCGGAGGTCAGATATCTTACGAATTTCCGGGGGCAGTTCATTCCACAGGGCTGGGGCTCCCACAGAGAAGGCCCTCCCCCTGGGCGTCGCCAGCCGACATAACTTGGCTGATGGCACCCTGAGGAGACCCTCTCTGTGGGAACGAACTGGTCGGTGGGAGGCTATTGGTGGCAGAAGACGGTCTCGGAGGTACCCGGGTCCTATGCCATGGAGCGCTTTAAAGGTGGTAACCAACACCTTGAATCGCACCCGGAAGACCACCGGGAGCCAGTGCAGCTCGCGCAGGAGGGGTGTCACATGGGCATAACGGGTTGCGCCCATAACCACCCGCGCGGCCGCATTCTGGACCAGTTGGAGCCTCCGAGTGCTCTTCAAGGGGAGCCCCATGTAGAGAGCATTACAATAGTCCAACCGGGAAGTAACAAGGGCATGAGTGACCGTGCGCAGGGCGTCCCGATCCAGAAAGGGCTGCAACTGGCGAATCAGGCGAACCTGATAAAAGGCCCCCCTGGC
Source organism: Pituophis catenifer annectens (assembly GCF_029215685.1). Taxonomy (NCBI): domain Eukaryota; kingdom Metazoa; phylum Chordata; class Lepidosauria; order Squamata; family Colubridae; genus Pituophis; species Pituophis catenifer. The sequence goes on along the minus strand of NW_027256881.1, from coordinate 197,707,855 downwards.
CACGGCCGTCATATGCTCTTCTAAAGACAGCCGCGCGTCCAGGAGGACACCCAGATTGCGAGCCCTCTCCGTGGGGGGCAAAGATTCACCCCCAATAGTCAGCGATGGCACCTGCTGACTATATCGGGGCGCCGGAAGCCACAGCCACTCGGTCTTGGAGGGGTTGAGTCTGAGCCTGTTCCTCCCCATCCAGACCCGCACGGCCTCCAGGCAGCGGGACATCACATCAAGGGCATCGTTGGGGTGGTCTGGGGTGGAGATGTACAGCTGAGTATCATCAGCGTACAGATGGCACTTCACCCCAAAACCACGGATGATCTCACCCAGCGGCTTCACATAAATGTTGAACAGGAGGGGCGAGAGGACCGACCCTTGCGGCACTCCCCATGCGAGACGCCTCGAGGTCGACCTCTGCCCCCCTGCCAACACGAACTGCGAGCGGTCGGAGAGGAAGGAGGAGAACCACCGCAAAACGGTGCCCCCTATTCCTAACCCCCTCAACCGCTGCAGCATGATACCATGGTCGATGGTATCAAAAGCCGCCGAGAGATCTAATAGGACTAGGACAGAGGAACAACCCCTGTCCCGAGCCCTCCAGAGATCATCCACCAACGCGACCAATGCCGTTTCTGTGCTGTACCCCTGCCTGAAGCCCGACTGGTACGGGTCTAGATAGATAGCTTCATCCAGGTGCCGGGGAAGTTGTCGTGCCACCACGCTCTCAACAACCTTCGCCACAAAACGAAGGTTGGAGACTGGACGATAGTTGGCTAATTCAGCCGGGTCCAGGGAAGGCTTATCCCATGGGGTATATAGTTAGGAACAATTAATGCTATTTAATACCCTGAAATCCTCTTGCATTAGGCACAATTGGGGTGGTAAAGAGTTTGCACTATAAATAGGTCTAGATTGACCCTTTTATTTATTACAGTGATTTATATACTGCCTTCTTGTCAGACTCTAAGTAGCTTACAATATTAAAATAATAAAACTCCATGCAACAAAATATAAAACTGTGGTTGCGGTTGCTGTTGTTGTTCCTCAGCCATCATTCTTTTTCAGTAATATAATTGAAAATAATATTATTATGAAGTAAATCCTTTGCACCAGATAAGCATAATTTGAAGTATATGTAGACTTATTCCATTTTTAAAAAATGTTATGGTGTAATAATAACTAGTACTTCTTCAACATTAGGGAAGATTTGGCTTAATGATTATGATTCACAGTACTTTACAATTTGTACACATACAGGTGAAAGAGATTGAAAAAGTCAGATCCCACACCATGAACATCATTAGGTGGACCATTTTCCTTTTGTAATTTAGATCCTTCTGTTGAAGATTTGAAAATATATTCTAGAGACAGATGACATGTTAGCAAAATCATTTCATGGTTGAATGTCTTCTTGGTATGATTTATCTTTATTTGAAGGCACTGGAGGTCCTTATTTGGGAGATTTATGAGCTAGCCAAAAATCTATTTTGATGAAAGAGAATGTGAGTATTTACTGAAAATTCTTAGTCTTGATCAGAAAAGAAGCTGCCTGATTAATAAAACTATGGGTTTTTTGGAGGAGGGATATAATTAGGAGGAAAATAACTATAACAATAACTAAACTAACCATAAGCAGATAAATAAAATAAATGAAATAAATAAAATGAAATGAAATGAAGCTAGGGGATAAATGAAGAATGCTGTTTTTCTTCTTAGTGCAGCCTAAGAACATTGGCTATTTTACATATTTATTGTTGTATAAGCTATGGTACTATGGTTTCTCTCAAAGTAACTGTCCAGAACAATATGTCATCTAGAGTACAAGAATGCAAAGGATCAGAAATGATGAAATTTGTTCTACGGGATCACCTGAATTTCAGCAGGATATTAATTCAACTCCTTTAGCAAGAATGATAGTGCTATATAGTATAAATACATATTCCAAACTTGTTTGGATCGCAATGAGAATGTTTAATCGTTGATGACAATGTCACAAGATGACCAATTGTGAGAAAGACAGATAGATATTAATACTAATACTTCTGTGTCAGAAGCACTGATATCTAGGTGAAAGGATTTGTCAGTGACATAACCATTGCTGAGGTGATGCCCAGTTGGGGGTTCCTTTCATGTTTCAGTGAAGTTGCCCACCAAAGTGGTATCCATTTTTATACTCGTGGTCACCCACTTTCGAACCTCTGGGTTGACGAGAGCTGGCGCATGTGATGGGAGTTCACCCCCACGCTACAGCAGCAACAGCTCAGCGTTCTAACCTCATAGGCACAGAGGGAGGGAGGGAGTGTAAGACCACCACCTACCAACACCACGACAGGGCAAGCCACTAGAATATTAACTGAGTACTAACTGAGTCCTTAGTAGCACTGATGATGTTACCTAGTTTAGGTAATGAAACATCTGCAAGAAAACAAGTAAGCTTAGAGAGCACCAAGGATCCTCCCTGAAAAACCTTACATAGTCTAACAACTGAGATGTAGATTAACAAGGCCTCTTTAATCACCACGTTAGAAAAGATTACAGAAACTAAAATAATGAAACATCAGAGAGGGGAACCTGCTCTTATGTTATTTTTGTCTTATATTTTATTATTCTGTTCAACATATATATATATATACTGTGTATTTGTGTGTGTGTGTGTGTGTGTGTGTGTATGTGTGTGTGTGTAGATCACAAGATCTACATCTAAAGACTATAGAGTCTTATCTGACTACATTATTCTTTCCTCTCATAGTCAACTCCCTGGAGATATATGAAATAGGCTGCAATTTTCCAGCCTGTGTCAATCACCGCAGGGTCAAAAATGTTTTTGAACAGTCACTATTTCTTTCATGGTAGTATGAAATGTATGACAGATGCAGCTGACACTTAGAATCCCACCCTCTTTGCTTTCCTAATGTTTCCTGCTTCACCAACCACTATGAGCACCAACATAGTGCTCATCTACATACCATTCAGCTAAGAATACCTTTCTTTATGCCACTATGTAGGACTAGTCCCTGATTATATCCTTGTGTTCTTTTAATCTGAAGTACAGGTAAATAACCTACTCCCTGCCCAGTTCTGAATAGTCAATTCTTTATAAGTGCTCCTCCACTTTTACACTATCCTGATAGTAAATGCTATGAACACTATAATTTGCAAAACATTATTGAACATAAAGCATGAGGCTGAAGAAGGATGCTAATGACAAAGAGTCTTTAGTGATTCATTGACTGATTATGTGTCATTAAGTTGTTTAAGACTTCTAGTGACCATTACAATTGATTTTCTCTGGGACAATTTGTCCCTAGCCTGTTCTTTCAGATCTTCCAACAGTGCATCCATCGTCACTGAAATTGAGTCCATCCACCTTCCTCCTGGCTGTCCTTCTTTTTCCTTCCACATTCCCCAACATCAAGACCTTCTCTTCCAGAGAATCAGGTCTTTGCATAATGTGTCCGAAGTAAGATAATTTGAGTTTGGCCATTTGTGCGCCAAGTGAGAAATCTGGGTTGACTTGGGGATGATCTTTAAATCTCTGTGCTGATCCAACTTCAGTCCCCGTCGTTTCCTGTTTCAGGAGTTTTCTATAGTAATAATAATAGGACTAGTATGGATGCTGCCATGCTCCAGGAGAGTTACCAGTTGGAGTAAATTGTAATAGGCTTGGAGTAGATTTTGATAAACCAGGTTGATCCTTGATTTAGTCCATGTACCCTCACACTGAAATTATCAGTAGTAGCAGTAACCTTGCTGTTAAATGCTTAGAAGAAACCATTGTTTAATTGGTGCTTCCCTGTCTACTCAAAAGACATTTTCTCTAATCCAACCATTTGCAAGTATTTCATGCATTGCATTATGTGTAGCCAGATTTCAAAGTAACAAGCTCAGTAAAACTGTCTCTCTTTTTTTTAATGTGGCGCTTTTCCAAAGCAGATAAGGTAAATGCTGTCTTGTTTCTTTCTGTTGTTACCGTAACTGCTGCTTCCTAAAATGTTTAAGAGAAAGCTGAGTGTGCCCATCTCAGGGGTGGGTTCTACTTACCTTTACTACCAGTTCGCATAGCGCATGCGCAAATCACTTATGACAATGTCCGGGTCAGTGGGCGGAGCCTCCCACTGGTTTTACTACCGGTTCTTGCGAACCGGTCCGAACCGGGGGCAACCCACCACTGGCCCATCTTTCTTATGGCCTCCCTGAATCAAAGGCAGTGAGGTCTAGGCTCCCAAGGGAAGCACCATATGTAAAATGGCTCTTGCCATTCATAGATTCACAGTGTTCGTAGTTTTAAACAGGAGCTGAGTTATCTGCTGGAATTGATCTGTGAATCCATATGTGGTCCTTTTCCTGCCTTGTGTATCCTCATGCTACTTCAGCCAGCCAATTCCTACATAAATTATTACTGTTCAGAAGCCATTCTATAAATAAGTACAAGCTGCTACGATACAGTAACCACAAATTTGTTTTGCTCTAGTGAAACATAGTGTGCCGACAAGGTCAGGCCCTTGCAGCATGCGTGCAGCCAAGTGGTGAAGGACACATCTAACATCCTGAGAGGTGACGTACAGGCAGCTGCTATTGCCAGCCTTAAGATAGATTGGCTCTGCATTGGCTGCTTTGTGAGATTGAGGGCCCTTACCACTAGGGGGCAGAAGGAAACTGTTCTGGGCCCCTTTCTCATGGGAAGGGACCTCGTGGCATCATAGGAGGAAAGGTTTAAAAAGTAGTGTTAAAATTAGGTCTGATCTTTGCTGTAATGCAGTATCTGTACACTGATAACCAGGAATCCAACATTGCTGACTTGGCCCTACAGCTTTCCTGAGTCTCATAAACCTGTAGCAACTTAAAAGGAAAACATATTCATGGATCCCCAAATCCCAACTGTTCTGATCTCATCAAAAATCCTAAATTAGATCCATTAATTGTGGTAATTTTGCCTGGTGCCTTCCTTTCACAGAATTGATCTGAACAGGCCAGAATGGGTTTTTCTGGAGCCAGTTGCTTATATCTTTCTTTAAATATGGTGGTAAACATACATTATTAACATATGTTGCAGGGACAGTATTTTTTCAGTTATGTCCAGTTACGTTCAGTTATTTTTTTTCTTTGATATCAATGGATCATTATCATTATTTTCATTCTACTCTTTCAGTTCCTTGAAATAAATTGCTAGGATTGTAAAATTGTGAGAGGGTGGGGTGAAACCTAGATAATCAGGGAAACAAATAGTTATGTACATTTGGGAAGCATAGCTTATACCTCATCCTTGCTATCTCATTTATATCTCATCTTTACTAATGGTGATTGAAAGGTTATGAATGGCTTATTAGCTAAGCTCAGCCTAGATAGATTTCTGCTCTTCTAAACCATTTCAGGAAAAGCCTTCCAACAGAGAGGAAAAATAAAACATCATCATTAAAGGAAGTGCTTTGTTGCCTTGGAAACAATGTGAGAACAGTGACATCAGCAACAATTATGTGTAATTTTTAGCTTTAGTTTATCACCATGGTAACCAAAGCAAGTTCTTCTACTTGAAAATATTCCAGAATGCCTTGGATAGAAGGAAAGAAAGCAGGAAGCATAGAGCTAAAGATGATGCTTTTATGACATTCTTTGAAGTTGATTCATTGCTTAATTACTCAGAGCAGAAACTTGGCAGCTGGCTTGTGTGAACTGGCTCTCCCAAAAACAGGGTGAATGCGATCTGGCAGTTTTTATATGTGACATTTGATCTCTTGACAGTTCATTCAAGCAGGCATGCTTTCATCAATGGACTTTGCAATAGCAAACATGCGTGCATGCACTCTTTTCACTTCTGAAAGGAAGTCTTGAACATCTGATTACTCAGATGTTCAAGACTTCCTTTCAGAAGTGAAAAGAGTGCATGCACGCATGTTTGCTATTGCAAAGTCCATTGATGAAAGCATGCCTGCTTGAATGAACTGTCAGAGATACTATGCCTAGTAAATTGAAAGACTGGTGGTCATCCAGCAATTCTGAATAAAGGGGAGTTTTGCAGGGGTAAAATCCAATTTTTTCCCCTACCGGTTCTGTGGGCATGGCTTGGTGGGCGTGGCAGGGGAAGGATATTGCAAAATCTCCATTTCCTCCCCTCCTGGGGGAAGGATATTGCAAAATTTCCATTCCCATCCCACTCTGGGGCCAGCCAGAGGTGGTATTTGCCGGTTCTCTGAACTACTCAAAATTTCCGCTACCGGTTCTCCAGAACCTGTTAGAACCTGCTGGATTTCACCCCTGAAGTTTTGTCTGTAGGCTCCAGTGTCCAGGTGGAGAAGAAGCTAAATGCAGGATGGTCACATGAGGACTTGACTGTTTTAGCTAACTTTCTTATATGTACTCAGAAAGGTGGAAGCCACTATGGCATGTTTCCTTTTGATGCTCTTTCAATTACATTGGCAAGTGCAGATCAGATGAGATAATGCCAAGCCTGGATGTTAAACCTATCCAGTTTAATTTGTTTAGTTTTTTTCTCTGAAAAGTATTCTATCTAATACAATAGAATTAATCTAATTAAATTCTGTCTAAGAGAATGGATACTATTCTATCAAATGCACATTGCAGAATGTATGTCCTGTATATACAGATAGTCCTCGATTTATGACTATAATGGAACCCAAACTTTCTTTTACTAAGTGAGACAGTTGCTAAGTGAATTTTGCCTCATTTTACAACCTTTCTTGCCACAGTTGTTAAGTGAATCACTGCAGTTGTTATTAACTTAATAGGGTTATTAAGTGAATCTGGTTGCCCTATTGACTTTGTTTGTCGGCAGGTTGCAAAAGGTGATCACATGACCCCAGGACACTGCAACAGTCATAAATATGGGTCAGTTTTGATCTAAGTTTTGATCATGTGTCTATGGGGATGCTGCAGTGGTCATAAATGTGAAAAATGGACACAAGTCACTTTTTCGTTGTAACTACGAATAGTCACTAAATGAACTGCTGTAAGTCAAGGACTACCTGTACTTATTCTAATTTATACACACACACACACACACACACACACACACACACACACACACACATGCACACACAATGGATTTTTCTTAATATAAATCTGAATGTTTTGCACACACAGACACATACAACCATTATAAGAAAAGTGTGAATATTGGCATTTAACTGTTTCCATAGTTCCTGATTTGAGGAACTGTAAATCAAGTGAATTTGCATGAAAAAGTCGAAGGAATTAATTGCTTGTTGTTAGGAGATGTACATCTTACAAACATTGTCTCTAATGTGACTATTTTCTATGTGCAAATAGAATAGAATGTTGTTCCTAGTTGGTAATTTATCACACTTGAAGGTGCCATCTTACCTAATTATACAGCGGAATATTCTAAATGCTAAATTTCATTGCCAGGTAACATGCACACCAATAATAATAATAATGGGATATAAAAGCAATATATTAATTTATAATGAATACATGGATAAATGAGAAATTGTTCGCACTGATTTCTGGCTGCCCCAGAGAGTTTTAATTTTAGTTGCTTCAGTAGCTCCATGAAGAAAGCAGAATGCTACCCTACACAGGAAACCATAAAGTTAAAATAGGTTAAATGTGTATTATGAAGCTTTTCATGGAGAACCAAATTGTGTTTATTCACCTGGTTCTTGAATTATTTGTACAGTGCACTTTTCCTCCTACCTTGATTGAAAATAGCTAATAACAAAAACTAATCATGGAAAGAAAATAACTTGTAAGATTTGGCATAAGGCTAATAAAACCTTGTAAGCTGCCAGATTCCTTAATTCTGTAGCTCATGAATTCATTAAAAAGATTGACGTTGATCTCAATCCAAGTATTAGAATAGTTTTTCAATCCTGTAGTGAGCTGTTTTATATTGTATTTTAGGAGACTCATGTTTCACTTGGAACTAATGTACTCTTGTTTACTTGCACTTATGTTTCACTTGGAAGTAAATCCAATGTATTTTACTCTTGATACAGTTATTTATGATTGCCCCATCATCAGCCCTAGATGCTTTAACTACATTGCTTGACGGTTAACATATTGTTATGTGGACTATCATAATGCGCTATCCTAATAACCTTTTCTAATGAAAAAGGGAACTTGTTTTATAAACGTTACTTATAAAAAATGAACTTGTGCTACTTTGTTAGTGCTTACTGTTTTTTTTCTTTTTGAAAATGAATTCATAAAGTGATTTGTCAATTGATTTGTCTTCAAAAGCAGAATGGGTCTTGCAAAATTGTGCAACTGAAATATGGCTTGGAATAGTTTCCTGCTTATCTGCATGGAACCTGCCTGTCAGCTTAGGAAACTTGTGTAAACATTCCTAATAATTATTTTTTAAAAACCCACTGTCCTGTATCTTTACTCTCTCTTTCTCCTATTTTGCCCCTACTTTTCTAGTTCCAACTTTTGCTGCTGGAAATATTCTCACTTGTCTATCCAAAAAAAGTTTTTAAGACAAACAAGCATTTGAAGTCTGGCTAAGGAGAGAGAGAGAGAGAGAGAGAGAGAGAGAGAGAGAGAGAGGGAGGGAGGGAGGGAGGGAGGAAGGGAGAGGGAGGGAGGGAGGGAGAGAGAGAGAGGGAGGAAGGGAGAGGGAGAGGGAGAGGGAGAGGAAGGGAGGGAGGGAGGGAGGGAGGAGAGGGAGGGAAGGAGGGAGGGAGAGAGAGAGAGGGAGGGAGGGAGGGAGGAAGAGAGAGAGAGGGAGGGAGGGAGGGAGGGAGGGAGACAGAGTGAGTAAGAGAGAGAGAGAGAGAGGGAGAGAGAGAGGTGGCATTCAGCAGGTTCTGACCAATTCTGGAGAACCGGTAGTGGAAATTTTGAGTAGTTCGGAGAACCGGTAAATACCACCTCTGACTGGCCCTGCCCCCATCTATACTCTGCCTCCCAAGTCCCAGCTGATCGGGAGGAAATGGGGATTTTGCAGTAACCTTCCCCTGAAGTGGGGAGGGAATGGAGATTTTACAGTATCCTTCCTCTGCCATGCCCACCAAGCCATGCCATGCCATGCCACACCCACCAAGCCACGCCCACAGAACCAGTAGTAAAAAAAATTGAATCCCACCACTGGTGTGTGTGGGGATACTACACATTTATAATTTGAGTAGTTTGTTTAATCAAAAATAATAATTACTTTTTGTTTTAAAGAAATGAAACATAGGCTATTTTCCGCTTGAATCAGGAGTATTAATAGTTCCCAGAGGACCCTCTTAGGTAATGGATCTGTCTTTTAAGCATGAATATGGAACCTGAATACTTATTCTGGATGTACATTTGTTCAAATATGTATTTGTAAAATAAGTGGGATTTATGTATAAACCATTTTCTCAGCTACACTGATTTCAGTATATAGTGAAAGCATCTTTGAATGCCATCTTTAAAGGCTTTCTTTTAAAAGAAGTTTAAATATAAGTTTTTAAATAGCTACACATATTGATAGATCAGCTATTTTTATTTTAAACCTTTCACTTGGAGATAATTGATTTTCCTTGAGATTAGATGAATCATGGTAAATCATTTTCCTACCTCTATAAAACACTCAGTATGACTGAAAATTATCCAGCTGTTATGCTGTGGAAAGTGATGGCTATTTACTGTTGGCCAACGAAGAGAAGGAGACGGTGATGCATATATACTAGTTTTTACTTGTTTTTTCCAACTTTGAAACCAAGGGACTCTTTGAGTGCATATAACCAAGAATTACAGAATGAAATGAAGCAAGTATCAATTTTCCAGTGGTGTAACCTGTAAGGCTGAAACTATGCACCTGAAAAGAGGGCAGGGGTTGAAAGTTTTTCATTGATTATGATACTTTAATACAAGATCAGGTCAGAATCCTAACAAATATCATAAAGCAGGTAATATAAATTGCGCACTGTGGTTTAAAAATGAAACCTGGCACACTTATACTAAACATTTTAATATGGATTTTACTAATCTCTGAGGGTGACACTAATGTTTCATTCTGTCCTTTAAATTGTGAACCAGAGCAGAACATCCTAACCACATATGACAAATATTTCTGAATGTGAACTTTTGTCTTAAGAGAAGAGAAAGTTATGGTAGGCTTGAAGCAGTCACATGGTTTTATGTAAAAGTACAGTTTATACAATCTTACCTAGCGAGGGCATTTAACAGTGAAGAAATAGGATCCAGAATGATTTGTACAGTCACTAAAGTGTTTCTTAAACTTCTATTCTTTCCTGCTTTAAAAAATTATGGAGGACCCCAAAAGAGCTTTTGATTATATAGGTTATATTTATCAATATTTACCATATTAAAAATTAAAACTTACAGATTCCTAGAATATTTATTGAACCATGTAAAAAGATATTAATGTAAATATTTTTCGTGACTCTATCATTTTTAATAAATAAAAATAATATTGAGAAGAGGGACATTGTTTTAAATTTTTGCAAATATCTTCAGTAACTGGTAAATAATGTTGATTTTGTGGACCCCTGCGAGGGTCTTGGATGGCACTTTAAGAAACACTGTACAATAGCATTACTTCTAGTTCAGTGCTATTCAATGTATTGTCATCATTCGAGTAATAGCCAAAATAATAAAGAGCTGTGGTGTACACTCACAGTTGTGGGTCATGCAACCACAAAATGAGGTGCAAATTGGAGAAGGGACTAACTATAAACTAGTTAGTGAGCTGCTGGAGGAAATAGCAATTCAGGGAGAGTAGCAGGAGTGGGTTCTACTTACTTTTACTACTGGTTTGCAACGGGATAGCGCACGTACGCTCACTTCGCAGATGACTTCTGATGATGTCAGGATCAGTGGGTGGAGCCTCCCCCCGGTTTTACTACTGGTTCTATAGAAATTCTATATTCTAAGATAATACAAGAAAGTCCATGGAGTAAACTTCATGGACATTGTAAGAGGACAGCCATTTTAGGCTTATGTGGCAAAAAATGAGGAGGAGGTTGGTGGCACATTTTAATAAAAGGAATAAGCTTTCATAAGTAGCAGCTCACTTCAGCAGATACACAGAGTACAGGTAGTCCTCGATTTGTTTAGAGACTATTCAAAGTTACAACAGCACTGAAAAAAATGACCAATGACCATTTTTTACACTTACAACCATAGCAGCATCCCATGATCATGTGATCAAAATCCAAACGCTTGGCAACTGATTCATATTTATGACGGTTGTAGTGTCCCAGGGTCACGTGAACACCTTTTACGAACTTCTGTCAAACAAAATCAGTGGGGAAGCCAGATTTGCTTAACATCCGTGTTACTAACTGAACAACCGCGGCGATTCACTTAACAACTGTGGCAAGAAAGGTCATAAAATGGGGCAAAACTCACTTAATAATTGTTTCACTTAGCAACAGAAATGTTGGGCTCAATTGCGGTCGTAGGTTGAGAACTACCTGTATCTAGAATGATGTACCATTTAAATTAGGGGAAGGCAAAATAGGGGAGGGAGAGGAAAACAGATTGGTTGTGCTTATGCAGGTAACACATGAGAGGGATTACTAGTACTTATCAATTAAGAACTGTAATGTAATAAAAACTCATAGGGTTTGTTGAAAGCTTCTGAGATTGCCTGAAATCTTTTGATATATGTGGGTTCAGGAACCTCTTGCTGAATGGCGGAGTTAAACTCCCATTTTTCTAAAACAGTCACTCTGAGATCTGCTATAGAGTGTTCTGGGAGGTTGAAATGCTCTAATACAGGGGTCCACAAACCCTGGCCATGGACCGGCACTGGGCTGCGGCATGCCAGAAACTGGGCCGCATAAACAAGTGAAGCCCCATCCGCGGGATGCAGGTAGCATGTGAAACCACACCCCCTCCGGTCCATGGAAAAACCTCTTTCTACAGAACTGGTTCCTAGTGTCCAAAAGGTTGGAGGCTGCTGCTCTAATACTACTCTATTCTTGTTCTGAGTTCTGATGTCAAATATGTGTCTACTAATATGTTCCTAGTTCGTCCCATTTGTCCTACATAGAATCTAGAGAGACATTGCTGAAGATGATGGCATACATCACATTAGAGGAAGAGCATGTGAAGGGACGTTTGATCTTTTGTATGTGCTTATTGAGGTCTATTATGGTACTGTTGGTGTATATTTATTTATTTATTTATTTATTTTGTCAATGTATTAGGTAATAAGTATAAGCATGGATTGGATACATAAAATAGATACAAATAGAGGAAACATTAGGACAGGGATGGTAGGCACGCTGGTGCGCTTATGCACGCCCCTTACAGACTTCTTAGGAATGGGGTGAGGTCAACAGTAGCCAGTCTTAGGTTAAAATTTTGGCGGTTTGGGGATGAAACCAGAGAGTCAGGTAGTGCATTCCAGGCATTGACCACTCTGTTGCTGAAGTCATATTTTCTGCAATCAATTTGGTGTGGTTTACCTTAAGCTTGTATCTATTGTGTACTCGTGTATTGTTGTGGTTGAAGCTGAAGTAGTCATAGACAGGTAGGACCAGGGGTGAAATGCCCCCGGTTTGGACCGGCTCGGGTAAGTAGGTAGTGATGGCGACGGGCAGTTCGGAGAACCGGTAGCAAAAATCCCTGCCCCCGCCCCCCGTGCCCAGCTGAGCCGCACGATCATCAGAGCCTTTTTTTTCTTTTAACTTATTGGGTAAGTTTTTTTCCCCTTTGGGAGCTTTAAAAAAAATAGTTAATTGGGGATTTTTTTTAGTTGTTGTTTTTTTAGACCTAGCCATTTAGGAAGTTTTAAATTTAGCTGCTTTTATATAAAAATAAAATAAAATAATATTTGTGCAGCTTTCTGAGATTTAGTGTATTTCTGTAGTGTTTTACTCTAACTACACAAACGCACAAAATCTCACAAAGCTGTATGTGGAATTTTGTGTGTGTAAAGTGTAAAAGTTGGTTTTTTGGGCTTTTTCTGGCTGTGTGAGGTTCCTGCTTGTTGCAGGGGCCATTTTGGGTCTAACACAGCTGCTTTTACATTGTGGGTGAGCCAGTTGTGTTGTGTTGTGTTGTGTTGTGTTGTGTTTTGTAGGTTAAAAAAGGGCAAAGAAGTGACATTGACTTGGCCACGCCTACCCAGTCACCTTACCACCAAGCCTCACCCGTTAATTAAGCCACGCCCACAGAACCGGTAGCAAAAAAATTTAGATTTCACCCCTGGGTAGGACATTGTAGTAGATAATTTTATGAGCTACGCTTAGGTCATACCGAAGGCGGCGTAGGTCTAAATTTTCTAGGCCCAGAATTTCAAGTCTGGTGGCATAAGATCTTTTGTGATGTGATGTGGGAGTAAAGAAGATTTCCAGGTTGCTGCAGGGTCTGGTTCCCATATTAACACCATTGTTCCATTGTTTCTTGCTGCTTGTGAGCATCTGTGTCATATTGGATGGTTGACTGTATGTATGTATGGGCCTGCCCACTGGTATCTGGGAAAGTGCAGTGAAAGTGCATTTCCCAGACTGGGCTGTATTTTATTAATAATGTGTTTCAGTTGTTTGATCTGTGAGCTGGAGGAGAGATATCAAAAGGTTCCAGGCATCTCAAAAGATCTCAACAAATAAAATAGGTTTTTAAAACTTCACAATTGTTTCTTAATAAGGTCCTGGTAATCTATCTCGCATGTAATCTGCATCTGTATAAGCAATCTGTATTCCCCTCCTTTCATCCCCACTTCAATAAATAAAATTGATTTAATTCCTGAGAAAAGTATTTATTTGATATCTAATAATCCTGATTCTATTGTTGCTTACCTTTGAACAGCGCTGGAGATAAGATTATAGATAGCATAGACCATTAACCCAACAGTTATTTGTTACTCACTAGCCATCAAGAGTTAAAACAACACTTATGTGTAAGCATTGAGGTGAGCATTCTGGGCATAAAAGCCATTGTGTCATTATATACATGTAGTCTTCTTTTTCCTTTATGTTTAAAGATGCATTATTTAACATTAAAAATAAAATATAAATCCTTACATTCTAGCAAAATATATTTTAAAATCCAGTAATTGTTGATATTTGAAACATCTCTAATGATTTTATTCCAAAATCATGCATCCAAATTCACGGCAAACCTCTCTCCGCCTCTTCTGCTTATTTAAATCAATTGTTGGTTGGATCAGTTTCTAGTAGCAGGTGTTGATACTCAATGCAGTTAATTTTCTCCCTGTGGAAACATGATGGTTTTTCTCCAATAATGGATCTCTGCATTTAGAAGTCTGGCTTCTTTGTTTGGCCTCTTATCTCAACAATTGATGTTTCTGTATTAATGAAATCATGTTTTTATCTATCCAACCTTTTAAGATATTTGGAAAACTGTTCAGTGCAATGATTCTCATTACCGCATTTGCCAACTGTAAATCTATTATCTGTGACCTGTAATCAGGCGCACAGCTTAATGTAAAGGACAAATGGTGTCCAGTGAACTGTAGAACTAGCCTTGATGGTGGAAAGAACGATCCATTTGGTCCTCCCAGCTGTGTCTTTGGAAACCAGCTCAATGACAGAAAATAGGTAAAATTTAATAGATTAAAATATTTCTGGTTCATTATGCCCAAAGATCCTATTTCTTTTCTTCCTGTTGAGGAGAAAGATGGAAGCTTGAGTATCTATGGATAACTTAGTTTTTTTAAAAAAATATTTGCATTCCACCATTCATAGTCATATATAGTATATAATATTAAACCTAGCTAGTGACTGGATACTATGTGGATGGCGGCCCTGATTTCATTCTTAAAACAACAAGGAAATAGCAACAGCCCTTAGACTTATATGCCTCTTCACAGTGCTTTACAGCCTTCTCTAAGTGGTTTACAGAGTCAACATGTTGCTCCCAACAATCTGGGTCCTCATTTTACCCACCTTGGAAGGATGGAAGGCTGAGTCAACCTTGAGCCTGGTGAGATTTGAACTGCCAAATTGCAGGCAGCTGGCAGGCAGCAGAAGTAGCACGCAGTACTGCACTCTAACCACTGTGCCACCGTGGTGTCTCTGTGCAGAATTTTTGGTGTCCCTAAACAGTGTTATCTTATAGCTTTTCTGCTTTTACTGCTCACCCCACATTGGTTCCACAATGCTCATAATTCTCATGTGCTTCTTATATGGGAAATCACAATTCTCCACTAATTGAAAGATCAAAATAAAATAAAATAAAATAAAATAATAATTTCTGGATAGCACAACGCATTGGTTTTCTCTTGAACCTGTGGAAGTCTATTAAGGAATGGAAGGATATAAGGAAGAAGGGCTTGAAAATAAACCTTTAGAGAAGGAGAAGTTCTGAAACCAACCACAACACAATGGGCAGGGATTTGACCTCTGATATCCTGTGCTCCTTTCCCTTGATTGCATGCAACCATGCCCAGAGCCAGGCATCTATTGAATGTATCCAAGTTATGAGAGAGAACATTTTACCACATCTTTGCCCTTGACTGGAAATATTATGAAGAAAAGCTTTGGTAGAATTTTCAGAACATGATTTCGGGTAGCAAGGAAGTATAGATTGCTCTTAGTAGCTACATGCCACCGTGAACATTAGCAGAAAGAGTGGGAGAAATAAAGTTGAGATTACAATAATTTTAATATTATTTAGGGCCTAAAGCATTAGTACAAATATAAAAAAGCACAATTAATTGTATCAAACCAGAAGAGAATAGTTTGGTGAAATGTAATCATACAAAACTACAAGCAATCAGAAGTGACATACTAGGTCAACAGCACTTATATCTATTTCCTATATTTATTCAATATTCACAATAAAATTAATTGCCGTTGCTGTTAGTTCTGTAGGATTTAATTTATTTCACACACACAGGGGAAAAAACTGCATGACAGGTGAGGAACTCTCTTAAGTAAAATATTTAGCATTGCCATGGTGCAGAAGGAAAAGGGCTTAGAAGAGACAAAGTAAAAAGCAAATTCAAGCCTTAATTGTTCAGTTTCAAAGATCAAGATTGGTATTACCACATGTATTTCAGTTAGAGACAGGTATGGTTTCTGTGGGTACCAGAGCCTGGTTCTATCTCCTTAATTTCTGGTTGAAATTGATTTTTTTTTCTCCTGTGGGTCTGGCTCCACTGGTTCTCAGAGGCCATTATAAATCAACCTGGTTAACAAAAGGTAATGGAAAACTCCAATCCTCAGGACTGTCCTTTGGAAAAGCCTGTCTCCATTAGGGTTTGAAAATGCCAGGAATCAATTTAAACAATATATCCAGTTTATTGATTTTTAAAATTAGTTTAAGTTTGGTATCTAATCCTATAGTTTGTGGATCCTTCCTAATGTGCATGGGCCTTACCTCTCTTCAATTATAACTCTGAAATTTCATTGGGCTTTTGCCTTGACCAGATTTGATGTACTACCCTCTACAGTTCTGGGGAGGACAAAAAAACCCCAAAAAACCAAAAAAACAGGCCTTTTTTTCAGCAGTATTTTTGCCCATGTGTAGATGGCTCTGTGGATTCCCTAAGCCATATGCTCTTTTGTTGCTCTCTCTGTAGGGAATCAATACAAAAATATCAATATAGTCTCATGATACCCTCCCCAAAAACAATATTTATGAAAGTTTAGGAAACTTTGTTCACAATAAATACATGGAGATTTAGGACTGAAAAAGAAATACATCAGATCTCAGAAACAAAAATTTAGACGGCCACCAGATGGCAGTAAAGCATTTGACTTCTTCCTCTGCCTTTGCTGCCATCTAATGGTAATCCAAAATTTGCAGACCAGATTTTGTAATCCCAATTAAAAGTAGGGGATTTCTGTCATCAGTTGTGAAAACCATCAAGTTAAGTGATAGGTGTGCCTAAAAACATGCTGAACTTTAAGAAATTAAATTATTAAAGGCTAAGTGACTCTTAAAGAACTGGTTCCATTTTTGTAAGTGCACATGAAAGCCTGAATAAATTGGGCTACGTTAATTAATAACAGCATGTAGCTATGTTCATGCAAAGCCTGGCGCATGAAGCAAGATGGGGAAACCCTCCTGGTTGTACATGGAACCTATCAGCTATATTTGGGGCATAGACTTGGAGCTCTTCCAGAAACACCACTAGACTATGAATATATAAATCTAGCACTGTTTCTGAAGATTGCTAGAGTTGTGCTCTAGCTGTGAGGCTCTCTGTGTATAGATGCTCCGTTATGTTGGCCCATCACTCAGGTAAGTTGAAAAATGTCTAATGCACCTATTTAAAATAATCTTATTCTGCTTCACTATACATTAACAAGAACAATTGCTGGTTTTCCCAATTGTAGGTGATATTTGGGAGACAAATCCAAAGAGTATTTTTTTAAAAAAAATTAACATAAAATCTCTTAAGGACAACACCACTCATTGGCATTGTTCCTAAGGCAGATTAGAATTTGGCTGCTGGTTCAGGGCAATTTGTATTGGCATACTTTTCTGTGGGCTCAGGAGTGAAGGTGGCACATTAGCATAACCACGAGGAGTGAATCCAACGTGGCCCCTGCAGGTTAAGCTACTCTGATTGCTTACCAAGAAAGAAAGCTATTGGTCTATAGAGGATTTCTACGGGGGTTGGGGGGCATTTGTAGTTTTATTCTCACCAAGGATCATATGGCCAAAAGAACCAATGGACTTTTGCTCATATAAAGTTTCTGATTGTCTCCTGAAGACTTCGTTAGTATGCTTAGTTAGTTGCTTTCCTAACCAATTATTGGACTTGTACAGACTTTTTTTAAAAAAGCAGATGCAAGTAGCTATTGCCTCAATTCATCTTCGCAGATGGGATTTGTATATCTTGCATCTGAGGCTCTGATGCAGGTGGTGATAGAACCTATTTAATGGAACATGAGCCTAAGCATTAATGTCACTGAATATAACCCATCACATTGCTTCCTAATAGTAAATGTGATAAATGATGCATATCCGGCAAGTATTTTGGATTTTCCCTGCTCATTTTGAACCAGTACTATATGAAAAGAGAAAAGTAATAATACATTTGGCTCAGATAACATGACAATCTGCAGAAAATGAGATAGCAGAAATGGTTTTCAGATAGATGCAGATGAAAGTGAGCCATTCATTATAGAGCTATTATTTCTTAGCCGTGTTTTGCTCAGTTTTCAACGCATGCACACAACCCAGGCAGAGGCATAGGGGAAAAATGGAAAAACCAGTTGTTCTTTTTTCATTTCCATTGCTCTAATCTATTAGGCACATATAACATTGTTGTTGTTGTTATTTACATTATTTTTAACAAGTACATACACTCAGAACTCAATGTGAGATGTACATAGCAGACTTTTCTGTGAGGGGAGTAGCTCTGAAAGTGTTTTAGGCATATTTATGGCTAGTTACATCTTTTCAGTTTGTCGTGAATGATCATCTAGAAAAAACCTTTGCCTGTAGAAATGGTGTAGGAAGACTTCTTTCATCAGACTAAGTAAATATTTGGGGCCCAGTTGTTCAGCTACAATCCTGAACCCGTGTCTAAATTTCCTTAAACTGTTTGGAAGAACATGGATGGCCAAGACAAGCAATATCATTTATCAGATAATAAATAGGAATGATCCATGGATATCTTCCACATTTAAAACATTATGGAAACGATTCTTTCTGGATAACATCAACAACAGATTTTAGTGTTGAACAATTGGTTTGGCTCTTTCAGCTGTTCATACAAAGTGCCTGCATATTTTTCAGGAATCCCCCTCCAACGCTGTTCCAACCAGAAAATTGGTCCAGAGGATTCAACCACTTCATTTCTCAGTAAGTAATACTATTTTTTTTTGTGCTGAAAGGCTTATTTTTAAAGGCATTGTGAACTGATCTGTGGAAAACTTTGGAAATGAGCATACATGTAGGGAACAAAAGCCATTTTTTTCCTTTTATATTACGTTTGAAAAAAGTATTTTGACTATTGATAGGTACAGATCTTAACTATTATTATTCATATTTATTTGATAGCATATTTACTTTATTGTAAATTTTATCTGTATCTGACTTTTGGTTCGGGAATTCAAGGTGAAATATAGAATTATTTTTCCTTTTTCCCCCTTATAGCAACAACCTTAATAAGTGAGGTTGAGCTGAGAGAGATTAACTAGGCCAACATCTCATTTGGGGAGTTTCTGTGGATGAAGGTTTGATTTTCTTGGCTTTTTCTGCATCTAATTCATGATCTTAATTATTATATCACATTGCCTCTTACCTTCCCACCAAATGGAATCACCCGCAGTGATTCTGCTTTGCTAAATTACGACCAAGGTGTAAAGATCTCTTGAGAGGAAAGGTTCAACTAATGATTGGAACTCTATTACCAAGAATTAAATTTGCCAACTTCACACAAGCACCTTAAAATCTGCTTGCTGCATGCATGTGTTTCCTTCAGATGATTCTTAGAGACATGAATGAGAATGACTCTCAAAGTACATTTAGTGAGCTTTACATTGGCAGCAGGGATTTGACTCCAGCTCATATTTTTTCACTAGAATGTGCTGAATGAACTAGATTGGGAAGAGGCATTATCATAATTTTTCAGTGATGTGAATAAATATTAATTTATATTGATAAATGTCTGTGGAGATTCTCAGTCATCCAGGTCATGGTTGTCCCAAAGGTGCTTTTTCAAGAGGCAACTAGACTTTCTGGTTTTTCTTTGAAGACGTTTCACTTCTCATCCAAGAAGCTTCTTCAGCTCTTCTTCAATTCTAAACATCCAGTAACAGACTGGGTTCATACAAATTATTAGTTGGTTGATTGAACAGGTCATAATGCCTGGTTTACACACAACCGTATAAAATAAACCACGGATTGAAAACCATAGTGACTGAGTTCATACTCAATCTAAGTTAGAACCAAATGGCTAAATGGAACAAAACCTATAAGCTTCATAAATCTTAAAAATGTCTGCTGAACAATATAGTAAATGTTCATGCTCTTAATTGTTGAAACTGGTCAATATTTTTATTTACAATCTGAGGAAACATATACGATACAATCAAGTTGTACAGCTTAAAAATCCTCAATGCTCTTATTGATACGCCATGTGTATGCATATGCATATATGTATATGATACCTTTACAAATTAAATTTTAAAAATGCAATTACCCTATTCAGTGGTCTAAATCTGATATGCATGGGATTGATTTGTGGGGGGGATACAGAATGTTACCCTGAAGCTCAAGCTCTCCTCTAGGATTTGGAAAAAAAAATTTTTTTTTGAAGAATCCTGCTGACAGTGCTGTGACGATCAATCATGGCAGAGCTATATTTCAGAATTATTCAGACTATTTTAGCATTTAGGTTCTCTGAAGAAAATGTTTATGATAAAACACAACTGTTTAGGTTGTCAATCATTGTTTATAGATGGTTTGGTTTCCACTTAAAAATTCATTTCTTAAAAAGAAAATGTAATAAAAATGAAGTCTATACAGCATTGAACTGTCCAACCATTAGTGATAATTGGCTCATTTATATGCATTAGATACACATTTGTCAGTGTCTGACTTGTGACAGCTTTGCTTTGATAAATTAAAAGCAGTGATTGTAACAAGTCCATTTGCCTCTTACCCATATATTAGGACCTTGCCTGATTTTTCTGTCATCCTTCTGATGAGTAGTTGACTTTTCAATAATTCCATTATCTACCTTCTTCTTGAGGTTGAATATCATTTGCATAAGAAGCTTATCTTGAACCAGTTGTGATCCAGACGTATGTAGTTACATAGTTACAATTTTTCGGAGAAATGTATTTCTACCTCTGATTCATATCAAACGATTTTTCTCCAGAAAGTGTCTCCAAATTATTTTAGGAACACTCATTTAGATAAGTGCGGTGATCCAAATGCCAATTTTCTTTCCCTTGTACCTAAGCCCTTTTCTATACAGTGAAACTGATTGGTGTACTTGAATAGATCTATGTATAATTATAGAATATAAGTCTGATCAGTAGCTTTTTAAAATAGTGGCCATGTGTTCTGATTGGAGGATAGCAGAAGCTTCAAAAATGCTCTTCTCCCTTGTGGATGGTGAAGTTTCAACCCGGAAACCAAACAGGAAGTATCTAAAGGACAGGTCTAGGCTTCCAGATTCTCTGCTATTTACCTAGAATTTTGCATGACTGATGTCCTATTGAGTCCTTTCCAAGGCAGATGTTATTGTATGATGGTGTTAAAGGCTAACTGACTGATGATAATTTTGTCAATGCCAGTAGTGTTCAAGTGATGCTTCAGATGTTTTGAGATTGTACCCAAGGAGCCTATTATTATTGGTACTGTCTTTATTTTCTTTTGCTACAGTTTTTCTGTTTCTATATGAAGGTCTTTGTGTTTTGTGATCTTTTCCAGTTCTTTGTCTTTATTCTGCTGTCTCCAGATATTGCTACTGTATATCCGCTATCTAGCCTTTTTTAGCTTTCTTATCAACAATTGTTAAGTCTGGGGTGTTACATGACAGATGCTTTTATGTTTGAATTTTAAGGTCCCAGAACACTTTAGTTTCTTCATTTTCTATCACTTTTGTCAATTTTGTGGTCCCACCAATTCTTGCTTGCAGGCAAATGGTGTGTTTTGCAGATGTTCCAGTGCATCAGTTTTGCTACTTTGTCATGCTGGTCAGTCAGTCAGTCAGTCAGTCAGTCAGTCAGTCAGTCAGTCAGTCTTATTTGTTGTTGTTAGTTGTGAAGTTGTTTCCGACCCATCACGACCCCATGGACAACATTCCTCCAGGCCTTCTGGTCCTCTGGAGTTCATTTATTGGACACCTTTCGACCTGAGGGGCTCATCTTCCAGCGTCATATCTTTTTGCCTTTTGGTATTCATTTCATATTATGATTTCCTATCATCCTGGTTATCACAATGTATCCCTCAATCAGTTATTTGTTATTTCATTTATGTTTGACTTTCTCTGAAAGGTAAAGTCTGTACAGATCCCCCATTTTAACCCTACAACTATAGACAGAATAGCTAGGTTGGACTAAGAGATTGTTATTGACCCAAAGTTGCACAGCGAGCTCCATGACTGAACAATGACATAACACAACATGAGAGCATGAGCAAGGGCACAAAATATACTCCGGGTGACGGGAGATGGCCACGTGGCTTAGATTGGCAATCCAGCCCCAATAGGCATTTATACTAGGATCACTGGATTTGGGCTTAAAAAAATCTGGACCTCTGTTTATGTTCAGCTATAGCTGACATCTAAAAGAAGCAGAATTTTCGTATTTAGAAAAATTGCAAAATGACTCATTGTAAAACCTTGCCGATTTCCCCCCAGCTTCCTTGCTTCAGTTTATTTTCTGGAGATGGCAAGGAGTTAATTAATGTAGGATTAAAATGTAGTGCCTCCCCCCCCCAAAGTTAATATGGTCTGCTGTTTGTTCCCTTTTTTTGCCTGGTGCAAATGCAACCATTATGGGAAAAAACATCTTTAATTCATTTCAAAGGCTTGTATTTTAGTCTTCACTCTGCTGTTCTTTGAAACGTTGACTCTAATCTTAGTATTATTTATTGCGGGGTAGCATTCAGGCCAAGTTACTCATCAGAAGTAACACTGGAGCTAATGAGACAGTTATGATTACTTACTTAAGTCCCATTAATTTCAATAGGATTTGGTCTAAATGCTACCTCCAACAGTTTTTTAGAAAGGAGGGTAATAATTTTAATGCATCACAATATGCAGTGAAGTATCCAATAATGTATTGCTCATATAATTCTGATAATATAGCATGGCATTTTCTTGAAAAATCTCTTGCCTTATAGGCAGAATGTGTTAGAATGAATTCAGAACATAAAATTGTGAGTCAGACATTTATCACAGTAGCGCTGCATGTGTTTTAAGAATTATTATTTGCCCATGTAGTAACGTCCACTTAATCACTTTAAATGTTTTGCTCTGTTGATTCTCTTGTTGCTAGTAATGCCTCTATATATTCCTGGATATCATTTGTGATTTACTTTAAATTGAATATATGAATTGTGTGCTTATAGGTGTAATCCTTGCTTAAATATAATGTAATCCTTACATTATATTTAAATATATATTTAAATATAATGTAATTACTGTAAAATGGGCACCTACAACTGAAGTTAAAAGACAATGGAGAAAAAGCTTATAGTTTCCTTCTCTTAGAATAAGAATAGTAAACTTTTATACAAAGTGAAGAATTATGGTTACTGGCAGCTATGCCACACAGATTTAACTTCAAGATGTTCCTATGGTATGCAGTATATGGCTGCAGTTTGGAGAAAGTGCTTCAGATTTGCTATTGTCTCCTTGAAAAAGCTGCACTTTTTCCTGGTCTCACATAGTTGGTGTGCAGCCCAAGAAAATACACATTGAATCCTGGAGGTGTTAAAAAGGTAATACGTTGGTGCAAGTATCTTCTACTACCCCTGTGATGGCGAACCTATGGCACGAGTGCCACAGGTGGCACGCAGAGCCATATCTGTGGGCACGTGAGCGTTGCCCTAGCTCAGTTCCAGTGCCCATGTGTGCACCGGCCAGCTGATTTTTGGGCCTTCTGGGCCCACTGGAAGTCAGGAAACGGGCCGTTTCCAGCCTCCGGAGGGCCTCTCAGGAGGTGGGGAAGGCTGTTTTCACCCTCCCCAGGCTCCAAGAAAGCCTCTGGGGCCTGGGGAGGGCAAAAAATGGGCCTACCGGGCCCACCGTTAACCTTTTTGCCATCACGTGCCAAAAGCGGGGGTAGCGCAGGGAGGTTGCGTGCACATGCGTGGGGGTGCGGAGTGTGGGGGGGCATTGAATCATGGTGTGGGCACGCATGCGCGCAACCCCCCCCCTGCTCCCCACGCTTTTGGCATGCGATGGCAAAAAGGTTAGCCATCACTGTACTACCCTATTGTTGTCTTTTGAATGCCTCCTGAAATCAAACACTTCTTTTAAGATGTCATTGATAGACAAAGTGTGGTGCACGTGCCCATGCTATAACTGAAGCACTTTCCCTGCATATCCTTAATATTACTTGAAACACTGCAGGAACAAGATGCAGCTTCTTTGTCCAATCCTTACAGGTTGACTGAGGATGTCTAGAACTATGCATTCCTGGGAAGTCATTAAGCTAGATCCCACCTCAAACAATGGTAAAGCAAAACCAACTCCTAGGCTCTGACACAATGTACTTGAGACAAATGCTTGCTATCTTTAAGCAATGACTTTGCAAACCACATCTGAATAGGATCTCAACTTCAGTCCCATTTTTTGCTTTTAAATAAAGTACAGTTGCTTTACTCAAGGTGAAATTTGGGTTTGCCAATCAGACAACCATGTAACAACTATGATATTATTTGGCCTTTTTCCGCTGATGTTGTTGAAACAATCTTCACCTATCCTTTAGCCAGCAAAAAAACCCAAAAAAACTAGAACTGTGGGAAATTTGCTATGGACAAGATAAAGGAAATGAAAGCAACATCTCTGTAACAGAGCATAAGAAAAGATGACCCAGGGCATGTTGGCGCTGTGGTGAGATACAAGTAGGGAAACATCCCTTGGATTGAAAAAGAAAGAAAAAAGAAAAAGATTAGATGTGAGAAAAGGTTGAGCTCAGAGGTGTCAGTGAACATTTTCTTCTTTCTAGGTACTGAACAAGGAAGTCAAATCAAAGTAGCAGAGATTATTCTCCAAAGGTTGCCTGATTGACTGAAGTTTTATTCATATAGATGTAAAGAAACTCAAATTCTTTTACAATTTAAAAAACTATCAATAAAACTTCCATAACCAAGCATTTATTCTGCAGAATTAATTAATGTGATTTGGTTCAAGATCAATGAAGACATAAATGGGTCTTGCCTACTAGACTATATATGTGTGTGTGTGTACTGTGTACTGAATTCTCTATGAATGTAACAGACAAAAAACTAAAAATGCACTGTTTATCATGGCATACCAATGTTGGACACATGACCTGCAGGATTTGGAGAACGATAATATGGACCTAGATCAGAGGTGGGTTTCAGCAGGTTCTGACCAGTTCTGGAGAACTAGTAGTGGAAATTTTGAGTAGTTCGGAGAACTGGTAGTAAAAATTCTGACTGGCCTCGCCCCCATCTATTCTCTGCCTCCCAAGTCCCAGCTGATCGGGAGGAAATGGGGATTTTGCAGTAACCTTCCCCTGGATTGGGGTGGGAATGGAGATTTTACAGTATCCTTCCCCTGCCACACCCACCAAGCCATGCCATGCCCACCAAGCCACACCCACAGAACCTGTAGTAAAAAATTTTGAAACCCACCACTGACCTAGATGCTGCTGTATGGGTATTTAAGGTGTCAGGTGCCCTGTAGAATTATGACTAAAAACCAAAGGAAAATATGGTTACAGGCAAAGCTGACAATTTTTTCCTTAATTTGTTAATTTGTTTACTTTAAAAAAATAGTGCCATACAGCAATTTGGTTACATTCATTTGGAGCAGGTGAACAGATATGAAATAACCAACACCTTATTGGATCTGCACTGTAGGCTACGTAGCTTCAGGGTATGACTAACTTGTGTGAATCATGCAAGACAGAGGTAGGAAGCAGCCATCTCAGGCGGTTGTTTACGTATGTGGCAAAATGGAAAAGAGGAGCTGTTAACCCCGTAGAGGAGTTTTTCAAAACATGACTTTTTAGTTCTTAGATTAGCCATTGTTTTGCTTTTCCCTTCTAAACCTTCAAGCAATGAAGACAGCCAAGAAATGTCTTCAATGGCAGATGTGAAAATGGTTCAGTGTTAGATCTTTTCTGTTAGAGAAATGGATTGAATATAATATCTCTGAGGCTACAGTGTGAAAATATACAGCTGCTATGCACTCACAAGTCTCTCAGCAACTATTCAGATTTCATGCCAATTTCTAGTTGTCACCCCAGCTTTAAAATAGTAGCTGAGGAAGATACAGGAAGAACTTGGAAAGGGCTTAGTGATGTTAGAGAGGGTGCTAGGATATTATTGTGCTTGTATAGGGAGGAGAAAACAATTCAATACAAGCCATCAGTATTTGGATTTGCCTCAAGGAAGCAACTCAGAGTGGCTCAGCTCCCTTGTCTGGAGAATCTTTGGTGGTCTACAAAGTGCTTAATGGAGGGGAAAATTAACATCTGTGTTGTAGCTGATTTGCCCAAATGCATCTGCCTGCTACTGATTAGACTCCTATTGTTCTTACAGCTTGTGTAGACTACAGGAATGGGTTCTCCGTGGGATTGGCTCTGAAGGCTTTGGGGAAAAATATTGGAGAAAAAATGGTTAAGAGTTAAAAAAAAACAAAACCAAAGTAGTAATTAGAAACGTACCTCTCCAATCTTGAGCAAGCCATATAGGTCTAAAGAGAATTCAAAGGGCTAATTCTTACCTTAAAAGCCCTGCAATATTTGGTGTTGCCAAATACCACAACTTTGTCTCCTCATATTTGAACCTATATTAAAATAATCCAAACCCTTTTCTCTTTCTTTCTTTCTTTCTTTCTTTCTTTCTTTCTTTCTTTCTTTCTTTCTTTCTTTCTTTCTTTCTTTCTTTCTTTCTTTCCTTCCTTCCTTCCTTCCTTCCTTCCTTCCTTCCTTCCTTCCTTCTCTCCCTCCCTCCCTCCCTCCCTCCCTCCCTCCTTCCTTCCTTCCTTCCTTCCTTCCTATCCCTTGATATGAACAGGAGGAGTTTTTCCAATACATCACATTATAAATTTAGGGATTCCACCACTCACTAGGATTCTTACCAAGGTAGAATAGGATTCTACCTTGGGGCAGCAGAATTTATGCTGGCATACTTTTCTAGCAATTGAAGAATGTTGGACTTCACTTTTGAATTGGTCCCCTATCTGTGCCTCCCCCTTCCCTTCCATTCAATCAGTTCCAATTCATAGAGACTGCCTGGACAAGTCCCTGCAGTTTTCTTGCCAAGGGTTTTCAGAAGTGGTTTACCCTAGCTTCCTTCCTTCCTGAGACTGAGAGAAAGTGACTGCCCCAAGGTCATCTAGCAGGCCTAGAACTCATGATCTCCTGGTTTCTAGTCTGATGCCTTAATCACTACACCAAACTGGCTCTCAATCGGTGGCTTAGATAATAAATTTTTCCCTTCTCCATTTTAAGAAAGAGCCTGATTTTAGGAAAGAGCCTGATAGTACAGTGGACTAAAGCACTGTTATTAACATCTGCTGCTTGCAATTACTGCAAGTTCAAATCTCACCAGGCTCAAGGTTGACTCAGCCTTCCATCCTTTCAAAGGTAGGTAAATTGAGGACCCAGATTGTGGGGGCAATAAGCTGACTTTGTATAAATATACAAAAGTATGAAGGCTATTGCTTAATGCATTGTAAGCCGCCCTGAGTCTCTGGAGAAGGGCGGCATATAAATTAAAGCAAAAAAAAAAAAAAGAAAGAAAGAAAGAAAGAAAGAAAGAAAGAAAGAATTAAAGAAAGAAAGAAAAGAAACAAATGCAAGCACTGGGCTCATGACTACAATGCTTTCTAATTTGTTTACATAGATGGGCTGTTTCTGACAAGATAAGCCACCATTTTTGCTATGGTTGTAACATCTATTTCTGTCCATTTATTCATTTGTAAATATTTGTTCACATCTGACCGTTGATGAATAGCTTCCCCTTTCAAGCCTTCTGATTTGCTAGCTACAAAATGACACTTTACATTATGGGAGGCAGAATGATACACACAATGTTATCGTCCTGATGCAAGCTACCCATGAAATTGCTCAGAAGTGGCTCTGAATCAGAGCTTGTTCTTGCCTCATAAATGTTCCGATTTTGCCTGTAGTTTTGTGGCAGGAACCAGCATGTTAGATTTTGGTAATCTAACAAATGGCAGCAACCTGTTTAATGTAGTGATACTAATGAATTCTCAGGATTAATTTTCAGTTATAAAAGCATAATGGAAGGTGCTTTTTTAAAATTAGGTAATGCATTGATTTTCCTCAAGACTGGCATTTACTGCATTTCCCCCCCAATATATTTTATTATTATGTATGGCAGCGTCTCTCAATCCAGTGACATCCAGATGTGAAGATAGGGAGAAGATGCTATTAGCCTGTCATATCATTTCATAATTATTTCTAGAATAAGCAAGAGCCTTCATGATCAGAGCAGCCTAATAAATACATTCCACCCAACATGTTTTTTATTTCTGTTTTTATTGATTGTTGCTATCATTATATGAGAGAGGTAGCCACAAAAGTTCAATAAATCAGTCGAAGGAATATTAATATGAAAATGTGAAGATGGTGGGTACTCACTATTGTGGCATTTTAATTGGTGCTAATAAAGAGATTGGTCTATGATGAACTCTTCTATATATATAAAAAAATCAATATTTACTGAAGACATAGTTTAAAATGTAGCTTGGATGCGCCACACTATTGTGTTTCATTGCATGATTGCTTTCATTGAGTTTCATTGCATGATTGCTTTCATTGAGTTTCATTGCATTATTGCTTTCATTGAGCTTTCATTGCATTATTGCTTTCATTGAGCTTTCAAATCATTGATGGTATGTTTACCACCACTGTTGGTATTTTTACATGGAAATAAATCCCATATGTTCATCCCCCCCCAAACAAAACCCCAAGCCAAAGGATATGCAAAAATATGTTAAGTATTTCTCAATATAGGAAAATGTCTAATTGTTTTGGCAGTCCAGCTATTATTTGCAAGAAAACTGGGTCTTCGATGATATTTCTGGATCAATAGCTCCTTAGTGCTATTATCCCATCTTTTGAAAAGCAATTTCTAGTTGAAAGGCAATTTTAAGCTATCCTTTCATTCTCTCCTTAACAGATCTGTAAGTGTACAATAAGAGAAGCAGTATGGAAAAATACAGGAGAATTACAAATATGTAATGTCATCGAGATCCACTGTAAAATTTTGTGAGTGAACCAAGAGCTTGCAATATAAAGTTATTGAGCTCTACCACAAAGAGATTTTTCCCACCACAGCAATGGAACATATTAATGATGATCATATGTTGTGTCTAAGTGATGACTGCCCTGAAATATATATGGTTCAGCACTGGGTTTTTTTCCCCACTCTTAGGAAAAGGAATGCTTTGGGAAAGCCAGCCATGTTTTTGCACCTGCATCCCACATTTGCAAGCAGAGGAAAAAAAAATAGGGCAATAAAAGGCAGAAATGTTTAGCTGGGAGGTTCCGATCACATTCATCTGCAATGCTCACCCACTTTCCTTTTAGAGAGTCCCAGGCTACAATGCACCATGCAGGGTATAGCTTGAAAGACGATTGGAATTGCAGATGAGTGTGGGTCAGCAAAGGGATAGGTAAAATGAGTAGACTGCAAGAAGGAAGCCATTGGCTCAGGGATGGAAATTGCAAACATGTGGCAAATCTGAAACCTCAGAAGCATTCCAAATGCATTTTACCTGCAGACCTGTATTTTTGTTGTTGTTGTTGTTGCCAAATGATGGATGAATACTATAGCGGTAATCCTCATCAGTCCACAACCACAAATGAGCCCAAATTTTCTGTTGTTAAGTGAGTTTTTCCCCATTTTGCAACCTTTTTTTGGCATAATTGTTAAGTGAATCACCGCAGTTGATAAGTTAGTAACCCGGTTGTTAAGTGAATCTGGCTTCCCCATTGACTTTGCTTGTCAGAAGGTCACAAAAGGGGATCACATGACCTTGGGACATAGCAATGGTCAAAAATATGAACCGGTTGTCAAGCATCTGAATTTTGATCATGTGATCATGGGGATGCTGCAAAGGTTGTAACTGTGAAAAATGCACACGAATCACTTTTTTCAGTGCTGTTGTAACTTTGAACAGTCACTAAATGAACTGTTGTAAATCGAGGACTACCTGTATTTTATACGTCAGAATAAAAGGTTTTTGTAGACTTTTGCTGATGAAGGCAACGCCAAACCAGGATGGGAACTATGGCATTGTTTTCTCCTTCCATCCATTATTTTCTTATATTTCCTGATTTGGGGTATCCCTCTCTTGCTTCTTCCACATAGGATTGCAAATTTAGGTATGTGTGATAGCAACTCAGGCAATTTCTCTCAAATATACAAGGGCTCTTCTACATAGCCCTCGTATTGAAAAGGAACTTGGCTCAATCAATTTATGAATGAACTTTTCCAGATCTATTACCATCCAGAGGAAATAAACCTTGGTTTCTGTTATTTGTAGTCACAATGACCAAATTGGAGGATTCCTGGCTGCAGAAAGCTGAAATAAACAATCAAATGAAAATAAGTATTTTTTCCATTCAAGAATGAAATGTCCCCTTGATAAAATGAAGCAATTAGAAACAATTGGTAGTGGTAACAAGCAATCTTTCTACAGTATAAATTTTGGTATTCTCTGGACTGGCAAGGCTCAGGTAATTTGTTCCTGATAAGATTAAAGAAGATTAGAGTAACTGAGAAACAAAAGGTGAGGAAGAAACTTGAGGAGCATAAAATAAACATTAAGGCAAGTACACACACCAAAGTTAGCATCCTCTAAAGCCCAACAGGGACATAACCTGGTCAGTTATCTTTGGCAGTATAAAATCCTTAATGTCTGTTGAAAAAGAAAATAGGTACCGTAAAACAGGAGAGTACTGAAATAAGTGAATTAGTCTGTTAAGCTTTTTTTTTTTTTTTTTTTTTTTTTTACAATGGATAGTATAGATCAGGAGTCCCCAACCCTCAATTCGTGGACTGGGACTGGGCCATGGCATGCCAGAAACCATTCCATGCAAACAAGCGAAGCTCCACCGCGAGATGCAGGCAGCATGAGAAATCATGCCCCCTCTGGTCCGCGGAAAAACCTCTCTCCACAGAACCGGTCCCTGGTGCCCAAAAGGTTGGGAAGCACTGCTATAGATTATATAGCTAGAACTTGGAGAAGAAGGACATCATGTAGGGAATGTGTTCGGCAGTGATTCTCACCAGGCTCAAGGTTGACTCAGCCTTCCATCCTTCTGAAGTCAGTAAAATGAGGACCCAGACTGTTGGGTGCAATATACTGACTCTGTAAACCGCTTAGAGAGGGCTGCAAAGCACTATAAAGCAGTATATACTTATTGTTTGATCTGCTGTACAGTGTATGAACAGCAATATGAGAATTGCTTCGTAACAATGTCGACTGGATTACATTAGGCTTTATTAGACAGGCGTTGGAACCAGTGGTGAAATCTAAAATTTGTTACTACCAGTTCTGTGGGCGTGGCTTGGTGGGGAGGGTAATGTGACTGGGTGGGCGTGGCCAATTATTTTTTACTTTTAAAACCATTTTTTACATGTAAAACCATGTAAAAAATGCTTTCAAAAGGCTCTGACGATCCCAGCTGAGTTGCCTGATCAGCAGGCAACTCAGCTGGGATCGTCAGAGATTGGATCGTCAGAGCCATTTAAAAGAAAATACTTTTTTTTTTTAAAATGGCTCTGATGATCCAAGCTGAGTTGCCTGATCGGCAGGCAACTCAGCTGGGATCGTCAGAGATTGGCTTGTCAGAAGCATTTAAAAGAAAAAAAGCCTCTGATGATCGCGCGGCTCAGCTGGGCATGGGGGGCGGGGGCAGGGATTTTTGCTACCGGTTCTCCGAACTGCCCACCGCCATCGCTACCTACTCGCCCGAGCTGGTCCGAACTGGGAGCATTTCACCCCTGGTTGGAACAGAATGCTTTTGACTATCAATTGAGTTAGAGGAGAAAATATTGCCTTAGACTGCAGTTTTGAGTGAAAGAAGATTATAGTCTAAATGGATTTTTTCCTTAAACCAGCAGGACTGTTCTCATAATCTTTTGCCCTCAAGTGATTATTCTCTGATGAAATGCCATAAACAAAGAAAAAGTTTGGGACCGTATGTCTTGATCTTCTGCATTCCCCCCCCCCAGAAATTTCATTAAGCCCTCCCACATAAATTGTCTTTATGGGGCAAGCGGTTAGACTAGAAGACCCCCAAGGTCCCTTCCAACTCTGTCATTCTGTTATCTTGACGATAGTACTTTTGGCAAAGATACAACTATCTTCCTGCAACATAAGCTACTCCAAACTAGCTTTATGATGGGAAAAAAGTCCATGTTATTATAAACAGAGATTGGTGACCTTGTGTTTAGTAGGAAACATACAGCTACAAGTGGCAAATACTGCTTCCAAGCCAAGTTACCATATTTTTCGGAGTATAAGACACACCTTTTTAAAAAAATTTTTTAAAATTTTTATTATAGTTCAAAAAAACAAAAACAAATGTATAATAGTTTTTCTATCATGGTGTAACATCACCAAAATATCCATGTATATATACACCAATAATCAGAAAGTAAAAATAGAAATTATCTACATATTCTTATGTAAGAAGAATGGCCTCTGCCTCCCAGCAATTTACCTCCTTGCAGCAAACAGCAAACAGCCCATTTTAGCTTCAGCACAGCCTGATTAGCACAAGAAAAAAAATCTGCTTCCCAGCAATTTACCTCCTTGCAGCAAGCAGCAAGCAGCAAGCAGCAAGCAGCAAACAGCCCGTTTCAGCTTCAGCACAGCCTGATTAGCACAAGCAGTTGATTGTCGGTTGGATTGGCCTCCCGACCCTCAGCTGTTTCAGGCTGCAGGAAATATGGTATTTCACGCCGCTGAAATGCGCTGAAATTCAAGCAGAAATATACAGTTTTCTGTATTTCAGAGTTTCTTAGAAAGACTTGAACAGCCCGTGACAGCAAGATGGGCTCCACAGAACGTTTCCAACAATTTCACTGCATTCGGAATGAATTAAACAAAACCAGGAAACTGAGGTTTCCTCCCACTGTAATGATCTCTCCTAAATTCTGTGGAAGAGAACTTCATAGACGGGAAAATCAATGATGAGAAACTATGCATTTGGCTCTTGTCAAAGAATTTGGAGACTACAACATAGAATTGCTGTTCCTTGCACTTTTCCCTTGCTTTACAAAACATTTATAAGAAATTTCCCATGCTTCTTTTATTGATATAAGCTTTGATTCATTGGCCTTTCACAATTTCTGTGCAGATTGGCAAGCATACACACCAAGAAACAAAATATTTTATTTATTTATTTATTGCATATTACAACTCTGAGCAGCTTCCAGTAAGCCACAAATAAATAAAAAGATCCCTGAAATAACTCATCCAAAATATCTTAGAAGTAAGCCAATATGTGCACATTTTATATTGAGATGTTAGTTGTCAATTATGAACTCTAATATGTGGCTCTAAAGGAGAGGCAGTCCCACAAATAACCTGCACTTAATGGAGGCACTTGGGGCTGGTGGGCAAATCTGAATTTTCAATAACATATTATGGTGGTTCTCAGACTTTGGTTCCAGAGTATGCTGCTATTTTGCTGAACCTCATTCTAATTCTATATTCTTGATGCCCATGATAACAGCAAACAAAAGTTGTTGTTGTTAGTTGCGAAGTCAGGTCCGACCCATCGTGACCCCATGGACTACGTTCCTCCAGGCCTTCCTGTCCTCTACCATCCTCTGGAGTCCATTTAAGCTCACGCCGACTGCTTCAGTGACTCCATCCAGCCACCTCATTCTCTGTCATCCCGTTCTTCTTTTGCCCTCAATCTTTCCCAGCATTAGGCTCTTCTCCAGTGAGTCTTTCCTTCTCATTAGGTGGCCAAAATATTTGAGTTTCATCCTCACGATCTGGCCTTCTAAAGAGCAGTCAGGGTTGATCTCCTCTAGGACTGACCGGTTTGATCGTCTTGCAGTCCAAGGGACTTGCA
Organism: Pituophis catenifer annectens; assembly: GCF_029215685.1. Classification (NCBI taxonomy): domain Eukaryota; kingdom Metazoa; phylum Chordata; class Lepidosauria; order Squamata; family Colubridae; genus Pituophis; species Pituophis catenifer. Next base: position 197,674,232 of record NW_027256881.1, on the reverse strand, counting down.
GGAGTCTTCTCCAGCACCAGAGTTCAAAGGTCTCAATTCTTTGGCACTCAGCCTTTCTTATGGTCCAACTTTCACAGCCATACATTGCAACTGGGAAAACCATAGCCTTGACTATACACACTTTTGTTGGCAGGGTGATGTCTCTGCTTTTTAGTATGCTGTCTAAATTTGCCATAGCTTTCCTCCCCAGGAGCAAGCGTCTTTTAATTTCTTGGCTACAGTCCCCATCTGCGGTGATGTTTCCTTAAATTGAAATAATTTAATTTAATTTATAATTTTCATTTTTTAAAAAAGTCCAACATATTTTCTTTTTTTTTTTAAATAGTTTTTATTGAATATAAATATTAAAAAAGACATACGTAACATATACACAACAAACATTTATACAACATATACACAAAAAGAATATAATTTCTTCTTAAGCATTTTTTTCAGAGTGACGTTCTACAATTCTACTTATAATATATTCCTTCACCTTTCTGTAATCTAATAATATTTTTATTACATATATATGTATCAATCGGTAATATATCCCCTATATTTTTTGTATATTTCTAATTTTTAACCAATTATACCAATTATTCCATATTTTATAATAGTCTGATTCTTCTTTTTCTTGTAATTCTTTGGTTAACCTATCCATTTCAGCACATTCTAAAATTTTCCCTATTACTTCTGTTTCACTTGGTATTTTTTCTTGTTTCCAATTTCTTGCGTAGGTTATTCTTGCAGCAGTTAATATGTGAGTTGTAAGATATTTAATATCCTTGGGGTATGATTTGTTAAATATTCCTAATAAAAATGTTTCTGGTTCTTTTTCAATCTGTGTTTTTGTTATTTGTTCCAACCATTTTTTGATGTTAGACCAAAATTTCTTTGCTGCCGGGCATGTCCACCATAAATGATAGAAAGTCCCTTGTGCCTTTTTGCACTTCCAGCAAATTGGGCTATTTTTAGGTTGTATTTTTGCCAATCTGGTTGGAGACATATGCCACCGATAAAACATTTTCAGTTGGTTTTCCTTGTACGCCGTTGCTTTCGTTAACTTTAGGTTTTCCTGCCAGGACTTTTCCCATTTTTCCAAAGGTATTGTGTGTTTGATATTTTGAGCCCACTTAATCATCGTTTCTTTGACTGTCTCTTCTTCCAATTTATAGTGTAGGAGAAATTTATAAATTCTACTAATTAATTTATTTTCTGAATCTAATATAATTTTATCTATTTCTTGTTTTTGATTGTAAATTTCATATGTTTTTATATGCTCTCTATATTTGGATTGTATTTGAGTGTAAATCCACCAGTCTATTCCTCTGTGTAAATCTGTGTAAAAAGTCCAACATATTTTCAGACAAGGAGGGCAGAGCCTAACTTTTAACTAGCTAACTAATAACCAGTATATACAAGTACTAGAGCATATAATGAAAATTGTCCTGCACTATGCCACATCAGGATGTTGGTGATCTATGAGTAAGAAAATGTACTGGAACTATGTCCCTTGAAATCTAATGTTCTCTGTTCAGGGACTTGGTTTGCTTTCTACATTGGGTTATTTAATTATGCAGCTGCTAATTTAATAAACCATTTCACCAAGTTGTGACAGCTAGTTATAATATTCGTTTTTTTGCATGACTAATAAGCATGAGGAAGCTTCTTGTCCCTTTTTAGAAAGATTCCATCATTTTAAAATGGGCAATTTCAGGTTTATACAAAAATTGGTTATTTAATGGAAATTGGAAATGCAGGCTGCTGGTTTTATATTCAGGTAAAGAAGGTAAAGGAGTCTCTGTGGATTTTACTCCACTAGTCATTGCCAACTATATTCAGGAGGCAAATGTAGGAGATCACCAGGCTGGGCCTGAGGGAGGGGTCAAACGTGTCATAAGTCATGAGTCCCTTAGCGTCCACAAGAGATTTAAATCCAGCACACCTTGAATGCCTCTCTTATTTTCCCCCCATTTCCCTTAACAGTCAGTTGGCCATATTCTTATAGAGAACTTAACCATGCAATAAATCTTTATACTCATTTGAACTGCCTGAATCTCCTGATTTCCCGGGTGCTTGACAGCAAGACAATGCCAGTCTCCCTGCATGATTAGGGACAACTAATCATAATGGCAAAAACTACTCCTAGTTGGTTATCTTTGACATCTTTGGTCATCTAAGATATGTATTTGTTTACGTAATAAAGAAATCAGACCTATAAGAGCAAATTTATTGTGCCAACCAGCTAGCTAGCTAGCCCTTTCCTTTTTTTCAGGATTCTCCCTTTCATTCTCATTCCCTCTGGATCTTCCTTCTAAGAGTCAGATTTTTGGAGTGACTCCATCCAGTTCTGTTTAGTCTTGGTGGGGAGGGTTATTTTTAGAGTTTTCCTGTAAGCGTTTCCTATTTCTCTAAGCCATAAAGTTTTTCAGGATCCACTAATATTGATACATCTTTTGTGTGCAACTAGCGTTGGTTGGTGGATTTCTGACAGAAAATTGCAACCCCCGTGAAATTATTTCTCATATAGTTATGACCAAAGGATTGTTCTACACGTGGACTGAGACATGTTCTATTTATTTTTCAATTTTACATAGCCACTGATCTCTCTGACGTGACTCTGCGCGGCATACAATAAAGCAAATAGTTAAAACAGATCTTAACTAACCATGACAAAAAATTAATATAAAATATAAAGAAGATCACGAGAGAATGCTCCAAGATCTCATATGTAGCAGAACCATCTTGCAGGCTCCCTAAAGCTCAAGGATTCCCTAGCCTGCTAAAAAAAAATAAAGATATGTTTTAAGATATTTCTGGAAAGCCACTAGCATTAGGGCTAATCTCAGTTCATGGGGAATGATGTTCCAAATGGTGGATGGCAGAAAAGGCTCATCTCGAGAGTCCCACTAGAGGGAGTTCTTTGGATGGTGAAGGAAAGGCAACAGGGTGACTACGGTACATAGAGATTATTTCCTTTCCATCACAGAATCACAGGCTGGAAGCATTTCCAAAGTAGAGTGAGCCTTGGAATTCCAGCCAGTTTACAGAGGTGAGTCATGGTAAATGTATATACAACATTTTCCTAATGAATTCAGTTTACTTTTAAAGATCTCCCATGAATCATCAATAATTTCATTATAAATGAAGCATTTTAAAACAGTTTATACTTTTATACTTTTTTTTTTTTTTTACTTTAGGCATATACTAATTTCACCAGGTTTTCTATAAGAGAGGTTATATATTTCTAGAGATTTATGAGCACTTTTTTTAAAAAAAAATCCTGGAGCACACTGACATACAAAGAAAAAAACCATGATTAGAGAAACAAAAGGAACCAGAACCATAAAAACCAAATGATGGATTTATTTTTATTGGAGGCTGTGAGTGGTATTTAAATCTCTGCGGAGGCGGCTAGATTTTAGATAGTAGGTTTTATTGTTTTAGTTTTTATATCAGGAGGCTCCAGGTCCAAGAGGAGCAGTATCTCATGAGCATTTGTAAAAGACATTTCCCAGGCAGTTTGTAAAAGAACAAACTCCCAGGCAGTTTGTTCTTGAAATATTAAAAAAAGAGCCCTGAAATTGATTTTTTTAAGGAAATCAAAAATATGGAAGTTCCTCAGACTGACAGACATTACTGACGGGATTATTTTAGGAATTATATGTTTATATTCTTTAATAATAATAGAAGCTGAATTTGGTGACGTAAGTATCTTTTGCCTCTTGTCATTAATAACATATATTATTTAGATGGCCTGTAAAGGTAGAACACTGTACATTTACAATTAATGCTGATCATTTGTTGAATTTTTGAAATGGATTATTTTTGTTGCCTAACTATCTAGGTAAGTTTTTTTTTTTTTCATAACCAATATTGATAAATTTGGTTTAATTACATTTCTAAGTGTGAAGAAGTTACAGAGTTTGGTACGAGATGGGTGGCTATATAATTTTTTAAAATAAATAAATAAATATGAGGATTTGCAAATTTAAAATAAACTATTATTGTAGAGAAGATGAATGTGCTGTCCATTAAAGTCAATTAATTAGCAGATTTGCACTTTTACCTTTAGTGTTCAAATATGCTAACTTTAATGATACTATTAAAGGGATAAACTAATACGTTAAATTTATTCTCGCATACAAGGCAGTCCAATATATAGCTGAAGCCACATCCAAAAATTGCCTAAGACCCAGAATTTAGTATACAATCAGGCAAGTGGTAAAAATTTGTACCATAGCTATGTGTATCTATCTAAATAATCTGATTATTGTATTTTTCAGGTGTCTAATTAAGGATTTTGAAAAACGTCCATCAGTCACTCATCTTTTAGAACATCCCTTCATACGACAGGCCCATGGTAAAGATATGGCACTCCAAAAGCAGTTGAGCAACCTTATTCAGGCACAACAACAATTAGGCTCTGTGGCCAAGACAAGGTACTATCTAATTCCTCAGATTTCCTCTGGTAGAATTCAAGGGCTTCTTACTATAATGCATGCATATATTATAAATAACTGTATAAAGTGATTGAGTTTTTGTCCCACTTGAGTTCTCTGAATGATCTGTATGCAAAGCTTATGTGAGTGAAGTTGCATTGCCATCTGCACTATAAAATGAAGCTTATCCTGACTCAAGTGACATGGTGAGAAGCATCTCCGTAAACTTGGGGATGGCCCTCCCCTTCTGAAATCCATTGCGGATAACTCAGTTATTAAGTATGTCCTTATCTTAGGCATGGGGGTGGGGATGGGGCAAGGAATGCAATGTGTGTTGTGACCTGCCCTTACATATTTGCCTAGAACATCAAGTTGCAAAGTTAAAAGAGCCTAGCTTTGTATACTGCTCAAACAAATAAAGGGAACACAAGCAGAAGACATCCGAGATCTGAATGAATGAAATAGCCTTATTAAATACTTTGTTCGTTACATACAGTAGTTTTGTGTTCCCTTTAGTTGTTTGAGCAGTGTATAAACTACTGTATGTAAAGAACAAAGTATTTAATAAGGCTATTTCATTCATTCAGATCTCGGATGTCTTCTGCTTGTGTTCCCTTTATTTTTTTGAGCAGTATATTATAATGGCATTGGGAGTATTTTGTTATTTTGGTGTCATCGTGATTAAGAACACATATGTAGAATAGGATTTTTCTTAGGATTGAATAAGCTATTCATGATAGTTGGTACAGCTCATACAAACAGAACATTTATACTTTTCTTATTTGTCTCCTTTAAATGCATTCAGCAATAATGGCAACTTCACATAATGGTTTTCTTAAACCTACACTCAAAGTGTTCATTAATCAGTAAATGAAATGTAAACAGGATACATGTTCTTGCTTTATGACCTTTATCGTGTTAAAGTATAATAAAAAATAAAAAGTATTGGTGATGGCATATTAGAAATGTAAAAACAATATGGTTTGTTTAGTCATTGTTTGGAAAGCTGAAATTAACTTTTTAAAAACCTGTCTCACCAACCTTTACATTTACATCTACATTTCTATAAAGCCTTATATTCTATAGCCATTAAGAATGACTTCTTTTCCAATATAATTTGAAAGCCAGCATAGGAGGCATTTCTTGATTTTGTGGCCGTCCAGAGGGTGGCAGAATTTCACTGTTTTCGAAGTAAATTTAAATGCAAATGAGCACACACTGTTTCTGCTCAGCAGAGATTTTGCAATATGAAATTTATCTAGTGCTAGATAAGCTGTAAAGCATTATTGTAAATAAATATCTACTAATGCGGATGAAGAAAATTAAATGCCATGACTCATAAGTTATAAAAATGTGTGTGCATATTCAGGCACGATCACTTTGCTTTTTCAAAACCAAAAGCCTTAATGCAGAATTGCAAATATGCAGTAATAAATATAATTTACAAGGTGAGGCTGATCAGGAAAAATTATCCTGTAGATTTTTTTCTAAAATGAGAGCCTAAATTAATATTTTCTTTTTTTTTTTTTTAAACAAACATACACATATAGACATAAACATTAAAACAAACTAGACATAAACTAACTATACAATGAAATCAAGTCGCATGACTTGAACTTTGAAAGTAGAGCTACTTCGGTAATTATATATCAATATATCTATATATATTATCTTTCATCTTGTATCAATGTTTATATAACGATATTTCCTGTTATTTACTTATTTTTGTAGTATTGGGTGGTAATCTCTTATTTCGTGTCTTTTTTATCTAACCATTTGTACCATTCTTGCCAAGTTAAGTAAAAGTCTGTATCTTCTTTTCCTTGTATTTCTTTGGTCAATTTGTCCATTTCTGCACATTCCATAATTTTTTGTATTATTTTTTCTTCTGGTGGCGTGTTTTCCAATTTCCACATTTGTGCGAAGACAATTCTAGCTGCAGTTAGGATATGTATTATCAAATATTGTGTCTCTTTTTTATAGTCCTTTGTCAGTATACCTAATAGATAAGTTTCTGGTCTGAGGGGTACTTTTTGGGCGGTAATTTCTTCCAGCTGACTTTGAATTGTTTTCCAAAATTTTTTGACTTTCACTACAACACAGAATTTATCTCTCCTTTAAAGCTTTGTACCAACCACACAGACATGTACCATCAGTGACATTAGTGCATTCCACTGTATTTAATACAAGTAGTAAATGGTTCTGTTGTTTGCTGAACTAATATGTGCCAAACCAGAAGCCCCCTTGTAACATAAATAAACCAAGTGTAGATTTCCAGGTACAAGTAATAACCATGCTGATGGAGTTCAATAGCAGATGAAAAACCAACCTATGAACATCCTTGTTCTATATGTAGAAGCATAAGAAGACGAAAAGAGTGGAAGAAGAACCAATATTTGAGAAAAATATATATTGGAAGCACACGTCCTTATTATCCATCTGAATAGATCTCCAGGTATCACTACATATGGGACTGGCACTGATTAGAAGTGAATCAAGTTCTTTCCCCCCCTTTTTTTTTGGAACACAGATTTGCATAAGTACTGATTTGAACAAATATTTTTTAGTTTTTCCAACCTAATGGAATATTAGAAATAAATTATATAAGGGAACCTCAGACTCTATTGTCAGTGGGTAATTCTATAAAAGTATAACAGAGCTGAGGCAATTTTAATCGGTGGGAGAAGCTGGGAAAAGAAAGATTCAAGTTAAATAAAAGGGCCGAATGAAGCTGGGGAGAAATTAAATCCGGGAAACAATCATCTAGTGGGAGTGGTTGATTCTATGAGAGAAGGTTGCCAACATTCCATTCTAAGTTCCCTTCTTCCCATCTCCTGGTCACATGATCCACAATGGAGCATGCGCAGGTCATCCTTTGCTTCTCATGGACCTGTACAGTACATACTAATATCTATAGACACAAGACAAGGGGAAAGTAGAATCACATAGCCATGATTTATATACACCCATCCAGATTAGATTCTGACAATCACACAGCCAAGACTATATATGCCCTCATTCTAATTAGACCATCACATAATGCATGCATATCAGGGGTGGGTTCTACTTAACTTTACTACCAGTTCATAACAGGATCACATGCGCAGATTGCTTCTTCTTTTTTATATATATATATATATATTTAATTTTTTTTAGACAAACACACATACAAACATACAATGTATTTTCTTGGACAGAGTATTTGGCCATTTCACAAATTTAAACAATATTTAGTCATTTCAATTAAATTTACAATTTCTATATTTCCTTTTTGCCATAGGTATTCTTTATCTATTTTTTTTTTAAAAAACCAATAGTACCCTTGATTCTCATCTCTAATCTTAATCCTAATCAAATTCAATTTTTCCCTTCTATCTATATTATACCGCTTCCCATTGTCATCTATTTTTATATCTATGCTCATATCGGTTGGTTATGTAACATTACAATTGTTTAATATAAATCCAACATTTTAGTATAAATCAGTTAATTATATAACTATCTTTTTTTGGGTTTATTAATCAGTATGAACATAAATCTTCGAATTATTTCTATGCAATCCAATTTCTTACAAGTCAATTAGTTATATTTACCAATAGTAATAAACCAAATAATTTCCCCCTTATGTTACTCATTAAACTCTCCCAATAAACCAAATAGTTTTGCCCATATAATCCTCCAAATCACAACTTATTCATTTCTACAAAAATTCAAAAAAAAAAAGAGAAAAACTTGTCATTATCTAGATTTCAAAGATACTAAAACAAATTTATTTATTTATTTATTATTATTTATTATTTGGACTTATATGCCGCCCTATCTCCAAAAGGACTCAGGGCGGCTCACAACAATAAAACATATACAGTCCAATCCTTCCTTTTATACCAATTATTAATCATTTCATTTTTTACGATCGTATGATTTCCCATTTGTTTCTTACTACTATTCATATTTCAATTCTAAATATATATAACATCTTTCCCTTTCATTTCTTTTTCTCCCTTCCCATTTTTATTTTTGCCTTTTTCTTTCTCCTTTTTTTTTCTTATCTCCCTGCTATTTATCCCACTGTTTATTCCAGTGTAATCATTCTGTATTTCACAAATCTGGACTCTTCTATTTTGCCCTGCATTTCCTGTTGTTTTCCATCCTTTTCCTCTCTTTTTTTTCTTTTCACTGTTAATCCCAGTGTAATCATTTAAGTTTTTTATATTCTTTCTATGCCACCCTTTATTCCTTCTTTTTCTTTTTGCCCTTTCTGTTCTTTCCATTGTTAATCCCAATGTAATCTCTAAAAATCTCCTTTTTATTATTACTATTTACATATTCAATTATTTTTCCCAAATTAATCTCATTGTCTTTATCTTCTTCTTTGTATTCAGTCTCTGTGTTTTGCTTCTCTATCTTTGTTTCCTTGTTAGCTTGAGCGTGCTCTATGTCAATTTTTGGGTCCTCAAGTTTCGATTCTCCATGTAACATTGTAATTATTCCTCTTATTTCCGCTTTCCACGACGAGTACATCATTTCCATCATTTGTCTAATTTCCTGCGCCATTTGGTTCTTTCTGTGTTAATATTGTTTCAGTTTTAAAAGTTCTGTTTTTTTTTCTAAAGTCAAGCTGCTTGCAGACAAAGCAATCCTCCCCAAAAGTTCTCACGACTATTATCACTAATGCAGTTCAAAATTTTCCAAAATAAAGATTCCAAATTGCAATGCTCTTTTTTCTCCTGAAAATCTCTCTACAATCCACAATTCTCTTAATTGTTTAACAAAGTGTCCATTTTATATCAGTCCTCATTTGCAATCTAGTTTCTTTTTTTCTTCTTTTTAACTTTGAAAATATCAAATCAATTTTATAGTCCAGTCCAAGTTAAACAAATACTTTTCACTCTTTTTTCCCCCTCCTTTATTTTATCTTTAGGTATATAGCATTTCTGTTGTAGGGCTTAATATCCAATTATCTTTTTATTTTTCTTAGCTTTCAAAAAGAAAGGATCTATTTATTTTCTTTCCAATCCTTTAATCAAAGTTGGGGTTACTTCTTCTAATTCTTAAAATTTTCCAGATAATTTTATTCAAAAGTCAATTTTCTTTTCGGGTTTTTGTCCCTTTAAATTCCGCTTGCATCCTCTTTTTCTCCCTGCCCGTTAGCCGCTGTTCTTACGCTGGGGGTTTCAGGTTTAAAAAAATTTTTTTTTGTCGTTACTTCACCTGTAGGTTGTCTGTCACCCACCCAGCTTCAAAAACTCTGTTCCATTCACCGCTCCTGCTGAATACTTAGTCTGGTTGCCCCAGCTTCTTGACAGCTGCAATGGCTGCCGCCCAGGGGTGAAATGCTCCTGGTTCAGACCGGCTCGGGCGAGTAGGTAGTGGAGATTGGCTAGTTCGCTGAACCGGGAGCAATGGCTGGTTGGCCATGCCCCCAAACCGGTCCACGGCCCGCAGTCCTGCCATGCTTGCCTGGCTTCCATGCTGCCTTTCTGGCGTCCCGGTGGCCAGCTTGCGAAGGCCGGCAAGCAGAAGCCCATGTGGAAGGCAGGTAAGCATGGCAGGGCTGTGGGGAAGGAGCTAGCAGCTTACTCGCCCCCCCCACCACTCAAGCAGCGGCTTCCCTGCTCAGCCCCGACAAGCTATGCATCCATAGCATTGGGGTTGTTTTGTTCGCTGTGGTGGTGCTTCGGGAGGGCAGGTGGACATATTCATTATAGTTGTCAGCTGCAGACATCCGCCTGCCCTCCCAAAGTACCACCTTGGTGAACAAAACAACCCCATTGCGCTGCGCGTCCTTCTGCAGCCAAACGTGCCCAGCTGTGCGTGCTCTTTCTTCAAATGGGCTGTGCATGGGGCGCTTGGAGAGAGAGCGAGCAAGAGAGCTCTCCAACCTTTTTTTTTTCTGTGTGTGTGTGTGAGGGAGGAAGGGTGGGAGGGAGCGATCTGAAGCCGAGGCACCCAAACTTCTGGCAGCGGCGCGGGCGGCTTCTGAGCAGCCCTGAGTCAGCCAGCTCCACCTGACCTACTCCCTAAGTCTTGCCGTTCTCCTCGCCCCTCCCCCCCACTCAAGCAGTGGCAGGCTCTGCGGGACAACAGGACCTCTCATTTTTCCCACAGCACGGCGTATACTTGCTACCTCTGCTTGACTGCTTGCAAGCAATGATCTTCTCTGCTTCTCTTGGGATGCTGGTGCGGGCACCATGGATGCATAGCTTGTTGGGGCTGAGCAGGGAAGCTGCTGCTTGAGTGGGGTGGGGGTGGGGGCGAGGAGAATGGCGAGACTCAGGGAATAGGTCAGGTGGAGCTAGCTGCTCAGAAGCTGCTCCTGCCACTGCTAGAAGTTTGGGTGCCTCGGCTTCAGATCGCTCCCTCCCTCCCTCACACACACACACACACACACACAAACAGAGGTTGGAGAGCTGTCTTACTCGCTCTCTCTCCAAGCACCCCATGCACAGCCCATTTGAGGAAAGGGCAAGCAAGGCTGGGCACGTTTGGCTGCAGGAGGAGGCCCAGGTGGAAGGCGGCTTTTTCAGCAGCATCCCCCTCCCCTCTTTGGACCACCCTGCAAGGGGGAGGCTGTGCCTTTGCAAAAACGGGGTGAGCGGTTTGTATGGAGGATTGGGGGGGGATGCGCGGCCCTCTGAGATGAAGAGCAGGGCAAGAGAAGGCTCCGAGGTTCACCTGGGCAGTCAAGCCAGAGGGAAACTCAAAGCGTTGGGGGCTTCAGAAAGGCAGAATGTGCTTTTGTGCAGCTCCTGGCTTCTGTGACATTCTATGAAAGACAGAATGTGCTGCTGTTCGGTGTCAGAATGTGGGGCTCCTGGCTCTAATGGTGAGTGACGTGAATGACGTCAAACTGGCCATGCCCACCCAGTCACATGTCTCCAAGCCACGCCATACCAAGCCACGCCCACAGAACTGGTAGCAAAAAAATTTAGATTTCACCCCTGCTGCCACCCCCACCGCCGAATCGGAGAGAGATTCCTCTGACCTTTGAGGAACTTGCCTGTTCCTCTTGGTCTTCCGAGGTGCCTCTCCTTATTCCCTGTCCCTACAGGACGGTTCTGGTCCGAAGACCCCTCGGCAGCGGTTTGTCAGTGCGTTTTTTCGCGGAGCTCATAAGAGCCCGCTAATTCCCCGACTGTCTCGCCGCGACGCTTCCAGTTGAATCCATGCAGATTGCTTCTGATGATGTCAGGGTCAGTGGGCGGAGCCTCCCACCGGTTTTACTACCAGTTCTATAGAACCGGTCCAAACCGGGGGCAGCCCACCACTGATGCATATGCAAGAGCAACATGTATGACCTTATCTTGATTATTCTGTCACACATACATATATGCACTGACAAGGCATCGTATATTCTTATACTCTCTTTTTTTATGCATACTCTTATTAGTCACACACACAGAGGGAAGAGGTTACTTCATTTGGCCACACAGAAGAAAATACAGACAGCTTCTATGGGCATTGCTGGTGTGAGGCTTGGAAAGAGCCCGGAGGCTCTGCCTACCTTGTTTCTTATTGTCATCTGGCAATAAGAAACTCAAGTTGCCTGAGGACCACATGCCCACTCCCAGGCAGAGATCCAATATTGATAAATTATTGCAGCATTCAGTTGTATGAAGTTGCTTAGAACAGCCCAGTGTTTTATTCTTTGATCCATATCAACATAAGGGTAGAGCACAGTGCCACAAGATGGCTAAGGAGACCAACAGAGGGACAGAGAGTTTTTTTTTTAAAAAAATGCTGTATTCCTTCTCAGTATTGCTATTCTGAATAAAGCCCTGATATCCCTTCTGATTTAAAGTTTTTACATTTTCAATATTAAAATAATTTCTTACTTGAAAATGATTTGATAGGGTTTAGTTGGTAGTCCTACCTGAGTTCTCTGACAAAATTCATTTGTTCAAAAACAAAGGGGGTGATTATTATTTTATTAGAATTGGCAGGATTATATTTGTTTTGCGAAAAATACACAATATTTCAGAATGTATGAAAATTGAAAGGACTTATTACAGGATGAATTAATATAGAAACCCGCTCTATAACGCAATTTAAAAATAAATAAATATCAGATCTTTCTGCTTTACTGATGTCTGACTCACAGGTTTTTGTTTCTCAAAATCTTTAGAAGTAAAGTAGATGTTTTCCACTGCCCAAGGGGGAAAACGCAGTAGGAGATTTTGTTTGTTTATTCAGAAAAGGACTTCAATTGAAAGCCAAGTCAGCAATTAGCTGTGAATATAAGGTGCCCTCAATCTGAACACAATGATTGTAAACCATCCATGCATTAAGTTAAAAATTTCAAGGGCACCTGCCAAATCAGTCTGCTAATGCAGACTATTTTCAAAATGTTTCTGTTTTAAGCTAGTAAGTGACAGGATACTAAGGTTGTTGTTTTAATACCCTGACCGACTCAGCCTTCCATCCTTTTGAGGTTGGTAAAATGAGGACCCAGATTGTTGGAGGCAATATGTTGACTCTGTAAATTGCTTAGAGAGGGCTGAAAAGCACTGTGAAACAGTATATAAGACTAAGGGCAATTGCTATTGCTATTAATGTTAGTAATATTTTCTATTTCCTCTTCAAATGTCTTGAGGTTTTCACTACCTTCTAACACAGGGTGTCAAACTCCTGGCCTGTGGGCCAGATGCGTCACGTGCTGGCCACGCCTACATCCAGTTTAGTGAAGGGGGAAAAAGTCCCAATACATCATGTGACATTACCGTGACAACATGAGTTTGACACCCCTGTTCTAACATATGTGAGCCAGTTCTGAGATACAAACCTGAAATCCAATAAAAAAAAAATCTCTGTTTATATAATAAATTATGCATTCAAGTGTACACAAACAGTTTATATAACATATGGAGTGGCTATAGATACATATGTTTTTAATATACAAAGATTCCTAGGTGACTGATAATGATGAAATTGGGTAAAAATATCCATGGCTGAAGGGATGAAAGAAAATAAAGTGTACATATTTTTATTTCTGTCAATTACTAACAATGTTAATTCTTCATCAAAATGTTTCTTGGTTATTTCAAATGTAGTCAGACCATAAATTTACTGAGGATGAATTCTCAAGCGGTAATTCCCCCACCCCCTTCTTGTCTGTGACTTTTATACGTTCCCAAGGTCAAATGAGCTCTTATAGTTCTGTTCTGTGTAATTAAGTCATAACTGCAAATGGATCCTTTTCAGTTTGTGGGCTACCAAAAATACTTTGGCAAATGTACAGTTTATATATTTGTTGCAGATAAGTTCAGCTTTACAAGTGTGATATTGTAAGGAGCTCAGATCACTCTGTTCAAAAGTTTTGGAAACAGGACATATGGTAGAAAGTAAAAAAGATTTGTACGAGAAGGTAGGACCAATTCAGTTGCTGAAGTAGCTTCTCTTACATCTAAGTTAGTCTAGCCTCTTATCTCCTATTAATGGTTCCTATCAATGTAGAAAAAATGGAGTACCAGGGTAAAAATGTAGGACAAAAAACTCAATTTGATTCAAATAAACCCACCCATCTGCAGCTCAGCTTATTTCTGAAATTTATATACCACTCTATTCCAAAATAGGCTGTAAGCAGCTTACAAAGAATATAAAGAATAAAATAAAAACCAATGTCATAAGGAGAATATAACCCAAGAACATAACCCAACAATCAATAACAATAAACGCTTCTCCTGTGTCTTCCCACTGAGAGAGAACTACCACAATAAGACCAATAGCCAAATTGAAGGATGAGATCCATCTGTCAGTGATACTATCCCAAAGTCTCTCCAGAACAGCCAGGACCAGCAGGATTGGTCTGATCTGATCTTGAGTGGAGTCTTCTTTTGAAGAGGAGGAGTGGTCACTGAAAAAGCACACTCTCATACTCCTGGTGACAACAGTTCTTCAAAGTTGGGACTCAACGGATGTACCCCTACTAGATTGCATTGTACAAGAAGAAAGCATTGGGAAAACATGTTCCTACGAATACTCACCGTAGTCCTGAGCCATGCATGGATTATAAAGGGACAATCAGCAGCTTGAATTGCACTTAAAAGCCAATTTATTAGTGTAGATCTCACAATAGTGATGTTACTTGGGCAAATGTGAAATAGTTTTAATTACTTAGGTCACTGTCACTTCCTGTCATCTGTTCCTCAATCAGTAGCAAAGGCTTTTCAGTTTGTGTGTGTGTTTGTGTGTGTGTATCACTGTATGTGTGACAGCTATGTTTGCAACCCATATCATACTTGCTGGCATTGAACCTGTGTTTCCTACCCAGATCTTCATAACTCCAGGCATAGCATCTTATCCAATTAGATTTGTGGCATAGAACCAAACTATGTTACATTGGTTTGCCAGCTCTGATAATCTTCAGAATAGTAAATCTTTAGAATAATGACTACTGGAAGAATATAGAAAGATAAATTCACCTGTTTTCAAATTGGGATTTCCAAATACACAAGGATTGAGTTTGGCTGCAACAGTTTAAGACTTGAGGAAATAAGAAAGATTCAAAGGGCCAGTGAAGATGGGAAAATGTAGAGTGACAAATGTGCAGACAAGTATATAGAGGTAGAATATAGAGATAGAGTTCTTTCAGTAATAGGAAGATCCTAGATTAAGATAGCAGTGGTGAAATCCAATTTTTTTAAATTACCAGTTCTGTGGGCGTGGTAGGGGAAGGATACTGCAAAATCTCCATTCCCACCCCACTCCAGGGAAAGGATACTGCAAAATCTCCGTTCCTACCCCACTCTGGGGCCAGCTGGAGGTGGTATTTGCCGGTTCTCTGAACTACTCAAAATTTCCACTACCAGTTCTCCAGAACCTGTCAGAACCTGCTGGATTTCACCCCTGTAAGATAGGTAGTAAGACAATAAGTAGGAAATAGATAAGCATAGAATTAGCATTAAAATTAGAAGTATGGAAAAAGTCTTACATTTTGTATAACAAAACAACCCATATTGGGACAAAAACAAATGTAAGCTTTGTGTCTGGGGTCTTTATCAAATTAAAAAAATTCTGAACAAAAACATAAATCCCACATTGCTTGTTCGCAGGGGTTGATATTTTATAACTTCTTTTCAACAAACAATCCATTGTATTATTTAAATGGATTTTATATGACTTTTTATCAAATCCATTTCTTATTACAGTTTTTTCATAACATCTATGTTATGAAAATTCTTAAATACTTTCTATGATTCTATCTTTTTTACTAAGAGTATTATGGAATCCCTCAAACGTACTGAAATAATAAATTATAAAATATCTTTCACTGGCAAAGTTCACTCCCCAATATTAATATAGGAAACAAAATGTTTGGAACAAGATTTGTGAACAAGGCACAGTTCTCACTACCCTGAAAATTGCTAGTACAGTTTTATTGTATTTGGTTTTTGTTTTATTGGCTCCAGTATCACTAGATTACTATTTACTTTGAAACAGGAAAGCCTATTCAGGGGAAATCCATAGATTGTTGTTGAGGATCAAGGAGAAATGTAAGCCAACATTGTGTTTGTTGTGCTATATCTAAGTAGAATCTGGATCCTTTTTGATAATATTGGTTTCAAGTCTAGAAAGCATTTGAGCATTTCTGATGGATATGCTGCACCACCTATTATGTTAATATATTTCTAGTATAAATATTTTCACCACTTTGGACACTGGAAGAAAATATGTCAATCTCTATTTTCAAATACAGTGTTTTGTCCATATAATCATAGCAAAGAAAGTATCCATTTCAACCGTCATGCAAAGTGATGTTTTTACAAATTTCGATGTAGCAAGTTAAATATATTATATTTTATTGTGTTCTAGCAAATAAGCTAAAAATTTAATTGAGGGGAAGATGAGGAAAAAAGAATATAGCAAACTAATAATGGCTTCAGGTGAATATCAAATCAACTCACACTGAGATAAAGTGAAAGCGGTGGAGATTGGCAATTTTTTTTATATTTGAGATGAATTGCTCTGAATTTGCTAACTAAAAAAGTGTTACATATGATGGTGGATAGCCTGAGTTCTGGTTGTAGCCTGAGTTGATGATATTCTGGGTTATACCACTGGCGATCACTGGTGTGAATCAAATATTGGAGCATATTCTATGTAAAATAAGCTCCCTGTATGTATAGTAATCTAATACATCAGTGATAAAGCATAGGCATCTTTCAGATATGCTAGTATTACTTGGGAACAACTTTTTAAGTATATAACATTAAAAAAATAGGACATTGCATCTTCAATGAACAATCAAGTATACAGAGAAATTTTATCATTTTGTTCTGTGTATGTGAAGATCATTGGCAAGTGCTTCAGAGTACACATTTTATTTGCTATAATTAGGAAGGACACAATATATCCATATATTATTCATTTAATTTTGATTGAAAATTGATGAATAACCGGGTGAATTGCTAAAAAGGTTCAATGGAATACATGTCTTTAAAAGATTGTGCAAATTGTAATGTGACTTCCGTGTGGTACTGTACAACTTGTTCTCTCTCTCCCTCTCCCTCCCCCTCTCTCTCCTCCTCTCCCCCTCTCCCTCCCTCCCTCCCTCCCTCTCTCTCTCTCTCTGTATATGTGTGTGTAAAACTATGGTATTGTGAAGTTCTGAAAATATTCCAGAGGACATGACCTCATTAAATATTTCCCAGAATATGGAAAATACAAGCTGCAACTTGAATTATTATAGGTTTTTTTTTCATATGTTGTTTTTAGGAATAATATTTTTCACACAGGTACTCCAACCATTTTACAGGCATGAACAAATGCATATTCGCAGACTATATCACGTTGATGCTTCTGACAAATATTCTCCAGATGATGATCTGGTAAACCTTGAAGTTTTGGACGAGGTAAGATATGATGAGATGATGGATTCTTTCTCAGTACAAATAGTGATCTTACTAATTGTAATTGCCTTCAAGTTACTCTTGTGATTAATATATCCTGTCATCAAGTTGATCATTCAAAGTTCAGACAAAATTTTAAAAAACCCACTCTGTAACATATTATTCTAATCTCCAATCATATATTCATTTATATTCCAAATATTCAGTTACTTTTGTTTATATACAGGACAACAGGTGAATAGATGACAATATTATTTAAGTTTGCTAAAATGAGGAGATCGGATCTAAGCATCAAAGTTAAATAGTGTATGTCAAAGCACACATATGCACACAATTGTAAGTATAACACATATGGTTAAACCCCTTCATTTTCCATTTGAAAATATCAATACATGTTTAGTGATACAGCTAAGTCTGTATTGTGGATGGAGATCTCAAATATCATTTCCCAAAAGTCTTCTTTGCATCCTGATCCTGCTTCCTGTCCTTTAGAATAGCAGCTTTGTTGTTCTCGCTGCTTCTACTTATGTTCTGGGAAATGCCTCTCCTTAACCATTATGTGTAAGAAGAGAGAATTCCACACCCTGTATTACTTTCTGACAATTATTACAGTATTCCTATACAGTAGTGTCAATTTGCAATTGTATAGTGTTAAGGTATGTGCCTAGAGGCATTACCCTTTTCCCCTTGATGAGAGATTATAGACAAAATTTGACTATATAATTAACTATTTTTACCCATCAGGGTAAAAATGCTCTAGATTAAGGCCAAGTAGACACTAGCCCAGGGACACCAAAATGTAAGAGTACCAGAATTGAAAAGACTTCTGAAAAACAAATAAAAAAGCAAAAAGAAGTACCAGCGCATTCCATGAGCCTGCTGGAGGGTTAAATATAATTTTAAAGAATTATTGCTATATGAAAACAGTGGGTCCTAATATAATTAAAATGACTTATTGGGTAAAAAGGGTGAAGTTCAAAACTTCAGTCTAAGGCTGAAGGAGGATGATTACTGACTTCTCCTTCTCTTGGCCTTAGCATACTGCTTCTTGATCATCTCCCTTCCTCCAGAGAACTGTCTACAACAGGGGTGTCAAACTTGATTTCATTGAGGGTCACATCAAGGTTGTGTTTGACCTGAGGGAGGCATGGCCAGGGTGGACATGGCCAACTCAACATCACTTGTGTCAGGGGCACCTGCAGTGGCCCGGGCAGGGCTGGGGGATCCTCCTGCAGCACTCTGCCAGCGAAAAGGGAGCTCAAGAGGGACATGTGCAGCCCTCCCGGGGTCCATTTTGGCTGTGATGGTCTCCTGCATCCCTCTGCCAGCAAAAACTGAGCTTGGGAGGGCTGTGCACAGCCCTCCCAGGCTCTGTTTTTGACCGTAACGGCCTCCTCCAGCACTCTGCCAGCAAAACGGAACTCGGGAGGGCCATGCATGGCCCTCCCAGACTCTGTTTTCACTGGTAGAGGCACTGCAGGCCAGTCCTTCACTGTTTCCAAGGCAGCCTCGTGGATATAAGCACCCCATGGGCCAGATGTGGCCTACAGGGCTTGCGTTTGACACCCCTGGACTACAGTTCCCCCCGAAACTTGAGAGCTGCATATATGCCAAAGTTCATGCTTGAGACACAATCTGTACTAGGTATTCCTGAACATGTATGGCATGAAAGGATGAGAAATGGTAAATGGCAGACTTGAAACCTGCTCTTTACAATGGCAAAAAAGAGCAAGAGAGGATCAACTCCTCTATTGTTGAATCTTCCTTTTATGGTCATGTCGTTCCCGCTCTTTAGGAGCATGATTCTGTATATATATGAGCTTTATATAAAAATTAAAATTTCCCATAACTATTATATGATCTTTGGAATGTGCACAGGCATAATCTGTACCCCAAAAAGCTGCTGCACATAACATTCTGATGCAGCAGTGAAGCAGATACTAGTAATGAGCCAAATCAGAGGTGGTCATGGTTCTCTTTCATTTATAGACCAATCTTCTCTAATGTGGTATCCAGGGGTGGGTTCAACTTACCTTTACTACCAGTTCGCAACAAAACTTCTGTGCATGCGCAGATCGCTGATGACGACATTCGGGGTGGTAGGCGGGGCCTTCCACCGATTTTACTACCGGTTCTTGCGAACCAATCTGAACCAGGGGCAACCCACCATTGGTGGCATCCTCTTGATATTATTGAGATTACAACTTTTAGAATTCCCAGCTAATATGGACAATTGCTGGAAATTCAGGAATTATGAAAGCTTGTTGGGGAACAAATTGTGAGGAGAAGTCGAAGAAGGAAAATGCAGCATGAATAAGCAAAAATGGAGGGCCTTCTACACATAATTGATCGCTTCTATGTCTCAGTCATTTTCCCCCGGTGTGTGGGGCTACATATATCTTTGGACCACTACTGAGAAAGAAACAGTGCAGCAATTATGGGTAGAAAGGAAAGATTTCCATACTCCTTGCATATACAGCTGTTTAAATCACATTCCTGCTGACAGCTGTCATAAGTAACTTGGCTCTTAGAAACCAACTGGTAAACCAAAGGAAAGAGAGCAATGCTTAAACCTTCCTCTCTATATATGGCTCAATTGTGGTCATCAGTTGAGAACTACCTGTATCTAATAAAAATGAACAAATAGGCATAGCGATAGAAAAACAATACATTTGGTAACTCAGTTCATTGTTTTTCTTTTTATAATTTTAGTTGAGAAAAGTAATGCTTAGTTTTTGTCAAAATACACCACAGTAAATGGAAATAGATTTCAGCGGTGGCTGGCATGAAAAACTGCTTTGTCTTCATTAAAATTGAATTGTAGTAAAATGTTACAATTGTAATAAATAAGTAAATAAATAAATAAATAAATATAATTGTAGATAATCTGTTCTTGAAACGAGCAAGTTAGCTTCATGGGCAGAATTAAAACAAAGTAGAATTATTTTTGTTGTGTATATTCCAAACATACATTTAAACGATGACATCTACAATTCATTTCTCTGACCTATATAATCAAAATTTACTAGACAGATATATTGCTTTTTACTTGGCATGGCTATAAATTTATATTTGAGGAAGATACAAGACTGTGTAAGCAATGGTTTGATTTAGTGAAATTAATATTTGACAGAAGTGAGAAATAATACTGGAAATTATTGCTTATTTCCAAGAAATATTGCTTAACTGTGAAACATGTGATCTTTTCAGGATACAATTATTTATCAGCTGAAGAAGCGATATGGAGATTTACAAATTTATACTTATGTTGGAGATATTTTAATAGCATTAAACCCCTTCCAAAATCTCAGTATATATTCTCCACAGGTAAGAAACAAGCTGGAATTCTGCTTTTCAAACTATTTATGCTGTATCATATTGTTTCCCTTATTGGAGGGTGCTTCTTAATAATGTATTTTTGAATAAAGAATACTAAGTTAGGGTAACAAATTGTACCAATACTTCCCCTGCCATAAATAAGACAATTGAAGAAGAAGAAAGGGCATTGGAAGAGTATCTGAAGGGCACTGAAGAAGATGCACTAAACATACTGAAGGTTTTCCTGAATAAAGGTAAACTCTGGGGGGGGGGTGCTCATTTCTATTTCAAAGCCGAAGAGCCAGCGCTAACTGACGACGTCTCCATGCTCATGTGGCTGGCATGACTAAATGCCAAAGGTGCACAGAACGCTGTCACCTTCCCACCAAAGGTGGTCCCTATTTTTCTACTTGCATTTTTTATGTGCTTTTGAACTGCTAGGTTGGCAGAAGCTGGAACAAGTAATGGGAGCTCACCCCGTTATGCGGCACTAGGGATTCAAACCGCTGATCTGCTGACCTTTCGATTGACAAGCTCAGTGTCTTAGCCACTGAGCCATTGCGTCCCTCTGTCCTGAATACAAAGTGTTAAAAACATATAAAGCAAAGAATGTGAAACAAAACAACACCAAAGAAGCAAAAGTGGTAGAGAAAATAAACCAGGATAGGAACAAGGAAAAGAAAAAATGGAGCATAAATCAGCCTCACCAAAGGCCTGGGTAAAGAGGCACATCTTCAGGGTCTGTGGAACACCAGTAGAATGGAGACTATTTGAATCTTGAGGGTAACCTCATTCCAGAAAGCAAGTGATAGAAAGTACATTTTCAAGGTCCCAACAGATGACACTGTTTAATTGAAGGAATCCAGAGTGGACCTACCCTGCCAGACTAGCTGAGAAGATACTATGGTATCTGCTTTCTCTTAAGGTAAAGATAAAGCTTCCCGTCACACATATGTGCTAGTCATTCCCAACTCTAGGGGGTGATGCTCATTTCCGTTTCAAAACCGAAGAGCCAGCGCTGTACAAAGACGTCTCCGTGGTCATGACTAAACGCCAAAGGCGCAAGGAACACTGTACCTTCCCACCAAAAATAGGGACCACTCCCTATTTTTCTACTTGCATTTTTTATGTGCTTTCGAACTGCTAGGTTGGCAGAACCTGGGACAAGTAACGGGAGCTCACCCCGTTACGTGGCACTAGGATTCGAACCGCTGAACTGCCGACCTTTCGATCAACAAGCTCAGCATCTTAGCCACTGAGCCACCACATCCCTATTGCTTTCACTTAACCATTCATTACTTTTTTAAAAAAAAACATTATATAGAAGGGATGTTGGGGGGAAATATAAGGGAACAAGAAGGATGTGGGTTCAGTCTTTGATATCTCCTGGTTAAAGGATGAAATAGAAACCTTTCTGGGTTTTTTTGCAAAGGCATTGCCATTTGGAGTAGACATTTATCTGCATTGGCAAATAATTTGATCTAAGACAGCTTACTATGGACAGAGAGAAATCATATGCAGGAGTTGGTAGTTCTGCCTCTTTGGGTTTTGATATGTATTTTCTAGTTGCCTGGTTCGCATGCAATGTTTTGATAAGTGTGATTTCGTATTTAGTTTTCCAAGCTTTATCATGGTGTGAAGCGTTCCTCCAACCCACCCCACATATTTGCAACTGCAGATGCTGCTTACCAAAGCATGATTACTTTTAATAAAGACCAGGTAGGAAAACAGTTGTTTTTAAAAATACTTACAATTATATGCATGACATAAGAAAATACTGCATTTTTTAAAAAAACTTGGGATTGATTAAACTTTGTCAAATGTGCTGCATAGAATTTAATGAGTTTTTGAATCATGAAGGTCATAACTGTGTTTTAAACATAGCTGGTAATAGAAATTACTGTGTGGGATTCTTAAGTATATGTAAAAACATAATAGATTGGTTTTAATGTTAATCCTATCTAGAATTGAGCCACTGAAATCAAAGGCAATTCTAGTCATGATTAGTTTACATTTCAGTGATTAATTGGGCCCGTTACAATTAAATCTGTATCAAAACCATCCACAAATATAAAAATACAGGCAGCCCTCACTTAGCGACCATTTATTCAGCAACTGTTCAAAGTTATGACAGTGCTGAATAAGGAGACTTCTGGCCAGTCCTTGAGTTGTGCTTGTCTCAGAATCCCTATGAGTTATGATTGCAATTTGGATGCCTTGCAACCAGTGCACATTTATAACAGTCATAGCATCCCACAGTCCCAAGATTGCCATTTGTACCTGTTTCCCCGAAAATAAGTGATCCCCTGATAATATGCCCAATCGGGCTTTTGAGCGCATGCGCTAAAATAAGCCCTCCCCCTGAAAATAAGCCCTCCCCAAAAATATTTAACGCAGAGCTGGAAATCAGGTAAGACGGCAAGAGGAGCCCCATCTTGCTCCACGCACCCCAAAATAATAAGACCTCCCCAAAAATAAGGCCAAGCGCTTATTTTGGGGTTCAAAAAAATATAAGACAGGGTCTTATTTTCGGGGAAACACAGTAGACTTCCAACAAGCAAAGTCAATGGGGGAAGCCAGGATGAAGTCTCAAGTTGTGGTCATGTGACAGCATGCTTAATAACTGTGCATGATTTGCTTACCAACCACAACCAGAATTTCCAGAACTGCTGTTGTAAGTTAGCACATAAGTCATGTGATTTTTTTTTTTTTTTGCTTCATGACCATGTTGCTTAATGACAAAGTTCCTGGCCCTAATTATAGTCATTAACTGAGGCCTATGAACTGAGAATCAGAGGCATCTGAAAGAGCTGATATTTTTGTCAAAATAATGAAAGCAGTGTTGTCCCTTCCTGAAGCAAGCGCCATGATGTTCAAAGGAGTGAAGCTTGTCTTGCTATGCCACAAGGCTGTTTTCATCCTTCCCCAACCCTGCAGATATCTGTGCTAAATATGTGCATCCTATAAGCCAGGGGTGGGCAATTGTGGCCCTTTTACAACCTGTGGACTTCAACTCCCAGAATTCCTGGCTGTCTCAGGAATTCTGGGAGTTGAAGTCTACAGGTTGTAAAAGAGCCACAATTGCCCACCCCTGCTATAAGCTATTTAATTTGGAGCTCTTTTGAACACATACTATTTGCATGCATAAGTTAGTTTCAATGAAATTATGATATGGCCACAATGGAAGTTGCAAGCAGGTGATTAGGAGATAATTGATAAAAGCGTGCTATTGCTTTAAATTTTTTTCCCAACTATTTTTCTCATATCCCTTGTTCATTTCTTTCATGAATATATTTTATATGACCACATATGCAGATTGAGACACATGCTTGGGTGTACTCAAGAGATTACAATTTTTGCTATATGGATAATAATTATCCATAAGATACAAAGTAAATAACAGTATATTTTCAAATGGCATCTGAGATTCACTTTGATTAAGAGTTTTTCCAGTGTATTGGTTTAATCTCATTTTCCTGTATTACATCTCTGATAGAATCAATAAAAAAGCTGCATCTCTTTTTAAGATCTGTGTGGCTGTTTTGTAATTATCTCCCAGCTCTCTTTGCATGCAAAGGATTTGCACGTACTAGCAGTATACATCCAAACATCATAAAAAATGCAGATGTGATATAGCCTGGTTTCAAAAACCCTGAAGCCAAGATTTCTTCTAATATATTTGTTGAAAGTTAACTGAATGTGAGTTGGGTCTGGTGTTATGTGGTTGAACCGCTATTTGAGCAACCACACCTGTCATGCCCCCAAACCAAGAAAGACACATAATGAGTCTTCTAAACAGAGTCCTTTATTGTTCTATACCTATAGATTGAATCTTGCCAAACTGAAGCAATCTATCTACATCAAATATATACTCTATAACAGTATTGGTGAACCTTTTCAGCACCAAGTGCCGAAACAAGAGTATGCGCATGAGTGCTGGAAACTGGAAGAGCAGCCACCCGGTACGCAGGCACACCGGCTACCTCGTGTTCCGGTTCCTGGAGCACATGCACGCGTGAAGACCAACTGGCCGGTGCACATACACACAACAAAAACCGGAAAATCATCTTCCCGGCACACGGCACACGCATGCTCACTGGGTGGTTGCTCTTCCAGTTTCCAGTGCTCCCGCTGGCCGGTGTGCTGGAACCCAGAAGAGCAATGGGTGACAGCGCATGTGCCTGGAGAAATGGCTCTGCATGCCACTTCTGGCATACGTGCCAAAGATTCGCCATCACAGCTCTTTAAGAACTATCAGGGAGGGCCGTCTTCACCCTTTTTCTCTCACACAAAGTCTCTGGACTGAGCTGCCTCTTATTCTTCTGGAACACATCCCCTCCCTCCAGCGAATCCAGCCTTCTACATTCCATCACAATACCTATTCTCATTCACATCTTTGCATCAATATGGAGCTAGATCCTGGGGGGACCAGTATCTGTCCTAAACCATAGAGATGGTTCAGTACTTTTATAAATTGAATGGATGAGTCTGAAAGAGGGCTTCTAAGAATTTTATAGATTACAATATAGAATGCAGGTCTTACATTAAAAAAAAAAATCTAAGGCACTTATTGTAGATGGGAGAGATATCTTGTGATAGTGATATATGTGAGAACAATCTAGATAACCCTAGTAATCACAAGCTGAAGATGAGTCAGTGGCATGATGAAGACTGAAAAGCTAATGCAGTCTGAGGCTGCATTAACAGAAGGAGGATAACTTCTGGGTCATGGAATATAATCTCTATACTAGCCAGACCTTATCTGGAGAAATATGTCCAGTTCTCAGCACTCTATTTTAGAAGGACATTGACGAAAGTGGAACGTGCCTCAAGATGAGAAGCCAGGATAGTGACAGGGCTAAAGTAATTGGATGTTGAAGGAGGATGGAGGAGGGGGAGAAAGGCAGCAGCAATATTATTTTAGAAAGAAAGAACTAAGAATTTCCTCCAACCTTGGATATAAACTAGATTTTACAGGATAAAGTATTATTTCCAACTAATAAATGTATACCGTGGTAAACATTTGTTCCAAAGCTAGTCTATTCTCTAGAACACTAGGGAAAGTTAACCTAATACTTGAATTAAAGTTTGAACTTTAATTTGTTTACATGAGATGCCCTTTGTCTTTTATTCTCTCCGATATTTACATTTGTTTCTATGTGCAACTTGTTAGTTCTTTACATCAGAGTTGTTTCTATAGTAGTATTAGTTCTGTCATCATAAACCAAAATCTTTGTATAAGAATGTCCCATAGAAAAATTACAGACAATACTCTGTATATTGTCTGTAATTTTTCTATGGGACATTCTTTTCACATATGTTTGCAGTATTATGAAATGAGAGATCTGTGTTTTGAACACCATTGCCACTGAATATTTTGCTTTAAAGTGAAAAAGGGAATATTTACATTCTCTTTTTAATTTGGGAGAGTTGAAGTCCAGAAGTCTTAAGGTTGGACACTCCTGCTCTAGAAAATAAATACAGGCATATTACCATTTGGAATAAAGAGAAAAGGAAGTGATGTGCAGGGATCTTCAAATATATTACATTTGGTGACTATTAAAAGGAACTTTTACTCTCCTTTTTTTTACCTTTAAAAGTAGAACAACCAATAAGTAGTCTGAATAGCTGTTCTTCTGGGATGCTTCAAGAACCAAGGTAGAGTTCAACTAAATAGGCAGCTGCTGCCAAAAACATTAATCATCCATTTGGCTTCCTGCCTCCGCCATAATACCTGGTAGAACTTGTCGACTGATATATGTTTCACTCTTCATCAGTTTTTCAGTGGGTCATTAAGTTAAAAAAAAAAGTAAATAGCTGTAAAATATATTAAAACAAAAAAAGTTAATATATTTCAATATTAAAGAGCAGTGTAAGTTATTGAATGTTGTGATGCTATGTTCTTCATGTTTTTAAATCATTGCTCCGTACTAGTGTCTTAACCTGAAAGGGTTAAATGTCACCTTGTTCCAAATTTGATATGTCACATGGAGAGAGCCCAGCCAAGAGAATGGCTACTATTTTCACAGTGGTGGCCATTTATATGATATGAGGTCCAATTTGGCCCTTGCATTTTTCCTACAACCTGGCTGACTGGAGTGTGGGTACAAACTGGCCAGCACAGAGGAAAACCTATGTAATTCTAGGGAGTAGTCCATGTAAACGAAAACTGTCCTAATATTGTCAGTTCCATAGTGACTGTTATGAAATTATCACCCAGTTGCATTGTTTGAAACAATCCCAGATTATTAAGGTTGTTTGATTCACTTCCCCAATTCTGCATGCCATTTCTTCATCAAGAGCAGCCAGATCGAGACACTGAATGCTTCAGTGGACAAAACAAAACAAAAAAACAAAACAAAACAAAACAAAACAAAACAAAACAAAACAACCCGCTAAATTTTATTGGCAAAATAGTTGATTTTCTTGTTTGTCACTTACTGTACATTCATTATTTAATCAGAGTCTAATGTCACTCATATATAAATACTAGCTGAACGCCTGTGCTTCGCTACGAAACTATGTGATCGGGCGTGATAAATTGACACAGCGTGAAACTTAATGTAGAATATGTAAATCCGTAGCATCCTTAATATAAGGCAACTGGCAGTTGGAATAGAGGGGGAGGGAGAGTAGAATATGCCAGCCTGCAGGCCTGATGAGTCATGCGCTGGTCACGCCCACGCCCTGTTTAGCAAAGGGGTAGCATCAGAGCATGTTAATATAAGGCAACAGGCAGTTGGGACAGAGTTCTTTTCAGAGGAGGGGGAGTAAAACATCTAACTCATTAGCATCAGAGTGTGTGAATATAATACTGTATATGAAATATTAATGATCTGATGGTCATTTCGAAAAGTCCTTTCTTAGCGAGCACCCAGAAGCCAAGAGGAACATACATGCCATATTTCAAGTTTGTAGGCTTTACCGTTCTGAAGATTTTATGATGAGTGAGTGGTATTTGGCTTTTATATATATAGATATCCTGCAGGTATATTTGTAGAAGGGACAGAAATCCTTTCTCACTGAAAGAATTTGGCAGAAATAAAAATTCTTTCTGTATTCTCCATTATCAGCAGGCTAGATCGAATTCAAACATATGCATTCACATATGTACTGCATTTAATACTTTCAACTGGGCAACTTTGAATGTTCGTTTTATACTCTGCATGATTGTTCAACTCTTCAAAGAAAGTATAATTTAAGATAGCTAAATGTTTAATGGTATATTAAAGCACATGAAAATAGGGGTGAAGGTATATTCCTTGAGTTACCAATTATGCATCTTCTCTTCTGTTTTGTACCATCAGTGCATAATCATCAGTGGGGAAAGCGGTGCTGGGAAGACCGAAAGTGCCCATCTCATTGTGCAGCATTTGACCTTCCTGGGAAAGGTATTTACTGACTGTCACATAACTCAAATTATAATACTGTGAAGTACTGGCTGCATTTGCATGCAACTTTAAACTGAGATTTAGTGCAGGGTTGAGCAATCTCTGTCTCAACTGATTATACCAGGTTTCAATTCTCTCTCACCACAGGCAAGAGGGGCAGGCTGAGATTTGTTAATGTAGAATTACCTGGAGGCCACAGGTTGCCCCCTTGCTAATTTGGCAATTTTCCCTTCCCATTTCAAGTGTATCTTGTGACAAGGTGATTGCAAGCTTCTGCTTCTATTTTTTGTTAACTTCAGTCTCAGATCCTGTGTTAACGCGTAATGCCGATAGTCCTCAGATTACGATCACAACTGGGATGAGAATTTCTGTGGCTAAACTAGGCAGTGGTTAAGTGTGAATCACACCTGATTTTACAAACCTTTTTGCATGATTGTTAAGCAAGTCACTGCGGTTGTTAAGTGAATCAGGCAGACGTCACGTGATTCTGGCATCCCCATTGACTTTGCTGATCAGAAGCTGGTTGGTAAGGTGACCAATCGTCCTCCTTTAGGGAGGACAGTCCTTCTTTTGTAAGTTCTGTCCTCTCTCGAGTCCTCCTTTTCAATATTTAAAGACTTATCTGTAATCTGATGCTGAGTCGATCCGTTGTGTGTGATGTGACATATTTGTATTTCACATGACGATTCATCAAGGCTCGGTACAGTGCAGCAAGATGCAATTATGAGACACATGCGCTCCGCACAGGAGAATTGTTTTGAGAGAGTGTGCCATGTGCAAGAGTGCACCGCCCGCAAGTGGCTTACCAAAACACGACATGGCACACATGCATGCATTAGACTCACTTCTGTGAGTCTAATGCATGCCTGTATCCTCCTTCTCATTGTAAAAAAGTTGGTCACCTTATGGTTGGGAAGTTTTCAAATGGCAATCACATGACCCTGGAATGCTGCAACCACCATCATAAATATGTGCCAGTTGTCAAATGTCTGAATTTTGATCATAATTGTGGGAGGGTGCTACTACAGTTGTAAGTGCAAGGAATGGTTATAAGTCAACTTTTTCAGTACAGTTATAACTTTGAACAATCGTTAAATGAATAGTTGTAACTCAAGGACTACCTCTAATATACAGAGAGTTTTAGAACAAAAATTGAAAATAGGGCAGGGTATTTACTTATTTAGTAGGTTTTATGTATAATAAAACAACTTTTTAAATTTGTATTTTCATTGGGTTATATCCCAGAGAAATTAGGAAAGGTTCTCTTCAGACAAATTTGCACAAAATATCAATAGATAGATAGTTAATGCTGGGGTTTTTTTGTGTTCTTGTTTCTTATTATCTTGTTCCTGATTGTGTCTCCTTTTCAACTGCTTCTTGCTGACGTATTCACTTTCAGTGCAGGGTGAGAATAGGAAAGTTTTAAACGGATATGAGGGCCACATAATTGATAGAGGAAACTTCTTGTGATCTTTTCTGTTTATCAAGGCAAACAACCGTGCTTTGCGGGAGAAGATCCTCCAAGTGAACCCTTTAGTCGAAGCATTTGGGAATGCCCACACTGCTATCAATGACAATTCTAGCCGTTTCGGGAAATACTTGGAAATGATGTTCACACCAACTGGAGCTGTAATGGGAGCAAAGATCTCAGAATACCTGCTAGAAAAATCCAGAGTTATAAAGCAAGCCTTGTAGGTATAATTTTGGTTGTTCTGTTTAAAATATTGCTCTTGTTATAAATTTGAATAAATATGTTACCTTCAACTGGAAAGGATTGGAGACGTTTAAGTATGATTTTGGCTTTGGTGCATTAATACCTGTCCTGTGCAAATTATTTGGAGAGGCAATTTGCAAAGGAACCATAATGCACCTTGAAACTCCTGCTTGAAGTGCTGAGGTGCCAATCGAGGTCTAGAGATGACTTCTGTGCAACTACACGTATGCCAAAGCAACTGGGAAGGGCTTTGAAGGAGTTGTCTAAAGGATGTAGTCATCTTGATCCCTGGAACAGCAGATTCCAATATATGATGCCTTCACTTTATGAAGCACCCTTCCAAATGATTCTAACAGTCCTAATTTGGTATATGGAGTAAAACTATAGAGCTATATACATTCAGTTGTCAATAATCTTTTTTGCATTCATACAGAAAATGGATGGTTGCAAAATAAATATTCTTTTATTGAAAGTATTTAATTTAATTTTGGTTGAACATATTTGTACTCTATGTGCTCTAAAAGAATCTCATGGTGAGTTATATTCTTATCAAATAAACAGGGAAAAGTAAGACCTAAAATAAATAATTTGATTTAATAATATCATAATAATGGAAACACCTCAGAAATGTGCTTATGGACAAAAGGCATGGTCGGGTATTGAATGCTAAGTTTCAGTTTTGAGAATAGGAGGCCAAGTTTTTATTTGGTACTGAAAGATAGATTTCTTTGGCACCAGGATGGCCTCCATGGAAAGGACAAAGCTCAGAGATATCTGGTAGTAAGGCCCAACTACGAAAGATATAATGAAATAAATGCTAATCATAACTGTTCAGTTCCTCTTAGCAAGTTACCCCATCAGATTAAGGCAAATAACCTGAAAATTATTTATTTGTCTGGTTCCCATCTTTCCTGCTGTGTGAAAACAATTAAGCTGAATAGTGAAAGACTATATAATTTGAAGATAAACCGAATGTAAGTTAAACTTAAGTAAAGTAAATCAGTGGTTCTCAACTTGTGGTCTGCAGACCACTGGAGGGGTGTGTGATGTTGTCATAGAGGGTCTGCAAAGGCTTGAAGAAGTGTTATGATTTAAATCGTGAATTAAGTCTTGGGGGTCCGTGGCCATGGTCCATGGCCACAAAAGGTATGTAAAAGGGGGTCGTGGTGAAGAAAAGACTGAGAACCACTGCTGTAAATGATTGGGTTTTGTTGTTGCTGATCTTAAACACTTTTGTGCACTGGGATGTGATTCTTGGGTTCTATAAGTCCTCAGGTCTAACCTAACATCTGCAGAAACCCAGTGAGCTCTCAGAAACTCTGTCCTTGCTCTCTGTCCTTTCAATCCAGGGTTCAAAGTACTTTAGGGGAGGGATCCCCAACCCCCATGGGTTTGCATGGACCGGCACTGGTCCACAATATGCTAGAAATTGGGCCACACAAACAAGCAAACCCTCATCCGCAGGATGCAGGCAGCACATGAAACCACGCCCCCTCCAGTCCACAGAAAAACCTCTCTCCAGGGAACCAGTCCCTGGTGCCCAAAAGGTTGGGGCAGTGGTGGCTTTCAAATTTTTTTACTACCAGTTCTGTGGGCGTGGCTTGGTGGGGGTGGCATGGCATGGCTTGGTGGGTGTGGCAGGGGAAGGATACTGTAAAATCCCCATTCCTTCCCCAATCCAAAGAGCCTTGGTACTACAGTGGTTTAAAGCACCCTGTTATTAACACAGCTGCCTGCAATTTACTGCTGGTTCGAATCTCTCCAAGGCTCAAGGTTGACTCAGCCTTCCATCCTTTCTAGGTAGGTTAAATGAGGACCCAGTTTGTGGGGGCAATAAGCTGACTTTGTATAAATATACAAAAGTATGAAGGCTATTGCTTAACGCACTGTAAGCCGCCCTGAGTCTCCGGAGAAGGGCGGCATATAAATCAAATTAAAAAAAAAAAAATCCAGGGGAAGGTTACTGCAAAATCCTGATCAGCTGGGACTTAGGAGCAGAGAATAGATGGGGGCGGGGCCAGTCAGAGGTGGTATTTACCAGTTCTCCAAACTACTCAAAATTTCCGCTACCGGTTCTCCAGAACTGGTCAGAACCTGCTGAAACCCACCTCTGGCTGGGGGCCACTGCTTTAGCATTTCCCTGGAGGATTCAGAATTAGATACACCAGCCTTTATCAATCCAGTATATTGATTTTCATAACCCTTCATTCAGGCAGTATGGCCAATAGTCAAGAATGATGGAAAACAAGAAAACTCAGTATCCAATTTTAATGTTAAAAAAAATTAGGGTTAAAAAAATTAAGGCTGTCCCATCACAGCTCATAAGAATGGCAATTGACTGAGAGAAAGGCAAAACTTGGTTTTAGACTTGATTTCTTAATAACATTTCAGAATCTTTTTTTCCCCTCCTGGTGGCCTTCATTTATTCTAGATGGAGAATAGAACTCCATCACCTCAATTATAGAGCAGAGACCTGAGACTGATGGATTTTGCAATCTGGACATCTGGATTTCTTTAGGTATAAACATATGTGGTTTGGGGGAACTATTGCTTCCTGAGACTGTTTTATATACTAGTTGAATCGCTCAGGTTAAAGATAACATCTTATATTTATGCTCTACAGTATAGTAATTCTTTTTTTCTAACAGAGGAGAGAAAAACTTCCATATATTTTACTACATTTATGCTGGTCTTTATCATCAGAAGAAACTTTCTGAATATAAACTCCCTGAGAAAAAGCCTCCCAGGTAATTTTTGCTGACTTGTGTTTATTGCTAGTTATAACTAAGTGTTAAATAGCTGTTTGTTTTGGTGAGAAGTTTTAAAGTCTGCCTTAATTGTTCCCCTTGTCCTAAAGATCCACGGTAGTCCTCTCATGTATACAACTGTATAGGCAAGAAGAAATGCTATTATTTATATATGGCTTAATTAAATTAATAAAAAAAAAGTTCATCTAATTATAGTTTTGCCACACTCTCAAATTGAATCTGTTTTCCAAAATGGATGATTATAAAGTTAATGGTATGTATAAGCATTCTAGACAAACAAAGCCAAATGAATTGTTTTAAATTGGTACATTACTATTTGGGTAATTAGCAATATTAGGCCAAATTTTGCCTTCGGGTATTATAGTTTCTGATCTCTCGTGGAGCTTGCCTTGCTCTCTCCCAACTTTGAGACTGACCCAAAATTTACCAACTGTATTTTTTGAGTCCTCGTTTTGAAAATAATAGCACCAATTAAAACGACAGCCTATAATATGCTGGTCATGATGGTTAGTAATGGGAAAAGGAGGTAAGAATGAGAGGTTAAAAGTGTCTCTGTACAGTCTGCAAAATAATATATTTTCAATTCTTTGCAAGGGCTTGTTCTTCTAATATTGGTTTGCTCATTAGACTTCTACCTTTCATTTAGAAGCTTAAGGCAGCATATATAATAGTCTCTCTTCCCATTTTCTCCCAACAATAACCCAGTCAGGTAGGTTGAGCTGAGAGTAGGTAATTATACTAAAGATTGCATTTGTCGATTATACAAGAAAATGACAATATCTAGGAAATAGCTAGATATTTATTAGGATGCTGCAATCTGAATTGAACTGATAGGTACTGTACAGTATATGTTAGCATAATATATGCTCACTGATTTAGTTGAAATAATTCTTTAACAAAGTTTAATCTGACCTTTTGGCTCAGTCTCAAAATTATGTGTAGGTTTATCAAAAGGGATTTGAGCCATGGATTTGACTTAATAAGCAGTCTTATTTCTTTACTTTCCAGAAACTATGCATTGTGAGGGGTCCTTAGTGCTCTCTGAGCTAGGCTGTTTTCTTGTGGATGTTTCATTACCCAAACTAGGTAACATCATCAGTGTTAATAAAGAGTGGGGTTGGTTCTCAGTTTATATTCTAGTAGTGGCTTGCCCTGTCAGTATTGTTGGGGGTGGTACTAGGGGTTCTATGGTTGGGTTGTTTATTGTTGGCTTGTTTGGCAGTTCCTTGATTGGGGTCTTGTTTACTTGATTGTTGGTCTGATGTTAATTTGTGGAGTTAATCGATGCTCATCTGGTTACTGATTGCTGGTGGGGAGGTGTTTTGGGCTTTTTGTTCCCTTTTTGGCTTGTTTATTTGTTTATTTATTTAGCTTATGGCATACAATGTCAGGGAAATCTACACATGCCAGACACAATGCTGTCCTGACAGCCTAGATTTCTAGTTCATTCTGTTTGGTGCTTGCACGCCTATCCTTGATGCACTGTTGGGGGTGGGGGACTACTTTTACATTAAGAGCTGAGGTGGTGCAGTGGTTCAAGTGCAGTACTGCAGGCTGCTTCAGCTGACTGCTAGCTGCAGTTCAGCAGATCGAATCTCACCGGCTCAAGTTTGACTCAGACTTCCATCCTTCCAAGGTGGGTAAAATGAGGACCCAGATTGTTGGGGGCAATATGCTAACACTGTAAACTGCTTAAAGAAGGCTGTAAAGCACTATGAAGCGGTATATAAGTCTAAGGGTTATTGCTATTGCTTTTAATTAGTTAGTGGTGCTCAGGTTGCTGGCTCTTCCAGACTCCTCTGCTGGTCTCGCCTCACCTAGTGTTGTGATGTCTCACGTATGGCCAGGTCCAGTGCTGGCTTCCGCTGTCTGCACACATGAATGCAGCTAGGTATTTTTTTTCCCACTGAAGTGGTCCCCATTTATCTACTTGCAATATTGCCTGCTTTCATACTGCTGGGTTGGCAGGAGTTAGGAATGGAGTGATGGGAGCTCAGTGACAGGAGCTCACTCCGTCCATATACACTTTTGGTATACTTAGGATGTTTTGAAAAGCTTTAGTTGAGTTGTGTGCTACAGTAATTCCATGTGGTGGTAGAAACATTGATGGTTTCTGAGATGTTCTTGATGTATGGCAGAGTTATTCTTTTTAGGGCTTGTGTTGGTTGTGCTGTGTTGGGTTGAGCATGTCACTGCGTTTTTTTGTATTTGCCAGCTGTGCTTGAATTCTAAGACTTACCGTAGCTGATCAGAACTCTTATCTCTAAGCTAACTGCGCATGTCCACATTCTTTCATTTTCTTCTAACTTTCTTTGTTCGCCTGCCAAGAGGTATGGCAGGAACGCTGCCAAGATGTAATTAATTAGCTAGTAAGATGTTTTTACTTTCTTTATAATAAAATGTGTTTATTAGAATATATCTCGGGTTTATTTTCTTAAGGTATACTTGCAAGGAAAGGCCACGATCCATTCTCTAATCAAGGTGCAATTATCCAAAAGCAGAATGGGATTAATTGCCACCCTGACAGAGCAGTCAGGCATTTTTTGATAAAGTTGCATGGATATCCATTTTGTTAGAATATGTTGTATAGAGGCTCCTTTTTCTGCTGTTCAGGGTTGCTGCAGCAAGTTTGTGCTCGCCTAAATATAGTTTTTACGCGGCTTCTCTCGTGAGAGGTTGGGTTGTTGGTTTGGTAGTGGAGCACTTGGTTGGGGTGAGTGGTTTTTCTGTGCACTTATATTTCTTGTTTGCAATTGTGGTATCTGCTGATTAGGGTATCCAGGAAGGGTAGTGAGTTGTTGTTTTCATCTTCTCTGCTAAACTGGATTCCTTTGAAGATGTTGTTGACAGTTCTGTGGTGTTCTCTAATTGGTCCTTTTTTTATTATGGTGAAGGTGTCATCTACATATCTGATTCATATTTTGGGTTGTAATTGTGGAAGCTCTATATAACTTCTAGATCTTACACAATGACCTCTGCTATAAATCCTGAAAGTGGTGATCCCATAGGTGTACCTTTAATTTGTTGGTAAGTTTGTCCATCAAATTGGAAGTATGTGGTTAGGCAGAGGTTTAGGAGATCCATAATCTTGGGTGTTTCAATCTTCGTGTATTAATTATGTCAGGGGAACTGTGGAGCAATATGGTCATAGATTCTTTGGCTAATTCCAGACCTATGGACATGAAAAGAGCTGCAATATCAAATGAGACTCAGTTATGTATTTTACACAGGTATATTGAAAATGGCACAGGAAAGGTGATGCATGATATTATTAATAAAGAATCCTATAAAACTCAGTTTGAAGCAATCCAGCATTGCTTTCGGATTATAGGATTTACTAAAGAGGTAAGTGATGACTTTTTTTATATAGTTGACAGAATAACATTGGCCTTGCTTTAAAAAAAATACATTTTTCAGTGAGCAACTGAATCAGTAGGTGGCTGCCAGATCAGGTTTGGATAATTCTGTGTATGGCCTGTAGAATACTTTTTGTGAGAGTAGAACTATAATAACAGTAGTGGAGTGATTCACTAGGGTTAGAATTACTAAACTTGAATCAATGCTAGACTAGAGGAAGAAGAACCAATAACAAAATGTAAATTGCCCCAGAATCACATAATTAATTCTGAAGCCAATAGCAATAATAAAACAAACAATAATAAAAGTTAAGTTTTCTTAATAATTTAACTGAAAATTAGGCATTTTATCGGGCAACTGTATTTAGGAATACAGTTTGAGAAACTCATCAGTTCATGATCCTACCAGTCTTTCCCCAAATATACCAGATCCCATCTGGGCTTCTTCTCTGATGCACCAGAATCTTGTTGAACTCTACCTTTGATGCTCACATTGCAGTAGGATATTTCAAGGATCTGCTTGGCACCATGTTAGCCCATTTGTTTTATTTATTATTTCTTTATTGATTAACTTTGTTTGCTGTCCATTTTGCTGCAAGGCGTCTCACAGTTAGGCTAATTTCTTTTATGAACATAAAAAGTGGTATATGAAGAATGAAACCAGTACATAAAACTGATATATAAAGAGTTAAAATAAACATTATATCACTGCTCTGAATGAATGAATGAATGAATCAATGAATGAATGAATGAATCGATCAATCGGTCAATCAAAACTGGCTGTTAAGAGGCTGTCAATCTAACATAGGATTAGAAATAAGATAGAAGTACACATTAAAGTAAAAAAAAAGATATGAATCCTCTAAGACCATGAAGTGTGACTGCATTACGTTAGCACCTTCCAGCTTTTGCAGGGACCAAAAATGGTAAGGTATTGAATGTACATTATAATCTGAGAAGGATAGTATGGCTTGATGCGTTTGGATTATGGAATTATATTCAAACAATCTGTCCTCAGAATGTATGTGTTCCCCAAAGGGTTGTGCTGTGGTGGTAACCTGTTAAAGTTTATAGTTCTGACTTTCCTACCATTTTCAGGAAGTGCATTCAGTGTATCGCATTTTGGCTGGGATCTTAAATACAGGAAATATCGAATTTGCTGCCATTTCTTCACAACACCAAACTGATAAAAGCGAAGTGCCCAATATGGAAGCCTTAGATAATGGTAAATATTTTGCTAACATCTCTGAATTGTCCTAATGCAGAATATGATCAGGAAATCTAATTTCATACCCGGTGGCTAGCACTTTGCCCCAGTGATAAAATCCATTTTTTTTTACTACCGGTTCTGTGGGTGTGGCTTGGTGGGCGTGGTGTGGTGTGGCTTGGTGGGCGTGCCAGGGGAAGAATACTGCAAAATCTCCATTCCCACCCCATTCCAGGGAAAGGATACTGTTGTGGCTCCGTTGCCTGAGCCTGAGCTATCAACAGATGCAGACTCTGAGAGTGAGGGAGAGGAGTTGGCAAGGCCTCCCTCTCCAGGACCCTACTCTCTGGCAATGCCTCCGGAGGACACCGAAGGCCAAAAGATAGGCTAAGAGCCAAGCACGTCCCCGCAGCCACAGGTGGACAGCGACGAAGAAGATAAGTGCTGGCTGGACCCTCGGCAGAGGCGCAGGGAGAAGCGTGCGCAGCAGAGGGGAAGGCGTGCCAGAGATTAGCTGAGTCACTGGACCACACCCCACAGGGTATAAATGTGGGTGTGGTGGCCGGTTCAGTTTGTGATGAGCAAAAACTGGAAATAATCCATGATCTCTGCGTTACTGGACTTTGCCTGCTTTATCGGACTGCATTTGGATTAATCCTTGTATTGTTGAAACTCTGCCTGTTATATCGAAATGCTTGCAGTCTAATCTTTGTTTTGTGTGAGTAAAGTCTGAATTGGCAGCTAGCCACTGGGTTGCTGCCAGCTTTATCTTCAAAGAGTCTTGTCGTGTGGCTTATTAACTCCGGGCCGTCTGTGGGGGTGCATGTGTGGTACGGGGACAGAACCGATACTGCAAAATCCCCATAACCTCCCCACTCCTGAGGGAAGGATATTGCAAAATCTCCATTCCTACCCCACTCTGGGGCCAGCCAGAGGAGATATTTGCCGGTTCTCCGACTACTCAAAATTTCCGCTACCAGTTCTCTGAATTGCTCAAAATTTCCGCTATCAGTTCTTCAGAACCTGTCAGAACCTGCTGGATTTCACCCCTGCTTTGTCCCCCATTTTACAACATCCTTGTCTTTCAGCTGCTGTGCTGCTGAGCATTGGCTCAGAAGAACTTCAGGAAGCTCTCACTTCACATTGTGTTGTCACAAGAGGTGAGACCATTATCCGAACAAATACTGTGGACAAAGCAGCTGATGTACGAGATGCCATGTCAAAGGCCCTTTATGGCCGACTCTTCAGTTGGATTGTAAATCGGATTAATACCCTGCTGCAACCTGATAAAAATATATGGCAAGTTAACAGTCAATACCTTACATATTTACTTGTTGATGCCTGCATATCTCTTTTTATTTTACATCAAGAGTTTACTGTTTGTTTTAGATAATGCCTCAAATTGGCTTCCATGCATTTTTGTTCCTGGGACATTAACTCCAGTGTTTTCAAAAACTTGATTGGGATTTAACTAAGTAGGTAAATGGGATTCACTGGAAAGATACTAGAAGATGTTTTAATTATATTATCTTTTATCTTCTCCTATTTTTTCTTTTTGTTATCTTCAGCATAAAGTAAACTTTTAAATTCAGTCCCAATCATTAACTTTTTGTGCTTAACTATGCCTAATTCAGCAATATCAGTATATCCTTTGTTCAAAAGTTTGGTAATTCTGAGACCAAAAGTAAACCCTGGTTGGGTTGGAGACAGGGGTGGGTTCTACTTACCTTTACTACCAGTTCGCAACAGGGCCGTGCGCATGCGCAGAAGTGTTCTGATGACGTCGGGGTCAGTGGGTGGAGCCTCCCGCCGGTTTTACTACCGGTTCTATAGAACCACTGCGAACTGGGAGGAAACCCATCACTGGTTGGAGAAGCCTCTCAGCTAAGAGAAAGAAGCTTTGCCAATGAAAGACTGAGCAGATTAGTCCATCAACCCTCTAATTATCCTGCAAGGGCAAGTCAGAAGCAACTTTTGAATCTGGTGCCCTTTAGTTCCCTTGAAAAGTATCTGGATCAGTTCCTTTTTCCATGCCAGCTTGGCATTAACAGAATGATTTTTCCCACCCATTAATTCCAGCAGAAGGGAAGCTAATAAGGATGAATTCGTCTTGGCTGGCATGAACCAACATGTCTTTGAGAATGATCTACACTGCTAAGAACTGCTCCATGGGATAAACAACCTTCCAGATTTGTAAATTTCACTTCCCATCAGCTCCAACTAACACGACCACATATAAGACATTCTAGAGTGTAGGAATAAAGTTGTAATCCACTATATCTAGAGGGCACAGGTTGCTAGTGTCTATTAGGTGTTCTGTAGATTTAGCTTAAAGATGTCTAATTTCTAAATTAATTTCTAGTTAATTAATTAGTTAAGCCATAGTTAAGTTTGCTAGGAAGGAAAAATTCATTGTAATGTTTACCTATGTTTGTAAATGATAATTTATTAGGAGTGTGTATATTTTTGTATCTGATCATTTCCATACTAATGATTTATTGCATCATCATAGGCTGCCCACATTACTGTTATTTTGGCACAATGATGGTTGAATAATCTAGAAGATACTATAAATCACTAGTGGAGAAATGAACTTTTTTTTTCTTTAAGGCATTCATATTTTCAGTGTTAAGTTTTGTCCCTGAAGAAAATACTTATTCTGTTTAATACCTTACTTCACAGTAGTAAGAACAACATATTATAGTATCATATTTGATATTAATTTTTTGGGTTTCATTTTCAAACAGCAATGCTGAAAGTGGAATGAATGTTGGGATATTGGATATTTTTGGATTTGAGAACTTCACAAGGAACTCATTTGAACAGCTGTGCATAAACATTGCAAATGAGCAGATCCAATTTTATTTCAATCAGCACATATTTGCACTTGAGCAGGTAAGCTTTGATTGACTCGATAGCAAATTCTGCAGGCTCGGCTTGGGACTTGTAAGACCAATGAACCAAAGAAGATGATTTTGGTATGAAGTTTATGACTTCATTTGTCTTCTGTGAAAATAAATGTTTTCTCAGAAAGGGAAAAAGCTTTTACTATATGAATTTATTGGACACACGTGCAACTTCTATATACGAAAACAATATTGTATATAAAAATTAAAATATGGTATCATACTAACCAATGCATTTGTAATATATTATTTTTGTATGCAGTTTTGTGCTGTTGTGTTGAAGAAAAGAGACTTTTCCCCCACAAATCAGTAGAACTGAAAGCAACATATGAATTTTAGTTATGTGAAGACCAGGAACAAATGTAAAGCATTTCCCAAATAGTGATTTTAAAAAAAAAATCACTGAACAGCAATGTGTTGAAAATTGCTTGCCTTATTCTTTTCTCAGCTTTGCAACTAGATCAGGAATGTCAAACTGGCAGCCTGCGGGCCAGATGCGTCACGCACAGGCCACGCCCAGCCCAGCTTCGCAAAGGGGAAAACATCGCAATAGATCACATGATGGCAATGTGACGCCACGAGTTTGACACCTAGGAACTAAATGAATACAAAAAGCCAGACTGCTGAATATAGAATATTCCCAATATTCCCAAATACCATAATGATATTTATGACTTATTAACTTTTGTAATACTTTAGATGGAATATCACAATGAAGGAATTGATGCTGTCTTGGTGGATTATGAAGACAACAGACCACTCTTAGATATGTTCCTTCAGAAACCAATGGGGCTACTTTCTCTACTGGATGAAGAAA
This sequence comes from Pituophis catenifer annectens, assembly GCF_029215685.1. Lineage (NCBI taxonomy): Eukaryota > Metazoa > Chordata > Lepidosauria > Squamata > Colubridae > Pituophis > Pituophis catenifer. The sequence continues at coordinate 197,633,483 of NW_027256881.1, read as the reverse complement.
GCCGATTTCCCCAAGCAACAGACCTAACATTAGTTGGTATGACTGTTCAGAAATCCCAAATGGTTACATATATACACAGAAGAAAAAACCAAGAGAACAATTAGTATCTTGTATAAAGTTTAAATCCAAACTGACCGCAATAAACTCTCAGTCAAATGGTTAAATTGTTGAGTATAATTTTATAATAATTATAGATAGACATCTTCTCCATATAATAAACTGTTAGTTATTACTAATGGAAGCAAGTGGATTCATATCAGTTCAGCTGATTTGTGAATCCAAACTCCATCTGAGAAGTATCTGCTGATTAAGAAATTCCTGAATAAGAAATTACCTATAGAGAGAATTGAGCCTTACAGCAGAGCTTCTGTGAAACTGGCTACATAGCAAGTCCCAGCAGGAAAAGATAGTCACATAAAAACCCAAGGAAAAAAATCCTACTCCCATTAGAAATAAACTATGGTTCTTTAGCACTATTATATGTCTAGCTATGTAAAAAATAATTGAAAGAAACAGCTTAAAATTATTTTGTAACCAATATTTAGATTGATGTGTCTTTGCTCATTAGGCCAATTGGTATTTATCCCATTGAGAAAGATATTAGAAAATTAATATTTTTCTAGAGGTATCAAATAGGGATGTATGGACAGTTTTCCAAAAATTTCTGAATGCAGAGACTGGATGATTCAAAACTACTCTGTCCTTCAGTAATGGAATCAGGAACAAGGATTTTGGCTCCTTGTTTACTCTGTTGGCCTACTGCCTGCACTTCACCTGAGATGTAGTAACTGCTTGGTGCCCATTTTGTGCTAGCGATCAAATACTGGGAATTTGCACAATTTACACTATACGTCTGCTAATACTGGAAGTAGAATTCCAAATTTCTGTTTAAACAAACTTATGTTTCAGTGGAAATAACTAAAAAAATACCACATTACATTTTTCTGTTATTGGCTGTGCTGAGATCTTTTGCTTTAATCTCTGCATGCTTTGTTGAATGTCTAAAATGAAACAATTATGATAAATCAACTGCAGAAAAAAAAGTTAACAAACATAATAAACATTTAGTAAAGTTGATATAAGCATAAAATATTAGAGGTTTTTCTGATTATTTTGAATTTTCCCTCTATCCACAAACTGTTTTCAGATAACTATGGAATTATGGTGGCATAACAATTAAGAAAATAAAGTAAAGACTTGCAAGTTTCTACTTAAAATTTATTTCTTTAATATATTAAATGGTATTCTATTAGAGAAGTGCTACTTTATTAGGGTACTCTATTTTTAAATCTCTTTCTATCATCAGTACTATGGAAATAGTAGTAACAGGAACATACATTACAACAAACACAAAAAGCTATATGTTTTGAAGGTTTTCTTATTATATATTGATACACAGGAAACACAATAAAGTTTAAAGAGTCATTATAAATATTGTATTTGTGCTTCAGATTAGAAAAAATGTAAGAACACTTGATGAGTTTTATATTAGGCTTACAAATTAGCTTGAAAAAAATGACTACTTTTTTACTTGTGGGCTCAAAAAGCAAACTTGTGTTCCCTTCCTTCTTTCTGCCTTAAGTGAATAGTTAATTCCATGCATATCCTAAATTATCAGTGTTTCAACATTACAACTGTCTTGATCTTATACTATGCATATATCATTTGCTACAATCTAAAACAAGAGCAGCACCATTAAAAGAAAAGTAAAACTATTAAATAAAAAAAAAACTAAATTAAAACGATGTGCTTTCAAAGTAAAGAAATGAGAACATTTACCAAAGGAATTTCTTGTATGGTTTAGGAGCAATTCTGGAAAAGCCATTCCCATAGACCCAGTCAGCAAGCCTTTCCAAGATAGGTGTTTTCAGAGGGATTAGTCCTGTTCATCTTAAATTTTGAGAAGTCTATGATAAATGTTAAGACCATTTCTTAGGACTTCTGCACAGCTGCATTAATGAGTGTTATTCTAGTCTCTGAATTGGCAAAAAAATATGCTAGCATAATTTGGATTTCCTGGAGCTGAGTTCTAATTTGCTTTAGTTCTTACATTTTTAATGCATGGCAGTTTAAGGGCAGCAATTGGTAGATTCTTTTGGCTTTATTTTCCCTTCTCACTCAGTGTGAGCAGCTGGTGGCAAAAACTGCTAACAATTGCTTTCCTTAAAATGCAGTGAGTTGATCATGGACAAATGCCTGGATTGGTGCATTAGTTGCTTTTCAAGTTGGCTAGGTCAGGAGTGGGCAAATGTGGCTCTTTTACAACCTGTGGACTTCAACTCCCAGAATTCCTGAGACAGCCAAGCTGGCTCACGAATTCTGGGAGTTGAAGTCCACAGGTTGTAAAAGAGCCACAACTGCCCACCCCTGGGCTAGGTGATAGGTTACCAACGCAGAGATGCTTTGGCTGCTTTTTAACATATCTTCTGGAAAACAAATAGACCGAAAATAACCAGTTGATAGACAGGTAGTATAGAGGAGAGTATAGAACAGAGTGTGAAATATCTTTTATAACTTAATCTCAGCCTACCCTCTATGCCAGGGTCCCCAACTTCCAGTCCATGGACTGGCACTGGGCCATGGCATGGCATGCCACAAACAAGCGAAACCCCATCTGTGGGATGCAGGCTGGAACCTGCATGTGAAACCACACCCTTTCCTGTCTGCAGAAAAACCTCTCTCCATGAAACTGGTCTCTGGTGGCCAAAAATTTGGGGGGTGCTACTCTATGCCACCAATCTGTCAAGTGGGCTACCTTTGGAAATAGGTCTGCTGTTCTGGTAGATAGGTTTATCATCTTTAGTTCCCAAAGCCTCTGACCCCCTGCTACCAGAATTAGGAAAGAGACATATTATATTATCTGTAGGTCAAGTCTTGTATTGGGAGAAGATAGAAAACACTACTTTAAAAATAGAACAAGGCTAAAATTTAGAGTCGCCTGTAAAACAGTAAACCGCAAACACAGTTAGAATATCTTCTTTGTACCATGGCTAGCAGGTAGTGAGAAACAGCCTTTAGATTAAGCTGAGATTAGTATATGTTTCAAACAGAGGATTATTTTAAATACAGCACTGTATTCTATAAACTTGGTCACACAGCTACAGTACCATGCAACTGGAAAGGTAGCCTGAGAGGGCTTTTCACAAAAATACAAAAGAAAAAAATAATTTGCCTATGTTGCTGAGCTAAATTAGTATCTTACATAAACGGCAATAATGAATAATATATTTTTTAAAATCATGGAAAATACGTAATAAGCAATATGGGCTGCAACTAGTATTCAGGGGAAAATAGTTCCGATTATATGGTCAGGAGGAAACTGATTTGCAATCCAAACAATGGGCCATTTTTAATATTTCTAGTTCTTATTATTCAGAAAGAAAATACAATGTAATTCTTGTTATTCAGAAAGTAAATACTGTGTGTGTGTGTGTGTGTGTGTTTCTCTCTTTAGCCAAGTTCCTCCTACATAAACCAAGATTTTTATGCAGCCCTAGTTCAGTGAAATCACAATCCACTAGTTTCTAGGCTTTTTTTTTTCTTTAGGCAGCCAGCAAGCACTCTGCTGCCCAGCAGTCTCCTTAGTCTCCCAATGGGCAGCAGAGTGCTTGCTGGCTGCCTGAAGAAAAAAAAAAAGCCTAGAAACTAGTGGATTGTGATTTCACTGAACTAGGATTGCATAAAAATCTTGGTTTACGTAAGAGGAACCTGACTAAAGAGAGAAACACACACACACACACACACACACACTAAGAATTGTTTTTGATTTCTATTTAATTTATTCCTTTCATCTATTTTGGTTTCTTTCCCCTTTGAAACGATACCCCAAATATCTGAATTTGCCTTGCTGAGTAATATATGAGGGACTCATTCTTTCTTGAATTTAGTTAAATTTCTATTTTGAACCTACTGTATACCTGTTCTTTTGCCATTGCTTTATATGCTACAGGTTTGGTTTCCCAATCTGATATCATCAGCATCTTATCTCTTTTCCAATTTGAAAAGATTTGTCCTTGCAGCCATCAAAAGAATGGTCCATTAATATTGTTTTCTTTTTTTAAAATGCACAGATAAATTTGAAGATAACCTGCGATGCAAATACTTCTTGAGACCCAAACGAGTGGAGCTCTGTTTTGGCATTCATCATTATGCCGGAAAGGTAACACTTATATAACTTGCACTAAATTAAAAATGTAATAAATGTCCTTAAATATCCCTTCAACAACTTTTGGATTTTTCTTCCCTACTTAATCCTTTTAATGAGTTTACATTTTAAAATTTAGACACTGTTTTACAACCCATGGTATTTGATGGCCCGTGATGGCCAATAGAACTGAGTTGGAAGGTACAAGGAACTTCAGGTGTTCCCAACCATTTGGCAAGGCATTGATGCTAATTCTTAATTTAAAATATGGCGGCACATCTATAGGTGAATTCTATGGTGTTGCTGGTCCTTTCCCACCTTATCTGTTTCCTGGAATTGTAACTGTTCCTGTCACTGCCAATTTCATGAAGTGCCTTGTTTCTTTAAGGCTGAAGACCACAATCTTCTCAGTAGAGAAGTCAAAGCATCTCCTGCTTAGTTCCTTACTTTATGGTTGCCAGGGTTTACAAGGAACAGAGTATTTTTTGAGGATACTTTTGAAAAGTTCAGTTATCAGAGAACTTTGAACCAGTCTATACTGGAGGATCTCTGTGTCTGGTAGGTCATACAGATATAGGGCCTTCTGCAAAATCAGCAGTGGTTGCAATACTTAGAATTCAGGAGAAAAACAAGAAGCAAAACAAGATGGAGAGCAGAGAAGTTTAACTTTTCTTGTATAGCAAGTTGTACTGAGATTGCTGATGAGGGAAAATGTTCCTTTGGGTGAGTGAGGACGCAGCAAGCCAGGCAGTGAGTGACAACAGCTCTTTATTGTAGGGTGAGAACCGAGCAACTGACCTAGGGAAACAGCTCCCTTTATATACCTTGCAGCTGTGGTGGTCAGCCAATCAACTGAGGGTCAGTTAATTCAAACTTCCCGCCAAACAAACCTATTTACATAACAGAAAATAGTTGTGAGTGTATGCATATGAAAATAAGTAGACATAAATATGACTAAGCACTACACAAAGCCTTAGAGGGAAAAGTTCCCCATCTTTACTTAAAGTACTACAGGTGACAGAATCTTATAAGAGCCTGCTTTACATTTACCTCCCACATTGTATAGGTTCAGTATGATGCTTATGGCTTCCTTGAGAAGAACAGAGACACCCTTCCTGCTGACATAATGGTGGTATTAAGAACTTCAGAGAACAAACTTCTTCAGCAGCTTTTTTCAAGCCCATTGACCAAAACAGGTACAGTACATCTGAAGTCTGTTAAAAATTAAGGGCTTTCTACTGACTAAATACTCTGCATTTAGAAACCAACCCTGGTGGCACAGCGATTAAAGTATTGCAGGCAGACTCTGCCCACAGCCTGGAGTTCAATCCTGACAGGGCTCAAGGTTGACTTGGTCTTCCATCTTTCCGATATCTGTAAAATGGGGACCCAGATTCTTAGGGGCAATATGCTGACGTAAATTGCTCAGAGAGTGTTGTAAAGCATTATGGGGCAGTATATAAGTCTAAGTGCTGTTGCTATTTTACAATGCTCTTTTAAAAATTGCTTATTGTTAATTTCTTTCATCCATATTTTCTAAGGAGAGGAATATGAGAAGAAGCATTAATGTGTGCTCTGTATGTCTTTCTTATGGCTTATTAAGCATGTATTTTATGATCATTTTTAAACCACAGGTACAGAATTTATGATTATAAATGCATTCACTGAAAAAAGTCTTATAGTGACAAAGTAAATGCAGCTTTTAAAGTGAAACTAAGAACAAAAAAAAACTGCAAGAGAAATTAAGAGAGAAAACTATGTCTATGGTTTATAAATCCTAGTGATGACAAACCTATGACATGTGTCAAAGTGATATGCCACAGTGTTTTGGCTGATGCACCAGGGCTTACCAACGCCCAACAACCACTATTTTCAAAAGCACACCTGTTCCCACACAATTTTGAAGGCTTATAAGGCCATGCAAGAATGAGATATGTCTTGTGCAGCTTCTGCAGCTTCTGAAAATCATACAAAAATATGTGTTTTTCTGAGGCTGAAGAGACCACAAAAGAACATTCTCCAAAGCCGTTCAAGAGCAAAGGCCTTGTGTGACCCAGAGCAGCCTTGGGTAGGACACAGGGGCCTGTCAACAGAAAAAAAGCACCGCCTGAAGGTAAGTGGCAGATCCTGGGGACTCCTGAGCTGCAGGGGTAATCATGCCAATACCCAAGGCTTGTGTGGCTTGTGGTACAGTACAAAGTGGACTTTTTGAGTGGCAGCAGTGGTCCAGCCCTCTACTTCAGGCTAGCCTCAGTGCTGCCACCAACTCCCATTATTCAGAGTGGCCTAAATGGAGGGGTATGAACAAGAATGTCATATCTTTCTCTCCCTCTCCCTCCTCTCCCCCTCTCTCCCTCCCTCCCCCTATCTACATCTATCCATCTATCCATCTATCTATCTATCTATCTATCTATCTATCTATCTATCTATCTATCATCTATCTATCTATCTAATTTGATGAGGGCACTGCTCAACTCCAGCCAACTCTTGATAAAAAATATGCTTCCTTTACTTTAGACCTGTTAAAGTATCCAGAAAAAAACCAAATATGAGACAGTAGAAACCAGTGATAAAGTATCAAAACATTTATTTCTGTCAAGGGCAGTAAGAACTCCTCTACTTCTACAGAAAAAAGAAACAAATTTTTAACCAATTCCTGAAGTTTGCAGATGGCCTTCAAGACATCTTCACAGGAATCATATAATAGTAATTTACCATTTTGTTCTCGTTAATGAATTTACTTCATTTTATTTTGTTCTTAATAATTTGATGGTGAAATTAATTTCAGAAGACACCGAACTTGTCATTAATATACTCTCTCTCTCTCTCTCTGTGTGTGTGTGTGTGTGTGTGTGTGTGTGTGTGTGTGTGTGTGTGTGAAATACTTCAGAGGACAGGACCATAAAAGAGAAGATCACTGGAGCAAGAAAATATCTTTCTCTGATCTGTGCCATTTGGGATATTCTTAAGGTTTACATTAATGCTCCTGTGATAAAATTAGAAAAGAAATCATTAAATCTATTTCACAAAGACATCAAAATTATTTTTTAATTAAGATATTTGTGCTCATTAAGATAATTGTATTCATTAAGATAGTTGTGTTCATTGACAGTGCTGGTCAGTGCCCTGGATAATTTTCAGGGCTAAGCTTATAAAAGGGTGGTCTGGTGGTAATTTCTACACGTAAAGAGATTTCTTAGTGATGCATATTAAACTATTGTTTCAAACCAGTTAATGTTTGATAAGAGACAGTATAGTTGTGATTGTTAACAAATTGTGAATAGATGCCATAAGGACTACATTCAAATAATAATTCATGCCATCATAAAACTCAGCTTAGGATCTTCTATAGGTTCCTTAAAGATGTGCTGTTGCCCTTGGACTTCCTTTCTTCCTATTGTGTGCCAAACCACCAATACTCCATGTCTCCATCATGTTAAGATTCATCTTCATTTTAGTGGCCTTCATGCAGCTTTTACATCATGCAGATATTGATCCATTACCTGCCCTGCCTCACCTGACTAACAACTAACAACATGAATAGAATACCCAATCCCAACTTCTCTTCCAATATTCTAATTATCTCACAACCATTCCATATACATTTTAAAGAATAAGGGTGATTTAATGGACCCCTGTAGGATATCACAGCCCAGCAACTGGTCAAGTGTGTCTATATAAAGAGGACGGGAAACCATGCCTCCTAGTCCAGCCAGCCCCAATTTAGCAGTGTATCATGGTGGAAGGATTCAAATGTTATCCAGAAAGATCAATAGAGTTGTACTCTCCATCTTTTCTCTAGAGTCCAGTAGGAGAAGGGCGGTATAAAAATCTAATAAAATAAAATAATAAAATAAAATAAAATAAAATAAAATAAAATAAAATAAAATAAAATAAAATAAAATAAAATAATAAAATAAAATAAAATAAAATAAAATAAAATAAAATAAAATAAAATAAAATAAAATAAAATAAAATAATAAAATAAAATAAAATAAAATAATAAAATAAAATAAAATAAAATAAAATAAATAGAGTAGGTCACACATCAGGATGATAACGGTAGTTCCAGTATTGATTTTTGGCCTGAAACTACCTGGAATATGTTCAGATGTGGACTGAAACAGGTTGAGGTCGGTTGTAATTGCTGTTTATAAGTTTTCTGAAGCCCATGATTAGCCCAAAGGACCTGAGGTACTTGCACTGGGAAGCAGAATATTCATAGTTCCTTTATATAAAGCAGATTTATTGTAGAAAAGCTGCAGAAATAAAAATAGAATCTCACAGTGCAAATGAGTTCCAATTACCGCAATTACATCATTGCATATAACTGCAGAAATGTGAACTATACATAGTGTGACTAAACTAGCTAAGTTTCAGAACCCTGAAATACAGATACTGATATAAATGAAACCTCTGAGTCTTGTTTTGTTTGTTTTCTTTGTTAAATGTTAGCTATAGACCAAATTCGACCGGATAGGTCGAATCGGTGAACTGTTAGGGACGATTTGAATCAGTTTGCGGAACTGGTAAAAATCACCCCTGGTTGGCCCTGCCCTCGCTCGCTCGCTCACTTGCCCGGTCGCCAGTCACCTCTTCCAGCTGCTGCAGCCCATCCCTTTAAGGTAGTCCCTGGGAGGGAGGGGGCCGGGGGGACCATAAAGGGAGCAACAGCTCCACTGTGAATGGAGTGAGAAAAGTTCGGCTTCTCTCTGCCACAGCATTCACTATGAGCCCTTCTCGTGCTCATACACACATTTTTTCCTACCGGGTTCTGTAGGTGTGGCTTGGTGGTGGGGGGGGTCATGTGACTGAGTGGGAGTGGGCGTGAGTGACATCGAGTTGGCCATGCCCACTCAGTCACAGGAACCCCCACAAGCCATGCCCACAGAACTGGTAAGGAAAAAAATTGAATATCACCACTGCTATAGACTCAAAGCAGGGGTGAGATGCTCCCGGTTTGAACCGGATCACCCAATCCGGTAGCGATGGCGGTGGGTGGTTCGGAGAACTGGTAGCAAAAATCCCTGTGCCCCCCTCCCCACCATGCCCAGCTGAGCCGCACGATCATCAGAGGCTTTTTTTTTTTTTTTACTTTTAAAAGCATTTTTTCTACAACCTCTTCCAACGAATAAATGTTTTTAAAAGTAAAAAGAAAAAGCCTCTGATGATTGCGCAGCTCAGCTGGGATTGTCAGAGGCTTTTCAAAGCATTTTTTTCTGCAACCTCTTGGCCAAAGAGGTGGTAAAAAAAATGCTTTGAAAAGTCTCTGACGATCCCAGCTGAGTTGCCTGATTGGCAGAGGCTTTTCAAAGCATTAGAAAAAATGCTTTGAAAAGTTAAAAAAAAAAGTTGGCCATGCCCACCCAGTCATATTACCCTCCACCAAGCCACGCCCACAGAACCGGTAGTAACAAATTTTACATTTCACCCCTACTGAAAGGTATTACAGTAGCCTGTGGTGACGCCTTTCTGTTGCATTACTGTCCTCTTTAGACTATTGATTTTTGGTCTGCCTAATTTCCTCTTATCTCTAAAGAGCTAAAAGTTTAACATGTATGGAGGGGGGGAACAGAATAAATATAGCTTCTCAGTTTGAGAATATTTAGGCTGTACAGTATTAAAATATATGATGAATATTCAAACAGTAACATGAAGGCAGGGAATCTTACAAGTGATCTTTTGGAAATCAACTTGCCCCTTTCTCCAGATTACAAAAAGAATATCTAGCCCAGCATTTTGATTGCCTGAGTTAGATACATTAAAGGGCTCCTTCTCACAGCCACATTAAAGCACATTCTTCCAGTCTAAGTTGGCAGAGAAATATGTGCAAACAGCTCTTCCTGGACTGCTGTGTCCTATTCACCCTCAGTGATGAGACCAGGGACTGGTGTTGTCCTTATTTATTTAGCTGTCCTTACAAATTTGATGTGGGACTAATTAGAAAAAAACATTTGGTGAATTTCCCCATCTTTATTTCCCCTCTCATTGCGTATTACTTGATGATAGGAGAAATGTTTACCTGTTGCTGTCCCTAATAAAAGGTTGGGCTGTTGCTGGAGCTGTACTGTGCTGTTCTCTAAGTGGTTTACAGAGTTAGTATATTGCCCCCAACAATCTGGGTCCTCATTTTGCCGACCTCAGAAGGATGTAAGGCTGAGTGAATCTTGAGCCAGTCAGAATCAAACTCCTGGAATGAGCAGTGAGTTAGCCTGCAATACTGCATTCTAACCACTGTGCCACCAAAGCTCTTAAGGATTTAGCCAGCTGCTAAAAGATAATACCAAGTCTATTGTTCTGTAGACCTGACTTTCTGGGGAAACAAAAATGGAGACTCTGGCATTGCCAGGAAGGCCCCGCCATTATCGTGTACATCTGTCAGTGCAGCTGATCTATAGGTAGGTGGAGGCTTCCTGGCTAAGGTCGCCCAGTGATCAATGGGTTGATTGAGGCTTTCCAATAAACTGAGAAAAGCTCCCCACTTTACTGTCCAGTCTTTCACATGGCAGCAGAGGCTGCCAGTGCTAGAAGCATGAAAAGTGGTGCCAGGGCCTCTTAAGTCACTGTGGGAGAACAGGAGAGATTCTCCTTTATCACAAATAGCCCTAGCTGTTCAGAGATGCCTGTCAGAACTCTTTCACTATAGGCAAGACTGGAAACAGGCTCTGTGATCTCTGATTAAGATTTATTATGAGCCACGGTGGCACAGTGGTTAGAATGCAGAATTGTAGGCTACTTCTGCTGACTGCCGGCTGCCAGATGTTTGGCAGATTGAATCTCACCAGGCTCAAAGTTGATTCAGACTTCCATCCTTCCAAGATGGGTAAAAGGAGGAGATTGTTAGGGGCAATAGGCTGACTCTGTAAACTGCTTAGAGAGGGCTGTAAAGCACTGTAAAGCAGTATATGTCTAAGTGCTATTGCTATTGCTATTAAAAAAAAAATATTTAAGTTGAGAGCATAAGAAGTCTAGCCAGAACTTTTATTTTCAAATGTAAGACATATTTCAAAATTCATTTCTATCTGTTTTTCTCACTTTCTGTTGAGGGAAATGAAGTCTGTAGCTTCTGAGAAGGTGAGCTGGCCTGCACCTGGATAATGTTTACACAACAGCTACCAGTTTCCTTATCAGTGCGGGAATCTATTTTCACATTGCCCAGAGGCCTCTGAAATAATTTTCACTGGAATTCAATATTCTTACAGGAAGACAAGAAGTAGAGTTTGACTTAGGTAGACAAAATATTTTATTACATTTAAAGATCACCTGAGTTATAACGAAGAGCAGCTTAAACAAAAGCTAAGAAATATATTTTCCAGGGTTTAAATCCTGAACTTCTTTCTGCTGCTTTCCTGTAATGGATTGCTTACTCCAAAATGTCTCCACCTGCCATAGCATCTCCTACTTAACTTTTCAAGTTAGCTGAAGGAGCTATGACTCTTTGGCCACTAGAAGTCTGATCTCACAGATAAGCCCTGTGCAATCAGAGAGCCAATGAACAGGGGTCAGTTCTCATCTTCTGCGTTTCTAAATACCTCGGCTTGCGAATCAGCTGTCAACACTGGGTGGGATAGGAGGAGAAGCAAAGAGAAATGGATCTTTATTTGCTAAATGCTTTTGCTTAATAAATTTTAAATTGTTTTAAATTGGAATTTTAATTTTATATTGTCTTTTAATGAGGAACTGTGCATCTTTACTGTTGTGAGCCGCCCTGAGTCCTTGGAGATAGGGCGGCATATAAATTGCATTATAAATAAATAAATAAATAAATAAATAAATAAATAAATAAATAAATAAATAAATCTCCAATCCCACATAACTGAATTGTGTGATCAGAAGAGAGCAGGTACAAAGGATAACTCACTTTGAAAGAGCCTGAAGCAGAGTAGCACTGGAAAACAATGCTCAAGAACTAGAGGCAGTGGTGAAAACCAATTTTTTTTTTTACTACCGGTTCTGTGGGCGTGGCTTGGTGGGTGTGGTGTGGCTTGACGGGCATGGTAGGGGAAGGATACTGCAAAATCTCCATTCTCACTCCACTCCTGGGGCCAGCCAGAGGTGGTATTTGCCGGTTCTCCGAACTGCTCAAAATTTCCGCTACCAGTTCTCCAGAACCTGTCAGAACCTGCTGGATTTCACCCTTGACTAGAGGTGAGATGCCTACAGAAACTCAGAGAAGCTAGTAAGAGGTGGGTAAATCCTGGCCTCTGCCCACATCACCTTCAGCATTGTCCACAAAATGGCATAGATCATGACCGATGGAAGACATGTGAAATAGAGAACATTACATGTAAATTGGAAAAGCTAAAGACAGATTTAAGTTTCTTCTGTGTTGGGCTGGGATGAGACAAAGGCGGTGACATGCAACCATGCCCTTCACAAATGGTTATCAGGACATCTTCAGGTTGCAGTTAGCGGGATGTGAGAATGAGTCTTAAGCATGTGCTTGTTGAGGGGGTGGGGGCTGGGTGAGTGAATAAAAGAACTAGAGAGAAAGATGTAGATGTCTTCCTCTGTGACAAACTTAGCTAGAAATTTATAAATGTGCCCAAAAAAATTCTATTAAAAGCCACAGTCTGATTAGTATAGATTGTTCCAGGGATTGGTTCAAACAAGGTCTACTTCATTCACAGAATTTTATAACAGATCTAGGAAATTACCTTCCATTATAGAATAGAATAGAATAGAATAGAATAGAATAGAATAGAATAGAATAGAATAGAATAGAATAGAATAGAATAGAATGGACCTTGGAGGTCTTCTAGTCCAGCTCCCTGCTCAAGCAGGAGAACCTATACCGTTTCAGATAAGTGACTGTCTAGACTCTTCTTAAAAACCTCCAGTGATGGAGCACCCACAATTTCTGAAGGCAAGCTGTTCCACTGGTAATTGTCCTCACTGTTAGGAAGTTTCTCTTTAATTCCAGGTTGCTTCACTCTTTGATTAGTTTCCAACCATTGGTTCTTGTCCTGCCCTCTGGTGCTTTGGACCATATATTTGACCCCTTCTTCTTTGTGGTAGCCCCTCAAGTACTGGAATACTGCTATCATGTTACCCCTATTTCTTCTTTTCTTTAGACTAGCCAAACCCCAATCCTGCAACTGTTCTTCATATAGTTTAAGGCTCCAGGCTTTTGATCATCTTAGTTGCTCTTCTCTGAACGGAAGAGCATTTGTTATCCACCTATCTTCTATCATAACTTCTGTTATTGAATAGCAGTTATGTTCTGGAACAGAGGAACAGCTGCATTACGTTTCCAGTGCAAGATATTTTAGTTATAACTGCTTAGATATAGAAACGCAATTGCCGGGGACTTCCTGTTTGCTGCTGGCCGCCGCCAGACGTTCCTTTGGGATCGTCAGCTTCCATAGCCTGTCAGAGCCGCCTTCACAATGGAACGGCGGCTCGAAAAAACTCCGTTCCCATGAGGAAACGGAGATAGAGCCGGCAGGGGTGGGTAGAACTCTCTGCAGAGTCCCAAAAGTTTTTCTTTTACTTTTGGGATGGAGCGGATGAGATGCCCCATATCCCCAGCCGCTGCTCCGGGCTTTGGGAGACCTCTGCTAATGCAGAGCTAGGCGTCAAAAGCAAGCCTGCGAATTTGACAGATTACTCAAAGAAAATGTGAACTGGACCTGTAATACTGAAGCGCAAGTATTTTACTTATCTTTTAAAAATTACTTAAGAGAATAGAGGAAGAGAAAGAGGAAAAAAGGTTTTTTTTAAAATGGCGTCTGCCGCGGCTGGAGAAGAGTTTGAGAGGGAAAGTTCTTCCGTTTTTTATTATTACAATGTAGCGGAATAAATACCACTGGCTACATTTGTAGACAAAACTCCGCTCCTGTTTTTGTTTTTCTCTTTTTCCCCTGGAGGCCTGATTGTTGCTGGCTGGAAGTCTTTTGTCTTGTTTTTTTTTTCTTCTAACAAAGCCTGCTTAGGCGGAAACATGGCACTGAGGCTTGTGAAGTCAGACAAAAAAATAGGTGGGGGGGATTCCCCCACTAAGAATTTAAAGGAACAAGTTTTAACTCTTCAGTCCCAGAAACCTGATTTTAATATAATAGAATTTCTCTTAGAGGAGATTGAAAGAAGGGATGAGATTGTGAATCAGCAACTTGAAAAATTTAAGCAGGAAACTAAGGAATTGGTGAAATCCAAGTTTGACTTTTTGCAGCAAAAAATTTTAAAAATGTCAGAATTCATGATTCGGTTGGAAACAAATGCTAATTTACTAGAGTCAAAAATGGATGAAATTCAAGACAAATTGGACAATAGAATTCAAAAAATTGAAAATGATTTGTTAAATATTCAGGATTATAGTTCAGAAGAAAAATTTAAAATGGATGCTGATCAAAAGTCTGGTAATGTAGAAACTCTGCAACAGAGGATTGAAAAAGAGGTTCTAAAGATACAATATAATTTTACAGAATATGCAATAAGACTTAGAGGTTTGCAGGAAAATAACAGAGATGACTTAAGGAAAATATCTTCTGAATTTCTAGCTGGGATTTTAAAGATTCAACCTGAGGAAGTGTTTTGTAGGATTGACAGAGCTTATCGAATAAACTCCTGGACTGCCAAGCAAAGGCAATTGCCTAGAGATGTGGTAATCTATTTTTCAGATAAAGAAATTAGGAATAAAATTGTGCAAAATTCCTTCAATTCTAATTTGCAATTGTATGGAAGAAAGATTTGGATTTACAAGGAACTCCCACCTAAGATATTAATGGAAAGGAAGAAATTTGGCTTTCTGGTGTCTGAGTTAAAAAGGAGAAATATTCAATTCCGGTGGGACGTCCCAGTTGGTATTATATTGAGATATCAAGGAGAAAGATACCAGTTAAATACTGTTGAAAGAGCGGAAGAATTTTATCAAAATAGGTTGAAAATGAATTTAACGTCTTCAGATATAATACAGGATAAGCAGAAGGAGCTGGAACTAAAGACAGAGACTGTACCAGATAAATTGCCTTTGGATTTATCGGATACCCCAGCTGGATTATCTACAAATTCGAGAGAAGTGCCATCTGATTTTAATGTGATGACTTATCAAGGCAAGGACAAGCATGGAAACCAATTAGAGGATATACAAGGGATAAAAAAGAAACGCGAGACACAAAAAATTAGGATGGAAGTCAAACCCACAAAAAGAAAACAAAAAAGAAATAGGTTGTGCAAAAATAGAAATTTCTAACCCAAGCAACAGTGAAGCCAGTGATTTTAAAATATGAATGATTATGTGAAAACATAGAGGAGGCGACACATTGGTCAATATCATCCTGAGGATAGTGGCAGATCTCTGCATTGCCGTAATTTTGGGACATGGAAAGAGCCTCAAATTGATGGTTTTGAATTATCTACTTTGAAACTTCTTTTTGTGTTGATAAATATATTATAATTATTTTGAATTATAAGGCAAGAGAATCACATTGGGACATGCAGAAGATCGGGTTGTTACCCAATACGATGATGGAAATTAATAATCCTGATGAAACCCACAATTATTATTATATGGAATATAATTATAATGTCACTCGGGTGGTTGTTTTTACTTTTATATATATAAGAAGATGTTTACTACTGATGGGGGCAGATATGATTGGAGACCTTGAATAAACTGTTGCATCAGCAAGCTATGTTACCCTATTATGGATGTTGGTTCTAACAATCCAGTGGAAAGACTTCAAGAAGATATTATATGGACTATAAATTTAAAGTTATTGTCTTTTCTTTTTTTATTTAGATATAATGGAATATATATATATATATATTTTTAAGTAGTGTGGGCAGTGAATTAAAGATATCAAGAATTGTTGTGTATGGTAAATTTGTAAGACAGTGGGTGAATAAGCTAGCTACAGATTGATTAGTTTAAGAAAAGGGATTTTTAAGTGATACATTTAGGGGAGTGGAGGAAATGGATAGAGTGGAATAAATGTTAAATTAGATTTTATGGGGAGCCCGCTTTGAAATGTTATTAAAGTAGGACTTATCGTATAGTTTTAAAGTGGAAGGTGGTTTTGAATTGTTGCAATAATGTATAGATATAAAACACTATTATGCTAAATTAGAAGTTATTTTATAATAGTTATAGTATAATGTGTTTGTTTTTTGTTTTGTTTTTTTCTCTTCTTCTTTTCTGAGATGTATGGATAAAGGGGGATTTATAATACTTTTAGTAAGTAAAGGTCAGTATTTTGAGGAGGGAGTAAGTAATCTGTTATGAATTAGGGTTTTTTTTTTTTGTTACGAAGAAGTCACAGGGGGGGAAGGGTGGGGAGGGGGGGTTAGGGAGGGGGGGGGAGGGGGGGGGAAAAAGGGGGAAAAAAAAAATTGTATTTGAAAACTAGAAACGCAATTGCCCATTTCAGACAAATGAGGTCATTCTGACCCCATAATGAATCATCAAAGAATTCTCTGGCAGGTTTTGACTAGACAGAACACCTCAAACCCCAAATTTTGGAGCACAATTCACAAACACACTGTGCATATTTAGCCTATCTGGATAAGTATATCTATTTCAGGTATATTTGAAATTTTATTATTTAGAAATTTTAAAAGAATGTTCTAAGATTAAGGGAAGCCTGAAAATGTTTCTTAATACATTTATTAAATTTGCAGATAATTGTAGTGATTCATATGCAGATTATATGAAGACCAAAGTAGCTATCAGTTAATTTAATTTCTGAACGGGGAATGTTGCTTTAATTTAAGCTTATTACAATAAACTGGGATTATATTATATTTTATAGTTTTGGCATTAACAAATCATAGTTTAGTCAAAGCAACATTTCCTGAACATTATTGCAGTACAATCTGAATTCATTTTTAATTCACATATCTTTCCCCAGGCTATATAAAATGATCTTGGGGGAATAGTCAAGCCAGTGTTTGATGCCAATGCACATAATACTAAACCATGGTTTGGCAATATATCTGAACCAGAGCATTTTTGTTTACCATTCTTCTGGGGTGGGGGGTGGGGATACATTATGTTATATGATTGGCTGGTTCTCTCTAATCCCAAATTAGTTTATGGATATTGTTGTTCATGGTGATGTTAGAAATTATTCAATGATTTTCTTTTTCTTTTGGCTGACTGCTATGGCTGTTGAAATATAAAACTATTGCAGATGGCTATGTACTAGCCAGGAAGTAAACAGAGAATTTGAAAAGGACTTGCTTGAGAATTGAGGTACAGGAAGTCCTCGACTTAACAAATGTTCGTTTAGTGACTGTTCAAAGTTACAATGGCACTGAAAAAAAAAATGATTTGTGACCATTTTTACACTTACAATTGTTGCATCATCTCCATGGTCATGTGATCAAAATTCAGCCACTTGGCAACTGACTCATATTTATGACCGTAAGGGTGTCCAGGAGTCATGTGAACACCTTATGCAAGCTTTTGACAAGCAAAGCCAATGGGGAAACCAGATTCACTTAACAACTATGCTACCAACTTAACAACTGCACTGATTCACTTAACAAATATGGCAAGACAGGTTGTATAATGGGGCAAAATTCAGTTAACAACTGTCTCACTTAGAAACAAAAAAATTGGGCTCAATTGTGGTCATACGTTGAGAACTACCTAAGAATATTCTGCCTTGAATTATAATTCCCAGACTACAAAGGAGAACAAAACCAAAGGAAGTATATATGGAGATGCTTTGAACTGTGCCATTTAGATTTCTTTTTCGTCTTTCATAACTCTTACCTTTAATTTCTTTTGCTCATAAGTTCTTCATCTTTTTCTGCAATGTTATGTTGTTTACCCCCAAAGCAAATAACACAATAGAAATATATGTAATCCCCTCTTTTCCTATTCAGCTACAGATTTCCATATTAGAAGTGCTTCCAAATGAAAGAAATTATCATAAAATAATTATTTTCACTCGCGTTATTTGATAAACATCTATGATTTTATGGAGGATTTTTCTCCTTCCCCTCCGTTTAAAGTCTGATAAAAATCTCACATATTAAAAAGAATCTGTGCAGATTGACTTCTACACAAACCTAACTAATTTCTAAGGGCTTTCTTTCAGTCCCTGGGCTGTAACTAGTGAGAAGCCATGTATTTTCTCTTCAGAAGTTTTGGGCTGCTTTTCCCTGGCACCTCCAAATGAGATTAGAAAAGATTTCTGAAACCTTAGACAATTGTTGCCCATTATTGCAGAATAAGCCATACTAAACTAGCAGGATTGGTACCAAGATTTGATATAAGGCAAATGGTCATAAAGCAAAATCCTTTTGTATTTATGTCCAGAATCTGTAATAGCCTAGCAAAAGATATATATCCTGTTACATAAGTCAAATGTTTTAATTAGTTGCCTTTTCTTGAGAGTGCAATTGCTATTGGTGATTATGCCTCTTTTATCTTATTGTACATAGTTTTAGATCTTTTTCACTGTTTGATTCAGTGGTGGGTTGCCCCCGGTTCGCACCGGTTCTATAGAACCGGTAGTAAAACCGGCGGGAGGCTCCACCCACTGATCCCAACGTCATCAGAACGCTTCTGTGCATATCCATTTATGAACCTTTACTACCAGTTGCAAACCGGTAGTAAAGGTAAGTAGAATCCACCCCTGGTTTGATTGTTAATAACAATTGTTTTAATACGATAGGCTTACAGAGTTGGGGGTTGTTATTCAACCTTCTGCCTAATTTAAGGTCTGAAATGAGAAGGCACGTTCTTGGGCTTTCAGAGTAATCAGCTTTGAAAGTAGATCTCTTATATCGAAACTGTCCAATTCTGTACGACAGAAAAACCTACTTTGTTATATCACAAGTACAGGAGTTTGTGGTGGAATGTAGGAAAGGGTTTGCAAATGTTCCACAAGATGGTGCTATTTACAGAGCAAAGAAAGTGACTTTGAAAGTGACCCTTGTTAAACATCCTAAATATTACTCAAATTGTATTTTTAAAACACTTTTCCATTCAGTTTGGGAAGAAAAAAAAATGCATTTGCTTATTGGAATATATTCTACAGAGCAATTCTATAGAAATCAAACCAAATAATGAGTGCAATGCACCTTATTCCTAAATGCAATTCTGCATTAAGAACTGTAAAACAAAATTGAAACAATGATGAACAAGACTGAAATATTAAAAAAATATTTTCCTTATGGAAGATCCTACTAAACTCTTACATAACTCTAAATTTTATCAGTTCCAGAACATTTCTGAGATAATCTTTGTGTTTAAAAACATTTTACAGTCAGAAGGCAACTGGCTGGTCTCAGTTACTGATGGTCATTTCATTATTTTATGGAGTCATTCTTGCTCTTTTGAGCTTAGTTCTGACCTTGGTTTTTGGTTCAACAAAGCTCAAGAGAGCACCAAGGACTCCATGTCACAACCCAGAGCTACATATATTCCCTTTTATTGGAATCACTGTGTGTTATCTTTGATTTTTTTTTCCCCCTGGAAAAATGTGATTATTCCCTGCAAGATATATGGCTATATATAATATATATGGGAAAACATGAAGTAGCACAGTCCAGAATATATTCAGAATAGAAGTAACAATACCATCTGCAGATGATCAGTTAACTGACAGCTTTTCCATGATAAGATGCTAATGAGATGCTAATAGGTTCTTCTGATTTAAGGGCTCTCTAAAAAAAAAAAAACAAATTATCATAGAAGAAAATAAAGAAGATGAGAATACCATGTGTAGTTGTCTGCCTTACTTTAGCCCCTACTATGTTGCATTTGACTCTGGATGTTGGATCATGAGAGAGCAAAACCATGATATGTATAACTCTATTTAGTTCAGTATATTTCCCCCATGAAAAATAAAGAAAGGTTAGTTCTTTTTATCTATGTTTCCCAGAATTAGAACTTAAGAGATATCCTGCATCTAGTAATGGGGGGAATTTATAATTATCACAATTTATTAACATTGAAAGCTTAATCTTTTCTTCTGCTATATAAATATGTATTGCTGTACTTTTTTCTTACCTGGACCTCTGTTTCAGGTTCATTTGATGATCCTCTTAGATTGCAGACTATGAAACCTGGGAAGTTATTTCAGGAGCTATTGGCTAATACAGGCTTCCCCTCTAAAATGGGGAAAACATCCTCTTCCTCTCCCCCTTCCATCCACTGAGGCTGCTTTCTTCAAACATTGGTCAAAGCAAAACCTGATATGTTGGAAGTGACCAGGTTTATATTTCTGTATCTGCTAACCTCCTGGATCTCTAACATAACCTGAAACAGGAACGCAAGAATTGATGTACCATGGTACATGGAGCAACATGGAGTACCATGGAGAATAAATATTGTACCCTCACATTAACTCCTGATAATATTCAACTCAAATAAAGAGTTTTATCATACTTCACAAATGACTTCATGAGGTCTTTTCGCAAATTCAGGATTGGTTTGTACAATCACGCAGTGCAGTTTGTCCACACACGGCCTTGTCTAAATGTTTCACCTTGCAACCATCTTCAACCCTGACCCAAAGTTATGGAAATTACAGTCAAAACATCTGGATAAATCCAAAGTCAGGACATCGGACATTCACTTGGATCCACTCAGATGTTTTGACTGTAATGGTTGTGCAATGTGAACAACATCTCTCCATGTTTTCTCTTCAAAACAGCAAACTCTTTCAAAATTGATGGCTGCTTTGAAGAATTGCAGTAGGGTGTTATATTTGTGCTCCCATTCACTCCAAAGCACAGTTTCTGTTTTATTTCAAAACATCTCACAACTGCATTAATCAGTCATCTGAAGCCCAATAAAAAGGCTCTCATCAGTCTAATAAGTGTCACATATTAGAGAGAGTTTTAAATTTTCCATTGTAAGAACTTAGATGAGAGTTTAAGTTTGCCAATCTACATCTTGAAAGGTGAATTCAGATTGAACTCTTGATCGGAGTTGAATTACATATGTTCCCATCCATTGTTTCTGAAAAACTCTTTCAAAAACTTTTGATTGTGTCATCTACAGAGTGCAAATGCTGAATGTTTACAGAAACATTAATGATATCCCATCCCAAACAGACACACAATTTCTCCCGGAGTTATCTTGCAGATATTAAACAGCAGTAAGAGTTATGCAACCTGCAGCACAAGAGAGAGAGTCCAACTTTTTATCCATTGAGAGGTTCCAAAGGACCAGGAAAGGTAGATTCTTCCATCCAAGTCCTAATAAACATCCATTAAGGTGACCAGTGGCATTTTCTTTTCATCCTTGGGCCTCAGCTCTGATTAAATAATCCAATTATCTAGTCTTATCAGCCTTCTCTAAAAAGGAAAAGTTGGGGACTAGACAGAAGTTGTCTAATATGAAAGATTTACATAAAGTGCCTTAAGAAAAGGCACAGCATAGTCTCCCTTAAGACCTTCTCATTTAATTAGGTATTGATCACTTTCCTGATCTAGTCAGTTATTCCTTTCCTGTCCTGTGAAAGACCCAGGAGAAGCATGGGACTGCTCTTCAAATTGCAGAAAACATATTAGAAAGCATCTTATTCATTTTTTCTAAGGCCACAGGCCAAAATAACACCCCCCCCAAGATTGCATTTCAAGTCATTGCTCCAGTCAACACTTTAGATTCCACGCATGAAGAATCAGGACTCTGAGTAACTTTTTCAGCAGAATGCTAAGTGACAATCTGCCACTTTATTGGACAAGTCCAATAAAGGCAGAGAAATACTGACATAACTCTTGTTGTCATAGTGTGGGCATAAAAACTGACTGTTATTCTTGCTTAGTCAGATTTACTCTTTCTTCACTAATGCCCTATGCATATCTTCTGTTTAATATCCTAGAGCTTCTTGATTCACCAAGAAGATTCTAGATTGACACAGAGAGAGAGAGAGGCAGGAGCAATTGCATAAAATGTTCTGATTTGCTTCCAATTTCCAGGATCCATCCAAGAGTTTGACAGAACTCTCTGGATGATTGCTGGAACAATTTTCAAGCACCACTGGGATCCATCCAGATTCATAAAGCATATAGGGTGGACTATCTTAATTAGCTTCCCATCCTCCCATTGTCTTAGATGTCAACAATTCCAATCCGCAAAATAACATGATCTGAAAATGGAAAGGAATTATGAGTCATTTCAATCATCATATTCAGATTACACATCAGCTTCTCTAAGGTAAAAACAAGATATTGAACATACCCATTTATTAATTTATTTTTCACCTTTGTGAACTTCCCATCTCTCTCAGGGAGGGACTTTGGGTGGTGTGTAACAAAATATAATAATATATGCAAATTAATAACTGTGGAAAATTTCCTAGAATCCAACACTGGATTATAGTGATTGAAATTTCCCAGCTCAATAATCAAGATTTCCAACATCAGGTGGAAATAATGACAAGGAGTTTGGACAGAAATCCAGACAGGCAGCAGGGCGGGTAGGATACAAGTAGGAGCCTCAGGTTTTCCCTATAGCCCAATTTCATACACCGCTATCTCAAGAGAAGATTCCTGGGAATTTACGAGGGTAGTTTTCAACATAATTGCCCTCCCCTTTCCTGAACTTTTATGTTGTGGCTGCTCCAAGACTCAAAACTCAGAAAAGTAAATCTCCAAGAAGGAAACAGCTCTGTCCTTACCACTATTAAATTGTGGATTAATGCAATCTTATTAGACCTTGTGAGCGACCATATTGGGTGGAAGCTTTTAAAAACAATAAAAGGAGAAAAAAATAAATCCATTTTCCCTTTTCCTCCTATGATGCAGAAATTCCAGGAGGATTTCACAGGGGAGCGTATTTCTATTTATTCTCTTCAACTCATTCCACCAACTTTCATATATTAAAGGAGAGCTAATAATTTGACACAGCATTAGATAAAAGAGATGGTTGGAGAGGAGGGAAATCTTCTGGTTTGGTAGCTCTTCTGAGAGCACTTGTTCTGAAGGTTGGGATAAAAATAGCAGAGAGAAACAAGGAAATGAGAGCAACGATGCTCCAAACAGAATTAAAATAAGATTTAGTTGAGAAATTTCTGCTGCATATGTTTTCTTCATCTTCAGCAAAGGCCTCTTGATTAAATAAATATATGCCTATTGGTAGTAGTTTTTAGACTCCCTACGCACAGTCACTCACGCCCTCGTTACTTCCCACCTGAACTACTGTAATGCTGTCTACATGGGGCTCCCATTGAAGAGCACCCGGAGGCTCCAACTGGTTCAGAATGCGGCCGCGCGGGTGATATTCCGCGCGGGAGCGACATGGTGCTCCCATGTAACACCTCTCCTGCGCGAGCTGCACTGGCTCCTGGTGGTCTTCTGGGTGCGATTCAAGGTGTTGGTTACTATCTTCAGAGCACTCCATGGCTTAGGACCTGGGTACTTACGAGATAGCCTTCTGCTACCGATAGCCTCCCACTGGCCAGTATGTTCCCACAGAGAAGTGGGGTCCTTGGGGTGCCGTCGATCAAACTATGTCGACTGGCGACTCCCAGGGGGAGATCCTTCTCTGTGGGGGCACCTGCCCTCTGGAACGAATTACCCCAGGATTTGCGGATGATCCCTGACCTATGCACCTTTTGTCGTGCCCTCAAGACACTCTTGTTTCAACAGCTGGGCTGGCCTGAATACCAAGATCAATTTTAAGTTATATGGGTTGTCTTTGTCTTAATTGAAATGGGCCAAATTATTTAATTCCTTTTAAATTGTTTTAAATTTTATATGTGTTCGTTTTTACTTTTGGCTGTGCACCGCCCTGAGTCCTTCGGGAGAAGGGCGGTATAAAAAATTAAATCAATCAATCAATCAATCCTGCCACTTGCAAAGAAAAAACCCTTCTCAACATGAAATAAAGGATGCTATAGTATATCTTTAATAATCTATTTTAAATCATCACTTGGCACTAACCACAGCAGAATTATATCCTGGCAACATTTTTCCCCCTGCCCTGTGCCCATGACATTGCCTTCATCTTGTCCCCAGCTCACAGAGGATCTTAAATTATCATTAGTTGTATCAGTGTTAAAATAATATCTTTCCCATTATTTTGACACTATTCAAGGGCAGTCTCAAGATGTATGGAATCTGCTAGGCTCTGTTACCAATTACCTTGAAAGGGGCTGGCAGTGGCTGTTAGCAGAAGCAATAGAGGCAGGATAGGGATCAGCAAACCAGACAGCAAATTTCATTCCTGTCATCCAGGGTGCTTCATAGCTAGTTGATAAATTAAACTGGAATCTAGTCAGTCTTAATCCAATAATCTACTGACATACTATATTGTCTTTCTCTGTGTGTCTCTGCAAAAGAGTTCGTAGGGGTTTTTTCCCAAATAAACAGTTACAGATTTGGAGTGTTCCTTTTTATAAGGTTTTTGCTTACGTTGCTACTTTGGAATCTGGATGGTTGTGACTCAGTAATTGGGATTGCATAACCTGTGAGGCAGGGGTGAAATCCAGCAGGTTCTAACAGGTTCTGGAGAACCGGTAGTGGAAATTTTGAGTAGTTCGGAGAACCAGCAAATACCACCTCTGGCTGGCCTCAGAGTGGGGTGGGAATGGAGATTTTGCAATATCCTTCCCCTGCCATGCTCACCAAGCCATGCCCACAGAACTGGTAGGGGAAAAAATTGAATTTCACCCCTGCTGTGAGGCTAAAATATGATGTGAAATTAACCAATATGGTTACTTCATGGTTCACCATTTTTTGTGAATCCAATCAGCATGTTATGAATCACTACCCAGAGTTGATATTGTCCAATGACATATATAAATTAAATCTATCTGTTTGTCTGTCTGTCTATCTATCTATCTATCTATCTATCTATCTATCTATCTATCTATCTATCTATCTATCTATCATCATCTTTCTACCAATAGCATCTATCTAGCATTGCTGAGCAAGAAAAGTATTTTTTGTTCTCTGATCTCTCCCATTAGCCTACTTATTTTTGTTTGTTTCATCAGCCCAGATTAGGATGGGAAACATTCAGTTGATTAAAATCCTTAGTTATGTACCAAAGGGCTACATTGCAAAAATCTGGATAACTACTAGGTGGCAGCAAAGAAATCCAGAAATGTTCTATTTATATTAGAAATATAAGAAACTAGTCCAATAGATAAAATATTTTAGTACTGTTTCAAAGTACTAAAATGTGGTCCTGTATACATTCACTAGAAACAGAAAAGAGAGCCCAAAAGAACTCTTAAGGAGTAGAGTTTAAGAAAAAAATATAGATTCACACTGCATGGCTGAAATGTATGTTAAATTAATAAATATACAACCTGTATGTCATCGGGCCATGTTTTCAGAAATATTTCCTTAGCTAAACAGAAAAGCAGAATTACCACAGGTGGAAGGGAGAAAAAACCCAGTGGGAGTGGGAACGAATTTTGATTTCCTTCTGGCTTCTCCATTGAGTTTTCCTGTGGGAAGTTGGCAGAAAGCATCAGAAATATTCTTTCCTCCCTCTTCCTTCCCTTCCCTCTCCTTCCCTCCCCTTCTTAGAAAGTAGGTAACTGACTGCTGCAGGGTGGGGAGCAAGAGATTACATGACTGGCTGGGAACTGTCCCAGAACATTGAAAAAGAAGATTATGTGACTACAGCAGCAGTCTAGCAGCTCAGCTGCAGCCAATAGCAATGAAGCAGAACCCAAACCTTCTTCCAAATTTCATTCTCTTGGAAGTCATGGGTCTTGAATTTTGGACACATTCTGTAAGT
Source organism: Pituophis catenifer annectens (assembly GCF_029215685.1). Lineage (NCBI taxonomy): Eukaryota > Metazoa > Chordata > Lepidosauria > Squamata > Colubridae > Pituophis > Pituophis catenifer. Next base: position 197,607,684 of record NW_027256881.1, on the reverse strand, counting down.
TAACCACATTTGAGGTTATCTTTATTCAAAAATTTTTGCCATATAACACACTGTTCTGCCCAGTTGAAGGTTATGATGAGAGTTTTAGTAGAAGGCATTATTTGGTGCGAATCATTGCTAAACATTATTTCTTCTGTAAAATTTGTCTTAGGAAATCAAACTGATTACTGATGATAGGGAAATTGAATAGTACTGTGCTTCCCAAAATCCAGCATCCTGTTGTGTATCAGTTTGTTTTGAGAACATCAATTTCTTATTAGGAAATAAGGCATTACTTTGGTCTAAGCATCCTTTAAATAATGTGATTAGGAGACACTACAACATCTTTATGGAGAAAATTGGTGCATCGTTAATGCTGTGGAGGCTTTTTATATTTAGAGAAGATTAATGTTTCAAAATACACTATTCATGGCTATTATAAGAGCATGTTAACAATTAAAAATGTAAAGATTGGGATTCATGTCACTGGAGTGTGTGGTTGAAAAAAATTTGACACAGACATTTAAAGTGTACCTTTAAAGGAGACCCAAAAGGAAAACCTTGTTAGCAGTGGTAGGAAACTCAAGGGGGTTGTATAATACAGGAATTCTAATGGTCCTTTTTGTTTCCTGCCCAGCAAATCAAATAATTATTATTTCCCCATTTAATTTTGCAATTCATTATTGTCAATGCAAATTAATTTATTCTCCATCTACATTGTGTCATATACAGATATGCAAGGAAATCTGCTAGCAAATTTCACAAAGAAAAATAATTCTGTGGAGGAGCAAAAGGATTTTCTGCCCATTTTTTAAAAAAATTTGCCAGATCATGAATTATGAATATTATGAACAACTGTTGTTCTGGTATATTAATTTGTTTATGTTCATGCTAGCTCTCGTTGTATTTTCAATAGTTTTTTAATGTGTCTTTTCTACATAATATTTTTAGGTAATATTCTTTATGTTAATTAAACCTGGCTTCCTAGAAAATGAGTTGTATATATAGAATTATAGAGAGAGACATATAAGCTTTTAAAATTATTACTTCTTTCCAGTTATACAGTATCAGCTATAGTTTAGAAATAAAAATAGCTTCATGGAATTAACACAAGTTCTGCAAAAGCAGTTAGGGGAAAAAAATGAACTTGTTGCAAATAAGGCACTTTTAAAGTGTTAATCTGAAAAGAAGTGTTAACGCTTTATTTACTTTATTTACATTTAAATTAAAATAGAAACTTATTTATGTGTTATATTTCTGAAAGGTGTGTGGCACATCTGCAGTGGCCTATTGTTTATTCATGCTGTAAATCCTTTGAAATGTGTTAAAATGCTTCCCACTCATTATAAAAATCCTGCCACCCATGGATTAGGACTTTGATGTCACCAATCCTGCTTCAAAGGGTTCTTTCAATGCTATTAATCACAGTTTAGCCTCTGAAGATATGTAGCCAGAGAAAACATTTGGACATCTTGTGCTCCTCTCACTACTTAAAACTTTGAAATGTATCTGGAATGTTTTGCACATGCTTAGGCCACATCACTTCCTTCCTTCCTCTCAAAGCTTTTATTTTTAAAATCTCTCTCTCTCTCTCTCTTTTTAAATCTGCAAAAACAGTTTTAAGGAATAGCCTTAAAATGTTCACAGCAAACACTTTTCCAGCCAGTCAACAAGTCCCCTATAGTCAATAAAACAATAATTCTTCACGTAATTATAACTTTATATACATTCTTCTTTATTCTTTATCGCTCTAATTATTTTTCAAACAATCGTAACTATATATAATATAAAAATTAACATTTTAGTATATGGTGTAATCAGTGGTGGGATTCAATATTTTTAACAACCGGTTCTGTGGGCATGGCTTAGTTGGGGTGTGTGGCTTGGTGGTCATGTGACCGGGTGGGCGTGGCTAGCTGGTCATGTGACTAGGTGGGCGTGGCTATGTGCATAGGGACTACTCAGAGGGCTGAAAAAAGTCATTTCTGACTGGTCCTTGCATTTATGACCATCCTCACATTTATGCCCATTGCGGCATTCTTAACAACCGTGTCAGTCATTTCACCACTACTTGTCTTCACCACAGTGACAAGATAGGGCGCAAAACATAAAATGTGTGTACAATCGTAAGTGCAAGGACTGGTCAAAAGTACGAGGACCTGTCAAAAATAACTTTTTCAGCCCTCTGAGTAATCCATATGCACAAAAGGATACAGCAATAGAGAGGGATGAAGGAAGGAGAAGAGAGATGGAAGAAAGAAGGAGAGACAGGGAAGGAAGAGAAGGGAGGAAGGGAAGGGAAATTAGAGTAAGAGTGAGGGTAAGAGAGGGAGGAAAAGAGGAGGAGAAGAAGAGGGGGGAAAGAGAAAGTAAGAAGGAAAGAAAAGAAAAGAGAGAGGTGGTAGGTTTGAGGAGAAAGATTGCTGTACAGTAAAAAAGATGAAATGGAAGAAAGGCAACCCCAAACAAATATAAAGATATTAAGATAAAGAATGAATTGTTAAATTTTAAAGAATAAAAGAGAATAAATATGAATAAATAGCAGTAATTAGAAACACACATACAAACATACAATGTATTTTCTTTGAACAGTATTTGGCCAGTTCACAAATTTAAACAGTGTTTAGTCATTTCAATTAAATTTACAATTTCTATATTTCCTTTTTGCCATATTTATTCCTTATCTATTTTTTTAAAAAAAACAATATTACCCTTCATCCTCATCTCTAATCTTAATCAAATTCAATTTTTCCCTTCTATTCTATATTATACCCCTTCTCATTGTCATCTATTTTTATATCCATCCTCACATTGGTTAATTATGTAATATTACAGTTGTTTAATATAAATTCAACATTTTAATATAAATCAATTAGTTATATAACTATCTTTTTTGTATATTAATCAATATGAACATGAATATTCCAATTATTTCCATGCAATCCAATTTCTTACAAATCAATTAATTATATTTACCAATAATAATAAACCAAATAATTTCCCCCATATATTCCTCCAAACCACAAGTTAACCATTTCTGCTTTCAACACAATATACAATTAATAGTATCTCAATTATTACAATTCCCTAGTTAAATAGAGCTTTTTTTCTTTTGTGTTTTAAAATCTTTAACTCTCCTCTTTTTCCCTAAAGAGGAACTACCTCTTCAGGGAAAACTATCTTTCCACTAAAGGTAGTTTGCACCTACCTTTTTTGTTGAGGAAAAAGAAAAGAAACCTGCCTGCCTAATTTTCCAACCTTGCAGCAACAGTAAAGCAGGCTTTTACTTTCAGTTTCGTTTTTCAGCATAGATAGGGGAAAAAAATCTGCACTCTTTGCAAGCAAGCAGCAGAGCCCTGAGCAAAACAGCTGAGACAAATCAGCTGAGAGTCGGGAGGCCGATAGAATCAAGGGGCTAATTAGCCTATGCTGAAGTTCCGCGGGCCAATAAAATTACAAAAAAACACCGAACCGTTTGTTAAATTGCTGGCTCGCCCGCCCCTCGCCCATTAATATTTATTGGCAATAAATAGTGGTGCGGAGGGGCGGGGCAAGGGGCGGGGTGAGCCAGCAATTTAACAAAGGGTTCGGCCGAACCCCCTAGAACCGGCAGAATCCCACCACTGGTGTAAATCTACATTCATGTATTCCAACTATATTAATAACACCATATAAACAAACATTGAACCAAAATGGCATAACAATATGACAAGATCATGCAGTATGTGTAAGTATACCCTCATACCAAAGTTAAGAGCCAGACCTTTTAAAACTTACCACTGACCAATAAATTGGAAAGTTTCAGTTGAATATATTTAATCTTAAAATCATATGAAATGTAATTAATATTATTTAAGATTCTTAGCTGTTGAATTGTTAATATGACATATTCAAACAGTTTATTCAAAAGTTCTTGCAAAAAGCTAATATCTATCGTATTGATAGACTGAAATAAAGATTGGTTGAAATAAAGATGCTTTACTAATGCTATTACAGCCTCTATATTGTAATATTTAAAGTGTGTGTCAATAATGATAGCAATGGGGGAGTTTCCTATTTTTATTTATTTGTTTATTTATTTATTTGTTTATATTTATCCCACCTTTAGAATTTTTATACATAACTCAAGGCAGTGAACATACCTAATACTCAAGAGCAATCTTATGGTGTGAATTGGGTTGAGAGAACACAACTAGTGCAAAGTCACCCAGCCAACTTTTATCCTAAGGTGGGACTAGAACTCATGGTGTTTTGGTTTCTAGTAGGGTTGCCTTAACCAGTATATCAAACTGGCTCTCTGCTGTAAATGCATCTGGGCCAAATTAGTCAGATTTACAAATGGACCTACTAGAAGCAGGTATAATTTGCAATGTATGGCTGTGAAAGTTGGACCATAAGAAAGGCTGAGCACCAAAGAATTGAGACCAGTGGTCGGTTCTGCCCGGCTCCGCCAAGCCGGTAGCGGTGATGATATGACGTCACCGAACCGGTTCTGGACCCCCGTCCCCCCCGCGTTATTCTTACCTTTTATTTGGCCCCACCCCCAATCTATTGCTGCCTCCTGAGTCCCAGCTGATGGCTAGAGGGAAAAAACTGTTTAAACTCTTGCCGCGGGGCTTCAAAGGGCCGCCCTACAGCTGATCAGCGTTAAAAGAAAACAAATGAATAGACCAGTGCCTGCAAAAATACATGAGTAGACCAGTGCCTGCAAAAATACATGAGTAGATCAGTGCCTGCAAAAATAAATGGGTAGATTGGTACAGCTCTGCAAGCAGTTAAAAGCCTGGTAGACCAGTACTTCTGCTAAATCCTAAAGAATTGTCACATGACCATCAAGCCACGCCCACAAAATAAGCCACACCCACAGAACCGGTAGTAAAAAAATTTAGAACCCACCCCTGATTGAGACCTTTGAATTCTGGTGCTGGAGAAGACTCCTACGAGTCCCTTGGACTGCAAGGCGATCAAACAGTCCTAGAGGAGATCAACCCTGACTGTTCTTTAAAAGGCCAGATCCTGAAACTCAAATACTTTGCCCACCTAATGAGAAGGAAGGACTCACGGGAGAAGAGCCTAATGCTGAGAAAGACTGAGGACAAAAGAAGAAGGGGACGACAGAGAATGAGGTGGCTGGATGGAGTCACTGAAGCAGTAGGCTTGAGTTTAAATGGACTCCCGGGAATGGTAGAGGACAGGAAGGCCTGGAGAAACATTATCCATGGGGTTGCAATGGGTCGGACACAACTTTGCAACTAACAACAACAAATTAGTTTTGTTTTTCTTACTCTTAATACCTATGACTTCATGATGCTTACGTACAAACCTGCAGACAGTTCTTATTTTGCTAGATAATGATTAAACACAGAAAGCAAAATATGCACTTGCATATATTTACAGGGGCTGGTGCAAAGATTGTTTTATAAAGGGCCTCTGGGAGGCTGGGATGGAGTTGCCGATGGGTGCAATTCTAATTCCATTTGCAAAGATTGGTTTAATGTGTAAATTCAATAAGAGCATGCTTCTAGTTTGACTAAGAAAAATACCTGGTGTTCTTATTGCTGTTACTTATGTTAGTTTGCCTGAATTTCTGATTTTCATTATCTTTTTGCTCAGTGGCAATCCACTTCCATATTTTTGCCATGAAAGCAACACAGATGCATTACGTGGTTACCAGGAGTTGAGTTCCACTTGAAGGGGGCTCTTCTTTTTTTAATGATTGTTTCTAATCGTTGCTGCTTTCTCCTTCTGTCTCTTTCTTATTCTCTCTCTTTCTCTCTCCCTTTTCAAACAGGCAACTTGGCTCAAACAAGGGCAAGAGTAACAGCTGCATCCAGATCTTTACCTCCACAGCTTGGGTCAGGTCGTATTAAGGTCAGTACACACCTAAACTTTGAAAAGAGTTTGGTATTTCATATTTCGTAGCCTGAAGTAAAGGTAGTCCTCCATTTGCAACCACAATTGAGCCCAAAATTTCTGTTGCTAAATGAGACTTTTGTAAAGTGAATTTTGCCCCATTTTACAACCTTTCTTGCCACAGTTGTTAAGTGAATCACTGCCACTGTTAAGTTAGTAACGTGGTTGTTAAGTTGAACCTGGCTTTCCCATTGACTTTGCTTGTCAGAAGGTCACAAAAGGGCACAGCTACAGTCATAAATATGAACCAGCTGCCAAGCTTCTGAATTTTGATCACATGATCATGGGGATGCTGCAATGGTTGTAAGTATGAAAAACAAGCCATAAGCCACTTTTCAGTGCCATCGTAACGTCAAATGAATAAATGAACTGTTGTAAATTGAAGACTATCTGTATATTAGAGAGGCTGAAATGCTTTTTTTTTTTTTTTGCTATTTATGTTCACTTAGAATTTGTTTTCAAAACCATTGAGTTGAAACATTTGAGTTATTTAATTTTAAGTTATTTGTCACGTTATAATTTGAAAAGATGTTTTGCTTATTTTTCCTTTGCAGGAGAATAATCTTTATTGCCATTTTCTTTCTTTTTATTTGCTGTCTTTTTTCCTTGCTCTCGCTTATTAGTTGCACACAGAAAAATTAACATGTAATCCTCCCCCCCCACACACACACCGAATGATATATTAATACTGTAGCTGGTAGCTTTTAAGCAGTTCCCCTCCTGACCACAGCACTATCACAAATTAGCTGAATGTTATCAATAGTGGAGGACGGAACATTGATAAAGGTCAGATTTCTGTTTTTAAGTAAAACAGACATTTGACATGAAGTAACATTGGCATTCTTTTCAGATTTCTTCATAGCATATGGTTTAACATTCTCTTCATTTATTTTCATGATTAAATTTGGTGAATTTGGTAGACAGTATTCAATCAAAGTATGTTAGAGTCCTGAGGCCATCCTCCAATTATTTGATTGAATGAGAAATTACATAAGTCTTTTCCTATAACATGACACAGTTTCTCTTCCTCCACCCAACCTCTGAATTCTCAGCAGTGGAAGTCACCGAAGTTCTACTGTAGATGGAGTGTTCCTTCTGTTACCAATAAAAATAAAACAAAATAAATGTTTCACCTTTGCATAAACTGTCTTAACTATCCTCAAAGATGACAGTGATGGTTGCCTCCTCCCTCAGATTAAATGAAGAAGGTAGGGTCACTGCATGCTGGAACATCTAAAAGGACATAGAAGGTGAAGGTATTTCTGATTTCATTAAACAATATCAAGAAAGCAAGAGAACTAAACACAGAATTGCTCTTTTTGCTTGCAGCTCTATAATACTATTGTTTCTAATTTTACCCTATTTTTTTCCAGAGCTAGACTCTTTCTTCCATATTGATATGTAGGCCCACACATAAAAAAACAATAAACTGAAAGATTGGAATTAAGCAACAACATGAAATAAGATTGAAACATCTTTGAATCATGATTTTTCTTTGGTCGTTTTGTACAAGATACAAAGTGTTGTCATCTATTGCCCTCTTTCACCAATGAAAGGAGTTGTCTTCCTTTTGATCAGATACAGGTAGTCCTTGATTTACAACTACAATTGTGACTGGAATTTCAATTGTAAATCAGTATGGTGTAAGTCAAGTGTGACCAGACTTGATTTTTATTATCATTTTTACAGTGGTTATAAAGCAAATCACATGGTTGTTAAATGAATCACAAAGTCATTAAATGAATTGTGATCACATGACCATGGGGATAGTGCAATAGTAATAAGTGAGAGTACAGGTCCTAAGGCACTTTTTGCAAGGCTGTTGTATCTTTGAACCATCCTTAAATGAATGAACCATCCTTAGTTGAAGACTACCCATAATGTAGAGCAGCCTACTTCTACAGGAGTATAATTGATTACACCTCCCTCCCTTTCTTAAATAACCCTTGTGCCATCTTTGTGCGGTTGCAAAGAGATTTGTCCCTAACTCTCTGGAGAAAAGTTGGAGTGGCACAAGTGAACTGCAGAGGGAGAGAGTAATTCAATGAAAATCGGGTCTTTCAATTAGCAGAGACTAACTGGATAAAAAAAAATCCTTGAGACAGGGAAGTAATTATTGGTGTGTAGACTTAAAAATAAAAGAATAAATAAAAAAAAGTAAACCATAGAGTCTTTAGCCCAAAGAGACCAATCTTCCTGAATGCTGGCATCTGGAGATTAAAAGAACCTTAGAAGATAATACGGAGCAATATTATAACACACTAATATGGGGCTCAGCACTGGAATCCTTTCCCCTCTCTCCTCTAGAGAAAAAGGTTGCACGTTTTTGCACAGAAATATCTCCCTCACTTCTTTCCCTTTAGATGTGAATTTAGAAGGTTGACATTTCCTTGGTTATGTGACCTACATTTCTCATTGCCCCTGCTGAGGCAGCATTTCTTTCCTCTAGCCTTACATGGGACTTTTCTGTCATCCCTAAAAATGTCTTGCAAAGGGGCTTTTTTTAAAAAAAAAAAAACATTTTCATTTGAAAACTATTTTGTTCTCTGAGGAAGAAAACAGCTACTATGCTCAGTTTTGAAAGAAAAAAAAGATTTTATTTTTCCATGTTTCCCCCTTCCTTCTCCCCTCTCTGTATTTGTCTGTCTCTTTCCTGGCACTGTTTCAAAGAGTCTGATCTTAAATCCACTCCCACTCTTCTAATTCTCCTGAGTGCTTCTTTCTTCTCCTAGCTGTTTTGTATGCACTCCTAAGTATCTCCTCAAGGTAAGGCCTTGATAGTACAGTGGTTTAGTGCACCCTGTTATTAACACAGCTGCCTGCAATTTCTGCTGGTTCGAATCTCTCCAAGGCTCAAGGTTGACTCAGCCTTCCATCCTTTCTAAGGTAGGTGAAATGAGGACCCAGTTTGTGGGGGCAATAAGCTGACTTTGTATAAAATATACAAAAGAATGAAGGCTATTGCTTAACACATTGTAAGCCGCCCTGAGTCTCCGGAGAAGGGCGGCATATAAATCAAATTAAAAAAAAAAAAAAAAGGCATGGCCTTCCTATTTGGAGATCAGCCATCATTTCCATCTCTTAATGGTATGGGTGGGTGACGTTGGGGGACAAGGGGAAGAGACTCTGCCTAGGAAACAGTACAGATAAAAGAGGTAGGAACCCTCAGTGACTTAAAGGTCAGAGGAAGAAGGTCCTTAGGAAGGACTCGCCCTAATGGATCAAGCAGTTAAAGGTGCCAGCAGGAAGTTGTACTGACTTACAACTGAAATTCCAGTCACATTTGTGTTTGTAAGTCAAGGCCTACCTGTATCTGATCAAAAATTCATCAACAGACTTGTAAAATTCTATGAATGTAGCCTTTCAATAAAGTAGTATTAGCTCATCTAGTCATGTTTCCTGCCTGTTTTACCAGGTAGGGCTGACAATGCCTCTGCTTCTTGGCCCCTTTGAGAATATTATGTCAGACATGACTTAGGAAACAGGATGTGAAGTGGTGGCCTCTGGGCTTAAAGCAGGTGCTAAAAATTCTGTACAAAGGCTTCACATATTCTTAGGTTAACCACCTGTTCATAGCAGATGGCATACTACCACAATGTGTGGGTGTGTGCTAAAATGTTTCTAAGCACCATGTGAACAGGGAGCAGATTGTCTTATTTCATTTGGGTGATGCAGTGAAACAAAGCAGCTTTTGATTGGCAAGTACTAGAGAAGAATTTTTTTCATTCACAAAGCTTGATGCATGTATTTATTTTTAATTTAGAACAGCTGTAATGTTAGGATAATGAAGGCATGTAACAGTGTGCTTGCTATTTCATGTATTTGTTTGGGAGATGAAGCACTTTAAAAGGTTTTTATTTAGAAAAGTGATAATTTGACAGGAAGAACCAACTAATGACATGGAGTAATAGAAAACTACTCCAAAAGGAAATAAAAATGTTAATGTTCTAGGACAAGGCAATGTGAGAAGACAATAGATATCTCTTCATATTATTTAATCCTGCTATGATTCATCATGCATCATAGATCATAATAACAGTCTACATCTTTGAATCCAATAGGGGGAAAACTTTTGAAACCATATTTACAAAGTGGTATATCATTACTTTTATTTCCAGATTGTTACCATAGTATGTGCCCTACGTTACCAAAATAGCACTAGTATGAACCAGGAGATGGTATCAGTAGACTTAAAGACACTCTGAGATATTTTTTTTATAAAGTCTCCCCCCTCCAAAAAAAAACCCTGAAGAGAAAAACTCTAAACTGAGATGGAGACACAAGATAGTTCAGTGAATCACAAAAGTGCTAACTGGCCACAGAACAGGAGCTGGAGTGGATCAGAGTGTTTGGAATCCTGAACAGGGAATATCTTATCCTACGACATAGTTACTTCTAGACAACACTTGTTTTGTATAATTGTGACCTAGGTAAATGAATATTGCATTTGTTGTTATGTTGATATTGGTTCTGACAATAAACCAATCAGTTTGTCCTTTTTTCCTCTGATGCATAGTGAGAAATACATAGATTTTTCACATAAATACATACAATATATAGATACATATATGTGTGTGTGTACATAAAACTTACCCTACTATTTAAACAGGATAGATTACCAGGTTTTGTTGCTTGAAGAGAGTTTATTTTATTGAATAAATGGACTCGATTAAAACAAAGGCATTGGGATCAAAATTTATATCTGTCTGTATCCTTTTTTTTTTTTTTAAAGTCAACCTCAGATCTTAGTGTTGGTGGATATGGTCATATAATTTTCTTGGCCACAGCATCATACCAAGAACAGCTGCATTGTTTGATGACTTGGGGATAAAAAGGGGGGACTTGGGGGCATCCAGAGGGTCAGCAGTGGGTGTGGAAACAGGTTGTGGTCCTCAACTGGAGGTTTTTATGAACCCCCCTACCCGGAGATCCTCCCTTGTAGGCTAGAAGTAAGCAGATAACCAACACAGCTCACTAAACGTCCCATCCCAAAGACCAAAGGAACCACCAGGTTTTTAATGCCTTAAAACAAGCTAACAGATCTCTAGGGGAGGTGCTATTCCAGAGGGCAGGTGCTACCTGATTACAGGTAGCCCTCAACTTACAACTGTAATTAGTACTGGGGCTTCCATTGCTAAGTGAAGCAATTGTTAATTGAGGTACGCCCAATTTTGCTGCAGTTGTAAAGCAAATTTGTCTTCCCTTATTGACTTTGCTTGTCGGAGGTCCCTGGGAAGATCACAAATGGTAATCACATGGCCCAAGACTAGGAGTGAAATCTAAAATTTATTACTACCAGTTCTGTGGGCGTGGCTTGATCGGGGGGGGGGGGTTAATGTGACGGTGGGTGTGGCCAACTTTTTTTTTTTACTTTTAAAAGCATTTTTTTCTGCAACCTCTTCGGCTGAAGAGGTTGCAGAAAAAAATGCTTTTAAAAGCCTCTGACGATCCCAGCTGAGCCGCGTGATCATCAGAGGCTTTTTTTTTACTTTTAAAAGCATTTTTCGGCCGAAGAGGTTATAGAAAAAATGCTTTTAAAAGTAACGAAAAAAAGCCTCTAATGATCGCGCAGCTCAGCTGGGCATGGGGGGGGGCGCAGGGATTTTTGCTACCAGTTCTCTGAACCACTCGCCGCCATTGCTACCAGATCGGGCGATCCGGTCCGAACCGGGAGCATTTCACCCCTGCCCAAGACACTACAACTATCATAAATACATGCCTGTTGCCAAGCACCCAAATTTTAATCACATGACCATGGGGGCATTGCAATGGTTGTAAATGTGATGACCAGTCTTAAGTTGCTTTTTTTAGCACTATTGTAACTGAGAATTGTCATTAAATGATTAGTTGTAAGTTGAAGACTACTTGCAATGAAGAAGAATGAAAGTAGAGAGATGAATGCAGAAGAAAGAAAGATTGGGAGACATTCAAATAGCCATGGTTAAGGCATGTCTACTTGCAGTTCTAAGCTTGTACATGCCATATTGAGTAGTAGAGTCCATTAACTTTTCTTGTCCTAAAATGGAAAAGGAATCTCTGCAAACAGGTTTTCTTCTTCTTTTGAGGCTTGAGGTGCACATACCCCATTGGTAGGATCTCTACCTTCTGGGTAGGTTCTTTATCATGACACAAACGTGATAAACAAAGTGGAACAAATGGCAAATTAAGGAGCCTGTCTGAATGCTTGCTAATTTCTGCTGTCAGTTGGTGGGACCACTTGTGGCCTTCCATCCATTCTTGGTGTTTCTAGGATGGGACAGTGATAGCTGTTAAAGTCATTTGAAAATAATTCTGTGGATTTGGGTTGTATAAAAAGTGAGTGAAAATTCTGTCAGATTGCATGTGAAGTTGAACTCTAAAACAAAAATAAAAGAATAAAACCATTTAGCTCTTTAATAACTATAGCAATAAAAGCAAAATCCAGCTGGGCAAAACTTGCATTAGGATTAACCAAATGGCCCAAAGCAATGTACATTTTCAAAGTATTGACCATTTATTCTGACAAAGGTAAAAGTTTAGAACCATATCATAGAACCTACTCTAAAACAAAAAGACATCCATCATATTGGTGAAGAGTAAATAGAAGTATAGCTATATATTACCAAGCAATTTGCCTATCTGAGTTTTTGTCAGATATATGAGATTATCCAAGTCCTGAGCGTCTCGGCAGCGAACGGGGGCCTTCTACATTCACAACATTGATCTGTGCTCTTTTTTGCACTACTTTCTAACTTTATCCTGAATTCTTTAAAAAAAAGTGTTACAAAATTTTTATCACTCTAAAATTGGGGACCTCCAAGAAGTCAGTACTGTGATGGAGTTTGAGGATAGTCATTGAAACACACCTTTTTGCCTCTGTACATACAATATGATGATATTAAACTCCAGTTGCTCTCCAGATTGCTGTCAGAGACTAAGAGATCAGAGGCACATGAAAGTGAGGTTACAGGTAGTCCTTGACTTATGACCACAATTGAGCCCAAAATTTCTGTTGCAAGACATTTGTTAAGTGAGTTTTGCCCCATTTTATGACTTCTCTGGCCACAATTGTTAAGTGAATCACTGCAAATTTTAAGTTAGTGACAGGGTTGTTAAGTGAATCTGGTTTTGAACCAGTGGCCAAGCATCCAAATTTTGATCACATGACTATGGGGAATGCGGCAATGGTCGTAAGTATGAAAAATGGGTCGTGAGTCCCTTTTGAAGTGCTTTGTAACTTTGAATGGTCACTAAACAAATGACTGTAAATCGAGGACTATCTCTAGTACGCATTGTAATTCCAAGCATGTGATTTTTCTTGGAATAGGAAACTTTTCTACATTCACATTCTCAAAAGGGATGCACAGTCCTTGAATGGATAGAAACAATGTTGGGAAAATATATTGAAGATATATGTTCCCAACACATATATCACACCCAATGCACCTAAGCATAATAACAGATGGCTCAAGATTTTTTTTACCTCTCTGCTTTTGTTTTCCAGATTGACACCATGGAAATTATGAGGCACCCTGAGGAAACCACCAACATGAAGAGACAAACTGTGGCTTCCTATTTCAGGGTAGGGAATTTAAATTGTACTACTATAATTTCACTGCTTTCCCAACATCTCATTTAAATAATATTGGCAGTATTCCTGGAACTGTGCTGAACATACACAAGGCTTGCCAGAAGGGATTCCTTTCGATGGACAAGGCAGGGATGAATGAACATCAGCAAATGGCTTAATTATTAAGTAAAATTGAGGAGAGACAGAGGTCAAAGGAAAACTCTTAAGGTAAAGCTTGTTTGGCAGTGAATAACTGGGTAAGAAGAAGGCAGATTTTAAAAGGGATTCAAACATATTTATGAGTCTGTTGTATCTTATTAGAACATTGGAATCCTCACTGTATTTCAGACATCAATACATTAGAGAGGGTCCAGAGATATTTTACTAAAAGACTACTCAAATCTTCTGCTCAAAATAAAATTCCCTATACCACCAGGCTTGAAATTTTAGGTCTGAATAGCCTTGAACTACACTGTCAATGTTCTGACCTATGCTTAGATCATAAGATTATTTACCAAAAAGTCCTACCTGTAAATGAGTACTTTAATTTCAACTGTAATAACACAAGGGCTATCAATAGATTCAAACTCAATGTAATTCGCTCTAATCTTGATTGTAGGAAATATGACTTCTACAATAGAGTAGTTAATGTTTGGAACACTCTACCTGATCCTGTTGTTAGTCTTGCTAATCCCCATATCTTTTACCTTAAACTGTCTACCATGGACCTTTCATGTTTCTTAAGAGGTCCATAAGGGGGCGTGCATAAGTGCCTACCGTCCCTGTCCTACTGTCTGCATTTATATGTAATCATTCTATGTGTTTATGGCTATGTTTTGCCTATTTATATCCTTTTATTTGTGCCAATTTTTTTCATGTGTCCATGTCTATGTCTATACTGTTACTTGTTTCCTTGTACTTGTTGACAAATAAATAAAATAAAATAAAATAAACATCTAGAAAAAGGATGCCCAAATTTTAATTTCCTTCGAAGAAAATGGAACTTTTGTGCTATATTTTATTATGCTTTCCTTTCCTTAGTATTCTCTGATGGATCTGTTGTCTAAAATGGTGATCGGGCAACCTCACTTTGTTCGCTGTATTAAGCCCAATGATGACCGAGAGGCATTGAAATTTTCCCAAGAGAGAGTCTTAGTGCAGCTACGCTATACTGGCATTTTAGAGACTGTCAACATACGTCAGCAAGGATATTCTCATCGCATTCATTTTGATGAGTTTGTAAAAAGGTAAGCTATTCATGCTTTATACTAAAGAATTGCCCTTAAAAATGGCTTTGGAGTAGGATTGAAGGCTACATTATACAGAGCCCATTCGTTCACCAGTTCCTAGATTGTAGCAATTCAGAAAACAGACAGGGATAAAATTAGGTGGCTATATATGTATCATATTTATATGGCTGCCCATCCCACAAAAATGTGAATCGGGGCAGGAGTTATGCAGTCAAGAGAAGAGAACATTTTTTAAAAAATTTCTTCCTCTTTTATAATGTTAAAAACATAGTTTTAGGAGGTTTTGATTAACAAAAACAAAACAAAACCTATATTTGACAATTCCACAAATGGCAAGATACAAATATTGGAAAACAGGAGGCAATTCAGGACAGGTTAAATTTATCAGTTGTATGATGTACTTTGAGTAGATCAGCTTTGTCTTTTACTAGACAAAGTAAATTTGGCAGATTTGTTATCGAGGTTCTTCCCAGTATGACATATAAAATGGAGAAAGAAAGAAAAAAGTTTAACAGAAATCAAATAATCAGAATGGGAGGAGGGGAAAGCAAAGGGAAAAAAAAGAAACTATACACGAAAACATTTTTAAACAACAGGTTAACCTGTTGTTTGACCACCTTAGTAGTATTGGTGAGATTTTTCTCTCTTTCATATGAAACAGATGAGAGTAAATATATTTCATCAATCCAGGATTTAAAGCAAGTAGTTACAGAATATTTCCACTGAAACCATTTTTAGCTGCAAGCCATCCAGAGTTTTTCATACGTTCCAAATTTTTGGAAAATATGAATTTTGGTATAAAGCTCAGCCTTACAATAGCATTCTTGAATCTTCCTTTTCTTCCCAATCCATAACTTGTGAATATTAAGGTAAAAGGAAACAACCATGGAACAGTCCTATGTCCATGTGATCATATGAGGTTGACGCCTACCTCTTAATAAACCTTTTTCAAGATATCCACTAGGAAAAATGCTTTGTTGATTTGGATATAATTAAAGATTAAAGGTGCATATTTAACATTCTTTAAGACCTTAACTCATTGTTATGCAGGATATTACAACTCCTTGTTTCAATTTTCATGCAAATAACTGGCATCTATCTTCAGAATACTCTTCAACCAATCAGTTTAGCCACAAACTTGAAGACCTGTTTAATAACCAAGGGCAGAGAAAGTCTGGCAGATAGTGTCATCTGCAGAGAGTTTGATGGGTCAGAAGATAGATAATTGAATGACTTCTCAAGAGGCATTCAATGGTAATAATCTAGAGAGCTACCATCCATCAGTACAATAATATATTTATAGACCAACTACGTGTAAGCCTCAGATACATTGGCTGGTAAAGGTTAGTATGAGGTGAAAGAAGCATCTCTTTGGCAACAGGAATTCTTCCAGCTCACACAGTTGTATCTGGACAGATAATGCTGTTTAGATTTAAAGATAATACCTGTATCAGTTGATGTTCCCAAGACATAGCCTTTCAGGTTTGAGGCATAGGTAGTTTTGGACCATTCAATTCTAAAGATCTTTGGGTCTCTGAGAGGACTTGGGGTCAGGTCTCCAGCTACATTAGTAGCTCTAACATGCTTAATTTCCTTCCATTGAATGCCAGAATTTTTTAATAAATTAAAAATAAAAGCAGCAGCAAATTGCCAGGGAAAAATAGATATTCCCACCCACTTGTACTTACACAGCCCTTTTAACATTTAAACTTGGTGGATTCATCTAGATATACTTGTAGTATATGTCTGCAACTCATGATAGCATGTATGATTTATGCACAACAATTTTGGGGTTTGCCTAAAGCATGGGTGTCAAACGTGCGGCATCACATTGCCGTTACGTGATGTTTTGCGATGTTTTGTCCCTTTGTGGAGTTGGGGTGGGCATAACCTGCACATTTTACTTCTGTTATATATGATAAGGTATAAGAAATGTATAAAAACATTTCAGAAAAACAGGCCCAGATACTAAATGCAAGGCACTTCATCCTTTTTTGTTAAATAGGCAAGTATAAACAAGAGTTTCGAAATGTCAGTAAAACTTAGGATATCAAAGATTTTTCTAAGCCAATGACTTTATATTTTAATCCATTTCAGCAACTTACCAACAAAATAAATGAAGCATTTTCCCCTTGATGTTACTTAATGAATAAGCACATTTCTTAGGAATAGGCAAACTCCTTATCTCTGGTAGCTGCTGTTTTGTAAACCCTTAGCAGGAAAGATGAGTACATAGCACTCAAAGACAGGAAACAGACAATTAGGCTGAGGTAAATAAAAGCTCAACTTTTGTTTGATGCTTTGCCCGTCTGGTTTTCATGTGTATGAGGCTATTTTATGTGGCAAGCCTGGAAGTTACTTTGGAAACACCAAATTTAATTGATACAAATTATCTTAGCCAGTTATGTTCAAAATCCTTAATTAATTAAACATGTATTTGGGATCAACCTTGGAACTTCCTTTCAGTGGCATGTTTCAATCTTGGAGAGTTGAGTTTTTGTACTTGAGCATATTCAAGTATAGTTTATATAATGACTAAGTATCTGGGAAGAGAACCAGTTTGGTCTAGTGTTTAAGGCATCAGACTAGAAATTGACCATGAGTTCTAGTCCCACCTTAGACACAAAACCAGATGGGTGACTTTGAGCTAGCTAGACTCTTTCTCTCAGCCCTACGAAGGAAGGAAGGAAGCTAGGTAGCTAGCTAGGGCAAACAACTTCTGAGAAAACTTCAGGGACTTTTCCAGGCAATCTCCAAGAACTGAACAACAAAATACCTTGAGATTTGACATTATTTTAAGACTTCCTAGTCATCCAGTCAGACTTCTAGTTGCCTGGACCTGTTTGATGGAACAAGAGGACAATTTCAGGGAATAGGCGTGGGACAACAAAAAGCTACAAGATGTCAAGGGCAGGGTTGCGAGTGCTTTGTGATCTTTTCTATACCTTTAAACTAATTTGATGACCTCAAGTTTGGTAGAAAATACCACCCATAGATTTGAAGTAAGAGTCAACTGCCATGGCAATTAGCAAACTTAAATCCTTAAATCTTAAACTGCCCAGAGTTTTTTGGGACTGAGCAATGGACACATATACATTCAACAAATAAATAAATAAAATCCTTAAATCTAACAGGAAATTTACTGGCTTCTCTTTTGTCTCAGACAGCAAAGTGTCTTGGATTGAGCAAACTTTTCCCCTTTATCCATGATAAAGCATCATAGAGGAAATTCTGAAAGATCAGTTCCATGAATTTGTAATTTAGGTGTGTGAATCAGAAATCATTCGTTTTGGTCCCATGTTTCTGATCTATAACTAGTTTTCTCTAAACCGCTTAGGATAATGTATACAAATATAGTGCCATACAATTGAATTTTATGCGGGTTGTCTCCTGCGCGACTTGCATTGGTTGCTGATTGCTCTCCGGGTGAGATTCAAGGTGCTGGTGTTGACCTATAAAGCCCTTCATGGCTTAGGCCCAGGATATCTGTCGGACCACCTGCAACCAGCATCAACCTCCCATCACCCAGTGCGTTCTCACAGAGAGGGCCTACTCAGGGTGCCGTCGGCTAGACAATGTCAGCTGGCGACCCCCAGGGGTAGAGCCTTCTCTGTGGGCGCGCCCACCCTCTGGAATCAACTTCCCTTGGGTCTTTGATTGGCCCCGGACCTTCGTACCTTCTGCCACGAGCTTAAGACATGGCTGTTTAAATGCCCTAGCCTGGACTGATGGGGTCTACTGTTTTAAATTGATTTTAAATTGGTTTTAGTCTGTTTTAGTATGTTTTAATGTGTATTTGTTGGAATTGTTTCGCTGATGTGAGACGCCCTGAGTCCTTTGGAGAGAGGGCGGCATATAAGTCCGATAAATAATAATAATAATAATAATAATAATAATAATAATAATAATAATAATAATAGGGAACAGGTCATAGAAATCAAAACATACAATTACATGAAGCACCCTGTTTAACCTTATAGATTTTTAAAATGTATTATGGCTTACATTTGTCTGTATTAGAATTGATTTAAAATGTATGCAGCTATGGTCTGCTAGCCAGAACAGTGAGAAGTTCTTGGGCAGCCTACCATAGATCTTCTTGCTGTCTATACCTGACTGCTTTGGAATTCCCCTCTCTATGTTAACTGCCAAACATTTGCTGCAGAAACACAGTAGGGTAGGATGCACTGTCTTTATTTATTCAATTTATATAGCTGCACATTCACATACACTGAGCAGCTTATAATTACTAAACTGTGTCACTCTTGGCTATTGAATGTCTATCATTATTATAAAGGAATATTGGAAATTTGGAAAGGTAGCAGCAAGTTTGAGCAGCTCTATTCTCTAAAGAATATAATAAATCCTGTGGATCTCTTTAAGTGAGGGCTATGTTTTTTTGGAGTCATTAACATGAATATAAGTGAGCACTGAACAATAGTTTTTCACATAGTTTTTGTTTAATGTTGTTAGACAAGAATAATGGAGATAGATTGTGGCCCATATTTTACAGTTCCTCATTTGCAGCTGTTCCTAAGACATTGTTCTAAAAAAAAAAAGGATTGTTAACATCGTTTTTCTAAATGCACTTACCATGTTATAGAATAAAACTCATTGAAAGCAGTCGGACTTACCATTACATAAATGTATGTAGGATGGTGGGTTAAATTATCTGTTCCTACCCAGTTCAACATAATTTATATATTTTTTCTACAGGGGTAGGATATGTTCAGCTAAATATGCAAATGGCCTTCCTTCCTTCCTTCCTTCCTTCCTTCTTTCCTTCCTTCCTTCCTTCCTTCCTTCCTTCCTTCCTTCCTCACATAAATATTTATTTTATAAATGGAAACACCAAATACAGAAAATGAAAACGTTTTTTGCACCAGCATCGTATTTTCAGAAGCAGTTTGTTATGCATTAGATCCCTATTTCTTGTTTAATTTTTGTGAAAATGGAAATAGAGGCACTTAGATTTGCATTCCACCCTTTATTTGTTAATGCTAATGAGACTCATACAAGTGCATCAGGACAAGTCCCCTAGCTTTGATCTTGGCTTAAATTTTCCTGGCTTGTGAAATCTCTTAGAAGGGCCATTTATTATAGAACTGAGTGCATATCTTCTGCTGAATTACACTATTCATATGCAAGCAAGTATGTTAAGAGAACATTTACATGATGACAGGTCCATGCAATGCGTTGGGGGAGGGTGGCAAGGAGCCTTGATATCGGGTGGCTGCTAAAAACTCAAGATTTGTGAAGTAGGATAAAGTGATAGGGGAAAAGACATTATTAGTTGTGGGAGTGGTAGTAATGATATAATTACTAATATCACCTTTTGCAAAGTATAAAATAATTTATGTTATTTATTCTATTTCCTCGTATCAAAGCAAACTTGTGTTGCGCTTTTTAATGTGATCATTATTTCTTCAGAAATTGTTTTATTTAATTAAATAATTAAAAATAAAATGAAGTACTTAGGGCATCTGTAATATAACCATTGTCCCCTAAATGATGACTCTTCAAATAGGAAGGGAATATCTTACATTTAACATAAGATGCTGTTTGGTATGGAATGTCAGGAAAAATGATTTCTTTGGAGAAAGTACTTGATCCAAGTCTGATTTAATCTCAAATAATTTTATGAACAGAGAACCAAAGACTTAACTTTGTCTGAACAGCATCTGAACAATAGACTGAACTGGCATACCGCTCAGGTGATCAGTGTGGTGAAACTACTATACTCCTGTATAATTACTTAATTGTTTTTAAAAGTGTATCTATGCATATGAGGTATCAAATGCATATATTATTAAAATGTGCCTTTATCAAACTTCTTTAGATATAAGAATTGGGACTTTTCAAAATGATCCATTTCATAAGAATCTTGCTCTTTACTTATTTATTCATTTTTGCTATCTTTCTAGCGGATATTATATAGCTGTTAGCAATCCAAATATCTTGGTCCAATAAATATTACCTAGAAGCTGGGAAAATGTTTGGCTTCTATAGACCTACTGCCCATGTTTTATTAAATATGATTCTTATATATGAAATAATTGCTGCCATAACCACAATTTTCTTTATTATTTTCTCCCCTATTTCCCCCCATCCCATCCCCTTGGCCGGTCCACAAAGCCAGAAAAGTTAGGGAACTCTGATCTAAGGAAAATTGATTAAAATCAATTTTAGATGATATTTTAAAAGTCTGGGATAATATAGGTGCCCAAAAAGCATGTTTTTCCAAGGACAGCCTTCTAGAGACATTTGATAAGGTCTTCTCACTAGTTACTGACTGCCAAATTTGTTTTAAAGGAGGAATAAGGTAGAGAAAAACTTAAATGTACTTAATGTATGAATATGTACGCATAAGATTATATTTTAGCTGTCTAGGATCATAGTATATTACTATGATTAAAATAAATAGGGTTTACTTTGAAGTACATTCTTAAGCTATGAATAATTAAGGAAAATTACATTATTCTGGCCATATGGAAGTTTTATGCATCTGATGGCCTTTAGAATGGGGACTGTAAAGTATTTGGTGGTGATGGAAAACTTCTCCAACCTACTAGAGATCTGAGTAATATTACCAGAGGTGGTATTCAGCAGGTTCTGGAGAACCTGTAGCGGAAATTTTGAGTAGTTCCAAGAACCGGTAAATACCACCACTGACTGGCCCTGACCCCATCTATTCTCTGCCTTCCGAGTCCCAGCTGATCGGAAGGAAATGGGGATTTTGCAGTATCCTTCCCCTGGAGTGGGGTGGGAATGTAGATTTTACAGTATCCTTTCCCTGCCACGCCCACAAAGCCACGCCCACAGAACCGGTAGTAAAAAGATTTGAATCCCACCACTGAATATTACACTTCTGTATTAACAAGGAATGTAAAATATGTTTGATAAAAAAAATCTTTATATACATAATTCTCAGTAAACATATATGTATGTCTCATACATATATGCATATATGTGTGTGAGAGAGAGTGTGGCTATGGTTTCTGGAAGATTGTGGTAATCATTTTTTAATAAACATAGAAATTCTCAATTCTCCCCCCCCCAAAAAAACTATTCATTCTGTTATTATTCCTTTAAAACAATATGTAAAACATTTTGCTTTCACATGGGGAATTACCAGATTTTCTTTTCTTTTCTTTTTTTTAGTTTCATGTTACTTTGTAGACAACATTCTAATCCTATAATGGTGTCTTTGAGACATCCAGTTAATTCTGTATTTAGTAAATCACATTCAGTTTGATTGTTCTTCCACCAAATAGAGTACTCCATGAATTATGGTATGATGCACAAGGCAGAATGGTATCCTTAGAAAGAGACACATAGCTGGTCGCTGCAAAAAAAAAAAAAAAGTTTTTCAAAGTTTTATAAACTCAAAAATAATGAAGCGCATATGGCACACTCAAGCATAGTACAGGTACTCCTTGACCTTCAACTATAATGGAGCCTGCCCATTATGATTGTAATTCGTGGCAGTCATTAAGCAAGGCACCCATATGATGTATGACCATAATCCCTGCTCTCACTATTGCACCATTAAGCAGAGCATGGAGTGCCTCATGGGTGGTGGAAGCCATGGAAGGCCAAGCACAGGGCCAGGCCCACACTGCAATCACTCCCCAACTCACAGATGGACTGCCTGGGCCTCCCAGAGCCACTTCCATCCCCTGAGGCACCTGTGCTTTTTTCCCACCCTACTGGAGTCCCACAGGCCATAGGACTCCTTACAATGGTCGAATTCTCCTTTGAAAAGCAGGTGAGCCACTACATCGTCTTTCTACATGGAGGCGATGTGACACTGTACATGAAGCAGGACCCATTTTGGGGCCACTCACAATTCAACTATACTGTATTATACAGGGTGGCTGAAGAGTGGATCGGCCAGCTACCCTTCCAAGTGGGAGTAGACAATATTTGAGTGGTATGATGAGCAGAGTCAATTGCTTTTAACTTCACCATTCATTCTCTTTTATTTCTTTTTATTGTAGAGGCAGAATCTTTTTTTGCCTTTGATTGCATTCTCGCTCTCTCCTCTGCTTCCCTTCCCATACCAATAACTCCTATTTAATGAAGATGGATATGGAAGTAATTTTTACTGTAAACTAATTGTAGCCTTGACACACATTGAGTGAATCTGCGCTGTTATCTTTCAGTGTCACCAATCTGCTCTTAAAAAAAAAAAAGCAATAGTACCTGAAATAGTGATGTATTAATGCTTTAAGGCTGGTGAAGAAAAAATGTTATTAAGTAATTTGGAGCATCCCCATTAAATAGAGCAAGTTGATGCTCCCGACATTACCTTAGAATTGATATTAAAACACATGCTTTTTAAAGAAAAAAAAAAAACCTTGCCTTTAGCTTTTAATGTCTCCAATAAAATTTCAAAATAAATGAAATTTATTGAAATCCTGAAATTAGTTAAGCCTAAATATGGCCATATATTTCATGCGCCAAACATACATTATGGCATTCTGCTGTTTTAAACATACATAAATCACTTTTACAAAGTCAAGGGAAGTGAATGAAGATGAGTTGGCTGTGAAGAAACATTTTAAGTTTTCCTCTTGTGGTCTGGTAAGATTTAGATTTAATGGGAACACTGACCCTTTCTAATCCAATTAAAATGCCCCATCCCAAAAGGCTTATTGGTTTTCTGATGGCTTTTAGACATATTCCTGCCTTTTGGCAGGTGATT
Organism: Pituophis catenifer annectens; assembly: GCF_029215685.1. NCBI lineage: Eukaryota > Metazoa > Chordata > Lepidosauria > Squamata > Colubridae > Pituophis > Pituophis catenifer. Next base: position 197,584,286 of record NW_027256881.1, on the reverse strand, counting down.
TTGTGGATAGGGACATATGTTTGGGTCCATATACAATATAGTGAGGGAGCCAGTTTGGTGTAGTAGTTAAGGTACCAGGCTAGAAACCAGGAGTCCATGAGTTCTAATCCTGCTTTAGGCTTGATAACCTTGGGCCAGTCACTTTCTCTCAGCCCTAGAAAGGAGGCAATGACTAACCATTTCTGAAAACCTTGCCAAGAAAACTGTAGGGGCTAGTCCATATGCAATTGCTCTGATTCATGGAATCCTAATCCATATTATTTGCAAGGTTTTCTGTGCCATAGTAAACAATTTGCTTTTTCAAATCTGATCTTGGTTATCATTTATATTTCTGTAGATATTATTACATTGCTTTCAAAGCACATGAGAACCCTTCTCCAAGCAAAGAAAACTGCATCGCTATTCTTCAAAAGGCCAAGTTAGACAAGTGGGCTCTTGGGAAAACAAAGGTAGGATAAATTCCATTTCAAATTTCTTGGAGCTGAAGATTCAATCACAATGAAAATCCTGTAATATTTAGTACTGTTGTGCAAGATATTCAAACTAATGTTATCTTTAAAAAACATTCTTTACAACTTATGTCTAAAAGCTGATTGTACTGTATTTCTTGCAGTATAGTCCCTTCATTTAAAAGGCATGGGACACTGCTTTTCAAAAGACATGGACATACCGTATACTCTCATAAGAAAATGGAATTATGTATTGTGGTCCATTGGCATTCTTAAGGAATCCCTTCCCTTTTTATATGAGAAATACTTGAGAAACAATAGTCTTTCTGGGATGCTAACCCTAGAAGTAAGGAACATTCTCAGATGCTATTGGCAGTGTACAATAAGAGCCAGTGCTATAAACAAGAACCAATTGGTAGACCTGTTTATAGTTTAGCAGAATATAATGTCACATCTAACAGTTAATTCACACAATCTGTTTGTTCTGGCATGGATGCTCCTCCACCTATCATGTGATGAGGACATGTCCTCATGACATCACCTCTATCTATGAAATGGCTGCTAAGACAGTGTGAAGATGATCTTAGGTGTTCTTGTGTAGAATGTTGTTTGCATCTGGTATTGAAACATGCAGTATTCTAATAAAAATATTTAAGATCAAACAGTATATGTACATTTATTTTAAAGAGACTTTTTTTAATTTATATTTTTACCTGAGTGTGAAAAACTGTGCATCAGGTGGCAGCTTTTGTACGGTGAAGCTAAATGACTAAAATAAAGGACCAAAGTGAGATTTTGAAAAATAAATAAATCTTTAGATAGCTTTCTGAAAAACAAGGACTGACCTTTGTAATAAAGGATGTGTGGTCACTATATCTAAGAGATGAAAATTCTATGTAGTCCAACATCTCTTTTCCTAAGTACATTTGGAGAGTCAGTAAAGGGGAACAAATGGCACCAAGTGTTTCTCTTCTACTTTCCCCCAAGCACTTGATGTCTACAGATATGCTACCTTTGAACATTGAGTTCCATTTGACCTTCATGACCAATATCCTATAATAGTGCAGCGCCTCTTGTAAAAATAATTTAAGCTGTGACTTTCTACATATCTTGAAACTTAGGTAAGAGGTTTCAAATAACCTTAAAGCATCCTGAAATAATTCCAGCCTATGACTATTGCCTTTCCTATTTGAATTAATATTTCATGATTTTGTTTAGTTTTGTTGTTTTGAAATGATGTATGACTATCTTGGCTCTTCTGAGCATAAGTGTTGAATTCATTTCAATTTTTTAAAGCTTTGCAGTCACTGCCCAACCACATAGATATTGCATTATGTACTAGAGCCTGGACATCAAATCAACCTGCTATCACTTCATGCAAATGTCTATGCTACATCCCTATTATAAATAGCCTAAAGATATTTTTTTCATGAAGAGTTAGCTCAGTGGCAGTCTGGCTGACAAAATGGTTATATATACACAGCCTACAGTCCTCTCAAAAGTCACCTTCCTGCAAATGTTCCTAGAAGTTACTTTAGAGAGAAGCGTCTCCTTTCCCATTCCACTTGCTTTCTGCATTGGGATCTGAACTTAGATTTGATATTGCTTGATTGATTATGTGCCATCAAGTCACCTAGCAACCACATAGATAGATTTTCTCCACGACATCTATCTCTAACTTATTCTTTCAAGTTTACCCTTGCTGTAGTCATTGCCATTGTAAGGAGTCCTTGCTGCTGATCATCCTCTTCTTTTTCCTTCTACCTTTCCCAGCATTACAGATTTTTCCAGAGAGCTTAGTCCTTGCATAATGTGTCCAATGTAGAATAAGTGGAGCATGGCCATTTGTTCCTCAAGTGAGAATTATGGATTGGTTGATTCAATGATCCATTGGTTTGTTTTCTTGACTGTCCTCAGAATTTGTAAAGAATTCTTAAATTAGAGTCTTCCTTAATACCAAAGTTCAAAGACATCAATGCTGTTCCTATCCTGCTTCTTTCAAGTCCAATTTTTGCTTCTATTGAATGTCATAGGAAATACTATGGCTTGTATTTTTGACCTTAGAAAGACAAGTAATAATTATAATAATAAATTCTGCTACAGACATACACACACACACACACACACACACACACACACACACACACACAGAATATATTGGTCAATTCAAGGTGGCTAAGTAATTAATACTTCTGCCTTCTATTTTTCCCACAACAACCTTGTGAGGTGTGTTGGGTTGAAAGAAAATAACTGGCCCAAAGTCACCCAGCCATCTTTTATGCCTAAAATAGGACTAGAAGTCACAGTCACCTGCTTTCTAAACCAGCACTTTCACCATTATACTGTACCTAGCTAGCTCTCATCCATTTCAATTTATGCATTTTGAGGACACGGGCACTAGGTTTGCCAAAAGGAGTTCTGAGCTGAGCTAAGGAACAACATATTTTCCATTAGAAAGAACAGTAACTATTCCTTTGCAAAATGCTACACTAATGTTGCTTGGAAAGCTGCCATCATCCTGACAGATCAGATCAAGCCTCCCTTTCTTATCACACTGTAGACCTATCTTCGTGAATTAATTTACTGATCTATCAGATAATGTGATGTTGCTGTTTTGTTTCAGGTTTTCCTGAAATACTATCATGTTGAACAACTGAACTTGTATCTGCGTGAAGTTATAGGCAGGGTGGTGATAATGCAGGCTTACACCAAAGGCTGGCTTGGAGCTAAAAGGTACAAAAAACTCAAACAGAAAAGAACCAACAGCGCTATTACCATTCAGTCAGGTAAATATTCTGGGTTTTCTATAACACTGAGGATTCCAGAGTTTCAAATTGTTAAATTGCAAATAAAGTGTCTCTTTGGTTTTTTTAAATACAGGTAGTCTTCCACTTACAACCGGTCGCTAAGCAACCAGTCAAAGTTACAATGAACCCTGAAACAGGTCTTACGGCCTGGATTCAAAGTTCCAATGGCCAATTTCCCTCCCCTGCAATCATGTGGCCTCATTTTGGATGCCTGCTAACTGGCCCACATTTATGGCCACTTACAGTGTCCTGTAGTCACATGAATATTGTGTCCAGTTCTGGCCACCACAAATACAAAAAAAGATGTTGAGACCTGGAAAGTGTGCCAAGAGTATCAAAGATGATAAAGGGTCTGGTGGCTAAGTCGTATGATGAATGGTTGAGGGAACCTAAGTATGTCTAGCCTATCAAAGAGAAGGATCAAGGGTGGCAGAATAACTGTCTTCCAGAACTTCAGGGGGTGTCACAAAGAAGAAGGAATAGACTTATTCTTTAGGACACCAGAGGGCAAGACAAAAAGTAAAGGGTGGAAGCTTGTCAAAGAGAGATACAATCTAGAAGTAAGGAAAAATTTCTGACAGTAAAAATCAATGAAATAGTTTTCTGGGGTTGTAAGATGCTACATCACCGGAGGTTTTCAAAAACAGACTGGACAACGATTTGACTTGGATGGTATAAGACTCCTACCTTGAACAGGGGGTTGGATTAGAAGACCTCTGAGGTCCTTTCCAGCTCAATGATTCCATGATTCTATGAATACAATTTAAAATTGTATATAGTCACCTGATGACCCACTTAGCTATTGTCCTTACTTACCACCTGTAAGTTACGTTTGAAAGTCAAGGGCAACCTGTATACTACAACCCTTCACCTTTCTTCTGGAACTTTGGAAATGGATAGTAGGAGAGACAGGCATCCTATGAGCCTGATGTCAGGATAATTGGATGAGATCTACGGGTCATCTGCTAGAAAGCCTGCTCTTAAGCTTCCTGTTCACTGCATGGATGTAATCCTTTTCCTTGAGATAAATTGTTTGGAAACAAAACATTCATATTTGAATATATTTATGGTGTTAGAATGCCATAATCTTTGGAAACAAATGTTTCTAAATATTTTTTATTCTGTCAGTGCCGTATCTGATACTAAGAACAGTGCAGATAGACATGGACCAGGTTTATGGCTTATTGCAGTTTCCTTAGGGAAGACGTACACTACAGAGTATCTGAATAGATTAATATGAGTGATGGTATCCATCTGTCTTGTCCTTTGACCTCTTAATATATATTTCTGATATTAAAATGGCTTGGCATTTGTAGGAAGATAGAGTTAGATGCTATTCAACTGCCTCCTCTTGTCTACTTCTTCAACAATTCAGCTTTATTGCTACAATGTTTATTTTAAATATAATTATATTCAGCAGTCAATAACTACTCTTGCGTATTTCTCTGCTGGAGATGCTAAGCCTAATGACAGAACATGCCATGCAAAAAGTCCATAGTTACAGGGAAGGAGCTTCTGAGACAGATTCTGATCATTCAACAGGCTGTTCCACTGGGATAGTGCCTGGATGGGAAGGGGGTACAGATCACACTGTGGCACATTTCTCATTCTATAGACTTTTCCTTTAAACCAGTATAATTCACAACATATGACTTTGTATTTTTAGCCTGGAGAGGATATGATACTCGCAGGAAGTTCAAGGATATAAAGAACAAAAGAATTGATGCCGCTATTCATATTCAAGCAGGTAATTAAAACAATATTTTCACAGCTGACACCTATTTTACTGTGGGTGATTTCCCATGCCAGTCCTTGTGTCTGATAGGAATAATGTGCAGCCCAGACAAAAGGCTTTTAAATTATGATCTGTTCAGATGACTGCTTTCACTCTAGTTGACATGCAGTGGATTCAGACAGCCAGGGAAAGTGCTCAATCTGACCACAGTCTACAGAACCAGTTTATAATATAAAATCTGTGTTTAATTGCACTGATGACCCGAAATGTTGACTAGTGCTGCCCTTCGGAAAAACATCATAGTATAATGAATGTTATTGTCGGATTGGAAGAATATGTACTGTATGCCCAGATAAATATTTGGATTACAGAGAGTCCTCAATTTACAACCATTTGTTTAGTGACTGTCTGAAGGTACAACAGCTCTAAAAAAGGTGACTTACAACCAGTCCTTGCACTTATAACCATTGTAGTATTCCCCATGGTCACATGATCAAAATTTGGTTGTTTCACAACTGGCATTGCTTTAGAATGGTTACAGCATTAGTGACCTTCCTAGCTGGCTTCCAACATGCAAAGTCAATGGGAGAAGCCAGATTCACCTAACAACAATGACAAAACTCAACAAAACTCATATAACAACTGCCTTGTTAACAAAGGAAATTTTGGTCCCAACTGCGACATTCGTCTAGGACTACCTGTACTCTGTGCTGCCTAGGATTCTCTTTGTATGTTTTCTGCTATTGAAAAAAACCAAAAACTGTAATGTAAAGGTTAATGTAGATTTAATTTAAATGTTAAAAGAAAAACAAAGCTGTAGTGCAGTTTGGGATTCTTTCCATCATTGCTTTGGCCATGCAAATCTAAACAGGGCCAAAAGATCTGAGCAGCAGAATTCTTGGCATCTATTAGAATTTTCTGGATCTCTTTGCTGCCATGCAGCCCAAACTGGGTAGCTTTGCGCTCACAATTCTGAAAGAAAATGTTGAAATTCAGTCTTCAGCCACCCAAACCTTGGCCCCCGTATTCTATCTAATGCTTCACTACTGTCCCATTCAGGCTATTCAGAAAATACGACTTCAGCAACAGAGTGGTCAATGCCTGGAATGCACTACCTGACTCTGTTGTTACATCCTCAGACCCCCAAAACTTTAACCTTAAACTGTCTACCGTGGACCTTACCTCATTCCTAAGAGGTTTGTAAGGGGGCATGCATAAGGGCACCAGCATGCCTACCGTCCCTGTCCTACTGTTTCCATTTAGTCTTACTCATTTCTTATGTCTATACTTATACCTGTTTATATGTATATGTTTATATATTATGTTCATACTTATACTTGTTTTTTCATACATGCTTGACTGACTAACTAATTAACTAACTAACTAAATAAATAAATAAATAAATAAATAAATAAATAAATAAATAAATAAATAAATATTCTGAAGCAAGAGTAAACCTTTTTATGAATATTAATATGAACATAACTAAATCAGAAGAAGCCCATTGCTTTGTGACAGAGTATCTGCTTTGCTTAAAAAAATCAAGTCCATGGCATCTTTTAATAAAATAATCTGACTGTTCTTTATTTTAGGCTAAGCCATAGCATAATAGCAGAGGTGATGTTTTGCCTGTAGAAATTTGGAGTTCAGCCCCAGATCGCCCAGTTAAAAGAATCCAGTAATAAGGGTTCTGGAAGTGTTTTATCTGAGATTCTGGATAAGGTTTCTTGTCCGTGAACATACAAATGAGCTAATAGAAAGCAATTTCCTAATTTGAACTATTGGTATGAGAAAAAGAGCCCACAACTTTGAACAGAGAGAAATGTTGCTTTGAACCTTGTGATAAGAAATGCCTGTAAGGATTAAACTAAGCATTATCCAAATCATAGGAGGTGATATGGGGGAAATCAACTTGGGAGATGGATGGAGACCAAAATATGCTGAAGGAGGCAAAGTGCTTAATCTTTCCCTTCACAGTTGCCTTTGTACTCCAAAATGTCTCCCCAGCTGCTCTTATTTGCATAAGGAGGTTCAGGTTTTTTCCCCCTTGAAAGCAGTTGTTTGATACGGCTGGTGGAAGGAGTGAGATTAGGAAGAAATGAGAGGTTAGGAAAGGGTTAATCACTTTGGGCTTTATTATTTTTAAACCCCAAGGCCTTTTCAGCCCTACAATCTTAAGCAGCTTGACTCCTGTGGATAAACTGGCTAGAAACCAAGCCAGCTTCAGCAACCCCATTTCTGGAATCCAATTCCTTCCTCTACTTTGGCTTCAGCAATGGCCAGATGTTTAGACTACCTGTAATACAGCTATTGACTGGTAGATTACTACTCCTATCCATGCTAGAAAAGCAAACACCAATCACTTTCTTTTTCTAGATACGCCTTTGATGACATGTCGTTTCCCTTGACAGACCTTTTGTATGAACCCTTTCTGATGACTCCAGAACCATCCTTCCTTTTGAATTTGGCTAGGAAGGAAAAGTAAAAGAATCTTGTCAATGTCATTTGGTTACTTTTAATGTATAGTGGAAAAAGATGGGGGAGCTGGGATCTTTGGAGGACATCATAGGTCCCTATCTACAAAACAAAGACAGAGACCTAAACTTGCACTGGAATAAATGGTCATTTGGTTCAGTCCTAAATTACTCCCTCTAGATTTTTTCCCCTCTTAAAAAATAGATTCAAGGTTTTTTTCCCCCAATCCTGTCGATGTCATATTTTGTCAAAATCTATTTCTAGAATATCTAAGTATTGCATTATTCCTTTGTCCCTGAGGAGAAAACCACCACCATATATAAAGGAAAGTGACTAACTGTTTCTAGAAGTTACTGGAAATTGTCACTTTAAGAAGTGAAGAGTGAACAGAAATTCTAAAGCATCACTTCCAGGATTAGTAATAGGAAGCATACACACTTCATCAGGCCCAGCCTGAAAAAACTTAATTCTGGTGAATAAGAAAAGCTGCTCTCAGAGAAGACCACTTTTTTTCATTTGAATTAAATAGGAAACTCAAATTACCTAAGGAACTCAGCCAAATCATTGGTTCATCTAATGTACTGCTGTTACCAGAAACTTTCCAGAGTTTCAGGAAGAATTGTTCTAGTCTTACTGGAGACACCAAGGATTGAACCCAAATTGGTCTTCAAGAAAAGGATGTCTTCTACCACTGACTATGACTCCCCACTCCCACCCCCATGTATGCAATTTCTTTTTTCCTATCTGGATCCCTATGCTAAGAATGACTTCCGATTGAATGTTCTGAAGTCATTCTTAGCATAGTAGAGGCTTGTTCATTGAATAAGCCCTTAGATAAGGGCTAGAAACCTATAACTTCTTTCCAGTAGGAGCAACAAGATGGTTCAATCATATCCTAAGTTGAGAGTGCACTGAAAATGCACTGATAGTGTACATTGATTCATACAGTTTTTAAAATGATGTTTGATAAGGATTTTAGAGATCTGCACAAATTGATGTATGTGTATGTGTGCTTTTATGTTTACACACCTTAGGAGTGCAACACAGTGCATTTTGTTTTGTTTTGTTTTAACATCAGAGAGACTTTCAGTAGAGTTTTCCCTTTCTGTCTTCTGCTTGTCTGGAAGAATAGGCAAAAGTTACTACAAGATGTAGACATGGATATTCGTGAAATTAGATGCCATGGCATCTGGGCATGTGCCTCCAAATGTGTCTTGGTTGCATCTTGTTTTTACAGTCTTTCCTCCCATTCGTGCTTGATAAGGGAAACAGTAATTGATCCAATCTCAGCAAAAAGTCACATGAATTCCGAGACCATGGCATAGCCATACTATAAAATGTATATAAAATGCTTGGGGTAGTATCTCTAACAGTATAAATAAATATATTTGGCTGTTGATATATTATGTATACTTGCATCAGAACATAGGAATCCTAAAGAAAATTAAAAATTTTTTAAATTTTTTTGGAAGAAAATTACTTTCTTCCAAAAGTATTCTGGGGGTTACTTTCTTATACAATTTATGAGATGCATTGGTAATTACTTTTTAATGTAAAAATGGCACATTTTACTCCAGTTTAGAACACTGATATCTGGACAGGGAGATAAATCAAGAGGCTGTAACATAGACAGCCTGTAGAAAGCATTAAAAAGCTGCATATGAAATTTCATCAGAGTACTTTTATTCCAACCCATGTTATAAAGAGTTATTTGTATTGCTTCTATGGGAGAGTTGAAGTTGAGTGTCAAATCCCTCTTCCTGAAAAAAATTTTGGTTGGACACTGTCTACACTATGTTTCTGAATCTCTCCGTTAAAATCTTTGCTCCTTCAAACTGTATTGGCCATTTCCAGGATTTTATTACTCCAGCAATGTGTATCTCAGCTGTTGCATTAACAATGTTTGATGCTATAGAAACCCAACCACCAAGCACTCGTGGAAGATGCCTACAAAATATGATCAGGGTTACAATAAAGCCTGAGGGCTTTTGTTTCTCTGAAGAGTTTTGGTTTATTGCCAAGGCATTCTAAGAGTCATTGAATGTAATATAAGTGTCTCTTTAAAAAGAAGAAGTTTAAAAAAGGAAGAAGGAAACCGGAGTGGGAGGAGAAAAGGTGGTCTTGAAATCTAGGAAGCCCTTGGCTTACATATTTTTACGCAGCTCATACTGAAATTTGTTTTCCTTTCATCTCTTTCCCAGTAAAAGCAGCAGTGAGGTTTATCCCTTTAGCTTCCTCAGAACTTCCTTTCAGAATTCCCAATCTATTACAGCACATTCACATACCAGAAACAAGATGCCTTTTCATGCTGTCAACCTTTTTCATCTGAAATGTAAATTAATTCTTGCCTTGACAGAGATCAAAGTAGGGGTATTAACCTTATTGGACCCTTTCTCCATCAGAATCTGTTCCAAAGACTCGGAGGCTGGTGCTGTTGGTGTCTGAGAGGAGAATGCAGCCTTCAGTGTTATCTATGGCCCACTTCCAGGCAGTCCTCTTGTCTACAAGTCACCATTTCAAAAGCAGTAGTTTCTTTTGTAAATGACCTTATCATTACTTTATACTGTGCAAAGGGAAAGGGGTGGGGGGGAGGGAGTGCTTTGCCTGAATAATTCTTCCAGGATTAGCCTGCTCATTTTAATTGTGAGAGGAGGCTACATTCAGAATTCAGAATATTCTTTGAATGGTTTTGACAGCAAGAGATCGCGGCCAGATAGAAAGTCTTGTTCAGGTTGTTTATTTTCCAGCAAGGCAGTCTTTAGAGATAGGCTGCATTTGCATTTTGAAAATAAATAGATTCTCAAATACACAAGTGGCTAGGCGAGCTGTTGAACAGACATTGATAAAACGCGGAAGGAAAAAAAAAAAGTAAATGTGTTCTAAGAGGTGGGGGGAAGGCTTCCATGTTAGCTGCCTTGGGGGCTCCACAGCAGAGTTGAAAGGTGGGATAGAAATATTTTAATAAATGTAGAAACCCAGAGTATGTGAGAAATAAGTTTATTGTTGAGTTGAGTTTGGAAAACTGATATTATAATTTGAAATTTAATTGGATTTATTTAAGTTGTGAAATCAGATATGCCCCCCGGATAAATTCTATGAATCCATCATTGCTTTAGCTTATGTACTGCTTAACTTTAGTGAAGTATTTCTTTTCCTCTTTTTTAAAGCTAGGCAATGGGGAAAATTCCTATTTCTCTTAAAATGCAAAAAAACAAAACAAAGCACCAGGTTAAAAATGGACCTACTCTCTCCAGGTACCATATCATTATCATATCCCAAGGTCATTAGCCCCTTAATCTTTTTTTTTTAAGTGTGGCTCATAGTAGCAAAAACATTATTCTCTTTAGTTCAACTATTTTAATCAGGAAGATAAAGTAACCCAAATGCTTAATTCTCTTTGTTTCTCATCCCTAGTTCTTGCAACAGAATCATATTTTTACACTTTTTATTATTAAAACGTTTAGACGATTGATTTTAATTCCATTTAATTTATTTTGCATTCTGGAAATCAAGTTTGTTTCATTGCTCTATATAGTACCAACAAAGTAATAGCTATGAACCAGAAGTCAATGATGATCATGTTCCCCTTTCCCCCTCCCACCCCATTATCCACAGGATTCCCATCTTGGTGTCTTCCAGATGTGTTGAATTAGCCAAGAATTGTTGTGTTGACTATGAGATCTGCAAAGTATGAAATCGCTTTACAATTTCTCTAACTGGATGAGTTTCTACAGTATATCCATTTAAAGAATTTGAGGAATCTTTTAAGAGAGTTGAAAATACCCTGGTTCAATTCATAAGGCAGCTTTTTAAAACTTTTATATTATATTTAGGAATATTGATCATTTTTCCTAAAACATAGATTTGCCTTAGCTTTTAAAAACACATTAATGGTCTATTGGTGTTCAGTTAAGTTATTATTTCCAAATATTTGATTCTTTCATTTAAAAATAAAATCTTCTCTTTGATCAAATAATCTTTGAGGCACCTTATAAAGACTACAACAATAAAAGGATAAAATAGAAAGCAAAGAAGGCAAGTGATAGTAGTATAATAAGAGATGCAACTCTGTTTTATTAAACGTTTTAACAAATGAAATAAGTTTTACCTATTGCTTACGAGAAACTAAAAACAAAATTTTATCACACGAATAGGTTTGGGGATTATGTTCCATTGTTAGAATGCAGCATCAGAAAAATACAGGCTTCTATTGAGTATTTGATATATGCTGCAGTGTGACAAAGAAGGTAATTCTTATCATTCTCTAGTCCCAACCTCAAAAACAGGATTTTAAATAGTCATCTAGAAACAAACTGTCAAGAACTCTTGTTGGTCTGAAGAAAATATGCATTAGAACAGGGATGTCAAACTCAATTTCATTGAGGGCCACACCAGGGTTGTGTTTGACCTCGGGGCAGGGGGGGATTGACGTCATTTGGCCTGCCCGGGCTCCATTTTTGGCCGCAACAGTCTCCCGCACCGAAAGTGAAAATGGAGCTTGGGTGCCCACCCAGGATCCATTTTCTCTGGCAGAGGGCTGCAGGAGGTTGTCGCGGCCAAAAATGGAGCCTCTGAGGGCTGGGCATGGCCCTCCCAAGCTCCGTTTTTGCTTGCAGAGGCATCGTGGAGTGCTCATTCGCTGTTTCCAGGGCAGCCCTGTGGGCCAGATCTAAACACCCTGTGGGCCTTGAGTTTGACACCCCTGCATTAGAAGAAAATAAAGGCTGCCCCACTCAGAAGTTGGCCTTTAGTGCCTCCTGGAACTGCCAGCATAATTGCTTCCCATAAAAATATGGACCTGCCCTATACAAATGCCCTATACAAATGGTACAGGATAAAAAAAAATCAAGACAGTGACCACACTCATGAGATGGAAGCCCAACCGCCTTTTTATATGTAGTGCAATATCATTTTCACAAGAGTATTGCCAGTCCAGGACTCCCATTCCTGTTTGTAATGCATAATTCTCTATTTTTTTGTTAAAGCTCATGCTGTTTTATTTACTATTTCTCTATTACAATCATTTTTAATGTTATTTTTGTCTTTCAAGGAATTAGCTACCCCAATGCCCCACCCAACGTTGTATCATATGCAAACTGAATAAGCATTCCCTCTACTTCTTCCCACTTGTCATTAATAAAAATGAAAAATAAAGAACCCCGGACTGAATTTCATTGCATATCACTAATGAGCAATAGATATACTATAATTTTTGAAACAGTTTTGTATCCACTTAATTGTCATGCCATCCAGCTTCATGTTTAATTAGAAATTAGAAAGTCATGAAGTACTTTGTCAAATCAAAATATAATATATATTCCATCATATATTAAGGAAGTTAACTTATTTTTGAAAAAGGAGTAAGATTATTCTATCAAGACAGATGAATCCATGCTGATTTTTGGTAATTACTCCATTGTTTTCAAAGTACTTAAAGATATTTTATGATTGCCTCTGAAATATCAACATAAAACTGACCAGCCTGTTTTTGTTAAAGGGAATAAAGAAAAGCATTTTAGTTGTCCAGTCATCTCTTACCTATTTGTTCTTTCCAAAAATAATATGTCTATATTACCTGGCCTATCACTCACTGGAACATTGTTTATGGTAAGGCAGAATGGGAAGATTCTGCCTAAGCAGGGGGTTTGACCAGAAGACCTCCAAGGTCCCTTCCAACTCTGTTATTCTGTTCTGTTCTGTTCTGTTCTGTTCTGTTCTGTAAGATAAATGGCCCACTTTTTTCCCATCAAATTTGAGCCATATTGTGGACAATGTGTAGAGTGTGACACATTTTATACAACTGCTTTCAAAGACACAAGAACTTTAGAATAAGCTCTGTATAATTTTTTAGGAACTGTGCTACAGTGGAGTCCTTGGTGCTCTCTGAACTTGACTGTTTTCTTGCAGGCGTTTCATTGCACTGATGATGCTACCTAGTTTGGTAATGAAATGTCTGCAACAAAACAATCAAGTTCAGAGAGCACCAAGGACCTCACAGTTCAACCCTTGAGCTACATATATTCTCTTCTATAGGATCTGTATTACAACTTGCTTTTTGTATGTGAAAGGCTGTTTCTCAACTAGAAGTCAGTTCTGTCTCTACTAATGCTTGTCTGAGATTCTACTGATTAAAATTTTAGCTAAAGCTAGCCTTTCTGGATGAATCCTCAACCAAGTTAATTCTCACTGATAAGTTTGTTTCTTCTTGAAGGAAGGGCATAGTCTTAATCTGAGTCATTGGAGCTCAGTTTTTGACATATTGGAGTTCTTGAAATATTGGAGCATGAAAATTTTATTTTATTTTATTTGATCATATCTTATTTTATTTGACTACTGGTAAGTGTCTGGAAAAATCCCTGAAGTTTTCTTGACGAGGTTTTTTGAAAGTGGTTTGTTCTTGCTTGTTTCCTAAGACTTGAGAATGAGTGAGTGGCCCAAGGTTCCCTAGCTTGCTTCATGTCTGAGGCTAAAACTCATCGTCTCTTGGTTTTTAGTTTGATGCCTTAACCCAGTGATGGCTAACCTTTTTGCTGTTGCATGCCAAAAGCGGGGCTAGCGGGAGATGTTGCGTGTGCGCATGCCCACACCCATAATGCAATGCTCCCCGCATACCACGCCCCCCATGCATGCATATGTGACCCCCACACAGCCTGTTTTGGGCCTGGCAGGCCTCCCTGAAGCCTCCTGGGACCAAAAATGGGCCACAGGGGGGCGCATGTGTGCGAGATACCTTCACCCCCTGCACATGCGTGCAAGACACCCTCCCGCCCCTGCGCATGTGCATGAGACCTCCGTGCATGCACTCACATCTCCCGCATGGATCCTGCCCCTGTGCCAGAGACCCAAAAATCAGCTGGCTGGCAGGAGGCACGTGCACATGCATGGTGGAGCTAAGCTGGGCGACAGCTCATATGCCTGCAGAGAGGGCTCCGCTTACCATCTGTGGCACGCGTGCCATAAGTTCACCATCACGGCCTTAACCACTACACCAAACTGGCTTTCCCATCAATATTAGCAAGATATTTTGAAAACATATTCCATAGAAATTACTTCTCATCTATATGAACACTATTAAGGATAAAAATACAACTTCAGCAACAGAGTGGTCAATGCCTGGAATGCTCTACCTGACTCCATTGTTACAGCCTCAAACCCTCACAGTTTCAATCTCAAACTGTCTACTGTGGGCCTCACCCCATTCCTAAGAGATCGCTAAAGGGGGCGTGCATAAGTGAACCAGTGTGCCTACCATTCCTGTCTTACTGTCCCCATTTATCTGTATTTACTGCCTTTGTTTATGTTTATGTTCATACCTGTACTTATTATCTTGTACATGTTTGACAAACAAATAAATAATAAATAAAATACAAATCTTCCTGCGCAGAATCTTTGATATCTAGGCATGTTTGTATTGCCTTACTGCTGACATTAACTTATATGTTATATGTTTAGAAAAACAGTAAGGAGAGCCATGTAACTTCTTCATTAGCCTGAAAAAATAGCACCCTCTTCAATACTGACTTTTCTCGTATGATCTTACTTGCCTGCTGAGGTATTGTTCAGAGCCATCTCTATAATAATAGATAATAGTAGGTGACCTGATATCCTCTGGATCCTTTGATATCAAATTCTCATCTATTTCCACAATTTCTTCAGCTCTATGGACAAGAGATTGTAGATGCTAAAGCTCAAAACTTCTGGAGAACAGAAAGTCAGTTGCTCTGATTCTATGTTTCTACAACTCCTGAAATATGAGTGATTGGAATTAGTTAGAGGTCATATCAACATTACCTGCTAAAATGAGGCAGGTGAGATACTTTGTGCTTTATAATATAGAGAGATAAGCCCTTAATTACTCAGGATTTAAATTCATGAATTTTCTAGAATTCTTTGAAGAAAAAGAAGGATGAAAGTGTATTAAAACAGATAAAATAAAAATATTTGCCCAGCAGATGCTTAGGATGAGTCAAATAAATGATGATTCAGTTTTCTCCACAAAAATAGCTTGCTGACAAAATTCATCTGTGGCTGTTCTCAGATCAGACCTTTGGCAATGCCATTCATTTGTAATGGTCAGTAAACTTTGTAGCCTGGAGGGTGATTGCAGCCAGAGGCTGCAGAACTGAATCAAATCTGAATTAGTTTCTTTCTAGAAGTTGAACAAAGAGTATTCCGTCTGTTGCAAAATGTCAGATAATGCTGCTCCATTTTTAATCTTCTTTTTTGCTAATGCTTGCTTAGCTTTCAGGGGATATTTAACACGCAAAAATTATAGAAGATGGAAGAATAGTATTGGCTATCAAACAGATGTGGAATCAGTGGACTTTGTTTCCAGTCTCAGATATGAAGAAAATGGGTAAGTTTTAATTATTCTCTTGAAAAAGAATCTAGAGAGAAAGTATGTAGTGGGAGACATTTTGTTCACTAAGTACTAGTTACCTTGCTGGTGAGTACAACTCAGGGTAGGTCCTGAGCAACTATATTCATCATGAGCTGCAATCAGATACTGTTTTTGAAGGAAGTGTCTATTCATGCAAGTTTGTGAATATGATTTGTAGCATTCATATGTCAACGGCTTAGTTTTATACTTTAGATAATTAATCTATGTATTTTTTATTATAATCACTGGCCAGTCAAAACTAAGTACAGTGTGTATTGTAATAAACAATAATAAAAGCCATCTTGGCAATATCCTGTTAAAAGCTCAGGATCTAAATCACTTAAGATCTTTAACCTGATTCTTGAAATGCCATTTGGTGGACTCAACAAACCATTGCACAAAATTTGCCAGCATTAAGAGTAACAGCTGTATGTGTTCTATCAATGAAAAAGAAGTGTAAATACATTCAATCTTCCTGATCTATGAGTTAAAAATGGAATATGAGAGGCAGAAAGAATTCCACTGAAAAGAGCCATATTGTTGTGGTCCGCCGGCAGCCTGCGGAGCTGGCAGCAGAGTCAGACAGTGTGGAGGTTGGGGAGGAACATGGGCCAGTCCCGGAGTCTGGGGAAGGCTCGGACGAGGGCTCTGTGTCGGAGACAGAGAAAGGGCCATCTGGGAGGTACGTGCTGCCTCCGGAGCCTCCAGAGTTGGACCTCAGCGAGGCAGAGGAACTGGGGGAGCCTGTTCCCAGTGCGCGCATGCACAGAGCTGCCAGAAGGCAAGAACAGTTAAAACAAAAGGGACAACTTGGGAGTAGGGCTTGGAGATGATTGGCCCCTCCCATAAGACTGAAAAGAGGAGCAAAGGCATGTGGGCCTTTGCAGGAAACAACATTGTTAATTCTGTTCAGTTTAAAGTCTGAAGCTCTGTTTGATTCTGGACTCTGTGTGGCTTTGCCAATTAGGTCTTTGGCAGCGTGTCAAGGGAGATAAAGGTGGGTGCTTATCAGCCTTATCCCGAAGGACTCTTTACAACTATTTGGGACTCATCTGTGAATGAACAGAATTTACAGCTGCTGCAATAAAAGAGGTTTTTGGGACTACTGGTGTGTTTTACTGACTCAGGAAGCCTAGGTCAGAACACATATGTAGAACATGAGCCACAGTCTACACCTCACTTGAGCCAAAGAGTAGCTCTGGTCTCCCATAGGAATGTTAGGAAGATTATCCTTCAAGACTGCCAGAGGCAAAACATTAAGGCAATGTGCTCTAGTTTATCATTAGATGGTATAATTCTTTCTCCTTGAGAAAAATTATGTGGTAAGTAACTTGTCATCAGCCTTTTATTCCTTGAAGATTGGAGAATGTAAAAATTCTTCTTCAGCACTCTGTCAAATGTTTCCTCCAAAGCCTGAGCTTGAAATCTTCCCTTAATTTCATCTTAAAAGATGAAAAAACACTTTAACCAAATAGTCTTCAGGCAAGCTGTTTCCAAGCTTCTTCTCCTGTGGATCAGTCAAATCTCACCATTTTCTGGGTCAGACTGTATATTCTAATGATACTCTATAGCATACAGTTGGGCCAAGACATATGGTAAGCAGTATATAAATTATGATCTCTGCCTAGAGCTGGTATTGTACCATGGAAATTAATCTTTCCATTAGGGAATGCAGCTTTTAAACAGGCCTCAAAAAACTTGGTTTTTATTCTGTCTCCTCTCAGTTTCCACACACCAAATCTGTGCCTGGATCACATATTTTTTCTGGTTGCTTCTTAAACCTTATAGAACAGTAGCAAATTTCATATTATGCATTTGCCTCTAACCCAGGATAGAATGCAGTGAAGTGTTTTTATAAACAGAAGCAATTTCTGCTCAATGAACATGAGGCAGTTAATTCTTCCAGCCCCCTTTTCTCAGTGTACCTTCAAAATTTATCCCAGCAAGTGGATCTTGAGCATGTGCAATGAGGAAAAGTAAAGTTCCAATGCCTGAAAAAGATATGGCAGCGAAACAATTATTGAAGTCTCCTTACAGATATTTAAACAAATCTCTTGTCAGACAAATAACGCAGCAGTAGGTTCTCCCATTTATCTCAATCCCTCCTTTTTCTGGACATCTATGGAAGCACCTTTTCCTGTAAAAAGCTTAGAAAATGTATTTGCCTACTATTATTCTTCTCATTCTTCCTATTACCTATCTCCTCCCACTTATGACTATATAACCTTGTTGCTTGTATCTTTACGATTTATATTGTTTTGTTTCCTAGTATGATTTAATTGCTTATTAGTAACCTATGACTATCACTAAGTGTTGTATCTTATGATTGTTGATGAATGTATTTTTTTCTTTTTATGTACACTGAGAGCATATGCACCAAATTCCTTGTGTGTCCAATTACACTTGGCCAATAAAGAATTCTATTCTATTCTATTCTATTCTATTCTATTCTATTCTATTCTATTCTATTCTATTCTATTCTATTCTATTCTATTCTATTCTATTCTACCCTATTCCTATTCTATTCTATTCTATTCTATTCTATTTTCTATCCTATCCTATCCTATCCTATCCTATCCTATCCTATCCTATCCTATCCTATCCTATCCTATCCTATCCCATACCATACCATACCATACCTTACCATACCATTCTATTCATGGCAATATTAAACGTGAGTGTAACTTAATTTGGGTTTACTCACTGACAAGAGGGGAGTAGGACTATAAACATAAATAATATGAGTAGAAGCAGAAAATACATATTACATTTGCAACTTTTTGTCAGCTTCTGAAAGACAACAAACATTTTTATCTCCATCTTCTCCCATTTTCTGCCCAGCAAAGTACAATATATTACCAAAATATTACCTGTAGCATGCCTCAGGTATTTACCAAAGAGAGTTAGGCTTATGCACAAATCTCTCTACTATACTCCTAGCCATCTCTCAGGCAAATAATAAATGTCTGAACTTCTAGGTGCAAAGGGAATCATTTTTAGTAGGACATAATTAGCAAATTCATTTTAACAGTGTCACGTTACCTTTGCCCTTGAGTGGCTGCAAAAAGATTGCAATTTTAGCCACAGGAGGAAATTTTCCATTGATTAAATTGAGCATCAAAGGGGCATGTGCCCCTTTGAAACCCTCCCTGGGTGGAAAACTAAACAGTCTGAAAGGAACAGCATGAAGCTGTCAGTTCACTGGGACTCAGACTGTTTTGAAACAGGAAATCTGTAAGAGTTAGTGATACGGATTGGCAGCTATTTGAGCTTTATTTCAGAATCTTGGTGTGGTCCCTCCAAAAGTTGCAACCAGAGTGTAATTATCCTGAGCCAAAATGGGGTAATTTATTAAAGACATGATTGGAAAACAATCCTATTAATTTTATTGAAAATAATGGTAATCCAGTCAAAACTCCTGGCATTATTCATTCATTTTTGACAATCTAAATTGTCAATTCATCTCCTTACAATCTACTGTAAATTGATTTAACCCAAGGAACAAAACAGGAAGAATCCTGATGAACAGAAGGATTAGAAGGAAAGTTAGAGTTGCCACACAAGAATTCTAGCAAATTCTAGCCAATATTGTACTTTCAGATAGGGAAATTTATAGGTAGTTGCCAAAACTCTCTTCCATTTCCTTGTATATGTGTGTTGTTGTATTCCTTTGCTGCGGAAAGGAGGTTCTTGCGTTTTGCATGAAGGCAAGGCAATCTGCATTTATCCATTGTTTTGGTATCTGCTATTCCCTTTATCAGTATGAGAAATATCTCATACAGATGTTACCATGATATTGGTACTTTATTCACCATTAATTTGCCTCATTCCTTTAAAACTTGTCCAGGCTGTTCTTCTATGTGTAAGCAACTTCATCCCATAGCTATTTATTATTCTTCAATCTTTTTATATCATGAATATATCCATCAATAAATTGTCTCTGCGATATATGTGAGGCCTAGGGCTTTGCTTGGTAGCATGTTAGTTTCCCATTTATTATTTTAAAAATAAAAATAAGTGAGAAGCAGACATATCTTGGCAGGCATATTATTATTTCTGACACCTTGGGAACTACGAACAAGGCATTCCTTTTATATCTCCCATAATTTAACTTCATGACTTAACTTCAGATTCAAGTCTAATTAAAGAGAAAATAATTTTCCTGTTTACTGTCTCTGCACCAGGCATACTTTTGCACCCTTCTATAATTCTCCTGTCCCCCCTTGCCAATTTTTCTAACCAGAAACACTAAATATTGTTAACATTTAGCAATAGCAATAGGTCTTAGAGTTATATACCACTTCATAGTACTTTGCAGTACTCTCTGAGCAGTTTACAGAGTTAGCATATTGCTCCCAACAATCTGAGTCCTCATTTTACCGATCTCAGAAGAATAGAAAGCTGAATCAACCTTGAGCCCCTTCAGGATTGAACTCCCGGCTGTGGGCAGAGTTTGTCTGCAATACTGCGTTGTCCCCGCTGCGTCACCGGGGGCCTTTTTAGTTAATGATTACACCTTTAGATAATACCTTTAGATTACCTATTCAGAAATTTTCTGAATGGTGTAGATTAGAAGAAATGTTAAATTAGTGAAACCATGAATTATTATTCATGCACTAGAACTAAAACAAGAAGCAAGAAATACCACAGCACAACACATATACTTCACATAAAACCAGCAGCAAAATTAAATAGTGTAAAGTTTCTGAAAGAACTAAAATGCCAGGAAATAAAAAGTTCTTTCCCTTGGCACTGAAAAAAGTATAAAAGAGGGATCTTTGGGGATGATATTCTCCAAGAGGAGGCACCACCAATGAAAGAATTACAAGTTTTTAGTCACCTCCCATCTTGTTATATGAAGGAAAATCAGTAAATAAAGCTTTGTTTTCCATTCTATTATTATATTAGCAGTACTTCTTGTTGTGGCTTTTCAATTTGTGTTATATTTGACAGCAATATGTGTATGTATATAATCTGATAAAGCTTACATCTCTTACAACAAATCACACAACTCTTTTGGGTTTCTATCCCAAATCATGCACAGTAAATCAATCCAGTTACATTTGTTCTTAGTTAAAGTAATTCAATAAATTCATTTCTTATAAATAATTTGTAGCATGTTCTTATAATATGCTTTAAAAGTGTTTATACAATTCTAATTTTATTAGTGGTAATCGTTGTTAATCACTGCCTTTAGGCAGTATCGTTTGAGAGTTCCCATTAACTGAAATAAATGACTAAATAGAGGCCCCTTTAGTGGCCTGTAAGCCGGGATCAGTATAAAGTTTATATCATTTCTTCTTTAATTTATGTTAAACTAACATGATTTCAACTAAAACACAGGGCATGATTACTCCCAATGTATTTAATATTTTTCTGCCATAATTTGGTGACAACCTTGAAAGATGCTACCTGGAGATCATATACAAGCCATTTGTAGTCCTTGAACTTCATGTTTTGTGCCTCTGTGGTAAAGTTTATTTATTTATTTATTTATTTATTTATTTATTTATTTATTTATTTATTTATTTATTTATTTATTTATTTATTTATTTATTTATTGGTTCAATTTATATGCTGCCCTTCTCCGGAGACTCAGGGCGGCTTACATAAGGAAAAGTTCCTGTTTCCTTATGTAGCAATTCTTGAATCTCACTCCCTTCAGTCTTACTCTTGAATAGCTGCTTCGTTTCCTGCAACTGATAATATAGTTTGTAGTCACAAGAGGAGACTTTTGCTATGGTTCATTTTTTGTCCATGTTGTGTTTCAAAAGCAAAGTAGATGATTTACATTCACTGATGGCACCATTTATCATTTCAATTTATTCTATGGTATCTCTAAACAAAGTGTTACAATACAGCTCACTGTCAAGATCTAGTAGAAGCTTCAACGAACATGATACATTCATAATATGCAGAATCTTTTCCCATACAATCAAAGGAAATAGTGGAGGTTGGAGGTTTCTCCCCCTCCCCCCCATACAGTTGAAAAGATTGATGAATTGCTTTAAAAAGAAAAAAGAAAATCAGATGCTGTAGATTTCATAATCTTGATAATAACAAGACTAACAGCACAGTAATACCCAATAACATGATTCATGGTTTAATCATTTATCTACTTTTGTGATATCCTACAGAAGTAAAATCCTGATGTAGATTATTTGATTCATACTGTAAATATTTTGGGGAAGGCCCATATATTACAATCCTCACAATCCTAAGCATATTTATACATAAATACACTCCACTGAGTTTAGTGAGCCTTTTTTCAAAGGAAATGTTTGAATTTTGGCTTTTATTATACTTTACACTGATGGTAACAAATCAAAATTGTAGGTTGTTATTGTTGTTATTATTATTTAAATGCATATGCTGCCTTTCAGAAAGAGAAGTATATATTGTAATTATGATTATGATTAATCTTCTGTTACTTAGAATAATTGTTATGAATTGGTCCTTCTTTCTACATTATCTTACACTTTTCCAGAAGATGCCCTAATCCTCCAGGACAGATTTTGGATATATGTAGTTAGGGTGGAATAAAATTATAAACAGTGAAACAAACAAAAGAGAAGAGAAAAATATATTACCTATATTTAGATATACAGTACCACTAGCACTTGTGACATTTTAGCAAAGCTGAGCAATTTTCACCCCTCCAGATATTTTGACTTCACAATTCCTATTAACTCTCTTCACTGACCAAGCCTACTGATGTTGAAATTTGGTAACTCCTGGAGCCATAGAGCTATATGTTACTCATCCATCATTTACAACATAAATTCACGGCTGTCAGTGTTAATTTTGGTTGGGTGTAACATGCTACCAAACGCCAATGGAACAACAGAGAAGTACATTTCCATCTCTTACTTTCAAGCACTACAATAGCATCTGGCTGGCTATTGGGAGAAATAAAATGTTGAATTAAAACGATTTTCTACCTAATTGAACTGGACCATTCTTATATTTTCGGGGAATCAGTATGTATGTCAACTTGCAAAGCTTTCAAGTTTCCATGAGCAGGAGGGAGGGAGAACTGAAGTGAATTCCATACTTTCTTCTGACCGCAATCAGAAGGAGGGCGTTAGGTTTCACAGCCAGCCAAAGTGGTTAATTGGAGAATGTGATTTATGACATAGCTAGAGAGGAGGGGAGAGACAGGGTCATAGGGGAACGTAAATCTACGTAGGATTAGTCCTAACTGCATCCCAGTATTGCCGGAATGGTGCTCCTAATAAATGACTATATTTCCTTTGAAGTTTGGATCATGGCTCATGAATTAATTAGGGCATCTTTCGGAAACTTGACAATGTGATTGTTTCAGCCTTATTTCAGCTTTAAGCTGTATTGCAGGCTGAGAGTTTCTACGCTTTAGACCAGTGATGGTGAACCTTTTCGGCACCGAGTGCTGAAAAGGGAGTACTTCGCACGTGTCAGGGTCGTGACCAGGAAAAGGAGCTGCCCAGGGGGCATGCGCATGCTGGATAAGGTACTTCCGGTTTCCGGCACATGCATGCATGACAGCCAGCAAGTCTTCTGGTTATTGCTGCGCATGCACATGCACCAATCAGCTGGCTAGCACGCCAGAAAACGGAAGACCAGCTCTTCCAGTTTCCAGCACTGCCGCACATACAAAGGCTAACTGATCATCGTGTGCGTATGTGTGCCAGAAACCTGCACGGCGATGCCGTACGTGCCAGGTGACATGGCTCCGTGTGTCACTTCGGGTTCACCATCACGGCCTTAGACTATGGCTTTTATAAACTATGAGACAAAATAATAGAAAAAGCCCTATAGATACAGAGGTCTGAAAGAAGTAGTGAAAATATAAAACACTGCATCAGACAATATTTACTTCATCCATTCACTGTATTTTTAAACTTCACAACAATCCCAGCTCTGAAAAGCACCAAGTGAGCTAACCCTGTAAAGGACTGTCTTTGGGTGATATGGCAGACCTGAAAAAGTGGTGTGTTTTCTCAAGCCAAGTACTTTGCCCAGTTTCTCTGAATCCCCACCCCCCCCCACTTGTCACTTCCCTGACAAGCTAAAGGCCAACAGTGAAAAAATGAAAAATGCTTAAAATCTTGCTCTTTGTACAGTATATGGCTTACTACCAGATGAGGGCTGCAAAACTCTGGATATCCCTGAGATGGTAGCAATGAAATGAAACTTTAACTCTTTGTTCCCATTTGGTGGTGGTCTATATTTTTTTACAGCTCAAACAAAGTAGCTGTGATCATTGGTTGAATGGTTGAAACTTAGGGGTCTGGGGCAACAGAGTCAATTTTGACCCCAACAAAGGGAACTTATCTGTGAAGAGTAACTATTGTTTTAAGTTTTTTTTTAAAAAAAGCTAAAGAGATCAAAGTAAAAAGATGAAGAAAAGGCCTGCAGATTGAATATGGATTATGAAGCACTTTTCTTACAAAGAAGGAGGCTAAAAAGATTTGAAAAACGACAGTTAAAAGGGATTGGGTTATTACAGAATGATGAAAATATGTAAGATTTGGAATGGTAAAAGTGAATATAAGAAATATGTTTACCATTGCTTGCATAAGTAGAAATAGAGGCTTGGTCTGCCATTAATAATATCTGCCAAGAAATGTGGTTGATATCAGTCCCATGAAAACAAATTGTTAAAAGGACTTGCCTGTGTATATATGTATGTGTGCGCGCACACACAGATACCCAGTGCTGGGCTGCTGCCCGTTTTAACAACTGGTTCGCCCAGAACCGAAAATGCGAGCGTGCCTTCCGCGCATGTGCACAACATCGAAAACCCGGCGATTATATAGGACGTGATGGTGCCAGGGCGGGTGGGTGGGGCCACCCACTGGTTGGAACTACCAGTTTGCCTGAACCGGTCTGAACCAGCAGCAGCCCACCACTGCAGATATCTTTGAATCAGTTTTTTTCTCTTGGTCAAGTCCCTGCAGTTTTTTTGACAAGGTTTTTCAGAATTTGCCATTGAGAGGACATGACTGGTGACACCCAACTGGCTTTGTGCTTAAAGTAGACTAGAATTCACAATCTCCTGGTTTTTAGCCTAATGCCTTAAGTACTACATCAAACTAGCTCTCTTGTATTATTGCATTATATTATTATATTATTATGCATTCTTATATTATTGCATTTTATATTATTGCATTATGAATGCAGAGAGGTAGAGCCAATTATACATATGTTTTTCATCCAATTATCTCATATTTGGGATGGTTGCATGAGAAAGATGATATGATTGGAGTCTTCATGTAATTTTTAAATAAATAATATAGCACCATGATGGCGAACCACAGGTGGCACGCAGAGCCCTCTCTGCAGGCACGCCAGCTGTCGCCCCAACCCAGCTGCAACGCGCATGCGTGCGTCTCCCGCCAACCAGCTGGTCTTTGGGTCTCTGCCACGCATGCAGGGGGGTGCAGGAGGCTTTCCAGGCCCAAAATGGGGTGCGGGGGGATCTCACGCGGTGCCCCCGCACCCCATTTTGGTTTCCAGATTGGTGCAGGAGGCTTTCCAGGCGCAAGCCTTTTGCACCACCCTGCACCCTGCATATGCGTGGGGGCGGGGCGCATGCAGGGGGTGGGGCGCATGTGCGGCGGGTGCTCGCTGAAAAGTTATGTACATTCACGGTTAACTTGACTTATAGTATGTGAACCATTAGTCCTTCATTACTAGACCCAAGCACATTTAAGAAGGGACCTAATTTCAAAGCTGTTGCCCTCATTTGCAAAATTATTATGGCCCTGTAACGCATGAATGGAACATGTAGTCAAATTACAATGACCCATGAGCACGATTCAAATGTTTGCATAAACCTGAAATGTTTTACACTTGGTAGAGGATGTGTATATATTTATTTATTGAATTTTTGTGCCGCCCATCTTGTCCAGATATATGTCCTTCCTCTAAATAAGGATTTGCATAAGGAGGGCAGGACCTGGGGCAAGGAATGGGAGCTCACCCAAATCACAACAGCTTATTTACTAATATTGTATCAGAGCCATTTTCCAGTTTATTGTAGGAATATGTGCTTATCAAGTGTGCAGATGACATAGAGTTGGGAGGGATGACTATTAACAGAGAGGAGAGAAAAAAGATTTAGACAGGCTTGTGCATGTCAGTAGGACAAATGAAAGGGCTACATATAGGATGGGGAAGATCTGTTTTGACACTAGTACAGGTGAAATACGCCAAGTGTTAGCTGACCACACATCGAACGTGAATCAGCAGTGTGATGTACTGCTTAAAAGCAAGTGCTATTTTGAAGTTTGTGAATAGGAGCATAGAATTCAGAAAAGGGCTATCCAAATGGTGAAGGATCTGGGAACAAAAAGAAGATTGAGTGGAGATGTTGTTTTATTAAAAAAATGTAGTACTGATTCCTAAATCTAAATTGTAACGGAAAATAGCTTTTTAGCTGGTCCTATAATCTCCCTTTCTCATTGCTGGGACTGTACACTGTGCTAAACCAAGAATGTAAAAACTGAGGGTAGCTTACAAGTAGCGTTTTGTCATTCACCAAGGAACCTATGTATCGTGGCCATTTGGGAGCATGTTAGGGGCAGGATTATAGGGTAAAAAACATTTTATTCGTCCCTTAAAATTTCATGCCCAGATTGGTTCCAGCTCTCCTGAACGTTTAGACTGCAGTTTTCAATATGTTGACAATAGTGAATAGTCTGGTCTTTGATCAGATAAGTTGCCTACACCTCAAAACTAAGTTATACTTCTGCTGGGGTTGTGCCTTATGCCTGATGGATTTAGAGCATTGAAAATCTTGACGTATGGTTTAGTATTCTGTGTGAAGCAGGTCATTACTGGCTTCCTCAGTAAACTTGTATGTGAACCCAGTGTTTGAATCTACTTCATTGTTAGGTGTATAGTGTGAGTGAAAAAGAGAACACGATGTGTAGAGTTTTGAATGGACAAAGTCCATGAGTCACAGAGTGGCCTATGAGCAAAAGATCAGTCTGAATGATTGTAAAGCTAAAGTTTTAATGTGCTTTTTTTAGCAATGCAATGGCAAATTACAGTATTTTCAACGTTACTGTATCTGTAAATAAAAAATTATAATGGTGTTTATTATAAGTTCCAGATAGTTTCTCAGCCAAAATGTGTGTGTGTCTGTGTCTGTGTATCTCTCTCTCTCTCTCTCTGTGTGTGTGTGTGTGTGTGTGTGTGTGTGTGTGTGTAGGGGAGGATTCTTTTGTGTCCTCTGGAATTAGTTAGCCAATAATATGTAACTGTGAGATTTCATGTAGTGAACGATCTGAGAGCAAAGGACACAATAGCTTGAATTCCCCAACCTTTGTGATTTAAGAGGGGGTGAGGGCAGCAGGTGTCTGCTGAAGAGGCCAGCTAGAAAGGACAATTGCTTTCAAAAGTGACTTCTTTCTTTGATAGCTGGTGAGAATAGAAATATGTAAATGAGCAAATCTGCAAGCAGACACAACTTCCCCTTTTGATTTAGGGCCAGTGCTTTTAAAATAAGGAAACATTTTTCTTTTGTGTTTCTTTAATTTTATAGCAGAACATTCCACACATAGTTGTCACTTTTGAAAATATCCCTCAGAGAAAAGAAAGAAATGTAACATCTTTAAGTAAAATCTTTAAAAATATAATAGCTATGTTGTGAGGAATTACTATGAGGGGGTTAAATTTAAAGGGAATACAGGAATCAAAAGGGAAATGACATAGAAGTTAATGCTGGCTTAAGAAAAAAAATAACTTTTTTTTTCTTGTTTCAGACAGAAAAATAGCAGTTTTCCTGCAAAACAGTGCTTTTTTGAAAAACAAACAAGCAAGGTACTGTGACATTCAGTCTCTAAAATGATATAAGATCCCTAAATCTACAGTTCAGAAGCATGTTCACAGTTACTTGGCACAACTATCAGAATATGAAACCATTAGGAATATTTTCAAGTCTTGGAGACAAAAGCCTTGCTTGCTAAGAACTTTTGTTCTGTAGAAAGACAGGGAGGTACAAGTGAACAACGGAATCAAAAGGCTGGAAATCTGCTGCTGTGAATAAATGTTAGCTGGTCCCTGAGGTGATTTGTCTGCGCACTTCACTTTCTACAGATGTGAGATCCTCTTTTTTTTTTTTTTTCACAAGGACCTGAGGTTCTTTGGTAGCACTTTGATATCCTGTTTGAATTCAATATGTGAAATGGAGGAGTCGCTCTGTGACTGGGAGCACAGCCGTCTTTGAAGTCTGATCCAATTTTTGCTGCTTACCATTTGATGTTGCAAGGATGAAATGAAGAAAATGTACAGTTTTTGCCAGTAGCTCTGCTGAGCATATGTAAGATTAAAAAAGCAAAATCCCTTGGATGATGTACTTAGAAATGTTAAGCAGATTAATACCTTCCTATAGCTTTTTTTTTACTTCTAAAGATACAAATTAACTTTGAGCAAAAATCAGCATATATCATATGCCATTATTCACAGTTTTTCTGTGCCAGGGAGGGAAACAGGTAGTAGGAAGGACCAATAAATAAATAAATAAATAAACAAGGCTTGTGACATTGTTGCAAAACACAGCTGCTAAGGAAATTCACAGGGCTTGGCCCACTCAAATGTAGGCTCAACAGAACTGGATTCACTAGACAGAATTCTAAGGTACTTCCCTGGCTGAATCCCTCCAAATATGATAGACATGCCGGTTGAGAGTTGTAGTTGAATACATCTGGAGGGACCAGTTTAGGGAAGACTCTCCAATCTAGCACTGAATCTTGCCAGAGACCATCCAGAATATTAAATGTAATACAGTTGTAAAATACTAGGTTCATGTCTTGACAACTACAAAGTTGGATTGAAAAACAACTCTTTTTTTTTCCTTTTCTTTTTTCTTTTCAAGATTTTAGCTGAAACTTCAGCATCCCTGGCCATTCTGAGACATTCAGATCAAGTGAAAGATTTGCAACCTTTCTGCTACACCCGTTTAGCTGCAGATCATCAGCTTTCTTGTCCACAAAGACCACTGGAAAGTCAAGGTAGGAAATGTATAGAAAGGCATAGTTGTTAACATATATATTTTTTCTTATGTAAAAAGAAATCCTTACAATTCCCTAAAAGGATGAAAAACAGATAGACAACCGATTCAGCAGGAGGAAAGTTATCCTGTCAATCTTTTTCTCCTTAATTTTAAATAATACAAATTAATTACAAAAGCAATTTACTCCATCTTTCCCTATTGCGTGCATGGGCATTGTCAGCTGATGATATAGTAGCTATTATCTTATACAACACAGTAAATCTCAAGGATTTATATTTTAGATATACCTTTGGGACTATCTATTCCTCTTCATTCTCACTTCTGCCTACATAACATTGCAGAATCAGATTCAGATCCTGTAAGCCTAATTTAAGATGTACATGTGAGAAAGGAGTCATTTCTTGTTATTGGTAAATAATGGGAGTCAGAAATCCTTGCTCTAGTGAAGATGGCCCAGAGGCTTAGTAATAAATCCAGATCATTTTTGGTCCTATCTATGATGACAATATTTTAATACGACTGAAATATCAAACCTGTACCAGGAAGGGAACAATAGGTGAAAGCAATCTATCCAAAACAACATTTATATGCTGACACTTTAACTGTTTTATCCACGCAAGTAAGGCCTTGAGGATTATTACATGTATTTGTATATTTGAAATATATAGTGCAGTGGACCAACTGAGTCTGCAGGATGGAAGGTGCTTCTCTCTCAAAAACTCTCTGATTCTGCTTCCTGTTTTTGGATAGCAGCTTGGTAGTTCTCATTGTTGATGGTTCTAAAATGGCACCTGCCTGGAATCCTAACTCTAGCTTGTAAACTAAATTTAGAGTTGTTCCCACTACTGCCCGTAGCCATCATCGCATACCTACCCTGCGAAGAAATTGATGGGTAAGCATAGATTGAAGCAGTGGTGAAGTCCAAATTTTTTTAACTACTGGTTCTGTGGGCGTGGCTTGGTAGGTGTGGTGTGGCTTGTGGGCATAGTGTAGCTTGGTGGGCGTGGCTTGGTAGGTGTGGCAGGGGAAGGATACTGCAAAAACTCTATTCCCACCCCACTCCAAGGGAAGGATACTGCAAACTCCCCATTCCCTCCCCACTCCTGGGGGAAGTATATTGCAAAATCTCCATTCCCACCCCACTCTGGGGCCATCCAGAAGTGGTATTTGCCGGTTCTCCAAACTACTCAAAATTTCCGCTACCAGTTCTCCAGAACCTGTCAGAACCTGCTGTATTTCACCCCTGGATTGAAGATAGACCAATACGAATACTCCCAGTGGGGATGTGCATCCTGCATGCTGATTGGTCGATCCAACTTCCTGTTCTGGGCTTTGTAGTTTGACTGCTCCCAAGCCAGAATGTTAAAATTTGTAGGCATGTGAATCCAACAGCTATGCAACTGTCTTTGAATGATAGATGCATGTGTTCCTTCAGGTGCAGTACCAGAGAAGTCTGCTTGACCCTTAAGAGACATAGGACCCTCACAACCTGTACTCCCTTACTGACAGTTTTAAAAAGCAAAAATGCAAAAAAGCAAGGCCATTTTAACAGTCAAATTTCTTGGCTGCTTAGAAAATTCAAGTTAACATTATAGATTAAAATAACTGTCTAAATAAAAAAAATGTTTCCTGTACAGTGTGATAAAGGGGTAAGGTTATATGCTAAATTCATAATTTTTACAAATAACTAAAAATGTTGAGCTTTAGCATTATAGAAGCATAAAACAATTAGCATTATTTCCTGGCTCAACATTATACTTAATACTACAGAATTAGTACACTTTTGAACTAGATATTCATTGTGCTTCATTTACCTGGATTCTTTCAGCATCTTGGAAATTCCCCAACTTTAATCTGAGAATTATTTTAGGTTTTTCTGGCCTCATTTCACAGCTGGAGCTCTGCCCCTAATTTTTTTTAGCAATATTTTTTTTTTATTCAGAAACTTAGAATACAAACTCCAAAAAAAGAAAGAAAACAAAATTAGACAAAAATACAGGTAGAAAACTCTCTGGGAAGCTTTTGGAAAAAAATGCTCTTTAGCTTAAAAGTTTTATTTGAAAACTTTAATTTAAAAAAATTGATGGGTCAACAATGGTTTTGACAATCCCAGGGTGACAGTCAAAGGCAGAACATAACAGATGGACTTGATTTGCAGCCTGATGGACTGGAATCTGGTTTGGCACTGCCAAATTTAAAGAAAAAAAGAGCCTGGTCTGAGAATTGCAGGCTTGGTGGAGAAAGTTGAAAGGGGCACGGACATAAGAAACTCAGAGATGATGAAATTGATGAGTGATGGACTGGACTTTTTTGGATCGACTTTGGAAAATGGATTCATTATATTTAGCCAGACAACCATTGACGAGAGATGCAATGTTTTCATCTATAGAGAAGCTTTTTGAACAATGGGTGCTGCAGAGATATTCAAAACAGAGGTTTATGATTCTGGGAAGTGAGATGAATTGTTTTCAGTTCTCAATTAAAATTTTAAGGAAAAGTTTATCATCAAGAATCAAACAAGAATATTTCATCCTGGATGGGCCAGAGATAATGACTGCAGTGATTTGTGTTATACACACACACACACACACACACACACACACACAGAGAGAGAGAGAGAGAGAGAGAGAGAGAGAGAGAGAATACAGATGTATATAACAGATCAAATTGGTTGCAAATAAATGTAGAACAGGGATGTTAAACTCGATTTCATTAAGGGCCGCATCAGGGTTGTGTTTGACCTCAGAGGGCCAGGAAGTGGGGGGGCTGTAGCCGGGGGGGCAAGGCATGGCTAGGGGCATGGCCAGGGTGGGTATAACACGGGATTGCACCTCCGCACACATGGTTTTATACACTTATAAAAATAGAGAGGCGTACATGTCTGTGATTTTGTTTTTTTTTAATACATTCTTGATCTACTTGATCACCCTATGAGAGAGAGACCAGATCAAGAAACTGACTCCATAGGAAAACTAGAACTATAAATTATTGACATAGACTATAGTAGCAGAATCCTGCAAGCCTGAAAGGTAAAATATTTTACTTTTCCTCTCTTTTATAATGTTCTGAGTCAAGGACGGCCTCCTGAAGCACACAAAATGGGGCACGTACCCCCCTCCCATATTTTGGGCCTGGAGAGTCTCCTGCAGCACTCCGGCAGTCAAAATTGGGGTATATGCTGGGCCCCCCACGCCCCATTTTCAGTAGCAGAGGCATCATGGGCTGGTCCTTTGCTATTTCCAAGCTGGCCCTGTGGGCCAGATCTAAGCACCTGGTGGGCCAGATGCGGCCCGCGGGCCTTGAGTTTGACACCCCTGATGTAGAAATATATAAATTCTGAGAGTTCTGCTCCTGTTTTTTTGCTCTTTGTAGCAAAGAGAAAGGTTTGGATTCTGCCTGTGATCAAGGGCTGTATATCAGGCAAAAAAATATGAATGAGGAATGTTTGTAGTCTGAGGAGATGCTTATTCCCTCTGAGGTCTGCTAGCCAGTAGTGGAATTATATTTACAATATTTACAAACATTTATAATGTTTAGATTTAGCCCTTTTAAAAAATAGATCCTAGGACAATTCATATTATTACATTATAGTAATTTGAAAACAATTTGAATTAAACAATCAACCAACAGTATGGCAACAGATGAAGCCCCAAATGTCTATAAATGTATTCTTCCCTGTGCCTATTATAAAAATATTGATAGTGTTCTAATTATTCAGTTAATTAATATTAGTGCGCAGGGGAAAAAAAGGGCAATCTGGAATACTATTCAGATTCAAGGTATGGGCTGCACAATCTTCTGCAGTTAAGGCAAGTCTGTGAAGCTTTCTCTCATTTTAGGAGGCATATGGTCACAGCCTGTCACATATTGAGTAGTTTCCACTGCAAAATCTGAATCTCCTCTAAAAACAAGAGGAAATGCATTTCCTTATTATGATTTTCAAGATGTGTGCATTACACTGGAACCTTTTATAAGGATTCCATATTAAAAAAAATAAATCTCCCAAATGAAACCATTACCTCCATCCTCTTTGGGTAGTTCAACAAAGCAAAACAAAAATTCAAGATTGCTTCTCTCTGGGGGGAAAAATGGTGGAATCGAGCTTCCTCTAGATGGGGTAATCTAGGCAATTGCATGTAAATTCAAACTCACTTTTAACAAATATTGTGTCAAAAGAGCCCCAGTTATCATTTGATTTTGAAGAAGAACAAGTGGCACCATTGATTGGATGCACAAAAGAAAGTAGGTGGAAAGAGCAAGCATGTAACTACAGAATTTCCTAGTAATGCATTTAAGGCACTTAAAGAGGCAATGATTATCAATCACTCTTAAATGAGTAAGCATTAAAGAAATAAACCTGTTGAAGACTAATAGTCTCTTCCAGCACTTTCAGAAAGCATGGAAATTCAAATTCTTTCACACACCAGTAAACCTGAATTGCTCTCTATGTCTGATGGGATGGTTTAAGCATATGGCACTTGAGCCAAAATAAAATGGCAAATAGCCCCTTATTCTAAGAAAGAAATATAGCATAAAATAAAATAAAATAAGGAAAAGATCAGCCTTTCAAGAGACTCTGCAGCCTAATCCTATGCAGTTTTTTAGTAAAAAATAATAATAAAATAAGGAAAAGACCAGCCTGTCAAGAAACTCTTCAGCCCAACCCTATGCAGGTTTGCCTATAAATAACTTTATGGCAGGGGTGAAATCTAAAAATTTTTGCTACCGGTTCTGTGGGCGTGGCTTAATTAGTGGGCGGGGCTTGTTGATCAGGTGACTGGGTGGGCGTGGCCAAGTCAATGTCACTTCTTTGCTCTTTTTTAACTTACAAAACAAAACACAACACAACTGACTCACCCACAATGTAAAAGCAGCTGTGCTAGACTCAAAATGGCCCCGCAACAAGCAGGAACCTCACACAGCCACAAAAAGCCCCAAAAAACAACTTTCACACTTTACACACACAAAATTCCACATACAGCTTTGTGAGATTTTGTGTGTTTGTGTAGTTAGAGTGAAACACTACAGAAACACACTAAATCTCAGAAAGCTGCACAAATATTATTTTATTTTTATTTATTTTTATTTTTATATAAAAGCAGCTAAATTCAAAACTTCCTAAACTTTAAATGGCTAGGTCTAAAAAAAGAACAACTTAAAAAAAACCCAATTAACTATTTTTTTCAAAGCTCCCAAAGGGGGAAAAAACTTACCCAATAGAACAGGGGTTAGCAGGCAACTCAGCTGGATCGTCAGAGCCATTTAAAAGGAAAAAAAGGCTCTGATGATTGCGCGGCTCAGCTGGGCATGGGGGGCAGGGGCAGGGATTTTTGCTACCGGTTCTCCGAACTGGCCGCTGCCATCGCTACCTACTCACCCGAGCCAGTCAGAACTGGGAGCATTTCACCACTGCTTTATGGTACTTAGTGTAATATGCACATGGGCAACGTGGTAAATGATATCTTGAGAAATATCTTTTTTTCATAGGGAACCATTCTCAGATTGGGTGTTAATAAAACTAAACTGACTAGAGGGTAAATGGAACAACCTTTTTTTTTTCAGGTATTATTTATTTGTTCCAAATGCAGGATCAAAGTAGCTTTATGTGTGATCATTCCTCAATTTGGTTCCTTCTAGATCAGGGGTGTCAAACCTGTGGCGTCACATTGTCATCAAGTGAAGTATCACAACTTTTTTCCCCTTCGCTAAACCAAGGGTGGGCGTCACCAGTGCATGACCCATCCAGCCCACAGGCCGCAAGTTTGACACCCCTGTTCTAGATGTCTTCTACCATCCCCAGAATTGACCATCTTTGGCTTTTCTGGTTGACAATTCTGATTGTTGTAGTTCCAACGCACCCTAAAGGGTACCGGGTTGGAGAAAGTGGTATCAGTATGTTCCCTAGTTCTCTATGGAAGTAAAGGCCATCTTTAAGTAAGGGTTGTCTCAGCAAGTAAGGGTATCACTTAACTGATCTTGACAGGTTTTGAAAACTGAGCAGGATTTATTTAGTACTTAGATGGGAAACCTTTAAAGGACTTGTAAACTATACTGACATAAAGCCTGAGAAGCAACCACCCATCCCAAACAAAGAAACAAAAAGAACCTTATTTTTCCATATTCTTTTTGATATTCTTCCATGTTCCATATTCTTTTTGACAAAATAACATAGGTATAACTTGTCAATAGGAGTTCAACTCAAAGGGTCTTTACCTTTTTAAATAAGGATTATCAACTAAATCAGAATAGCTTGCTTCCTTTTAAAAACATCAGTGGTTGGTATACATGAAAGCAAAGATTTTGTTCTTGGTGTAAAACTCAAGAACTCAGACTTTTCCTTTCCCTTTTTTCAGTTGCAATATTAAAATTGTTTTGCTTTCTTTTTGAATAAGCAAGTGAGACCTTATTAGAGAATCATTGGGATGGAAGGGACTTGTAGGTCTTTTAGTCCAGCCCCCTCAGCCCCAGGCAGGAATCTCCACACAATTTCAGATGAATGGTTGTCCAATCTTTTCTTGAAAACCTCCAGCAATGGAGCACCCAGCACTCAGGAGGCAAGTATTCTATTGCTTTCACTGTCAGGAAATTTCTTGTTATTGCCAAATTGGATCTCCCTTTGATCAGCTTCCATCCATCGCTTCTTGTCTTACATTCAGATGCTGTAAAGATCAATTCCCTCTTCCTTGGGACAACACTTCAAGTATTGGAAGACTATCATGTCTCCCCCTCAGTCTTCTCTTTGTTAAGTTAAGCTTACCTAGTTCCTTAAGCTGTTCTTCACAGAATTTAGCCTCCAGATCAGGGGTGAAATCTAAAAAATTTTGCTACTGGTTCTGTGGGTGTGGCTTAATTAGTGGGTGTGGCTTGTTGGTCAGGTGACTGGGTGGGCGTGGCTTGTTGGTCAGGTGGACGTGGCCAAGTCAACATCACTTTGTTGCCCTTTTTTAACCTACAAAACACAACACAACACAACTGGCTCACCAACAATGTAAAAGCAGCTGTGCTAGACCCAAAATGTCCCCTGCAACAAGCAGGAACCTCACACAGCCACAAAAAGTCCAAAAAACCAACTTTCACACTTTACACACACAAAATTCCACATACAGCTTTGTGAGATTTTGTGTGTTTGTGTAGTTAGAGTGAAACACTACAGAAGCACACAAAATCTCAGAAAGCTGCACAAATTTTATTTTATTTTAATTTAATTTTTATATAAAAGCAGCTAAATTTAACACTTCCTAAACTTTAAATGGCTAGGTCTAAAAAAAGAACTAAAAAAACCCCCAATTAACTATTTTTTTTAAAGCTCCCAAAGGGGGAAAAAAAGAGACAAGGCAGGCAGGCAGATAGAGCTGCTCACCGATGAGCTTGATTGCAGGCAGGGAGATTCAGTTGCTTGCTGATGCAATGGATTGCAGGGATTACAGCAAGCGAAGCAAGGCAGGCGTTGCAACCAGCAGCTAAGGTAAGCAAGCTGGAGGCTGGGGGGGGGAGGGATTTTTGCTACCAGTTCTCCGAACTGCCCGCCGCCATCGCTACCTACTCGCCCGAGTCGGTCCGAACTGGAAGCATTTCACCCCTGCTCCAGATCCATTATCAATTTTGTTGCTCTTCTCTACATTCTTTCTAGAGCCTCAGCATCCTTTATATATTGTGACCAGAACTGGATGCAATATCTAAATGTA
The DNA here is from genome assembly GCF_029215685.1 of Pituophis catenifer annectens. Taxonomy (NCBI): domain Eukaryota; kingdom Metazoa; phylum Chordata; class Lepidosauria; order Squamata; family Colubridae; genus Pituophis; species Pituophis catenifer. The sequence continues at coordinate 197,547,755 of NW_027256881.1, read as the reverse complement.
GCCTCACCAGTGGAGTATAGAGTGGGCACTATCACTTCTCTTGATCTTGATATCCCTCTGTTGATGCAGCCCAGAACTGCATTGATTTTTGGGGGGCAACTGCAGTATATTGCTGACTCATACTTAAGCGATGACCCCCTCAGGAGATCTAGATTCCTCTCACTGGCACTACTGTTGAATCAGGTATTACCTATCTTGCACATGTACATCTGGTTGTTGTTGTTGTTTTGCCTGAGTGCCAAACCTTACTTTTCTCACCCACAAACTGCATCTTGTTGTGTAGGACCGAATGCTCAGGTCTATCAAGATCCTTCTGAATCTTGAATCTTTCAGATAGGGTTAACCCAAAGCCCCAAATGCTTTGATTGGTTTCACAAAAGTATATGTTCAAAAACTAATATCTGTGATGCTTGTACACATACATGCAGTTGCGTTGCAGTTGTATTGGAATTCTGCAGACTATATCAGTATGGCAACGCCATGAAGCTTCATTAATTATTAGGTAGGAAACCTATAATGTCCTTTGCACCTCCTCCCATGGATTTTTCCATTGTGTGGTAGCATGGCTCATATTGCAGCTGAGAAGCTCTTGCTCTTGTTTTGTATTGGGTCTCTTCATACGGTGAAATGGAAACTTTCTCAAGCCCCCCCCCCCAAAACTCTGAAAAGCCCTTTGGCAATTTCCTTTTATTCACCAACCTACAGCCTCATATCTAACTCTGGGAGGCTTCTTTTTATCATCATTATTCCAATTCCTTGGTGTCTGGATGCTTCCCCTTCCTGCGTTCACCTATTAGTATAATGTTAATTAAAAGCGATTAGCAGATAACCTGTGGTGAACATGCAAACCATAAACTCTGACATTTGCAGTCGGAGACAATCAGCGTCATGCCAAAAGATCAATCCATATCCATGAGTGAGATATGGCTTTTGATCGTGAACAGAGTCAGATTATGTCAGCCCTCCTGGGTAAACCAGACAGGAAACACAAGTAGATGAGCTAAATCTACTTTATTATAAGACTACATTAGCAGAATCCTGCAAATCTGAAAGAGCAAACTTCCCTTTCTCCACTTTTAACTCTTTGCTCCATTAAGACCTGTCCTTCCTTGATTTTTTTACCTGACTATTTAAGCAACTGCGAACTCCTGCCCCTCTTCTATGGTTGCTTCCCAAGCAGTATCTCTTCTCCCCTTTCTTCAAGGTCATCCATGCATTACATTAAAGATTATCCTGTCCTTTTTTCTGCGAGATAAGAACATAAAAACAAAGAAGAAAAAAAGTTGTTGAATCCTGGCTGGAAAAAGTGGGATTTACCATCTCCCAAATATCTTCCAATAAGTAATTGGAATCTTCAGGAGTTGGGAGAATTTTATTTTTCCAGATGTAGTTGCTTCAAAACTTTACTTGCCTATTTGAAAATAATCTCAGCTCCAACTTTGGGTCAGTGCAACTAGCTGAAGACCTACTCAATTACAGATCAATTTATTCTGGGTTTTAGTCACCCAGACTTAACTTTCTCCATTCCCCCAGCCTCAAATAAAACATAGAATAGAATAAAATTTTTATTGGCCAAGTGTGTGATTGGACACACAACAAATTTGTCTTGGTGCATATGCTCTCAGTGTACATAAAAGAAAAGATACGTTTATCAAGAATCATAAGGTACAACACTTAATGATAGTCATAGGTTACAAATAAGCAATCGGGAAACAATATCAATATAAATTGTAAGGATACCAGCAACTAGGTTACAGTCATACAGTCATAAGTGGGAGGAGATGGGTGATGGGAACGATGAGAAGATGAGAAGATTAATAGTAGTGCAGACTTAGTAAATAGTTTGACAGTGTTGAGGGAATTATTTGTTTAGCAGACTGTTCTTGTGTCTAGTTGTTCTGGTGTGCAGTGCTCTATAGCGTCATTTTGAGGGTAGGAGTTGAAACATGCTGCAACACTTTGAATCCTACTCAGGGTATTCTTTAGGTAGCATAAACTCAATGGGTAAAATGCGATGTTGTTTTAACTTTTGATTGGAAGTCATTTGGAAGATCGGGGGCTATATAAATGTTTTAAATAAGTAAATAAAAGGTTGTTAATTATACAAAATGGCTCTCTTACTCTCTGTTAACTCTTGGTAGAAACAAAAGAGGTAGAAATATTCTATGCTGCCTAGAAGACTTATCTCTACCCTTTTCATTCTGTTACAATTCCAATATACCTAGTAAATCATAAGCATCTGCTCTTAATTTATATATAATGGTATTTACCGGTAATTGTCCTAAACAAAATGTTTTAAAAACTGTCAAAAAAACCCCTACTATTTAATCTTATTATCAAGTATACCAAATGTTATCAAGGTTCATATGTTAATTCAATATCTTCAGTAATATTGCAGCCCCTTAAAACAATTGTATACAATCTTTATCTAAATTCTGCTTTGCTGGAAAGATCTTTTAAATTCTTGTTAAAATCTTCCAACATGTCACCTAGACTCAGTGGCACTGATAGAAGTCCAATTTGAATTTACTAAAGTGGCATTTCACCTCTCGAACTAAGATTTGGATCCGCAGATCCATTTCCAACTAATGGTCCAAGGGACTGGGATGAACTCATGGCCTCTGTTAGTGTCTGGACATCAGATTTCCAAAAAACATCCCATGACTCCCCAAACAAATCCTCAGTTTTCCTGGAAGACAGTATAGCCTTTAAACTTATTGCCTATCATTCTCCATCCATAGGTGTTAACAAAAATTTCAAAATCTCATTAAACCTTACTATTTTATAGATTGTACTTTGTCAAATATGGCTTAGACTTCCTGTTGAGTTATGCCCTTCCACTTATCCCCCCTTACTTTCACCTGAGATCAGGTGTCTTGAGACTGTTAGATGCCTAGCTTTCATCAATGGAGGGTGTTTATTCAGGGAAAATCCATGCACCCCACTAAAGTGAGACACATTTTAGAGAGAAGTTTTAGAAAGACTTTTACCTAGTTAGAAGGATCTTGCAGCAATAAGAAAAACACTGAGTCTAATAACCATAAAGTTTTGTCCACACGCTCCCACTCCGCCTTCTTGCTATTACCGTAGAACTGGCTGAACACCAGTCTGAGAGAACAGGAAGCTCTTATCCCGATATGAAGCATTTGGCTTACACTTTGCTCTTTTCAGAGTTTTATAGTTCCTGCTGCTGTGCAAACTTTCACCCTGCACAATGCTAATTAATGAGCAGCCACTTGTTGGTTTATTTATTTACTCAGCTTCTGCATTCCTCAGGTATCTGCTTTTTCTCTCCATTTGTCCTTCCGATGCATGCACTAGCTTCTAGATAAGGGTTATTGTCTTTGTATGATGGTTCAGGCTTTTGACTCCTTATTTCACATTGCTGGCTGCTTTTAATACAGAGCCATCTGAGTTTTTCTTTCATTACCTTACTTAGAGATTTTCAGGATTCTTCGGATCCATCAGGTTGAACAATTCATAGCTTTGCCAGTCAAAGACAATATGCAGCTTTACAGCATCTCCCATCTGACTGGATTAGAGTTCCCATTCTAATATTAAAACACTGTGCTTACTTTTCTTGTTAACAATTTACGTTTTTGGCTTACATGGGTGGATTACTAAAGTTATAATTAATGGCTAATGACATATTGTGTCAAATCTTTGTGTAAAAAATCTGTTTGGTTCTAGGCTAATTATTCACCCATGTTGTTCGGCTGTAGTATTATTATCCTTTTTATCTCCTCTACTCCTCCCTCTTATTAGTATCATTATTATGATTATTATTACTCTGTTGCTTTGCATGTAGAGAACTTCTGCATCGGAGACAAATTCCTTGTGTGTCTAATCACACCTGGCCAAATAAAGTATTCTAGTCTAGTCTAGTCTAGTCTAGTCTAGTCTAGTCTAGTCTAGTCTAGTTTCACTGCAAATTCTCTATTTAACATACAACTACATATTTGTCTGCGCTTCTTTATAGGACAGCAAAGCAGTTATCACTTCAAGGCAAACCCTTTATCAAACATAAGAATCAAAAGGCAATCTGAGAAGTTTAGAGCAAGAGTGTCTTCCCCTTCCTTCCTTTTGGGGATCTATAATCAGGGCCTGAGATGGTTGGAACTTGGACAAAGCTAAAATATTATTATGTTAATCTCATCTCATCTCATCTGTACCATACGGTGCCATGCCATGCCATGCCATACCAAAGCCACTTCAATGTAGTGATTAAGATGCCAAGCTAGAAACTGGGAGACTGGGAGTCCGACCTTAGGCACAAAGCCAGCTGGGTGAGCTTGGGCCGGTGACCCTCAACCCTAGGAAGGAGGCAAGGGCAACTCGAACTCTTTCCAACAAAAACTGCTGAGACTAGTCCAGGTAATCAGCAGGAATCAAGATTGACTCAAAGACATGCACACACACACACACACACACACACACACACACACACACACACACATATACATTGATGGCTAAGATTTTTATCATGCTGAGGTGTTATGAATGCTCAGTTTTCTTCCTAACCATCCTTTGTGTACGACAGCTTTTGTGGTGTTATTTAGCCACTGGTATGCATACTCCAAAACTGCTCTGTATGTCTCTAATGGCAGACTCCCAATTAATTCCTCTCCCTCCCTTCCATCTTGCTTAAGCTTGTATATTGCTGCTGGAATTATTAAAATTACCATATAGTTTTCTCAGTGATCTTTGTCTGTCAAGTCACCTTAGATCTGAGTTTCCTTTAATCATGATCCTTTATGATTAGACATAAGAGACTTACATTTTTGCATTTGTTGCTCAATTTTTCATTTGTAAAACATTTTCTCTTCAAGTCCCCTAAAAGCCAGGAAACATAACTACTTGGTTTCGATTTTTCTACAATTTATATATTTATACATTTGGAAGATGCAGCAAATTCAAGATAAGGTCAAGCCATTGGCAAACATGAAAGACAAAGTACTGCATTGTGCAGCAGAGCAGGTTTGGTAAGGAACATAATTTTAGGGCTTTAGGACAATAATAAAAATATATCCACAGCACAGTGCTATATTAGAGAAACATCTGTAAGATCTCAACTTTATTTTAAAATTTTCTGAAGTTCTTATCATTCTTATTGGGTTCCTTTCAGTTCATTTACATGGGTTGTGCATGCTAAACCTTCTGGCCTGCATCTTAAAAAGACAGTACCCAAACCAATCATATTAAGCATTTGTATTGCTTCTTGGCCTTTGAGTTAAGATCAAATGTAGTGTGCCTAGAACTTAACATAGAAAAGAAGAGTTGTGTCTCCGAAGCATAAGTTGGAAGAGGTGCTTGGGCAATGTGTTGACAACACAGGACTCAGTACCAACATGCATGATAATTATCAGCCCACCAAGGAAGACCAGATTTGGAATCCAAAGTTATGAATACTAAAACTAGCTTTATTACAGGGTTACAACAACAGAATTGCTTGCAAGTCTGAAAAGTATTCACCCCTCCCCTGCCTTTATCCACAAAAGAAATAGGGAGAGTATAAATCTAAGACATTTTCTCAAATTAGATCTCTGATTAGATTCAGATTTCTGTTATCCAACCATTTTCTTGGTTATGGCTTTTCCTCCTGTTTCTCAAGGTATTCTCCTAGCCCATTGCAATAATATACTATTTGCAGAGAAGGCTATCTTAAAAGTGTGTAATTGATAGCTTAGTCAAATTTAGGAGGAAATAATTGTTGACTGGACAGCGCTTAGTCCTATGATCTTGAACAATTTGCCACCATACCAGTACACTAATTAAGATTTCCTTGGTTCAGACTGTGACCAGACCTGACAGTTAAGAGATAATCAAACTCTGATCAATCCTGCAAAGGATAACACAGAGTCTGCACATGATTCATACAGAGCTGAAGAGGATTAATGGTTTAGCACCAATCTTTTATGTTTTGATTTGAAGGAAATTCTAAAATGTGTGGATGGCTTATTTTGCATCCCAAAACACTTCCAAGGGAAATTTCACAACTTGTCAATCTACAAAGAATGAGGGTGATTAATTGAACTTCTAGGGTCTGAGCTGTTGGAAAATGAACTTTCAGCTATACATTATCGTATTTAAAGCAATTGTCTTCTAAATTCCCAGACTAAATATATTACATAAGGAATGCACAATATATAGGACTGTGTGTCAAGTGGCTGTCCATTAGAATAACAAGATTGGCTCTGTTATCATTCAGCTGTATGCTTTTTTTTTTTTTTACATGAAGGAACTAAGGAACTAGAACTCACAGTATCCCAGTTTCTAACTTTATGTTTTAATCCTATACCAAATTTTATTAAATGTTAGTGTACTTTTATTTTCTGCTTAAACGTCTGCAAAATAAAAAACCAAGCATAAATTTAAGAAGTTATACAGTATTGCTGGTTGGTAAATTAATAACTATTAGAATCTCTCTGATTGCTCTATATTTGAGCAGTTGTGTTTTCAATAATCTTCTTTCTGTATGACAGGTTTTTTGTGTGTGTCAGGTTCACATGCTTGAAAAAACCGGAAAGTGAAAAAGAAAAGCACGCTGGATTGTGTACCAGGGAGCTTGCTCATGTTGGCTTCTTCTATCTCAAGTAAAACTATGATTGTGTGGGTTACCTCGTATCTCTTCATATTATGTGAAGGAGGTGAACAGAATGAACAGTGATAGAATTTATAAGTGTGTCAGAAAGTTTCACTTGTCTGCTTTGTAGGAGAAATGTTTTCCTCCAACAAATTTCACCTATTTCTGTTACAACACATCTTAAATGCAGGTATTCAGAACAAACATGGTGGATCCTATTTAGCGATCTCGAATGTCTACTTTGGCTAATCCACTTCTTAGCTGTCCTGAATTAACTCTCAACTACTGGTGAATTTCATCCACCAGTAATTGATACATAATATATTCCTCTGATGGAGAGGCTTGAGCTTAGCCTCAGCAGAGAGTTATGTACTGTGGGAAGATAGTATCTGTGCAGATGGTAGAGTCAATATGTAATGAAAGGCAATTAATCTTTATAACATGATAATACAGGAAAAACTCTACAAATCCAATTTTGGATTAGCTACTCCACAGTTACTAATGATATTTCATAAATAAAAAGAATGTGTATGATCATAACCTGACGTAAATCATTTTTAATGCTATGGAGCGGTTAAAATAGTGAAATTTGTAAGTAAGTGATATATATATCTTCCTTCAAAAGAAGATCCAGGCTAGAAATAGTCATAGTTTACAATCTTAGGTAAACTTACTCGGGAAGTTTTGTTGCATTATATGAGGTTAATTCTGAGTAAGTGAATATAGGACTTTGTCATTATTATATAATTGAGTTTAAGACACTTGGTGCCCATCTATACATATTAGCACAATGGCTCTTTCTACCAGGGATGTATTCAATCTTACTTGCCAAAAAAGTAACTTTCATTAAACTCTCAATGATTTTTTTAGTTTAAAATGTCTTGATAGTCACCCAGTAGAACTACCATCACAACTTACAGTATAGCTGGATACTCCAATAACAACAATCTGGGTAGTTATTGTAGATTGGGCCACACTTCCTCTGAAGAGTCCTGGGGTCCTCCAGAATTCTCAGTTGCTGCTCAAGAACTAAGTGAAATTTTTGACCAGGTCACTTTGGCTGGTGCATTAGTTTCAACCCTACCTGTATAGGGTTGCACTAATAATGCTAATTCACATCCTGATTATGCTCAGGTAAGCTACTATAATATACCATATGTGAGACTGCCATTGGAAATGACATGGAAACTGCAAAATGCAGCAACCAGAATATTAAACAGGCAACCCAACCAATGTGAAATAACATTTAATACAATTTGCTGCTTTGGCTACCAGATGACTTCCAAACCAATTTTTAATTATTAGTTGTTACCTTTAAAACACAGCACAACACTGGGACATATCAGCCAATACCTTGTCATAAAATAATATTGCTCATTGTCCAGTCTTCTACAACAACACTTGAAAGTCCCCATTCCTTGCAAGGAAAATTGGAGTTATAGGTAGTCCTTGGGTTACAATGGCAATTGGAACCAAGAATTCCATCATTAAGCGACATGGTTCTTAGTACCTTGGTCAAGAATAGAAGAGGAAAGGGCAGGGCTATACATTCTTACTTTCAAATCAATTTCAAATCCTCCTACAAATATCTAAAGAGACAAATAACAGGAAGACTTTTTAGGAACTGGGGTTATAATGCATGTCATATATCTGGGATTGGCCCGTTGATAACAACATCAAAGCACTGTTAAATACGAGTGTGCACATTTATGCTAAACTTATTTGTAGTAAACAGGTCATTTGAATGCTTAGTTTTTCATGCTTAGCGTACTAGTTTAGAATGTTAAGATATTTTCCTGCAGTCTCAGGTGATAAAAGATGTGGCAAGCAAATACTTTTCAATTACCGGTAGTTTACATGTTTTAAAAATGTTAAGATAAAGCTAATAAGAAATCATTAATGCATAAAGCGTTAAAATAACTTTTAAAAATTATTTTGTAAAAAGAAAATAATTGTCTAAGACAGTGGTTCCCAACCTTTTTTTGGCCATGTCCCACCTAAGCATCTCCAAAATCCTGATGCCCCCCACCTCCACCCCCATCCCCGTGACAAATAATTATTACTTTACTCAAAAAGTGAACTTTACTCACACGGAGGAAGCCTAAAAGGCCATTAACTTGGCTTAAACAAGATTCAAATTGCCCCCCTGTGGGTTGCATGGAGTCTTGATCTAGAACTTTCCCAGTGTCATCATGTCATGTCATTCCAGAGAGGCAATCCAACAGCCATTGGGCTGGGAACTAGGTAAAGCCAGTGTCATGTAACCAACAAAGGATACAAGGATTATCAGAATAGATGAATGCCAGTTTAAACTGCAAGTGAGGAATGATGTAAAAATTTATAAATTCTATATTCTATTGATATATATTAGTATGCTTGTGTTTGTAATGTGTAATGTGTGTAATTTTTAATAATTAATAATGATATTTTTTTATCTGAACTTAAGGAATAAATATCCTGTTTTTGCCCCTCTTAGTTGCATCATGAAATAGATTCAGGCAAATAGATCATAACAGGGCTGATCTCACTAAAGGATTTTTTTTGGATTGAATAGGGATTTTGCTCTAATTCTTTGTAGCAAATATCTAAGTACTTAAATCTGATTATGGTCCAAGGTCTCTGGAGGATACTAGAGAAGATTGCTTTAATCGCTATGCCATCCTAGTCTATCAGATTCCTTTTGAAACATGCATACTTATTCATCACACTATTCCTCTTTTGAAGAAGCAACATTATACAAACCACAAAAAAGTAGTGGGATATAATAAGCCAAAGCAATTCACAAAAGAAGTATAACTAAACTTAGTTTACGCTTACTCCATTCCACATATTCCTCCGTATGTTTGTATCTTTGCAAGCCATCCTTGCTTCTATCATATTCAGACATTCCTTCATGCATTGCCATTTGTTCTTAAAACTTTTCAACCTTCTCTTTTAAAGGACCTCATCAACATCATCCAATGATGGCTTTCTCAGTTTCCTTTTCCTTCCTTCTTTCACATATTTGCTGAGCAGTTTGATCCTCAGTCATTCTCCCTAAATGGCCAAACTACTTTAACATACTTCTTTCACACTAGTCAGTTTTTCCACTCAATCCACATTCATTCTTAATTCTATTTCCTTGTCTTACCACAGATACTTCTTAAGGAGCACATTTCCATCACATCTAATTTACTATTAAGTTAACCTACAACATTTTTTACTTCCATATGCCAAAGTGAGGGGGGAGTGTGACGTTTTACGCAGCCATTTTTGTTTCTTTCAACAAATGGTCATTCCTTGCAACTGACCACATACTATTTTCTATCTTCCTACCAGCATTTGCATGTTTTAAAATTTCTCCACTTATTTTCTCATATTCAGCAAACTTTCTACTAAACTCAGTTAATTCATCTGATTGTTCTAGTTTTGCTCTGATTGCTTCTTTTTATTTCCAACCATAAAAGTAGTCACTGCCCCATCTATTTTGAGAGTAGAATTATGTTTGGAGTAAATGAATGAATGAACAAATTAATATATTGAGAGCTGAAGATCATGGGCAAATCAAATATAAAGAATAAACCTAGGGTTACATTCATTGTCATTAAGCTCCAAACATTCTGGGCTAGCAAAATTCAGGAGTTTTCTTCTTGAAAACTGGATTATTAGCAATATCTGCATCACAGTTCGGGGTCATTAATGCTCTCCAAATTGAATGGCAAAAGTAGTTACTTTAATCTGCTGCATGCATGTAATATTATTCGTATTTCCACTTTCTGGCTATCTGTTTCTGAGTTCCTATGGTTTAATAGCATTGTCCATTTTTTTAGGAACACTTGCTTTCCAAGTCATCTTTCAGTCTGCCACTGCAGATTTAAATTACTTCTGTGATTTATTCTTTTAAAGGACTCCACTTAAGCTTGTGAAATGATTTTCAAAAATGAAGTGCCACGCTTCCCTTGTTTCTGGGGCAGACTGACGACTTTTGTAATTGGTTCTGTTTCTAAATTGCTGACCTCATAGGCTCAATATGAAACTGAACTTAGAGGCAAGTTGGTATATAACAGCCCCACAGAATCCACAAGTATTCTTAAATCTTTAAGTCGGTACATACACTGTCTATTTGTTTTATGTGCAGTGTGAGTTTGGCAGTTATTTAACAGTGTGAGCCAGTGGATTTAATGATTTTCCTGTGATTTATGCATAACTTTTATTAATTGCACCAGTAGGAGTGAATCTTGACTAGAAATAAAGCCAAATTGTCTCTTCCATACTATTTTCAGCAAATAAACTCATAATTGCTGTGATATATTCCTTTTTCTTTCTCTTTTTGTAACAGTAAATATTGTATGAAATATTAATATCCTCATTTCTCCAAAAATTCATATAGGCTGAAATAGCTTTTCATCAGGAATGTCCTGAATAGCTGACCTGTTACTAACTAAATGTGCAAAGACTACAATGATTTAGCATAATTTTATTCTAGATAATTCCATTTTTTTCAGTAGAGTTATTTTATTTTATTATTTTATTTGTATCACATTTCTATACTGCTCTTCTCATCTGAGTGATTCTGGGTGGCTTACAAATAAAAGGCACACAATAATGTAAACACGTATTTAAAAACAGAATTCAAAACAGAGTTAAAACAGAATTAGAAAAATAGTTAAGATTAAAGGTTAAAAGGTTAAAGGTTAAAAAGTTAAAAAGACAGAGAGAGCTCCTTCAAGCTACCAACCATTTCCAGAGTTGCGTATCACTCTTAGACCTCCATGTCAGTTGGCAGAACCAGGTTTTAACGCTCTTTAGAAAGGCCAGGTAGAGTGTCACCTCTCCTCTTTGGGTACGATGTTCCATAGGGGAAAGCAGAGAATGGCCTCTTCCTAGATCTAGCTGGTCACAATTCCTTACCCTTCCTGCCAGGATTGATGTCATTGGCATATTCTTTTTAGAGTAATCTATTCAGTATCTCATGCCAGATCAGGGTATGCTTAAAACCAAAAATCTCTTCCTATCATCCCCTTTTATTTTCCTACTTTACAAGACACCTCTTTACTCCATGGATCAGCTATCCTACAGGCTTGTTTTAATGGTAGATTTAGCTTGAAAAAAGACTGCTGAATGGTTAGTTGTGGAACCTGCCCAGTAGACTAGCCTCTCTTGCTTTACTGGGCAGCCACTCTCCCCCCACCCCACCTGATCCCATGGATGGATTTTGAACCCATTTTTATTGTATGTCAAAAAGTGATGCAGTTGGACATAGTAAAGGTGAACCTTAGGAATGAAATTAGAAAATGTATATGTGACATTAGCTTTCATAAATGTAAACCATGGCTGGCCACCCAATGAAGAACCCTTGAAGTTATATCAGCATCTATCTATCAGCAAAGGAAAAGTAAGCAAACAAACGTAAGTCAAACTGAATTCATTAATTGCATGTTTACAGTGTACTATATATTGGGTTGGGTACATATCAGGGTTATAGAAACTTTGTTATTTAAAGAAGATCCATCATCTAGAGCTAGATAAAAAATAGTGATTAAAGCAGATAGATGTGGTTGGAAATATTTGAACAGAGAGTCTTTGAAGATATGATTAACCAAGGGATTTGTAATGAATACTAGCAAACTTTCCCAAAGAAAAAAAATATAGTTGTTTGAGCAGCTTAATGTAGGAAAAAAGACCTGTGACTGTTTATTTATTCCGTAGGTATCGGAAACTCTTTCCTGTTTTATTGCAAATGTTCAGAGAGTTTCCAATAGATATTCTTTTTTATTGCCAAATGTTAATGTATGCTTTGTTATACAGAAATATACTACAGTACATACTATATCATGTATTTATAATAAGCTATATAATATAATTGATTTTTTTTGTGATGAACTTTGGCCCAAATTTCAAATAAGAGGAAGAAAGCTATTGCTACAGCAAATGTGTTACCAAGAAATCATCCTAAAATAATAAACAACATACCTAAGTCAAAAAGTTTTATGCAGTTATGTGGCTTAGTGAAAGTACTTGGCAACCCAGAATATGAATGAAGAATTAACATTCTTAAAAAATAACGAATATAAAATTTATATCCGTGACTTGCAAATCTGGAAATGCAGCACATTTTTGGGTATCATATAAAGGCCACTGTTAAGAAGATGAAGGAAAGAGTTTTTACCTGCCTATAGTCACAAGGGCAAAGTTTCTGAGGATAAGGACTCTTATTAACTCAACCCCCCCTATTAGTGTGGAAGGAAACACATTAAATGAGTTTTAGAAAAAGCCCATGTATATTTACACATAGTGCATAAATATCTCTCAATAGAAATTTTGTTGCAGTTAACATTTGATGATAAAATTCAAGAACACTGGTGACAACATCCTGATGATCAATGTCTTTAACTGAGTGAACCCTATACAAATTAATTGGCCTATATATTCAGGTGAAAGGCTGAGACTATATAATTCCCCCATACAAGTTTCATGCCAACAAGATTGGTAGCTGTCTGTCAACAGCAGAAATAACTGCCCTGTAAAATCAGACATTAATCTGGCGCTATGTAATATGTTACTAAAGTTATATAAGTTAAATAAGTTACTGAACAAGATCAACACTGGAAGTTTTTAAGAAGATGTTAACCATTTGTCTGAAGTGGTATAGGGCTTCCTGCCTAAGCAGGGGGTTGGACTAGAAGACCTCCAAGATCCCTTCCAACTCTGTTATTCTATTTCTAATTCTATTCTATTCTATTCTATTCTATTCTATTCTATTCTATTCTATTCTATTCTATTCTATTCTATTCTATTCTATTCTATTCTAAATTACAGAAACAGAATATATAACTACCACAGATAGTGTAATAGTGAAGCAATGGGAAATTGTAAAGCATTTACCAAGAGTGCATTCTAAGCCTACTTCTTTGTAGTATGAAGTACTGTAGTTACTGAACGAACATTTAGAAACAGAAATTGGAGAAAGCTAACACAGCACTTCAGCAGCAATAAAACAAGAAACAGAAATTTAATTACCAGTACTGAGAAAGTCATTAAAATGGAAAGCCATTTAGGGACACCATAAACACATATAGCTATTTTTGCAGAAGCTGAAATAAGTAGCTTGCTACTCTTTTATAAAGCAAAAATCTGCAGATGATGTGTCAATTTTTACTACGTTACTACTGTACTGAATAGAGAGGACTATATGGTGGCATTCTTCAAAGGGATTTATGCTGTTTAAATATACATTTAATGTTTTGTTATCTTCCTTTGCTATTGCTTCCTACTGATACACCAGCCACATGTTCTCATATTTGAAATGGTGATGAAAAATGATACTTTTCATGAAAACTTGCATTAGTCTTTCATCTACTTTACTGAAGAGCACAACATCTTAATGCACTGTAGAGATTTGTCTTAAACTGCTCACTGATTTATGTTTATCTATAGTCCATCCTGGGCTAGAAAAGCTGTTTCACATCTTACATGGTTTGTTATGGATGGTGTCACAATACATGCAATACAACAATCAAGTACCATGTTAGATTACAAGGGAGATGTGAAATATATTGTAAAAAGTAGTAAAAGGCAAGTAATCACATACCAAAATAATATATCCTGTCTTATGTTTGGAAGTGCAAAATAGCATATATAGTGCTTCTTCCTTCCATTGTAGCTGATCCTGGTATATTCCTATGACATATATATTTAAACGTACCTATTATCTATGCTTACATTTATATTTATCATATAGGAAGATTATGTCTTAAGAGCAATTTATTTACTTTTCACTCCATCACAGTTTGCTTTGTTTTTCAATAATATTGTGGCAACTGAAACAGCTTAGATTTAAAACCCAATCTTCTGCAGATTCATTCAGAAGTAAGTTGTCAAATTTGGGCTGTAAAAATGTGGGCAACCATTAGATGGTATACAGAGATACAATCAATTCTAACCCTGTGTTGCCATCCCCTGTATCTAAATTTTTACAGACCAGAAATGATAACCATACATTCTATTTGGTGAGGATTACATCCTGGTCAATATATAGAAATTACAGTTTTATTCTGGTATGAACTTATGAAATATCATCATTATTAATATATGTAGCATTTGTGCAGCCCTCAAAGCATTTCACACACATTGTGTCTGAATTCTTAAAACAAAGGAGATATTTGTTTATCTCCTTATAAGGAGATCAGAATTACCACTGCAGCTGGTTAAGGGAGCTGTAGCTGGGAGTTGGGAGCTTCCCTAAAGAATACACAGCAGGGGTGGGATTCATAATAAAGGTATCCTGAGTCAGCTACTAAATATGTGGGCTGAATACTTCCACACCTGACGCACGGCTTCACCTCCTTAAAGACCCATGTCAAAATTAATCTTGGAGAAAGAAGTAAAAAACTTATATTAGTTACAGTATATTAGTGGCCTTTTCAAATTCCATGCCAGGGAGTGAATGGAGTGGGAGGTTTGGGAAGGGAAAGGTGTCACTTCTGAAAAAGAAAGGTCAAATTTCCCCTTTCTTATTTGTGAACTATCACTGCCATCCCAGTTTCTCTCTCTCTCTCACACACACACACACATACTGCTGTCTATGACGAAAATATTACACACTGCTGTTCTATGATAGGGCTTAGGGTTGCCTTCTCTAGAAACAGGATATTGTCCCAGACTACTTCCAATACACCAAACAAATGTTGGATTAGGAAGTGATGGGTCACAGTTTTAGGAAGAAGATTTAGCCCATCCCAAATTTCCTTTACGCTGCAATTTGCTTTAGAAGACATCTGATTGCTTTGCATGAGTGTCTTCATTTATGTATTGAGGTTGGGTGTGTAGTTATCCATGCTGGTGAGTCTTTGTGGCAGACCATATGACAAATAGATATCAGAATGGGTATCAGCATGTATCATACATGGGAAAGTATTAGGTATGTATGAATGTATGTGAATGAGAAAGAATGTCATGATCCTCCCCCATACCATTAATCTTTCATTTCAAAGGACCCCAGCTTAACAGACCATAAAAGATGCTTTCAAAAAGAGTGTGGTTTCCTATTATTTCTGTCTTGTGCTATCCCATGTGGGAGAGTTGACTACAATATGTACCCAGCTAAAGGGTGGGAAATAGTATTAAAACAATAGGGACAAAAAGTACTGTGGCACCTTAACAACTGGTAATAAATATAATGCACAAGACAGCCCAGAGTCTTAGGAAAGAAAGAATGAAAGAATAAAAAAAAAAAAAACTTTAAACACCATCTTGAAAAGTGTGTGATCTGTTTAGTGTGCCTTGTAAATTTAAACCATGTGGTTCCACCCAAAATTACAGTGTTGAAAATAAAACCATACGTCATGAAACCATGCAGAGGGAAATGCATGACTTCTGTTTTCAGAGAGCATGTGTGCAGGAAGATTGAGAAGGTTCTTCTTAGAAGTTATAAACAAAAGGCAGCTCTCCCACTTATAATTGTGCTAGAAGTTCTGGAATCCACATGACATCAAAGCAACTACCCTAATGAATTTCTTAGCATTTTTTGACTCTAGGAACATATTCCATCTAACAATGCTATAATTGGCTGCTGTTGCAAGGAATCAAAGTGATTAAAAAGTCAGAATGCCCTTTTATATAAAAAAAGGGGGGGGGAATCCTTCAACATTATCTGTCCTGGTATGATGTTTGAAATTGTAATGAAAAGGTCACTTTTAATGTTAAATTCTCAAACAAGGAGGTAATAATCATACGCTAAATATATGCTAGATGAACCTCACTTTTTATCTGAATTCAACTGAATTAAACTTTGAGATTCATTTCATATTCCAAATAATGAACCTGAAGTGAGGGAAGGAGCAAGGATGATCCACCTTCAAGTCTGTGCTTTGTGTTTTCCATGAGTCATTAGAATCTGCAGAGCCAGATGGCAATAAGCCCAGAAGTGTGAATCATCTTAAGATGCACAGATCTTCTGCATCCAAGAAAGTCTTGGATCATTCTGCATGGAGGAGACTTGAAAGCTCAAATCATGTGGGGTATAATAATTATGCCTTCTCCAGTATAGACTCCTAGGAAGATGGCTCATTTGGAACAGTGACTCCTCAAAGAGGTAGTAGATCAGATCCTCAGTGGAGCAGAAATTCAAGCTCTTGGTAACAGTCTTCCACTTTACAATATCACATCTCTCACAATATGCTGTTTGGGAACAGGGAACAGGTTGTGCACAGTTTGAAAATGACTCAAGAAGTTTGGACATCACACAAGCATTTTCATTAAAGCCATTTTAATTATCAGGCTTCAGTGTAAATCCAAAAAGATGAAGTTGCTTTAAAGAGTCCATATATTAAAGGTGGGGTTTTGCTGTTGTTATTTGAATATCTTCAGGTATTCGTGACTCAAATGGCTGACACTGTACAGTAGTTATTTTTATCTTTGTTGAGCCCACGGAAAGGAGTAAGGATTGTGAGTTTTGAATTAAAATTATCTCTAGTTTTCATGGACCTACATGTGCTATGTTTTCTGTATAACTTACAAATAGTATTCAGGATAATATTATGTTTATACAAATTATTTGTTAATTTTATAAGGCAAAGATATGATCTCACTGTCCAACATCTTCTGAACTGTGATTGTGTAAGAAAAACAGAGTATTATTACACTTAAGGATTCTAATTATGACTTCAAAGGTACTAATTCTAAACAAAGCTTCTGATTTTATTTTCATAAAAATGAAATCTTGCTATCAAAGTCCACATTTTACTAGCAATTGTACACTAATATCTAAATATATTTTCCTCTTTGGAATTGGGATAATGCATCCATTAACTGGCATAGTATCCAGAAAAGCCTTTATTAGTTATCAAATCATTTTTCTGAGACTTCAAGTGGAAAAACGAGACCTGGAAAAGAGAATACAGTTGAAAAGGACTCTATCAAAGGAGAATATATTTTATTTTTGCTGCACAATAGTCTTCTCTTCAAGTTACTATAATGCATTACATAAGGTATGATCAATATATTTCACTTTGGTTTTTAAGTACTTTGAAATAAATTAGATTGTAGGAGAAAAAACAAAGGACAAATTAACATAACTTTCAACATTGCTTAAATTTTCATGAACCTGGACCTTGCAATGTTGTGATGAGCTCCCTGGAGTCTGTGCTAATATTTGCCAATCATTAAAGATTACATTTTCATTTTATGTTTGCTATATCTCTCTATATATATGTTTGTGTGTGTGTGTGTCTTTCTGTGTGTGTTTATTTTCTTAATTATTAATGAAAACTTTTAAATGGTGCTATTAATTTGGGGTTTTTTTCCGTCCATTTCTTGGTGCTAATTTTCTAATGCTTGAATATTTAAAAGTAACATTTTTCAAATATTTTCTCTCTTTCCTATTCCCCTCCCAGCTTTTAATTAGTGTAGATTATTCAGAAGGAATGGCAATTTAAACCCTGAAGCATTCAGCTCTTGGGGATATTTCCAGTATCATTCTCTGAAGTGTCTTAAGGATTAAACAATATCTTATAATTCAGTATATGAAATAATTTTGCAGTTTACTTTGCTAGGAGGCAATCTGGTTCCTTTGGGCTCCCAGTAGAACCCAAAGCAGGATAAAAACCAGCAGGGGGTAAAATAATTCAGCTCATATTTCAAAATATGCAAGGAAACCAGGGTTCTTTTCTTATTCTTTCGCTTTACAGCAAAAACTGTAAATAGAGAAACCATTTCCTCTTGGCGGCATTTCTTGGAGTAATCATGCAATCCAGCAACATCATATAGTCAAATGGTGAGTGCATGAAGTGTAGAAAACAAGAAGCAGCTTTAGAATAATTCTCCATCCTATGATGGGTGGAACATTTATTATTAAAAAAAAATCATGAGCCTCAGGCACAGGTACATAAACCTCCCCCCATCACCACCCTAGTAAATAAATTAGTGGCTTTCCCCCAAATTTAGGGTCTTTATTTGTAACATCCCCCCTCCAACTGACATTGTCAGTTTTTAGGATGTCTTCTTAGGATAAAAACGGATGGGGATGAGATAACGCTAATCCAAAGAACTCATTGTAATAGTTTTGAAGTAAGTAGATTAACAGTTCTCAGTAATTTTCTTGAAAACTTTTAGGTGTTGGGAGAGTTGATTATTTATGGAAGGGGTATGGATATCTTTTTGTCTGTAATAATAGAATCCTTATTCCTTAAGTAAGAATTGCGTCAAAGTCTATTGCTTATTAGAACATCTAATGAAAGAAGTGAGATAAAAAAATGGAAAACATGCTATATTCGAGAATTTGGGGTGGGGGGATTTCATTTGAACTGAAATGCAGTTACAGAATTTAATATCAAAGAGAAAATTAATACAGCTTTCTGACCGCTATGTCAGTTTTGGATTGCTAATGTGCAGTGATTTATTCCATTTTACAAAAATTATATTTATTTTATTTATTTTATTTTTCATATTTGTATACCGCCCTACTCCCGAAGGACTCAGGGCGGTGAACAGCCATAATAAATACAAATACATATAGAAGTTAAAAACTATTAAGAAACAGATTAAGTAATTTAGGCTCAAAGATTAAAAACCAAATTTATCTAAAGAGGTTTAAAACCCAATTTAAAAGCCAGTTTAAAAGCCAATTAAAAAGGGAGAGTTAGGCCAGACCAGCTTGTTGGAATAGAAATATTTTCAGGGCACGGCGGAATATGCGTAAGTCTTGGATGTTTCGTAACTCCGGGGGAAGCCCGTTCCAGATGGTAGGTGCCCCCACAGAAAAGGCTCTCCCCCTGGGGGCCGTCAGTCGACATTGTTTGGCCGACGGCACCCTGAGGAGTCCCTCTCTATGGGAGCAAACTGGTCGGTGAGAGGCTATTGGTGGCAGGAGGTGATCTCGTAAATACCCTGGTCCTGAGCCATGGAGCGCTCTAAAGATAGTAACCAAAACCTTGAAGCGCACCCGGAAGACCACTGGGAGCCAGTGCAGCTCGCGCAGGAGGGGGGTTACATGAGAGCACCACATTGCTCCCATTACCACCCGCGCGGCTGCATTCTGGACCAGTTGGAGCCTTCGGGTGCTTCTCAAGGGGAGCCCCATGTAGAGAGCATTACAATAATCCAGGCGTGAGGTGACAAGGGCGTGAGTGACCGTGCATAACGAGTCCCGATCCAGAAAGGGATGCAACTGGCGAATCAGGCGAACCTGATAAAAAGTCCTCCTGGCTACGGCCGTCATATGCTCTTCAAAAGACAGCCGTGAGTCCAGGAGGATGCCCAAGTTGCGAACCCCATCTGTGGGGGCCAACGACTCACCCCCAATAGTCAGAGATGGCGCCAACTGACTATATCGGGACGACGGAAACCACAGCCACTCGGTCTTGGATGGGTTGAGTCTGAGTTTGTTCCTTCCCATCCAGATCCGTACGGCCTCCAGGCACCGGGACATCACCTCGAGGGCATCATTGGGGTGGTCTGGGGTGGAGATGTACAGCTGGGTGTCATCAGCGTACTGATGGTACTTCACCCCGAAACCACGGATGATCTCACCCAGCGGCTTCACATAAATGTTGAATAGAAGGGGCGAGAGGACCGATCCTTGTGGCACCCCACATATAAGGGGCCTCGGGGTCGACCTCTGCCCCCCTGTCAACACAGACTGCAACCGGTCAGAGAGAAAGGAGGAGAAACACTGTAGAACAGTGCCCCCCACCCCCAACCCTTCCAACCGGTGCAGCATGATATCATGATCGATGGTATCAAAAGCCGCTGAGACACTTTCAGACACTTTCCCAGATCAGTGTATCTGCTGTTTTTCTCTGTCCTATTTAAACCATAAGGGCCAACACCTATTTTATTTTTTTGCTGCCAGAAGCTATTTTATACCTTTTCCTTATTTTTAATAAATCAATGTATATGTTGAATGTTTTTGTCGCATTATGTCTGTATAAGCACATGGTGGATGAGTTTTTTTGTTATCAGTGACTTTTAACCTTTTGCTGCATAATATATATAATTAAATTATTATGTCATTATTCTTCCCTTCTCCGTATATGCTTCTGCTCTTTTGACCGGAAACTATTACCAAGTCATAATGCATTCAAAGTAGTATGAAAGATGGGACTGGAACTGAGAAATTCATTAGAAGAAAGTTAGCTCTGCAGGCACTTCGGATTTCAAAGGCCAAAAGTACAAGTTGGTTTGAGACAGATCTAAAAACTTGACTTGTCTTAGAAATATCAGAAGCTTGTTAATACTTGCTAATATTGTATGATATGCTTATAGGAAATAAATATCAATCAACAATCTGAAAACTGCATTCTGCACAAGTAGAAGTTTCCAGAATTTTGTTTTGCAGGTGTATACCCCTCCAAGATCTGTTACTTTTAATTATTTATGATAATTTATGATTAAATTATGATAATTTATGAGCCACGGTGGTGCAGTGGTTAGAGTACAGTACTGCAGCCTACTTCTGCTGATCACCGGCTGCCAGCAGATTGGCAGATGGAATCTCACCAGGCTCAAGGTTGACTCAGCCTTCCATTTTTCCGAGGTGGGTAAAATGAGGTCCCAGATTGTTGGGGGCAATATGCTGACTCTGTAAACTGCTTAGAAAGGGGCTGTAAAGCACTGTGAAGTGGTATATAAGTCTAAGGGCTACTGCTATAGCTATTGCTATTTCTTCCTTTCTTAGAAGACTTCTATCCAACCTTTCCATTTCTGGAGTTTCAATGTACATTACCCATTGATTCTTAAGAGGTGTTTACCAGTTTCCCCATCCTGAGGTGGGAATCCTTAGGCAGGTCCACATTTAAACCTGCAGCTCCACAAAAAAGAAGCTACCCTGCAGGCAGAATAATTGGTTCTCTTCCAACCTCCGCTTTAAGGTCAGTTGAGAGATAGATGGCCTTCTCTTGAAAGAAAGAAAAAAACTTTAATTTCTTCCTGTACTTTATTCTTTTCCCAATTTCCATTCTTTGGAGCTGGGAGAATGATACTCAAAGAGAAGAAAAGGCAGGTGAATGTAAAGGATTAATGATGGGCTTTGCCACAGGGGTGAAATCTACTTACCTTCCTTACCGGTTCAGAAGTGCACGTGCCCCACATGCATGTGCATTGCATGCGCGTGCAGACCCTCTGCGCATGAGCAAAACCTGCACATGCGCAGAGGGTAAAAACACATTACTTCCTGGTTAAAACCAGGAAGTAACGACACCCGGGAGGGTGGGCGGAGCCTCGCACCACCATCGCTACCGGTTCTCCGAACCACCAGCCACAATCTCTACTGGATCACCCAATCCAGTCCGAACCAGGAGGATTTCACCCCTGCTTTGCCAGCTTCTGGTAAAAGAAAACAAAATAGGACAGCAGACATGAAAAGTCCATTTTGTAGAAAATGGAAGGCAGAGAGTACAGGAGAGAGGGGAAAGGAAAGAGTTGCTGGAGGGGGAAACAGAAGAATAAAGCAAACAAGGGGCAGAAGGAACCCAAGGGGCATCTTTCATCAGAGGGTAACAGGAGTTTGGGATGCTGTATTTCCTTCCTTTTCCCTCTCCTTTCCTATAGAACAATGTTGCTGAGAAAAGCCAAAATATCATCCCCAGAGACTGCTCTCAGTTTGGTCAAGTGCTGTCTGGGATTCTTAAAGGAGATCGAAAAAAACAATATATCTGATGCCTACACAATTTCTGAATCACTCAAGCCGATGGTCCAGTTAAAGTACTGGGCTAAGCAAATAAATGCGCAAAAGATACTGGTATTCTGATGAATCAGGAATCCTTCTACAGAAGATCCAGTTTCTCTCTTCCTACAAGTTCAGTGGGGGAAAATGGAATGTAAAATTCATAAATAAAAATTAGTGATTAAATGTTATTCTGATGTCAGATCCTTTTCCTTTTCTTTCCTGTCTGGATCAAAAAGTCCTCCATTTAAATCACCCAAATGGATTCATAAACATTTGGGAAAAGAGTCTAGCAGAGAACTGCAAGACCTTGAATCTGAGGTCAGAAAGAAAAGATGGTCTCTGAAGAAAAGCTCCAATCCACATCTCACCAGGAAGATTACTTCTTTTCAAGTTTGTCACAGCCATATTGACTACTAAGTGTAAGTTTGGTTCATTATAGGACAATCTAAATTGACTGTTGAATACTTCAGAATATCATGGACAACCAAGAAAACAAAACAGATCATCAGAGAAATCAATCAGAGTTGTCACTCAAGGCATAAATAACCTTGAGGATTGTATTTTTCCTCCTTTGGATGCATTATGTGAAGGCTGTAATGAAGGCTAGGAATGATGGAAGGAAAGAGATAAAACAATCAACAACAAAGTGGAAGGAGTCCATTTCAATGGCAATGAGTGTACCACTAGAAGATCTGAAAGACCAGGGTAGGGACAGTGTCAAGGAGAAAATCTACCACTGAAAGTCAACTCCAACTTGATGGCTCATAATCAATCAATGAGGAACTGACTGATCAATTTAATATAATTAGATACCCACCTTAGCATCTCACCACTTCTGGATTTATCCACACAATTGCTGTTTTCCTAAGATTTGGGGGGTGGGGGTGAATATTAAAATCAAAATAGATTACATCTGCTAAGAGTGAGGAAAAATAGTATAGTTAATTAAAAATATTATTTTTCTCATAGGATCATAGACTCATGGAGCTAAATCGGGTAACTGAGTTTGAAGCCAAGGCTAAACTGATTCAGTTTAAACTGAACTGCTGATTCAGAGGCTCAGAAAGAGACTTTATACATTTAGATAAAGAACTGCAAAGTCTCTCAGGAAAATTGCCAGTCTGTAGGATCCAGGGTTTTGAGGAAAAAATAGGGTTTCCTTTGTCTTCTTTACAGCAAAGAAGAAGAAAAAACATCAACTCAAACTCATCCTCTCTTTCCATTCTAAGTTTTGATAACCAAAAGCAAACTGTACGAGCAAATATAGATACAGGTGGAATAGAATCACCTAAAGGGCCACAATTCACTTTTTCAAGAGAGTGGCAACCACAGTAGCTTTCTAACCCAATTCTCTAGTTGAAGAAATTTTATTTATTTATTTATTTATTTATTTATTTATTTATTTATTTATTTATTTATTATATTTCTATACCGCCTTTCTCCCGTAGTACTCAAGGCAGTGTACAGCCAAGAAAAATATAGATACACAAACATCATAAAATTGCTAATTAAAATTATTATTATAACATAGTTTGGCCCAATTAAATAGAACCTAAAATTAGATAACATTTTAAAAACATTCACATGTTCATATGTTTAGCCCCGCTTGTTGGAACATCAGGGATTTGAGGGCACGGCGGAAAGCACGGAGATCAGGGATATTTCATATCTCAGGGGGCAGTTCATTTCAAAGGGTTGGAGCCCTCACAGAGAAGGCCCTCCCCCTGGGAGTCGCCAGTCGGCATAATTTGACTGACGGTACCCTGAGTAGTCCCTCCCTGTGAGAACGAACTGGTCGGTGGGAGGCTATTGGTGGCAAAAGACGGTCTCATAGGTACCCAGGTCCTAAGCCATGGAGCGCTTTAAAGGTGATAACTAAATTTGCAGAGCGATCACATTGGCAACATCACAAACGTTTTCTAGGTATTCTAAAATAAGTAAATTGTCACTAATTTCAGATGAGGTTTTTCTCAGCTGTGGAATTGTGGGACTTACATATACATAAAATCATTATATGGCAGTGAAAAAGAAAACTTAGTTGATCTATACAAATGAAACTAATATGCAGACATGTTAAAATCGCCAAATAGGAATGGCTTAGAGAAGAAATAGACCAAGATTAATAATTGCAGATACAGCAGAAGGCGGTGGGTAACTAACCTAGGCAGATTTAAAAGAGCTAAGCAGGTTTAGCTCTAAGTAACATTTGTTTGGGAATTTTAGGTCTGTTGGTTAGACTGGGAATCTAAGAATGTATTGGAAGAAAGTAACATTAAGCCACCTCTGCAGTGTGGCTGGGGAACCTATGTGTATGTGTCAGTAAAGTTACCAAGAGTCACATTAAAGTAGTTTATAAAAAATAAAAAAATAATAACCATATTAACCGTAACAATCTATACTCTGTGTCAGTGATGCTTTATATTTCTTACTATTGAAACAGCCAAACAGTTGATGACTTGGTGGTGTCTGATTTGGACCACCAAAATATGCAGTAGTTTATTGACAGGCTTTGTTGACTGTCTGAACATTTCCTGATTTATTTATATTTTAAATTTTTCTTTAAAAATCTATTTAAAATTTTATTATTTTTTGTTCTGCCAATTCCCTACATTGGCTGGACTTTTGAAATATTATCAATTCAAACTGATACTGCTGATCTTCTGCAGTATCAGTTTGAATTGAAAATAATTATTCAATTATTTGAATAAATTGACTAAGATTCATGTTGTGTACTCAATAATTCACCATGCAATCGGGTGACTAAGTTTTTCCTTGGGTCAAAATGGCCACCTCAGAACATGCTCCCATCTTGCTTCTACTCTTCAGAATTGACTCCTCTTTAAAGGTTCGAAAAGGTCCTTAGGATGCTGCTTTTCAATTTCAAATTATAACAGTGTTCATAATGTTTGTTGCTTTGATTTTACATACAACAGACAATATTGTCATGTTATGGTTTTTATCCTTCAGGTATAAATACATACCAACTAATACCATTAGTTCTTAAACTTAATAAATACCTTTAAAATAGAATCTCATGATAGTTTCTGGACCATAACATATTATGATAATTCACTGATATAAAACCACCTCAAATTTAGAGAAAGAATATAGATGATAGATAGATAGATAGATAGATAGATAGATAGATAGATAGATAGATGATAGATAGATAGATAGATAGATAGATAGATAGATAGATAGATGATGGACAGACAGACAGACAGAGTCATTGGTCTTATCAAGATGGTGATGAGTCTGCATATAGATGGGATGTTGAATAAATGGTCCTGTGATACAGTTGTAACTATCTGGAACTGAACATACTTAAAACCGTAGAGATGAGAGTGAATTTTAGGAGGAGCCCTACTATTTTACCACCTCTTACCATATTGAACAGCACAGTATCAGCAGTGAAGTCCTTCAAATTTTTGGGTTCTATAATCTCCCAGGACTTGAAATGGACACTTAATATTAGAACCATCATTAAAAAGGTACAACAAAGAACCTTTTTCCTGCGTCAGCTCAGGAAATTCCAACTTCCCCAAGAGCTGTCAATACAGTTTTACAGATTAATTATTGAGTCTTGTCATTTGTACTTCTATAATTGTCTGCTTTGGCATACAACCAAACAGGACAGGTACAGACTCCAACAGATAGTTAAGACTGAAGAAAGAACAATTGCAACCAGCCTGCTTTCCATAGAAGACCTGTATATTATGCGAGTCACAGGGAGGGCTGAGAAGATACCTGCAGACCCCTCACATCCTGGACATAAAGTATTTCAACTCCTTGTTTTGGGACGCCCCTAAAGGGTACTGAAAGCCAAAAGCTAGACATAGAGTTTTTTTCCCTTGGGTCGTCACTCTGCTGAACACCTAATTCCCACAGTACTGTTTTATGCTTAAGCATATTTACCCATGTAATAGGGCTGTAGTATTATTATTTATCCTTCTTATTATCCTGTCTTATTGTTGTTATAATTGTTGTGATTATCATTATTTTGTTGCTTTGCATGTATGCTGAGAGCTTCTGCACCGGAGACAAATTCCTTGTGTGTATAATCACACTTACCCAAATATAAAGTTGTTAATTTAGTATACAAGATACAGAAAAAGCATGTCTGTCTTGAAAATATGACATGTCTTTATATTGTTCTTTTATTATTATTCAGGAAATAGAATTTTCCCCTGTTAATTGTTTCTCTCCTGTAACGTAATTTGTCAATATTGTACTGTCAAAAAGAAGAAATGCATTCTACTACAATACCTGAGGGTTTTAAAAAGAAGGTATATTATCCCTTTCATTGACATAAGACTATTAGGAAGATGTTTCCAATGATTAAATTGGATAATGACTAATTTCAGGTAATAAAATGCTGGTCTTTTATGACTGAATTCAAGTTGTTATTCAAAGGCTGCCAAAATGGAGTAGGAACTTCTTGGTCTATAAATAGGCCATATAAGGAATAAAGTAATTGAATATTACAACTTGAATAGCAACTTGAATATTAACAACAAGAGTTAATATCAACAATATGGTATTGTAGTGTTGGTATCTAATTATTTTTCATTTCTCCTGCTCCTATTTGCTACCCCTAAGTTGCCATTCTTATAAACTTTTATTACACGTTGGTAGAAGAGACAGAATCTTTCTCGAAGTTATATTTAAATTTTTATTTTTAACATGCTATCATACAGAAATGTCTCAGTCTACTAAGCAAAATTTCAGCTTAAAGCTTTAGCATAAATCTCTTCACTATAATCTTAAAGCAATAAGCCTTAAAGGAATTTTGAAAAACTGCAGCACTATTATAGCTGAATCAAAATTTCCTATTCAGAAAAGTGGGTGTGTGACATCTTTGTAATTTTGTTAAGAAGCTGCAAATAGGGCAAAATAAGGATAAAATTAACTAGCAGTGGCAATCCTGCTCCTGCTGTTGGTGATATTACCTTTACTCAACAAATACCACTGCAGAAAGCATTATCTACTTTGGATTTGAATTCCTCATCAAGGCCATTGAGATGTGTGATTAGGTCCAAAACTCTGTCAGAATGAGAATAGTGCTTTCTGCCCTCAGTTCATCATTTTGATATCAAAAAAAACATTGCTCACAAAATGGTAGCAACAGTTGCAAAACAGAGAAATGAGCAGAGAAGATTTCAACAAATGCTAATTTTATTTCTAACAACTCAACAGTTGACTCTTGGCTTTTTAGGGTCCTGCTTCAAAATGTGGCTGCAAAGCACTTGTTGGATATTCACAGGATGTAATATGGTATGTGCTCAGTCGCACAGTTAGGAATACAAGAGACTTTTACACAAAGTGCAAACTTATTATTTTTTTATTCAATATATTTATATAATGCTTCCTCTTTAGTCACATCTTGAAACTGTTGACAATGAAGTTTTAAAAATGATTGGATCAAATTCAGTGCAAAGATTTGCTAAAAATAGCCATAGCTTGACACCGGAACCATTATTCAGAGTGATACACACCCCATAGTGGGCTAGGCTGAGCTCCCCTTTCTTTGGAGGTGTCAAGCAGAGGATGGACATCCATCTGTTAGGTTGCTATTTGAGGTTGAACTAGGAGATAAAATCCATTAAGATGTCTCTTCGTATGACTGTGGAGATTCTCAGTCATCCAGGTCATAGCTGTCTCAAAAGTGCTTTTTCAAAAGGCGACTGGACTGTTTTTTCCTTGAGGAAGAAGAAGAAATTTGTTTCTCATCCAAGAAACTTCATCCGTTCTGAGGGGGCGGGGAGATGGAGGATAGGTTCTGACCAGGTGGTGGTGGGACTTCAACTCCCAGAATTCTCACCTATAGCATGAAGGCAAGGGAACTCTGGGACTTAGAAGTTGCAAGATTGGGAATCACTGATGTGGAAGAAGAACTCCAGTTCATGTGTACTTTTTTAAAAGAGTAGACACTTGACTGTATTGCAGTAATTCCATTTGCTGACATTTGTATGAATTAAGACTGAGGTTTGGAAGGAACAAAACAATAGGACTTTGCATGCTCTGAAAATGATTCAGAAATGCTTCAAAATGTGCACAGCACACTTTAAAGAAATTGACTCAATTGAATTGAATTGACTAAAACTATTGTGTCTTTTTTGAGGCTTGCACAAAAGAAGGAAATAACCCTTGGGTGTCTTTGTGTTTGTATTTATAACTTAAGCCACTTCACTTTACATTTTTTTCCTTTGCATTTAAAAGCAGCTTACCTGTGAAATCAAACAATAAATGGGCAACATCGCCATGTTCTAATTTCGGTATTTGGAATTGATTGTTGCAAAAATCATTCCTTTGATCCAGCAACACAATTTTTGTCTGTCGTTCTTGTTGCCATTTCTTGAAATGCCACTTTCTAAATTAATTGTTATACTACTCCAGAGTTAGCTTTAAAACATTTTATTTTAAAAAGGAGCAGAAAGCAACCTTTGGAGCACCAAAATGTATTCTTGTACTGCCAGTTCAAATTACATATTGTGTTAATTTTCCAATGTCTCACTGTTTCAGTATATAGTAGTAAAGCTATGAATTTCTCAGAGGTGTGATTCCAAAATACTGGAAAAAAAACTGTCATGTGTTTATTTATTATTTATCATATTTAAGAAGGGCACAGAACCATGATTTTATGCCTTTATGGGAGGCCAAGAGAGGGGGGAGGGAACCTCACCTCCAGGGGGAATGTTTCCACAGGGAGTGGACAACTGCAGAGAAGGCTCTCTTCCTGGACCCTGCCAATCAGAATTCATTTGCTGATGGGATCTGCAACATACTTCCCTGTCTGATCAGGTAGGGCAAACTGATATAATCTGGCCCCATGCCATGTAGGACTTTTAAAGCTCATAAGCAATATTTTGAGTTGAACTTGGAAGCAGACCAGCATCCAATGCAGCTTGTGCAGTAGAGGTATTACATTCTTTAGGTACCCAAGGTTGCCCACAAGGCCGCATTTTGTACCAGCCGAAGGTTTATTCATCGCATTCTTACAGAGCTAGAAACACATGCCTTCTTTGTATCTGCTTCAATTTCACTTCTGTGTCTGGGATGACAGGTATCATAGCTTACTGCTTAATAAGTAGCAAGGTTATTTATAGTTCTTATCCCGTCATTCAAAGATGCATGTGTGTGTTTTGCTCTCATTATCTCAATACAGAATACAGCATATTAATGCTTTTTTTTTTTTTTTTAACATTTCCAATGTATCCAGTATCCTTACATTTCTACTGACATGGGGAAATGACCGAAGTTAGTAAATCCAGAAATGTGTATAACAGAAGAAAGAAATATGCTGACTCCCAAATAGAAAGTTGCTTGCAATACTTGGCCCTGCCAAGACCTAAAACGGCACTATCTCTTTTTACCTTCAGAAAACTGCCTTGAACAGAAGCAGAAACTACCCCGTCGAAGATGTCAGCAGCCCAAAGTGCTGAATAGCCCTGAGGATAACATATATTATAACCAGTTAAATGTAAGTTCAAAGTGGCCGTACAGCTGTTTTACTCTCTTTGTTTCCCATTAATAATTCTGGTATTAATACCTGTTCTAAGCCTACCAGCCCCACCCCACCCCCAGTGCCCTCTCCCCACTCCCACCCCAGAGTTCTTCAGCTCTCGTCTTGAACATGTGCTTATGCTCTTTATCTGTTGCTTTCATGTCAGGATGTCTGCCTTCACGGTGAATAATTGATGTGGTTTATCAAAGACGAGCAAGATGCATGCTTCATCAGGCTCACTTGAGCCCTTTGATCAAAAAAATTATGCTGTGACTTCTGATATTATCAGCATCTGCTTGCATTCAACACAAAATCACTTTGAATTAAAAATTAACGACTTGCTGCTTTGCTTTGACTGTGTGTTCTTGGCCCTCTCCACAGGGAACTCTAGGATATCAAGGGAGCAAAAGGAAGCCAAGAAAACTTGGGTAAATATCCATCTTCTTAGTTCTAAGCAACAGTAAACAGAAGAAATCCTTTGTGAGATTACAGGAAAGGCGCAAACTTTCTAGAGCAATTTCTGAAAATCAACAGCAAGCTTTTTCTCTTTATAGCAGCTGTGGGCATTTTGCTACTGATGCAAAAGGAAAGTGTGCGTCTAATGTGAGCTGTATACACATGGGGGAAACAGTCTTTCCCGGGAGGGGGGGGATATGCTTCACAGCAAAATGCAGGCAGTTCGTTTCACAATGAATTTGCTAAAAGTAGCCAGTGGTGGGTCTTGTCAAAGTAAAGACCTGCAGACTGTGAACCCAGACGTGACAGGAGGGACAGCAATTCAGAAATCCTCCTGATCCACAGCATAAACTAGCTGGAGGGGGAAAGATAAGAAGGAAGGTCATATGTTTCCACAAAGAGCAGTTCTTGGCTATTCTTTCCTGGCTCTTGTTGCAAAGGCTGCTTATTTATGTGGCATTCATTTTATTATTATGGTGACAAGCATTATGTCGCTAAGTATGTTGAGCTACATCTTTGAACATGCTGGCTGGAAATAATGAACAGTGTAGCCCAGAAGACCTGAAGGCTTGGGAAAGACCACACTATAAAGAGACTTTTTTCTCTCTTTTTATAGGGAAAATCATGATGCAATGGCCTCTGCATTATTTATGGCAATACCAGAATCATACTAGACAATAAAGCATGCTAAACACTTGAATATAATTTAGCTTGAGCTCTGAATAGCCGTATCAAATATAGACTGTGCTTTAAGTTTGTCCTGTGGCTTATAGTTAAATAAATCCATGTATGTTATCCATGTATGCACCACTGATAGTTCTCTAGAACTTGCCCACCAAATTGAAACTATCCAAACAAACAAATGTTAAGTTACGTTATCCATGTATGCACATTAGGCCTTCTGTCACTGTTTGGAAGTTTTGTCATGGATGTCAAAGGAACAACTTTAATCTTAGAAGGGAGTCTTATTGCGCTTGAAGATGTTACTGAAAATATATCATGAACAGACCTATCTGGATATAAGAAAAGATCTGGTGGCTGAGATCATAAAACCAACCAGCTGCTTTTAAGAAGCCCATAAGCAGAACTTGGGAGCAGTAGCTCTCTTCCACATGTGTTTCCCAGCAACTGGTGTCAAAGAGGCATCCTCTTTCAGGAGATAATAGAAGCCATTGACAACTTTATCTTTCATGAAATAAGAAGAATCTGAGCTGTTCTAAAGCTGTGATTTATGTTTCTTATGCTCTTTACTGCTATAATAATCAGAGGTTATGTATCTTAACGATATCTATATTATGTAACAGAGTAGAGATCAAAATGGGTTTCCCAGGATTCTCCCACCTAACAAGTGGTATGGTGAAGATTCATGCCTAGCTGAGAGTACAGATCACCTAATTAAAATCTGAAATTACTATAAATCAAAGCCAGAGTTTTCTATCATGCTGAGTAAGCATCCGGAATTGATGTAGATTTGTTGCTATGAGAAATGCTATGCTCTTGGGTCTTGTAGGAAAGCTAGATTCTTCACCAGCCTCTGTTAGATATTCACCTCAAAATAATGTTTGCTCCTCCACTCTCTCAGATCAAGGCATGTCTTGTACCAATTAAACAAAAATACCTAGAGATATGACGTGCCATTTATAATGCTTTATTTTGTTTTAATTTTCCTTAGTCAAATAAAAGTGCTGGATTGGGAAGATGAGTATTACAAGTCATTATCAGTGGTAGATTCTATCACAGAAGAAGACAACACATTTCAACCCCTTACTCCCTTTCAAAGCTGAACTTTTGCTCCCTAACTCATCAGTGTGAGGCTGGTAAGGAACCCAAGATGTGTTTCTCATTTTCTAGCTGACGTATGGATGTGTACATAGGGTTGTATAATGTGCACATATGTATATATTAAGAGCAGATCTGCCAAATAGTGGTATCTGCTATGCTACTCAATCAGCCTACTGCAGTGGTTCTCAAATGGTGATCTGCACAATGTCATCATAGAGGGTCCACAAAGTCTTGAAGAAATGTTATGATTTGAATCTTGTGTTAAGTCTTGGTGGTCCATGGCCATACTCCATGGCCACAAAAGGAATTTAAAGAGGGGTCTGTGGTAAAGAAAAGGTTGGGTACCATTGGTCGCTTTGGAATAGAGGGAAAGAGGAAAACGATATCACAAATCACACAACCACAGACATGGTACCTTAATTTGTAATGCAAGGAAGATTAGTCCACCAAAACAGGAGAGCATTACCATCCATTTAAAATGTAATATATAGACAGTGTTTGTGTGTGTGTCTGTGTCTGTGTGTGTTTGTGAGAAGAGAATTCAATGATAGGGCATGGGGGCCTTATTTTCCCCAGAAGAGAAGGAAAAGCATATCAAAAGCCTATGTAGTAAAAGACTTAATGACATATGATGAAAGCACTTAAATTAGCACCTTGTAGTTGTTGTTTTGAATTGAAGCAGCAAAATCTTAAAACCCAAGCAAGAGCAACTACTTCATATGACCACAGAAAATCAAATTCTGTTGTCCCTTATTCTCATAAAAAAAAACTGGGTGCATTAGGACAAGGACCTATCTAGTCCAGCATTTTGCTTGCGCAGTAACCAACCAGCTACCACTTCAAAAGTTCACAGCAGGATAGGAGAGAGGCAATGCTTTCCCACTAAATTTTCCCAGCAACTAGCATTCATAAATAAACTGCCTGATAGCATGCAATAAGCCTGTATTCATATGAACTGCCTTGCTTCCTGATTTCTTGTGCCTGACGCTGCCTCTGGTATCAGAGGATTGGGTGATCAGTATGTCTAATCACCAGAATTATCCTCTCCAGCATGGGTTTGCCCAGCTGCACAAACTCGGAATAACAGAATAACAGGATTGGAAGGGAGCTTGGAGGTTTTCTAGTCCAACCCCCTGCTCAGGCAGGAAACCCTGTACCATTTCAGACAAACGTTGCTCAATCTCTTCTTTAAAACCTCCAGTGTTGGAGCATTCACAACTTCTGGAGGCAAGTTGTTCCACTAATTGATTGTTCTAACTGTCAGCAAATTTCTCCTTAGTTCTAGGTTGCTTCTCTCCTTGATTAGTTTTCATTACTCCACAGTTCAGATATGTGTTTTGTGAACAAGCTCTTCCTTTCTTGCTGAATACTAAACATACTTGCTAGAGTGTAACCACCACTGAATTTAATGGGAGTTGATTCTGAGGATCACATTGCTTGTCATGTTTTATCAATTCAATCCCAATTATGTTTTCTCAAAAATAACTCCACTGACTTATTTCCCAGTCAGCATGTACTAACTAGACCACAAAGTATACAGCTTTTGGAAAGTTCTTGTGCTTCAGATTTTCTGCAGTATTTATTATTTTTGATATTCTGTAAAAAATATCAGTAAAAACAAGAAATTCAAAATTGTACAAACAATCAACATTGTTAATGTCAATACGAAGGCACAGGAAGTAGTCATTTGGAATCTAAGTATTATCAAAACTGGCTCTTCTTCTCTATAACAACTCGGATGTATATGCAGCCATTTCCAAATTAAGAGATTCTGTACCTATTCTGAACCAGTGTCTGGATATCGTGATGGGTAAAACCAATAAACTGAGATTGAAGCTGGATAAGATGAACACCTTAAATGGTGATTATTGAGTACAGGAATTGAGTTCAGGAATTGGGTACAAGGGTTGCATTCCATTGGAAAGAATAGATGTTTTGCTGCCCCTACTGTCACAAGAGGTCCAAGCAACCACCATTGTCAACTTTGTCCCTTGTTGAACTGCAGTCAAAAAAAAAAAAAAAGAGTTGGTCTTTTAATGGAACAGTCCAACCCACTATATTCCAAGTTATAAGGGAAAGAGGGTCATCTTTTGCAGCTCATCAGGAAATTTGCTTTATACAAAGGGAAGTTGTAGGGTTGTTGCAATGGATTGAGGTGTCATCACGCATGAAATTGGCCTTCTCTAAAAGGGGGGGGGGGTGAGTCCCATCTAAGTCCTGTGTAGACTCCTGAGGAACTTGTTCAGAGTAAGAGGTTTTAGCACCAGCTAACAGAGCTTGCCATTCCAGTGCCTCTTCTCTAGGTGTAGGGCAAGGAGTTATTAGGTCATGCTTCATTCAACTTTGAGATGATGGCACTGGGTCCTCTCTCAATCTCTTGTTTTGGTGCTGAATGTATCATAGGATATTCACATAAGGATGATAGCATCTCCATCTCTACTGGGACCTCTAATGGCCCCTGTGGATCATGGCTTTGTTTTCCATAATCTCATATTCATGCAATCCCTTGTCCTCTGGGGGAGAAGTAAGAGGCTCAATTATTGGGAAGACCAATTGGGAAGTGGCTCAGCTGTGTCAATTGTGACCAACGAGGATTTCTTTAAATTTTCTAACTTGAATAGTATGTTGTCTTGTTCTTTCCTTCCTGAACTGCAGTCAAGTTACCATTGTTAATGTTCTGAGAATCTCATGGTTAGATTACTGTATACACTCTATGTGGGACTACTCTTGTGTTTGATTTGAAGCCTGCATAGAGAGCAGAATGTGGTGGGTTCCTGAGAAGAACAATTGGTCATGCAGATGTTCATTTGTGAAAGCATCTCTCCAGCTGCCAATTAGCTAACGTGGAGTCTTTGGTGCTCTCTTAGGTTGGTTGTTTGTTTGCTTGCAGACATTTAATGATGCTTCCTAGTTGGATGAAATATCTGCAAGCAAACAACCAACTTCAGATAGCACCAAGACTCCAAAGTTTAATCATGTGCTACAGATATTCTCTTCTATTACAATTAGCCAATGATTTTACATTTGGCATAAAGCCCTTGAACACTTTTGGATCAGGAAACTTTACTGTGACAAATTTGTGAAATTGCTAAGGTTATCAGAGAAAGTCTGGTTGCATGCACCAAGGTTGGCAGCTCTTACGGAAATTCTCAGGCAGGCCGTCTGTAGGATGGAACCTGCAATCTGGAGGGTTTTTCCCATTGAATTGTGCAAATCACCACCATGATATCTTTGATTCTCCTTTTCAGACCTTACTTAGAACAATGTTAGGTGATAATTCAGTTCTGTTCTTTTCTTTCCCTTTCCTCTTTCTTTTAATGAGCAAGTAAAAACATACAAGAATGTAGCTAAGATGTTTGTAGCTTGGAATGACATGTGCTGAGTCAGAGCACATGTTTCCTAGTTCAAAACTCCTTTTCAAAATAAAAACATAGCTTCTGGGATAGTGGGGGGGACTTGACCAGTAAAAAATGCAGAGATAAATAAAACAAATTGATTGAAGCTATTATAAAACAATATTGAATTTACCATCTAAATAATTCAAGTAATGTTTAGTGAGGATATTTTTTTGACCACATTTTTCAGTTGAAAATATCAGAAGGGGTGCTCTTGGGTTCAAAGATGATTAGTTATACCCAAAGGTAACTTTATGCTAATGCAAAGTGTATTGGTGTTTGTGCAAACATTGAGAGAAGCAAAACAATCTGCCTTGAAAAGTGCAATTACTGTATAGGTCTGTTTAGCATAATTTTGCCCACTCTGACTGACACCTATCCCACCCTTATGCACAGTGAAGCTACTTCCTCGGGGGAGGGGGGTAGCTTTGGGGTGTCCTGAAGCGGCTACAAATAATATCCACAGAGTGGGGTCAGGAAAATCAAGATGATGTCTCCAGTGGTCTCTGTCTGTGTGACACACAGAGAAAGCAGGTGAGGCTTTGATCACAGCGACAGGGAAGCCACCTCGACTCAAGGTGATGAACAGACATAATGCTCCTTCCTCCTCCTATTGTATTCACAGCAATGACCAGTAAATAGGTGCTGAGAGATTTTCGGCTTTCTAAATGTAAATAATTCAACTGAGATATGACTGCATTTTCAGTTGAGGGAAACAGATGCTCTCTTTTAAAGAGCAAAATATATTTCAGTGGCCAAGAAAGGGCTTCTCCATTTTCTTAGATCTGCTCACTCAACTCTTCTACTGGATTTATTTCTTTAAAAGTGCAAAGAAACTGGTTTATTATTGTCATTATCCAGGGTTGCTGTTGTTGTTTTCTTTCTTCCTGGCCTATGCTCCTGGGCTTTTCTGTTGTCTCCTATCCCTGTGCTAACCAGATCTATTCCTGTTTTGCTTCTTTAGGATCAGCCAAGATTTGAAGGAATAAAAAATACAGATTTGCTCCTAGAATCTGTTGGCCATTAATCTTTAGTTTTAAAGGGTCTCTTTTCTAAACGGAAGATAATGTTAATGGACTCTATTCTGAGACCTTTGATAACAAGAGTGCTTATTTGAAGTGTCTGTTAATGAAGGAAAGGAAAATACAGAGATCGTATCCTCAGAACCACTGAAATAAAATTGCAAGGATAATTGTTACCGGTTATGTTAATCATCAAGACCCACTATAGGAATCTTATAAAAGTAACATTAAGTTTTGTTTTTATTGACCTGTTTTTCAGTTTAATCAATAAGCTTTCTCTTGGTTACTTGATCGTAGTATCCAAAGATGCTGTGGAAACTAACTTAGAAGCACTTTGCAGAGGTGTTTGAAAGCTAGAAGGAATTGTAAAGATGCAGTTGTGCTGTGTGTTAACAAAGAAAGCTGAAGGAGGCATGGAGAAAAAGAGAATCCCACCCTACCAGATAAAAGAGAGCCCTGAGTGTGCGAACATCAAAGAATAGTTAATGACATGAAATACCATTAAGGGTTAGTATCCCTCTTGTTTCAAGCTTCTCACACCTGCAGCGTATCGCCTGTGTTCTCTTTGTTGGTGCCTCTGAATTGCCTCTATTAGCATTTACAGAAAAGCCCTTGGTGAAATCTTTGGTGTTGTGCTTGGCCTTCTCTGTGTTCCTTGAAAAGTCAAATATTAGTCCTCTATGGGTTTCCTTTATGATACAGTTCCTATTTGCAAAAGAAGACTCCCAACATCAGGATGCCATTGATTGCAGAGGAGTTGAGCTGAATGAAGAGAATGCTTTTGTTATTTAAAAGTAATATCAGCAACTCTAGCAGCTTGCCAAACAAGCTCACATTTTGGGAAGTGTAAAACCAGAGCATGACATTCTGATTAGGCCAAACAGGCTCTCAAAAGCAGGGCAGGGAGAGAGGCAGAAGAATTGAAAAATCTTGGCATCAGTGAAGGTATAACTTGTTTCATTTTAGACCCTGACAGTTTACCAAATGGGAGAACCATCTGTCTTTCTCAGCCATTTAATATATCCTTTGGTGATCATGATTTGGGAAGCAGGGAACTGAGGATTTACGCTAGAGGGAAGAGAAAGAAAATCAAGAAATTTGGTCAATTGTCTTGGCCAAATAAAGTCAGAGACCTCAAACAAACAAAACACTATAACTGAAGGTACTGCTCTACCAGTCTGGACTTTCTCTTTACAAATACTTGTTTTCCAATGACAAATACCAGGCATATTATCCTATGGAAGTACATATACTTTTGTTTATCAGTTCAGTAGTAACACTTGCAAAGGAGGTATTTAATTAGCAATCTGTGATAAATTGATTTGGTGATGCAGATGACAAATATAAAGCTATTTTTATATTTTTACCCATTGTGGAAAGACATTCTTGAAGTTTCTAATAATCAGTTAAAATAAAAAGATTAGGGATGAACTCAATCAACTAAAACACTTGTGTACCTGCATCTAGGAGTTTGCAAACACTCCGGATAATTTTGAATTAAGCCTTCATAATTCAATACCAGATTTTTTTTGGGGGGGGGGGGGAAGGAATCATATTATTCTTCCACTGTATGGCTTCTCTTCAATCAGAGTTCTTTTTCCTTTTTTAATTAATATTCTCAGTGTAGCAGTTATGAAGCAAGCCTCAGTTACATGAGAGATGTTTTATTAAAAAGCATGCCTGGCATCTTTGCGGGGAACTTTTTTTCTTACACATTTACATGCTCCCCAGCTGAGTGGCCGTCCATTTCATTTGATGATCTGTTTGTTCTGCCTGTAGGGCTATTGCAAATCTTGGATGATTTGCTCTTAATCATGGCAACAATAAAACAGGTAACTTCTTTTGAAGTTAGGAATGCAAGGCACTGTTATGTCTCTCCCCGTTCCCTGCCCTCCTTTATTAGGAGTCTTAACACCCAAGAGTGATAGCTGAGACTGACATTTCATATCTCATCGCACCATGTTCAGATCACTGGAATAATTCAGAAGCCATATTCATGTCTAATAATCATCCCCACCAGCAGGTCACCAGAAGCAATAATTTATGTGAAGATTGTCACCTGGTGTCAGGATATAAACTACATTATGTTTAGGATGGAACACATGAATCCCTTCCCTGGAATGATCTATCAGTCTAGTTTCTTGAAGATATATCCTGAGGGTAAGATCAGACTATATGTCTGCTGTTTCCCATGAAGTGGGTGCAGTTCTCCTGAGGTGGCAATCAGTCTGTGGGGATCTTACATTGCCTGGGTATTTATAGACACTAATAGTGTTGACTGATTAAATTACAGAAAATAAATAATGGATCATGTAGTTCATGTAGCAGAATTCTGTGCCTATACATTTATCCAGCATATATTATGAATACAGTACGGTACGGTACAATACAATTACAATACAATACAATACAATACAATACAATACAATACAATACAATACAATACAATACAATACAATACAATACAATACAATACAATACAATACAATACCATGGTTATATAAATACAATACAATGAAATAGTTATATGAATATTAGTTTCTACCCACCCATCTTCCAAATTTGGACAATCATAGTAACATCTGTAATATCATTAGAGTTGCTTAGACTGTATTCATTCACCTGCGTGAAAACTGGTAAGACACTTTATCATTGTTAGGTGTATTTTGTTCACAAAGCTTTACCTGTATTTCCTATCAAGATAAGCAATAACAATGGAATTTATATATCAAATGCAAAAATATGCCTTCATGATGCAATTGTTTGGTCTCAACACATTGGTTGTTAATGAACTCAAAGATAAGTAATCCATGTCTCAAGCATGGAAACTCAAAATCGAAGACAGGAAACAACTAGCATTTCATTTTATTTTTTCCCCTCATTCCTCCTCAACAAAGCAGTATGATTGGAGCATCCTGACAAGTGCCTCCTTGGTCCCTTAGTTGTCTGTTTTAGCAATGGTCCAAACCCACAGGAAAAAAAGGAAAGTGCCCCTATTTATTTTCCAGTCTCCCCTGCTTCCCCCTTCTGGTTTTTTTGTTTCAACTTTCAATCACCACTCCATGTCAGCCGCCCACCGTTAATTCCTATTGTGCTAGATTTGTGGTACTTGTGACTACTTTTTTTCTTAGCTCTTTTATACTTTCCCAGTCTTTGGTTTTCTCATCCTGGCTGATAGCTCCTCCTCTGTGTGGATGGCCCCAGTTAAGCTGAAAGGATGGATACTTGGGCAACTAAGAATTCCCTTGGAGGTTTCTCCCTTTTTTCCATTCTTATCTGATTTTTGTCACTTTTGTCATCTTTGCCATCTTTCGTTCTTTGTTGTTGTTTCTTTTTGTGTGTGTGGTTTTTTTTTTTGTTGGTTTTGTTTTGGGATAGGGTTTTTTGGGGGGAGGTTTGGGGGGAGGTGTAATATTTTTACCTCTGAGCTGCTTCAAATCATTAAATTAATATAATTTGATTTATATTAAATTATAAATTTAATAAAAATAATTATCTGTACTATTAATGGATTCAAAGGAATTTTATCAAGTAAATGACAGAAAGTGGCAGCTGGAGACCAATGAATGGCAGTCATTGGATCTGCTTTGGCTTCAGAGTCTCTAGCAGTGGTGGAATCTAAAATTTGTTACTACCGGTTCTGTGGGCGTGGCTTGGTGGTGGTGGGGTAATGTGACTAGGTGGGCGTGGCCTTTTTATTTTTTTACTTTTAAAACCATTTTTTCTACAACCCCTTCAGCAAAGAGGTTGTAAAAAAATGCTTTCAAAAGGCACTGACGATCCCAGCTGAGTTGCCTGATCGGCAGAGGCTTTTTAAAAAAGCCTTTGCCGATCGGGCAACTCAGCTTGGATCGTCAGAGGCATTTAAAAGAAAAAAAGGGTTTTTTTCTTTTAAAAGCCTTTGACGATCCCAGCTGAGTCGCACGACCATCAGAGGCTTTTTTTTTTTTAGTTTTAAAAGCATTTTTTCCACCGAAGAGTATAAAACATTCTTTTAAAAGTAAAAAAAAAGCCTCTGATGATTGTGCGGCTCAGCTGGGCATGGGGGGGGGGAAGGGATTTTTGCTACCGGTTCTCCGAACCACCCACCTCCATCGCTACTGGATCGGGCGATCCAGTCCGAACCGGGAGTATTTCACCCCTGGTCTCTAGGTTTTGATCTAGAGAATTAGTTACTATATAAAAATGAAGATTCCTCTAGATTATATTTATAAACTCATGGCAAATTACTCATGTCTATAAATGTATCATCTGAAGGTGGTCAGCCAGTCAAAATCATGCTAGACACTCTGAACAGAGGTTTATTCTCCATCCACCTGCACTTTTAGGCCAATTCAACTTCTGCCTGTCTTTATCCTGCTATGTTTTGTCTCTCTCCAGTAGGAATGTGGTATTTGTACTGCAATAATTAAACAATCACTGGATAGCAACAAAGAATGTGTTTTCTGTATCTCCTGTATCTTCTGTATCTTGCTGCTATCGAACACTGATTTTGAGTTTTGAAGCCTAAATGTGGTAGCCCACATTCCTGATGTCTCGTGGAATGCAGTTTGATTACTTAACAACTGTAGCAAGAAAAGTCATAGAATGAGGCAAAATTCACTTAACATCTGTCTCGCTTAGCAACAGAAATTTTGGGCTCAGTCATGGTCGTAAGTCAAGGACTATCTGTAGTTCTTTTTCATTGTAGTTGCATTCAACTGTTTTTTAAAAAGCACTCTTAATTACAGTCCTTCTTTCTTCGGTACTGTTAATGTCCCTTATCCAATCAATTATCTGTTTTTCTGCATTTATGTTATAGTCATTTACCACATCCAGCATGTTTACAGGAAGCAAATTTTAGCAGCTAATGTTGGCATTTGTTAGGAGGGTCAAAAAAGGACTCCCCACTAGAGTTCCTTGTACTTTGTGGTGAACCACATTTCTCAGATGGATTGAATTATCTTCCTGTGGGTTTTACCAGATTGCATAAAATGGCTTGCGTTTTATAACAAATTACCTTGAAATTGAGACACCCCCATACTGCTCCAAAATGTGTTTATAATTTTTTCTACTGGTGGAGAAAAAAACAATTGTGGTATAACTTAATGTGCCACTGAGATAAAAGCTGAGGTAGACTGTTTATATCTTGCACCATAGCTCTTTTTGTACATGCTGGGGATTTTGATGCCTGCACTCTTTTGTATATAGAGATCCAGTGGTGGGATTCAATT
Organism: Pituophis catenifer annectens; assembly: GCF_029215685.1. Taxonomy (NCBI): domain Eukaryota; kingdom Metazoa; phylum Chordata; class Lepidosauria; order Squamata; family Colubridae; genus Pituophis; species Pituophis catenifer. Next base: position 197,506,157 of record NW_027256881.1, on the reverse strand, counting down.
TTTTTAACAACCGGTTCTGTGGGCATGGCTTAGTTGGGGGTGTGGCTTGGTGGTCATGTGACTGGGTAGGCGTGGCTAGCTGGTCATGTGACCGGGTGGGCGTGGCTATGTGCATAGGGACTACTCAGAGGGCTGATAAATCATTTCTGACTGGTCCTCGCACTTATGACCATCCTCACATTTATGCCTGTTGCGGCATTCTTAACAACCGTGTCAGTCATTTCACCACTACTTCTCTTCACCACGGTGACAAGATAGGGCACAAAACGTAAAATGTGAGGACAGTCGTAAGTTCGAGGACTGGTCAAAAGTGCAAGGACCAGTCAAAAATAACTTTTTCAGCCCTCTGAGTAGTCCATATGTACAAAAGGACTACCTAGAGGGCTGAAAAAAGTGATTTCTGACAGGTCTTCACACTTTTGACCGGTCCTCACCCTTATGACTGGTCATCATTTATGCCCATTGTAGCATTCTTAACAACCGTGTCACTCATTTCACAATTGCTTCTCTTTACCATGGTGACAAGATAGGGCGAAAAACGTAAAATGTGAGGACAGTCGTAAATTCGAGGAGTGGTCAAAAGTGTGAGGACCAGTCAAAAGTAACTTTTTTCAGCCCTCTGAGTAATCCATATGCACAAAAGGATACAGCAATAGAGAGGGATGAAGGAAGGAGAAGAGAGATGGAAGAAAGAAGGAGAGAGAGGGAAGGAAGAGAAGGGAGAAAGGAAGGGAAGGGAAATTAGAGTAGGAGTGAGGGTAAGAGAGAGAGGAAGAGAGGAGGAGAAGGAGAAAGGAAGAGGAAGTAGGGAGGAGAAGAAGCGGGGGGGAGAAAGTAAGAAGGAAAGAAAAGAGAGAGGTGGTAGGTTTGAGGAGAAAGATTGATGTACAGTAAAAAAGATGAAATGGAAGAAAGACAACCCCAAACAAATATTAAGATATTAAGATAAAGAATGAATTGTTAAACTTTAAAGAATAAAAGAGAACAAATATGAATAAATAGCAATAATTAGAAACACACATACAAACATACAATTTATTTTCTTTGAACAGAGTATTTGGCCAGTTCACAAATTTAAACAGTGCTTAGTCATTCAATTAAATTTACAATTTCTATATTTCCTTTTTGCCATATTTATTCCTTATCTATTTTTTAAAAAAACCAATATTACCCTTCATCCTCATCTCTAATCTTAATCAAATTCAATTTTTCCCTTCTATTCTATATTATACCCCTTCCCATTGTCATCTATTTTTATATCCATCCTCACATTGGTTAATTATGTAATATTACAGTTGTTTAATATAAATTCAACATTTTAATATAAATCAATTAGTTATATAACTACCTTTTTTGTATATTAATCAATATGAACATGAATATTCCAATTATTTTCATGCAATCCAATTTCTTACAAATCAATTAATTATATTTACCAATAATAATAAACCAAATAATTTCCCCCATATATTCCTCCAAACCACAACTTAACCATTTCTGCTTTCAACACAATATACAATTAATAGTATCTCAATTATTACAATTCTCTAGTTAAATAGAGCTTTTTTTCTTTTGTGTTTTAAAATCTTGAACTCTCCTCTTTTTCCCTAAATTTCCCATTGTTTGCACATACCTTTTTTGGTGAGGAAAAAGAAAAGAAATCTGCCTGCCTAATTTTCCAACGTTGCAGCAAACAGCAAAGCCAACAGCCTGCTTTACTTTCTGTTTCATTTTTCAACATAGCTAGGGGGAAAAAAATCTGCTCCAGCACTCTTTGCAAGCAAGCAGCAGAGCCCTGAGCAAAACAACTGAGAGCAAATCAGCTGAGAGTCGGGAGGCTGATCTAATCAACAGGCTAATTGGCCTATGCTGAAGCTCTGTGGGCCAATAAAATTACAAAAAAACACCGAACTATTTGTTAAATTGCTGGCTCGCCGCCCCTCACCCACTGCTATTTATTGGCAATAAATAGTGGTGCAGAGGGGCGGGGTAAGGGGTGGGCGAGCCAGCAATTTAAAAACGGTTCAGCCAAACCGCCTAGAACCGGCAGAATCCCACCACTGTAGAGATCTATTTCCTCCAACAAATGAATAAGTGGAGCAACCTACACAAGGAATACCTTCATATGATGAGAAGACAATGGTTTTCTCTCAAGTGAATGCTTTTAAACATTTCCTAAAGCATGTTAAAGGATTTACAACCTGATACATGGATTCTATCCATTTCTTAGGTCACTTTACAAAATGGGATTTTTCTACCTTGGAAACCTATAACTTCTAACCCAGGCGAAATCAAGGAGAGAAAGAGAATTCCTTGAAGCCTGATTTTCCACCAATAAGTCAATAAACAAGACATATAGACATCGATCCAGTCCACCAATCGCTGAGAACGAAAGAACGGCATCAACCGTGACCCCAAAGATAGCATTTAAAACAGTGGTTCTTAACCTTCCTAATGCCACGACCCTTTAATACAGTTCCTCATGTTGTGGTGACCCCCAACCATAAAATTATTCCTAAAACCATTGAAAATATGTGTTTTCCAATGGTCTTAGGCGACCCCTGTGAAAGGGTTGTTCGACCCCCAAAGGGGTCGCGACCCACAGGTTGAGAACCACTGATTTAAAATGAACAAACAGGCACCCCACTACACAACAACAAAAATCACAACCCATCAGCTCACAAGAAATCAGACCTCATCTCAGTAACAACAACCAGCCATTCAAACAGACCGAAACCAGACCGTGACTCAGCAGTATCCGAATCAACAACACTAATTTACATCACACAGACGGTACTTAAAACCAAGGACCATGCCTCAGTAACAACAGCCAGCCAATCAAACAGTCCAAAGTCAGACCAGAAGTAGCCAAACAAACAACATCCACGCTAATTTGCATCACAGAAAAAGTTATTTAAAGGCCAAGTGCTCTGTTGTGGCCCCGCCCTCTGAGCCTATCTCATCGGAGGAAGAAAGCTCCGAACATGAGGAAGAGGAGTCAGCCAGGCCTCCCTCTCCAGGCCCCTCCCCTCTGGCACTGTCTCAGGTGCCGGCCGAGGGAGAGGAGATTAGCCAGGAGCCAGGTGTCTCAGATGAGAGCAAAGGAGAGCCGTCATTCCTGGATGCACGCCAACGAAGGCGTGATAAACGGTTGCAGCAGTTAAGGAGGCGTGCTAGGGATTAGAACTGAGTCACTGGACCACACCCCAGAGACTATATAAGAGAGGGTGGTGGCTGGCAAAACTCCGTGACGAACAAAAACGAACTTTGGCTAGTCACTTGAACAACGTCTGAAGCTGCTGAAAGGAATATTGTTTTGCTGGACTATTTGCAATGCGTATGTAATTTTATGTTATCTGTTGCAGTAAAAGCTCTTGGCAGACGGTGATTATATTGCTGCCAAGTTTGAGATAGCGACCTGTGTGCGTGCCAAGTACTTTCTTAACCCTCGGCTGGCTGTGTTTGTGTGTGTGTGTGGACGGGGACAGATCATGCTCTGACAGATGAGCACAATTCAAAGCGAACTGACGATGTCTCCTCAAATGGTGACAAAACATTTGCAACCAAATTGCCAAGCTCAGAGCTCAGTCCAAGAGCCCAACTACCAACCCGAGCTACTAATATTCAAATACAATTCAACCACCTTGGAAACCTATTTATATGTTTGCTTGTATAATTTATTGGCCACCCATCTTACCACAAGATAACTCTGGGTGGATTACAGTATTATTCCAAGTCCCTCTTTATGTCTTCCTTATGCACTTACGCACAGAGCTATTTCTTTTGAAAGGCTTGTGGTGAGGATTCCAAACCAGGTATGGATTCCCCCCAAATGGTCGCGCTCTGAGTCACACAGATGCAATTTTCATGAGGGAAGGCCTCTCTTCAGAAGCCTCATTCCGGAGTTCTCATGTATGGAGGTAAAATATCAAAAACATGTCAAAGTGGGAAAAGTTGATCTGCGCATGAAACTGATGTCCTAAAGGAGATGTTGCATTTCAGCATTGTCAACTTATGTGCCCTATGTTAAACTAGCACTCCCAATGAAAAAGCCATGGAAGACAACAGAAGATGGCATAAACACAGATACCTTCCTGCACTCGTGCCTTAGCTTGTAAGCTTCTAATTTCTTGTTTATAGGAGCCTGGATAGCTCTGCAGACTAAGCACTGTAATTTAACACCAGCTGTCTGCAATTAAAGTAAGTTCAAATCTTGCCAGGCTCAAGGTCAACTCAGCCTTCCATCCTTTCTAAGGTAGGTAAATTGAGGACCCAGTTTGTGGGGGCAATAAGCTGACTTTGTATAAAATATACAAAAGTATGAAGGCTATTGCTTAACGCATTGTAAGTTGCCCTGAGTCTCCGGAGAAGGGCGGCATATAAATCAAATTTTTTTAAAAAAATCAAAGTAATGATAAATTGTATGTAGAAACAAAAAAAAAAAAACCCTAAAACAATACGCTTTCCTGTGGTATCTCCCATGGATTTTCCATCTACAAGTAGTCCTCGAGTTACAACCCCAATTGAGCCCAAACTTTCTGTTGCTAAGTGAAACAGCGTTTAAGTGAATTTTGCCCCATTTTATAATCTTTCTTGCCACTGTTGTTAAGAGAATCTCTGCAGCTATGTTAGTCACACGGTTGTTAAGTAAACCTGGCTTTCTCATTTGCTCGTTAGGTCACAAAACATGACCATAGGGATTCTGTAACATTGTTAAGTGTGAAAAACTGTCACAAGTCACTTTTTTCAGGGCCATTCTAACTTCGAACAGTCTTTAAACGAACTGTTGTAAGTCAAGGACTGTCTGTATTTCACACACACACACACACACACTTCACTGAAATTTCTTTTCAGATTCAAGCTGAGAAACCAAGTATTTTTATGGACAGGTACCCTTTTCGTTCCCCTAATTACCTGCTTCAAGTGTCCTTGACAAAGCTGGCAGAATTCTGTTTTGGGCACAGTGTTTTACCCTTGCTTCACTGTTGTCCCCAGAACCAGTCCCCAGAACTGGTTAATCATCTGCAATTTTGTATCTGCTTCCTTTGAAGTACTGTTAAGCCCCACTGGCTTTTAAGTAGAGATGCTTCAGGTTCTTTTGAAACAAATGGGATGAGTTAATTATGTGATCTCAAATACAGCAAACTTGTCTAGACCGGTACTGGAAAAAGGTAGGAAGATAATGTAAATATACAAGGGAGAAAAGAAACTTTTCCTGGAGGAAACAAAAATGTAGTAGGACTCTTAACATATGCAAAGAAATGTTTGCCAGAAAAAGAACTTATTCCCAGAACGAAGTTTCTGGGAAGCTCCTGAGAGCTGAGTTATCCCTGCAGGGAAAGCAGCAGAGATCAGAAATGGCTAATTTTTACCATCATTATGATCAGAGTCTGTGTGGGCTATAAAATACAGAGCTGCAGTTTTAAAAGTGGCCTGTCCAGAATAGCTACACATTTAATAGGGAAAAAATATCCTCCCTTGAGAAGTAAGTAGTGTGTCAAAATGTTGAGGTAGGAAGTCTATTGCTCTCTATCAGTTATGAGATAAGATATTGCTATAGAAATGGTGGTAAATCTTGTTTATTCTGCTCATGTGCCAGAGGGTTTCCTGAACATGGGCCCACAGTTTGTTTGTTTGTGTGTTTGTTTGTTTGTTTGGTTGGTTGGTTGGTTGGTTGGTTGATTGGTTGGTTGGTTGGTTTGTCAAACATGTATGAGCAAACAGGTATAAGTATAAACATGGACATGAACACAGGAAATGAGTACGAATAAATGGGGACAGTAGGAGAGGGACGGTAGGCACGCTGGTACGCTTATGCATGCCCCCTTACAGACCTCTTAGGAATGGGGTGAGATCCACGGTAGACAGTTCAAGGTTAAAGTTTAAGGGGTTTGAAGCAGGGGTGGGTTCTAAAATTTTTTACTACTGGTTCTGTGGGCATGGCTTATTTTGTGGGCGTGGCTTGATGGTCATGTAACAATTCTTTAGGATTTAGCAGAGGTACTGGTCTACCAGGCTTTTAACTGCTTGCAGAGCTGTACCGGTCTACCCATTTATTTTTGCAGGCACCGGTCTACTCATTTGTTTGCTTTTAACACTGATCAGCTGTAGGACGGCCCTTTGAAGCCCCGCGGCAAGAGTTTAAACAGTTTTTTTCCCTCTAGCCATCAGCTGGGACTCAGGAGGCAGCAATAGATTGGGAGTGGGGCCAAATAAAAGGTAAGAATAATGCGGAGGGTGGGGGGGTGGGGGACAGGAGGGCGGCAGAACCGGTTCGATGACGTCATATCGTCACCGCTACCGGCTTGGTGGAACCGGACCGAACCGGGAGGAACCCACCACTGGTTTGAGGATGTAACAACAGAGTCAGGTAGTGCATTCCAGGCGTTGACCACTCTGTTGCTGAAATCGTATTTTCTGCAATCGAGTTTGGAGTGGTTTACCTTGAGTTTGTATCTATTGCTTGCCCATGTATTATTTCAGTTGAAGCTGAAGTAGTCATTGACAGGTAGGAAGTTGTAGCAGACAATTTTGTGTACTACACTTAGGTCAGACCGTAGGCTGCTTAGTTCTAGATTGTCCAAGCCCAAACTTTCAAGCCTGAGGGCATAAAGTATTCTATTGTGAACAGAGGAGTGGAGTACTCTTCTCGTGAAATACCTTTGGATTCGCTCAATTGCTCAATTGTTCCTATGGGCCCAGTTTTTCTGCTGAAACAGCTGGAAATAAGAAGCAGCTTTGGAGAATTCCCAATATAAGGCATGTTGCTCTTACACAAATGGTGTCAGATATGGATGGTTCTGAATGGGCGACTAAGTGAACAAATGAGAACTGTAACTTTACATCCAAGAACTGAAGTAAAGAATAGTGTCCAGTGGCTGAGGCAGATTTATAGTGTTCAATCCTTCTTGAAGTGAGCCTCAGTGGAAATTTAAATGAAACCTTTGTAGGGAAAGAAATCTAAATTTGTAAAAATGGGCTTTATCAGTTCTATCTGCCCTTTGGCAAATGCCTCCCTACCTTTGTTTTTTAAACTGGAATATATATAAATCTAGCAGGACAGAACAGAAGAGAGAGAGAGAGAGAGAGAGAGAGAGAGAGAGAGAGAGAGAGAGGGAGAGAGAGGGAGGGAGAGAGTGAGTAGCAGCTCCTTAGAGGAAAGGTTCTGATAAATGTATTTGGTTACAAATTGTTATGGTAGTCCAATCGGTTTAAGACTAAGGAAACATCTGATGAATCACTACAGTCCTTGGTTTTGGCACATAACAGCTACATCCCATATCCAAATATATTGTCCCTCTCCCCCTTTCTTCTACACATTCATGATGAAATTTGATTCAGTCAGAATCCGCTAGATAACAGTGTGGTTGGCAGAAACTGTACACACATTAACATCCAATTCTAAATTGAGATTCTGCTTTCTATTTATTTTTAGCTATGACAGATGCCCAACTAATAATTGTGATTCTACATTTAGTTAACTTTCACATGACCTGCTGAACCAATGTGAGTTATTTCTAGGTTGGCAAGTATTATTTGAAAGTTATATAGGTGGTCCTCGGCTTACAACCATTCATTTACTGACTGAGGTTCTACTTCAAGTTAGCACTTGAAGTTACTTAGAGACTGCATTACTTGGAGCCTGACAGTTACATTGGCCCTGAAAAAGTGACTTATGACTGTTTATCACACTTATGACCATTACAGCATCCTGATGGTCATGTGATCTAAATTTGGATGCTTGACAGCTGACTTGTATTTATGATGGTTGCAGTGTCCTGGGGTCATGTGATTACCTTCTGCAACCTTCTGACAAGCAAAGTCAATGGGGAAGCCACATTCAATTAACAACCATATTACTAATTTAACAACTACAATGATTAACTTAACTGTGGTAAGAAAGATCATAAAATGGAGCAAAACTCACTTAACATCTGTCTTGCTTAACAACAGAAATTTTGCTCTCAATTGTGGTTGTACATTGAGGACTACCCTGTACATCTTTAGATACTTGAAAAATCAGAAGTTACTTTCAACCCCTGATCTTCTGTCTCTTATCCCATTCCTTTGTCATCCACTTTTTAAGCATGAAGTTAAATCAGTTTGACATAAATAATGTGAAGGTAAAGGCTTCTGTAGAATTACAGATGTAACTATTGTGGAAAACAGCTACTGCTGAATATATTGTGCAAAGAGATTTGTTAGACGTTCCAATTTGGTTCAAATGAATCAAGTTCTATACGTTTTTCATAAACTAATTAAATGCTGTCAGTTAGTGACTGTAAGCAGTATCTGATGAATGGTGTGTATACCTGCTTCATTAATAAGAAGCAAATATTGTCAATATTGTATAAAGTTGTGTATTAAATACAACTAATTTCCTTTTAAGTCTTGAAAACATCATCTGGAAGAAGAGCTTGCAATTTCAACTTGATGAATCTCATGGAAACTCTTTGGGGCAAATAATTCCTTTTCACTCTATTTCAGCAAGAATTGACCATGATGATAGATTGCACTAAAATCTATATATTACTAAAATTCTTGTGTCTATAACCTTTAACTAGACAAAACGGTGCATCATAAGGCAAGATTTTTAAAACCAAGGTACTTCATATAGGTAAACTTACAGAATGTGACCAAAATCCAGGGGCCCATTACTCTTATGAAATTGAAATTTGGCAAATTTTATCGACATTTTATAACATAAAAGTTATCATAAACCATTTATGGCACAATATAAAATGCCATAAAATATTCCCCGTGGTTAATTCCTGCTGTTTGACTATGCTGAACATGAGGTGCTTTCAAGGCAGGTACATCTTTGAATATCTTCCTGAATTTTAAAGAAATTTTCCAGTGAAATTAGCATATTAGAAGCTCTGCTATTGTTGAAGACATTGAGGAATGCAGTAAGAAATATCTCTGAAATGATAGCCCAATGGGTCAGGGTTGTCTAGTTACAGTGTGTAAATTGTAACCTTTATGGATTACATTGGCAGATTTGAAAGCAAATTGATTCATATTATCATCTTTGGTGACAATGCCCCGTTAGTCCTTTTGTTGAAAATTTTGAAGAAATGGGGAAGATCATTCAGCAATCTTTCAAATGAACCTCCTGTTAATTTATTGTCCATATTGCCTAGGGAACATAAATTGACTGAATAGAAGAAATCAATTCTTGCTGTTAGTTGTCACGTTTCTTACTGCAAAGCGCTACCCTTCACTGGAGCAGTAGTGTTTACAGGTGTGAGTTATTTGCTGTGGCTGAATAATAAATAACATAACATAACATAACATAAATGCAAGAAAGATAAGTTTATTCAAATGGTCAGTTATTATTTTAACCATATTTTCTTAGTTGATTTCCCTTGTCATCTATACAAATTTTAGTCTGTATGGAAATACGAATAAGGATATTTAAAAAGTACAACTACAGGCACTAATATTGTACCTGTGAGTTGGGTGAGGGAGCTAGTCAAAGTGCTCTTATACTGATAAGAGATGATGCTGTTAAAAACAATGAAATATGCAAAACTGCAAATGTCTGTGAACATCCCTGCTGAAAAGCAAAACACTTAAAAATTAATCACCCTTTGGTTGCTTGTCTGGTAAATTTTAACGTTTTTTGTAATTTTGTAATTCCCCATTCCACTTATCCCATATATTTATTTGTGATATACAGTACATTCACAAATAATGTATATCACAAATAAATATCCAGGACTGGTTTCAGTTGAAGCTACAGGTACCAACCTTAAGGTGACAAAGTGGGAAGCTGGACACATATTTTTATCTGTTATACACAAACACACCTGTCCACCGATAAATAAATGTCCACTCTTTCTTTTAGGGATATTCATCTTTAATTCAATTGTCATTCAAATAAATAAATGGACATGTACTTTCAAGCATTTGTTTTTCTTTCTTTCTTTTGTTTGAAGTTTTTTTTTTCTAACAATGGATTATTTAGTTCTCTCATGTTGTTTCTTTAATAAAAGGTGGGAGGGGGGGAAAGCAACGATTTATGCTTTGTTCTTCAGCCAATACAAAAAAGGCAACCAAAGCAGCTCACAAATATCAATAGTAAGGAAGTCCGTGCCTGCAGGTATATACTATTTTTCTGAAGATTGCTGAAGTCACTGAACTTCGCAATGCATTTTTAAGGCTGCAGCAAAGAAGATATCTCTTCTGTACTGAAGTACCAATATACATATTATTAATTTAGAATTTTGAAAATAATATGTTATGACTATATGAAAATCACTATTGAATTTTGATTTAACTTGTGCTGGATTTTTTCAGCAACCCTGACTTAACTGGATCAATAAACTGGTTTGGTCCAGTAGTTTTCTGTTTTGTTTTCTCTTGCAAACACAATAGGATGCTTGGATGCGACCTGCATTCTTCTATTCATGCCCGCCATAGCTCATCTTGATTCATTCTGGATGAGCTCCTTACCCTGCAATTGTAAATTAATCTGAAAGTGTACATGCTACTACTATCTATTGTTTGGTCCTCAGTGGTAGTTAATAGGGCAGAAATGTAGGCCCTCATTAGCAGATGATTGGGAATTTCCCTGATACAGAAAAACTAGTTTCCTATATAAAATGTTCTTCTCCTTTAATTTTAGTTCAAAGCTTTACAATTCCCTACTGCCCCACCAAGCTTCCCCTTCTCAGTCTACCCTACAATTTGAGATTATTTTGCCAAAAATCATTAGGTTTGTATGAAGTGCTCTATTTATGAAAGAAGGAATGTGTATAATACTTTAGCTCCAGTGGTGGAATTCAATTCTTTTTACTACTAGTTCTGTAGGTGTGGCTTGGTAGGTGTGGCTTGGTGGGCGTGGCAGGGGAAGGATACTGCAAAATCCCTTGGGAGTTGGGCGGCATAGAAATATGATTAATTAAATTAAATTAATTAAATTAAAATCTCCATTCCCACCCGACTCCAGGGGAAGGATACTGCAAAATCTCCATTCCCTCCCCACTCTCGGGCCAGCCAGAGGTGGCATTTGTCGGTTCTCCGAACTACTCAAAATTTCTGCTACTGGTTCTCCAGAACCTGTCAGAACCTGCTGAATTTCACACCTGTTTAGCTCTTTCCATATGTGTAATATGCAGCCATATATTAATCAAATCAGGGTCAGCACATATTTTTTAGACTACCAGAATATGGGATGCAAAAATCCAGAAACTGCTAGATGGCAGCAGAGCAATACAACTCCAACTCCCTGCTGCCGTTCAGTGGTCCTCCGAATTTTTGCAGCCCTGATTGGATATCTATTTATGTACAAATTCTCCCTTTGTTTTGGAGTACTGCCCCTCTCCCAAAAGAAACATTACCTATGCACTTCATTCTCACTTTCTCTCTCCAGATTTCCATTGACTGGAATATGAAAAAGGGTCTAAGGAGGCCCTTTGGAGAAGGAAACCCAGCCCCAAACCTGAAGTAGCTGCCACTGCCTCTCTGGCTCCATTCTTGTTGCTGTTCTTTTCTACCAGGAGACAGGTCTGCTCCTCCAGGCTGCTGCTGTCACCTTATCTTCGCTGAAGCCATTTGATGGAGGATTATTGAAGAACATTTCCTGGACTCCCAGTGGCCAAATAAGAAGGAAGAAGCTTAAATCTTCATCCTATTGCTTCCATTTGGTGGCATCCTTGGCCAGACAATAATGGTTCAATATGATTCCTACTCTTTCCTGGTGTTTAGCTGTCTGAACTCTACTTCTGTTTAAAGTCTGCATGGTTCCACTTCTTAATTTTATTCCCTCAAGCTTTGCTGTGTCACTTTACCTGCTCTTCTCTAATGTTCAAAGTAATATGATATTTGACTTGGTGGTAATTACAAGTTTTTCAAGAAGTGATACAGATATGAAATAACTGTAGTCCACTGGCCTTCTAAGGGCTTTGAAGGAAGCGATTATCATTGCAATAAAAATATGATTTCATTAGAGTGTAAAGCACCAATTTTCCATTACTGATGAAATATATAGCAATTGAAAAAAAAAGATTCTGCTGTCCAATTTGCTTAGATCCAAAAACCGGAATATTGATTTCCTCAGTCTCATTGCACATCCAGATTTAAGCTAATCCTATGCCTCTTTTGGAGATGTCCAAATAAAGCTCTGTATGATGCAATTTTTAATAAATAAATCAACATAGGTATAGCATATGACTGTATTCTCTGTCCAGTTAATACCTTGCTAATGTGGGTGGTTCAAAATACAACAATGGGTATTAACACTGAAGCACCATTTCAACAATTAAAAAAGCTCCATGCAAGCTTTTTAATAGGGAAGGCCTCTTCACCTAGCCTCATGCAGAAGTGAGTTAACAGATTCATAGAATTCAAAAGGTGTACTTTTATTGATGGCTCCAAAGGAATCCTTAGTAGCTTGTAACAATGGTTGCAGCTACATCTGATTGTTCTGGAGCCTCCTTTCATAAATAGGGACTTCAGCTGGCAGAAGGGCAGGGTGCTGGACCAAAGCAATGGTGTAAATGTAGGGAAAGAGCACTCCCCACCACCACCCTTCACCAGCAAGTGGGCAAATCCAGCCCTTGTAACTGTTATGGCTGGATTTGCAACAAATTATTACTATTACTCTGTATGCTGCTTCCAGATTAGGCTCCCCACTCCCCTATGAACCGAAAGAGAATTGGGATGGCTGAACTAGGCTGTCTTCTTTTTGTTTTGTTTTGTTTTGTTTTGTTTTCTCTGGCCTGCTGGCCTTTGGGCGGCCTTGGGAATCTCCCTGCTGCTATCCCAGGCCAGAAAAAGCTCCCGAGTTTGCTCTGGTCCCCGCAGTCCCATGTTAAACAGCTGCTGCTTCTAGAAAGAGAATAACTGCGAGGAAAGTCTCTTGGAAGTCTTGTTTCTTTACAAGCCTTAACTGTTCAAAGATGGAGCCAAACCAAATCCGAACAGCTGGAGACTGGACAGGGACACAAAGTCTTCCCTACGTGTGGACAAGACAGCAGCAGTCCTTCTTCTTTTGCCTTTTTGACTCTCCACGAACCCCAGGAATTAAGAGAGTCTGGAGGGCGAATAATTTACCCGGGGTAGTTAAGTTTATTACTGTGGGCAGGGACACGTTTAAAAAAAAAAGTAATGTTATGATATCTATACTTGGGAGCATCTACGCTGCACAAAACAGCGCACGGGGACAATCCGACCCTTCCTCAAGCGGACCGCGGTGGGGCCTTTGATTAAAAGCTTTATGTCAACGATCTCAACGCGGCACACGGATCGATCCGCTCCATTCCTCTTCCCACGCCAGCCCTCATCTCCATACGATCGATACGATTAAGCAATTACAAGAAGTCTGAAAAACCCTCCTTCTCTGCTCCAGGCCCCGGAAGGCGCGAGGTGGAAAGCCTATCCAGAGAGGCCCGGCCGAGGGGCTTTGGCTTCTTCCTGGGAATCCGTATGGAGCCGTGGGAGAGGCCTCGGCCCCTTTAATCCCTTCAAAGGGCTCCCGACGCGATTCAAAGTCTTTACAACTCTTTGGAACCCTTGGCGAGGCCGAGGGTTGTTTGGATAGGAAGGCCAGATAAAGATATCTCTCCCTCCCTCCCTTCTCCCTTTCTCTTTCGCGGTTGGACGGCCCCTTAAAAAGGTTTCAGTGGCAACGCGAAAACAATTGAATGCGGCCACTGCGGGGCGGCTCAGGTTACCTGGGGAAAGTAACAGAAATGTCATCTAGCGGCGGGGAGGAGCAAAGGGCTGCCTCCCGCCTGTGCCCGCCCCCGCCCCCTTCCTCTTTCCCGAGATGCCCTTACAGTACAAAGCTCCTCTTCGGCACGTGGCTCAACTTCAGCTCGATTCCCCCAAAGAAGGCGGCGGGTCTTTAGCTAGGCCGGGCGCAGAGAAAGAGAGAAAGAGAGAGATTCTCCCTTCTCTTGGCGCAATCGCTCAGGAAAGGCGCCCCGGCCGTTAGTTAGCCTTGCCGCTGTTTTTCAAGTCAGCGCGCCCACTTAAGAAGTACCGAATCGAGTGGAAATCGGGACACACAACCCAACGACAGCAGCTCTCCGGTCAACTCTTGGAGACGCGTCTGCCGAAAATGGAAAGCGCGTGAAGGCTGGAACAGAGCAGCCTTTTTTAAAAAAAAAAAAAAAAATTGACAATAAAGAAAACGCAGCTCCGCTTCTGAAACGAAACAATCGACAAGTTTCACTAGATCATCCGAAGAAGGCGATGGAAATGGTTTCGAGATGGTGTGGGTGGGGGGGGGGGTTGCAGCCCAACTCGCCATCCAAGGGAACTTGAAGGAATCGAGGGTCTCACCGCGGCAGCCTCTTTGAGCGTCACCCACTTTACTTAGAAGGACATCTTTTGAATAGGTTTCATTTCAGAGTGTAAAGTTCATGTCTTTCTAATACTGGGCGGCTTTCTTGCTCTATAAAATCAGAGAACTGAAGGTCTTTGTCGCCAGAAAATTTGGACATCACTATCTAAAGGGGTCACTTTCAAAGTATTAGCTAAGCAAATTGCACCACTGTTTTGTAGTTTTTTAATAAAAGCAAAAGCAAAAACAAAAACCAATGGAACCGAGATCAAACTCGCCTTTCCTTTTATTATTTACAGGGGAAATAATCACATATATCCTCTGGCTAGAGAAAAATACATAGCCGCTCAATGCAAACTTTTATATTGGGTCCAGGTGTCCCTCCAGTGAACTTTTGGCAAGTTTTTTAAAAATGGAGCAACTAGACTTACTGAGTCCCATCCAAACAGACGGTCTAGAGGCAAATATCCGTGAGATATAGCAAAAGACGTATTGTCTTAAGACTCCGAGGCAAATTTTTAATCGCGATATACGTATTTCAGACTTAAGGAGAAATTGGAAAGCAAGAAGAAAGCAAATGGTTTGGGCAAGATACAATGTCTTGAACGTCGAGTGCGAGTCTCCAGGCGGTGAGAGTCCCTTTGATCAAGAAAATCCAATTATTTGTGTATATACATTTCCCACATAGTGATTACTTCATTAATTGTCCCGCCTTTATCTCCTCCCTTCCCATCCCCCCTAATAATCAGTTCTTTTATCCAGACCAACAAACACACCATAGGAGCTTTGTGGATTCAAAGGATTTGCTTTCGCTTCTGAAAGAGCCGCTATTCTTTGATGATTGGGCAGCGGCAAACTTCAAAGCCATAAATCTTCCTCCTGACTGGCTGGCGGCCCAGCAAAGTCCTTATCAAATTCTTGGAGGTGATCCTGGTGCAGTCAGACAGTCCGCGGAGATCGCGCTGAGCCCGGGCTGGCCGAGACTAGCAGAAGTCGGCGAGGGGGAGAAGAAATCGAGCGGAGGGCAAGGGAACCGGGCAGCTTTTCAGCTGCCTCTTGGCGACTTTATGTCGCGGCAGTGGCCCTCCGGCCTCTTCTCCCTCCGGACGCGATAGCCATGGCCGCGGTGGCCGTCCTCCGGAACGACTCCCTGCAGGCGTTTCTTCAGGTTAGTCCCTAGTTGAAGGCGGAGGGTAGAATACCGGGAGCCTCCTCCGCTTCTCCCGCGACAATATTGGAATGTTCGGGCGACAAGATTGGCGGGAGGCCACAAAGCGGGAAGCTGGCGAGTGTTTAGGGAAGTGGGGGGCAGCTCACTAGTGGCCATCGGAAAAGTTACAGGGTTGATTGCGCCTGTAAAATAGACAACTGAGCAGATCCCCTGATCCCTGGGCTCCCCCCTCCCTTTTTTTTTTTTTTTTTAAATCCACTTTTGAACAAGAAAAAACTTTTCCCGGTCTGCTCCCTCTCCCCATGAAAGATTCTCTACAATCAAGGGCTCGCAACTGCATCTAAACCCCGCCCTCCCTTTGCCAAAAGCTATTGTCCTGAGCTGAACGGTCTGACTTGAGTCGTCGGAAGTCGTCCAGAGTGATTGGCAGGCGGGGGGGAGGCAGCTTGGGCGTGAGGGTCTCTCTCTTCCAGCGGGGTTGACGGTGAGGTTTCCCAAGTTGGCACCGAGCTGAAGTGGGCGGGATGAGAGCGAGGCAGCACCGCGGGCTTGCTGACTCCGGGCATCCCAGCTGCGGTTCATTGTTTTCCGAGCAACGCCCCGCCCAGGTGCCGGGCTCAGCAACTGGTACTTAGCGCCTGGCAGTAAACTTTTTGAGATGCTGCCTGGTATCCAGCAACGGGCGATTGCTGCTAGGCGGAGAGGAAGAGGCCCGAAGGGACCGAGATTAACCGCCTCTCTTTCTCCACTTTTTGCCGCAGGATCGGACCCCCAGCGCCTCTCCGGACTTGGCCAAGCACTCACCTCTGGCTCTCCTGGCCGCCACCTGTAGCCGCATCGGGCAGCCGAGCGCGCCGGTCGCTCCTTCGGATTTCCTGCAGGTCTCCTACGAGTCAAGCTTGGGCTCCCCGTCCAGGATCTTTCACCCGTGGAGCAGCGAAATGCCAGCCCACTCCCCGGGCGGACTGCCTCCCCCGCCGCCGAGCCTCGGGCTCACTCCGCAGCCGGCTTTCGCGGCCGGCCACGAGCTGCCGCTGACGCCCCCCGCGGATCCCTCGTACCCTTACGAATTCTCGCCGGTCAAGATGCTCCCGGCTTCCATGGGCGCCCTCTCCTCCGCCTGCCCCCCGCCGGCTTATGTGCCCTACGCCGCCCAGGCGGCCCTCCCGCCCGGCTATTCCAACCTGATGCCCCCGCCGCCCGCCCCTCAGTCCTGCAGGCAGCTCTCGCCGGGGCCCGAGGACCTCCCTTGGTGGAGCATCCAACAGGCGGCGCCAGGGCCGGGCACTTGCGCACATCGCTTCGCCGGCGGGTTGCAGCGCGGGCTGGTCTTGGCGCCCTCGGAGCTGGCGCAGTACCAATCGCAGCTGGCCGCCCTGCTGCACCCCAAAGCGCCCCTGGCGGCCACGGCCAGGAGGTGCCGCCGCTGCCGCTGCCCCAATTGCCAGGTGGCAGCAGGCAACGGACCCGACGCCACCGCCGAGCCCGGGAAAAAGAAGCAGCACGTGTGCCACGTCCCCGGCTGCGGGAAGGTCTACGGCAAGACGTCGCACCTCAAGGCGCACCTGCGCTGGCACACGGGCGACCGGCCCTTCGTCTGCAACTGGCTCTTCTGCGGCAAGAGCTTCACGCGCTCCGACGAACTCCAGCGGCACCTGCGGACTCACACCGGCGAGAAGCGCTTCGGGTGCGCCGAGTGCGGCAAGCGCTTCATGCGCAGCGACCACCTGGCCAAGCACGTCAAAACGCACCAGAACAAGAGGCTCAAGGCCGGCCTCGGCCTCGGCCTCCCTGGGGTCGACGGGCGCGCTTGCGCAATCAAGCGAGAGGAGTCGCGGGACTTGTGACCTGTTGCGGGGTGGGTTTGTGCTGAGGCGCTTTTGCGCTCCCTCTGCTTTCCACAGCCGCCCCCTTGCAGGCCGCTTCTCTTCCCGAGAAAAATTCCACTTCAGCCCCATTCAGATTCTGAACATTTCGGGAACAAGCGGGAGAGCTTGTTTGGAGACCATTAAAAGAGGAGCTATGACACACACAGCACACACACACACGGAAAATTTCCGAAGTCTGGCACCTTAGAGGCTTGCTTGTCAGATAGATTTCCTTTAAGAAGCAATTGGGAAATCCTTGGTCAGGAGATTTAAGGGATTGATGGTTTTCCTTGGAGTCCAATCTCAGCCCTGGGGAACTAAACTGCCCCCCATAGACCTCGTTTTGTGTGATTTGAAATGCAGCCATGAAACCCATCTGTGGATTTGGAACTGCTCTGTGGATCTGAGATTAGCCTTCTGTGAAGAGGTTTTGTTTTTCCTTTGGATCTCCCCCCCCCTTTCCCCCCTCCCTTTTGAACTCCATATTAAGGCTATCATGGGATCTCATCTTCCATCCAGCTTCCCCAAAGGATTATGGCTTCATTGGCAATTGCTTGTGGCCAGGAGATAGTGGTCCCACCTTCAACCCACATTTGGAAACATCTGGCCATAATGGACTAGAATGCTTTTTTAAAAAAAAAATAGAAACAGCAACATAAGCCTGGTTATAGAGTGTCTTGGTATAATTTTTTGCCTTGTGTTTAGTTGGGGAGAGATCAGCCCTTTGTATACAGTTTTGGATAAGATCATTACCCCTTCCGTCCCCCCTTATTTTTATACTTGATTCCCATATAGGGACTACACCATGAGAAGTTTGAAGTGACACACAGTGCATCAGCATGCTAAAATAAATGCATCAAACCTGGGGTCATATTGGGAAGATCCCACTGAGCTGATTTCCTCTGGTTGTTTATTTCTTCTGAAACTTTTCGAACATATACCACTAACCCATTTTAAGTGTTTGTTTCACCTCAACAAATGTCCCATTTAGATGGAGAACACCTTAGTATGAGGTTCCATCTGCAGCTCACATTATTAAAACTCAGCATTGTAAAGATCACCTATATTTTCCTTGTGGAATATATTGTAATGGTATAAAATGTGTGACTTTTTATTGCTTTAGCTATTATTTTTTAAAACAATTGCTGATCAGAGTTGTAACATTCAAACATTACAAGGAAACAATAATGTGTATACCTTGTTTGCACCCCAGTTGAAAACTGCCAAATACAAGGAACTTGATCCAAAATGAGAAACAAATCAACTACTGTATAATTATATTGAAGAGATTTATGTTTAGTGGTGTTAAAATCAGCAAGGCTTATTTCTGTGTAATAAGAACCACCAGCCAAAGTTATTTAGTTTAACTTCCATTGTCTTCATTGGGCTTAGGAGTTGCAAGATCATGCTTAAAAGTCGAAAAAGCAGCAAACAGTGACTTTTAAGAAGAAATATTATATGGCAGCATAATACTATAGGAATATGATTTGTCAGATTTTTTGCCATTTTTGTTCAGTCTTCTGCACTGCAAAAATTGTTTCACAATTTAGAAGATTTCAAGTTGAAAATCAAGAAAATCAAATTTGAAGTTTCTTTTTAATTTCCAGATGTCAGAATAAGGCTGCAATTTTGTACCATGAGCGCATAATTTGGGGAGTTACATCTTCTAAGTGCTCCTAACGCACATAGAAAATATCCAACTTTTTCTGAGATTTTATTTTATATTTCTATATTATATAAACATTTATCAAAG
This sequence comes from Pituophis catenifer annectens, assembly GCF_029215685.1. Classification (NCBI taxonomy): domain Eukaryota; kingdom Metazoa; phylum Chordata; class Lepidosauria; order Squamata; family Colubridae; genus Pituophis; species Pituophis catenifer. The sequence continues at coordinate 197,487,072 of NW_027256881.1, read as the reverse complement.
CAGTGACAGCCCCTAAGTGTTCGTCTTGTAAAGCCTGCAAACTTTCAGATCACAACCCTGTAAATTTGTAATATAAATATAATAAAAAAAGGAAAATTCCATATTCTTTGAAAAATAATTTGTCAACTACATCTTAAAATAAAGATTTTGCTACAAACTAACATGCATTCTCATTTAAAGCACAATACAAAATTCCAGCTGGAGCTTTCTGAATAAAGTTCAAGCTTGTGTTCCCAGTTTTCTACTCTATATTGTAGATTTGAAAGTAATTGTAGACACCAGCATCACAGTGAATGTTCTAGGACTATGGTACTAGTAGAAATAGCCATCTGAAATAGAATTGTTTAGTTACTTTTGCAATTTTATTATTGTTTTAATGCAAACATTTGGCAAATCGTATAAGCAGCAGGATGAATTTGTTTTTAAGGTACTACATTGGGTTAAGCAATTTAAAAGAGAAAATTGCCAAAGCTCATCTGCAAAGTTGCCATTTTTACTAGCTGCGCAGTCTAGAAGATCCATGGGAGTAACAACACTAAAACTTATTCCATGTAGCCTGCAGAAAAATGTAATTAGTTTTAAATCTGGAAGAGCACACTGTTTTAAACTAGATTACTTGGGATTATTTTGCAATATTGCCTTCTAATAAAATATGTTTAACTTTAATACAAATGCTTTCTAATCTATGAGACAATATTTTTTCAATGTTTACATCTCTTCTGAGATGAATGTGAACATTAGAGATTGAGAGTGAAATTATGGTGCAAGTTAAAATATAGTGTCAAAAGGAATTTATTTTCAAACATGGGAATATTAGGAATTTAGGATTGTATTTTAAATGCAGAATTGATTGGATTAAAGTATGTATGGTAAATTATAATTAAATATTAATTCATTTAGTCTTGTTCCAGTACTGGCAATTTATATCATTTTGTTAGTAGCACTGTGCTTTAGTAAATTATGTATAATAGTTGCAGTTTTACCAGTACATCTTACAATTCAATTTTATACATGCTTACTTACAAGTAAATTTTGTTACTGTATTTTCAGTGAAGCTTATTCTTATGAATTACAGTCCTAAGGAGATATACAGCAGTTATTTTTAAAATATTTCTGATTTTTTACAATATACAATAGTTGTTATCCTTTTCAATCTAATAAGGAGGCAGGTTGATTGTATTTTTATTTGAAGAACATATTTTTTAAATATATAAAGAGTATAATCCTTTTAATATATATTCTAAATAGGATAATTCTTTAGGTTTATCTTTTATGAGATATATACAGGATCCTATATTTTCCCTAAATGGATGTCTTCCATCAGTATTAGCTAGCATGCTCATGCAACTTGATAATGGTCATTTCTGGAGAAAATTATATTGTGCAAAGCAGTGTTAGAGAATAAGTGTCTTTTGCACATAGGACTTGCTTTTAAGAAGCCACTGATCTGCACTACAAATTATCCTATGTAACTGAGTTAAGACCACATGTTACACGCATGACACAAATCAATTAAAATCAACTATGTCAAACTGATTAGATTGGGAATGTTTAAAGCAAATACTTCAGTTGTATATTTAAATGAATGGATATAACACTGTAGGATATTTAAATCAGCAATCCGCAACCTTTCTGGGATGGCGGCCTAATGCGAGGGGAGGAAGAAAGGATGGTTTTATGCAAGTGGGGCTGTAAGTGCAAATTCCCACCGCTCACATGAGTGGGGCTGCACCAGGGCCGGATTTAGATGAAAAGAGGCCCTAGGCTATTCCACTTATGAGGCCCTTTCACCTATAGCAGTGGTTCTCAACCTGTGGGTCGGGACCCCTTTGGGGGTCGAACGACCCTTTCACAGGGGTCGCCTAAGACCATCAGAAAACAAATATTTTCAATGGTCTTAGGAATAATTTTATGGTTGGGGGTCACCACAACATGAACTGTATTAAAGGGTTGCAGCATTAGGAAGGTTGAGAACCACTGACCTATAGTGAAAGTAATTTTAATTTTGCTAACAATTTGAATGTAGGCCCCTCTTGATCTTGAGGCCCTAGGCTGAAGCCTAGTTAGCCTATAGGAAAATCCGGCCCTGGGCTGCACGCTTGAGCACCTGCCGCTTGCACAAGTGGGGCTTCACGTGCATGCATGCTCATCCGCCACTTCCACAGCGCAGTTCCAAATTGACCACGGCCAGGTAGTGGGCCACAGCCCGGGAACCCCTGATTTAAATTACATAATATAAATTCCCCAACTTTTACAAAGTCTCTTTACTCAGAAAGTCAGTCATTCTGGGCCAATTGTTATGTCGAACAACATGTCTATGTCTTTCAGATTGTCTTAAATTGGATCTAGGTTAATTCATCTTGCATTTTGTTATAGCATTCTCTAGCAGCTTGCTTTCATATTTTAAATAGTGAAATAGATTATTATTTATTTGATAAATTGATTACAAATCATGTGTTTATTGTACATATATGCCTCTTCCTCGTACAATGCTAGATACCTCAGTGAAACAAAAACATACAAGGTGTACATTAAAATATTGTTCAAACACCCAAACACATCCTGTTCTTTGAACTAAATATAGTAATACATAGCCACTTGCTTGCTTCTGTTATATTGTATTTATACTCCAAAGTCCTGTTGGAAATAGTCTAAACTACTTTTAAACATGATAATAGCAAATCACCCATCCTAATCTCAACTAATTTAATTTTCTCCTTCACATGCCATGATGTGATTATAATGGATCCAGAGGCCAGAACTTGGTTAAACATTCTCTAAAGCTGCAGATCTATATCCTCCTAAAGTTAATGGTGACTAAGTCTCATCAAATTTACGCATTAATTGGGTAAAATTAACATAAAATATGTCATCTGGGCAAATTATGAAGAACCTGAATCTAATCCACCCTAATCGTCCCTCTCCTTGCTTATGGGCAATGGCTTTTCCTAGCTTGGTGTCCTCCAGCTGGATCTGAGTGACAGCTGCTAGAATTTCCAATCAATATGGTCAATCAGGAATTTTGGAAGCCACATCTGGACTCCATTGAGTTGTGGAAATGTGCTGTACACTATGAAAGCATTAACAGAGATTTTAATTCTAAAATTAATAACCATTTCAGGGATGGCATGTGAAGAAGCCCTCACATTTTCAGGGTTTCATCACATTCCTAGGATATTTCTGTTTTTGCCAAGCACACAATTTTTCTCATATTTTTAAGATAAGAATAAACTGCAAGTATATTTGCTGCTGATTTTGATTCATTGATATCCAATTTACAATAGTCTTACTTCAAACTCATCCAACAAAAATAAATTGACATCTAACTGGGTATAATGCTGATTCCAGAGGAACAGTTGCAATACTTCCTGCTTAATCCAATGCTCCTTCTCAGAAGTAAGGCACCTTATTTCTTTAGGGAAATCATGCTTAGAGGTTTTTTCCCTTCTAAATGTACGCAAGAGAAATTATTTATAGGGGAAAGAGGTGGTTCCTACATATTCAATCTTTGATCATTGTTTTATAATTTCTTTTATTTGGGAAGGCAGCACCAGGAAACTAAGTCATATTCTGAAATGTTTGACAGACTTGAATGCTTTATGTGATATAAGATGAAGGAGGCACTGTAATGTAAATAATCTAAAAGCTTTGGATATAAAGATAACATTTTGCATTGTGTACTAGTAGTTCATTTTTTATATATTACATCATAGGGGAATTGAGCTTTATTTTTTTTTGTTCTTTTATGGAGTGATGTTAGTGTGTTTATATTCTCCCTCTTGAGGGTTTAGTTGTAATTCATCTGTCATTTTGTCAAAGCACCATTTCCATTCATCTCTTGAAATGTTCTGTGCTGCATATTTTGTATTTTTACAGTCAACCCAGCATATTCTTCTGAATAAAATTGCTGCAAGCAGGCAATTGCTTTCAGATTTCCATCAGCCATCAGCGATGGAAATCTTGGTTTAAAATATTTTTTTGTTTAAGAACAAAAGATGGATTTCATATGTTGTATTTTCTACATTGGGTTGCATTGTTAGCAATATCTATGTATACATGCATATATTTTGAACTGGAAAGATGCCTGTAAGCAAATTAATACAGCAGTTGCAAACCTCTCTGCCTAAATTAAATTAGTCTAACTCTAAGATGTTAATACAGAAGCTGCTAAATATTATGCATATACAGTGACTATAATCCAGCCATGATCTTTGTACATAGGTTTAAAGTTTTTGACTTGCTATATCAATTTGAGTAGGAATTAATTAGGCTCTTTTCTTCAATGAGTATTCTTTTCTGAATTACTAACTTTTGGATGTCATGTTGTTTAAAAAACTATTTCTGTTTGGACCAGGAGACTTTCCATTTTTTTCCCCCCAGTTTACCTATACATCATCCAAGCTGCTTCAGAATGATTTGGAGTTTATTCGAGGAATGGATATACTGCTGGTTGAACACCAAGTTCCTATTTGGAGTGTGGCCTCAGTGTTTCCTGATTGCATTAGTTTGTAATAGTATGAAATGACTCTCAGTAATACTTTCCTTGCATGGGATCAGATAGCAAGAAGATGTAGAGAAGTATTCTGCAGCCATTTCCATGAACATCATCTAACCATCACCATGCTAATAATAGTAATGGACACAGTTTTTGTATCTGTTACTGAGTAATGTAAGATGCTGTAAGTCTCTAGTGAGAAAGTAGCTTTGGTGCCTGTTACTGAATTCCCCCATAAAAACATCCCAAATTCAATTATATTTTTGAAACACTGAAAAAAATTGTCTTTAAAAAAGAAGGCTTAAGTTGTTGCTTTCTTTCACATTTCATTCAAATGGACGATATCATCTATTTAGTACCTAAATTTGAATAAATGAAACCCGAAATAGCTGTCAGGGTCATTCAGATCATATAAACATTGAACCCTATAAAACATGGATTAGTTGGAAGATTACATGCTTTGCAAGCATCCTGCAGTAAAAGGAAATAGGAAAGAAGAAAAAAGCAGAGTTCAGTCCAAGATCAGGAAGCTGGCTTTGGAGAAGAATACAATTAATTATGGTATAATCATTTATGAAGCAAAAAGAAGTCCTGAAATAAAATCTTCCAAGGCACAGTATGTGATCAATGTTGTGAGGTATCGTCTGGCTTTCAGTGGCTGCATTCACAATCTCCATTTTATTAAGAATAAAATATATACAAGTACTCCTCGACTTATGACCACAATTGAGCCTAACATTTCCATTGCTAAACAAGACAGTTGTTAAGTGAGCTTTGCCCCATTTTATGACTTTCTTGCCAGAGTTGTTAAGTGAATCATTGCAGTTGTTAAGTTAGTAACACAGTCGTTAATTGAATCTGGCTTCCCCATTGATTTTGCTTGTCAGAAGGTAACAAAAGGTGATCACATGACCCCGGACACTGCAAACGCATGCCGGTTGCCAAGCGGTTGAATTTTGATCACATGACCATGGGGATGCTGCAATGGTCCTAAGTGTAAAAAATGGCCATAGGTCGCTTTTCTCACTAAATAAATGGCTGTAACTGGAGAACAGCCTGTATCTCGAATAAACAGTTGTAGGATTCTCAGAGGGGACTATAATACCCTGCTGGTGGCTCAGCAGACTGATAGCGTTGTGATTAACACCAGCTGTCTGCAAATACTGTAAGTTTGAATCTCACCAGGCTGACTCAGCCTTCCATCCTTTCTAAGGTAGGTAAATTAAGGACCCAGTTTGTGGGAGAAATAAACTGACTTTGTATAAATATACAAAAGTATGAAGGCTATTGCTTAATGCATTGTAAGCAGCCCTGAGTCTCCGGAGAAGGGCGGCATATAAATCAAATTAAAAAAAAAAATACCTGATTTGCCTGGTTAAGGCAGCAGGCTAGAAACCAGGAGACAGTGAGTTTTAATGCCACTTTAGGCACAAAGCCAGCTGGGTGATCTTGGCCAGTCATTCTTGTCTTAGCCCTTGTAAGCAGGCAAGGGAAACCCTGGGAGAAACTTCCCCAAGAAAACTATAGGGACTTATCCCTGCAGTCTCTGAGATTCAGACACGGTTGAATGGTAACCAAACAAAACAAACAAAAAGCTTAACCCAGTCATTTGCAGTTCGTCGCTTGCATCATAACGTATTTTTTAAACCTATTTGTTTTTGTTTATCCAATAAATAGCCCCATCAAACTGTTTTGCCAGTTAGTTAACCAGGGCATGACAGCTGTTCCAGCCAAATTTTAAATTTGTTTAAAAACCGCTCTGAGGGTTAATTTCCAGATAGCAGTTCGGCTCTAAGTTTTCTCGTCCGGCCGAAAACTTTTTATATTCCCGGGTCCTTCCGAATCTTCTCCGAGCGCACGGAGGAGGAGGAGGAAGAGGAGGAGGAGGAGGAGGAGGAGGTAGGAACGTTCCCGTCTCAGCTCGAAGTTCCCCGTCGGCCTCCTTTTGCGGTAGGCTCGCAGAGGGCCCAGAGCGTTCTGTTGCTATGGCAACCCGGTGGCCGCCCGAGCCCGCTCGAAGCTCTCGGGCATTATGCAGGGAGCAACTCCGGAGTTGACCGTCTTGCCTCGCGGGCAGCCGAGTCACACCATGAATAGGTGTGAGATAGGTGCTCTAGGATACTTTTCCCAGCAAGGTCGAGGAACACGTGTGAATGAGGAGACCCTAATCCTCCTTCCCTTCTTTTCTCATCCAGGTTAAATGTTCTTGTGGGGCAAGGAATGCCTAGGCCAGGGGCTTCTAAGGTAGGAAACTCGATCTTTCTTTCTTTCTTTCTTTCTTTCTTTCTTTCTTTCTTTCTTTCTTTCTTTCTTTCTTTCTTTCTTTCTTTCTTTCTTTCTCTCTCTCTCTCTCTCTCTCTCTCTCTCTCTCTGTCTGTCTCTCTTTCTTTCTTTCTTCCTTCCTTTCTTTCTTTCGCATCTTTGATCATACTTGACCTTTCAAGTTATGGCCCGCCACAAAAGCTCTGGACATCCACAAGGCCATACAGTCATACACTCTGAAAAGAGTGCAGGTATGTCTAAATTTTACAAAACATTCAGAATCCCACAGGTACAGTCTCTCTGTAGCTAAGCCATACTGGGGAAGCCTTCATCTGTCTTCAGATAATTTTCTCTCTGTCCTACAGTAACCCCAAAGAAACAATAGGCTCAAATTATGAAACAAATCCACAAGTTGGTGTCCTAGACAAAACTGGTTTATACCAATAAACCTGGTTTATTAATAGGGTGAGTTTAAGTGGGATGGTGTTTGAGGAGCTGCATTCTCCATAGGGAAGATTAGGAACCGTATTTTATAGTGTCTAAAATTTACAGGTGGAGCTGTGAATAAAATCAATTAAAAAGTGAGGATGATAGAAGAAGCAATAGTATCAAAGCCATGTGTGTTTTAGTATGTGATACTGAGAAATAGGAATTAATTACAATGTTTATCTTTTTATCCCTGTATACTATTTACAATCAATATGTTGGAAATATTAAAGTTTTAATTGCTTTTCGGTGTATTTTAGAGATTTTCGGTTAAGGTAAAATCACAGATACAAAGCAGCGCTTCTGCCCCATCAAGGCAACAATACCAAGCATTGAGGCACTGATTTTTTAAAAATAATCTATATCATTTTATGGTAAAATCTTATTCTTTCCCAGTACATGCAAGAATTGCCTGGGGGGAAGGGGCACATGAGTATTGTCAAGCATTGGAGAGATCTACAAAGCACTCAGATTGGTTTATTCTGATTTGAACTCAAGCCAGACCTGCTAAATGCAGTTTACTGGATTAAATGAATTTCAGATCATGAATACAGTGATTTGCAGAAGTTCTGGTGTTCTGCAGAGATAGCAACAGTTGCACATATGATACATAATTATACACAAAATTATATTTATGTAAATCTGATTATCTAGTCCCAAGAGATGAAGGTTACGACTAGTCTATGGATAATTGATATAACAATTATATAGAGAAGGTCATACAATAACTATTAATGGGAATGTTTTGACTTTGAATGCAAGGTTGGAGGGTGACTTGCTGAAGATATCCCCGACACATTGAAGTATTGTGATAGTAGGTTGATCCTAGAATGATCTTTTTTTACCCTTTAATTTTGGAGATTCTGTATTCATTAAAATGGTTTTTTTGCTGCTTCTATTTCTATATTAGTTTAGTTGACACATTTTGTGTCATAATAATTAAAGCTAGATTAAAGCTGCATAATTTATGTTTATAAACTACAAATCACAATGCTGTGTCCAAAAATAAGTTAAAGCAAATTGAGTTACTTCCTTACATTTTAGTTACCTGGTTTAGTAAGCTTTTCACAACATTTGCAAAAGCAATGATTGTTTAGGGATTTTCTATTGGCCTATTTAAAGTTTACAGAGCACAATAATCCAATGTCAATCCCAGTCTTCCCATTTGATTACATGACATTAGTCTCATGCCAGTTTAGATTATAAACAATAATGCACCATCAGTTTACTATACTTGGTTCATTTGAATTAAATTACTGAAAATGTAGCCTCTACATGTGCTTTGTGGATTATGAAATTTGAAAAGACAACATATGTTCCATGGTCATACAGTGTAAAAGAAGGTAGATAGAAGAGAGACTTTACATGCTTGCAAAGAGTTGTTGTTTTTTTGCAAACATTGAACTTATTACAATATGCTTTTTTAAAAATATGTACCATATGTATATATTTAATGCCAGAGTTTATAATGATTATTGTGAATAGGAATATTAAGTAATATTTTGAATGTGTGTAAGATTACGTAGTTTTACATATATGTATTTTATTTATTAACATTTAAAGTATAAAAGTATATTTAATAAATATATTCAGTATTAATGGAACAATATTAACATCAAGAAGAAGAAGAAAGTTGTAGTAGAATGAGATCATGGTAGTAAAATGGTAGTAGATGATGGTAGTAGGAAGAAATGGTAGTAGTAATGGAGAAGGACTCTATAATATTGTCAAGAGATTGTAGCAACAATCCACTGGTACAGACCAGGTTTCCTAAACTATACACATATGAAACTTGTTTTCAGAAATGACTTAGAAATATTTGAATTTTTATTTTACACTCATTCAGGTTTCTGGAATGATGGAAGTGATCGCTCCTGAAGGTATTTATTTAAAACATTATATTTTGTATTGTAACATTTTCTTGGATGTCTTTACATTTTAGATTTTATATCAAAAATATAAATGCTCTTTAAATTCAATCCCATTCTGAAGAATATGTGCCTTGAACTAAGTCATTCTTAGTTCTGAGTTAGCTTGCATAAAATTGTAGTATAAGAAAAATTATTGACAGATGTGCAACCTTGTTAACCTGTAAATTATAAAGTTGACATTTTTGTCTCTCTACAGTAGTGCTGTTCAGAGCAAACATGTGCAAAGCAAATGTCTAATTCTCTTCCTCCTCCTTCTCTTAGACATGAGCCTCACATCCTGTGTTGTGGCTTAAATCACAGAGAGCTCCTAAATTTCTCCATCTAAAAATGGAATATAGCCAATATTTTATATACAGTTTCCCAACGTTTATGTATCAGCATGATGTTAAATGGTTCATAATAGAAATTGTGAGACAGAATTATACTTTCTGGGTTTCTAAAGTAGATGCTGATTTGAATCTATTGCTTAAAATCCCCCAGGCGAGAAATTAAGAAAAGATTTGAGATTAGGATATTGGGTATATGCAAGTTGCCTCATACAGTACTGTGTATCAATCCCACATTTCAGAAAAGATGGAATGACTTTTTGACTACTGCATAGCAGATGTTTATTTCCAAAAAATGAAAGACAACCATAATTACTTGCTTGTTTCTTCTTTCTAGCACTGTGTCTCAAACTTTCTGCACTCATGGATCATTAAACAAACATTTCTCACCGACATCATATATTGTTACTTGTGTGCTTCAATATATCAGTTGTCAGCCATGACTTTTGTGAACCAGTTGACTGGTATTGAATGCAGGGAAGGTGGCGCTGAGGCAGGACTTGGCTTGAATCCAGCTATCTGACCTTCAGTGAATATGGGGAAGTGGGAGGACAGAGGGCAGCAGACTCTAGCCAGCTGATTAGCAGGAAAGTTAGGGAGCAGGGCTGTTGTAGAGGAAGGCTTTAGTCTGACAACTAAACCAGCAATGAATGCAGTCAGGCAGAGATTTAAGGCACTGAATGGGTGTAGTCCAGTGATGGCTAAGCTTTTTGCCATCGCGTGCCAGGATCGGGGCTGGGGAGGGGGTTGCACGCCCTCTCTCCCCCCCACTCCTGGAACGTGATGGCCTTGTGGGCCTGGTAGGCCCGTTTTTCCTCTCCCCAGGCACAAGAACATTTCTAGGAGCTTGGGGGAGACAAAAACAGCCTCCCCCCCCCCGAAGCCCTCCGGAGGCAGAAAACGGCCTATTTCCCTACTTCCGGTGGGCCCAGAAGACCCAAAATCAGCTGGCTGGCGTGCATATGTGTGCCGGAGCTGAGCTCACGTGTCCACCGATATAGCTACACGTGCCACCTGTGGCACGCGTGCCATAGGTTCGCCATCACGGGTGTAGTCTGATGGGGCACAAACCCAGTGGCTGGTAGAAGTGTAAACATACTCTGGCCAATGAACATTGAGAGGCTGTGACAGAGTATCTGGTGAGCCCCCATCTGCCAAATTGTGGTCCATAGGCAACAGTTTAGAAATTACTATATTGGAAGCTTTAGGACAGGGGTGTCAAACTCGCGATGTCATGGCGGTGTCACATGATATATCGGGACTTTTTCCCCCTTTGATAAACAGGGCATGGGTGCAGTCAGCACGTGACACATCTGGCCTGCAGGCTGCAAGTTTGACAGCCCTGCTTTAGGAGATTCCTGGTACAATTAAATAGAATTTCCATACACAATAAAACATAATGAGCATGCTTGGATATGCCATTGTACTATTTAAGACTATAATTTGTTACAAATATGACTCAAGCATCAACCCCATTCCCGCCCCCCCCTTTTTTCTGGAATTTTTATTGTCATGTTGTTGTCATGAAGAGATACTGAACACTCAAAACCTTACATACTGCAAGAAAGGTTTTGCCTCAATATGGATTGCTTTTCCTAATGGCATGCCTGATTTTTTATTCTTTTTACAAAGTGATACAATTCTCTTTAAGGTGAGAGTTTTTCTTCACCGTATCCAAGAGATGCCAGGCATTGGATTTGAGATCTTCTTTCTGCATATAGAGCAGGTTGTGCTCCATGAGGGCAGCTGCACAAAAGTCAAGATGGTGACAGTAATAGTGTGATTGAGGACTTTTTTGATCCCATAAGTCCCTGCATTAGGAAATTGAGAAGATTTTTTTTCTAATTAAAATGATGGTATTGGTGATAACTGTAATTTCTGAATATCTGTTGCTTTCAGTACAAGCGAGAAACTATTACCTTGTTTGATAAAAGCCCATTTTGCTAACTTTTTGTACAAAAAAAATAACAAGAGGGTCATATATCAAAATATTATATATTCTCAACCTTTAACAGCAAAGTGTATATGTGTATGTGTGTGTATTTCGGCTTAAATATTTACGTATATTAATATACATTTAAATTGATAAAGTATACAATATGATTTTATAAATAGACTATTTCATATTTTCACTTACTCCTCAACATTAGTAAAAGATACTGAGTATGATTCTTTGTCAGATATGTTTATTTTTATTTGTAATTTTTCTTTAAATTTTATCAGTATAGCTAAGACTTTATCTGAGCTGCAAAAATCCAAATAACCTTTAGATTGATGCAGAAAAAAAGAAAATTCTAATTGTTTGTTGCTATCTTGTGGTCATCCTAATTTTTATATTCCTGATCTGATAGCCCTAGCATACCTATCTGGTTCCCAAATATTTAAAGTCATTACCCTTATTTTGAATGAATCAATTCATCCAATTAGATTTATTACATGATTACTATTTTTTCAAGTTTTATTTTATATATAACTTGAAAACGTCTTTTATTGTATTTATTGACCTTCTTTATACACTAAAGCAAGTGAAGTTTGAAGGCATTGATTGAATATACATGATATTTTTCTGTTTTTTTTTAAAGATGGGTTTATCTTAGAAACTTGTTTGCCTTTGTCAAGGTAAGGAAGAAATAAATTTTTGCTCTGGGGAAGTTTAAGCATTCTGAGAATGGAAGATCTTTTGGTCTTCTCAGGTTTCTCTTCCTGATAAAATAGTAACAATTTTTAATAATTAATCCCTATTTGGAATTAAATTTGACCAAATAAATGGAGCTTAAAAGAAAAAAATAGCTGTAGACTAAGAACCTAACTGTACATTGCACACAGATGGTGCAACAGCCTCTTCTCACTTCCTTCCACAAAATTCTTCAAAGGGAAATGCAACTTTGGTAAAGAAACCGGAGGAAGTGCTTCATCACCTCCCACTTTCTATTTTCATCTATTATGCTGTCCCAAAGCTGTTTTTCTTAAAAATGAAGGAAGCAGAAAGTATCTGTTTTAGGTATGGGAAAAGTTTACAGTTAGAACAATGGCTTATGAGGCCAATCCAAATATTGTAAACAGTGTGCAAGTTTCTGAATTCTGGAAGTTTCTTCTCATCCTGGGGAAAGGAGGAGCTTGTTGAAATTAATTACTGGTAATTTTATGGACACTCTTAAAATTGGAAATGAGGCTAGTACAGTACCACACATTCAAATTTAAGTGAGTAGACACTATAATAAATTTAAAATGCATATAAAATTATCAATTTGGTGCATAGAATGATGTGTAATTTTAGAATGTATATATTCTGGGAGTTACTATAATCTCTCTCCATTCGTATGGGAAAAATAGGTCCTGTGGTATTTAAGAGAGGAAGCTGAGGAATAGGGTTTTTTTACATTAACTGAGCTAAATATGATATAAATATAATGGGGAATGCCGTATGTAAATATTGGGATAATAGCCAGCAGGGGGAGATAATGATTGAATGCTACAACCTAGGTATTGCAAAGAAGAGGCTGCTGTTTGGCTCCCTATTTTTTTCAGACTGGAGTCCAACTAAGGGAATCAATGTGATTGGAAAGGTGGGCCTTCCAAATTAAATGTTAAAATGCTAAGTCAATTACTGGCGAACATTGTTTTCTAGGAGTTCATCCTGAGGAAAGTACTGCTTTGGCATTACAAAGATCTGGCCAAATGAAAAAGAGGGAATTAATTTCTCCCAGGATTGCCTGCCAGACTGCTTTGGATGTAGCGGGAAGAAGGGAGGGAGGGACAGACAGACAGACAGACAGACAGACAGACAGAAGAAGGTGGTAGGTCCATAGTCTATAGGAGTTCTGTTTTCTGACCAGAAACTCTGTCTAACTCTCGTCCATTTTGATTGATAAAATCTTTCAAGATAAGAATGTACCAATAAAGGAGAATATTTGTAGCTGAAATGAGGGGTCTTTGGTGCTCTCTGAGCTTGCTTGTTCCAGACATTTCATTACCCCAACTAGGTAACATCATCAGTGCTAGTAAAGAGTGCTGTTTGCTGTCAGTTTATATTCTGGTTTCTTGCCTGTCTGCATTGGTGGGGATGGTTTGGGCCCCCACCCACACTAGTTGGGTAATGAAATGTCTGCAAGAAAACAAGCAAGCTCAGAGAGCACCAAGGGCCCCTCAAGATGAGATTGTCCCAGACAGTTAGGGAAGATTTGTAGTGCTTTCCTGAAAGTAGGATGTGTTCCTGCCTGTTTAAAAGAAGCTGTGATAATAACTTTAAAAAAAAAAAAAAAAAAAAAAAGCCCTCCCTTGGCCCAGGAGATATCTGTAATATAGACCAGTCTCAAGTATTACATTTCTGAGTAAGGTTGAATGAAAGTGTTTTTTATTGAAAAAGTTTCTTTTCAGTACCAGATGGTTTTAATTATTGAAATGTCTGAATATTAGTAGCTTGGATTGGTAGTTATGTTGTTGGTTTGAGCTCCGAGCTTGGCAATTTGGCTGCAAACATTTCGTCCCCATTCAAGGAGACATCTTCGATAGGCTTTGGATTGTGCTTGTCTGTGGAGCACTGGTCTTTAAATACCTTTCTGAGTCCTGATCTGATTTCAGGTTGTGATTGGCTAGCTGTAGTTGCTGAGTCATAATCCTTGGTTTTAAATACCTTTAAGTATATAGTCCTTGGTTTTAAGATTTTAATTATATTGATTAGACAAGACAACCTGAGTTTCAGCTGACATATGATATTTGGTCATCTGTCAGCTGAAACATTTGGTCTTGATGAATGATAGTTTATTGGATATTTTGGTAGTCTAACCATTGTATTTCTCTGGATGATCTGGTGGGCTTGGAACTAGCCCTAGGAACAGTTCTTTGCAGAATGATGTGTTTGCAGTGATTATGGTCCTATTCCTTGGACATGTCCAGAAGATAATTCTGGGAGACTACTATGCAATACTTGGGCTACTGACTCATCCCACCCCCCCCCCCCGTAGGATTCTATTGGTTCCCCAACTCTTTAAAATGTACGTAAAACCACAAGGAAACTTATTTGGAACTTTAGAAAGGGGGTCATCAGTATGCTGATAACACCCAGGTCCACTGATTCCTCCTAACTAATTCCAAAGAAGCAATCAGTACAGTAATGCCTAATTTAAATAATGGCCAGATAAGGGAGAATCTCTTATGAATCTCTGCTGTTGCAAGATTCAGAGGTGGTGACTGTAGCAAGGAATGTATTTGCATAATTGTAGCCAGTATGACATCCATTCCTTTCTGATTTTTTCATGCTTAGGGTTTCTTCCCTTGACTACATCCTGGATTGCCTACTATAGCATATTTTATGTGGAGCTACTCTTGAAAAATGTCTTTTGCAAGTGATGCAAAATACTGTGACTAGGTCCAAGATTAAGGGGTCACAACAGAATGGTATTGAACTATCTGTATTAGCTTCTACAAGCCTAGTGTGCAAATTTAAGTATTGGTTTGACTTTTAAAGCCATAATCAGGTTAGGGACTTTTACCTGGAATGAATTAACTGAATCCGGAACAAACAAGGAAGAAAGTTTGAAGTGTTCCCATCGGTGACTTGGTGGGAATGGGGATGACAATTAAAATGTGAGAGATTCTTTTGGCAACCAGCAATACTATTATGCAGATTAACTGAGTTAAACTAGGCTTTGTTTCTGAAGTTGGGCTATAAGGGCAAGATGCAGCTGCTGCTTCTGCTATTGTTGCCGTATTACCCCTTCCTGCTATAGAGCAACATCCATGCCTAATATGTTTGACCCCATTGCTGGGTTGGTGATGGAGACCCACAGACCTGTGGTGCTAAGTGGCTTCAACTTGCATTAGGAGTAAAATCAGGAAGTTGGAAATTCATTAAAGGTCAGACATTGGAACTGCTTTCCATAAATAGATGGAATGGAGAGATGCAGTGTGACACAATAATCTTAAAATAGAAGTTTCATGGAAAGACAAAAGGGATGTGCTGAGATGATGGTTAGGTGAAAACAGGAAAGCCACCAAATAGTTTTGGGCTGGGGACCTGTAATCATTTTACTAACTAAACTGTACCTAGTAGTTTTCAGAGGGAAGATTAAACCAGAGAGCATTCCTATTCTTGCAGGAGCAGTCTAATACCTTACTAGATTGCTAGGCTGATTACTAATGTATACTCTGTCACAGCAGTGATTGAAAGATAAGTAGTAGGTAGATATTTTCTGGTGCTTATATACTGTGTTATGGTTTCTTTGTGTGTCAAGAATATTGTAAGGACTTCTGTATCCCCTTGTATAAGGATTGCTGGCAATGTTTCTTCTGAATGATGTAGCAGCTGCACTGAAGATCACTAAAACATCTTCCATTTGTATATTATTATATTGTGCCTTTGAGTCAGTCCTAACTCCTGGTTATTACCTGGACAAGTCGCTACAATTTTCTCCATCTGAGAGAGAGTGATGGGCACCTACATGGCTTTGTGTCTAGAGTGGGACTAGAACTCACAGTCTCCTGATTTCTACCCTGTTGCCTTAACTATTACCCCAGATTGGATTTGTAAATATACACCAAGCTTGGAATATTTTTTGGCACGCTATGTTCTATGAACTTAATCTTTGTGATTTATAAACTGTGGTTTATAGCAAGGTGAATTGTATAAACTCTGCCAGTTATGATTTTTTTTAAAAATCCTTAAGAAAGCTATATTGTAGCACGATGTGTGAACCACTTCAAGATTTAGTCGTCCCCAGAAAACTAGAGAGCAGTTTATTTCAAAGCATTATTTGCATTTCACTATGCCATGCTGCATATACTCATTGCATAAATTATTTTATCTTATACTAGGAATAGTAGTTTGGGAAGGACAGACGCGATGAAGGTAAAAATATTTACCTGGATTTTACTATAAGTTTATCTTTGAAAGGAACGTGTATGTTGGCATTTATTAGTTTTAATGAAAACATCAGTTTTAATCCATTGAATATATATAACTATAATCAAGAATCACATTCTGTACCGTGTTATCATATTTTTTGGGAAGTTATTCTAGTAAGAGCACTCATGGTGAAGAATCTAAAGACCGAGTAAAATAGCAATTCTTACTTTGTATTGCAGGAACAAAAGAATAAACATAATGGAAGATTGCATGTGTTTGGTCCAGAAGGTAAATAGTACATGATATCATAACTAGAACCCATTGGGCCATGTCCCCACTAACATTTTAAGGATAATGCGCCATTTTCCCCTCCTGGCCTCTGGACATATCCACATCAAGTCTCTAGCTCTTGAATGAATCTGGTTTAAGGCATTGTTCAGTATATTGGATTAGTCGTCTTCTGCTTAATCCTATTATTGCTTCAAGGTGTGAAAGGCTATAATACTTTGTCACAGTCATCATTGTGGTAAGATCAACTGACTTGTTATCAGTGTGAGCAGAAAGATTGTTAAAAGCACACCTCCTCCCTCCCCTCAGAACACTAGTCAGCCATTTCTGTCCAGGTGGTGTTTGCTCTCTCCATAAGCACTTTGTTCTTAAGTTCTTTTTTCTACCTATCACCTCCCCCAACCTCTCTTACTATTGATACCAACTACTGTCCAGACTTGAAAGGAAAACTCAGCTATTTTATTCAGGAAAAAAGAAAAGGATGTTTGTGCTGTTTTGCTTTAAAGATTTGAAAACATGTTTTTACCTTTAAAAGTAACACTCATATTTTTCCTCATTACAATGTTTGGAAAATGAGAGATGTTGACCTGGGTTTTTGTAATTTTTTTTTGTGCAGGTTTCCCTATATTTGTCAGTTTCAATTAGTTTTTCACTTCTTCCATGAAGTAAAAAGGGAGATTGCTCAGAAATTAATCTGTTTTAATTATCCTGCTGTATATGGTCCAGTTAACTGCACTATGTTGACATATCTGCTTTTCCAGAGCTATTTCTGTCCTGTAGATTTCTTTTATTTCACATTCAGAAAAATTTGGGAGATGCCCAAATGGAGGCTGGAGAGAGGCAAATCAACCAACCTAGAGAAGCCCAGATAGAATCCTGAAATCAATTTTCCAATAGTACTGCATAACCCTGACAGGTGGATACAATTCCTGTTTGTTGAAAATGGAAGATGTCGGAACTAGAGAGAAAATCAACTGAATTGCTTAGCATGAGTGTCCTGCTGACCTGTCAGGGCAACACCATTGATCACAGGCTTGGAGCAGAAACAATAGAGGCAGGATGTGTGGTAACTCTTTCTAGCTGAGTTCTTTCTTGTTCCACAACTATAGACAGAATCTTGCCAAATTGAAGCACTTTACTATCTGTATTTATTGTACATTTTTGAGAAACTATTAGGGAAGGGCTGTCTGCACCCTCTTTGTCTCACAGATTATATCTGGACTGACCTGCCTCTTATTCCTCTGGAACACACTCCTTCCTCCTGTGATCCAGCCTACTACATTCCATCATAGGAATCACTATCTTGAATTGTGTCTGAAAGCCAACTGGCAACCAGCACGTTTCTCAAAGGAGCAGGGTGACTTAGGTTTCCAGGATACACCCATCATTGCCTAGGCCAGCACATTCTATACCAACTGTAGCTTCCAAATGTTTCTCAAGGGCAGCCCACATACAGCATATTACAAAAATCCAACCAGGAGGTGAATAGACCTTGACTGAACAAGGCCTTCAGATCCAGAAATGGCTGCTTCCTGGCCATAGCTGCCACTTCCTTATTGAACAGAAATTGTGACTCTAGGACAGGGGTGTCAAGCTCAATTTCACTGAGGGCTGCATCAGGGTTGTGTTTGACCTCAAAGGGGTGGGCAGAGTGGACGTGGCCAGAGTGGGGTGGCCAGCTTGACCTCACTCGTGTCGGGGGCACCTGTGGTGGCCCAAGTGCTCTGCCAGCGAAAAAGGGCCCCCGAGCTCCATTTTTGGCTGCAGTGGCTTCTGCAATCCTCTGGCAGGGAAAACGGAGCTTGGGAAGGCTGCCTGAGGCCCTCCCAAGCTCCGTTTTTGCTGGCAGAGGCACCACGGGGCCTTTGCTGTTTTCAGGGTGGCCCCGTGGGCCAGATCTAAGCACCCCGTGGGCCAGATCTGGCCCCCGGGCCTTGAGTTTGACACCCCTGGTCTAGGAGGATGGCAAAATTGCAAGCCAATTCTGAATGGGACAGCACAGTCCTTTTCAGAGTCAAGATGGTATTTCTCTAGCGTCACTAGATCCATAAACCTAAGATCACTCTGTCTTGGAGGGATTTAGTCTGAATCTGTTCCTCCCCATCCAGACCCTTATAGCCTCCAAGCACTGGTCAGCACTGTTGCTTGTTTGGCCTAGGTCCAAGATTATTTTGATGATACTGAACCCTATGACAATAGATGATTTCCCCCAAATGTTAAAGGGATCTTAAAGAGAGATTTTAAAAGAGAAATAGGAAGAGGAGAGAACCATGAAGGATTCCATATTTAGATGTCTGAGTAGAATCGTCCTTTCTCCTCTCTGCTTGACTGGACCTGCCCCTTCAGGACGGAAGAGAGACCTTGCAAATCGGTCCTTCCCTCCTCACTGCCTTGGAAGTGGTCCAAGAAGATACCATGAGTGATAATACCAAAAGCTGTTGCAAAATGAAGGAATAGGATTGCATTTTTTGAACAGTTTTTCCATAAGTCATCCAAAACTGACCAGTTGAGTTTTTCAGCTGTGTTTTGGCTTTGATTGCAATGGTTTCAAATAAGCTGTTTCCTTTAATTGCTGGAGTTGCCTGGCCACCACTCTCAATGCAACATTTCCTAGCAAGGAACAGTTGGCAGCAAATCTAAAGTGATCCAAAATAGTCAGGTCAAATGGAAGTTCTTGAATAGGAGACCCATGACAGCTGTTTTTAGAGGCCACAGAAAACCCCCTCACTCAAAGAATTTAAGGAAAGTCTAGCAAATATATGTTACATTTATTGTGGGCATTGTTATCATTCTGTGCTTTCCATTTTAAGAGAAAAATTATGATTAATAAATTGACCCTACATCAAACAAACTATGGTTTTCTGTTTCTATTTATAGAGGAAGTAGTTATTGAACCAATTCAAACAGTCCCACGGTAAGGAGTCACATTATGTGGCTGGTATATTTCTTATAGTTTAACATCATACCTTATTAATATATAGATTGGTAACAATGTCATAATTTTGTATATGTTTGTGTATAGTTTAGAAATAAATCTCACTCTTTCAAGTAAATACAAATAGGATTGAAATCACAATTGGAAGAACGAATACTGATTCACAGTCGGTGTATAGTATATAGATAAAACATAGGCTGGAATTGCCAGCAGGATTCCTGTGAATCCCAGTGTGATTACAGACACTGCCCTCATTGCCTGCCAAGCTGCCATCCCCTTCTACTTTTTAAATATTTAAATTGTTTTAGTTTTAAACAAAAAGGAAGCAGGCAGGGTACAAAGCAAAGTACTCGTAGACTAATCTGCATTGACAAGAATACAGACGGATCCCAAAGAAGTTCTTAGGCAATAAAAAGCCCTTTAGATCTAGCTTTATAGATTATGACCACTCTGCTGAGAAGAAGAAGAAAAATGTTAAGGCTAAACTGGGGGTTAGGGGTGTCTAATGGGACTTGGTGATTGGACAAAGACCCCCATGGCAGCCATTTTTTTTGCTACATATGATACATTTGCAAAATTTCAAAGCCACCTTTTGGCTCAAAAACTTTGGGAGCACTTAATTCGTTTAATACAGATTTGTCGAAAGCATGTATCTGTGCTGATTCCAAATATTCGTAGAAAATATATTTGGTTCCAGTGACTTTTCTAACTTTTCACATCAATCTTGGGTCCAATGCAGGTGTGCTGTAAATGTAAATAAAGTGTAAAAATGAGGAATGGGCTTTTCAATTGCATTTAGTTTATTCTTAATAAAGTAAAGAAACCAAGCTCCATTTGGTTCTCACCACTCCCACCAAAACTTTATCACCACTCCCACCATAACATCCAACTGGGTATGATTTTTATGAAAATATTCATAAACTGATTCTTATTCCATTAATTTCCCAAAGTGCTATCTTATCTGCATTTCACCTGTGTACAACGCTTGTTATCATTATGCCAAGGTTATGATCCCGGAACAGTTAAACCTTCTAGAGTTTGTTTTGCTTTGCTTTGATTCTCTCACAGTATCCTTAGAGCCTGTGCTAAAATTTTCTTTTACCTTGTTATTTATAAGGGCAAAATTAAGCATTCAGTAAATAATTCACAATTTTTCTCATTTTCCATTCCCATGATTGTGGCTAAGACACTGAAGTTCAGTTTTCTTGTGGTGACATATTTGAGTTCTTGTGGCCTATCTTTCCCAGTATCTTTTCATTTTTTTTCTTCTTCTAAAAACTTACAATAGCAGAAATACATGCTAGGCTGCCAGAGGTAACTGAAGAGTGGCATAACACAGTTGAACTTGCTGGAGTCAGGCAAGGGCCAGCATCACCCACTCTTTCCGTCCTGTAACAGTAACAAAGTTGGAAGGGACCTTGGAGGTCATCTAGTCCAACCCCCTGCTCATGCAGAAGACCTGTACTAGGGATTCGCAATGCCGAACTGCCGACCTTTCTTATCAACAAGCTCAGTGTCTTAGCCACTGAGCCACCTAGTCAGGCTAGGTGACTTTTTATCTACAAGGAATAAAAGGCTCTTCTTGAAGAAGATTGCCTGAGAACTTCCTTTCGCTTGCCAAGATGGGTTCCTTGCGATATTTATATAAGCCAGCAGCTTCCGCAGAAGTGGTACAAAGGAGGGCAGAATGAGCAAAACATCCATGCACCATCTCAGTGCAAGCCCTGTTTTTCTACATGCATTGGGATGTCACCTGTGCATATGTAAAGGGTGGAGCTTGCAGTGCAGTACCGGTTTTTGTCAATTTGGTGAAACTACGAGATCCTGTGGGTGCCCGTGCAGTAAACGGTCGATTATGCTATTGCAGTCACGGCCTGTTTGTAGAGTTACAGCAGTGCTTCCAAACCTGGATAAATTAACTTAATAACCGCAATGATTCATTTAACAATGGTGGCAAGAAAAATGGTAAAATTGGGCGAAATTCACAACAACTTTCTCACTTAGCAACAGAAATCTTGGGCTCAATTGTGGTCATAAATCAAGGACTACCTGTAATGCATTCTTGTTTAATTTGAGTAGGTTGATCTGTGGGATAACTTCCTGTCCCATCCTAGCTTTCTGATGCTAGTGTGATTTTTTTCCCCTGCCTTTAAAAAGTACAATTTCCCGTTAAGGATAATTAACAGCATCTATAGCAGCATATTTGCTATGCAGTCTATATGTTTTGTTCAGAAGAAATAAGTCCCATTTGACCTCAGGCAAATATATTACAGGGTGGTAATCTTGATAATTAAACATGTAAAATTTGGTCACTGAGCATTTCCTCTGCATGAGACATACACAAGAGTGTGTGTGCTAATATGGGGCTCTGTACTGCTTGTATTGGAAATAATATGTTTTAGTAGGCTCTACATCACACCGGTGTATCCATTAGAGCTAACAGCTATAATCATTCAGTTCCTTGAACCTATAAAATATAATTCATTATATGGAATTTTTTTTAACTCCACTGAATTAAATTTAAAAATCATAATTTTCAGGTATTGATATGAAAAGAATATAAAAATAGAATGCTATGTGTATGTCTGAGTATATGTTTCATAAAAGAAACACAAAAGTTTTTAAATAGATCAAAATAAGATTGAATATTTTTTAATTTCACACACACACATATATAATATGTATTCAGTGTATTTCTGACTTTCTAATGCCAAAGGTGCTTGAACTTATAATAAGATAAAATAAAATTTTATAATTGAAGTGTTAAAAACAATCAAAATCACATCAATAAAATTAACACTCTAAAAGTAGATATACTCTCAGTTAATTTCATTTCAGTAAAACGGAAATGTTATAATTAAAAAGTTTCTCTGAGTATGAACAGCTTTACCGTCTGAGAAAGGGTATTAAAATGAGAATTTGCATGGACTCCTTTGATGGGAGTTTCAGAGTCTGAGAACTACCTTAGATAATCCCAGAAAGGTTATCTGTATAGTACTGGATTATTTCCAACTTCAATATGTACTAAACTATCCATAAACTATATTGAATAAATGATGTAAACATTGTAAAAACTTATTACAGTGAAAACTTACAGCTAAAAAATATTGAACAATAACTAAGTTGTACTACAGAATTATTTTAGAAAGATTATATTTAAAATTAGGGAACTATTATACAATTAACACGATATTAATGTATTTACTCATGTTGGAATACCAGGGCTATAAAATAGGACATTTAACAGTATTCGAGAAAAAAGGTGGGGTAGCAAACCATTTCAGTACTGTTTCCAAGAAAACTCTGTAGATATGTTTATGTAGTTACCCAGAGTTGACTCAATAATGTTTTATTAGTCACTCTCTTAAATTATTTAAATTTAAGAGACGAATAACTGAAGTATCAAAACAATATATTTATTCTCTGTAGAGATATATTATACAGTTGGTTATTATTTTGGAAAATTTATGAATTACTCCATAGTTCACCAATTATTTTATGTCCGTCTTCTGTTTGTCTTATCATTGTGCCAAAATCAACCTTTTACCCTAAGCTTGAAAAGATGCAATACAAGAAAGCAAAAATAAAAAGTTACAGCAGCTGTTTAAAATTATATTTTAGTAGAATCATTACTCCGTCACTGATATTTAAAACTTTTTGCAATAATATATTTTTTAAATTTTTAACCAAGGTAGCATGGGATGTGGAAATGAACCTACAAGCAGACCTTACACTCCGTCAAAGCAGATCTTGTTATGTACAGCTAAATCATTAGAAAAGTAAGTCTCACTTCAGTTGAGTTGTTAATTAATTCTATTATAAGAACAAATTGCTGACATCAAGCTTTTTTAACAGTTAACTGTTGTTCAGCTACCCAACTTTGTAGATCTCAACAAGTTTTTATAGCCTGCTCTTGAAACATTGTAGAATAGGATTTTTTTTTTAATCTTATACATGTGAGGGAAGTGCTGCCTCATGAATGTCTATTGCCATTGTGACATCTAGCAGTGTAGAACAAAATAATCATGTGAAAAGACCTCTGTAATTGTATTGGTCTTTATGCCAATTGGTGTGAGGATAGAGGTACCACCCCACAATGATGCTGCAATAATAGTTTGAGATTATACATCCACAGACAGGGAAATGCAGCATTAACTCTGAATAGCTTTTTTGTTCTACAAAATTAAGTGACACCACATGTGCATTTTTTTAAAAATGTGCATGTTATATGTAAAATGCAATTAATGTTATTTCTAATTTGGCCCTAAACATTAAGTAATTCTGATCTAACCATGTAGAAAGAGTTTTTTTAAAAAAAGAAATGTTGTGACTTATTTAGTATTTATTCTATTGGCTAAATTTGTTTTTGTAAAAAAAAAAATTATGCTTTTTTATTGTTTGGGGAAAAAATGCAATGCTAAGACGGAATGCTTTAGCGGCCAGAATTGTGAAAAAGAAAAATCCAAAGATGAATGTAAGACCACATGACTGCCTTGAAAATGCAGGTGAGATTTATGTCTGCATTTGTGCTTTATAGATAATATGGATGGCTGTCTGTTCTTGGGATGGAGAGTAGAAGCCAGAATTCAGCTATGCATTTCCAACATAAGTAGCCTTATTTCCTCTATGTATTGTTCTGGCCATGTCAGTTTATCAAGTTTTTTAATTTGGTATTTTCAGTACAGACAAATGATGGTTCTGGACATGCATGATTTTGCATGCGTGCAGTCTCTTTACCTTCATAAAGTATCCATTTGAGCAACAAATACACAAAATGACTATCAAATTTGATTGGAGATTCTTATAAATAGTATTTGGTATTACGGTGGCTGTTCTTCCCACACTGTCTGAAGGCTGGGGGGCCTCTGGATGGGGGACAGCAGGCTTCAGCTGAACCCTGGTAAGACAGAGGGGTTATGGGTGTGTGGAGCCTTGGGATCAGCTTGTCTCTGCCATCTGCTGATGTGTCTGGCACTTCCTCTGGACACTGGCTCGCCCACCCACTTGGATGAGCTCGTCTCCACTGCTACTCCTGGTGCCCTCTCTGGTCCCTGTCTCACCCATTTGCCTGCTGGATTCTCTCTCTCTCTCTCTCTCTCTCTCTCTCTCTCTCTCTCTCTCTCTCTCTCTCTCTCTTTCTCTCTCTCTCTCTCTTTCTCTCTCCCCCCACCTTGCTGTTTCTCATCTTCACTCTTTGTCCTCCTTCCTTTTGGGTGATTCCCTCTCCCTGGTGGTCATCCTGGGATGCCCCTTCCTGCCACTGGCTGGGTGCCACCCCTCAGGCGTCCACATCTGATCACCAGCCAAGCGCCACTGCCCCAGGACACCTGCAGTCCCCTACCTCCCAGCTGATCAGCTGTGCATCACGGATGACACCAATCTTATCTCTGCCCTGGACATCTACAGACACCCGGTGCCCAGCTGATCAGCTGTGCACTGCTGCCGCTGTGGATCTTGAATCCAGCCAGCTGTTGTCCAGCTGATCAGCTGCAGTGAACACTGCTGCTGGCCAGGGCTCTGGCATAGCTCCGGTGAACATCGCTGCTCCAGCCCACCCCTTCTACACCCCTCTATTACTTCTTATTTAATTAAATAAATGCAGATAGCTAAAAGCAATCTTTGCTTCTAGTTTCTTTCTTATTTTAAAAATATAAACAAAAGGAATCTTAATGTACATTGCAGGATGGTATACCTAAGTCTTTCACCCTTTCACCATGGTAAAAACATACCTGGCAATCATTTCCTCCATATTTCCCACGCTGTAGCTTTCATCTTGTTTCCAGTTCATGGATGAGATAGACTTAGGTCATCCTTGGCTATATCAGAGTTAGTGTAGTGAATGACTTTGATGGCCGTGGCAACAGCCATTATGCTTTTGCCATTAGCTTGGAAGTATTGTGACTACTGAGGGTGCTTGGAAGTATTGTGACAACAGAGGGGGCCAACAGAGCAGGGCTTTTCAGCTGTTTCATTTTGATGTGAATGCTCCCCCTTCCCTCTGCTTTGCCTCTGTTACCATCTTTCTCCTGTTTTCTCCCCAAAGAGCTGGAGGTAGCAAGCTGCAGGATTGTGCAGTTGAGCTACACTGCTCAGCTGGTTCTAAAATTGTTTTAATTCTATGGGTTACTGATTTAGCACAAGGCTGAATTAGCTAAACAGCCACATGATGTAAGTGAGATAGCCTAACTCTGAAAAGACAGGACAAACCTCCACTGGGAATAGGGAAGGAATTGCCTTTTCTATGATGACATCTGTCTCTTGGGTGTTGTGTCACTGAGATAGTGACACAAGTTAGAAAGTAAAAAAGGTCTGCATGGTGAAATGAATAGACTTGTGGAATATTTTGCATGAAAATGGAGTGGAAGGTTGTTTCCTGAACACAGTAGAATCTGTATATGATGGAAGTGGGAATAGATGAAATACCTACCAAGTAGTTTAACATTGTGTAGGGAATTGGCTAGAAAGTGTGATGTCCTTTGGGTGGTTAACGCAGTTATGGGTAAGAAAAATTCATGCTAATGGTAAAGGTGTCTTAGTTGGGGACATGAATGGGTCCTTTTTCATGCAGATGAAGTCACGTAATTGAGAACCCAAATGATTTTCCAACAAATGTTAGATGGATTATAATGAATGATGCCAAGAAGACTATAGATTTCAAATTAATTACCAAAGACCAAGGTAGTTGTGTTCTTCTTAATTTCCTCTTTTACCACTTCACATGTTGAAGGAGATACAAAGTTCTGATTCTTGCAATTTCTGGTTGCCTCAACCATTATTATTTGATGCTGTCATAATGTGCCTTTGATGTTTCTTTCCATCTTCTTCTGGCCTTGTGTTCTTTCACCTTCTCTTTTTGTATATTTGTATGGTATAGAATCCCAAGACAACATAAGGTAGTTGTGTTTGACAGATAAAACAGAGTGAATTACTGCAAATTACACATACGTGAAGAGCAATTAGTTCTATTTGATTTGTTTTACCATGTTAAAATGTTTAGATAGGAAATAGACGTCTGTATTTTTAAACATGCAAACGGTGATAGAAGAGCAATGGGTGAGTTGAAAGAATTAATGTTTGTTGAAAGAAGCAAAAATGGCTCCTGCCTACCTTTTTAAATAGAAGTGAATGTTAGGTATGTCAGTGAGAAGTATACACAATACGAGAACGTGTTACTTAACTATGAATGGTAAAACAAGAACAAGTGGATGCTAAAAGTATTATACTAAATGGTTTGTGTTAAAGTAGATTTTTATGCATTTCTTTTTCTTCTTATCTGTCACCTTAAATTTCTTTTGCTTTTTACTACTATTTTTCTGAAATTTTCATAGCATAGCTTATTCCAAAAGGCAATGAAGTGGTGGGTTTGTAGTGTAGGCTGCCAATTAATCAAGTTTAAATTTTCAGTCCGTAAAAAGTGTTCAATGACTCAACTAGCAAGCCTTTATAATTTCTTTTACCAGGAAAGGGTAATTGGCATAGACTTCTTGCCCCAATTTTATAACTGCCTACTTAGCATCTGTGAAGGATATGTCCTCACCGCTGCCATCCTATTGGTAGCCCACTACTAATTTAAGCTGCATCTGAATCAGTGGGATCCAGCAGGAAAGTGTGATTTATCATTAGAAGAAGGGATAGAATTTCCCGTGTGAACTTCTTTTGTGTGCAAAGAAGGGCAGCAAAACTCTTCTTGGCTTAGTTTAAGAGCTTAGATAAAAAGACTATTGTGGAAGCAACCATTTTTGGTGTCTCATACTTTCTTTCATCTGAGGGAAGAAACTACATCAACCAATCCATGAGTGAGCTAACAAAAGAAGCCACTGTCTTGTACATCATTACATCATTTTAGTCTTAAGTATTAACAATTCATAGAAAAATTGTCAAATATTGCATAGTTTTCTAAAGTAACTCTGACTTCTGAAGTTAATTTGCTCCATGTTCATAGAGCTTCCCAGTTCTTCCTGTTACCTTGCTATGAGCTAAACTCATATCATGGTTGCACGTGATGTCAGTCAGCCTCACTAAATGAAGGGTAGGTTGATATAAATGTTAAGATCAGGAAAACTATACTGT
This sequence comes from Pituophis catenifer annectens, assembly GCF_029215685.1. Classification (NCBI taxonomy): domain Eukaryota; kingdom Metazoa; phylum Chordata; class Lepidosauria; order Squamata; family Colubridae; genus Pituophis; species Pituophis catenifer. Next base: position 197,459,435 of record NW_027256881.1, on the reverse strand, counting down.
GAGGATTGATAATTGTAATGTAAGTGCAGTGTCCAATGGAATATAAAAATTCCAGTAAGTGAATTTCATGATCACGTTTAAGGGAAAGTCCTCCTGCATCTGAGGCAAGTTCAGTTTAATTCCAGTTTCCTCAGTGATAAGCCAACTGCTCCAGGGAAACCTACAAATAGGATACTAGTAATCTCTCCACAGTGATGCTGTCCACATATTGTTATTCTATATGGTATCCTGTCTTTGAAGGAGATTCCCTCAGTAGACCTACTTTTATGAATTCATCTGATTCTCATTTTAGAGCTAAGCCCTTAGCCAGCATCAGATTCTGAGGCACAGAATTCTTTAAATTGAAAGTTTTTTAAGTTGTCTGTATTGGCAATCATGCTCATTGGGGAAATTTGTTCTGTTGTTGGGGGAGATAATTTTTTTTTTTTATTGCAAAAGTTTTACAATTATTTTACAATAATTTTTATCTCCTCCAACCATATTAATTTTTTTGAGATATCTTTTTCTAAGATAATAGCTTAATTGCATCAGTCTTGTCTCACTTGAAATATGCTTTCAACATTTTAGTTACTTGGCTGTCTTAATTTTCTTTTAAAGAGAACTGTTACTGACTACAATTGGATGTCTATTGACTACACATCAATTGGTTGTGAAAAACTATTAATCCAAACCTATGTATGAAATCCATGGTTGTTATTAGAGAGGACAGGATAATTCTCATGCTTCCACCTCTTAGAAGGTAGAACAAATACAGAAGAATATGCTATTTATTGATATCTGTGATATCTGACTGTATGTATTTTATTGGATCAATAATCCAGTGCTAGCCATTCATTTTATTGCACAGGTGGTTAAAATCATTTGACTTACATATATATAAATATTATAAAAGAGGGCAACTTAATGACAAATATCAAAAATATGGACCAATCACATTGTGATTTTGTTTGTGTTAACATTTGTAAAGGGTTTCTATAGAATTCCAAAGGCCTTTCTTAATCCTTTTCATGGAAGTTTGAATTTTGTTTAGATGAAAAAATGAAAAATTCCAAGATTGATGAAAAGACTGTGAACAATGAAGTCTGTACTGAACCACAAAAGGACAGTGTGGACAAAAAAAAGGATGATGAAAAGCCACCAGATAGTTCAGATGACGAAAACAACACTCGTCAAACAGACAATGAAACTCAAAAGAGAATTGCACCACTACAATTGATGGGAGAGGTACAAGAATATACTAAACTGAAGCAGCACTGAAACAGAATTAGCTTTTCACGCAAAGGAAGTAAACATATTTCTCAATACAGTTGCTATTTCTTAAAATAGGGTTTATTTTCCTACATATAAATAAAAATCCCATTGTTACAAAGATTGTAAAAAATAGTAAGAATCTACCTTATATAAAAAAAAACATAGCCATGAATACAGTTATGAGACATATGGGCGAAATAGTTTTATTTTGCATGGAAAACAAAACAATATTTTTCATCTCAACAATGTTAGTATGAGCTGCCTGCAATAAAAATGTAACATGTCCACTCTAATGCAGATATGGGGTGTGATAACATTCTGATTGCTATCTTCTACCCTAAAGGCTGTGTCCTCACTTTGCTTTTAGCTCTTTCAGAGAATACAAGGGCTACAACATATATGGACATTGTAAGTTTAAATACTTCTGACTCCAGAAGTTGTATGCAATAGCACAATATCTTCAATCTTTCGGTATCACTTTAGTTTATGAATTATGTCATTTTGTTCATCCAAAGTTCTTTAAAATTATAATTACATTAAGAATGAAGAGCATAAAATAATGCATCGACTGACTATATATTACTACTGTTGATTAGTAACAACGATAGTATAGTCTATGGATGCAATATTTTATTTGTGGTTTTATTTATTTAAGATATGCTCATGGCTTCCACTGCTTCAGTTCCAAGAACAGCCATAAATAAAATTGAAAACAAACTTGAAGTCAATTAAAAGCAATAAAACTTATTACATTCTCAGATAAGCTTAGAATTTTTTTTTTCAATTTGTATATTTTAAAATATCTTTCCTAGTTTCTGAAAGCAATAATGGAACGGAAATACAATCTTGCAAAGAAGCTTTGTCAGATGAGTAAGTACACCATTGTGTCAGTAGTGTATTGTTGTTTATAGTGTTCATCATTTTTATTTTTTCCATTTTTTTTTACTCCTATGCTTACCACCCAGAGTGGCAATTGTGAGATTAAGTACCATATTTTTTTAAAAAAATCCTTTTTACCCCATTGAGTGGCATATATGTCTTCCTCAATCTCAGGTCCTCAACCAGTGACATGGGAGTTTGAGAACTCTGTGCAGCATCTTAGCTGTTCCCAGCACTGAACTGTTCTGGCCAGGGAGCTCTGATGTCATTCATGGGATCTGTCGGAGCTGCTCTCCCATTTTAGGAATCACAGACCCAAATGCTCCTACGACCATTGGGGCACTTTGGCCTTTAATTTCCACATTCTCTCTAGTTCCTTCTTCAAGCTCTGATACTTCTCCAGCTTCTCATATTTATGCCTGATGTTAGCGTCACTTGGCACTACTACATCTATCATCCCCACTATCTTCTGGTCTTGTCTACTACCATAATATACCAAAATATATTTTGGTATATTACCAAAATAATATATTATTTTAAATTTTAAATAAAAATTACCCAGAGCCTTGGTAGTACAGTGGTCTAAAGCACCCTGTTATTAAGATCAGCTGCCTGCAATTACTGCAGGTTCGAATCTCGCCAGGCTCAAGGTTGACTCAGCCTTCCATCCTTTCTAAGGTAGGTAAATTGAGGACCCAGTTGTGGGGGCAATAAGCTGACTTTGTATAAATATACAAAAGGATGAAGACTATTGCTTAGCGTATTGTAATCCGCCCTGAGTCTCCGGAGAAGGGCGGCATATAAATCAAATTAAAAAAAAAAAAATTAAAAAATAGTTTGATTGGCCAACACCTACCTGTATGCCTGGATCTAGAAGTCCTACAGGATCTTAGCGATAGCCTTTGGTAAAATCTCTCATCTGGACTTGGGAGGATCTAGCCCATAGACAATGCCAGCTACTTGGTTGTGCTATTCAGGGTGTGCTGTTCCTACATGCATGTCACACTCTTTCACTATGTTTTGGACTCTGTCAGACTTTTTTTTTTTTTTTGCATAATCTGTACTTGAGATCCTGTCTAATGTGGTAGACCCCTGCTTCTTTGGTTTGGGGCTTAGTCCCTGGTCTTCTGCTGCTATGATCAGTGCCTCATATTGTCTTTTAGTCCAGTTCTTTCCAGCCACTAGTAAAATTTCCCAGTGTCAGCTACCTCAAATGTCTGTCAATGGTAGAACTCATGCAGGATCATGTCTTGCCTTGGTATTTCCTCTGCTTGATCTTCCTCTCATGTCTGTTGCTGCCTCAGGCATTCTTTCAGCAGCTCATCTTTGGGTCCCATTTTACTAATTTCTGGTTTCATCCAGAAAAGTGGCTTTGGTACTCACCAGATTTCACCCACCCTCTTTCCAGGTGGTGTACAGCTGGACCTGAGGTGGAAACCTTGGTACATCGTGGAGAACTTTCTTTACAACTGTTGAGCCACATTTCTCCAATCCAAATTACACCCCAAAGTCCTCATTATAGATCTGTGTAAGGCATTATACATATAGACACACACATACACACACACGTAGATCATTTTTCCATATTTTTTTTCCTTAACGTAACTCAGATTTGAGGATTCTTTAAAGCTCCAATCTTGAGAAATATAATTTCATAAAACAGATTCCATAAGAATCAGGAGTTATTATATGTGTGCTTACTATACTCAAGTATATAAATACAAAGTATTATATTATACTCATCAGAAACATATAGCTGTATAAAGTCTATATGTATCTGTAGAAAAGGAGCAACTTCTGGTTTTTGTTTTGTATTTTTAATTTTTTATAAAGTGAAGCATAAGAAACAAACAATAGAATAAAATATCAGTGATAGTAATTAGGGAAATTACATCCGTTACAGTTATTAAAATAAACAGAGAAAAGAAGGAAAAAAGAAAATTGTAAGGTATCAATAGAAAATCCAATATTTGAGTATTACTGAATCTTGGCCATATATTTTTCATTAATATCTTGAATCCATGTCTTAAAATTAAAATCCAGTATTTAAATATTACTAAACCTTGGCCATATAGAAGCATGGTGTGCAACTTTTTATAATATAAATATTTCAGAAATTGAAATATCTCATTAATGCATTAATTTTTCATTCATTAATATATGAATCCATGCCTTAAAATTAAGTGTATACCTTTTTTTTTCCATTTACATAAAAACATATGATTGGGAGCTGGCCGGATGGGGCGACTATATGAATATTTTAAATAAATGAATTTCCACATAAAATAATCCTTATTGCCAGGTACCAAGCTCTTATAAAGAGGTAGAGTTATTTGTAAAAGGCTATATAATCAATACATAGACTTCTTTAATTACTGTATTTTTCCTAAGTCTACATTAACACATACAGGAACTTGAAACCAAAATGGAGTCATGACTGGAAATGACCAAATTGGGTGAATCAAAGAGCCCTTAAATTTCTTACAATGGCAGCCAGACCTCTCCTGGGGTGGAGGAGGGAGGTTGTCAAAAAAAAAGGCAAGATAGTAGGCACAATTGAAAATTATTATCTCCTTTCTTGAATGGCATAATCTTGGTCTCAGTCTTCATAGCCTAATGCTGCTATTCAGATTTTAAATAGGAATGTAAAATTAATCTACATATTTCATGGATCAACACTATACACAAACAACAACTTTCCTGTTTGCTCTTTAAAAAATAAGCTGGCTTGCTGGTGGGGCTAGCTATCATTTTTGGTTTCTCTTGGTTTGTCATTTTTCCAGACGGGATCATTTTTTCTAGTTTTTACTAAACTTTTCAATTCTTTAAAAAAATATCAAGAAAATGTGTGTATATCATTTCACACACAGTTTTCTTACGATTTTGGCAAATAGTGTTCTGTAATACAAATGCATTTAATATTAATTTTGTTATTTTATTTCTCTTCACACTTTAAATTGGAGATCATATTCAAAATTCAAGAATGTGCACGTTTTGAAAAAATAATAACTGCATTTTGATTTGCACATTGCTTCAGGAAATGTAATTTAAGTTCCCATCATATTATAAGGTATATTGCCCAAAGGGAACTTGAATAAATGTGTGTGAGTGAATGTGTGTGCGCGTACACCCACACACCTGTTTTCAGCAGGTAAATCACCTAAATAGGGTGCATAGTGAATATTTTTGCACTCATGAAATAGAGGTTGATGGTTTGGATTAGGGTTGGGAAGAAGTATGTATTTAAATTTTCTTTCATCCCAGAAATATTAATTCCTTCTCTCTTGTCAAACTCCAGTTCTGATATATGAACCAAGCAACCCTGAAGCTAAGCAGTTTCTTCCACTTATTGAGAAAAAACTGCTTCTGGGTGAGTATGATCATTGGAAATACTACAAATTATTTAACAAGCATTGATGAAGTTAATATTTTAAAGGACTGCACTCAGTTACTTGTTATGGAGGAGTATAAATATTTGTAAAATAATGTGAACTATGAAGAAAGCAGATGAATAATAAATCAAATTTCTGAAACAATTATTACTAATTAAAAGCAGGTTTGTTTTTTTCTTATAACGCTACTATTGTTCTTGCTACAGTGAGCGTTTAATGTTACCCATGCAAAGAGTACGTTTATGCCTAGAATTACAATCAATGTAATTTATGTCAAAGTAAGTGCACATTCGGTTGAAGAATTAATTCCAAAATAAATGATAATGGATTGTATTTGAATGTGCCTAACTGGTGATGGAATAGCACCCACCAGAGGAACAAATCCCTTCCCTCCCACATCTTAGGCATTTTCCAAATCTGCTTTAGAGCATATGAAATTTATGAAGCAGATGTGGAATTATAATTTAGATCAACCCAATATACATCTTTTCAGCATGTAATTCAAGCTGTTGGTTGTTCACATCTCCAATTTGTTTATTACGTTTTTTGATGCCAAATTCTAATTTTTGAAAGGAAATAAGTAGAAAGTTTTGTTTCCATTGGATGTTCTCTTTAAGACCTAGTCATCTTCTGGGAAGCAGGAGGAAAATTCAGATGGATTATGAGGCCAGCAAATGAACAGGCCACATACATACTGAACATTTAGAAGAATGGCTGCTTTTAAGCTTGTGTCTTTTACATTTCTATGTTAGAAAGTCATTGTGCTGACGAAGATGAGGAAACTGATGAAGAGGGCAGTGATGAGACTGAAGAAGAGACCAACAGTTCAGAAAGCAGTGAGACTGAAAGTGAACCAAGTTCTGAAGATTCTCAAGATTCCTAGAAATTTGGAAGCACCATCAATGAGTGGTTTTTTTTATTTTTTTCTGCAAAATACATTAAAATCAATAGTCTATTATTTATAGACAATACAATTATTTATTTATTGTGCAATACAAACGTGTGGCTTTGCATAGCTTCTTACATGGTGTATAATTTGTAAGATAAATGTAGTTGTTTCCAGAAACCTAATATTTAGGGTTGACTGCCTCAGCTACTACTGTGTCAGTCTTTACTCAAAGCGTTAAAGGCAGGACTTACATGTATCCTCTGATTGTTTAGAAAGTACAATACAAGAGGTTGCAAGAGAGACTGATGTTTCTCCTTATTAATTCGGAAGGAATTTAAGATCTGTGAACCAGGTCCTTTGGGAAATAGCAGTAATACTTAGATTTATATACCACCCCATAGTGCTTTACAGCCCTCTGTAAGCAGTTTACAGAGTCAGCATATTGCCCCCAACAATCTGGCTTCTCATTTTATCAACCTCAGAAGGAGAAAAGGCTGAGTCAACCTTGAGCCGGTGAGAATCGAACTGCTGGAAGTCAGCAGAATTAGCCTGCAGTACTGCATTCTAACCACTGTGCCACCATGGCTCTATCAATGTAACAAGAATACTCATTCCTTCTAAATCCTGAACTTTCAGAATCGGCAACAACTCAATTTGTTGAAATTCAGATTTAATTTTTTCTCCTGCATACAATCTTTTACAACCCACAAACAATGTAGATGGGATTCTTAAGATATCCAACCCCAAACTCACAGAACAGGAGAAGCATACTTGACTATCATCATTTTGCTGATGGAAACTGGGTCAAAACTGGTGCACAATCATCCCTAAAAATGTCACATAGGCATTAGGAGAGTTACCTTGCAGCTGTGTGAGATTTCTCAAGGAGCAAAGTAACAGTCTCCTAGCACCATTTTCTGGCATGATTGCATGGGAGAATGAACTCAAAGCTCAGGGTGATCAGGTAAGTCTCCTTTCCCCTGGGATCCAAAGCTCTGTTGCGGCCTGGGAAAGAGGATTAAAGAAGTCCCACCCTCTTAAGTAGAGTGTGTGTCACATAAAATGGACAACAAATCAAGCACGCAGGTGGGTAGGAAGAAAGAATTAAGTCAAGAAAACACCAAATAGGTGGAGGAAAATTGCCACGGCAAAGGCAAAAGACATAAAGAAAGGCAATCCACTGCTGAGGACCAAAGATTGGGGGAGGGGGCAATCAGAGACCCTGATCAGAATCTACAAAAGAAGCAACCAAAACAAGCCCATTATATCCAACATCCCGGGCACAGAGTCACAAACCAGCTCCAGAAAGAGCGGACTGTTGAGTGCGAGAGCCAAAGGAAAGTCCCATTTGCAAATCTGTAGAGGTGAGAAGTGTGGACTCAGTTTGACTACCAAAACTGAAGACCTGGCAGAAAACAAGATTGAGAGAGCTAGGAAATAGTTAAGATAGGAGATCAGTACTACAAAAACAATGCTAGGAACGTAAACATGGAGCACGGTATAGAAATCCAGACTAAGCAAACCAAAAGACTTAGCAGCCCCAGAAGAAAAAACCGAATCATCTACAATATACAGTATAATGTCTTCAATAGAGGGAGAAAGGAGTAGTATAAGTGGTAGAAGTGGCCATCTGTTGGCGAAGCGTCTGAAGGGGCCCGGGAGTTCATGGCTTCCATGACGGCCATGGACCTGACCCAATTAATTCATGGACCCACTCACATGGGAGGACACACTCTGGACTTGATTTTTGTCTCTAGTCAGTGGATGAATGATTTTGAGATAGGGGAGATAGTGACTGAGCCCTTGCCATGGTCAGATCATTCCCTTCTTAGGCTTGACTTTCTAACCACTACATCCCGCCGCAGGGAGGCGGAACAGCCCAGATGGTTCCACCCCAGGCGCCTGATGGACCCTGATAAGTTCCAGATGGAGCTTGGGCCATTTCCTGAGGCTCTGACTCACGGCTCGGCTGAAGAGCTGGTGGCCGCCTGGGATAGGGCAGCTGCTGATGCTTTGGACCGAGTCATGCCTTTGCAGCCTCTGACCCGTCACCGAGTTTACCTGGCTCCTTGGTTCTCCGAGGAGCTGAGGGAGATGAAGCGCTGGAAAAGACGCCTGGAGAGCAGTTGGAGATCTAGCCATTCCGAATCTGACCGAACACTGGTAAGGTCTCATATTAAGACCTACCTAGTGGCGATAAAAGCAGCAAAATGTAATTATTTTTCCACTCTTATTGCATCTGCAGATAACCGCCCAGCCACCCTGTTTAGGGTGACCCGCTCCCTCCTCCATCAGGGAGCGCAGGAGGATCCCTTGCAAGGTCGGGCTGAGGATTTTGTTCAGTATCTGCACGAAAAAATCACTCAGATTCGGGAAGGCTTGGTCTCTGACTGGGTGGGTACAGGTGGGATGATGGAGCCCGGTCTTGAGAATGTCATTTGGGAAGAGTTCAACCCTGTCGCTCCCGAGGACGTGGACAGGATGCTGGGACGGCTGAACACGACCACATGTTTATTGGACCCGTGTCCCTCCTGGTTGATGCTGGCCTCCCGGGAGGTTACGCGAGGCTGGCTCCAGGGGATTATTAACGCTTCTTTGAGTGAGGGTGTCTTGCCATCCGCCTTGAAAGAGGCGGTGGTGAGGCCCCTCCTCAAGAAGCCCTCTCTGGATCCGGCTGTTTTGGCTAACTATCGTCTGGTCTCCAAACTTTGCTTTGTGGCAAAGGTTGTTGAGAGTGTGGTAGCGCGACAGCTTCTTCGGTACCTGGATGAAGCTGTCTATCTAGATCTGCTCCAGTCCGGCTTCAGGCCTGGGCACAGCACAGAAATGGCATTGGTCGCATTGGTGGATGATCTCTGGAGGGCTCGGGATAGGGATTGTTCCTCTATCCTAGTCCTGTTAGATCTCTCAGCAGCTTTTGATACCATCGACCATGGTATCATGCTGCACCGGTTGGAGGGGCTAGGGGTGGGGGGCACCGTCCTACGGTGGTTCTCCTATCTCTCTGATGGTCGCAGTCAGTGTTGGCAGGGGGGTAGAGGTCAACTCCGAGGCGCCTTGTTTGTGGGGTGCCGCAGGGGTCGGTCCTCTTACCCCTCCTGTTCAACATTTATGTGAAGCTGCTGGGCGAGATCATCCGTGGCTTTGGGGTGGAGTTCCATCAGTACACTGATGATACTCAGCTGTAGATCTCCACCCCAGGGCATCCCAACGATGCCCTTGAAGTGATGTCCCGGTGCCTAGAGGCTGTGTGGGTTTGGATGGGGAGAAACAGGCTTCGACTCAACCCTTCCAAGACTGAGTGGCTGTGGCTTCTGGCATCCTGATATAGCCAGGTGGTGCCATCGCTGGCTATTGGGGGCGAGTTACTGGCTCCCACAGAGAGGGCTTGCAACTTGGGCGTCCTCCTGGATGCATGGCTGTCTTTAGAAGAGCATATGACAGCCGTGGCCAGGGGGGCTTTTTATCAAGTTTGCCTGATTCGCCAGTTGCATCCCTTTCTGGATCAGGACTCCTTACGCACAGTCACTCAGGCACTCGTCGTTGTGGCTCCGTTACCGGAGCCTGTGTCATTGTCAGGAGAGGACTCCGAGAGTGAAGGGGAGGAGTTGGCAAGGCCTCCCTCTCCAGGACCACCCTCTCTGGCAATGCCTTCGGTGTCCGCCGAAGGGCAAGAGATAGGGCCAGGGCCAAGCACGTCCACGCAGCCACAGATGGACAGTGATGAGGGTAATGAGTCTTGGCTGGACCCACGCCAGCATCTCAGAGATAAGCGCGCACAACAGAAGAAAGAACATGCCCGAGATTAGGCTGAGTCACTGGACCACACCCCACAGGGTATAAAAGGGAGCGTGGTGGCCAGTCAAACCTTGTGACGAACAAAGCTGAAAGCTTCCACGCCATTCTGCATTGCCGGACTTTTACTTTAAGACTTTGCTGGAAGTATCTCTGAACTTGATTTAATTCCGTAATTATTGAACTGCTTTCCTTTGATGTATTAGAAGTGGGGAGAAGTTATCTCTCCTCTTTCTAAATAATAAAATTTTGGCAGGCAGCCACTAGGTTGTTGCCAAGTTCCGTTATCATAAGGAAAAGGATTTTGCCAGCTGGTTTGGTCTTTAACTCCTGAACGTCTGTTGGTGTGTGTGTGCATGGGGTTGGGGACAGAACACTCGTTATTTCCCGCCTGGACTACTGCAATGCCCTCTACATGGGGCTCCCCTTGAGGAGCACCCGGAGGCTCCAACTGGCGCAGAATGCGGCCGCGTGGGGGATTATGGGAACGATGGGGCGCTCCCATGTGACACCCCTCCTGCGCGAGCTGTATTGGCTTCCGGTGGTCTTCCGGGTGCGCTTCAAGGTGTTGGTTACCACCTTTAAAGCGCTCCATGGCATTGGGCCTGGGGACTTACAGGACCGCCTTCTGCCGCCGATAGCCTCCCACCGGCCAGTTCGCTCCCACAGAGAGGGACTCCTCAGGGTGCCATCAGCCAGGCAATGTCGGCTGGTGACCCCCAGAGGGAGGGCCTTCTCTGTGGCAGCACCTGCCCTCTGGAACGACCTGCCCCCGGAGGTACATAGGATACCAGATCTCCGTGCTTTTCGCCGTGTCCTCAAAACTTTTCTATTTCATCAAGCTGGGCTGGCGTAACACCCCCCCCCCTTTAGATATTTTTAATTGTAAATGGATTTTAGTCAGGAGGTTATAAGTTTTGGGCCAAAATTTGTTTAATTCTTTTAAAATTTTAAATTTTGTATTGGGATGTTTTAATTTTTGGCTGTGCAGCGCCCTGAGTCCAGCAGGAGAAGGGTATAAAAATTTAATAAAATAAATAAAAATAAATAAATAAATAGAAGCAGTAAAGCTGCAGTAAAGTGTTTACCGGCCCGATGCCCTTCCTGATGCCTATGCAGAGTTCTCAGCAGATAAATTCTCTTTGCTCTGATACAAAAACATCACTAACTAGGATTGAACTCTCAATCTCCTGAGTGTGACACAAACATCTTCACCTCTAGGCTACCACATCTCTCCGGGCATTACATGCTATACTAAAGAAAAATTTCAAATTTTACTTACATTTATGAAATATTCAAGTAATTCACAAGCCAGGGACCTGATGCTGAGCATCAGTATTCTTTTCTTGCTGACAAATTCCCCTTAAATAATAATTAAAATGATTGTCAGGTAGATAGCAGATTATTCAATAAACTAATAGTTTCAGATTGACCTTTTTATGTAGCAAGTTTCAGAAATAGTAATTGAAATCAACTTTAAACACAATGGGAAATTCAGAATTTGAAACTGAGATACAGTGCCACCTTGAGAAAGCTCCTTAGTTTCGATTTAAGAAAAAAAGTTCCATAATAAAGGAGACGGGTCTGCTTTTTCTGTATGTGTTTGCTAATAATTATTTTATTTTTAAACACCCTTTGCTTTGAAGGGGGACCAGTAATGGCAGTTTTGTGAGTCTCCTTTTCTTAATGATCACCTGTTAGGGAAGGCCCAGATTGAATATATTTATGCTGTACTTCCAGCTTAGCTTTTATAAACTTCTGCAATCAAAAATGTTGATCATTCTGAAAAATCATAAACAGTTGGTTGCTCTTTGTTAAGTCTTCCAGCTGAGCCTGCAGGTGTTCAAGATAAAGTAACATTTATTCGTGTTATTGTTTTTACAAGTTGAAGTGCTTTGATTGCTTCATTGTCCCCATTGATAAAATGAAACTAAAACTACAGGCAAATTGCAGCTCATACTTGAAGGAAATTCAATAAATTTAGGTACTATGATATCTCATATTACATACTACTGTGGGCCAGAAGCAGAAAGACAACAGATCTGAATCAACTAATACATCTCTGTGTGACTTTCAATATTCCTAGACAAAAACTTCTAAATTAGACAGCTGAAATTCAGTAAACTTGGAGAAAATCATGGACTTTATTAAAAATTGGTTCATATCTCTATACAAGACATAGAGCATATACAAGATTATAGAGCCTTGATAGTACAGTGGTTTAGTGCACCCTGTTATTAACACAGCTGCCTGCAATTTCTGCTGGTTCGAATCTCTCCAAGACTCAAGGTTGACTCAGCCTTCCATCCTTTCTAAGGTAGGTGAAATGAGGACCCAGTTTGTGGGGGCAATAAGCTGACTTTGTATAAAATATACAAAAGAATGAAGGCTATTGCTTAACGCATTGTAAGCCGCCCTGAGTCTCCGGAGAAGGGCGGCATATAAATCAAATTAAAAAAAAAAATTAAAAAAAAAAGACATACATTTCTGGACTGAGTATGTGGTCAAACATTCTTCTCCATTGAACAGTCCTTGCCTAGACTAAAATTTATTCACTTTGCTGTAGATCTAATTCCCGGGCTTTTTTCCCCCCATCAGTAAGTATATGTAATTATTTTTCCTTTTGATAATAACAGCAATATATTTGATAACCACAGTCTGTTCATTTCTATCTTATCCTGATTCTATTTAGTAATGGTGAGGGCCAATTGTGCCTTTCCCTCAACTCTTACTCTGACAATACTTAGCATACCTCAAAGACCTAAGTACACGTTCACCTCTGAGCAATGAGTATCTGGAGAGAAAGGGGGCTCGAATTAATAAGCAGCCGGTCTGGAAATGGTTACCCTTCCTTCTTAGCTGCGGAATTCCATTTCTGACGTTGCTTTTCGCTATAGCGAGAACAGCCTTTTTAATCACCCTAATTATCTTCCTGTCCGTTGCTGCTCTCCATGGTGCTGAAATCGATTGTAACACAATAGAATTGTCCCCCTTTGTACCGCCCACCGCCTCTCATTGCAGCCTTTGAACAGGGTCTTCCCAGGAGCAGCCCTGAACTACCCTTAAGTGATAAGTGTAATTTATCTTTTTATTGCAGAAGTACTCGACGCAACAATATTTTTTTTATTCCCCGATTTTATCCGGGGGGGGGGGAGTGGGGAGGTAGGAGATCGAATGGTTAACCGAGAAGCTTAATGCGAAATCTGTCCCTGCGCGTCACACCGTGGGGTAGCATTGTTTTCTTATCGTTCAAGCAAGGACCTGAAGTTGCTCTGAAACTCCTTTATTTCTTTTTTTTTTCCAAACAGTGAATAAGTGGTCTATATGCCGGCAAATCTTTTTAACACTTTTAAAAATAGTATCTGTCTGGGGATGAAGCAGCACGTGGCTGATCATTTCTAACGCAGAGCAAAATGGTCGTTTCGGTGGGTAGTCAGCTATTTACTGCCTATTACTCTCTGATGAGGGGGCGGGCGGGGGGTAAATTATTCTACGGAAGTCCTTCAATAAAGGACAGACTTGAGACTTCACGGACGCTGCCTGATTCTCCTCTTCAGCCTTTCCTAATGCAACTTCTCTTGTCCTCCTCCCCTGATTAGGTGTCACGATGCTCTACCCCGTTCCCCCTTGGAGAAGTATTTATAGTCATCTGATATTACCAGGCTCCAAACTCAAAAAAAAAACCCAAAACATAAATTGGCAATACTGAAGAGCATTTCTTAAATTCAGTATGATCTTTTCCTGTCCCTTTGGCAAAGAAAAAGGAAAAAAAAAAAGGGAGCAGTTAAGAAATGCAAATTTAATGCGTGTGGTTAAAACCGAGTCCAAACGATTAAGTGTCCTATTTTTGTCAGCAGACGCCGGGGAACATCTCATTTTTAATTCGCTGCCGCCACCTAGTGGCGACATAGCGTTCGGTGTTGCGACTTCGCCAAACCTAGACGCGCCTTCACAGAAAAAGGACCGCGGTTTCTCCTTAGAACGATTCTTTCATCATATAAATAGCCACTCGTGAGATTTTGATCCGAGAAAGACCAGGAGAACCCTAAAAGTAGGATCCTAGGGTTGTTGTTTTTTTTGAAGAACGGGACTTATAATAAAACAACGCTCCTTCTATACAAACGTTTATATTGCAAGAAGAAGAAAAGATGCAATCTGGACTGAATTCCTAAGAACGAGGTTTAGTCTGAATAACAGGGAAGGAGAGGTTTCCTAAAAATGCACTCGGTTATTTGCAAGCTGAACCACCCCCACCCCCACCCCCACCCCCGTCGTGATCCGGCTCCGAATGAGTTCAAAACAGCCGTCACGTGCACTGCCCCTACGGTCCTCCTTTCCGAAAGCCAGAACACCTGCAAGTCAATCACATTAGCTTGATAACGCGCGTGATTCAACCACCCCACCACCCCCGTTAACATCCTCACGCCTTTCCTCCCCCCCCTCCCCTCCGCTGGGATGGAAGGAGCGCGGTGACTTATGTCAGCGTTGCCACAAATCTCAGACGAAGCTTCCCGCTCTTAAAAAGCAAAGCCCAGGCAGGCAACTTGGCAGCCCGGGAGGGAAGGGAGGTCAGTTCGAATTAAATTCCAGAGCGCCATTGATATTCCGCCGACGTTTGTGGGGGAAGCTTATAAGGGGCCAAGCCTCCTTCTAAAATCTCGGATTTTTTTTTCGATCCGATGCGTTTTGGACTCTCGGAGTTGGTTCTCGCGTCCTCTGTCTCTCATTGGTAAGTATTTGCGATTTGTTTTTGTTTTTTCGTATTTCTTTTATTGCCACCTCCACCCCACCTCGATTTTCTCGTTCAGTTTGGGATTGGAGACCGTTCTCTCTCAGTAACACCGTTTCTACGGTGAATAAATTCGAATAAAGGCTATTTGGGGAATATTTGGGAGCGGATGGCGTTGATCATACATAACCTGTTACTTCAACCTCCCAAGCTCGGCTCGGGGAACCCGTCATTCTCGGCTCCCGGAGTTCAAGAATTGAGGTCGTGGGGGGGTTGCGCCGTTTTCGATTCGGTAGGGGAATTTAGAAGCAAAAGTCCTTATATTTTGCAAGAATGAACGCTTGAACAAAAACTTTTGTGTTTAAAAGGTTGTGACAGAGGTTGTTTCCATCGGCGGGGAAAAAAAATATTTCGTACATTTGCTGCCAGCTTGATTGTGTGTGTTTTGTGTTTAATTAACGTGGCGAAACGACTCTTGAGACGCCCCAGTGGTGGCGGCGTCCTTAGGAAGAAAAGGAGACGAATGGGTTGATCAGTTTGCCCCCATCCAGAAATCTTGGAACCCGGAGGCGGAATGAAAAATCCTGGCAGAGCCACGGAAAGGCCGAGCAGCTCTCTTCCAACCCAACACCGGATTGAATTTATGAAATTACAAAAGCCGAATTTTGACCATTTTGAGGGCATTGATCCCGAAGGGCGAGTAGTTATTCCCCGCTCTGTGGCGCACCTTTTCTTTGCCTTCCCAATGCATTGGGGGGTATTTCGCGGCTGCAAATTGCTGTGCCGGTCGAATACGTTAGGTTTACCGGCTTCTTTTATCCGCATTGGGGGTTTTTTTGTTCCCCCATAACTAAGCAAACGACAATGCTTTCTATATTATTTCATCTGAAACGGAAATAAAATTGGAGGGAAGGAGGTATCTGTGCCGCAAAAATCGCTTACCTAGGAGTGTAGGTCT
Source organism: Pituophis catenifer annectens (assembly GCF_029215685.1). Classification (NCBI taxonomy): domain Eukaryota; kingdom Metazoa; phylum Chordata; class Lepidosauria; order Squamata; family Colubridae; genus Pituophis; species Pituophis catenifer. The sequence continues at coordinate 197,443,542 of NW_027256881.1, read as the reverse complement.
ATCAAAATATTCTCTCTCTCTCTCTCTCTCTCTCTCTCTCTCTCTCTGTGTGTGTGTGTGTGTGTGTGTGTGTGTGTCTGTTCTGAGCATGCTTACTAGAAGTTGGTTTCCCATTTGGCGTGAATCATAATTAGCCTCCTCATCGGCCTTTAATAGAGCTGCCCTAGACGTTCCGGTCAGCTGAATCCATCCTTCTCTTCCACCGCCGGCGACATGCCAGTTTATTTCCCATCCCTGCCAGGAGCCAAAGGAATGGCTTTTTCAGTTCCTGAGCCCCGGCCAGACAGCTTCCCTCTCGCCGCGCTTAGCAGCCAGCGCTGTCTCTTCTAAAATCCGACTTAGGTGTCGTCACCTCCAGCCATTTCTCTCTCCAAATCGCTTTGTCTGAGATCAAGATCGGCGCGGCCGTTGCGGGGCTTCGGGGAAGGCTTTTGGTGGGAATCGGGACTCCTTATTCGTGTTGTGTATCCACACCTTCCTTTTGTGCAGGCTTCTCTCTGCACACATACCCACCCGCACAGGCGCACCGTCCCCACCCACCCCTCCTCCGACAACCGCTACTTCCCGAGGAGTTGAATAGCTTATTGTTGGCTGCAGGCTCGTTTTCTGGATCGCCCCCCGGTTCCCCCAAAGAAAGAGGGAGAGTGGGACAACCATCCAGACTCTTCCGAGGAACAGGTTTCTAAACCCGTTTTTCTCTTCCATTGCAGCCCATCCTTTTTGGGGGAGTCGGAGAAAGCCCGAAAGAAGACTCCTGGGACCCAAGGGCTGGACCTCTGGACCTCATGGCCACCTCGGATCCCTCCTCCTCCAACACCGCTCAGGATCCCAACCCAACTAATTTACGACCCACAAGTAGGTCTCGGGTTTTCGTTTTGCAAACCTCGGCCGTGCATGCCTCTTCCTTTCAAGCAGGGTCTTTGAGAAAAACAGTGGAGACGCACGAACCCCGCTCCCCCCCCCCGCCCAAAAAAGACCAACATGGAAGCCTTCGTGGATCCCCCTCCTCTCCCTCCGCTAAAACCGAGAGGAGGTCGAAAACGAGCTTGTGGGGATTGGGGTGGGTGGGTAATGCGTGGTTTTCTTTCCGCTTGAAAACAAAGAAACCTGATGCTGTTCCTAACGAAAGGCGAAGGGGAAGGTGGAATATCTGGTCTCGCCGCCACCTCCCACCCACACCCCCCGCCATTGACTTGATATTAGAGGAAAGGGCGGGAGGTTCTGCAAAAGCTCATGGCCCTTTGTGGACGCCTCGGGTCTCAAAGCGTCCTTCCCCGTTTCTTCCGTTTCGGCAGCCCTTCCCGAGGGCGCCCGGAAAGGCAGGTCAGGGCAGAATTGCTCCCTGCCCTGAATTGGAGGGGAGATCGGCAGGTGCCAGTGACAAGCAAGTGATGCTGCAGGTGGCGGGAAGGAAGGAAGGAAGGAAGGAAGGAAGGAAGGAAGGAAGGAAGGAAGGAAGGAAGGAAGGAAGGAAGGAAGGAAGGAAGGAAGGAAGGAAGGAAGGAAGGAGCTACTCCATAATTGACTATAATTCAATTATCGAATTATAGCGCGTTCAGACAGCCACCCAGCTCCCATAGAAGAAACCGAGCTGGAATCAGGCTGCTTGACATGATCGCCGGAGACAAAGCGAGGGGGAGGGTGCTCGAATGGGAAGGAAACGAAGCCTGGCGAACCCCGCCAAGCAGGGAATGGCGTTTGCCCTAGAAGGGTTCTCGGGGTTATGAAGCATGAACGCCCAGACGTGGCTGTGAATAGCAGCGGCAATTCCAAGGGGAAAAAAATGGGACGGGGTGGGAAGGAGGCGGAGGTGGCAACCAAAGAAAAATCGTTTCTTTACGGTGGACAAGACTTTTCTGTCTTTCCTCCCCTGCCTAACTCTTAAAATGGCCAAACGACACACGGGGTTAGGGATGCTCGGTCGTATTGCGCGTTGCTTGGTTCTCTTCCTGGACTTGACAAAAGGAAGAGGGGTGTGTGTGTGTGTATGTGTGTGTGTGCTCGCGTGTTCCCCTCGGCAAGACTGCCCGCCGCCTTCCCGCCATTCAAAGGAATGCGCCTCCTGCCAGGCGCCCCCGGCTGGCAATTGTGCCGGGCGTGCAATTCCTGCCAGCCAATTCCCTCTATTGTTTCCCGACGGCTCTGCTGCCTCCGAGGTCCGGTGGGGAAGGCGCGTGGAGGGTGCCGCCCGACCCCGGGGGTTATTTCATTGCCCTCCTCTCCTTGACGTGCTCCCACCTCGCCTCTCCGGCTGCCTCAGGCGGGGAGCGAGGCTGTTTTCGAGTCCTGTCAGAGCTGTTTTCATCGCCTGCCATTCTTTTGCCCACGTTTCCCTTTGGCTCCCCTCCCCGCCCCCGTTTCGCCCCTCCCGGTGTCCTTCTTGGCCATTCCAGGCTCCTCTTTTATTGAGGCAGCCCCCATCCCCACCCCCATTGCCTTAGGTCCTTGACAGCCCCTCCACCCCTTCCCAGCTCTCTTCCTCAGCAACCCTCGTTTGTCTATCGCGGTTCAGTGTCATCTCTGCTACATCACCCAACTGTCCGATTTGGGTATGGGTTCCCCGTCCACCTCCCACCCACCCCGTTTCCGTTTCTCTCCGGCTTGGCTTGTTTCCTTCGCCTTTCCTTTTTTCCTCTCTATTTTTCTACCCTCTCTCCAGTTTTCAGAAGACCTCCCTCTTCCAGCCACACTCTTTTTCTGCAAGCCGTCCATTGTCTAGATCAGTCTGCCCAAAGATGATGCCTCCTTGATGAAGTTCAGTTCCCAGCCTGGGAATCCTGATGATGGAGTCCAGTGCATTTGGCGGGCACCAGGTTGGAGAAGGCTGCAACAGGCGGCTCTTTGTCTTTGCCCATCCGGTGCTGCCCCTATAGGTGATCCAAAGAACAAGAAAAGCTTCTCGGCATTGAAAGCAAAAGCGGGGACTGAAGGCAGAGGGTGGGTGGAGCCAAAGTCCAGGACCTTCCCTTCAGAGCTCCGCCCCTTTCTGTTCAGTTCTCAAGAAGCAATAAGGAGAAGTGGTCTTTTGGTCCTTGGGCTGTTCCTATTTTCTTAAATGCTATTTTAAAATTGTGGAACCTGTCAGATTTACATAGAAATATGAGCCACAAAGTCTGTGAAGCCCTTCGAGACTAGGGTAGGTTACGATTGTCAGAAGTATTCAGAATTTTTTCATGACGCCTTTGCAATATTGTTTTAAATGGGTCTTGCCTTAAATTTATTTGGGGAATACTTCCCGATGTCGTGTAAAAATCTATCTCGATCTCTCTTCAAATCTTAAGTGGTGTAATAAAATAGTACTATACATTTTAATCTCATCATTCGCTTCCTTTTAGGATCCTGGTTTGTGGTCCATATGACAACATCACAAATACTCATCTGAAAGCCAAATGGATTTAGTAAAAGTAACATCTCACTACCCTCATAGCCTTTTTATACTTTTATTTATCGGACAGTCTTTTGGTCCAATGGACCATAAGGCATCAGTAATCTTTTTTTCCCCTCATATCAGTTGCATGTCCTTTGCATATTTCTTTAATCCAGTTTTGGGTTATTTGCTTGTCATTCTCTTGTCATTTTTCCTTCGCTTCTTATTCCGGTACTCTGTGAGATATTGGAAAATTGAAAGCAGCAGGAGGCATCCATTCCTAGCAGAATAAGTCTTAATTTTTTCTGCTGGATAAGCTACACTTACTGTTGGGTACGGCCCACCTTCCTGGCAAAGTCGTGATTCCCATAAAAAAAAAAAAAAGTGGGCTGCAAGGAGGCCATCAGCTCCTCCCCTGATTTCAGCACCTCCGGGAATGGACAGCGCGATGCGCGCTTCAGCTGCCTGGAGTGGGGCAGAGAGAGAAGGCCGGTGGGGGGGGGGGGCGAGGAGAGCAGGCCGGATGAAAGGAGGTGTCTCGAAAAAGGGGGAGCAAGCGGACGTGAGAGGCCTTTTAATGTGCCACCCTGACTCGTCAGTCGGCTGCAACCTAGTCATGCAAGTCTGATCATCTAGTCAAATACTATTGTTCACCCAATTAATTCTTGAACTCTTCCATGACCCCATTTCATGCTAGTTTATTTTAAGCTGCCACTTTCATGGAAGCCTGCCAGTAAATTATTAGGAGATCGGATCTCTCCCAGCTGCCTGTTTCTTCCTGATAGGACCTCTTTTGCCACTGAGCCTTGAAGTCACCAGACTCCCGCTTGTCCACACGCTTGTCCGTCAATCAAGTCTCCCCATCACCGCCTCCTCTCCGCTCTGCTTCAAGTATTGCTGAGCTTAAAGCGTTGTTAGCAAAGAAATAAACTAGAGAAAACCAAAACAGCTGCTCTCCCACACAAGTCACACCAAGCGCTGATGCCTTACCTAGCCTCAATCCCAGGACACCGTATAAAAAGCTATTAGCGCTCCATTTATATGGATGGTTAAAATCGTCTTAATTCGCCGTGGGGGAGGGGATAGAGGAAGCTGAGATAAATTAGATTTGTATGCCACTGGTGCCCAACATATCGGCACTCAACCAAAAAACCCACAACACCTTGAATCATTAGACTTTTTTTCCCCACACTTAGTAGATCGCCTTTTTCTAAACATTCTGCTGATGTGTTGGTTTTGTGAAATCTCGCGTGTAGATTTGCTAATCTGCCAGATAGGAATTGCAATACAGCGGGTGAGGAGGTTCCCATCCGCTTCTGTAGGGAGTAATTTTTTGTTGTTGTTTCTATTCCCTTTAGCCTATGACACCTGGTGTGGTGTAGCTCATGGCTGCACGAAGAAAATCGGGCTCAAGATATGCGGTAAGTGAAAAGAGGCAAAAATAAATAAATAATAATCACACTTTGCTCAGCCAACTCCCTCTCACCCACGCCCACCTACACACAAAAAGACACGCCGCTTCCTCCTTTATGCATTGTCTTGAGTCTGTAATCACTCCCGCAGCTGTTAATCTTTCATTTAAAAAAAAAAAATCCGGGAGGCCTGAAGGAACTAGGTTGGTTGGCAAGGAAAGTAGGCTACCTTCTTTTATCTTGAGACAAGGCAGAGGCGGGATGAAGCTGCCAAGAGGTGCTCCTCCTTCCTCCTCCCACGGAGAAGTTTAACAAGGCAGCCGCTAGCTAAACTCTTCTTTTAGAAGGGAAATGGGGGGGGGGGCGGTGGGGAATAGGAGGAGAATCCCATTTGCTTTTTCCTCCTGGGTCGGAATCGGGCGCTGGGATGTAGACTCTTGCGCCACCTACTGGTCAACGCGAGCAAAAAATGCAGACAGGGCGGGCGATTTTTTCCTGTACAATCAATTCGCGGCGGTGCAAAGGGGCTTTCATAGCAGCCAGAAAGCCGGGGGGAGGGGGGAAAAGAGAGCGGGGGTTAGGAACAGAAGTTGTAGGTCGCAAGGGGGAGGTAAATGGCCGGGAAGTCAGGGGAGCGGGAGTTGCTTATGCGCAGCAAAAATGCGAATATATTTTATTTATTGTTTATTTATTGGTTCGATTTATATGCCGCCCTTCTCCGGAGACTCAGGGCGGCTTACAATGCGTTAAACAATAGCCTTCCTACTTTTGTATATACCTGCTTAGTAGGACTTTCGCCCCCCCCCCAACTAAGGGGTGTTCTTTTTTATACAAAGTCATCTTATTGCCCCCACAATCCGGGTCCTCATTTTACCTACCTCGAAAGGATGGAAGGCTGAGTCAACCTTGAGCCTGGTGAGATTCGAACTTGCAGTAATTACAGGCAGCTGGTGCTACTTAACAGCACTTTAGTCTGCTGCGCCACCAAGGCTCTTTGCGGAGAGAAAAGGGCCGGGAGAAACAAGTGGTGGGTTGCAGGCAGAAAGGGGTGTGTTGCACGCCTTAGGTGTTGCGAGTAGCTGCTCTGCAGGTTTGGGGTTTTTACAGAGGTGGATATTTTTCCAGGAGACAATCCCGGCTCCCGTTGCTCGTTTTTCATCGCAGCCCCCAAGGTCCGGTTCCCACCAAGAAGCCTCCGATGGCCATCCGCGAAGTGGGAAGGGGGGGAGTTATGGCAGAGGCGGAGAGGGCTGGGAAGGGCCAGGGCGCGGTGGGGCCCCCTGGCACAGCTCTCTGGGCTGCAACGTTTTCCACCTTATCGGCCGGGAAAATGCAGACCTCCTGAGGGAGGAAGATTAACGAGGGCCTGATTAAAGAGCCATTCGTCAGGCTGCTGCGCCTGGAGATAGGGTCTGGCCGCCCCGAAGGAAGGAAAGGGAGCGGAATAGATGGAGACCATCAGATTGCATCCGCTACCCCTGGAGATCCCGGGGAGGGTTCCGAGGCATCTGCCTGGGTCTACGTTTCGCTCTAAGGCCTCCTTCCTGCCAGCGCAAAGGAGGGGAGGCCAACGAGGGAGACCCCAGTTTTCCTCATTGAACAATGTAAATTACAAAGCTTCCCCACTATCTGGTGGGAATTCAACCTCACTGAATTTTGTGGAGCCAAACTCACCTAACTAGGCGCGGTTCTACATCTGGATATTTACATAAATTTCCCTGCTGGCTTGGGCATTATTTGTCTCTGGGCAAACCAAGAGGTTTAAGACTCCCTAAATACGAGCATCGCTCTCAAGATCTGGTTTTAGAGGGTTAGAAAGCGGGAGAAGAAACCCACAGAGCTCATTTGGGAATCGGGAACCCACCGGTCAACGTTGCCTTGGGGTGCCCTTCAGCCTCTATCTCTTTCACGAATAGCCCTTTGTAGACTTTACACCGTTTTCCTGCAGGCCCTTCAACGGCCAGAGGGTTCCCCCCACCCCACTCCGGCCAGCATTTTTCCCATATTTTAATCCAGCTCGGCAGAAGAAGATAAAGGGAGACTCCATTGATCCGGCTGATTCGGATTGCTACGCTACAAGAGTTTCTAAAGCAGCAGTCCCTTCTCCGAGCCAAAGAAGGTGGGGTCCCACTTCGGCGCGAACTGCCTTCTTGGGCATCTGGATAGAAAGAATACAAGTGCCGTCGAGGCGGCATCGGTGGCGGAGGCACCAAGAAGCTTCTTGCAATCCGGATTATATATACCCGTCTCGACAGCCGGATGCCCAGATCATCTGAGCTGTGAAGGATGAATGCCTCTCCAGGCAAATGAAGGTGGCGCTTCTGGGGAGCGATCTGGCGCAAGGGCTCTCGGAGCGAGGCGGGGCGCAATTGGCTTGTTTGTCGCAGGAAAGCTGGGCGACCGTCCCCGGCGGAAAATGGCCAGTTCTCATGACCCACCCACCCACCCACTCACCCAAAAAAGTCGTGTTTTTCAAGATTAAACAAGGGCGCCCACTCCTGTGCCTCTGCCAGATCCACGGCCGGTTCTCGGGTGATTGGATTTGCTTGGTTGCTGGCCCTGCGGGCGATTTCGAAAACTCGAGAGGAAGGGGACACCGATCAAATGCAGAAGAGAATTTATTTATTTATTTATTTATTTATTTATTTGTTTGTTTGTTTGTTTGTTTGTTTGTTTGTTTATTTATTTATTTATTTATTTATTTATTTATTTATTTATTTATTTATTTATTGGTTCGATTTATATGCCGCCCTTTTCCGGAGACTCAGGGGGGCTTACAGTGCGTTAAGCAATAGCCTTCATACTTTTCTATATACCTGCTTCGTAGGACTTTCGGGCCCCCCTAAACGGTGTTCTTTTTTATACAAAGTCAGCTTATTGCCCCCACAATCCGGGCCCTCAATTTTACCTACCTTGGAAGGATGGAAGGCTGAGTCAACCTTGAGCCTGGTGAGATTTGAACTTGCAGTAATTGCAGGCAGCTGGTGTTACTTAACAGTGCTTTAGTCTGCTGTGCCACCAAGACAGTGCAAATTGCCCACCTAAAGGCCTGCCTAAAACCTCAAGCAGCTGAGGTGCGGAGATGGATGCCTTTTAAGTGGGTTGAGTGAATCTGATCGGCCTTCCTCCCAAAACCCTCAAATCAACATCGAAGGAGCGCGCCTTTCCAGCCCATTTGGTGGGCCGGAGAACCTGCCTGAAGGTCGGCTGGGACGGCGGCATCTCAAGGCCAGCGAGGAGCCAGGGCTGCTTTCACAAGGATGTTATTCAGCCCTAAAGCCTGTGAGCTGCCCTCTCGGTCTTCGGCTTTGCAAAACCCAGGCTCCAATTCTGAAGGCGCCTAGAACTGAATTCCATCGGTAAAGGCAATTCTGACCAGGCCAGGAGCTACTACAAAAATCCCCACGGAGAAACCAAAACTGTTAGTTCAAGAAACACTCAACCCCGTTTTCTTTTCTTCCTTTTTCTTTTCTTTCTTCCTTTTGGAAGAGGGAGAGAGAGATGCTGTTCAGGAACCCGAGCGGGTGCTTTAGCGCATCGTTTATTTGTTTCTTAATTTACTGCAGTGATTGATCGACATTTTTCCCTCTGTGATCTTCATCCGGTGTTAAAACGAATATTCGATGAACTCTAACGAACTTACCTAACTAGAATATTGGTCTTGTTCTGCAGCTTTCGGGTTATGTTTTGAAGTTATTTTCCGACCGAGTGATAACGTTATATAAAGAATGTCCGTCTTGAGAACTAGAAGCTTGGCAGATTATTGTTCTCTAGCAGGAAACGAGAGAGAGGGAGGGAGGGGGGGAGAGAGAGAGAGAGAAAGAGACAGAGGGAGGGAGGGAGGGAGAGAGAGGGAGGGAGGGGGGAGAGAGAGAGAGAGAGAAAGAGACAGAGGGAGGGAGGGAGAGAGAGAGAGGGAGGGAGGGGGGAGAGAGAGAGAGAAAGAGACAGAGGGAGGGAGGGAGAGAGAGAGGGAGGGAGGGAGGGAGGGAGGGAGGGAGGGAGGGAGAGAGAGAGAGACAGGGAGGGAGAGAGAGAGAGGGAGGGAGGGAGGGAGGGAGAGAGAGAGGGAGGGAGGTCTGAGAAAGGGCAAGGGGAATTCTAGCTGTGCAAATGCACCTCATTTCCGTGGATTTCAGCCTTCTGGGTCTCGGAGGACCGAGATGCGGGTCCCCTGAGGCTGCGCGTCACTTTGGATGCAAACTTGTTCGCTGAGCTGTGATTGAATCCAGCGGATCTATAGAATTGAGATAGTTCTATCCAAGTACAAGCACATTCTGTTGTAAGTGAACGTTGCTGAGAGTAATCCAAGTTACTTTTTTGAACAAGCTGACTTTCGAAATACATGGAGCCTATCTGGATTTGTATGGAGGAAATAGATACGCTGAATTTACTTATACATTAAATAAATGCATAAGGAAAGCAGAGTTAGCGATTATGCGGTGTCCCGCCCCCCCCCCCCAAAAATAAAGAGCAAGGAAATTGTTTCCTGTCTCGTATATCAACTCTAGGAGGCCCAGCAGTATTTTAGCTGGATGATAGCTGTCAAAGGCTATGAGCTTTGTGGTTCAGCGGAGGCTTAAATCACTTGAAACATCATAATTAAATTCAATAATAAAAACTAATTAAAGCTCAACCCGAAAAACACATCTATTATTCAAATGTCTTTGGGATTGTTTGAGGTAATATAAAAAAAAAAAGGAGGGGAGGGTGTTCAAAATGCAAATAACCCAAATTAAATAGGTTTAAATTTGTACTAACTGGCTAGTTTCCCTTGAGTGATTAAATATCACCTCCGTAAGAAACTAGGAAAGAATAGGTAATTATCAGCATGAAGAAACGCAAGGGTTTAATGTCCCTCTTTCGATGTGAACGGTATTATCCACAACTCTGATTCTATTTTAATTGGGATCGGGTGCTTCAGTTTTCTTTTTTGACCCATCTTTGTTCTTCCCAGAAAGAAAAAGAACTAATTTCCCTACTAGGCATTTTTTTCCACACCAACAAGAAAAATAATGTCCATTTTGATTTCTCTTCAAATGTGTCAGTGACTAGGATAGTCTTTTTTTGTTTGAGATAAATCAGAGCTGACCTGTAATTTATGCTCGTGATGCCTCTAGGGCTTATTTCCCAAGCATAGTTACAAAGCCAAATTCTTCTTCCTCTTCTTCCACCTCTTCCTCCTCCTCCTCCTCTTCATCCTCTTCTTCCTCTTCTTCCTCCTCTCCCTCTTGTTCTTCTTGTTCCTCTTGTTCTTCTTCCTCCCCCTCTTCCTCTTCCCCTTTCTCTTCCCTTTCTTCTTCTTCCTCCTCCTCCTCTTCTTCTTCCCCTCTCCCTTCCTTTACATCTCTATCCAAGGAACCCACAGTCAAGAAACACATTGCTTGATTTATAGTCAACCAGTGAACTGGAATTTTTTTTAAAAAAAACCTGCCTGGCCAATTAGAAAGTAACCAAGTGTAGATCATCTGCATAGCTTTCCTAATTGGCCATGCTCTCCCTTAGGTAACATAGGATTTATCCAATGAAGCTCTAGAGAGTCTCCCAAAATTCTATACGAGATTTCAAAGAAAAAGAAATTTAGGTTTCTGGTAGTTCCCTGAGGTTTTGTAACATTTACCTTGACTGTTAGAATGCAATTGGCCTCAGGTCTGCTGCAATAAATCAAGATGAAACCATCCAACATAAATTCAAGCTATTTGGAAAAAGAAATTGAACAAGTAAATATGTTTGGGATCATGATAGAAAGAAGTTCTTTTATCAGGTTTCTCAAAATGGAGGCTTAATTTCTACAATGAGAGGGCCTAACTTAATTTGTCAGAGACCTGATGAGAAATCAGTGCTTTTGCTCTAAACTTGGTCTCATTGGCATTTGGCCTCTATGATTATATAGTAGTGATGAGGTGAAAATATCTTGCATCTGCTCAAATTCTGTTTTGCAATATATGGTTTTCGGAACTGATGAGTCTTGGCATTACCCCTGCTGAGTGATTAGTCTTTGGGAAAATACTCCATCCAAAAGTAAGGTATAGAATGAATGTTCCCAATTATTAATAAGAAAAACAGTAGAAAACTATATATGTTATACTTTAGGTTTGCATGATATACTAGACTAAGTGAAAATAGGATTGAGTAATTTATGGTTTAGCGTGTTGGGGAGGCCCAGCCACTATCTATAACTATCATTTTCTGTGTATCATTTAAATCATCTTATGGCCTCTTTATTTGTTCTGATGTAACCTTCATGAATGCAACAGCTGCGTTTTAAAATCTGGCTTTTGGATTTAGCATTTTGTGTGAAATCCTCCAAGGGACCCAAAGTACTTATTTGCAGATTCTCCCAGCAACCCATCTAAGATTTTACTTTGGTGCAGATGCAAATCTTGCTATTACGGCCCCCCTCTTCTCCCTCCCCCCACCCCCCCCATGAGTTCTTGGAAACTTAAATGCTTGCAATTCTTTTGTAAACCTCATGGCCTAATAAAAACATTGTCCAAATATAGTGACTCAGAAATTCATTCCACCGCCTTTAAGAATACTTACTTTTCATTAAGGGTACAAACGATTGCACTTTGAGATAAGTGTCTCAAAGACAGCCCCAAAATATATCTGAATAAAGGCATCTTTATGCCATCAAATGGAGCCTGGAAGTCCTTTTCCTTTCATGCGTTCTGCTCCAGTCTTCTCAGCAATCCCACCCTATAATCCAAAAGAGGCATTGTCTTTGTCTTTCAAATTGAAAACTTCCTTTTCAATCATGGACAATTTTCTTCCCCCTTTTTAATTCATAAGGCTCAGCATTTGAAGCTAAAATGAATGAGCCATACACACAGAATTTCCCCCTTTCTCTCTCCATTTATATGTACATAGAGAGAAGTTGCCATTTTATAAATATGCATCTCATTATCTAATATTATTTCCTTCTTTGCCCCAAGTCTTTTAAATCCTGCTTTGAATAAAATTGGTTTTCCTCTTTTTTAAAAAAAAATGCTTTACAGAGGCAAAGCCAATCAAACCTCATTACCCTCCAGGAAAGGAAAGGGATAGACAATCTATTGTAAAGTAATTGCCTAATCTGTACTTATTACTTTAACCTCATGAAGATGCAACCACTTGGTTAATGCATTAATGGAAGATTTCCTGATATATCATCTTCATAGAAGGCTGGCTCAGTTTTTAGAATGAGAATAACTAGGTTCACCTTTAAACAAGGAGTAGAGGGCAGCCCTAATTGGCTGCGGGCAAAGTCCCTAGGTTTGTTTTAATTCACTTTTTCTTTCAAAATCTGTGTTTATCTAGTTTCTAGAAAGGAAATAATCACCAAGATAGCTCAGTGATGGTTATCAATTAGTCTGGCCAAGAAAGATAGAAAATCCAAATTAAGTAGCCTCATATTTTGATCCCTTGCATATCTAACATTACTAGGAGATAAAAAGAGATAAAATCTCTTTCAAGTCAAGTTCATCCATGTAAAGTTTTAGGTTTTTTTGCCCACAATGCTGAAGTGGTTGCCCACTGCTATCTTCTGGATGTTTTTGATATCTGTGTCTTGTCTTCAGATCTGGCTTTTCCTAGTGGTCTCCCAACCAAGTAATAACCAGGTTCAACTTGCTTAACTTCTGAACCAAGGCAAGGTTAGCCTTGTGGCTATCAGGTGCTGGTTTGCTGATAAGTGGAAGCCTGCAAGAGTGGATTTGCTTTCAGTGTGAACCTGTTTAACTCTGGGCTAGACTGTGTATTATTTCCTGGACATTAATCCCAGTAGCCATGACCAAAGGCCCTCTCGGCTAAAGCTGGTGGGATTAGCAGCCCCAGAGATCTGGAGAATAAGAGGTGGGCAATGGCAAAGACTCATAAATTGATGTTTTAAACGAGTTTAATTATTGTTCAATTCATCTCCTATTTTAACATCCTTTGGGGAGATTTTGGTTCAAGACAGAGACCTGCTAGGGTTTTCCTTCACATCTAATGAAGGTCACATCTACTAAATGATCATCTCTAACGTGGCATACAACGCACGTTTGGTGGAATTTCAATTGCAGATGCTGTGTTGATATTCTGAACAACTGCATCTGTATTTGTACATCTTTTAGCTAAATAATAATAAAGAAGCTGAAATTTGTGATTAACGCTTAGGGTTTGAATAGAAAAGGTCCAGTTTGGTTCTCTTATTCAATGGCCATGTTAGCTCACCAAGGTTTCCTAACCAGTTTTACTGAATAAATCAGGGCTGGTTAAGTTCAGAGAGCACACAAACCCCAAATAAACTAGCTTAAGTTTGATTAAGTTTATAGTCTGAGCCTAGCTATTAACTGATTTCACACATTATACTAATGCCAATGTTGTTATGTTATGATGTCAGATTGATATTCTACCTTTTATTTAGAAGTTCAAGACAGCATACAAGGTGATCACTTTATTATTTCAGCACCTTAACCAGTAGACTTTCCTGGCTTTGGTTAAATAGTTGTCCATAAGTAAGCCATAATTGGCTGGCTTCACATATTGAAGTAGGCTAAAGCCAGTTTATAAAATTATAACCTGGAATGCCTGAACCCCATAACAGAGAGAATTTGACCTGGTTACTCTTAATTTTGTCCACCAAAGACTGAAGAGCTACAAATCTTCATCAACCATGAAATGTAACCGGCAGGATTTTGGACCGGTCAGTGATTGAAAATCCTGGCCACTCCTCCCCCCCCCCCAAAAAAATAAACTGGTCCACCTCACAAACTGTTGTTTGGATGGTGGCACAGAATCACTCAAATAGACAAGAACTGAACTAGGAGTCCTTTAGTACCTTGGGGGGAAAAGTCAGTGTTTCAAATAAGCAAAACTCCAGAGCTCGATTTTGCAAGGAAACTGGATATATACTGGCCAGCACAGCTGTCAGGTGCAAAGAATCAGAAACCATCCTTAAAACTGCAGCAGCATAGAAGATTCATTCAAGCCTGTAAGCAAGAAACTGGTCAACTAAAGTTCAAAGCTAAATTGCCACCAGATAAGGGTCAACAGAACTCAGAAGGAGTTGGACTTGGAACGCTTGTGGGAATTCAAGGACTCTAAACTGATGACAGGCTTAACTCCACCTCTCAGCTCTGCCTGCTCTACCCCTACATCAGCTCCCACAGCTGGTAGAAAAACCACAATCTTCGTAACATCACGGGGGGGGGGGGGGACGACTGATTCAGGACAGAAGATGTTGGGGGCAGCCTTGCTTAGCACCGACTGGATCGCTTCTAAGGACCACACCTCTCCTTCCTTTCGCTTCTCCAAGTTTCGCGGTGAGGAAAAGAGTGAGCGGAGGCGCCTCCCTTCCTCCCCCACTTTATCTCCCTTGGGAGGGCTGGGGGGGGCCCGCTACGTGAGCTCGCGGGGAAAGAGGGCTGCGCTCACTTAATGGATTGTCCACCCCCACCCACCCCCATTTCTCCCATATTACTTCGGCCAATTTCTTCGCATCCAGACCTGGCTTAATTTCGCATTTCAAAAAAAAACCTCCCTTCCTCAACACCCGCAATTTCAAACGCTTAAATTTGGTTTTCCGTAATAAGTGAGAAGAGACTTCGTGTCTAGCGAATTTCCACCCGTCCCCCCCGACCTTCCAAAGCACCTTTTTCGGCTGTGTTGGAATTGTAGATCCCAGGAGGCAAAAGGCCCCGCTGGCTTTGAGGATTCAACACATCCGAGGGACGCTAGGTTGGAAAAGGAGAGTCTAATTTATCCCTAGAAAAGCAGAGGCTTCTCTCTTCGGCTCCTCCTTTAGGCACCATGCCATCTGAGTTACCTTGGGCCAGTCACTCACACGAGGGAGGGAAGAAAGGAGGGAGGGAGGGAGGGAGGGAGGGAGGGAGAGAGAGAGAGAGAGAGAGAGAGAAAGAAAGAAAGAAAGAAAGAAAGAAAGAAAGAAAGAAAGAAAGAAAGAAAGAAAGAAAGAAAGAAAGAAAGATCTACACTGATTCGAAGAAGAGAGGGAGGGAGGAAGTAAGGAAAAAGGGAAGGAAGGAAAAAAGGAAGGAAAAAGGGAAGGAAGGAAGGAAAAAGGAAAGGAAGGAAAAAAGGAAGGAAGGAAGGAAGGAAGGAAAGAAGGAAGGAAAAGAAGGAAGGAAGGAAGGAAGGAAGGAAGGAAGGAAGGAAGGAAGGAAGGAAGGAAGGAAGGAAGGATCAACATTGAATCTAAGGGCTTTCCTTCCTTCCTTCCGATCCAGAGAGCCTCCCCATGCTAATAAAAGTCCTCTTCATAGGAAAGCGTCCTCTGAGCAAGGCGGCCAATGGCTTTACTCAAAGGGGAACCCTAAGATTGGTCTTCCGATTAACCGTTGGGAGCCTCCCACCAGTATCACCTTCAAAAAGAGGGTATGAAAACCCGGATCTCTAAAGGTTGACTACTTGGTCCCGCTTGCTTTCGATCTACCTGGTCCTTCCCGGCTTGAACAAATAAAAGCGGCCAGGCTGGATAAGGCTGCCTAGGGGTGGGGGGGGGGGAGGGCTTAGCTTACTCCATTGTGGTAATGGGGCACCTATTTCTCCCGAAATGAAATGAAATGAAGCCCATTGAAAGCCTTGCGAGAAGAGGTCCAGGTGAGGCCAAGTTCCGTTCTTGCTGTCATGCAAAGATTTAAAGACTTCTGGGAAGTTCGGTGACAGTGACGAGTGCCACCGCCCTAAATAAACGGATTGCCCCATTTGGCTCGTCCCTCTGTCCGACCTTCTTAGCTAGGGCGAGTTCCGGGGAAAGGAGACAGGGGGCGAGGGATCCTTCCTCACTGTGAGATCTGTCCAACAGGACAAAAGGTCTAGATATGGAGATTGTGGGACCTCCATCTCTTGGGGGTTTTAAAAAGAAGCTAGGCAACTAATTCTGGTGCATGCTTTCATTGGTTTTCCTGCACATTGCCGTGGGTCGGACTAGATAACCTTTATGGTACCTTCAAGCGCTACAAATCTCTCATCCATCCTTCCACTTTACAGTGCTTTGATCTTCTACGATAGAAGGAAACTAGAACCAAGGGGAGATTTCCTGACAGAACAATTAGTCGATGGAACGACTTGCCTCGAGAAGTTGTGGCTGCTCCAACACTGGAGGTTTTTAAGAAGAGATTGGACAGCCACTTGTCCGAAATGGTATACTATATAGGGTTTCCTGCCTTAGAAGAGGGTTGGACTAGAAGACCTCCAAGGTCCCTTCCAACGCTGTTATTCTGTTAATGGGAAGACGCTCTCGGGTATAGGGCCTGCATAGCTCCGCAGACTAAAGCACTGTAATTTAACACCAGCTGTCTGCAATTAAAGTAAGTTGGAATCTCGCCAGGCTCAAGGTTGACTCAGCCTTCCATCCTTTCTAAGGTAGGTTAAATGAGGACCCAGTTTGTGGGGGCAATAAGCTGACTTTGTATAAAATATACAAAAGTATGAAGGCTATTGCTTAACGCACTGTAAGTCGCCCTGAGTCTCCGGAGAAGGGCGGCATATAAATCAAATTAAAACAAAACAAACTAACTTTGATCTGTTAGTTTGATCCCTCCCCCTTTTTCTTCTGGGGCTTCCTCGCGGTCTGGTGGACGATCAGATATAGAACACAAATATGCAAAGCGAATATCTTTCGATTTTAATTAGATCAAGCCTTTTTTTTTTTTTTTTTTTTGGAGTATTTGCCTTACTTCGAAATTGGCGTATCTTTCCGGCATGCTTCTCTGTTTTCAGTTTGGGGCACCGTATTCCGTTTGCTTTAACGTGTGTGTGTGTGTGATTGTGATGAATCATTATTATAAAACAGGGTTATAAATAGCAGTAGTCTCATATATTTGGGGACCGAGGCTGCAGACTGATGTTTGGGATTACGTCACTCAAAACACAGAAGTGCTGTGGCATCCGTAAGACGCCAGATGTGTAGAGGGGCATTCTCCGCTTCCTTTTGAAAGAAGGATGAGCCACCTTCCTACGTGACCGAACTACAAATCCAATACCCTTCATTTTTTTTCTTTTAACCGGCTGGGTGGACTTCTGGAATTGTAGTTCAACCACATCTGGAGGAATGTGGAAATATACGCTCATCCTGCGTATATTTATTGGGTTCTGCGTCCTCCACAATCCTCCCGGGTGGTCTCGGAGGAGGCGTCTTCCTTTGTTTTCCCAAACCGTTTGCTGTGATGACCGCCCCTCCCTGAAAACTGCCTGGAAGCCCTCTCCCCCCCCCCGCCCCATTTCAGTCTATGGGCCGAAAAGCCATCCTGCCTCGTCCCGAATGACCCCTTTTGTGACCAAAGATGACCCCCAGCCAAAGGCGAAAAGACATGGGCCATCCTTCGCTCTCCTTCCCCCCGCCCCTTGCCTTTCTCCTGTCGGGGTGGGGGGGGTCCTCTGAGTTCTCCTCCCTGCGGGCTCCTTCCCTCCCCCCTATAAATCCATCTCCCGGACAGCGGGTGGGGGGGGAGTGTAGAGGAGCGCGGGGCAGAGCTCATCGCCCGTGGGAACGGCCCGGGGACCCCTTTCCAGGGGTGCAGCTGCTGGCTCGGGGCGACCATGGAAAGCGCGATCGAGGCTTCTCTGCTGACCTGTCCTCCTTGTCCTAACCCCGCAGGCTTCCTGCAAAGGAACAACAGCCTGGAAGACAAGAGCCGGCTGGTGAGCGCGCTCAAGGAAAGGCAGAGCACCCGGAACCTGCTGCCTTGCGAGAACAGCGAGAAGGAAGCCCGCTTCCAGAAGACCGAGACCGACTTCTCCAACCTCTACGCCCGGGGTAAAGTCCTGATCCTTTCGCTCTGCCCCGTCCCCAGGTTCCCTTTCTTCCCTCTCAAAAGTCCCAACCTGCCGAGGCTTCCCTTCCTAGGAAAGGGGCGGGGGTGGGGGGGAATAATGGTTTGTCCAGTGCCAAACAGCTGGAAGCGGGACGTCCCTCTCCGGCTGCTGGTATCTGGGGTCACTTCAGGATTGTCCCCAGGCATGCCAGCTATAATATAGCTGGATAGCTCTGCAGACAAAAGCACTGTAATTTAACACCAGCTGTCTGCAATTAAAGTAAGTTCGAATCTCACCAGGCTCAAGGTTGACTCAGCCTTCCATCCTTTCTAAGGTAGGTAAATTGAGGACCCAGTTTGTGGGGGCAATAAGATGACTTTGTATAAAGTATAAAATAAAATGTATAAAATATACAAAAGTATGAAGGCTATTGCTTAACGCACTGTAAGCCGCCCTGAGTCTCCGGAGAAGGGCGGCATATAAATCAAATTAAAATAATAATAAAAAAAAAATAAGCTAGCCAAATGCCTATCCTGTTATACAAACTCCGAAGGTCGGTGCAATTTGGGTCATCTTTAGTGGGATAGTCCGGTGAGGGTGTCCTGCAGCTCAGAAACATGAAAGGAAAGTTATTTGGGACAAGCAAAGGGAAGCTGATTGCCTTATGCCATAAACCGGCTTCAAATTGGAGAGTTAGTCCAAAGACTCCTAACAAGATTAGACGCTGCAGCTAGATGGAACCTTCCTTTACAGAAGCAGTATACCTTTAAATGCCAGGCGCGAAAGGAAGGTCTCTGCCAACTTGTCCCAAGGGCCACATGCAGCTCTGAGCCTCTTTTTGCAGGTAGAGACACAAAGGATGCCAGGACAACCGTGATGCCTGAAAACAAATTGCACAGCTTTCCCATCCTTTTATGGGCAAAAACAAATGGAAACGAAAAGTCTGTGGTGCAAGTTCAAGACAAAACAAAATTCCCCGAATTCCTTTCACAAGCCCAGCCCTGCCGGCAGGGAACCTGGGACCCCACCCAATCCCTGGTCCCTGTTTTCTCAGTGGCTCTCTTCTTCTTTATGGACTTCTAGCTATCCACTGTTGTGGGTGGGAAAAGATTCTGTTTTATGGGTTCTCTTTTTTAAAAAAAAATATTCATAAGCTTGGTGAGCAAACTCTTTCACCATGTTTAGTTTTAGGCTCAGTCAATTAACCAGGAAGAGATACGCTAGGCTTTTGCGATGGGCCCCTTCCTTCCCTCTCCCTGCTTCTCAGTTTACATGCAGCTGCTGGGATCCAACAAGCAACAAGTTATTTATCACTCCCCCGCTTGATTTATGAGCTTCCCTGGTCAGGATGTCTTGTGCTGGACTGGAGAGTTGATCCCGGGTTTTGAGCCAGCCATTCTTCTGGCAGACTTCCCTCCTGCCTGTATCAAAGCGCTCAATACTCCACTTGCATTATCATCAGCCAAAGAGCTTCTCCTAACCTGAATCTCACTTTTCATTGGCTTTAATTAGCACAGGTATTTAGGAGTGCAGCTCCTACATTTGTCTATCATTTCCCATCTTGCCTGGAACTGAGAGGAATCGGAGTCCAAAATAGCTGGAACTATCATCAGGTTGTTTGGTCCCTGAGTCAGTCAGTCTGGGGTATTTTGATGCTCCAGTCCTCTCCTATTCAAACCAATGGGTAAGGGACTTTTTAATTCAGTTGTGGGGTTTTTTTTTTTTTGCAAAGCTTCTTTATTAGAAGTCTATTTTGTTAAATCTGGTGTCACTTGCAATCTTTCGGGGACTAACTAGCATTGACTGAGACTAATCCCTGAAGGCCATTCCCCATTTTCTTTTAATTAAGGAAGGGACATTGCCCGGCAATCTTTTTTCTCTGTCAAAATCTTGCATTCTTTTGGTGCTCCAACCCCAGAGCAGTTGAAAGTTGTACTAAGCAGTTATTTTGTTAAAGGGGCTCTTCTTTTCCTTTAAGCAATCAGTAAGCTGAAGTTACACCATGGGCATAGATGTCGGTGAAGAATGGAGGAGGGCAAGCGATATAATATGTATTGCCGACTCCTCCTCTTAGAAGTGCAATGTGGTAACACACCTTAGAAAGGCCGGAGCTCGCCTGCAATGTCACGATGCACATTCCATCATTTTGGCATCATTGTGGGTAGCTGTGGATGCCTACACAAATGGGTTTACCCTGAGACATTTCACTAACCATTTGTCCATGGTGAAGTCAGTTGATTCCCAAGGCAGGAAGGTCAGTCCAAAACCTACATTGTATCTCCCTCTCTGATCCCTGCACAGCATCCCCTAGGACTATTCAGCTTTGGGCAACAGGAGAGCCATTCTTTCAAACCAGGCTGTACATCTCATTGCCATTGGTGAGCTTGCTTATTACCAGCTCTGTATGTACGGGTGGTAGCCTGTGTAATGAAGTAGAAGGAGGGAGAGAGGGAGGGAAGGAGGGACAGGGGGAGAGAGAGGGAGGGGGAAGAGAGGGGGAAGGAAGGAGGGAGAGGGAGGAAGGGAGCAAGGGAGAGAGAGGGAGAGAGGAAGGAGAGAAAGAGAGAGGGAGAGGGAGGGAAGGAGGGAGAGAGAGAGGGACAGGAAGAGAGAGAGGGAGGGGGAGAGAGGGAGAAGGAAGGAGGGAGGGAGAGGGAGGAAGGAAGGGAGGGAGCAAGGGAGAAGAAGGGAGAGAGGGAGGAGAGAAAGAGAGAGAGGGAGGGAAGGAGGGAGAGGGAGAGAGGGAGGGAGGGCAGAACCCTCCTCTATTGCACCTGCCAGATGTGAGTCTATATGATAAAGCCACCCCTGCACACATGTTGGGTGTTGTGGGGTGGAGTTGCTTTTGAACACAAATTTACTGTATTCCATGAAAGGAATAAACCTATGTTCAAAAGTACCTTAAACAAAAATGGACATGTTGCATTCTGAAAGAGAGAGAGAGAGAGAGAGAGAGAGAGAGAGAGAGAGAGAGAGAGAAAGATGACTCACTCAGTGCCTCTCTCAGATCTGTCAGCTATTATTCAGGCTGTTCATTCTTGGACTCATCTAGATCCTCAAGCAGAGGATCAGCTCAAAAGCCTGGATGGTGAAGCATCTCTTCTCTTCCTTTGCCTCCTGTCTTCTTCAACCTTGGCAACAGATCTGCAGATTCGGAGAACTGGCGACTGACAGATACTGTAGTTAAATCCTAGCTGTACCTCAGGACCAGTAATGGCACTCCTGGGATTGGCAGGCGGTTCTCCCATCAGCTGCTGATGTGGGGAAAGGAGAGGGGAAGGCAGCCTTCCCTGGAAGGGAAATGAGGACACCAGGCCTCTGGCTTCTTCAACCTAGAACGGAGGCAAATGGAATTGGACGCAGGGACAGCATGTCCACTACAGATGCATGATGGAGAATATGTCCACTGAGTCGTGCGGAAGAGCCATATATCAAAACTCTTTGGTTTTAGCCAGTTAGGTTATAGGATTGCTTAAATGGTAGTTTCGTAGATGCCTTCTCACTCTGTTGTGTGATAACCCACATTATCCCCAGTTAGTGAGGCACTGCCTGAGAATAATGTGAATTCACCTAAACGGGGAAGGCTGTGCCAGATCTTTTTCCTGAGAGGCAGCCAAGCTGAAATCTTTTCAGCTGCTTCAGATGCAGATGGGAAAGGAAAAGGATTATCTGCTTCTCACTTGGCTCTTGATATAATATACCCAACAGGGATCAAATGTTGATGTACTGTATAACACACAGTGAAAACATAAAACCATGCAAACAGCCAGACCAGCTTTGACCGAAGTCCTGCTGAGGATGTCACCTAACCTGGTGACAAAATGTTCAGAAACTAAGCAGCAAGCTCAGAGAACAAACCACCACAGGGGGAGAAAAAGGGCAACTCATTTTCCAAGCATGGGCCTGAAGACGTCAAGAAGGGATACCATCAGAGCAATAAACTGGTCAAGGGATACGAATGCAAACTGCAACTTTTGAGCTGAGCTTTCAAATAACAGGCAGGCAGTCCTCTGCATATATGGCAGTTGGGACTGGAATTTTCAATGCTAAGAAGTGTGGTTCTAAAGCCATCCCAGTTGCTGTCATTAACTAAATCTCACAGTTGTTAGAAGATGCAATTTCCTTCTGGCTTCTCACAACCGTATGAAGAACGGTTGCTGGAATTGGGTATGTCTAATTTAATGAAAAGAAGGACTAGGGTTGACATGATAGCAGTGTTCCAATATCTCAGGCACTGCCACAAAAAAGAGGGAGTCAAGCTTTTCTCCAAAGCACCTGAAGGCAGGACATGAAGCAATGGATGGAAACTAATCAAGGAGAGGAGCAACTTAGATCTAAAGAGAAATTTCCTGACAGTTAGAACAATTAATCAGTGGAATAATTTGCCTGCAGAAGTTGTGAATGCTCCAACACTGGAAGTTTTTAAGAAGATGTTGGATAACCATTTGTCTGAAATGATATAGGGTTTCCTGCCTAAGCAGAGGGTTGGACTAGAAGACCTCCAAGGTCCCTTCCAACTCTGTTATTCTATATTCTATAATCTACCACCCGAGCTACAGATATTTTCTATCATTTCTAGAGAGGAGGTTTCTCACCCAAGACTTGGCTCCTTTGTGTGAGGCCAAATGAGATGTAGATTCTCCCCAGATTCTGGATGCCCGTATATACTGTAGTAGAATGGCTCCAAGAATCCAGGAGCAAATTGGATTGACATGCTGCTATTAGTTTGCTCTTCTCTTTCCAAGCTGAGATTTCAACCTTGATGATGGTAGGAGATTATGGAAATTGGCAGCTCAATGAATGTATCTTGAGGGGCACTGGATTGAGGAAATTGCTTTAATTCATCTGGGGGTGGATCCTGATGATCAGCCATAAATGACTTGTACTAGGAAGAACTCTGGGCTTGTATTGCTGAGCCTGCATTAGTGCAAGGCTCCTCCTGTGTTGAGTCAACTGGATGGACTGTAGCCATCATATGGATTCTGCAGAGAACAAATTACATCATATCTCAAGTTAATAAACTTCATTGTATTCACATGTATTAAATGGAAGGAGAAGAAATGCAAGTGATTTGTTTTGGAAAATGAGTTAGTTGGGACATGGTATATACCAGGGGTCACCAACCTTTTGGACCTTAGGAACCACTGAATTCATAATTTTAAATCCCATGGACCACTAATATGATTTTTAAAAAAAGATAAATAGTATTTAGTGCAATATAAAAAATGCAAATAATTTTTCTGCGGACCACCAACATTTTCTCACGGACAACCAGTGGTCCACGGACCACTAGTTGGTGACTGCTGGTATATATGGTAGTCAAAACTATATTCCTGTCAATGAAATACCCAAGCTAGACAAAATCTGATTTGGTACCTTTAAAAGCAAATACTGTAGATTCATTGCAACCTAAGCTTCATGGGCCATTTTGCATCAAATGTTCCTACATTCCTAACGATAAGAACCATTTGATGGTAGAACCAATTGCCTGGCAAGGTCAAGGGCTGTTCTGCATTGGAGGTGTTCAAGCAGAAGCCAGATAGCATCTGTCCAGGAAGTGTTGATTTGGATGCCTGCAGAGTGCAGAGAGAGAAAGAGACTCGGTGACAGAAATTGTTCTTCCAACTCCAGGATTCTAGGCTGTCATTGGTTGAGTATAATGAAGAAAATAGTGAACCATGGAACCTTATTTCAAGGGGAATAGCCTACTTGGTATTTTCCTGCTGTAGGTTTTTGTTGCTGTCATCGCTTGCCAAATTAGTCATTTTGCCAAAGCATCAATTCAACATTTGATTTCATGGAAGAAGGATAATTTGAGCCTTGCTATTTGTTGACAATTCCTCCCCGCCCCCCGCCCCCCATTTGCTTGTCTTCTTGGCTAGCTCTGTGTCAAGATTTAACTGCTTTCCTTCTTTCAAACCTTATCACTATTCAACTTGCCAATGAACTGTGGGGGGGGGGGAAGGGGGGAATGGAGTGCTGAGATTTTGGGCACAGATCTTGAGAGCCTGGAAACCATCAAGGTCACCACTGCAGGTGCTTGAGAAGGAGGTGGACTGTTCCCATAAAAAAGAGACATCTGATAATTGGACAATGTGATCACCCAGGGGTGGGGAGAAGAGGAAACTATTGTTTAACTAAGCAAGCATTTGACCTGGAAAACCAGAGCTGGTTTTGATTCTTCAGTACCAAAATGGTGTATCCAGTAAAGTTTTACTTTTGCTCCTGAAAGTGTTTAGTTATTTTGGGTTCACTAGTCAGACAGTTGATAGTTGACATTATGGTATTCTCAGGAGTCTTCTCCAATGCCAAAGTCGAAAAGTATCAATACTCTCTATCTTGCTTCTTGAGAGTCCAACTTTCACTTCCAAACAGAAAGAACAGGCTTTTAAATAGAGATGTGTAGCGAGGGGCTCGTCAGATATTCCTAAATTCCAGTATCCAGCATTTCATGCCAGGATAACCAATGATAAAGACTATAATCCAACAGCATGGAAAGGGCCACACATTTCCCCTGGTGTGGCCTAAGCAGCATGAAATTTAACTAATCCATATTTAGTGTTCAGAATAGGAATATTGGGTAATGAAAATTACAGTAATTTTGCTGGATTAATTTATGGGTGTATAGGAGAGCCACTGCTGAGCATTGATTAAATGTTGGATTGAAGCTATTCAGCTTCAAATTCTTATGTGATCAAAAAAAATCCACTGCATGATTATAGACCATGCTGATAGTTTCAGCGTAAATTGTTTTCCAAGCATATTCTGGCAGTAACTGGGTGGGTTATTTAGAAGTATTCCATGTGTTCTCTTTTATTATTTGGGGGTAAAACAGAACAAAAAAAAACTTACTTAAGAAATGAATCTATACCTAAGACCAGAAATGGAATTCAATAAGAGTCAGAGATGGCTTGTTCTACCAAACTGTTATTATCTTAGGGGGTACCAAATGCAACAGAAGTAGTTAGAACATTTTCAGATTTAGTAATAAATACCACACATGCATATCATTAACAACAAGTCTCATAGGGTTTGTCATGGATTTTGAGTGGCTCATCTCTTTGCCTAAGATGATGGCCATGAGAAATCAAAACCACTCAATATTATATTGGGGATTACAGGAAAACAAATGATTAAATTCTAGGGAAGGGTATATCATCTGTATTGTCATCTATGCATCGTCTATGGGACCCATCATCTTCTTGAATTAGAATTTTACTCTGAAGGGTATTTTATCACTGTTAAATGCTATTTAAAGTGTATAGGAGGAGCTGGGAAAGTGTTTTCCATCTGTAACTGGATTTATTGTTCCCTTGTTCAGATTTACTGCCAGCCAAGAATGGCGAGGAGCAAACCGTTCAGTTCCTTCTGGAAGTGGTGGATATTCTCCTGACCTATGTGAAGAAGACCTTTGATAGGTCCACCAAGGTGCTGGATTTCCATCACCCTCATCAGCTCCTGGAAGGCATGGAAGGCTTCAACCTTGAACTCTCCGACAATCCAGAATCACTTGAACAGATTCTAGTGGACTGCAGAGACACTCTGAAATATGGAGTAAGGACAGGTGAGAGAATGTGTTGGGCCATTCATGAAGTAAAGAGTTTAGACCAGCGTTTCTCAACCTTGAGAGCTTGAAGAAGATGTGTGGACTTCAACTCCCAGAATTCGCCAGCCAGCATGAATTCTGGGAGTTGAGGTTCACACATCTGCAAACTACAAAGGTTGAGAAACACTGGATTAAATTGTTAAAAGGTTTTGTTATCTGCCTATATGTGAAAGTAACAGATGCAGAAGCTTTATTACAGCCTAGAAGGGAGAGACTATCTCAGAAACTAATACACACTAATTTATTTCATTATGTAAAACAAATGTAAGTACTGTGTAACCTTGTGCTGAAGAATCTGGTATGAGAGCATAGCATCCAAACAAGGCTTCTGAATGGGGGCATACCTGTAGCCACACTACTCAATGGCAAAAGAGATTTCCTAATGCTAACGTTGGCATATTTTGCCACCATATTATTTTTATTACGTTAGATTCAGAACATTAATAACTTTTTTTGTTCTCTTAAATCTGTCAAGCTTGACCACTTAGCTTGATGGTATAGAAGGGAGACGAATTATCAGGAATATATTTTCTCTGATCTTGACTCAAGGAACGGTCTTTCTATCCTTCCGATTTCCAAGTATAACAACAAAAAGATTACCTTGAATAGATTTATTTATGTATAATTCTCTGAATTCTTTAGTAGCAAAGGTCAATACCATTTGGTGCTTTTGTGAAAAATAAAAATATATACTGTAGGTTAACGGGAGAGCATCTCAGTATTATTGTTTTGGCTCTACAGTTAATCTTTCAATAAATTTTCCAGCTGCACAGACCTAGTTCACACATTAACCAATGCAATCCACCCTTTATTTAAACAGAGTTTATTGAATTAACCATAATAGGTTAAGTTTACCCTACAGACTAAGCCAGATCCAAAGAAATCATAACATGGCTTAGATTTAGCATAATGGAAGGAGAAATCGTTGCTAAATTAAATAAAGCTTTCTCATCTTTGGTAGTAATCTAATTGGTTATTTATACTCCATGCTGTTAAGTACAGTATAACATTTTCACTGTTATTTTATGAAGATGAATTGTTCTTGTTTTTCCACCAGTGACCTGATTTTGATAGTAGGCATCTGAATTCTGTTTGAGAATGGGTGGAATTAATATAGAGAGAGAAGGTGGAAAGGACGTTGCACAAAGAATAGGAGACAACTATGTGTCTCTACTCTCATATTTGACTCGTGGAAATTGGCCGTTAGAAAGACCCTGTCTGGAAATATTGTAAAGACATACCTTTTATAGTTTTAAAAATATAGTGCAACAAATCAATTTGGCCAATTGTAAGACAAAATGTGGTTGTAAGAAAGAACTAACTGGCGTAAATAAGGCTCTATTTAATTGTAAATCATATGGCTTTGAGATTAGATTTGGACCTCTTATTTAAGACATATATGAAAAAGTATCAATAGGAAATTTATTTTAAATTCAATTTCCTTTTTTTTATTGAAAGAATTGACTTATCTCTCCAGGCAGTCACCCTGCCGTCCATGTATTCTGTATACACACATATGCCAAGGCTCCTTGCTTGTTGCTATCATTAGAGAGGCTGCTGGGTGATTCATTTGTCACTCATATTTTGCATTTTACAACACTGGTTATAGCCAATTTATAATGGCACCCCTGAAAAATCCTAATTGCTTTTACCTGATGAAATGCAAGCTGCCTGTGTCCCAAGGGAACAATATCATTAGGTAAACGAGGACATAAATGAATTTGTACTTTTTTGTCTTTATGTTCCATAGACATTTCATACAAAAAAGAGGAGCGGGGGAGGGGAGAAGGGGGATTTGGATTCTTCAGTCATTAATACTTCCAACCTTACCAATAACTCATCATACCGCAGGGAAATCTCTGTTTCCAGTCATTTTTGAATGACTTCGGTCTTCTTTAATAAATTAGACTATTTGCAGAACAATCTGTTTCCAAGGTGAAATGATTACTTGAAATGCTTTTATTCCACATTGCAAAGGGGAAAAAAAAATCAACTACTAGCAAGTTCTGCAGAGGAACTTATTTTCACAAAGAATAGCAGTAAGAGAGCAAACTTACCTTTTTTTCCCCCCTGTATGAAAGGACTGGAGAAGCGAGTCATGGTTACTGAATATGATTGCAATAAAATATGAATTCAATGGGGAGCTAGAAGTTCTTGGTAGGTTTTTCTTCACTCAGATTCAACGATCAGTAAACAAGTAGAGGAGAGGCAACAACATTGGCCCAACTGGCAGCTCCTATTAAAGCCACTGTTCTTTCCCAGTATTAAGTTCACCCTTTAGAGGACGGGACACACATTCACTCCACTTAACAAATGCTCTCTTCCTCTGGATAGCTATACAGGAAAGATCTTAATGAAGGTTCTTCCCTATTCAGCAGTAATCTCTCAGATTACCGAGTGCTGAAGGCAAACCAGAGAGAAAGATTATCATCACTGTGTCCTCCTTCTAAGCTTCCCAGAAGCATCTTTGGCCATTCAAGAAAAGAACAGGTGAAATAGACCTTTAGTCTGATCCAGCAAGAACAGGAGAGAGGGAGGGGGAAAAAGAATCTGCCACATAGGTATGGGATGCTTCATTAAAAGAGCTGTCTTGGGACAAAGGGTTGGAAATATACAATCCGTGTCTCCTAGCCCTAGAATTATTGAACCTTCTATAGCTCAGTCTCTTTTCAGGGACTTTGGGCAAAAGAAACTTTTTTGGGGGTGGGGGGGGGGAAAGCAAATCAAGCATAAATTTTTACATCCTTAGGAAAGCCATGCTATTTTTTTTTTCTTCCAAAAATGCAGATTGCCATGCGGGAGCCTTCTTTATATGTGTTCTGACCTAGGTTCCTTAAAAAGCACGAAGCAGAGTCTTGGTCCCGGCAAAACCCCTTTTATTTACACAACTGTGAATTCCTTTCATTCACAGTCAGCAAGGCTTGGCAAACAGTCTTTCAGAGGAATATTTATCAACACAAACCTTATCTCACTTGGAAAGCTGCCAGATAACTGGTTTCCAAACGCAGTGTAAGGCAAAACTTGGCACAGAGTCTCTTAGAGTCACAAACAGAACTTTCCACTCTTGAACCGACCAACCGAATTGTTTCCTGCAAAAGGCCCCTCCCATTGGCTCCTCTTTTGTTTCCTATGGGAGGGGCCAATCACCTCTAAGGTGTGGCTTTACTCCCAAGTCAATCTTGCTTTCTTAGTTGTTCTTGTCTTTTGGCACTCTGCGCATGCGCATACTGGGAACAGGCTCCAGCTGTTCCTCTGCCTCACTGCTGCCTAGCTCCCTCTCTGCCTCCGACGCAAAGCCCTCGTCTGAGCTTTTCCCAGCCCCCAGGACTGGCCCATGTTCCTCCCCAACCTCCTCACTGTCCGACTCTGCTGCCAGCTCTGCTGGCCGCCAGCAGGCCACAACAATATGCATGGAGTTATCTATGGCAATAGGACTTCTCTGTTCCTTTCATAAGTAGGGAGATTCCTGGTTGCATAATGGGGAAACTCCTTTCTGTGAGCAGAGTGTGTTCCTTTGTGCAAGAGAAAAGGCTTCTCATGTTTGGTTGGTTTGCTCTCTAATTTGCATTGGACCAACAATATTGCTTTTCAATCTCAGAGAATGGTAAATTGGCTGTCTAATCTAATGAGACCAGGGAAGTTCTGTGGTGGTTTGATGAAAGTAGGAGATCACCCTGATTTTCAAGGGAACTGTCCAGCATTGTAAAGTATGAAGATCGAGGGGGATCTCCTAGGGACTAGGAAAAAGCTATGGAAGTTTTTCTCAATGGGTCT
Organism: Pituophis catenifer annectens; assembly: GCF_029215685.1. NCBI lineage: Eukaryota > Metazoa > Chordata > Lepidosauria > Squamata > Colubridae > Pituophis > Pituophis catenifer. The sequence continues at coordinate 197,414,645 of NW_027256881.1, read as the reverse complement.
AATATTTTAAAGCAGGAGTGTCAAACTTGATTTCATTGAGGGCCTCATCAGGGTTGTGTATGATTTCGGGGGCCGGGGGGCATAGCCAGCTCAACGTCACTCCTGTCAGGAGTACCTGTGGTGGCCCAAGTGTTTTGCCAGTGAAAATGGGCTCCCGAGCTCTGTTTTTGGCTGCCACGGCCTCCTGCAACCCTCTGTCAGTGAAAACGAAGCTCAAGAGGGCTGCGTTTTCACTGGCAGAAGCACCACGGGCCAGTCCTTCGCTGTTTCCAGGGTGGCCCTGCGGCCCAGATCTAAGCACCCCGAGAACCGGATTCGCCCCCGAGCCTTGAGTTTGACACCCCTGTTTTAAAGGGACCCTGATTTTGATATCACTTAAGATTGCTTCTTCATTAGCAAGATTCTTAAATTTGTACAGCTTCCTTCTGCCTGAAGAATGTAATAGCATTAGCCCAGGTCCCAATTTGGACTCTGCTGAAGTGTCAGTGCTAACCATGTAATTACTACTGTTAGGATTGCGGTAGGAATGTGACATTCCAACTGAGGTAGATTGAATTCTCAACTATGCAGGTCTTTGGCTTTGGAGTGTGGCCTACGAATAGATCTTCTGATGGGATGTTCCTCTGTAAATCCACAACCAGAAGGTGGCAAGATTGTAATGTACTATTTTACTTCAGAAGTTTGACTTTAAAAACCCTGTTCATTTGAGGCGTGGTGGAGAAAGCAAACATCCTTCTTGCGCCTGTTGAAAAATGCAGCAGAGTTCTTGCCCACGGCTTTGAATTGCTGTCAGAAAAAATCAGTATCTGTAAGGCACAACAAATGCAAATATAACCTTTGGATTGGAGATCACTTTTTATCATTCTCCAAGTTTGGTCATATGTATTGCTGCAGCAAGACATGCTAGTCAGAATTTGGCATGACAACTAAGCTACTCACCAAACATTTCATACTAAGGATAGTAGCTAAAAAGGGCATACAGTGTAGGATGCTACTAAAACTATATCAGTATATGCCACTCCTAGCACTGTTACTGCCTTGGACTGTAAGAATTAAAATGAGGACCCAGATTGTTGGGGGCAATATGCTAATGCTAATGCAATATGCTAATATGCAATATGCTATATGCTAACTTTGTAAACCGCTTAGAGAGGACTGTAAAGCACTATGAAGCGGTATAGAAGTCTAAATAACAATAACAATAACAATAATAATAAAAATAAATGACTAAATAAACAGTGGCAAAATATGTTTGCTCTTTGCCTACAAATTATGAGAGTTAATTAGTTTGCCTACAAAGATCACCTTTGTAGAGCCACAGTGGCGCAGTGGTTAATGCAGTACTGCAGGCTACTTCTGCTGACTGTTGGTTGCCTGAAATTTGGCAGTTTGAATCCCACCTGGCTCAAGGTTGTCTCAACTTTTCATCCTTCCAAGGTCGGAAAAATGAGGTCCCAGATTGTTGGGGGCAACATGTTAACTCTGAAAACCATTTAGAGAGGGCTAAAGCACTGTAAAGCAGTATATAAGTCTAAGTGCTATTGCTATCTTTGGAATCAGCTTTACTTAATCTGGTGTTTTTCAGAGGTGTTGGACTAACTCCCATAATCCCCAACCAGCATGATATTTTGACTAGTTTGAGTTGAGGTCTATCAGATCTGGCCAACACCAGATTGAAAAGATTGTTCAGTCTCTTAAAACAGGGGTGTCAAACTGGTGGCCTGCCGGCCAGATGCATCACACTCACCCCAGATCCGCGAAGGGAAAAAAAGGTTGTGATATGTCATGTGACAGCAACACGACGCAGCAAATTTGACACTCGTGCTCTAAAACAACAAAAAGAGTGAAGGTGAAAGTGAAAGATATAGGCAAATGGCTCCACAACTTTCATGAGAACAGGATCTACTGTCTTTCTCCATAGCTAGTTCCTGCTGCAAGTTAATTCTGTTTTCTAATGTTGAAGCTATGTTTCTTTCATTTAAAATAATGAGATATTATTCCATATTAATCCTTAAAACCCATAAACACTTTAAAATAAATGACATGCTTATTTCACATTTACAGGGCAATCTATAATTTATTTTAGAATGAAGTCTCACTATATTCCAAAATGCTTGCTACTGGTAGATATGCATAGGGATGAAGTCTTCAATATGTTAACATGTTATAATGTAATTATCCCAGCATAAATACCAAAACAGACATTTCTTCATACATCTGAGTTTGACTTCATTCTCCACATTAGTTTCAAGGGAAGATAGTTTAATGGATTGTGTTTCAGAGTAGGATGTTGAAAGATAGGAGGGAGGGAGAGAGGGAGGGAAAGGAAAGGAAAGGAAAGGAAAGGAAAGGAAAGGAAAGGAAAGGAAAGGAAAGGAAAGGAAAGGAAAGGAAAGGAAAGGAAAGGAAAGGAAAGGAAAGGAAAGGAAAGGAGGGAGGGCAGAGGGAGGGAGGGAGGGAGAAGGAAGGAAGGAAGGAAGGAAGGAAGGAAGGAAGGAAGGAAGGAAGGAAGGAAGGAAATTTTCTTTTCTATCTCCTACTAAGAGCAGTTCCTGACATCTACAAATGACAAAGAGGAAGACTAGCATTAGCAGCAGGCAAGGGAAATATAGATCAGGCTATGCCTTTAATGGGAAAATCACTATCAAAGCAATCACTGAAATACCCAAATGTGCTTTTTTTCTTTTAAAAGGCAACTGGACTTTCTGGTAAATCACTGAAACAATAGTGTATTTGGGACCAGAATTTCCAAGCAAGGCGGTTATTAAATGAGTCGCATCCAATTTTACAACTTATGCCACAATGAAACGAATCACTGCAGTTGTTAAGTGAATCACACATTGTTAAGTGAATCCAGCTTCCTCCATTGACTTTGCTTGTTGAAGCCAGCTGGGAAGGTCACAAATGACAATCCCACGGCCCTGGGATACTGCAACTGTAGTAAATACAGGTCAGTTGCCAAGCGCCTGAATTTTCATCACGTGACCAAGGGGATCCTGCACATGATTGTTAAGTGCAAGGATTAATTGTAAGTCACTTTTTTCAGGGCTGTTGTAAATTTGAACGGATGCTAAATGAATGGCTGTAAATTGAGAACTACTGTATTTTTTCCTATTCATAAAATTAAGAAGGAATGCCTTCTGAACTCACAATTCCTCTACAACAGACATATTAGACATGCATGTAGGCCGCATCCGGCCTACAATAGGCCCAGAGCTGTCCCGTGGGGCCGTCCTGGAGACAGCTAGGGACCCGGCTCACCCTGGCCACGCCCATGCAGTTGGCCATGACAACCAGGCCATGCCCACCCCAGCCCCCCAAGGACAAACAAACAAACTGATACGGCCCACAATGGGATCGAGTTTGACACTCCTGTTCTACAACATTGCTGGTAAATGTATAGAATTGGTTGTCTCTTCTCTATTTTCTCTATAATGGATATAAATATGAATGAACCGATAACTATGATATTTAAGCAGCTGTCTTTTTTTTTTTTTCTAGGTCACCCTCGCTTTTTCAACCAACTTTCCACGGGGCTTGATATCATTGGTTTGGCTGGGGAATGGCTGACCTCTACAGCTAATACAAACATGTAAGCACAGCTTTTCTTTTCTTTGGTACCCAGAGATCAGATTCAAATCTGAGGGGATCGTGACTAAAGTTGAGTTGTATATCTGCACTTCAGGAAAGGCCTAGTTAAGGGACAATCTTTGAGCCTCAATGCTATTAAACGCAGCATTCAAAACTTTTTAAACAAGCAGTAAACCTTCAGACTTATGTCCATGTGAATTTTACAAAAGATAAAAACAAGAAGACAGGGAAAATTGGTTTCCTTAGCTCTCTTCGCTTTTCTTCACCTGTGTCCTTTCACTCTTCTCTGAGTGGCAGAAAGATAACAAAGTATGCTTAGATGAATTAATTACAGGTTATCCCAAAGTGCTTTTTCAAGAAGCAATTGGACTTTCTGATTTTTCTTTGAAGAAAAACCAGAAAGTCCAGTTGCCACTTGAAAAAACACTTTTGGGACAAGATGACTGAGAATCTCCATAGACATTTAGTAGTTACAGGTTACTGTACAAATTGTAGCTAGAAAATATTGGAAACACTAAGGCAGCCCTGGGGTTGTGCTGTTCTATGGTGTTTACGGGGAGGTTAATGGGTCTGCAATGTGAGAGGAAAAGAGAAACAGCCAAAGCCACCAAAAAAGCAGAGGTCAGCAAGTTTTTTTCTGTAAAGGGTTGGAGCCTGCCCCTTCTCAGTCTTATTAGGCACAGCTGGCAGATTTGCTGCCAAGGAGCACAGCAGCCATTGACCTTGAAATCAGGTTAATTAAAACCAAGACCAAGCTTTCAAGATTTGGCTTGAACTGCCTGTCTGTGGTCATAGAAAAAGCTTATAAGATGCATAATGGAAAAACAATTCCCTCGCTGGAAGCATTAAAGATAAAGATTCCCCTTGCATATATGTGCTAGTCATTCCCGATTCTAAGGGGTGGTGCTCATCTCTGTTTCAAAGCCGAAGAGCCAGCGCTGTCCAAAGACATCTCCATGGTTATGTGGCCGGCATGACTAAATGCCAAAGGCACACAGAACGCTGTTATCTTCCCACCAAAGGTGATCCCTATTTTTTTACTTGCATTTTTTACATGCTTTCGAACTGCTAGGTTGGCAGAAGCTGAGACAAGTAACGGGAGCTTACCCCGTTACGCGGCACTAGGGATTCGAACCGCTGAACTGCCGACCTTTCGATCGACAAGTTCAGCATCTTAGCCACTGAGCCACCATATCCCCTTTTGAAGCATTAAAAGAGTGTAAATAGGAACAGGAATCAAGCTGGTGGAAGGCACTAGTTAGTTTTACATTTCTCACAAATGCTGTTGTTACTGCATTTATTAATATTAAAGTCCAGATAGGGGATATGAAATGCCTGGTAACCATTGAAATTGGCCTTTTGATATAAAAGCCCGTCTCCTGTTCTCTATGAACATGATATAGAAAAATAGGAGATGACAACTCTGCCCTGATCTGCAAGACCTTTATAAAGAATGACAGGGCTGCATTCATCCCATTCAAAAGTGAATTTAGATTCTTGTTCTATGTGTTTTGTCTCTTGTGTGTCATTGCATGCTATGATGGCTACATTCATAAGTGGTTGAAAATGCCTCAAGACAGAAAAGCTGTGTGTTTTAAGATGGAGGCATTTCACTTGAAAACTGAAAAGGAAATGTCTAATTGTCCACTAAGGAGGTTCTGTGGAGCCCATGTTAGCTTGGTGAAATAACATATATGTTCTTCTGTTGAATTCTGCAAAATATTTGACCTGAGAAAGCTTCCTCATTTGCTTTAGTGTACAATAGTCTGTATATTCTTTCTTGTGCGTTTGATTTTTCCATTCAGTGCTACTATTCAAAGCAGCAAAGGGACCTATTTTTAATTAAGCTGATTTATGCTCCACAGTATCCTAGAAAAAAATATTGAAGTACCCAGTCCAGACAATTAAAATTTATATTCCATGGAATTCAGTGAGATGATGGAGTATTTTTATCATTATTCTCCAGTGAAATGTATGTCTAATTATATATTAGATTTATTACCTGTTTTTCATTCAAGGTGCAGGGGTGCTATTCAGCAGGTTCTGACAGGTTCTGGAGAACTGGTAGTGGAAATTTTGAGTAGTTCGGAGAACCGGCAGATGCCATCTCTGGCTGGCCCCAGAGTGGGGAGGGAATGGAGATTTTGCAGTATCCTTCCCCTGCCATGCCCACCAAGCCACGCCCACCAAGCCACGCCCACAGAATTGGTAGTAAAAAAATTTGAATTCCACCACTGTCAAGGTGGTATACATAACACTCCTCATTTTTCCCCACAACAACAATCCAATCCTGTATGGTACGGCACGTTGAGAAAGAGTAACAGGACCAAAGGAAGTGCTCCCAGCAAGCTTCCATGGTTGATGGTAGACTAGAACTTGAGCGTCCTTACCTCGATCCAACAATTTAGACCTCGGTTAAAGATTTTTGTCTTAAGGCTCCTCCACATGGCCAAGTTAAAGGTTATTTGCCCACCACTGAACTAGCAAAAAACTGAATTAACATGACATTTCTTGTTTTTATTGCCATTTCCTACTCAGCCAAAGCTATGCTGTCAGCAAATGACAGGCATTCTTCTGTACTGCAAACAGACACATGGAGGAAAGGAATTTTTCTTTTTCCTTCCACTAAATTCCACCAGGAGGGAAGAAAATATCACTCTCCTTATGGAGGGATACCGCTTGCTAACTTCTCATAAATATCTAAACTGGTGACTTTATCACCTACCAAAAATTGCTCCAGGAATGTGTAAAAATGGCCCAGTTGAGCAGCTAACAGACATTTGGTGGGATTTGCAGTGCAGCATCATGGCCATTCCTGCTGCATCATCCAACCCATTTTCTGTCACTGCTCCTGTGGTAATAGGTCTAGATAGGGTTAGAGCTCTTTTGGAAGATTGCTAGATCCATGTATAAGCATAGCGCATCTAAACAGCTGACAGTAGTATGGTGGGATATATCACAGATTAGGAAAGAAATTCCTGATGCATTATATTATCCCTACCAAGCGCTGCTAGTTCCGTGCTTATATGTGACCTTAAAACACAATTACTAACAAACATACTTTGCATTGCAGTGCTTATTTTATTACAGGTAGTCCTCACCTTATGACCATAATTGAGCCCAGAATTTATGTTGCTAAGTGAGACATTTGTTAAGAGTTTTGTCCCATGTTATGACTTTTCTTGCGACATTTTTTTTTTTAAATTTGATTAATATACCGCCCTTCTCCGGAGACTCAGGGCGGCTTACAATGCGTTAAGCAATAGCCTTCATACTTTTGTATATTTATACAAAGTCAGCTTATTGCCCCCACAATCTGGGTCCTCAATTTACCTACCTTAGAAAGGATGGAAGGCTGAGTCAACCTTGAGCCTTGGTGAGATTCAAACCTGCAGTAATTGCAGGCAGCTGTTCTTAATAACAGGGTGCTTTAGATCACTGTACTACCAAGGCTCTGGTAAGTGCCTTTGTTAAGTGAATGACTGCAGGTGTTAAATTAGTAATCCGGTTGTTAAATGAATCCGACTTCCCCATTGACTTTGCTTGTCAGAAAGTCGCAAAAGGTGATTACATGATCCTGGGACACTACAACCGTCATAAATATGAAGCAGTTGTCAGGCATCTGAATGTATTTTTTTTTTCATATATATTTTTTATTATTAAAATATAAACAAAAATACAAAGACAATACAAACAAAACAAAACTCCCACCACCCACCACACCCAGGCATCTGAACGTAAATCACGTGACCATGGGGATGCTGCAACGGTCTTAAGTGTGAAAAATGGTCCTAACTCACTTTTTTCAGTGCTGTTGTAACTTTGAATGGTCATTCAACAAACTGTTGTAAATTGAGGATTACCTCTACTTGTAAATTCCTACTCCCACCCCAGGTTTCCCCAGGCATTAATTGAGTCCTACCCACGATTATTTACCTACCTGAAGCTGGGTACTACATATTGTAGCACTTAAGCAGACACATATTTATGCGCTTTTTTGTTAATTCTTCATTTATTCCTTGAATGCATTGTATGCAAATCTCCATGATCTTTTGCACACAGGAAAAGCCTTCTGGTCACAGAAGGGCGTTTCAGGAACCAGCCGATTATTAAATGAGTTAAACATTCTGCCACAGCCCTTTAGAAACACGATACGCTGAGCATATATAATAGAGCGGACATGTTTGTTCTTTGAAACGATGTTGGTTCCCTTGATACGTTTAATTTGCTTTTTTGCTGGAAGCTTCATTTCTTTGTGAAAAGGCCATTCGGCGCTTGGTTCCCTTTGGAGAGCTTTTCTCCCTTTGTGGTCCCGCTTTTTCATTCTTATTCCCGGTTGCCTGCAGTGACAGCAGCAACAGAACACACATTAGCAGGCTGTTCTTGTGGCCACTGTTTTCTTCCCAGATAAACATTACATAATTCCAGCATATGGCTGGGAAAAATAAAAACCAGGGCAGGGTCCATTTAAAGGTGGAACAAGGCCCCCTACCATCCCTGCCGTAGCAGGCAAGTTCAATGGTCCCATATTTGTTTGCGTGGAGTAGGCCACTCTTTCCACTGACAGCTTGGGGGCTGCCATCACTGCTTGCAGCATCTGCCTCCTAAGGCCAGCCCCATCCATTTCACTGTCATGCAAGGAATAAAAATTATAATGGCAGCTGTTAGTGGCAACTGCATTCTACCCATCTCTTTCCGTCCCCGGGAACATCTCCAAACAATGCAATGGTTGAGATGGGCTTGAGAAACGACCAGGAGCAACAATCAAATGCATTCCCTTGTCACTGCTAGTGAAAGGAACTCCTGTGTCCCCCCACTCCCCACACACACTCCCCAAAAGGAGGGGGAGGGTTCTTATATCGATCTCTCTTTGGTGGCTGTGAGTTCCTCCCTTCCACTTCCGCAGAATAGAAGCTGAACCAACCTAGTCACTGAACCTGACCTTGTTTTTTTGTACTAGCAAACATTTTGCCGCGCTTTCTGGGAAAGTTAAAATGGTGGCCACTGGGAGGAGCTGCCGAGGTCTGCTCGGCTTCCACAGTAACCGTGGAGAATGGAAAAAGAAACAGAAAAAAAAAAGAAAGAAAAACCATCCAAGGAGTGGGGGAATGATCCCTAAGTAAATGAAATGGCAAGAGAATAGAAAACGTACCAGATATTGTTGAATGAAATACAAAATGAAATACTTTATGATTCTTGATGAACGTATCTTTTCTTTTATGTAACACTGAGAGCATACGCACTAAAACAAATTCCTTGTGTGTCCAATCACACTTGGCCAATAAAGAATTCTATTCTATTCTAAAATATGCAGGATTTCCAGCTTTGATGTCCAAGACCTTATATCTGTCCTAGCATTGTGTCACTTAGGGTAGATGCCCAACACAGAATAAATCCTGTCCTTCCTCTGGAGGTTGCAGTATCAGGAGGGCCACCTTGCTGGATCTTCAGCAGGATTTGTTCGGCATCCTTCAGTCTACCTTTTCATGTTACGTTGCTTACTTACAACGGCTGACTTTTTAAATCATAGACTGTGTCACCCCACTGTGTTCCTTTTATTGCTTTATTGTTGCAAACCTTGCTCGCTTTGTGGTAAGCAAAGGTAATTAATTGATTCATTATTGAACATTAAAGTAAATCCGATGTGTTAATACCGTAGGAGTGCATAATGCTCTGTACTTCATAGGAGCCCTATCAAATTGTTTGCTCAGAAAGTTGTGATTGGTCATAGATCCCCTGTTAATGTACATTCAGAACGAGTTGTATCCGTAGGTTCATGCGATGTTCTTTGGAAGTGTTGTTGTTTATGTTCTGGTTACAAGTAAGCATTGGACTGTATGGCTTAAATGGTCTTTTCCAATGTTATGAGCCTTGATGTTTGGCAGCTCCTCCCACAGTAGCATACTATTTTAATTGTTGAGGCATAACCATTTACTGTCTTGCTGTAATAGCTGGCAGGACTTAGTTGCGATCTTTGTTACCCAATAGAGTGGAAGAATTATATTACGGCAATTAGCTCCTCTTTGGTTTATTTCCAGTATAGTTTCAATGAGACGTAATAACCTTCTGCTGCAACCTTAATGAAGGAAAACTTTCCACTCCATACCCAAAGTAATTCTTTTTTAGCCTTTTCTTGATCCTCAAAGAGAACAAAATGGCTTTATATGGGAATTTTTGGTACATGGGGAGAAATAGACGATATATTAAACTATAAGCTATGGGTATTATGTTTGGTACTAAATGGACAAAACAGTGAATTGCCATTTTGTTATCTGTAATTAGTAATTAGAATATCTCCCTTTTTAATAACTGCTGAGAGGTATTGATAGTGTGGCATTTATAATTTGCTCTCTGGAGAAAGCCAAATACATTCCTGTAAATATGACTTTTTTAAAGCTCAAGTATTTCTAATTTTCTTTCTGAGTAGCTTTCTGATGGTGTTAGGATACTGTTTTCATAACTTTCTGTGTTTGGGAAATAGAAAACCAGCATTTTGTCAAGTAAAAATATTTACAAGTGTCCTCAGTTTATGACCACAACTGAGCCCAACATTTCTGTTGCTAAGTGAGACATTTGTTAAGTGAATTTTGCCCCATTTGACGACTTTTCTTGCCACATTTGTTAAGTGAATCATTGCAGTTGTTAAGTTAGTAACACAACTGTTACGTGAATCTGGTTTCCCCATTGACTTTGCTTGTCAGAAGGTCGCAAAAGGGGATCCTATGACATCTGGGACACAGCAACTGTCTTAAATATGAGCCAGTTGCCAAGCATCTGAATTTTGATCACATGACTGTGGGATTGCTATAACGGTCGTAAGTGTGAAAAATGGTCATAAGTGACTTTTTTCAGTGCTGTTGTAACTTTGATTGGTCACTAAGCGAACTGTTGTAAGTCAAGGATTACCTGTATTTATTTATGTTTGTCTACGCAGGTTTACGTATGAAATTGCACCTGTTTTTGTACTCATGGAACAAATAACACTTCGAAAAATGAGAGAGATTATTGGATGGTCCAATAAAGATGGCGATGGAATATTCTCACCTGGTAGGTTTAATTCCATTTTTTTTATTGAATAAATGTTTAACAAAATAAAACCAATGCAAATATTAGAAAATAAAGAAAATAAAAAGGATAGTGAATAAGACAGAAAAAAGAAAAAGAAAGGAAAGAAATGATCATTAAAAAGGGCCTTCCAATCTTTTTGACATTGATTATAAATGCATGAATATTGTACCTTTTCTGTCTAAGGTTACGTCATAATTTCCTTCTTTCATAAGCTACTCTTTATAATCTTCTAACCTATAAATCACACATTCATTTTTTTTTCTAATTTCAGCAAAAAGTCCATAAAGGATTTCCAGGCAGGTTCCACTCCATTCTTGACAAGTTGTCTCTAGCACCCAGGTGGTCAGTAACAGAGGTGGTATTCAGCAGGTTCTGACCAGTTCTGGAGAACTGGTAGCGGAAATTTTGAGTAGTTCATAGAATTGGTAAATACCACCTCTGACTGGCCCCGCCCCCATCTATTCTCTGCCTCCTGAGTCCCAGCTGATTGGGAGGAAATGGGGCTTTTGCAGTAACCTTCCCCTGGAGTGGGGAGGGAATGGAGATTTTACAGTATCCTTCCCCTGCCATGCCCACCAAGCCATGCCATGCCATGCCCACCAAACCACCGCCACAGAACCAGTAGTAAAAAATTTTGAATCCCACCAGTGGTCAGTAATGCTGCAAAGCCCAGTCAGCAACTGAACATAAGCAGATAGTCTGTATCAGTGGTGGGATTCAAGTAATTTAACAACCGGTTCTCTGCCCTAATGATTTCTTCCAACAACCAGTTTGCCAAACTGCTCAAAAAGTTAACAACCGGTTCTCCCGAAGTTGTGCGAACTGGCTGAATCCTATCAATGGTCTGTATGCTTTTAGACCTATCATGTGTAACTCAGTACAGTAAGTCAGAAAAACTTATGCTTTTTAATTTAACTTTGTTATTCTGAAAAGGTGGTACTAGACTCCTTTTGATTTTTGGCTTTCAGTTACAGTCTCTAAATTACTTTCCTTCAGAGGCCAAACAAAGGACATTCTCCTATTTTATAACTTGCATAACTTTTAGGTTTTTAACCTGCTTACTTATATTAAATGAGGCTAATTATATATACTGAGTGGTTTTCTATGCTTTTAGTATTGCGTATTTTAATTATTGCCATCTTCAATATTAGCAAAGTTAACTTTCCTAACCTTTCTTGATAATGTGAGTTAAAATAGTCAAAATATTAACTAACATATTAACTAAAACCTTCTCTAATATGCTTCTCTTTTAATAGAAATGTAAAAATGTTCTTGTTTGTGTGTAACCATGACAATATCCAAAACAACACAAAACAATTGGGACCAATAGAATTTCTATTGGTCCCAATAGAATGTTTAAGCAGAGATTTCAGGAAACTATATCTTATTCTCCACTTCCTGAGGAACGTTGTTGAATTTGAAGTTTTTGCAAATATTATCTTAAAAAAGGTAATTACCTTAAAAAAGGTAATATTCATAAAATGGGATTACTCAGCCTTGAGTAAAAACAGAGGTGATTATCATTAACTTTTATCTATTGGTTCATTGGATATTGATGCTTTTTTGGCTACATTTGCAACATAGTTCATGAATACCGTTTATACCTTTGTCATAGAACTGTATCAGACTTCTTATTTTCACGTTTCTAATATTCTATTGTTGGGTCCTCTCATTATAGGTGGCGCTATATCCAATATGTATAGCATCATGGCTGCCCGTTATAAATATTTCCCAGAAGTCAAAACCAAAGGCATGGCTGCAGTGCCTAAACTGGTCCTTTTTACCTCAGAACATGTGAGCTCAATAATTTCAATTAACATGATTGTGATTACTGGATATTGTGATTTTTGTCATCAGCCTTGTTCTGGAGAGATTAAGTCTATTTTGTTTCATTTCCCTTCTTCCTCCTTAGCATTTTGGAGTTCAAAAGCATTCATAGCAAATTAACATTATCTATTGATCGTTGTTTCAGAGTCACTATTCAATAAAGAAAGCTGGAGCTGCGCTTGGATTTGGTACTGAAAATGTGATTTTAATAAAGTGCAATGAAAGGTGAGATATTTATACATCTTTAGCTGGGTGTCTTTGTGTTTATGTTTAGGTTGGAACAATGCTAAGGACATAATAACAGCATCAGTGAATGCCCTACTGTTGTTTCATTTCTGTTTAGTCCTTTTTTCGTTCTTCTTTCTTGTATGTCAGATTTGGCTTTCACATTTCACTTTGGTTGCAGGGGCAAAATAATACCTGCTGATCTAGAAGCCAAAATCCTGGATGCCAAACAAAAGGTATTTTTTTTAAAAAAAAAAAAAGGAGGAAAAGATCTCCTACTTAATTTTCTTATTTTATTTAGAATATGTTTACAATTTGGACACAGTAGCATTTACTTCTAAATAAATATGTATCAGCTTGCATTCTTCATCCATCATATTGAAAGGCAGGTTAACTATAAGAACTAATAGGCTCAGCAGCATAAACTGGAACTGAAGAAGCTTCTTGGATGAGAAGTGAAATGTTTGCAAAGGAAAAGAAAACAAAGAAGCCCAGCTGCCTTTTGGAAAAAGCACCTTTGGGATAATCATGACCTGGATGATTGAGAATCTCCATAACCACTAAGCAGCATAAATGGCCCTCTCCATCTTCCACATGTGAATTTCCACAGGGAACGCATTCCATGTTATAAGTCAAATTCTTGGAAAAAATTCTCCTGATCCTTCAGCAAAGTTCTTGTGTGGTTCTTGAAATTGTATTGAAGATTAGAACATATAATTGTTTTTTAGCCAAGTCACCTTATAAGAATACTGATAAACTAAGACAAGAATTCTCATAGTAATGTCCCTTCCTTTGTATATTTCATTCCTCTTTGAATGGACTCATGTGACTATTTTCTCTTTGCCAATTGTATCATTATTACAATTGTCTCACAGTGAGATTCATGAGGGCAACTTCTTAATAGTTTTCACTTCTGTTAAGATTTATCACCAATTTTAGTTAAAAGAAAAGGAGCAGCTATATTTACTGTACATCTCATACTCGTTCTTAAGGTTACAATTTACTTCAGGAATGTCAAAAATGTGGTCAGGGCTCACTCATCTCCTTCTGGAAATCTTTTGATGTACTCTTGAACCACCTCAAGCCCAGGGACTTCAGTATAGCATGATGTGAAACCAAGTACGGTACGACCTCTATGTCGGTAGAAGTTGTACATCCATGCTTTACATCATGAGTGCACAAATTTGGCTGAAGGTTGCATTTAGATATTCTGGATTGTACAGAAAATAAGATGTATACAGGTAGTCCTCTATTTAGGATCACAATTGAACCCCAAATTTCTGTCACTAAGCAAGTGAGTTTTGCCCCATTTTACATCCTTTTTTTTTTTTTGCCAAAGTTTTGAAGCGAATCACTATAGTTGTTACATGAATTTGGCTTCCCCCATTGACTTTTGTAAGTTGCCCAGAATTGCTTTGAAATGAGATCAGTAGCAAATAAATATCATCATCATCATCGATTTTGCTTATCAAACTGGAAAGATTACAACTGGTGATCAATGCAAGTGAACATAAATATATGTCGGTAGCCAATTGTCCAAATTTTGATCACTTGACCTTCGGGCTTCTGTAATGGTCATAAGTGTGAAAATCAGTCATAAATCACTTTTTTCAGTGCTGTTGTAACTTCTAACACCACTAAATGATTGGTTGTAAACTGAGGACTATCTAATGTGGTAAGAATAAAAAGCAGTGTCATCCAGAGGAAATCCCCACTTCCAAATTTTTTCTTCAACCCATCTATTTTTTTCAGTTGATTCCTTCTCCACCAATGCACTTTTCCCCATCTTATGTAGCCTTAAAATGGCTGTGTTTAATTTTCATATTCTTATACTAAAACGAGGGCCATGTAAAGGAAGCTAGGGAGTCGAGAGACTCAGGTTAAGTACCAAGACCTTGTATTTTTTAATTTGAAGCAAATGCAGAAAAATCTTGTGTTCTGATAAAAGGATGATAATGTGTATTCTCTGAAAAGTTTTCTTCAATGCTTGTGGTTATTCAATGTGTTTCCAGAGCATTGCTGCCTTTACAATGGATTGTAATTATTAGATATTTTTCCATCATCTCCTTTAGTGTCTTTGGAAAAGTCAAAGAAAAAAAATGCAACAATTAAAAAGAACTCGGAACAATTGTACTTTAAGTTAGTGTGAATCTTATTTGAAAAAAAAATGTATTTCACAATAGAGCTTCTTCTCTGTTTTTCTTTACAGGGATACATTCCCCTTTATGTGACTGCAACTGCTGGTACAACTGTTTATGGAGCCTTTGATCCTATTCCAGAGATAGCAGACATCTGTGATAAGTATAATCTTTGGCTCCATGTGGATGTAAGTAACCAGGGCTGCATAATCCCAATCCATTTTACTTGGAAATAAAGCCCATGAAACAAAATGGCTATGCTTCCATGACGTTCTTAGCAAAATCAGTTGTATTGTGCAAAGTTACATCCCAATCATTTCAAGATAGGATCATGTCAGAACTATCACATGTTAATTACTCAGCAATTTAAACTCCTCTGTCAGCTTCTAGACAGAGATGAGACACTAGAACAGCTCTGCAAACAAGTCAACACCAGTCAGATTATTTTAGTGGGTTTTTTTTTGCTTTTAACCCATTGTGGGTGGGTGTCTTGCTTAAACAGGGCAGTTGAGAGGAGGCTAAGCTTTCTACTGATCATACCACATTAAAATAACAATTACTGCCCTCCCTCATTTTTTTTTTTTAAAAAAGCGGGAAATTTAAAAAACCTATCAGTCACTGTAAAAATGATGTCTAAGGCAGTTAACAAACCAGTACAACCAGGAAAACTATGTTTTCCTAGATTGCCTGCAGGATCATCATCATGTATGTCATTTACCCATAAATCAGATATGTCATGTGAATTCAGCCAATGAGCTAGGCTTTTGAGTAGTGATCAGTGGTGGGTTTCAAAAATTTTTACTACTGGTTCTGTGGGTGTGGCTTAGTGGGCGTGGCCTGGTGGGCGTGGCAGGGGAAGGTTACTGCAAAATCCCCATTTCCTCCTGGTCATCTGAGACTTGGGAGGCAGAGAATAGATGGGGGTGGGGCCAGTTAGAATTTTTACTATTGGTTCTCCGAACTGCTTAAAATTTCCGGTACCGGTTCTCCAGAACTGGTCAGAACCTGCTGAAACCCACCTCTGGTAGTGATGTATTGATTAGAGCATTATAATACAAATAAATTATTGCATTGCTCTGCGAATTATTGCATGGCTATGATTGTGGAAAATAGGTCCACCATTCCTTCTTTAGGGAGAATTATTACAATGAGTTTTTTGCTGAAATTAAGTATCTTTAAAAAATATTTCAAGTTCCCAATTCAATTCCCGAAGTTTACCAATTTTTCTCATCTGTTCCAGGCTGCCTGGGGAGGTGGGTTACTGATGTCTAGAAAGCATCGTCACAAGCTGAATGGTATAGAAAGGTACATAATTTAAAATTCTGCAGGGGGGGGGAAATGACTTTTTATAAATATATCAGCATAAACATTCTCTTCCCCCAACCTCCAACAAGAATGGAAGAGATTTCCCAAATGTTGTTGGACTTGAATTACAACTTCCAGCCTCCCCCCTCCCCCATCGCCCTCTCAGCCATCTTGTCAGTGCTGGTTATAATTCAGCAACCTCTGTTTCGCATAATCTACGGTAATTATGAATATTGTATTCAGTGGCATATGTGAACCATGATTTGAATTGGATAAATGTACCTTAGAAAAATGGGCTGCACGAATGTCTTCAACCTGCACTAGATCATAATTAACTAGAATTATTTGGGGACCTACCCAGTAGTGGGTTACACTTACCTTCGCTACCAGTTCAGAATTGGGAGTGTGTGCACACTTTGCTCACGTGCGGCACTTCTGCTCATGTGCAGAGCGTCCGTGATGACATCTGGGCAGGTGGGCAGAGCCTCCCGCTGCCACCACTACTGAGATGAGAAACCCACCACTGGACCTAGCTGGTGCTAAGTTGCTGCAGTACTAAGACTAAAATGTTGACAAATGAACATATTATGATTGCATATCAAGTGGCAGAACCTTGAAATAGTTTAATTTTGTGGAGGAAACAATATGACAAGCTGCCCAAAGGATGGAAAATACATTCAGGGCAGCTGTTCTTTTAGGATTAATTTTGCTATTTAAGAGACAATAATGATAAGCTGATGGTATAATGAATGCCAATTAATTACTGTCAGTTTTCAGCTGGTAAGCTGATGCACTAATTTAATTCTTGAGAGAGCCCTCTTATGGACACAATTTTAATAGCAGTGTGGCAATTTTCATTTCCTCAAAGTACCAGCCGATCAAAGTCATATTTAGTCATTATACTATTAAGAAATGCTTAAGAGAGATTCTTATAAGATACAGTATCGGTATATTTCTTGAATTTTCAGTTCTTGTATTTTCACCCAGAATCTCTTGCAAAAAATATATCCACATTTAGAAATGCATCCACAATGGTTCCTTCTTGAAAACCTAAGGAATCATCTGGCTATTCTGTAGTTCCTCGAGCTGAATCAGGGGGACGGGGGGGGACCATTTCAATGTATATTCATTCTTCTTAGCTCCTCCAAAATGAATAGAAGTGTTGACAGATAATCCCAAAGAAAGTCTATAAGGCTCAACATAATAATAATAATAATAATAATAATAATAATAATAATAATAATAATAATAACAACAACAACAACAACAACAACAACAACAACAACTTTATTGTCATTGTACATGTATACACAGTATACCCATACAACGAAATTCACTTAACACCCAAAGACCAGGTCCAACACACATAACAATCCCCAAATACCCACCCTCCCACCCCAAATTCCCCACCGCTAAACCACCGAAACATCCACACAACAGACCAAGTAATGCTGTCCAACAGCTCACTGATGGTGGCCCTTTAGTTCATTGTTGAGTGCAATTATAGCTCTGGGATAAAAACTATTCAGAAAACGTGTGGTCCGAGTTTTAATTGTTCTGTATCTTCTGCCAGAAGGCAATAGTCCAAAAAGATTGTAAGCAGGATGGGAAGAGTCTCTAAGAATGTTTTAATGGTTGTAAGTCTTCCCCACAATAGGGATCAATACATTTGTCATTAGGCAGTGTGGTCATTAAGTGAGCACCTGATTTCATAACCTTTTTTGCTGCAATTGTTAAGTGAAAAATCACATGACAATCACATGACAACAGCACTTTCATTGCTAGCTTCCCTACTGACTTTGCTTGTTGGAAGCCAGCTAGGAAGATCTCAAATGGCCATCATAAGATTACAGGATGCTCTGATCATTACAAATGATCTTGGGAAATGAGGGGAAGAGATGCCACTTAGGGAATGATCATATAAAAGGGGGAAATGTGCAGCTGAATAACAGGCAAAAAAAAGAAAGAAAGAAACTTAGAAAAAAATCCACCCTAATTTATCAGACAATAAAAAGAGACAATGGGAGATTTGTCCTTTTAGAATTGCAAGATTTTGCTATTCTAAGGCAGGCCTGTCAAACTGGTGGCCTGTGGGTCAGATACATCATGTGCAGGCCACACCTACCCTGGCTCTGCAAAGGCAAAAAATGTTGTGATACATCATGATCCAGCCCATGACATGATCAAGTTTGACACCCGTGTTGTAAGGTAAAGGTAAAGGTTTCCCTATCCAGTCATGTCCAACTCTAGGGTGCGGTGCTCATCTCTGTTTCTTGGTCAAGAGAGCCACTATTGTCCCAAAACACTTTCGTGGTTATTGTGGCCAGCATAGCTATATGCCAAAGGCACACAGAATGCTGTTACCTTCCCACCAAAGTGATACCTATGTATCTACTCCGTGGTGGCGCAGTGGTTAGAATGCAGTATTGTAGGCCACTTCTGCTGAATACTGACTGCCAGCAGTTTGGCAGTTCAAGTCTCACTGGTTCAAGGTTAACTCAGCCTTCTGTTCTTCTGAGGTTGTTAGACTGACTCTGTAAACCACTTAGAGAGGGCTGTAAAGCAGTGTGAAGTGGTATATAAGTCTAAGTGCTATTGCTATTGTTACTCGTATTTGCATGCTTTCAAACTATAGCCTTATAATAAAGTAGGATTAATTCATTTTGTTATGTTTTCGGTTTGGTCTACTCGGGAGGCCAATAGTTATCCAACCTTATAAAATGTGTTAATTATGGGGTTATTGACTTTTAATTAGTCCATTTGACAATGGTTGACATATTTTAGTTGTGGTATAACCTCCATTGTGGATGTGCAGGTTACCCTGATCTCACTGGCGCCAGACTGCTCCTACCTGATGTTAGAGAATAAGAAATCACCACCTCCGAGTCCATGGCTTCTAAACATGTTTCTTTGTTTTGCAGAGCCAACTCTGTCACATGGAATCCACACAAGATGATGGGAGTCCTACTGCAGTGTTCTGCCATTCTTCTTCGGGAAAAGGTTTGTTTCATAAATTGAATGCTCCCTCCCTCTATTTTCTTTAATCTACCCTATATGAGCTGCCTTTCCCAATGGGAAAGGAAAAATTCCTTTCCTCTTGGGACACTCCTGAGTGTCAATTGCAGTGAGTGGAATTAAGGTTCCTGGTGGTAGATGTTTGTGCCCACAACTGTGACGGTAGCATAGTTAACCACAATGATTCTGAAAAGAGGAGTTTGTTCCTCTAGTCTTCATTCTTAGATGTTGGGTCTTTAGCATTTAATTTAATTTAATTTAATTTAATTTCCAATTTATATACCGCCCTTCTCCCTGAGGACTCAGGGCGGTGTACAGCCAAGATAAAAAACATAGAATACAAATATTAAAACATTTAAAATATATATAAATTTTGGCCCGAAGTTAAGAATCACAAACTAATTAAAAAAATTTAAAAATTTGTTCTAAGCCAACCCGGCTTGCTGAAAAAGATAGGTTTTCAGGGAACGACGGAAGGCATTGAGGTCATTTGACTAAGAAATGCTCCCATACCACACATGTGGACTCAAATAAGGGGCCATTGATATGTTCTCAGTACTATATGGCAGACTTTGGGGTCTAAGTAAAATATCATATGGATAATTGACATCTGTGTTTCCCAGCTGGATTTTTTGTGCTGTGAGGTCCTCTGGGATTGATTGGAATCAGGATCTCTTCTGCTAGAAGAAGAAGAGAGAAAAATGGGGCTGCAGGATGGAGTGTGTTGTCTCTGGGATTTTCTACTAACTCAAAAAAATAAAAGGATTTAACTGTAATACACATACGCAGTAATGTTTAATGCATGCAGCACTGCATTTATCTCTTGCTTGACATATGTTCAACAGGCATGCTTTTTACAACAGGGTATACTTCAAGGTTGCAACCAGATGTGTGCAGGATATCTGTTTCAACAAGATAAGCAATATGATATCACCTATGACACTGGAGACAAAGCAATACAATGTGGACGCCATGTGGATATATTCAAATTCTGGTTGATGTGGAAAGCTAAGGTAAATAATGAGCAAAATGCAGAACATTTCTATAGAAGCTTAACCAGATGTCAATTCCAACCTATTCAATACGGCTTTAAATTCTTAGAAAACATAAGCAAATTGTTGATTTAAATATTGATATCTCCCAGGTGAAACAGCTTGGGGAAAGGAGAAATCAGTTTTCTAAATACCTAAGCAAAACAATTCATGAAATTTGCACCATAATTCCTATTCTGCCTATATTTTGTGTATAATTGCTTACTCTATCTTACCAGCCATATCTTTTTGGGGGTGGGAGTGAGGGGTCTCACGCAAAAGCCTAAAAAAGGAATAGCAAATGAGTAGCAAAATGGTACTTTGCTCACACAAAGGCCAAAGTACTTCTTTTTTAAATATGGACAACTCTAAAACATTAAAATGAAGTTGTTCCATACATACAACATTTACAAATATTCCATATTTCATTGCTGTTCAGCTTTGGTTCACAAAAGAAATACACAGTTTGACTCCAAATTTCCACGATTTACTCTATTTACTCTACAAACTATTTAGAGGATGCAGAAAGAATATGAGACTGAATTATTTCTTTCCCCCTCTTTTCAAAATAGGGTACAGTGGGATTCGAAAGTCAAATCAACAAATGTCTTGAATTGTCAGAATACCTCTACAATAAAATTAAAAACAGGCAAGAGTTTGAGATGGTTTTTGAAGGAGAGGTAAGTTGTAGACCATAAAATACTTTCAATTAAATTATACATTTTTGCAATAGAAAAATTTTCCATCCAGCCCAAAATTTACTGTTATTTTATCTCTTTGATCTCTGGTAGACAGGTGAAGAATATGAAATCAATTGAAACCAGTGAGGTATATAACGCTGAAATTCAATTGATTCATAACCCTTAGAAAAAGGTATTATCACTAAAGCCTTGAAATGTATTTTGTTCCAGTCTAGCGGCCTGCTTATTATTTGTTACTTAAGTAAAGGAAAACATGCTGTTCAATGGTTTGAATCCTAGCTGAAATGGCTTTCTGCTTGACTGAGCCTCTGCAGGATTTTGAGATCCCTGTCTTAAGGTTATGGTCAGGCATGAACAGGATTGTCAATCAAAAGGTGGCATTCCAAATGGACTGTTTATATTTCCCATGAATTTTTTATTATGAGAATAATCTGGAGAAAAAGGTAAAGACGGTGGTGATGAATTGGAAAACATCTCTATTTGTTCCTGTGCAAATTGCCTGTCTGTCAGTGATGTCCTAAGTGCTTTCGGGTGCATTCACTTGCATTTTTTTTGCTCCGTTCTTCTAAACTTTGAAGGACAAAATCAGAAGGCATGGCAAACAAAGTACCGTAACTGTGTAAGCAAGGAAAATTAATCCTCTTGATGAGTACATTAATGAACTGCCTTTGTGATTTTTTAAAATCTTTGCTTATTTCGTTTTATGATATATAGCCTGAACACACAAACGTTTGTTTCTGGTACATTCCGTCAAGTCTCAGAGGGATGCCAGACTCTGAGGAAAGAAGAGAAAAACTACATAGGGTAATTTTTTTTTATTTTTTATAAAACACTTACAAAAAAGATTTTCTGAGTCAATACATTGACTCATTGTACATTGCAAAGATAAACAATGTAAAAATATGAAATAATTGCTTTAAAAAACAGATTATATAAACTAAGATCCTTACAGCATCTAAAAAAACAGAAAGATTGAAAGGCTCCAATGGAAGTGAGTTGAACAATTCGGAGGCAAGGCCTGTGACTCCTCCTTCTCAGATTAATATTTCCTGATTTTTCTTAACTTTCCCAAACTTTTCACACCTTCCAAATGTCCTACCACTGTCTTGTAAATTCATAACATAGGATCACCCCTCATTAATTTTCAAGCCCTGGAGGGTGTGGGTTGTGTAATCATTTGTGGGAATAATCTTGGGAGACCGGAGGAGGAAGAGTCACAAGCAGGCCAGTGATCAGGTTAGAGAGATATATCAGCCCACAGAAGGAATGAAGGTTAAGGAAGTGTCTCAGAAGGGACCTTCTCTAGTTCTCTGGAAAGTGAAGGCAAGGGAGGAGAGAACTGCTTTCATACTTGCAAGATTTTCTTACTATAATCTTGTATACTCATGGTATTGGTTACTTGTCTGGAGTACCTCCAAGGAATGACAGGATGACAAGTATCTCTCTTTTCCCCTCCTGATTCTGCCCTTTTGAAAACATTCAGTGCTGTTGGCTTGGTTTACAGAGCTTGATTAGAGACCCCCTCAACTATCTCTTTCCACTTACACCTTTGAAATGGTTCCTGGTCCTTAGGTGATGTAGGCAGAAGAGCAACAGCAGTCTGATTATTTCAGGGCAGTTCAAAAAAGCAAGACATGGTCTGTGTGCTCTGAATGCTTCAAACTCTCTCCCAGGGAACTCTATGTAGAAAGCATTAAATATTGTAGATCTACTATGTAGGTATCCAACAAATTATGGGTATGTTAACTGGTGATGAGTGTGAAAGTCATATGCTCAATGAAGAGCCACTTGTTTCTTTTAAAATGGGCCTCTTGTATGAGACAGAATGAGAATTCCATTATTGTTTAGTAATGAGTTTACTTGCTTGGGTTTAAATATGCCTCAAATATAACCCCAAAAGCAAAATATTGTTTGAAAAATAACTAAGCAACAGAACTGATATTACAAAGTTAGATCTGTAATTATCCAATTGAATTACAAACCAATAATCACTCCAGTTCATCTATATTAGGGATGAGGTTCTGCTTATTTTGCCCTGACTCTATTTTCTTAATTTTGTAGCCAAAACATTTGTCAAAACCATTAAAAACCAGTGAATTGTTGGTTTTGTTTATTTATATACTTTTACCACCACCAAATCTGTTAGGTCAGTGATGGCTAACCTTTTTGCCATTGCGTGCCAGGAAGGGGTGGGTGGGTCACATGCACGTGTGCCCAGACCCATAATTCTATACACCCTGCCCCCATGCATGTGTGCGTGACTCACCCCCGTGACCCTCCCCCTGGCATGCGATGGCCCAGTAGGCCCATTTTTTTGCTGTCCACAGCCTCTAGAGCCTCTCTAGGAGTCTGGGGAGGGTGAAAACAGCCTTCCCCCTCCCCAGAGGCCCTCCGGAGGCCAGAAATGGCCCGTTTGCCAACTGCCGGTAGAGACAGCAAAAAACGGGCCTTCCCCACCACCCCCTGAGGCCCTCCGGAGGCAGGAAACAGCTTGTTTCCCTACTTCTGGTGGGCCCAGAAGGCCTGAAAATTAGCTGGCCGGTGCGCGCATGCGTGCCAGAGCTGAGCTCGCGTGCCCACTGATATAGCTACGCATGCCACCTGTGGCACACATGCCATAGGTTCGCCATCACGTTGCTAGGTGGATTTTCTGCCCCAACTACCAAAATATCTTACACTGTCTCCGTGCTTGGGGTGAGTTCCTCCATGATTCTAATTAATATTAATTTTTGTCAGGAGGGGAAATAATATGGTTGAAGTACATGGTCATAAGGTTTTGTGTAACCTCGTAACTTGATTATATTTTATAGAAACTTTAAAAATAAAAGCAACAATGCACCATCAGTGCTGTCTTCCATATCTTGGCATTCTCCCATTCTGTTGGCTTTGCAAATACCAGAATTTCAGGAGAACATTGAAAGACTGCCCACCAGATATACTGATACCTTCTTCGTCCATTCTGTATTTTCTCTACATCAGGCCTTGCTTCCTTGCTGATGTGCTAGTCTTCTCCCTCAAAGGGAGATCTGAATCCCAAATCTTTTTTCTTTCTTGTTTCAATCTCAAGGTGGCACCCAAGATCAAAGCTCTGATGATGGAAACAGGTACCACAATGGTTGGATATCAGCCTCAGGGAGACAAAGTCAACTTCTTCAGAATGGTGATTTCAAATCCTGCAGCCTCCAAGTCGGATATTGACTTCTTGATTGAGGAAATAGAACGATTGGGGCAAGATCTGTAATCCACATGAGTTGAACCGTAGTTTTTCTCTAGAGCGCTCTTTTCCAGTACTGGCTGTTTTTTAACCAGTTCTGTAGAATACATTTTAAGATGATCACTTTCTAAGTGTTTGATTCTTCTGAGACCCTCTCTTTAAAAACAATAGTGCCCGCTTCCATAGATTATTGAAAAGTATATAGGAACTGATTTATTATTTTACCAAAGGATAAACATATTATTTTGAAATATATCATTCAGCTAGTTAGGTCTGGTAATTCTAGTTTGCCCGAAAGCAAATTATATTAAGATAGCTAACTAAGAAATCTGCACTATATGTACAGTGTGATGACGTATGGTGTGTGTAGACATATTTTAACAGAACAAACACACAGCATACACTTTATATGTATATAAAGAAAATATATAAACAATAGTAAGCATTCCAGGTGTTTCCTATCACGAACTGCTCTTCTGAAGCTCTATTAATACCAAAGGGGCTTCACTAGATCAATCCTTGTTAGATGATAGACCAATATTCCCATTTCAGGTATAGTACAGAAGCATTGATTCTACTGATTTTACTGAAATATCATCAGCCATAATACTGGAGTCCATATCTTTACTCTGTATTAATTTAAATGGACAAGGCCAACCCCGTATGACATATTTTTAAAACCCACTGAAATCAGTATAAATTTACCCAGCATGTTAGATTCTCACATTTTTTCAGACCGGAGTGTAAGAGGCCTGTTCTTTCTATTAAGAAGTAAGTATTTTCTATCAAGAAGTAAGTAACATGACAACCAGTTTACAGGTGATAAAGCTCCCAGGTAAAGCTGGGGAAAAACATTTTTAAAATGTAGATTCTTAGGAACAATGGTAAATGGTGAATGTTATTTAAACATTATTTATTGATGCTTCTCTAATATATGGAAAAGAAAGAAGAAAGCAAATCCAAACAAGTAGTTTAGCTGTATGTATATCCCTTTAACTATCATATCAGGGGAATAGTAGTAGCTGAGTTGTTGTAACAGATTATAATATTGATGTATTTTTTAGAAATTCACTTGTGTAGATTGTGTACATTACTGTTAAATGGGGTGGGGGAGGGAAAAGGAATTACATGTAATAGTTTTCCAGCAAAATAACTGTTCAGTTCTAGGTATATGAGCTATTTGCTTCTTTATATGCAAAGAATTTACCATGCTAAAGAATTGTCTTGTATTTTCTTCCATTTGTATTGTAGCCTATTTATATAATTATCAAAGTTCTAAATAATGTTTATTGGTAATTCAGTGTAGTTGTGAGCCAAAGAGAAGATTAAAAATTAGTTGGCACATTTATATAATATATGCCCTTAAAACAATAATTTAGCAGATAATTTTACTTTTATCAAATTCTAGAACTACATTCTAATTACTATACTATAATCTAGATTTAAACCTAATGAAATCCTTTCACTTTAATAGAAAAGTCACTTTATTAATTATATGGTGATCTGACTATATACTGAATGCATTTTAGTGATTCATGAATGTTTAAGCAAAGGACCCTCTATGTCTGAATAATCCACAGCCGTTGGTTTATAGGAATCCTGTGGCAAGATCCCCAATGATTGGGCCGTAATCTTCTGAAGGGGCTACAGTATTCTTCATTAGTAGCAAAAGGGTAACTGTGGCTTTGACAAGAAAAAAGAGAAGCTCAACACAAAACCTTTTAAATATGGCTACAAGAATTATTGCATATGTAGCTGTAAGATTCACTTTCAATTTGTTAGCTAGGCAGCTGGAGTTTTTGACCACACTAGTAGAAGGCAAGCAAAGTCACAGGGCAGGCAACAAGATGATTTTAGTCAAGTGACTTGTTAACCTAAAGCCTTCCTAAATTTCCTGCAGTGGCTGTTTAGCTTCCATTTAATGCTTTATATTTCTCATGCATAATAAACTGTAAGGATTACTTTAATGCACATTTGCACACATGTCCGCTGAGATGAATAGAATGTGTGTACATCAGAGAGAATTGTGCCCAGGTAACCATATATGTTCTTTATTGCCTGGGTTTTATTAAAACAGTGTTTTGTTGAAAATATTAGCAATATTTTAATGAATGTTTGTGTAGCTTTTCATCTTTTGGTTCCAGGATTTTCCCAAGTGTGAAATGAGTATATTTTAAGAATCCACATGATTCTACCTTGATATTACTGTCCCCTTCACTCACTTGACTCTTTCTTTTGTATTAAAGTGATGATCCCTTCTGGAATTGTGATGTGACTAAACTACTTTCAATGTATTAAGTGTCCATATGGTATTTTACCATCGTGTGGATGGAACAATTGAGAAGCTGCTCAGAAGAGTCTAACATCTGCTATCTATAACTGATGTTCAAATGGAAATAAAAAAATAAGTGACATCTGTATTTTTATAAATGTACTATGACATGAGCCTTTTTTCCCCTTAGCCTGGAAACATCTTTCTTGGCACAGTCTTCAATCCCAGGCCCAAAACCACTTATTTTAGTAAATGATTCCTTCTATAAAATTGATCTAAGACCATAGGGAAAAGACGCACCTCTCTTTGTTGTCTGATCGCTCTCATTGAAATTTAGAGATTGAGAACTAAGATGCATTTGAGGCACACACTAAGGCTGTGCTCTAGAATCCCAAGTTTAGATAACGCTATATAGCCACATAGCATTAGCTGAGGCCATGTGGCTGAGGTTCCGGAGGTTGCTAGACATGCTTTTAAATATTGCATATGCGGGCTGGGAGTGTTGAGAGTTTTAATACAGCAACATCTGGAGGGACGGTACGTTTCCCTTCTTCTGGAATTTCTGTGATTGCAGTGGTTTAGGACTTTCTATTATGAGCCATGGTGGCACAGTGGTTAGCATGCAGTACTGCAGGCTACTTCTGCTGCCTGCTGGCTGCCTGCAATTTGGCAGTTCAAATCTCACCAGGCTCAAGGTTGACTCAGCCTTCCATCCTTCCGAGGTGGGTAAAATGAGGCTCCAGATTGTTGGGGGCAATAGGCTGACTCTGTAAACCGCTTAGAGAGGGCTGAAAAGCACTGTGAAGCGGTATATAAGTCTAAGTGTTATTGCTATCTAGATCAGAAGTACTATCCCAGTAGTTCTTAACCTTTTCTTCACCATTTAAATACCTTTTGTGGCCACAGACCCCCAAGACTTAACTCAAGATTTAAATCACAACATTTCTTCAAGCTTTCGTAGATCCCGTGACAACATCGCAGCCCCCCCAGGGATCCACGGACCACAGATAGAAACTCAGTATACTACCGTCCTGTTTGTGAGCCAAGAGAAAAATATATTGATTTAAAAACTAATGAACTGCTTTCATCATAGACCTCCTGTTCAGTGAAGAGGCCAATGTTCTTTTATAGTGCCTGAATGTGGGTAAGGTAAGGGACCTGATTGGTAGAGTCTTTTGTCTGTTTCCCTTCCCATAAACTTTACCAGTGCCAGCTGAAATTGCTCTTAACATGTAATGGACGGGCCTTAGAATGCCTGGTTTAGACACCTGTCAAGCTGCGTCTCCAACAGATTACAGGCAAGAAAGAACTTTGTGCCTGTTACCTGCCAATTGGGCTATTCCAAATATGGGTCTAGATCTCTTCTGAAAGTGCCAAACCCGTGTCCAAAACTACGCTGGCTGTTGGGTCACAAGAATGGAAGAGAGGTACGGGGTGAAGCTGGAGGAAGCAATTGATAGTGGACAAGCTTCTATCTTGACTAGTCATGCAAAAGAATGGTAATGGAGATAGTCAGTGGCTGTGACTAGCAGCAGCTGTAGAGGAGACAAGATTGTACCCCTTGGAATAGTAAAAAGTACAACCACACAAAATTCCTTCTTGGCAGAAGGAGCAGAAAATCTATAAGGTGCTTATTTGGAACAGAATCAGCAACATCCAAGTGACAGTATCTGGCTTTCTCCAAAGCACCTGAGGTGGAAACTAATCAAGGAGAGAACCAACCTAGAACTAAGGAGAAATTTGCTGACAGGGAGAACAATTAACCAGTGAAATGGCTTGTAATCAGAAGTTGTGGGTGCTCCAACACTGGAGGTTTTTAAGACAAGATTGGACAATCATTTGCCTGAAATGGTATAGGGCAGTAGTGGTGAACCTTTTACTCACTGAGTGCCAAACAGGTCTGTGCTTTGCGCGCTTTGCGCGCATGCACGCCATACATGCTAGCGCGCATCTCCTCCCCATGCACCTCACGTGCAACCAAACCATCTGCGCATGTGCACAGCTTTCACACGCGCCCCTGTGTGCTGCACATGCAATCATACCAGCTGTGCATGCGCCCAGCTTTTGCACCAGCGCCCCACTGTGCGCTGTATGTGCAATCGCGCCATCTCTGCATGTGTGTGGTTTTTGGGCACGCAATGCGTGGGCGTGAATGCCATCTGCACAGGTGCGTGCTGCGCAGGAGAGCTCCGAAGACCAGCTGGGACCCCTGAATTGCATGCGCACTGGAGGCCAGGACACCAGCCGGGGTGTGCGTGCATGCGCAGCTGCAGGGGAGTTCGGCGACAGCTCCCGTGCCCAGAAAAATGGCTCTGCGTGCCACGCGTGCCATAGGTTTGCCATCACAGGTATAGGGTTTCCTATTTGGACAGGGGGCTGAACTAGAAGATATCCAAGGTCCGTTCCAACTCTGTTATTCTCTTATTCTGCTTTCTCATCCATCTTAAATCAACCTTCTGTATAGCAAATGATTAGCATTCTCTAGGATGCGGGTCCTGTTTTTCAAATCCAGATGTATTTACTCTTTCAAAAAAAAAAAAAAGTAAACATGTTTATGAGTCTAGGTGTGCCCATATAACAATAAAAAACATTTTGGAATGGTCCGGTCAGGCATTGGGAGAGGCAGATATCTAGAGTCATTTACAGCCCAGCCAAAATGATTCTAGCAGGCAAAGCCCAATGATCAGAATGAATCGGGCAGGTCTGCAACAGCCTAAAATAACCAACAGAAGCTGCACAGATGCCAACACTCAACCATAACATCCATCATGTTATCCATGAAGCATTCTCGATCAGATTCACAGAAAAAAAAAATCTTTTCAGGAGAAGAGGGAAATATATCAGAAGAGTTTAAAACTGAACCATTGAAGAGACCCTGAAGCAGAGGTGGGTTCCAGCAGGTTCTGATCAGTTCTGGAGGAGAACTGATAGCGGAAATTTTGATTAGTTCGGAGAACCGGTAAATATCACCTCTGACTGGCCCCGTCCCCATCTATTCTCTGCCTCCCGAGTCCCAGCTGATCAGGAGGAAATGGGGATTTTGAAGTAACCTTCCCCTGGATTGGGGAGGGAATGGAGATTTTACAGTATCCTTCCCCTGCCACGCCCACCAAGCCACACCCACAGAACCGGTAGTAAAAAATTTTGAAACCCACCACTGCCTTGAAGCTCCCTTTAATATGTGTTGGGGATGAGATGGCGGCAATGGTGTGAGGACATGGCATTAAAAGGAGCCTTGGTGGCGTAGCAGACTAAAGCACTGTTAATAAGATCAGCTGCCTGCAATTACTGCAAGTTCAAATCTCACCAGGCTCAAGGTTGACTCAGCCTTCCATCCTTTCAAGGTAGGTAAAATGAGGACTCAGATTGTGGGGGCAATAAACTGATTTTGTATAAAAAAGAACACCGCTTAGGGGGGGCCAAAAAGCCCTACTAAGCAGGTATATACAAAAGTATGAAGGCTATTGCTTAACGCATTGTAAGCCGCCCTGAGTCTCCAGAGAAGGGCGGCATATAAATCAAACCAAATAAATGAAATAAAGTAAATTAATTAATTAAAAGCTCTTAGCAAGAACATGTTCATGCTGAGGTTGGGAAGATGAGAGGATAAACCTGATAAATATTAATCTTTACCTAAACATGAATCATGTATTAATACTGTTTGCCTTCTTTGGATGCTTATGAGCCACTCAATGCCACAATTCAGATTTCTAGTCTTGCACTGAAGAATCTTCCCTTGTTTTTTTCTCTCTCTACTTGCCACAATGCTCCATGATATCATGTTGGCCATATGACAGCGGAAATGTCTTCAGACAGCGCTAGCTCATGGCCTTGAAATGGATACGAGCACTGCCCCCTAGTGTTGGTAATGACTAGTGGAGTAAAATCCATAGGGACTTCTTTCCTTCCTTCCATACTTGGCACTAGTGACTGATTAGTTAGTATCAGGAATGGATGGTTCCGCGGACAAAATATCATCCAAAACCTGATAAATGTTTCAAGAATGCCATCCTGTAAATGTCAGCTTACCCTTTTAATATCAGTAAGGCATGCAAATTAAGATGACTCACTCGCTAACCAATCTACTTAGCAGTGTAGAAAAGGTCTTCCACCAATTACTTGCTTTATAGCTGCTGAGGTCGCCAAACAGAAAATTAATAGTGAGCCAAAGACCATTGCTGAGAAAGTAGAATGTCACATTTCACTGAGGCCAAAATCATCTGTCAGCTATGAAGACGGTCAGATGATGCTAGGAAAACTGCACACTGCCGTCTTAAACCGTAGGAGTGGTGAGTTACTGTGTGCTATTCTAAGCTCCTAAAGAAAGGATGGAATGAGAGCAAATAATAACCCATTTTTAAAACGCTTATGTCAGTGTTTTCACTGTATCTTCTTTTTTTTTAACAGTGAAAGTGCTAACTTGTTTCTGAATTATTATTCCAACAATATTAATGTTTTTTTAAAGCTGAGAATTATTTGAGACTGTTGATCTTTTTTCTCTCTTTTGGCCAAAGATTGCTGTTTTTCATACATGGAGGATTTATTTCTGATTACAGTTAACAATGGCTCTTTTAAATTGCTGATTCAGAAGTATCGGTAGGTTTCTTTTCCTACACTCTCATCAGCTAGCCATATTGGTTAGCTGATGCTGACCAGGTGCTTCAATAGAAAAACACTTGATAGATAGATAGATAGATAGATAGATAGATAGATAGATAGATAGATAGATAGATGATAGATAGATGATAGATAGATGATAGATAGATGATAGATAGATGATAGATAGATATAAACAAATATACATGTAAACAAATATACATCCAAATAAATATGTATGCAGACAAATATACATACATGCATACCAGTGGTGGGTTTCAAAAATTTTTACCACTGGTTCTGTGGGTGTGGCTTGGTGGGCGTGGCAGGGCGTGGTAAAAATCTCCATTCCCTCCCTAAACCAGGGGAAGGTTACTGCAAAATCCCCATTTCCTCCAGATCAGCTGGGACTTGGGAGGCAGAAATAGATGGGGGTGGCGCCAGTCAGAATTTTTACTCCCAGTTCTCCGAACTACTCAAAATTTCTGCTACCGGTTCTCCAGAACTGGTCAGAACCTGCTGAAACCCACCTCTGATACATACATACGTATGTATGTATGTATGTATGTATGTATGTATGTATGTATGTATTTATGTATATGGTTTAAATAATATTTTCATTTTTAAAAAATCTGCAATGCTTTTGGATTTTTTCTTAAGCTCTGAAGATGGTCAGAGATGTTCCAGCTTGGAGCGGTGCCTATGGTTCCAGGGCAATTTATGACCATAGGCACTGCTCCAAGCTGGAACATTGTCCGTCCTTTGGGCTTTCAACATGCATTGGTCTCCACAGAATTGAAGCAACAGTCTCAGAGGATGCAGCCTGAATTTCAAGACTCTTTCCTGGGTTTCAACTGTTCCCTCCTGAGGGCCAATGTGCCTTTTAATATAAACAAAATCCTGCCTATGCAGAATCAGTCCCACTTAATCCAATTAGACTTCCTATCCAGTGTGTTGAGAGCTGCAGGCTTTGACTCCCTACGTAAATATTTCTGTCAGAGGGGCAACAGTTTCTGGAAGGAGAGGGCAAATGAGAGGACAGAAACCAACCAAAGAATTCCCTGCTGCCTCGCAAACTAAAGAGGAGTTTTATTTGCTAACAGTGACTGGGTAAGAGTCTGCTCATTAGTCTTTTTGTCTCATCTCATCTCACCTAATTCTCATCAGGGGAAACAAGATAACCAGGGAGTCACTTTTCCCAAGACTATTCTGCGTGTTACTTTATCCACAAAGCAACTCATGTTTACTGCTGGCTTCACCATGATAATATCGGCAGATCATCTTCTTGAGTGCATGGAGCACCAAAGTCTGAGTGGAAAACTCTCAGGTGACCTCTTCCTACATTCGATGCTTCTGGGGGGCAGCAGTGAACAGTTATGAATAAATGTTTTCAATTCATCTCACTGCCACAACAGGAAATTGTAGAAGGTTAAAATGCCAGTCCCTTGGCATAAAGCTAGAATTGTGGAAAGTTCCTTCACCAGCACTCAATGTTTCTGATGGCATTAATTTCCCTTTTGGTATTCTGGGTGGTTTATATGACAAAACTATCTCCTACTGAAATTTGCAGTCATGCAAACTGGTCAAGGCAATATCACACCTATGTGTTGTCTTGTATATTTTTTACATATTGAAGTTTTTCTTGTTAGTATTATCTGGGATTTTTACTATAATGTTCCTTGTGTTTTCCAATAACTTTCTCAGCCAAATTTCTCATAGTTCCCCTATGAGCTTATTTGGAATATGACCTCTCTACACAAGGCACCCTCATTGCTCTTTCTTTGTATTTCACATATATACATAGTATGTCTAAATTGCATTTAGATCTAGGACTTAGCTGATCTTGTATTATTTCTAAAAGTACTTCTGGACAACTGGTTAGTCTCAGAAAGATCCCAGATGTAAAGCAGATGAAAATCTTTTCCTAACTAAATATATAAAACCTCAAAAAGAAAGCAATGTAGTAAAATAAAAGACAGATGTTACCCTCAAACACAAAAAACAGGGTTTTTTTAAATTTAGGTATCTATCATACGAAGAGCTGTTAGCAACCAGATTGAACAAAAAATGCTTTTCTACCTGAAATCTGTCAAATGTGGGACTACTGTAGTTTAAGTTCTATCATTGGGGTGCCATCACAGAAAAGGCTCTGGTTTATATTCCCACCTTTTTCAGTGATATTATAAAGCTAGCATCAGAAATTGATTATGACCTGTTGGCAGATTCATATGAGTAGAACAGCTTTTCACACATATAAATGTCTGGATTTATAGTCTGTAATGACATTGATTGATTAACTGATTATGTGGCATGCAGTCAGTGTCAACTCCTAGTGACCACATCAGTAAAGTTTCTCCACAATGATCTGTCCTTAACTTGATGTTTCAGGTTTTCTAACCATGTATCCATCACCACAGTAACTGAGCACATTCCCATTACTGCTTGTCATCCTTTGTTCTTTTTCCTTCCACTTTTCTCACCATTATAACTTTTCCCAGAGGTCTAGGACTTTACATAATGTGTCTAAAGTAGGATCATTTGAGCCTGGTTATTTGTGTCTCAGAGTGAAAAAAAAAATCTAAATTCAGAGGAATCATCTCCAACTGAATTATTTTTCACTATAGAAAATACTTTCTTATTCTGCACCATAGTATTTTATGAAAGAAGAAATTATTTTTCAACAGAAGCCATGAATAGTCAATCTCTTGTAGGTATTTCCTATAAAATGGGCCCATGCAAATAAGCACATGGGTCATTTGTTTGCCTTACCCTCCAGTCCTTGAACAAAGAGGGGAGATTGTAATCTAAATTAAGTAGATTTAGGATTTAGGATACATTTTTTCATCATGAAATGAAAGTGGAAGTTTTTGCATGAGTCAATTTCTATACATTTCTTCTTTTTCCTTGCACTCTGCCTCCATCCTATCTTGCCTAAGAGGTTT
Organism: Pituophis catenifer annectens; assembly: GCF_029215685.1. Lineage (NCBI taxonomy): Eukaryota > Metazoa > Chordata > Lepidosauria > Squamata > Colubridae > Pituophis > Pituophis catenifer. Next base: position 197,380,720 of record NW_027256881.1, on the reverse strand, counting down.
GGCAAGGCAGTTGAGTGCCTGATCATCAACTGTGCTAACAATTGTGCTATTAAACTAATTGTGCTGAATTAAACATCAATTGTACTAATAATTGTACAACATTAAACTATTAAAGAGAATAGCAAATTCAAAGTAATTCAGACAGAGATATGTCACTCTGAACACATGTTCATTGATTGTGCACTTATTTTGTTTCTTTATTTGTTTTAGAAAAAGAAAATATTAGGCAGCAGAATGGGATTTGAAGCAGCTGTCGCAAATGTTTCTGTTGCCTCACTGAGCTATTCTTGAGAAAAACCTAGATTACTTTTTCCTGTGGGAAGTGAAACATAACCTGAATGATAAAAGCACCAGCTTTTTCCATCATATCAATCATAAATTGAATTCTGATAAATATGATGAAATAGATTGAAAATACAAAAATCTCCATTTTGTGAACAAAAACTTTTTAAAATGATACAGATGGGATGGAGTTTTAATTTTCCAATTTAAAATTCCCACATAAGTTTTTTTCTGTTTTCTCTCACGGTGATTTCTATTTATTCCTTCCAGATGTTAAGGGCTTAGTTTCATATTGTGGGTTTATGCTGAAAATGCAAATGTATGATTATTTTTAAGGGCTGCCAAGGTGTGAGAACTATCTAAATATTCTTTGAACTTTACTAAGGTATCTAAGTTTTTTTTTTTCCATTACACATGGATGAAAATGTCATCATAAGAATTGTTGTGTTGAGGGGCAACTGTATTTTAAGCCAAATGTTATAAGCAATTCTTGTTACACTTTCTGAATATGATACAGCTGGGAACTTCATTATCCTGAATGATCCTGGTGCAGTTTCACTTCCAATGTGTATTTTGGTTCAGACAAAAATCTCCATTGAAATCCTTCATCATAAATTTCACATACAATGTGATTTTTCAGCACCCCATACCCAGAATTTCAGTATTGTGATAAACAACACAGCTTTGGAGTAGAATCAGCAATACTTTTTCCTGGTTGCTAAACTCTTGTTATGAAATTTAAATCGATATATAATGACTGATAATACAGGGAGAAATGACCCTTCAGTAATTTTTAAATTATTAGAGTTAAATTCTGCCTTTATTTTGCACAACATCACCGTGCCATCTTCAGTGCCTAGGGAAGGGCTGGAACACATGGCCTCCCAGTTTCCAATGCAAATATTATCTACACCAGGGGTGAAATCTAAAATTTTTTGCTACCGGTTCTGTGGGAGTGGCTTAATTAGTGGGCGTGGCTTGGTGGTAAGGTAACTGGGTGGGCGTGGCCAAGTCAATGTCACTTCTTTGCCCTTTTTTAACCTACAAAACACAACACAACACAACTGGCTCACCCACAATGTAAAAGCAGCTGTGCTAGACTCAAAATGGCCCCGCAAGAAGCAGGAACCTCACACAGCCACAAAAAGCCCAAAAAACCAACTTTCACACTTTACACACACAAAATTCCACATACAGCTTTGTGAGATTTTGTGCGTTTGTGTAGTTAGAGTGAAACACTACAGAAACACACTAAATCTCAGAAAGCTGCACAAATATTATTTTATTTTAATTTATTTTTATTTTTATATAAAAGCAGCTAAATTTAAAACTTCCTAAACTTTAAATGGCTAGGTCTAAAAAAAGAACAACTAAAAAAAACCCCAATTAACTATTTTTTTTAAAGCTCCCAAAGGGGGAAAAATTTACCCAATAGAACAGGGGTCTCCAACCTTGACAACTTTAAGACTTGTGGACTTCAACTCCCAGAATTCCTCAGCCAGCTTTGCTGGGAGTTGAAGTCCACAAGTCTAGGCAGGAAGGCAGGCAGGCAGAAAGAGCTGGTCACCGATGAGCTTGATTGCAGGCAGGGAGATTCAGTTGCTTGCTGATGCATGGATTGCGATCGTCATGTGATCAGCAGCTAAAGTAAGCAAGCTGGAGGCTGGGGGTGGGGGAGAAAAAAAGAAACTTTTTTTCTTTTACATGGCTCTGGCGATCCAAGCTGAATTGCCTGATTAGCAGGCAACTCAGCTGGGATGTCAGAGCTTGGCTGGTCAGAGCCATTTAAAAGAAAAAAAAGGCTCTGATGATCGCGCGGCTCAGCTGGGCATGGGGGGGGCGGGGGCAGGGATTTTTGCTAGCGGTTCTCTGAACTGCCCGCCGCCATCGCTACCTACTCGCCCGAGCCGGTCTGAACCGGGAGCATTTCATCCCTGATCTACACCAATTGGCTCCCTGTTAATATCATGAGATTGTCAATGTTCAAACTTTAGTCAAGCAGGAACAATGAGTGCTGCTATCATAGCAAATGTTTGGGTCCCATGAAAAGTTTAGATAAGAGAGAAAAAAACCCGAAGCATCGTGGCGAGACCGGATGGAAAAATAGCTGGCTCCGATGAGCTCCGTGAAAACCCAGCCGGACAAACTGCTGCAGGGGGGTCTTCGGACCGGAACCATCCTGTAAGAATAGCGAAGAAGGAGAGGTGTCTTGGATGACCAAGAGGAACAGGCAAGTTCCTCTATAGGTCAGAGACAGCTCTTCGGACCAGCGGCGGGGGTGGCAGCCATTGCAAAATGACTGCTCTGAAGCTGGGGAAACTGGACTAAGTTTTTGCGCAGGAGCGGTGTTTGAATGGAGTGCGGGTAGCGGGTGAGTGATTAGCCAACTCACAGGTAAAAAAAAACTGAATTTGGATCTTAAAAGGTGTCCCAGAGCTGAAATGAGTGGCTAATTGGCATTTGGGAAATTCCATGGAGGGAGAAGGACAAAGCCGAAGCTAAAACATCAAAGCCCAAGAAGGTTTTTGCATCTACAATTGGATTTGGAGAAACTAAAAATAATAAAAGAAAAGAACCCAAGGAAAAGTATTTTTTATGTGGATTTAAAGTATTTTTGACAGTTTTGACAATTAGTTGGTTTGAGAAGATTTGTGGATTTGAGAGAGACACCTGCTGGTGGAAAGGGAGTACTGCAATACTTGGTGGAAGATAGAAGAGAAAGTACAGCTGTGACCTTGACTACTGGAAAAGATAATTTGGAAACTGTGAGAACTTTTAAGGAGTGTTTGTCTTTCTACATTGCTTGGTCTCGATTCTCAACGGCTGTGGAAGATAAAAAATCTTCAACTTGGAGTGGATTGGACAAATATTTGAATTGGACATTAGAATTTGAAACTAAAAAGAGTATATGGATTTTAAGTTCTAATTAAATGTGGCATAATTTAAAAGTCTTAACAATTTGTTAAATTGGCAATATGGAGCCTTGGATGTGTGAGGAATTAATTGAGATGTTTAAAAATATGTGTGAATCTCTAAAAAGTAATAAAAAGTCAGAAATTTTGTTGGAATACACAGTGCAGGAAATAGGAGAGAAGGTGGTAAAAGAGAGGATTAATGAGGAGCGAGAAAATAATATTGAAGGAAAAGAAATTGAAAGCAAAAAGCAGTTAGATGATTTCACTGTGATTTACAGTGGCAAAAAAAGAGTGGACAGGGGGGAACATCCCCCCAAAAAGAATCAATCAAAGGGTAAAGAGGGAAATAGTGGGAAGAAGTTAGGAAAAAGCTTGGGGAGAACTACTCGAATAATATATTTAAAAGTGAGAAAAATGATTCAAAAGAAAAGATACAATACATATAAAAAGAAGAAGAAGAAGTTAAGAGAATGGGATAAAAGGAGAAAATTATCAAGAAGTGGAATTTTGGAGAGACCAAGAGAAAATGGTTAAAGAAGGGAAGATTAGTGGAAAGGAGGAAGGAAAATAAGGTACATATTAGTAGATTTAAGGGAATTGTATTAATATTATTAATTGTGGCTGGTCAGCTAAGTTAAATGGTTTTTATGTGAGATTTAAATATGATGATGTATATTGCTTATAGTAAAACAGAATAGCAGATGAAATGTGAAATGGCAATTTGGTTTAATTTTGAAGACAATTTAAATTAAGAGACAAAGTTGAAATGTTAAAAAGTGGGATGGGGAATTTGAGAAATATATTTAGTAATGGAGAAATAAGATAATTGATGTTATTGTAAGAGATTAGGAATTAAGGTCGGATAGTGATATTGTTTATGTATTAAGAAGAAAGAAAGATAAGATAAATGTCAGATGTAAATGCCTTATTCTCTAATGTGTAAATAATGTATATATGGAACATCAGGGGTTAACTTATTCTTTGGACTTTAATGTATTCATAATTTACCACTCCCATTCCTGGCTCCACCCCTTGTATATATAAGGAGCCATCCTCCCCATTTTCCTTGCTTCTATCTTGAATATTCAGCGAATATAGAATGCCTATTATGATTAAAGAGAGATATATTTAAATCTTTAACTTCTATTATCTTTATTGAGTCTGATCCTGAAAATATTGCAACAAGCTGGTAGCAGAGGATGGTTAATTGACTCAATAAGTAATTAAAAATGTCCAAGAAAGATAGGCCCAACACCAGGGCCTACAGCAAAGAAATAGAAACTGATCAAGAGATGATCAACGAATCCACTAATGCGATTTCGAGAGAATCCGAAGAATACACCACTGAAGAAGAAGAACTGATGAGTGAAAACAACGACCAGGAAAAAATTGAGATAGAAAATAACGAACTCAGGTCAGAGATATTAAAGATACTAAAAAGCCAAAAGAATGATGAAAGCCTCATCGCGGACCTCCAGGAGATGCTGAGGAACAGCGGAGCAGCGAGAGAGAAAAACGTCATTAAAGAAAAACCCAAAGATCAAAAAACTGTGAGTGAAATGACTACTGAGAAAATAGTTGTAAAAAAGAAAAGATGTGACCTCGCGCGAAATTTTGAACGGCAGCCATCTTGGTTTCAACGAACTTCAAAAGAGAGTGAAGCAGAGCCAATCAAAACGCTCAGTTCAAAATTTCTGGCGCGAAAAACGCTATCAGACGAAGAAAGTGAAAAAGAAGTCTCAAACTCTTCAGATGAACCAAAATCAGAAAGTGAAGACGATTTAACAAAGTCTCAAGTAAAGTCAGCAATGAAAACGCTTTTTGCTGCTTTTGGGCCAAGATTGAAAATCTCCAAGACATCAACGAAGAAGCAAGAAATCAAACCGACAACTCAAGATCTGCACGCTCCCATCCTGACTTCGAAAACGACGACACCCGAGCCCAGAGAGCCATGCCGATTCCGTCCTACACCGCAGACAGAATCGAGTGCCAGCGCACACAAGAGAAAGAGAAGAACCGTCGCCATCACCAAAGCCCCAAAAACCGAGCCAGAGACCGACTCATCTGAAGAGGAGCGGATCGAGAGAGCTGAAATGGAGAGAACCTTCCACAACGGCGCCAAAGAAGAAATGAGCAACGCGCATGTGCAAAACTACGTAGACGGCCCCGAAAGACTTGAACTGGCCAGAGAACCGCGCAGACTCGTTACAAGCATCCCAATGCCGTTCTGTAATTTCCTGCACTTGAGAGACCACGGACTGCCTCAGGTTGTAAGTAATGGACAAAATAATGTGGGGAACTTACCCAGTGACTTCCCAAAACTTAGAATTGATGGCATTAATTTACAAGAGTGGTACCAACAGCTTCAGGTTATTTTCATGAAAGAAAATTTACTATTCTTTATAACTAGTCCTCCAAGAAGACCTTGGACTTTAAAAATAGATTGTTTACATCATAGAGCATTTTTCATAATAATTTCTAGCGTGTCTCCTGCAATGTATCATAGCATCAAACCAAACCTAACTGTATCAGAAATAATTCAATGCATGTTTAATCTATTTCACAGCGATAGCGTAGCCACAACCACAAGAATGTCTAAGGATTTCTTTTCTTCTAGAGTGAAACCAGGGGTTTCTATAAGTGAGCATTTGATAAATCTAAACAAAATAAGAGCTGAGCTGCAATTGAGGGGGGAAGTGATTTCAGATCAAACAATGAAAAGTGTTATTATCAATTCACTTGATCCATCATGGGATAGCTTTATGACACACTTAGATACCATTAATTTGGGATATTTATCAATAGAAAGTCTATCTAACAAATTGATAGCAGAAGACAATTCAAGAAAAAATCGTTCCAGTAACCAAACAGAACACAAATCTTTTAGGAAAGTAGTCTTTCAAGATAAATATAATGAGGCCTTTAGATGCCACAATTGTGGATCCAGGGAACACAGTAGAAGAGACTGTCCCAAAGTCCCAAGGGAGAGACATAGGCCAGAATATAGGAGCAAATACAATTACAGACAATCTTCCACAGATAGACACAAATATAGAAGTCCACCAAATTACAGAGAAAGTAGAGGGGGTAGAGAAAATTCAAAAGAGAGAAAATCTGGGTCACTAAATGGGCTAAATAAACAAGACAGCACCAGAACACAACAAGATGAGAACAATAATTGGCTTATTGATTCTGGTGCAACAAATCACACCACTAACAACAAAAGTATATTAACTTCATTTACAGAAGATAAGTTTGTGATAAAGGTAGCTAATCAAGAAAAAGTTCAAGTATTAGGCAGAGGAAATGTGACCTTGCCTGGTTTAGGGAAAATAGAGGGGGTATTATTAATCCCAGAAATACCTCACAACATACTGAGTGCTATAAAACTAAGCAGAGAATCTGACATCAATATAGTTTTCTCAAAGGGGAAAGCAACTATAGAAAAGAACAAAACAAATGTAGGTACTGTGATGATAAAAGGGGGTCTACCCTATCTGATAACCAAAGAAAGATGGTTACATAACATTGATTCAAATATGGAAGATTGTATTGAAGCAGATGATGAAAATGTCAGTAACAGTGACAATGATGAATGTAAAATAACTCATGATAACAAAAATACACACAATGAGAAGAAACCAAAAATAGGTAAACCAATTCATGATGAGTGTGCTCACATCTTACATAGGAAGTTAGGACATGCAAGCTTTCCCGTAGTACAAAAAATGACTGAACACGCAGAAGGTGTCAAAATAAAAAATTGTGAAAATTATTTGGAATGCTCAGTATGTAAATCCACCAAACTAAAAACCAGTCCCAGACCAAAAAAATCTAACAGATCAACTAACAATATTTTTGATTTGGTACATATGGACTTAGTTGGTCCATTAACTCCATCAATTACCTATAGAAAACGTTACTTCCTAACAATAGTGGATGATTACAGTCGCTATGGTTTTGTTTACACATTAAAGCACAAGGATGAAACCTTTCAGAAATTTAAGGAATTCTACAAACGCATAGAAACACAGCATAATATCAGAATAAAACAAATTATGACAGATAGGGGATGTGAATTCATGTCTAAAGAATTCTCCCAATGGTTAAAGGATAGAGGGATGCTACATTTCACGTCCAATCCATTTTCTGCATTTCAAAATGGGATTGCAGAGAGAAAGAATTCCACACTACAAACCATGATTAGATGCACATTAGAGGATGCTGGTTTAGGCAAACAATTTTGGTCAGAAGCCTTACATTATTCAAATTACACTCAAAATAGAACATGGTCCAGTATTGTGAATAAGACACCATATGAGGTGATGTACAATAGAAAACCCAAATTAGCACACATGCACATATTTGGAGTTACTGCAGACGTACACATACCTAAACAATTGAGAAGAAAGGGAGAAAACGTATCCAGGAGATTAAGATTCATGGGATACGAAACTGGAACCAAAGGGTACAGATTCATTGATAATAATAACAAATTTATAGTATCCAGAACAGCTGTGTTCCATGAGCAGGCCAATTGGTCTAAATTGCACCTTAATGAAATATTTCCTAATAAAAGCAAAGATAATATATCTTGCGAGGAAGGAACAACAGAAAATCAAAATATTAACAAAAGTAAGAACAAAACCAAAACTTGGACAAATAGTCAGCATAAAATAAAGACAGACACATTAACAAAAAAGGAAGCCAGATATTTGCATGACAACCATAGCAAACCTGAAAGAAATATTAGAAACAATAGAAACCAAATACCAAATAAATACAAAGATTACATAATGCATATGGATGGAGAACAAATAACACCTAATACATATGAGGAAGTATTGAAACTTCCCCGTGAAGAAAGAGAAAAATGGGAACTAGCTATGGAAAAAGAGATGGAAAGTTTACAAGAATTAAATGTATTTACACCTGCGATCGCACCTAAGGATAAAACAATTATAGGTACCAGGTGGATTTATAAAATTAAGAATTTGGAAGGAGGTAATACCTTATACAAGGCCAGACTAGTTGCACAAGGTTATGCACAAAAATATCCAGAAGACTATACTGACACTTATTCACCAACAGTGAGAACAGAGAGTGTCAAAACAGCTCTTGTAGTAGCATCTGCACTCAATCTGGACGTGTTTCAATATGACATACAGACTGCATACTTACACGCAAAATTAGATAAGGAAATATATGTAAGAGCACCACACAGTCAATACACTAATAAGAACGAAATTTGGTTATTAAATAAGAGTTTGTACGGATTGAAGCAATCTGGCAAAAGATGGTACGATTGTTTGGTAAAAGTACTTAAGACCATGAATTTCAACGCCACCACTGCTGATAACTGTTTCTTTGTAAAAAAGAGTAATGATCATATTGAATTTGTATTAATTTATGTGGATGATATTTTATATATTGGAAAGCATAAAGAGAGCAGGGAAATCTTTGTAAATAAGTTAAACGAACATTTCTCATTGAAATCACTAGGTAGAGTGAATAAATACCTTGGTGTACAAATTAACAAAACTAAAAGGGGATTCAAACTTACTCAGAAAGATAAAATTATTGAACTCCTAAACAAATGTAACTTAAATAATGCCAAAACATGTGACACACCTATGCAAACTGATTTTCTTAGAAACACTGATGAATCTTCCCCTGAGTTTAAAGACAACACATTTTACAGATCAGTTATAGGTTCACTCCTTTATATATCTAATTGGACTAGGCCAGATATTGCATTACCTCTCAATTTATTGTCAAGATATGTTAGCAAACCAACCTTGTATCATTGGGAAGCTGTCAAAAGAATTTTAAGATATCTGAAAAGTACATTAGATTTTTGTTTAATATTGGAACCAAATAATGACAAAGAACCAAAAATTACTTGTTATGCTGATGCAGATTGGGCTGGTGATACATCATGCAGAAAGAGTACCTCTGGTTATGTTTTTCTATTGAACGATTGTCCAGTTTACTGGTATACTGGTAAACAAGAACTGGTAGCCACTTCTACCACAGAAGCGGAATATGTTTGCTTGTCTAAAGCTGCAAATAACCTTGTATGGTTCAATGATTTGATCACAGATGTTTGGAAGAAACCTACTTTACCATTTATTATGCATGAAGACAATAAAGCGGCCATTGAAATATCTAGATCCGATGCAATTGGACAAAGGTCCAGGCATATTGATATAAAATTTAAGCACGTGAGACAACTATCTCAAGACGGATTCATCAAAGCAATACATTGTGATACTTCTGAACAATTAGCTGATATATTAACAAAACCCTTACCTTCTAAACAACACAAATATTTAACTTCTAAATTATATGTATTATATTGTCCTGAATCTGAATGTAACTGGTGTTGTATAACGAACCGGCATTTAGAGGGGGATTTGTCAGATGTAAATGCCTTATTCTCTAATGTGTAAATAATGTATATATGGAACATCAGGGGTTAACTTATTCTTTGGACTTTAATGTATTCATAATTTACCACTCCCATTCCTGGCTCCACCCCTTGTATATATAAGGAGCCATCCTCCCCATTTTCCTTGCTTCTATCTTGAATATTCAGCGAATATAGAATGCCTATTATGATTAAAGAGAGATATATTTAAATCTTTAACTTCTATTATCTTTATTGAGTCTGATCCTGAAAATATTGCAACAATAAAGAACTATGGAAAGAGAATATTTATGGCTGAAATTGGAAACAGAGATATGATGTAAAATGGATTTGAAAAAAAGAATAACATGGCAGAAGCTGAAATAATAAGATATGATGAAAAATGATTAATTTCTGATAAAGGATTATATAAAAGAGATAAAAAATGGAAAAATGGAAATATTAGAATAGATTATAAAGTTTATTCTGTATAAGATGTGACCCGGTCAACACTCTGTTCATAAAATATGTATGATGAAAGAAAAATTCTAATAAAACTTGTTTACAAAAAAAAAAAAAAGAAAGAAAGAAAGTTTAGATGAGACCTTGTTTTTGTTCAGGGCTATCTTTCTTGCTTCAGGAGATACAGAAACCATAGGAGGCAGTATGAAACTCCTCCAGGGGTCAAAGGGCAAGCATTAATATAAAAAGCTCTGAGAATCTCCTCTGGTTGTCAGTGTGTGTGTGTGTGTGTTTGCTTACAAGAGCAGTTAAATTCCTCTTGGTCTTTCAGCTCTCTGTAAATTCTACAATCATCCCCTGAACACAGTAGAATCCTATTAATAATAATAAACTTTTATTTGCGGTCACAGACCAAAATACAAATATAATTGCAAAAGAACATGGGGAAAGTAACATCATAAACAGTTGGCTACCAGAAGCCTTGGAGAACATCGTTCTCCTCTAATAGTTACAGCTCTTTAAAAAAATTTAGAAACCTGAAAAGTAATGTGTGAGGAGCCATCCCCTAAACAATATAAGGTCAAATTACTAGCATTGGATCCAGAGAGATCTAGTAATTTGACCTTTCCCTGAACACAGTAGCTGTACTGCAAAGAACTGAAGTGACACACAAAGGCCAAACACAATTTTATGAGCTGTCTAAATTCTTTTTGTAAAAAATTCTGTCAAAAGTCCTCCCCCAAAGTCCAGCCATACACAATATAGGGGACGCAGTGGGCCAAAAAGATATTATTAACACACAACACCCCCTAAACATTACACAGCAGGGAATGTTTTTAGAGAATTTGGATAATTTTGTAAAAAAAAAAAAAAGCAACAAATTACACTGGCAGAAAAATGCTACTTTTTTTTTAACCTAGGGTGTCATTTATGAAGGGAATGAGAGAGAACATACAAGAAATAGAAAAACCATTTTTTGTGAGTCATTTACTTTGAAAGCCCCTGGCAGCTGCAAATTGGACATTTGTCAAAATGGTCTCAGTTCCAAAACACAAAACTGGCATATGTGAATTTTCGGTTGTCTTGAAGGTAAAAAGCTTGTCAAGAGCAAGATAAGAAATCCAGTGAATGATCTCTTATATTTTTGAGACTGGACACCCTGGAGCATTACACACACACCAAAATTCACTCTTAAAGTACTGAACTGGAACACACCTCTAGAAGCTATAAAAAGCTATTGCAAAAATGTTTGCAAGGCACTCTGAATATTCTAAATTATTGTATCATTGTTAAGTCTTATTAAGAAAACAGATAATACTTTTCAGTTACATTGACCACCAGGAGGCACCGTGGGACTAGTGTTGTTCTTAATTGGGAGTCTTCAGATGTAGATAGCTAAATGGTTCAAACCAGTAGTGGGTTGCTACCGGTTCGCCCCGGACCAGTAGCGGTGGTAGCAGGAGGCTCCGCCCACCTGCCCAGACTTCTCTGCACATGCACAAAAGCATCGCGCGTGGGCACGAGCGCACCCATGAGCGAACCAGTAGCAGCGGGATTTGAATCCCACTACTTGTTCAAACCCTCTACTGGGAATTAAACTCACAGACCTTCACACTTTTAAGGATTATACAGGTAGTCCTTGCTTATCAACCACTCATTCAGTGATTGAAGTTACAGCAGCAGTGAAAATGGAGATTTACAACTGGTCCTCAAAGATGCAGCTATTGCAACATCCTGCAATCACTTGATCACCATTTGCAAGTTTCACATCCAGTTTCTGACATGCAAAGTCAAGAAGGAAGCCAGCACAAAGTCACCATCATGTGTTATCACACTTAATGACTGTGGGTGATTCACTTAACAGCAGCTGGAATTGACAGTGTGAACGCATGAAATTTTACTTAACAATTGCATCACTTAGTACTGTAACAGACCTTTAAGAGCTAAGTGGCAATTATTGGGACAGTAACGGCCATTTAGATGATCTCAAAATGGTATATGCACCCTGCCTTCCCTTAAGTCATGGGTGTCAAACTCGATCATGTCACGTGATGTCACTGACATATTGCAATGGTTTTTGCCTTTACGGAGCTGGGTGTGGCCTGCGCGTGATGCATCAGGCCTGCAGTTTGACACCGCTGCCTTAAGTTCTCAAAGCAGAGGATTAGATATGATCTCATTCTCCATGTATGATCATTTTATATGATCTCCACCACGGGTGGGTTCTACTTACCTTTACCACCATTTCGCAACAGGATCGCATGCGCAGATTGCTGATGGCGACATCTGGGGCGGTGGGCGGGGCCTCCCGCCGGTTTTACTACCGGTTCTTACGAACCGGTCCGAACTGGAGGCAACCCACCACTGATCTCCACCCTTCCTCCTGGATGGGAAGAATTTATTTATTTTACATGCAGCATGACATTAATATAACGTCTCTGTTTTTCTACTCTGAGAACTTTAGGGCAGATAGATGGAACTTCCTGACAGCAAATGTTTTTCGTCATATCCCAAAGCCCCAGCAGGATGATCATGAAAAAAATTTTTTTTAAAAAAAAAACCCTGGATCCTATCAAATATATTTGAGAACATGGCCCTCTCCTTGTCTTATTCCAAAGATATCCAAAAAAAAAAAAAATCAAGTTATTTCAGTCCTTTTTACCTGTACATAACATATATGTATATGTGCATATCTCTCTATTTCTCTCATGTCTATCTCTATCTACCTCTATCTCTATTTCTATTTGCATATTTTGTTTTCATATCACCAAGGGAAGGTTTTCTAATTTCTTTTAAAAAATGTGAAACCTATTTTTCTGACATAATGAAAGGCCACTTTTTAAAGATGCCTGGGTTTTTCATACCATAGACACAAGTCAGAACCAGTTCTAGTGTGCCATTTTTAGAGAGAAAGGTAAAGAATCAAAGCCCCTCCAAGATCAAACTATCTTTGGCAAACAGAGGTACACAAAGGCACAAAGTGCTAAAATATCCCCCCCATCCACCGTCAGCCCTTTCTACCCTGCTGGCTTTCATCCAATGAAATGAATCATACAATTCTATCATGCCCAAAACACATATTCCTCTTTGTATATAGTTGCTATTACATCTAAGCTCACCACAACTTCAAAGAACAAAGCAAACACCACCATCCAAAAACAAAAAACCCTCAAAACTTTTCTTTTTGCTCGATTCTCAGTTTAACTCTAAAGGAGCACAAAAGACATTCTTGCATTTACAGCACTGAAAACTGGTTCTTTCTGATCCTTCAAAACAGGAATGTTAACTGTATCAGGTTGAACAACCATTTAATATTTCAGGCTGTACCTCTCTGTACTGTGTGGAATTCTCCTCTACCCAAATCCCGGGCTCAAGTACATTCTGTATGAATTTCATTTGGCATACAAAATACCTTTTTTTTTTTCAAACAGTTACATAAATACTTTAAGACTATTTGGTTATCTTTTTGCAAGCTATTTGCTCTTATCAAGTTAACTTGCAAAACTTGTAAAATCGTGTTTGTTGCTTCAGATGCTCATGAAAAAATAATTTCTGTTCCTGCAAGATCTGTCTGAGAGTGCACTAGTATATGTTTATTCACATTCAGAGGGAGACTATTGTCTTGGCTTCATTTTCTTCCCCCCGGATTTCTCTCTTATGACCCATCTGGGTTAGAATAAATTCAAAGCCCTTTACCAAATTACCCTCATCTGAATACATCTGCAGTACAGGAGGAATCAATAGACAAGTAATTGTGGCAATTTTCCTTCTTCTAAAGTCTGATGGAAACTTACATTCACAATGTCAGTAATTACCCTTAATGAAATATTATCAAGCTCCACAGTTTGTTGCAAGGGGGAAAAAATGGGTTCCTGGAATCAGAACAAGGCATTAGTTCTCTCAGCATTGGAACAATTTAATAATCATGCTTAACATTTATAGAGGGCTCTTGAATACTCAAAGCACTTTTTATCCATTACTTTTAAAAAATTATTTCTCCTACAGTTGACAGGGACTAGGGAAATAGCTGCTTAGGTGGGAGTGCCCTGTAATATAGAATATGCATGGCATTTTCTCCCATCCGTATAAGAAAGCATCGATTTTTAGCACAGTGATATGGACCTTTCTGTATTAAGAAACTATCCTTACATGGTTTCATTTTCCGCTACTGAGCATTTTATTGCTATTTTATTGCTTTGCTTCAATTGATCTAGTCTTGTTGCTGTTTGATTTGGTTCCATTTCCTCTGTTTTTAGTGTTCAGATAGCAAGCGATGCTGTTTGTTTAAAAAAGACAGTGCCCCATCTATGCAAAGAGGAAATATGCACAGACTTGCAGGAGCCCCAAAGTTCCTGTATGGTACAAAGAATCTGAAGAAAGAAATAGCAGCATGTTCATGGGATAAGAACTTATGCAGCAAGTTTGTAAAAAGAGACACTAGTTTAAATACAAATGCTGCATTCTGATTAGGTACTAGGAATCAATAGTTCAACAAAGAACCATTGCGTGACTCTTAAAAAATGGCTGGTAGCCCATCTAGGCACATTTTCAGAAAGATGAAACAATAGCAATAGTATTTAGATTTATATACCACTTCATAGCACTTCACAGCCCTCTCTAAGCGGTTTACAGAGTTAGCATATTGCCCCCAACAATCTGGGTCCTCATTTTACCGACGTCAGAACAATGGAAGGTTGAGTCATCCTTCCAAAAACATAGTCTCGCTTTTTACAGGTAGTCCTCGACTTACAGCCATTCATTTAGTGACCGTTTGAAGTTACAACGGCACTGAAGAAAGTGACATGAATGTTTTTCACACTTATAAAGTAGCAGCCCCATGGTCACACGATCAGAATTCGGATGCTTGGCAACTGGCTCATATTTATGATGGTTGCAGTGTCCCGGGGTTTTGTGATCACCTTTGTGACTTCCTGACCAGCAAAGTCAACGGGAAACAGATTCACTTAACAACTGCATTACTAATTTAACAACTGCATTGATTCACTTAAGAACTTTGCAAGAAAGGTTGTAAAATGGGGCAAAGCTCCATCTCGCTTAGCAATGGAAATTTGGGGCTCAATTGTTGGTTGTAAGTCAAATACTATCTGTACGTGGTTAAAATAAATTGTTAGAATTTTAACTATAATTTGTCAGTTCTGACAGTAAAGCAAGCTATGGAGGTGATCATGACCCCAGAGGAGAAGAGTGGAATAAGAGAATACGAAGCCCTCTGCAGCTATTTTTTGCCACACCGGCCTGTGCTTTAAAGAAGGTGCAAGCAACCTGTTATCTTCAAGATGCTTTGGACCAGGGGAAAATAGAAATTTCTAAATCAAGCAACAGTGAAGCCAGTGACTTTAAAATATGAATGATTATGTGTAAATATAGAAGAGGCGACGTATTGGTTAATATCATCCTGAGGATTGTGGCAGATCTCTGCATGGCCGTAATCTGGGGACGTGAAAAGAGCCTTAAACTGATGGATTTGAATTATCCACTTTGGAATTTCTTTTTGTGTTGATAAACATATTATAATTATCTTGAATCACAAAGCAAGAGAATTATGCTGGGGCATGCAGAAGATCGGGTTGTTACCCACTATGATGATGGGAATCAATAATCCTGATGAAACCCACAATTATTACTATATGGAATATAATTATAATGTCACTCGGGTGGTTGTTTTTACTTTTATACATATAAGAAGATATTTACTACTGATGGGGGCAGATATGATTGAAGATCCTGAATAAACTGTTGCACCAGCAAGCTATGTTACCCTATTATGGATGTTGGTTCTACCAATCCAGTGGAAAGACTTCAAAGAAGATATTATATGGACTATAAATTTAAAGTCATTGTCTTTTCTTTTTTTTATTTAGATATAATGGAATATATAGACATATATTTTTAAGTAGTGTGGGCAGTGAACCAAAGATATTAAGAATTGTTGTGTATGGTAATTTTGCAGGATAGTGGGTGAATAAGCTAGTTAGTAGATTGATTAGTCTAAGAAAAGGGATTTTTAAGTGATATATTTAGGGGAGTGGAGGAAATGGATAGAGTGGAATAAATGTTAAACTAAATTTTATGGGGAAGGCCGCTTTGAAATGTTATAGTAATATATATAGAAGATTAAATGTTAAAGTAGGACTTATCGTATAGTCTTAAAGTGGAAGGTGGTTTCGAATTGTTGTAATAATATATAGATACAAACTTGGGAGAGGAGAAAAAGGGCAGATTATTGCCAAATTGGGAGTTATAATACTATTATGCTAAATTAGAAGTTATTCTATAATGTTATAGTATAATGTCTTTTTTTTTTCTTTTCTTTTCTTTTCTCTTTTCTGAAATGTATGGATAAAGGGGGATGTCATAATATTAATAATATTTTTAGTAAGTAAAGGTCAATATTTAGAGGAGGGAGTAAGTAATCTGTTATGAACTAGGTTTTTTTTTTTTGTTACGAAGAAGTCACAGGGGGGGATGGGTGGGGAGGGGGGGTTAGGGAGGGGGAGGGAGAGGGAAAAAATGGGGGAAAAATTTGTATTTGAAAACTTTTTCAATAAAAAAAAAAAAAAAAAAAGATGCTTTGGACCAGGGGTGAAATGCTACCGGTTCACACCAGTTCAGGTGAATCAGTAGTAATAAAAGCTACCGGTTTGGGCGAACCGGTAGTTTAAAAATGCTACCGGTTTGTCCAAACCAGTATTTCCAACTATCAGCTGTGCTGTGTGATTTATATTCACTAGAAAGCAGGATTTAAATCATGCAGCACAGCTGTGTCCCCCCCCCCGCTATTCTACTTACCTTCTTAAGCCTCATTTTTCCACACTGCACGGTAGCGCCTATGGTGCGCATGCACGTACAGCAAACCAGTGGCAAACCTCAGAGGATTTCACCACTGGTTTGGACAATAATATTGTGAGCCCCATATAGACTCTGGTCCAGTTCAGGGGTGGGTTTTACTTACCTTTACTACCAGTTCACAACGGGATCGCATGCGCGCCAATGACTACATCCGGGGCAGTGGGTGGGGACTCCCGCCAGTTTTACTACCGGTTCTTGTAAACCGGTCCGAACTGGGGGCAACCCACCACTGGTCCAATTGCCAGGGATGACATCCAATACATCTGGAAAGTTATCAGGTTGCTCGTCACTGGAGCAATCAGATATCCTTATATTGCTAATCTAAATAAATTGGCAATTTATTTATTTTGAATATTTATTGTTCTGCTTTTCGGCTTACCAAAACATTAAAAACAATATCAAAGAGCCAGCATAAAATCTGCAGTGGAACAGAATGATCTTAATCCCCTAAACTGGAAACGCCTGCTAAAGCTGGTTTCAAGGTTCACCTTAGAAGACCTGAGGAATAGCATTTAGACTTATATACTACTTCGTAGTGCTTTTACAACCCTCTCTAAATGGTTTGCAGAATCAGCATATTGCTCCCAACAATCCAGGACCTCATTTTATCAATCTTGAAAGGATGGAAGGCTGAGTCAACCTCGAGTCGGTCAGAATCGAACTCCTGGCAGTGAGCAGTGAGTTAGCTTGCGATACTGCATTCAAACCTCTGTGCCACCACAGCTCAAAGTTAGATAAAAGGCATTGGTTTGGCAAGTATCTCTCAAGTGCCCATTCCAAACAAAGGATGACACAGTTGCCAAAGACCCCTCATAAGTCATTTCTCCAGCCATTCAGAATGTAGCAACATATGAAAGAGGAACACTGATAATGGATATAAAATCCGGGCTAGCTCCTATGAGAAGAGATCATTCTTTCATTTTCTAATTCCCAAAATCTTTTAAGAATTCCATGATAATCACCAATCAACACTTTGAAGTGTTGAACTTTAACCATTAACCCAGTATGTTTCCTATAATCAGCTTCTACATTCTTCTGAATTTTTGAAGTTTGCATCAGAACAGAGGCATCAAAGGTACGCTATTAATGTACTAACTACATTGTTATGTGCTGCAATACTGTAACTTGTTAGAGGACATCATCAAAGTTGACACCAGCCAGAGTATAGAAACTCTTAAAGAAATAGTGCAAGATCAGAAGATGTGGAGAGACCTGGACCATAGAATCACCAAAAGTTGGACACGACTAAATGGATATCCTCCTCCTCTTCTCCTTCTCCTTCTCCTCCTCCTCCTCCTTCGTCTTCTTCTGTTATAGGTATTCTCACAAAATGGCTGCCATGAAGACTTTTTATATTCATTAAATGGGACTTATGGATGACTCATGTACTAAGAAAGTAACAGCTGAGAAGATTCTCTGCCACCTCTTTTAAGTATTCAAAATGATAATTCTTCTTCTTCCTCTTCCTCTTCCTCTTCTTGTTCCTCTTCCCTCTTTCCCTATTCCTACTTCTCCTCTTACTTCTCCTCCTCCTCCTCCATCATCATCATCATCATCATCATCATCATCATCATCATCATCATCTTATTAGAGAACAAAGAAGAATGGTCTTGTTCAGAAAATTTGGTACATAGGCAGACACAAGAACTAATTATTGGATTTTTTAGTTATATCAGAAAAAAATGAAGCCGGGGCTGAATAGCCAAAATTCACATTATGAATTGCAATTTGAAATGGAATATTTAGGATTTAACTGGAGAAAGCATTGACTCTGTTACGCAGTCCTAAATCACATGTTGAAAACAGGCCATGAATTTTTGACCCTGGTTTTTGGTTGTTTGACAGGTGGGAGGAAAAAGCATTCTTTGGAGCATGAAAAAGATGCTATAGCAATTTCCAGAAGAGGCAATGCTGCCTTAGAGGGATGTGATGATGATCAGTGAAATGTCAAATAGCCTGTTTTTAATAGAGAATAAATGGCCACCCCTTGTAGGGGAAGATAAAGGGATTCTTCCCCTTCAGGTCTAGAGAGAAAAAAAAGCTATATCAGCCAGTAAGACAGAACAGAATTAATCACCATAGGCTTCACAAAGCCAACAATATTAGACAAAAAGGAAGTTAAGGGCTGTGATTTATTTCCTCTCTCAAGAAAATACATAAGGGAAACACTTCAAAAATACTCACTGAAGAAATCTTTCAGGGGCCATGTCACAGATAAACCTCATCCTGAAAATGGAAGCCTGGCTGAAAAGAGCTTTCCCAGAGGCTAAATAAAATTGTTTCACTTGAGCTAAGACAGGGGTGTCAAACTCGATTTCATTGAGGGCCACATCAGGGTTGTGTTTGACCTCGGGGGCCAGGGTGGGCGTGGCCAGGGTGGGTGTGGCCAGCTCGACATCACTCATGTCAGGGGCGTCTGTGGTGGCCTAAGCGCCAGCAAAAACGGGCTCCAGAGTTCCATTTTCAGCTGCGATGGCCTCCTGCCACCCTCTGCCAGTGAAAATAAAAGCTCCATTTTCATTGGCAGAGGGCGGCAAGAGGCCGTTACAGCCGAAAATGGAGCCTGCGTGCATGCAGCCCTCCTGAGCTCCATTTTTGCTGGCAGAGGCACCGCAGACCAGTACTTTGCTGTTTCTAGGGTGGCCCCACAGGCCAGATCTAAGCACCCCGCGGGCCAGATCTGGCCCCCGGGCCTTGAGATTGACACCCCTGAGCTAAGACTTCTGTCATGTTGCTTACAAGGATGAAGGTCCTTGCAATGGCTCGTCCAAAGCTTTTGGGAAGACTGAAAACACTGCGATGGAAACAGACTTTCTCCCCATTGTTTTTTAGGGGGTCTATAAAAGCAATTCTTATGGTATTGTTTTTCTTCTTCATTCTTTGTACAGGTAATTCTTGACTTATAACCACAACTGACCCCAAAATTTCTGTTGCCAAGCAACAAATTTACTTTGTTAAGTAAATTTTATCCAATTTTATCTGACTTTTTTCCCACAGTTGTTAAGTGAATCACAGCAGTTCTTAAATTAGTAACATGGTTGTTAAGTGAATCTGGCTTCCCCATTGACTTTGCTTGACAGAAGGTTGCAAAAGGGGTACATGACGCCGGGACACTGCTAACATCAGAAACAGGAACCAGCATCCAAATGTAAATCACGTGACTGCGGGATGCGGCAATGGTCGTGTGAAAAACAATCATAAGCCACTTTTTTTTTAGTGCTGTTGTAACTTTGAACGGTCACTAAATGAACTGTCATAAGTCAAGGACTACCTGTATTAAGAAGGTTATGGAGATATTGGGTTGTGAGGAGGGTGCTGAGTTGATTCTGATTGGGAATGAGTGCTGTCCTTTCCCTCTGGAACAGCCTCCATCCAGAAAGGCATGTAATGCCATCCCTCCCAATATTTAAAGGTTTCTGTTAGGGTGTGTGTAAAAAGTATTTGTTGCTTGTGCAACGAGCAGAGCAGAAACACACAGGGAAGGAGATAAACGTCCAGCTCGTGTGAGAAAAATACTTTATAGATAACAAGCAGTCTCGGTGTAAGTAAAACAGTCCAAGGTCATAAACAGTAATATCAGTCCAGTAAGTATCTTCCCTTACCAAAGCAAACAAACTTTAGTAACTCTTGGTATACAGTACCATATAACAGACATAGTAAGCAACAGGATACAATCAGGTATCAATCCGGAAGAAGCAGGAAGAACCAGGAAGAACGAACGCTTCTCTGTGCTGCTTATTTATGCACTGTAGCCTAATTACAGGGTTCAGCAAACCCTGATTACGTGGCTCAGTTGTTTCTTAAAGAAACAGATATTGCCTGACCAACAAGTTAGGAGTAAGCTGCAAGCTGAACCTAACATTTTCCCTCGCACGTATGTGCTAGTCGTTCCCGACTCTAGACGGTGGTGCTCATCTCCGTTTCAAAGCCGAAGAGCCAGTGCTGTCCGAAGACGTCTCCGTGGTCATGTGGTCGGCATGACTAAATGCCAAAGGCGCACGGAACGCTGTTACCTTCCCACCAAAGATGGTCCCTATTTTTCCACTTGCATTTTTTACGTGCTTTCGAACTGCTAGGTTGGCAGAAGCTGGGAAAAATAATGGGAGCTCACCCCGTTACACGGCACTAGGGATTCGAACCACTGAACTGCCAAGCTTTCGATCAACAAGCTCAACGTCTTAGTCACTGAGCCACCGCGTCCCTAAGGATTTAGGAAGGTAGTGAAGATGAAACTGTTCAACAGAGTTTTCAATAGCTAAATCTTATTACTAGGAGATGCCCATAGTGGTATAACTCTGGTAATTTAAGAGATTACTGTGTATTATGTGCTTTAAAGTATGTTTTATGCTCCACCCGGCCAGGAATCCATTGACAATATGGCGGTGCAAGGATATAATCAATCAATCAAAAGTAAATATGATCACAAAGCAGTGATAGATCAGTTTCATAGTTCTGAGTTTATATTGAGTTGCTTTTTTTTTTACACTAATGGATTTGTTGTGCTTTTATGCACTCACAGTAATTTTTACAGCATTTTTATATTGTTAATATTTTGCAGATCAGCTTTGATGCAGCTGAGGGGGACACTGACTATTAGAACCAGCACTTGTTCTTTCTAGCTTGTCCTCTCCCAGAACATTTCTCTTCACTAGCTATCAAATTTGTAAGTTTCTCTCCTTAAAACCCACTTTGTACTCTGCTTTTAAAAATATGACAGAATCAATGCATCAGATAAAGGAAGGAGAAGGAGCTGCTTGCAAATAGGCATCTGCTATTCACAATTTTCCAGCTTCTAGTTAATATTTGAACTTAAGACTCAAACCAGTTTCATCGTATATTGTACGAAAAGGTGCTTACAGAGTATATTTCCCCTAAAACCCACATCTGATCTAGAATCTTTTGCTGTAAGAGTTGGTGTATTAAACATGTGAATCCAAAGCCTCCAGCTGATATTTCCTTCAAAGACAGTCACAGTAAAAAAAAACATGGCATGACATTGAACAAAGAGAGTAAAAGCTTCATTCAATCCCTTTTACATGTCCTCCCTCTTCACCTGCTGGATGTGGTGTCTTGAGATGGTCCAGGCCAGCTGCCACCTCAGATAATAATCACTATATTAATCCAGTTCTAATTTCTCTTGTCGGTTGAATAGCCTCCACAATTAATCCTGGCAGGGTTCCCTTTAGGAGCTATTTCTCAGTCACTTGTTAATTTATACAGAAAATGGCTACTTAGGCACATTGTAGTAAATCCATACTCGGTAGTAAACCGAGTATAATGCTTTAAACATTATACCTTTTGAAAAAGTGCCATGCATAAAAGTCTTACATCTATTCATTTGTTTTTTTTAAAAAAAACCCTATTTAGTAAATATTTAGCTTTTATTCTGTCTTAACATACTATATATATATATATATATATATATATATATATATATATATATATATATATATACTGTATGTGTGTGTGTGTGTGTGAATATATATATATATATATTCTCACTTAGTCATTAGTGTTTTTAGCTGGAATTCTTCCTAGAATTCTAAAGCCAGTAATCAGGAGTAGATTTGCCTGTCAATAAAATACTGGTAAATATCTAAACTTCAAAACCAGAAACTCATTTTCAGTGTAGAATTAAGAAAAGATCAATTTAGTCAGGACACTCACCGAAATGCTAGGCACTACTATACCTAAAATGCTAAATTTATTGTTCCATTTAATCAGATAAGATAATTTATTTACTTATTCATTAAATTTGTATACTGCCCATCATGCAGTTTGAGGCAAGTTGAACAGCTTCCCCCATTGACTTTGCTTGTTGGAAGCCAACTGGGTAAGGCTCAAATGGTGATTCAGATGACCGTGGATGCTGCAACCACCTTAAGTACTTGTTGGTTGCCAAACTCTCAAATTCTAATCACGTGACCATGGAGATGCTAAGACAGTCATAAGTGTGAGGATTACACATAAGCCAATTTTTCAGTGCCATTGTTACTTCAAATGGTTCCTAAACAAATGGTTGTACGTCAAGGACTTGTGTGTGTGTGTGTGTGTGTGTGTGTTGAAATAATTTAACTACAGGTAGTCCTTGACTTACAACTGTAACGGAGCCCAAAATGTACGTGCCTAAGTGACTCATTTCTTAAGTGAATTTTTGTCACATTTTACAACTTTCCTTGCCAGAGTTGTTAACTGAACCACTGCAGATGTTACATGAGTAAAATGATTGTTAAGTGACTCTTTCTTCTCCATTGAATTTTCTTGTCAGAAGGTTGCAAAAGGGGATCACATGATCTCAGGACACTGCAATAGATAGGAACCAGTTGACAAGCAATTTAATTTTGATCTTGTGACCATGGGGATGCTGCAACAGTCATAAGGGTGAAAAACAGTCATTAAGTCACTTTTTCAGTGCTGTTATAATTTTAAATGGTCACTAAATGAACTGTTGTAAATCAAGGACCTCCTGTAAAGGTTAAAGGGGGTTTATACAGACACATATTAATTTAGACGTTTCCAGCTTCTTCAGTATCCTTTTTCAGGTTTTTCTTTTATAGCCATTTCCATAAACTAATCCCCTCTTCAATTATACTTTTTATCCTGACAAACCATAACATCTATCTCAGGTAGTGTCATTTGAAAGAAAAGTTTGTTATTCAATCCCCTAAGGATTAAATTTTTGCTCAAAATATTCCATAATGAATTCTGATCAAATCGTGACTGGAAAAATAAGATATGCTGTATCAGAATCCTAGTCAAGCCCTGGAATGCTCTCCCCAATCACAATGCTTTCCAAATGTGTGCGAACATCAATGCGCTGAATTCTTAGCAATGACTACATTGATTAGGAATTCCGAAAATTAAAGCCCATATCAATGTAAGGTGCGTACTTTGGAGAAGGGTGTCTTGGAAATGTGCACAGTACTGTTTGCATAGTTTGTGTTTATTATTTAGTCATGCTGGAGGGAAATATAAGGCAACACATTTCTATCTTCTAAATCAAGTTTAAGATGTCTGAACTTCAACTCCTAGAATTCCCCAGCCAACCTTGCTGGACATTTTAAAGTCACCCAAGTTTGAGAAAACTGTTCTAAATCAATTACTTTTGTTAACTATTTTATTTATTTATTTATTTATTTATTTATTTATTTATTTATTTATTTATTTAGACTAGATTCTACTCTTGTTAAAAACAATTCCAGTGCTATTGCTGTATGCATTAATTAAGGGACATTTTTCTTTCATTGATTTTGATCAGCTGTGATTTCTTGGAAATACTGCCTCTGTCTGCCTAGGTTCACACATTATGCTAAACCACAATATGATCTGATCCAAGCAACCTGGAATTAAGGAGAAACTTCTTAACCGTGAGGACAATTAACCAGTGGAATAGCTTGCCTTCATCAATGGAGGTTTTTAAGAAGAGACTAGACAGCCACTTGTCTGAAATAGTATAGGTTCTCCTGCTTGAGCAGGGGGCTAGACTAGAAGACCTCCAAGGGCCCTTCCAACTCTATTCTGTTTGAGTTTAGAATGATGTATGAACTCATCACTGTAGTTTATAAAGCAGAGTTGATAACTCAGCAGAAAAATATCTTACTTTAACCCTAACCCTAATCCTAAATCTACCCATCTTTATTTCCTAGCATTTTTCAGTGTGTCTGCTCAGCCAGCATTTGGTGATTTGGGGCAATGACATATGTCCTTCATTACAGACTTCCCAAACTTTTGCAAAAGAAGGGTATTCCTGACCGTGTTGAGAGCTCCCTGTTGTTTCTTAGGGATCCTAGTTTGATTTTAGAGACCAAAGGAAGCTCTAGCTCTGTAATGCCCCCCTTTTTATTATGTGTATAATATCCTCCCATAATTAATCCTCAAGTTACAGCTATTTTCATTCCTGAGCTCTGTAACTCAAACAGGTCATTTATCAAATAGTGAGGCAAGTGATCTTCCTTTTTAATTGCACATGATTTGTTTTCTTCCATCCTTATTCCTGCTGGCACTGCATTAATATTTTACAAAGTGTTCAGAAGGAATGAGGGTCTGCTTATTCCCCACTGCTTTTATTCTATTTTTGAAAGCAGATGTCAGCTTTGGAAGCCATATTAGGCTGGAAGCTTCCAAGCTGCCACCTTCTCATGTGTGGGAAAGTAGGAGTGGGGATTTATTTGAGAGTTTTGTATTTAGACAAAATAGCATTTTTCCCATCGGTCAAGGACAAGCCTGCATCTGGAGAAGGAGTGGTTGGAGTGCTGTCTCGAGATGGAATGGATGGTGATTGGACCATGTCATCGACTGAGGAGTGAGGGGATGGTTTGGGGGTTTTGATTTACTGAGGGAAAACATGGAACTCTCAGATTCGGGTTTTCCCAAGATGTGCCAGTATACCTACTCTAATAAATGGAATTTTGAGAAAATGCTCGCCCCAAGAGTTTTTAATTGGAGCAGAGGTTTTTCTGGAACGCTGACAGCCGAGTTGCAGTCCTGTGCAGTGTGCACACTTTCATAGGAGAATCTATTCTATTGGCCTTATTTCTAATAAACTCGCACTGGATCACCTTAAGTAGAGCATTATTCAAAAATGTTTTGGAAGAAACACTTCCAATGTCATGCAAGTGCAGCACCTTGCTGCTATTCATTAAAGCAATCCAGTCCCCACCCCACTTCAGAAGTTTGAAAAAAGGGCCACTAGTTTAAAAAGTCAGATTAACTTTAATGAGTGGCTTCCTTAAAGGAACTACATCTGTCTATAGCAGATCTTTTTCAACAAGATCTGCAGATAGGTTCTTTATAGAAAACAACAATTGCTCAGCATTCAAGAAGGCTGTTCCGCCATCTGTCTTATTAGACAGATCGTGTATAATTTTTAAACTAACTCTTTATTTGCATAGAGATGTTTTCCATTTAATTATTTTATTAACATTTTTAAAGGGCACTATTTGTGAAATTAATTATTATTCTTATCGGATGATGCCTTGCTGTTACTCCAGTAAATGCACCTGCCCATTCAAAACTAATTACAGCAATTAAGGTTTAATGGTTCCACCAAATACGACTGCTCATTAACTTTAATTATTCCAGAAATGCAGCTGCTCAGATACATGTACATAGGTCCATATTTATTAATTCCTCCTTTTAAAAACACTCTTTGAAACAGGACAGTGTTGGATAATTTCCTCTTTAACATTATTATTTATTATTATTCCATGTTTCCTCACTCTTTTCCCCTGTCCTCCAGCAAGCGATGTTCAGATTTTTGCTTTTAAAGCACTTCTGAAGTATAGGAAAATGAAAGGTTTTATTGTCTTCATGTTAAATGCATTAGGCAACCCAAACTCCAAAATCAAATTAGCCCAGTTTTGATTGAAAAAAATTACAATGAGATGAAATAGTCAATTTGGTTGATTTTATCAGATATAAAACTAATCAATAGTCAGGATAAAAAATACACTAATCCATGTCATGATTTTCCTGTCTGAGAAATAAAGGGCAATGCTGCTTTAGCCATCCTGCTGCTTACACCTATCTTTGGAAAGGCTGCTGGGTTATCTGATCTTGCCTTCTGCAAAATATAGCAGTCTGTCTGCCCATCCATCCATCCATCCATCAATCTTGCTGCCCATCTCAACAAATGACTCTAGGCAGCGTATGTCATAAAAACAATTAAAACAATACCAATAAATGTATATGTTTGCCAAGTAAAATTCTTACCACATATGTTAATATAGCCCAGAAATGGGGCCTTTAACATACTGGGGGATCCAGGCCTAGACATACAGCAAGGTTTTCATGACCTTACAAAAGGTTAACATGGTCAGGGTCATCCTAATCTCTGACGGGAAAAGATTCCAGAAGGCAGGACTATAGCAGAGAAGGGGCGTCTCATAGTCCCAGCTAGCCAACATTCCTTGGCTGATGGGACCCATAAAGGCCCAACCTGCTGGACCAAATTGGATGGGAAGAGATAGCTGGGAGAAGATGGTCCCTCAGGTAATCTGGTCCCAAGGCATGAAGGGCTTTAAAGGTGATAACCAGCAGCCAGAATTTCACCCACTGGCAGCCAATGTAGCAGTGATGTCACATTTGTTGAATAACCGACACCATTAATTACGGATGCAGCTGCATTCTGCATCGGTTGAAGCTTCCGAAAGTTCTTCAAGACCAGTCCCATGTAATCTAACTATAAAGTAATTCAGACGATTACTTTATAGTTAGGTTACACTTCTTATAGATTCCCTGTTGTCTGTGCATTTTATGTATTACTTACTTTGGTTTTTAATATTCACAGTAAGCTGACCAGATATTTTTATAAACCTTTGATTAAAAAAAAATAATAAATTCTCTACAGCAACAAAAAGAAGAAAAATTCTATTGAAGTGAGTCTGCATCAGATTTTCACATATTATCTTTACACCACATATATTTTAAGAATAGGCCACACTAATTTTTCTACTAGTTTGTATATGTATTTTTATTGCCTTATCAGCTGCACATGTTTATATACTGCATAGCCTTTATATTATTCAGTTTAACAACTTTTACTACAGCAACATCTATAATCTCACTCTGTGAACAACCCCAGCAGTAATTGAATATCCTACCAAAAATATGCAAGCGTTAATTTCAATTCTTTTATTAGCCATTTTTCATCTTAGCCTGTCGGAGCAGACTATCCAAATAAAAATATAGAGCAATAAAAATAAAACAGAAATAGCGGATAATATGCCAGAATGACAAAGACTAATAGTGCAATCCTCTCTTTTCTACTCCAATATTTAAAGATCTGATGAATAAAAAATAAGACTGCTCTTCTATTTTTCTTGAGCTACGGGTAAGCTATGTAGAGGATTCCAATGTGGACAATATCTGCCTGTACAAAGGGACTGAAAATAAGAGCACAGTGTGTCAAATTTCTGCTATCTCACATGCCTTGACCCTTGTAGAATTGGGTCCAAGATGGCATGGTAATGGGATGCGTAATAAATGACCACATTAATTTGATGACCTAGTAACAACTTTTCCAATGTTTAATTGTATGGTATGTCATAACCATACCAAGACTGTCACTTGGATACTTAGATGAGATGCTCTGACATGAGTAGGTACATACATGTGCATCATTTTGGCAACATTGTAGTTTGCTGCAGATGCCACTGGTTATGAGAGCTTCACCTTCCCTTGCATCAACATGGCTTGATAATGTACGATCATGGTCAGCCAGCAATTTTCCTCTAAACCAAGGTTTTCCTTAAAACTGTAGGCTAGAAAGAGGAAATACCAATCATCTCTTTCAAAAAGCATTATGAGATTTGCCTTTCTCCTACTACCTTTGTTCCTCCACTCATACATAGTGGCCTCACCAGGGGTGGGTTCTAGTTACCTTTACTACTAGTTCACAACGGGAGCACATGCGCTTCTCCACATGCACAGAAGCTTTTGCACATGCATAGATCGTCAATTATGACATCTGGGAGGGTGGGTGGAGCCTCCTGCCACTTTTACTACGGTTGTAAAGAACCGGACAAAACTGGGCCTCACCTAAATTGAATGATTAATCTTTCACTTTCCAGGCTCCTTTCCTGTATTAGCTAGTCTTATATTTAAAAAGGCTTAAGATTCTTCTTTGATAAGCCGTGAATACATTTATGGTCATGTGAAAGCATGTTTTAGAGTCATGAGTCTCTTATGCCCTCCGAGTTTTGAAGGCTGTGATTTATGACTCAGAAAAACTGCACCTCCTTTCCCTCACTTCTGCAGGATCCTTTGAAATGCTCTTTTCTGAATCATGAAAGCATACAGAAACTCTATCCCCAATTCCATCCAGATCCACTCCCTTTCTGAAGTTGGGTCAGCAGGGATGTATCTAAATATTGTATTTAAGACCGGGTACAATGAGAGCTAACAAGAGTATTAAATATTCTGACTTTTGAGTAGGTATGGCAAGGATGTGAAGCCCATCTCTGAACATAATGAACTACCAACCACATTTAACTAGTGTCCTGCGTGAACTTCAGTTGTATGCTAAATTCATGGTTGTGTGTCCTGCAAACTCAGAAAATGTTAATTGAATAAACCAGGTTAAATCAACTATCAATAAGAACATCAGGCAAATCTAGAACATGTATTCTTATAAATATTGCTTGTATGCTAGAGTTTGCTTTTATAATTCTTAAAGATAAGAATATTTTCTTGACATCTTTAGCTAGGCTAAAAAGGACATTGTAAAATTGTTGAATACAATATTTATTCCATGTATAGCTGACCTTTTTTCTCTAAATCAAAAGGCAAAGCAAACGTTAAGTCCATGGTAACCTGTGAATCTATCATCTCTGCACGTCCTCAAACAAGCAGCAGGTTCTTTTGTAGAGTCTGACAGTAGAGGAGACAACACCACTTCCTGTAGGAACAATTCTTTCGTACAAGAAGAGACAACTATGAGATGTACTGGCTGGTTACCACAGATGGAACTAAACAGCATAAACAGTTTTTAGTAAGAGCAATGCTGGTGGCTGATGATCCTAAACTGGACAAGGTGGCAGTGTTACACAGCTGAAGGGCTGTTGGTTTAAAACCTCTTGATGTGGAGCTAGATCAGATCCAAAGGAAGCTCCCAAAGAAAGAGAGGCACCTCTACAGGAGAATATTTGTAGGTGAAGGTTGAAATAAGGGGCTCTTTGGTGCTCTGAGCTCATTTTCTTGCAGACATTTCATTACCCAAACTAGGTAACATCATCAGTGCTAGTAAAATGTGGGGTTTGCTCTCAATTTATATTCTAAGGTTGGGGAACGATGGCCCTTTTATGACTTGTCGACTTCAACTCCCAGAATTCCTGAGCCAGTTGAGGTCCATAAGTCATAAAGGGGCTATTGTACCCTATCTCTGTTCTAGTGGCTTGCCTATGGTGACCAGGTATCCCACTTTTGGCAGGACAGTCAAGATTTTTAGCAATTTGTCCCGTGCCCCGTGGCGTTTTTAAAAAGTCCCCATTTTTGGAAAGAATGCAGGACAAGCTAGGGAACGGCGGGAGAAAGGGAAGGGAATATACGGTTTTCACTCACCCTCACCCTCTGCCTCTGTTGCATCGCTGGTCCCCGTTCGCTTACCCCGCCCACTCCCAATCTATTGCTGAGTCCCAGCTGATGGCTAGAGGGAAAAAAACTGTTTAAATTCTTGCTGTGGGGCTTCAAAGGGCCACCCTACAGCTGATCAGTGTTAAAAGAAAACAAATGAGTAGACTGGTGCCTGCAAAAATAGAAAAAACAGCCCCTTTCAGCTTCAGCATAGGTGAATTACCATAAGTTGATTTGATCAGCCTCCCAACTCTCAGCTGATTTGCTCTCAGCTGTTTTGTGGAGGGCTCTGTTGCTAGCTAGCTGCAAAGAGGTAAATTGCTGGAACAGATGTTTTTTTCCCCTAGCTATGCTGAAAAAGCGAAACTGAAAGTAAAGCAGGGTCTTTGCTGCAACGTGACAAAATGAGGCAGAGAGATATTTCTTTTTCTTTTTCCTCACCAAAAAAGATAGGTGCAAAACTGCAAACAATGGGAAATTTAGGGCAAAAGAGGAGGTTCAAGATTTTAAAACACAAAAGAAAAAAAGCTCTATTTAACTAGGGAATTGTAATAATTGAGATACTATTAATTGTATATTGTGTTGAAAGCAGAAATGGTTGTGGTTTGGAGGAATATATGGGGGAAATTATTTGGTTTATTATTATTGGTAAATATAATTAATTAATTTGTAAGAAATTGGATTGCATGGAAATAATTGGAATATTCATGTTCATATTGATTAATATACAAAAAAGATAGTTATATAACTAATTGATTTATATTAAGAAGTTGAATTTGTATTAAACAACTGTATTATATAATTACATAATTAACCAATGTGAGGATGGATATAAAAATAGATGACAATGGGAAGGGGTATAATATGGAATAGAAGGGAAAAATTGAATTTGATTAAGATTAGAGATGAGGATGAAGGGTAATATTGGTTTTTTTAAAAAATAGATGAGGAATAAATATGGCAAAAAGGAAATATAGAAATTGTAAATTTAATTGAAATGACTAAACACTGTTTAAATTTGTGAAGCGGCCAAATACTCTGTTCAAAGAAAATACATTCTATGTTTGTATGTGTGTTTCTAATTATTGCTATTTATTCATATTTGTTCTCTTTTATTCTTTAAAGTTTATCAATTCATTCTTTATCTTAATATCTTTATATTTGTTTGGGGTTGGTTTTCTTCTCTTTCATCTTTTTTATTGTACAGCAATCTTTCTCCTCAAACCTACCACCTCTCTCTTTTCTTTCCTTCTTACTTTCTCTTCCCCCCCTCTTCTTCTCCTCCCTACTTCCTCTTCCTTTCTCCTTCTCCTCCTCTCTTCCTCCCTCTCTTACCCTCACTCCTACTCTAATTTCCCTTCCCTTCCTTCATCCCTCTCTATTGCTGTATCCTCTTATGCGTATGGACTACTCAGAGGGCTGAAAAAGTTATTTTTGACTTTTGACCAATCCTTGAATTTACGCACTTTTGACCAGTCCTCGAATTTACGACTGTCCTCACATTTTACGTTTTTGTCCTATCTTGTCACCATGGTGAAGAGAAGCAGTTGTGAAATGAGTGACACGGTTGTTAAGAATGCTACAATGGGCATAAATGATGACCAGTCATAAGTGCGAAGTCCGGTCAAAAGTGCGAGGACCTGTCAGAAATGACTTTTTTCAGCCTCTGAGTAGTCCCTATAGTATACACATAGCCATGGCCACCTGGTCACATGAAGGTTGACAGCTTCTGCTCCTGTTAGCCGAGCAGCCTTGCTGGTCGCAATACTAGCAAACCTGTTAGAACAATATTAGTGAAATAAATCCTGTTTTTACTTCAACCTGTCTTGCCTCAGTCTGTTCGTCCCTAACAGGGACATAACAGAATCGCTGCAGTTGTTACTTTAGTAACGTAGTTAAGTGAATGTGGCTTTCCCATTGACTGCTTTCAGAAGATCGCACATGACCACATGACCCCAGAACACTATTACCGTCATAAATGTGTCAATTGCAAAGTGTCTGAATATTGATCATGTGACCATGGAGAAACTGCAACGTGTGAAAAACCATTGTGTCATTTTTTTTCAGTGCCACTGTAACTTTGAACAGTCACTAAATAAACTGTTGTAAATCAAGGACTACCTATCCTTTTCTTAGCCACTGTATGGAGATTGCTTTCTTTCCTGAGAGTTTTTTTCAGCAATCTCAGTCTAGCCTACAGCCTGGGATTTCCTAATGGCCCCCAACCCTGTTTAGGTTCCAAGCCCTGCAAAAGGTCGCCTTAGGTGTGCGTGGCTTTGAACGCGGCTCACAAAAATGTGCTCTGTGGGTAAGAGGTCATTGGACCCGACAAGTCCTTCCCCTTCTTCACCGCCAGAGAGCAGCACGAGGCCCCTCGAAGCGATACCGCATTACTGACGGTTATCACCAGTTTAGTGCCTCGCGGGCCTCCGTCGAAGCACTTACGAGGCAGGCCCCACATTTCTGCTGATTCTCCTTCCGCCTTTTCTCTATAAACCCCAGAAGGCACCGCGAGCAAAGGCGGGGTGGAGATGGGAGGTGGGGGGTGGGGAGGAAAAAAAATTACTTTGCTGAGCGTCCTCCCGGCACGCATGCGCCGCAGCGCTTTCGTCCGGCTCGCCCTTTTTCGTCCCACGCGCCCTGGGTCCAGCAGGCGGCGCTGTCAGGGAAGCTGCTGCCACGGAGGCCTTGGCGTATCCCAGCGTCGTGCGCAGCGAGCGTCTCCCCCCGGCCCGACGGAGTGCCACGTCTTTGGTGCGGCGGGGCAACGTCGGCTTGGCTGGCTGGCTGGCTGGCTGGCTGGCGCGGGAGGGGCGGTTGCGCCGCGCGTCCGTTTGCGCGCCGGAGAAGCCCGCTGCCACCGCTCGGCACCCTGGTCGTCCGCCGCTGGGCCTGAGCCATGGGCTCGTCGCAGAGCGTGGAGATACCCGGCGGGGGCACCGAAGGCTACCACGTCTTGAGAGTGAGAGGAAGGGGACTCCGTGGAAAAAAAAGGGGGGGGGACGAGCGCACGTGGGAAGGCGGTGCACGGAGCGGGGGGGTGCGGGGTGGGGTGGGGAGGAAGAAAGCACCCCCGGCAGGCGAAGAGTGCAGGAATGCGGGAAAATGCCGGGAGTGGAGCTGTTCTTGGAGCAGCCCTACGGCTACGTCCCACGGGTGACTTCCAAGACCTGCCAGACTATAAGCCCTACCGTGGAAAGAGTGGGGGGGGGGTTGATGACCTGGATTTAGAGGATCAATTCATCCAGAAATATTATTCGTGGGGATGAGTATCTGATCTTCCTCCCCCCTCCCAAAAAAAACACCTCCAGAAATTAGTTTTTCTACTTAGCGCCTCTCTTAAAAGGAGGGAAGAGAAACCGAGAAGGAAGTGCCTGTTTTTTTTTTTTTGTTCTTTATGGGATGGCCGTGGAGTCGCGTTCACCTTCCCAGTGGCTCTGTGGGCTTGAGTGACTCCGGGGGAATGTGTTTCGGCAGGTAAATCTTTGCCTGGATCCGGGAGCAGACATCAGTTTCGTGCACAGATCTGTTTTCACGAGCTTATCTCATGATGGGCAAGCCTCCCTGACCTTGGTTTCCAGCAACGGTATTGATCTGGTATGCTGGAACAAGCCATCCTGTGCGACAGTTGCATTACTGCTTCTGGATCAACCTTTGCAAATAGTCAAGACTTGTAATAACTTTGTTGGCACTTTAAATGTACCCTGATCGGCATACGTTAAAATGAAATTTCGTTGCATAACAGTTCTCAAAGGGTCACCACCTGCAAAATACACTAGTATAAAACGCGACAAAATAAATGAGGACAAAATTATGCACATGCCCACATATATTATGATGGCATGTAATATGATCGCATATAACAAGATGTGATGTACAATATCTGAATCTCTTCTGTGGAAAAATCGGGGGGGGGGGTGTCTTGTCACTTCTGCGCTATAAAATGTAATCTGTCTTTCCCGCTTTTGGAGAAGTGATTGTTTAATTTAAAAATGTAAGATGAACTTCCAAAGCATAATTGGCTAATAAACTTAATCCGGTAGAATTGTGAAATAAGCCAAGTTGGCAGTTAAGATAACTGATGCATGTTAAGCCATTACACTATTGAAGCATGTTAGCAGATGCAAGTGGAGAATTGATCTCCGTTGTCTTAACTTCATATACCCTAAAACGTATAATTTCTCGGAACTTCCCTACACTTTGGGATTCATGTTAGTCCTGTTATATGTTGGTGGAAGTGTTCTTGTTTTGAGTAATATACCTGATTTTTTTAAAGCAAGTGTATGATGCAGTTTCAGCAATTTTGTTGCACTTTCTTCAAGTGAATTCCACAAAATACAATAGTAAATTGCAGCTTGTCAGGATGTCGAAACTTTCACATTAGTGAGATTTGTTCATTTCTTTCATCATCATCTGATTCCAGAGTTATTACAACTTTAGTTGATTCAAATAACTTTTTTCCATATAAATAGGCATCAAGAGGTAAAGATGTTCAGTAATTTGTATTTTAAGGATTTCTAGACAAGAGATATGAAATACTTTGTTCAAGATCTGATAAATATCAGAAAGATGAATCGTGTTGTCAGTTACAAATTCGATTAATTCCAAATTTAACAGTATAGCCCTAGAGATTTGTGTTAACTTCTCCATAAACATAATTAGAGATTGGATTTGCAGCAGTGCTTCCTTAACATTTTAGTCTACATTGATATACAGCTCTCTTTTTTTTTTTCTTCTTTCATTCAGTCATGTTTGATTCTTGGAAACTGTCTGGATAGGCCCCTGCAGTTTTCTTGGCATGGTTTTTCTGAAGTACCATTGCCTCCTTCCTAGGGCTAATAGAAAGTCAGTGATGCAAAGTCACCCAGCTGGCTTTATGCGTAAAGAGGGACTAGAACTCAGTCTCCCAATTGCCAACCTGGTGCCTTAACCACTACACCAAATGGCTCCAAGATAGAAAATAACTTATACTCTTGGTATTTTAACTGTTGAAGAAATAAAAGGTAACACAAATGAAAAGTAATGCCACTGTGTCATAGAAACTATATTAATTATACTTCTTTTAGGCCATTTATATGTCATCTTTTTTCTGATATACCCAAAACAATAAGTATTTAGAAAGTAATGGAAAAAATGCTATACAGTACAATAATATACAGTAAAACAACAGAATGTATCGTATTTAATACATAGAATATTTGCTTAGGTGTGCCAAAAAAGTTGTTTTTTAGGTGGGATGGGGACCATATTAATTTAATAATAAATAAATTTTCAATATGGTCAAGAGTGAGTTTATCTTTTACATGCTGGTTTGAAATTTTATGTTTCTTAAAGTCTGTAATTTATCAACTTTGTTCAACACTCATAATTTTGAAAGCAGCTGTTTATTTAAGAGTGGGCAATTTTTTGATGACCAGGCAACTTAACACTTAGGAGTGATGAAGAGTGCAGCGTATGTTATATATCCATTGATTAGAAAGTCAGCTATTGATGTAGACTCCTTAGGCAGCTATGAGGCAGTTCTTACTGAATAAAAAAACATTAGATATGTATTAAGGTCTCTCATATATAAAGGCATTGGATTTATGGCAATCTGACTTCTTCCTCCGAGATTTTTTTCCCTTATTCATTTTTCACAGAAATTGATAGTAATAGAAGATACTTTTCCTGGGTTTCCCCAATATGAAATGCTGTAATACATTCGCAATTAAAAAGTACTTTTCTACTAGGCAATAAAGTCATACGATATAGTAAAAACTATTGTTTGAAATCACAGTGGGATTTTCCAACTAGTATTTGTAGGTTCCTTCTTGGTTAGATTGTTATACTGCTGAGTGAGATAGTGGCTAAATGGGGAATGAGTTGCCATCAGTTTGCTGCATTCTTATTATCCTGTTTTTCTCCAACATAGTTCAATAACTTCTGGTCTTATGTATTGACATTCCTAAGGGCTGCATAATAAATTGCTATTATGAATTGGAGACATACAATTCAGTCCTTATTTCTGGTGTGTTTGCTTGTTTTTGCATTCTAGTCATAACATTAAATAGAGGTACTCTTTACTAGCTTCATTTAATAAGAAAGCTAGGAGATTTTGCTGTGTTTCAAATCTGACGAATATCACAGTTCTTCACATGAGGGTCAGAACCTGACAGAATTCGCCACGTCTTCCATGTAGCATAATCTTTCTTTCCCCATCGGTTTAGCTCTTGCAAGGGAAACTATATTTGTGCTTGTTTGAAGGCAGGTTTAAAAGTGTTCATACAACCTGTGGCCAAATAAACAGTATTTTGAATGCCGTGGATAAGAGCCATCTAATTCAGGTAAACTCAGACACAGTACAGCTTCCCTTTGGACCTCTTGAGTCAGTCCAAGGAGATAGGGAAAAGCAATGAGAAAGTACTGCATGGAGCCCCATGAAAGTATCTGTTTAAGTTCTCTTCTTTCAAGCAAATGCCTGAACATGGTTTATGACATTCCTATTGTCACTAAGAAAGCAATGTGGCAGAGGAAGCACCATTGCGACAGTTTAATTTATATCAGAATATTTTCAAATTAAATATTTTTTAAAAATCAGGAAAAATACTTAGTTACAGGTCAATGAAGCAAATGGGATAATACGATGAAGTTAATAACTAGTGGAATATGAAACTTTTGACATTACTTATCCTAAATCTGACCCTGGATCTAGTGACTTCAGATCAGTAGAACTTGGAGCCAAGGACCCATAAAAAGAGGAAAGACAGACTCATATACTCCTTATTTGACATAGATATGCAGATCTCCAGAATGTGACAGAAAACTTTAAAAAGCAGATGTTTCAAAAGTCTGGAATATCTGTCCAGTGTTTCACCTATGTGAATTTATTGTGGAAAATATAACATGAATAAATATGTTGGATACAAAAATATACTACAGTATGCAAGAGAAAACAGCATTATACCAGGTTTATACATAAAACAGTATTGTTGGGTGTATATATAAGTATCTGTCAGAGAGGAGATGTGAATTAAATAAATGTTAGATTAAGAATATATAAGAATAAGAATAATTTTATTTCTATACCGCCCTTCTCCCAAAGGACTCGGGGTGGTATACAGCCTATTAAAAGCACAAGACAAACATCAATTAAAATAATTTAAAATTATTGAATAATTTGGCTCAATTTAAAACCCCAGAAATTTAAAACACCCAATTTAAAATTATTACATTGATAGCCCGGCCTGGCAGAACAACAGGGTCTTGAGTGCACAGCGAAATACCCGGAGGTCGGAGATCTTACACACTTCTGGAGGCAGTTCATTCCACAGGGCTGGGGAAATCATGCTGAAGATACATCAGCTAAATGAAATAAAATGTAGTCCATTCCCACATATATTTTGGAAAGATCTGCTAATTAATCTATGACCAAAATAAAAATGTGAGATTGGTTAAACAATTTACTTTACAAGCTTTTATACAGAATCTATTAGTTCTTTGCCTGTGTGGATGTTAAACTAATTTTTGTTAACATTTTTGTCTTTTCTAACTTTTGCAATATAACTTGCATGTTAGTGTTCTTTTAAAAGACACTTTTTGCCTCAGGCAGTGATTTAGAATAAATTCTGTGTGCTTTAAGACCCCAAAGAGACACATAACCTCAGGGAAATTTGAACTCTTTAGTACATCTAATAGCAATTATGTTAATGGAGAACTAAATCAGAGATTTACAAGGGATTTTTTTAAAAAAGTAAGTATTTGCTGTCCTTGTAAAGATCCTTGGTAGCACATTCCATCTTCTTTGTTTGCTTCTGAACAAAGTGATGAAACTTCTCATAGATAACTAGAGGTTATCTAAGGCATGAATGTGGATATGGCAGTGTTTCTACTGGGTAAGGTAAAAATAAGCAGAGAATATATTTGCATTACTGTATGCTTTATATGACCTTTAACTACAGAATAAAGAATTATACACATTTCTGCAAATATATTTGGAAAGCAAACTGAGATTGTCATGGTTCATATAGTAATAAATTATGCACTTATGAACTTACCATATTACTTACTGTAGAAAAGTATTGTTACCTAAAATTACTTGCATGTTAAATAACCTTTTTAAGATTGAATTTTGGCAATAAGATAATCTAGATCAGGGGTGTCAAACTCGATTTCATTTAGGGCCGCATCAGGTTTGTGTTTGACCAGGGGGGGCAGAGTGGGTGTGGCTGGGGTGGGGGTAGACAGCTCAACGTCACTCGTGCTGGCCCAAGCACTCTGCCACAAAAATGTCAAGGTCTGTTTTCAGCTGGGATGGCCTCCTGCAACCCTCTGCCAGCAAAAATGGAGCTCGGGATGGCTGCATACACCCTCACAAGCTCCATTTTCGGCTGCGATGGTCTCCTGCAACCGCAGGCCACTCCTTCGCTGTTTCCAGGGCGGTCTCGCAGGACAGATCTAAGCATCTTGTGGGTTGAATCCAGCCCCGGGCCTTGAGTTTGACACCCTTGATCTAGATTATTGGGGGGGGGTTGTTTGTTTTTTTGCATTCTTATGGTCTATTTGGTTAGAACTCTGCTAGAATGAATGGTAGTACAGTACCCTAAAACAATCAAATATATGTAGCTGTGTGCTCTGAGACTCCTCAGTGTAGGTGATTTATTTTCTTGTAACAGTTGGATCAATTTACTTAGAGCTTTTTCTCTGAAAAAGAAAGTTGTTTCTGAATAGTTCAGTGGAATCTTGTGGTAGCCAATTAAAAAGAAAAAATGCTCAGTCGATTTTAATGGAGGGAACTGAAGCTTTGCCTTTAATGCAGACTGTATGTTGAAATGTTTTATTACATTATCTCTCTGCTGAACTATCAAAAAATTCTGCCTTCAGCATTTTGTAGTTGATAAACTGGTTGCCAGTTTTAGGCTTTCTTATCAAAAACTCTTCTTAAGCTTTTTGGATTGAAGGTGATATCCACAGTAGTTTAAATTTTAGATGATTATGGAATTTTAAAAATTCTAAAATAAGAAAATTGACTTACAAATGAGTCCATGTAAGCTATTTGAATCAATCAGTGTTAGTTATTAGTGGCATCTATGAAATCATATCTGTAAAACTTTCTTATCACATCTTATTAATCCAGGTCAGTTCTTGTACCACTATTCTGCCAATTAGAATTTATCAGATGAAGACCAAGTATGTCCAGATTCTTTCCTCTCATGTATTCTTATAATTGCAGGCCATCAGATCACATATTTGTGGTTTAAATAATATTAGAAATTGTATATTAAATCAAATTTTATGTGCTATGTGGCCTCTATAAGACAGCAGTTTTAGAAGATGAGAAGGTTAATTAACTCTTCTTCCAAAACTTTGCCTAGAGCAGGATGATAATCCTGCTAGTCAGTACAGGTAGTCCTCAATTTATGACTACAATTGACCCCAAAATTTCTGTTGCTAAGGGAGGCAGTTAAGTGGGTTTTGCCCCATTTTACACCTTCCTTGCCACAATTCTTAAGTGAATCACTGCAATTGTTCAGTTAGAAAGACCACTGTTAAGATTCCCCATTGACTTTGCTTGTCAGAGGGTTGCACAAAGTTACCTCAGGACACTGCAACCATCATAAATATGGATCAGTTGTCAGGCGTTCTGAATCTTGATTATGTGACCCATGCAAATGCTACAACAATTTAACTGTGAAAAAGATGATAAGTCACTTTTTTCAGTGCCATTGTAACTTTGAATGGTCACTAAATGAACTTTTGTAAGTTGAGGACTACCTGTATAACAATAATCTCAAACTAACTCATAAACAGTATATAGGCAATAATAAACAAAATACAATATTTTAAAATAAATTTTAAAATACATGGTCCTTCTCAAAGTTTAATAGGTGTTAATGGGCTGCCTAGTGGCAGAATGCAGCTGAGCAGTCTTGTTTAATGGTTCCTTCCTTCCTTCCTCCTTTTGCCCGAGGCATTCTTTCCATAAGACTGTTGGTAATCAGACCAATTTGTGGTCAGGTTAAAAAACAGAACATGAAGACTTCCCTTTGTTTCCAAATATATCTGTAAATTAGAGCAGTTACATATAA
Organism: Pituophis catenifer annectens; assembly: GCF_029215685.1. Classification (NCBI taxonomy): domain Eukaryota; kingdom Metazoa; phylum Chordata; class Lepidosauria; order Squamata; family Colubridae; genus Pituophis; species Pituophis catenifer. The sequence goes on along the minus strand of NW_027256881.1, from coordinate 197,340,647 downwards.
GGGATGTAGGGAATTGTCTGAATACCAATTTTACCAAACATTAAAATAGATGATTAATACATGTTATTGTAAAGTAAGAATTGACAGTTATGTAGCATTATATATATAAAATAGAACACACACACACACACACACACACACACACACACACGTATATATATTGCAGATTTTGTATACATATGTTATCTATCTATCGTTTTTCAATAGCCATCCAATTCTCTGAAAGTGATTCTGGGAAGTGTACATACAGAACTTAACTATAAAACACTTAACTATAGGAGACGTTGATAACAACCGGAATATGGCAGCCATCACAAAATGTCCTCAATCCTCTGGGATTCCCCAGACGTAATAACATAGCCAGGTCTTGAAGGACTTGGAGAATATTGAAAAGAATGGAACTAATCTTCCAGGGAGGAGAAGATCAAGGTGGGTGATGTGGCAAAGAAGGCCCACCTCCTGGGACTTCATCCACCAGACGAAGTTCCCTGGCAGACGGAACCTGCAGGACGGCTTCTCTGTTAGGCCTGACAGGGCAGGCAGGTGTAATCTGGGAAAGCCAGTCCCTCAGCTAACCCAGGCTCATGGCCATGAAGGGCTTTAAAAATCAAAGCCAGCACCTGGAATTGGACCCAGAAGCAGACTGGCAACCCATGCCGCTTGCAGAGGAGAGGTATATGATAGTCCTTGACTTATGATGACAATTGAGCCCAAAATTTCTGTTGCTAAGCAAGACATTTGTTAAGTGAGTGTTGCCCCATTTTATGACCTTTTTTGCCACAGTTGTTAAGCAAATCACTGAAGTTGTTAAGTTAGTAACACAATTGTTAAGTGAAACGGACTTCCCCTACATACCGCCTATCAAATATCTGAATTTTGATCATGTGACCATGAGGATTCTGCATCACAGAGTTGTAAGTGTGAAAAACTTTTTTCAGTGCCACTGTAACTTAAATGAATGTTTGTAAATCAAGGACTCCTGTAATGTATATAGGTAAAAGATTGTAAAATGGGACACTACTCACTTAACAGCTGTCTTGCTTAGTAACTGAAATTTGGGGTTCCATGGCTTTATGATTGTGATGAAATACAGTTCCAGCAAAATAACCACAAAAGAGACTAAATGATATCCCCGAAGAAATTGGTAGACAGCCTGTATATAAATATTATTAATTAACGACATAAAAAAACATCTTTAGTTATTAGACTTCAGGGCTTCAGAAAGGTCTCAAACTTTCCTCATGTTTAACTGAAAAGGAAGAAAGCAGTCGTTATTTTTCCCTCAACATTTTTTTTAATTGTAGTTTTCTGCTGATTTTAACACCTTATAGATTTCTTGTTTAAGCTATCTTCCTCAAGTAATGTACATTGAAAAGAACCTGATCTCCAGTAATCACCAGAAATAGGTATTGTGTAGTGTAATAGAGAGAGGAATGTGAGAATGCAAAGATAGCAACTGTCTGCAACTTCTTAAACCAAAGGTGTTGTTTCCTGGGGTTGCGGTGTAGCTATGCAAGGCAGCTATACAATCTTGATACAAGATGGAACCAATTTAATGAGTCACAGAAAGATGCTCCCTTTTCATCTGTATTCTCTGGAACAGATTTTTGCTTCAAATCCAAAAACTGCAGTCCTAATGTCTGCAGATTTGTTTTTGTTCTGTCAATCTTGGTTTGGCTCTAAGCTGTTTCGCTAACCTGTTAATGGAATTTCCTTTTGAGCTATTATTACTCTTAACTGTGATATTTAAAATATGATCTACATCTTTGCCATTTATCATTTTTTTAAATACATTTTACTATTTTATTAGGAAGTCTAGCTTTCTGTGCTATTAACTGTTTATTTCATAGCTATAATCTTGTTCTTATTTTAAAAAAAGAGAATAACTAATACTTCTTACCATGTGTAATGTAGCTGTGTTCAAAACAAATTCATAGGTGAATTCATGGTAATAGATCGTTTTATGCAGAGGTTGACTTGTATATTTTGAGAAAAGACTCACACAATCAGAAACTGGAAAGTTATTGAAACCTCATTTCAGAGACTGCAGCCCTTAAATTGCAATTGCCTATGTGACAACTGGATTTCCTAAGATACGTCCACAGTTAGTGTCTTGATAACAGGACTTGTTATCTGTTATTTCCAAGAGGTGGCATATATTTGTCTTTTTAAATTGGTTTGACTCTCTAAAAGTTTGTTTCTCCTGTAAGCATACTGTTGGCTTGAATTAATGACAAACATTTATGGTTTTTATTAATGTTTCCCATGATGCTGCAGTTGCTACTTTTGATTATTATTATTTTCCATGTATTGTTTATGTTTTAGGTGCAAGAAAATTCACCAGGACATAGAGCTGGATTGGAGCCATTCTTTGATTTTATTGTTTCTATTAATAATTCCAGGCTGGTAAGTGAATCCCCAAATTAAAACTTACGGATGGGTACCTGAAAACATAAATCCAGATTTATAACTTCACAATCCAATGTTATGTAGTTATGCCTGGGGAGGGAAGGTAATAAATTTTTCCCAGTTGAAAAGAGCTCCTGATTTATAAAAAAATAATTTGAGACCTGCTTGTACAAGCAAATCTGTTTCCTCTGGGAAGTTTAGTTCACGAAAGGAAACACATTGTTCCAGGCATAGATTCCTTTGATTCAAAATTCCTACTGATGGGTTGTTGATGAAAGAATAAATAGGTTGTTTTCTTGGTTTAATTCCTATCTTGGTAACTATTATATGAATTGATTATATGACAAATGAAGGCAAATAAATATACGTTTCCCAGGATAATGTTGCAACATCCAATCTGGGTTGGTTACCGAGACTAGAGATTTAGTCTTCCAAGTTTTCGGACTGGTACTGGAACCAGTCAGGGAACTTTTTTTTCAAAGAAACACAAGTTCACTGAGGATGGGCTTCAGCACGAGTCTGAAAGCTCGGAAGACTAAACCTCTGGTCCCGGTGGCCAACCCAGATTGGATCCTGATTTTATGAGCCCAGAGAAGACAAGATTATGATACCTGGGTTTTCCATGCCTTTTGAAATACAGGTAGTCCTCAATTTATGACCACAATTGAGCCCCAAATTTCAGTTGTTAAGTGAGACATTGGTTGTGTGAGTTTTGCCACATTTGCCACAGTTGCTAAGTGAATTACTGTGGTTACTTAGTTAGTAACCGGGTTGTTAAGTGAATCTGGCTTCCCCATTGACTTTGCTTGTCAAAAGATTGCCAAAGGTGACCACATGACCTTGACACACAGCAACCATCATAAATATGAAAGAGTTGTCAAGCATCTGAATTTTGATCATATGATCATGCGGCTGCTACAAAGGTGTAACTGTGAAAAACAGTCATTGGTCACTTTTTTCAGTGCCGTTGTAACTTTGAACAGTCACTAAATGAACTGTTGTAAGTCAAGGACTACCTGTACTGTATGAAATCCCTGGCTTCTCCATTTCAGCTGTGAAATATATATGGGTGGTTGAGGTACATATTAAGTGTAGTTGGCAAAAAAAAAAAAAAATCTTGGTTTTTCAGAAAGTTTTTAAAAACTGTCAGATTTTTTCAGCCGGGGGGGGGGGGTCAGTTGGGGTATCGTTAATTTATTGTTGATTGGTGTCATCCAGTCTAAATGCAGATGCTGAGGGAAAGTTAGTATATGGTATATATGGTTTGTTATGAGGAACAAATAATTTTTAGAAGAAGAGAGAATGATTAAAATTATAAGAGCAGGCTTCTGCCCATTTTCTTGTAAGAAAATGAAAATTTGGTGCGTTAGGAAAGGCATAGGTTTAATGCTAGGAGTGCGCAAAACGTCCTATTCAAAATGTTTTTCTATCAAATACTTTGAAATGCTGATACATTGCCATAGCGTGAGCATAACTGCCAATGAGTTTAGCGAATTTTTATCTTTATACCTTCCTTAGAATAAAGACAATGACACGCTGAAGGACCTGTTGAAAGCCAATGTGGAAAAGCCTGTTAAGATGCTGGTCTATAGCAGCAAGACCCTGGAGCTCCGAGAGACATCCGTAACCCCCAGCAACATGTGGGGAGGGCAGGGCTTGCTGGGCGTGAGTATTCGATTTTGCAGCTTTGATGGCGCCAATGAGAACGTGTGGCATGTGCTGGTAAGTAGAAGCTCTATTTTTATTTTTTATTTTTTTTATTAGAGAACAAAAAGATTCTGTGTGAAGAATCTTCTGGTTTTAACTTCCTTTTGGCTATGTGCTTCCAATAGGAATTCACCCAAAATGGCATAGAAAAAAAACAATTAGTTGCCTATATCTCTTTACTGCACTTTCTTCATTAAATTAAAATTGCTATCAATAAAAAAAGTGTGATGGCTATCATAGAGTTTGTTGCATATCTAGAAATAAAGCTTTTCCATATGTTTTTGGTGAATATTTTTTTAAAAACAAGGAAGAGATAACATTCACCAACACCGCAATACATTTAATGCATTGTTACTTATATTACTTTGTCTCCAAAACAGTAATCAATGTGCAAATACTTTTGGGTACATACCTGTATATGCACATTTTCAACAACTTCTCTATTTTGAAGACTGTCTTTTTTTTTTTCCTGAGGTGCATTTAATTTGTTAAGGAAACTGAAAAAATATTTTAGTGGTTATGGGGCAAAAGTGTGGAGCAAATCTTAATCATACTGACACCTGGAGTATCATTTTCTCTCTTTTTCTTCTCAAGCCCCCCCCCCTTTCTTTTCTTCTCTCCCGCCAAGTATAAATTAACAATAACAGAGTTGGAAGAGATCTTTGGAGGTCTTCTAGTCCAGACCCCTGCTCAGCAATAGTCCTATACCATTTCAGACAAATGGCTGTCCAGTCTCTTCTTACAGTGTGCATGTGGCCATGTAGTCATCAGCAGCTAACTTGATTTTAGAGAGTTTTTAATTTTTTATCTATCTTTTGTACTTTTCTTGGTCTGATTAAGGTATTTACTTTTTTTAAAAAAAAATTATGTCTTGTAATTAGGAAGTTGAACCAAATTCTCCTGCTGCAATTGCAGGTCTTAGACCTCATAGTGACTACATCATTGGGGCAGATACTGTCATGAATGAGGTAAATATGTTATTTCATTTATTAAAAAAAAAAATCAAGATTCTGACCGTTTTAGACTGAACTCAGATTGCTCATAATTATTTGCAATTGGTTTTGTGATAAGCATTGTTGAGCTTTCTTTTTGAGTAGTCATACATAACTTAGAAATTAATATTTATTATTATTAATTTTATTAATAATTTAAAGATGAGCAGAAAAAAAAGTAAAAACAGCAAGGAAAGGTTATTTTAGAATTTGTGCGTACATGCATTTTTTATTTTTTCTTATCGGTAGAAACAAACTAATGAATGTTGTCATCTGCTAAAATGAGAAATTCAGCTCATTCTGAATTTCAGAACATTAAAATAAAATAAATAAAATATTGTTGATTAAAATTAATTGAAGTGTCAACTAAATATGTTTTTTCCTTAGTCTGAAGATTTATTCTCTCTCATTGAAACACACGAAAGCAAACCATTAAAACTTTATGTATATAACACTGATACTGATAATTGCCGAGAAGTCGTTATTACCCCAAATACTGCATGGGGTGGAGAGGGAAGGTAAGTTGATTTTGTTCAAAGAGATATGAAATGTGATTAAACTCATCATTTTGGTACTGTTTCTGGGTTGTTTCCACACAGTCAGATTTGTACCAAACTGGGCAGATGCAATGACAGTGTAAATATTTTTCATAGATTTAATTTATGTTAAGTATTTTAAGATATTTATTGTTCACCCATGAACTCCATTTGCATTTTGAACAGACAGAATGTATGAGGAATAATTTGCTAGTGTGATTCTGTTTTACAATAAAACTTCTTAGGGTAAAATTCATGTCAAAACTCAACTCACATAACTGCAAGATTTTGTCCATCCCCTTTTACTGAAAACAGGCTTTAAATTTTCATGTTGAGTGAATATTGTAATTCTGTATATTATGAATACTGTATTTCATCTAGGTTTCAATTAATTTAGAAAATAAATGTCAACTCTATGGGGCTACTGATTTCTTTTGGCTGTATAATTTTCCATGTGACTTGTAGATTTTTAATTAAGTTTTTAATGACCCACTTCAAATTTATAGTGTATTAATATGTCCCTATATCATGAGAATAGGGACGCAGTGCTCAGTGGCAGTTCAGCGGTTCGAATCCCTAGTGCCACGTAACGGGGTGAACTCATGTTACTTGTCCCAGCATCTTCCAACCTAGCAGTTCGAAAGCATGTAAAAAAATGCAAGTAGAAAAATAGGGACCACCTTTGGTGGGAAGGTAACAGCGTTCCATGCACCTTTGGCGTTTAGTCATGCCGGCCACATGACCACGGAGACATCTTTGGACAGCGCTGGCTCTTTGGCTTTGAAATGGAGATGAGCACTGCCCCCTAGAGTCGGGAACGACTAGCACATATGTGCAAGGGGAACCTTTACCTTTACCTTTATATCTTGAGAAATAAAGTTCTTCATTCTGTTCCTATTTAGCTGAAAAGAGAATAGTATGCAAGGTGATCCGTCACAACCATTCAAAGTTATGATAGACCCAAAAATAGTGATTATGATCTGGATTTAAAGTCTCAACAGTTCCCCCCCCTCCCACTCCTGGTCTGTGATCACACTTTGGGCCTGCATTTATGGACATTTTCAAAGTCCCACAATCAGATGACTACTATTTATGGTGGTTTTCAGCATTTACTTCCGGTTTCAGCAAATAATACCCATTGCAAAGAATGAGTTCATTTAACAGCTGCAGCATTTGTTTAACCACCACAAAAATAAAATCCAATGTGGTCACATGGTTAACACATTTAACAACCAGCACAGCCTACAGCCATAACTCCAGTCTCAATTATGGTAGTAAGTTGAGCACTTCTTATTAAGGCAAATTGACAAATGAAAGAGGCATACCTCTATATTCCCATGAAATTCCCATGGGATTTCTGTATAATTATGTAACTATCGGGGGTCCTTGAAAAGCTTTATTCTGAGGGAGGGAAGGCTATGAAGTTGTTCATTAGATACTTTAGGCCATGGGATTTTATATGGCCAACCATTCAAAAGTTTCTAGTTATTTTTTTAGAGTCTTTATGTGTCTTGGTGGCAATAGTTTATAATTGCTCTAGAGATGTGTAATTTTTGGAAATGAGCACAATCCTTAAAAATGAATTAAAGTTGATATTTTCAATACCATGCACGTGCTGCTATTAAATTCATAAATGTAGTATGGCTATTTAAGGATATTGTTTAAATTCTGTCCGTACAATTCCTCAAAGACAATTCATTGGCATGGGATAATTGTGAACATATTTAAGGCTAATCTCGTTTTTTTCTTTCTTTATATTTAAAGCCTAGGTTGTGGCATTGGCTATGGATACCTGCATCGAATACCTACTCGTCCTTTTGAAGAAGGAAAGAAAATTTCTCTTCCTGGGCAGTTGTCTAGTACACCTATTGGTCCACTCAAAGATGGCTTCACAGAAGTAAGTTGTCATCCTTTTCTTTTGCAGCCTACAGTGTGACTCTCCGAACCACTTCTGGTGGAATAATATTCCTGTTTTGTAACGTATTATTCCGATACGTACCTTACTTTTCGGAATATAAGACCCACTTTTTTCCCCCCTTAAAGAGGTTGGAAATGTTGGTGCGTCTTATACACCAAATACAGCCATTTTTGGCCTCCCAAAACCCCGCCTCGTGCATCCTGTTTTTGCCAAGAACAGGCCCATTTTTCGCAAAAATGGGACGCGCAGAAGGTTTGGGAGGACTGCAGCGTGCTCCTGGGAGCCGGGGAGGGCAAAAACCGGATGCGCAGAGGCAAAAAACTATTTTTTTTCTTGTTTTCCTCTTCGAAATCTTGGTGCGTTTTATACTTGGTGCGTTTTATAATCCGAAAAATACGGTATGTTCTTTTCTAAGCATTTATTTCTTGTAACATCTTACAAAGCAGCAGCTCTCTGATAAAACAAGTGATCTTTTTAATTAGGTGCAATTGTCTTCAGTTAATCCCCCTTCTTCACTACCACCTGGAACTACAGGAGTAGAACAAGGCTTGGCCGGTCTTTCCATTAACACGACTCCTGCTGTCCCTAACGTGCTCAGTACAGGTTTGTCTTTTGTGTAATCCTAATACCAGTGTTCTGTTTTCTAAATGTAATTACATCGGGTGAGTGACAGTCTATTTAACTTACGTGCCATGTACAGTAATGTGCTGTATAGCTACGAAATGGAACATTACTGGAGGGCTGGGTGGAGAAGGGTCTGACTCTTGAAGATGTTGTCTTGAAGACCAGATGTTAAAATCTCAGTTTCTATAAATAGAATTCTGCCATCTTTCTTCTGTGTTTTGTTGTTGTGGTGGTGGTGGTGGTGGTGGTTGTTTATTGCTAGTCTTATGAATCTGCAGTAATTTGATTCTGAGGGGGTGGGATACACTCTGGAACTCCACGCATTGCAGCACAAGGTTTTTCATTAAGGAGAACGAATGAGCAAATATGAGAGTTCTCTAATGCATCCAAAACACTAATTAGGTTTTGTTTTCTGTCCAATATTTTTCTACATTTTTAATGTTTTAGAAAAATTTAAAAATCATCTCTTTGGCCAAATTTTATATATGGTAGGTGATCAGCAGCAAGCATTGGCTGTATCTCACCTACCTTTGTCACCTTGAGATAAAACAAGGGAATAGGGGCTTACAGCAAATTCCTGTTTTCTCTTACAAAGCAATAACAAGCCACAAAACAGTCCAGTTGCATTGCTTGGAACAGATGGAACCCACAAAATGATATTTCTCAAAACACACAAGCACTGAAGCAGAGTTCTCCAAATGCAGATTTCAAGCTCATAACATTGGATTTGTTTTTGCATGAACGCTTTTCCTAGTTGTCTTGAACACTTTAAATCTAAGGAAGTACGAGAAGATGAATATGGTTTCCTCCCAAATCATTTCATTTTAGATTACTTGGGTTCATTCATTCATTCCTATTTTCATTTTAGAATAAAGTTACAAAACAATAACACATATTAATTATTTTGGCTTGTTTTTTTTAATTTATTTTCAACATTGAGGGACATGCTCTGACACAAAAGGACTTGACATCTCCATCTTAAAAAAAATTGAAAGTGGTTAATAATAAAGATAAATAAACCTAAAGGCTACTTTTAAGGTAGATGGGTTGGGCTAGGTCAGACATTTTGCTGGATATGTTCAAAATAGCATTTGAAAGATAATATGGCTTGTTTTTCATTAGGTGTTCCTACAGTACCATTATTGCCTCCTCAAGCAAATCAATCTCTTCCTCCAATTAACTCAGCACCTCCGTTACCAGGTATGAGATATAAATGTCGATGAACATTTTTGTATGTAATAGTGAAAAGGGTGTTTTCAAAAACAGTGGATATAAAAAGTCTACACACACACACCCCTATTAAAATGCCAGTCTTTTGAGATGTAAAAAAAAATCAGACCAAGATAAATCACGTCAGAACTTTTCCCACCTTTAATATTCTGAAGTGATTTATCTTGATCTGATTTGTTTACATTTCAAAAACCTGGCATTTTAACAGGAGGGCGTAGACTTTCTATATCCCCTGTAGAAAATAGTCTGTGAATTTTTTCTTTCATTCACTACAGTATCTGAGTAGATTTTTTTTTTTAATTTGACTCATGCTGTATCGTTGGTTAATTTTCAGATGCCGCTCCAAGAATGTAGTTTTAGATATATTACATTTACTTATACCAAAGAGAACTCAGAACTAGTTCTGAGAACAAGAAGTGCTAGCCAAAAGATTATGATAATTTTATTTCAATTAATATGTGGTGTGGCTAAATATACTATTTCAATTAATTGAAAACCATCCATCTTTTTATAGATACTATAAATTAGAATGTAAAAAAAGATGCATTTTCATTTCATATTATATGAATAGAGAGAGCCAGTTTGATGTAGTGGTTAAGGCACCAGGCTAGAAACTGGGAGACCATGAGTTCTAGTCCCACCTTAGGCACAAAGCCAGTTGGGTGATTTTGGACTAGTTAGTCCTTCTCAATCTTAAGAAGGAGGCAGTGATAAACCACTTGCAAAAAATCTTGCCATGAAAACTGCAGGGGCCAATCCAAGCAGTTGTCAGGAGTCAACACTTATTTGAAGGCAAACATACGCACACATATGCAAATACACAAAAATGATATGAATATACCAGAACCAAGATAATCTTAATTTAAGAATTTTTTAAATAAAATCTTCCATAGTCTATTTAGTGGGCAATTCACTTGATATTTTGTTTACATGAGCCCTAAAAGAGAATCTGAAATTAAATGAATTTTTAATAGCAGCTCTCTTTTTCAACTCAAGCTCTTTGTGAAGTTTGTTTAAAACATGAGTTCATACAAGATAAAAACAATTAAAAAATAAGTATAATGACTCTTTACCTCAAGGTTAGCACTAAAGACCTTGCGTGATTGGATTACCTCCACAGTGGTCCAGACTGGATGAGGATGTTTTAACAGTTTTGGACTGAGTATCTTTGTGCAGTCTTGTGTCTGCCTTTGAAATCAAATGTATGGTTTCAGCAAATTAGTGCAGGTTAGAATTTACAATTTGAAGGAAAAATATATATAACTGAAAAGCATTCTTATAAGAGGACTATTCCAAATATACAAAAAAGACAGAGGTGGCCTTGTGTCCTAACATGACAAAAATAAATAGAAATGGGAACTGGGAACTCTGAAAGGGAAAGAACTGTACTGGTATAGCAATGAAACCTATAAGACTATTGGAAATATTTTGCAGTTTATGAGTAACAAGACCTTTGCTCCTTGTCCATCGGTAACATTTGGGACAGTATTCATATACATTTTTGAAAATCATAGAAGAACCGTTCTCTGAAAAGATTTCTTAAAGGTATATAATACAAAGGATTATAGAAAAATTGCAGCTGTGGCCTCAGAGGGAGACCTCTGAGTCTCCCTCTGAGGGCTGGGCAGGGGACAGAATGTATCTGCCCTCAGTGTGGAAGGGATTGCCACACTCGAATTGGCCTTTTTAGTCACACTAGATGCTGTTTTAGGACTTCTTTCCAGAGCACGATACCATAGTCTTTTGAGACTGAAGGAAGCCAATGATGATGAGAAAAATGGCACTCACTGTATATAGCTGTCTCTCTTGTAAATAGATTGCTTCTTAATACATTATGTGAGGGAAGGAAGTACATGCTGGCTATTTCCATCTACGCCCATTCCTTGAAGTGATACACACGACCAAGGATATCTTCTGGATATCCATGTGTCTAATGTTCTCTCTTCAACATATTGTGATTGTTAGAAAAGACTCAAAGTGTTCCTCCAATAAATGCCTTTGTCACTTTTTTTTTTTTTCTGCTTCTGCAAGTAATATGAACTTCTGAAATTTAGCATCTTATTTTTATTAGGATTGATGGCTTTACCTGCTGGACTTCCCAATCTGGGGAACATCCCTAACTTGAATTTACCTGGTCCGCATTTAATTCCTGGTCCTGGATTAATAGACATTGGGCAGCCTGGTATGTTTGATAAATTTCTGAACTGACACCTAATAACTCTGCCTAATGATTTTAGTTCAGCCCTGTTGCACATGACTTTATGTAACCACTAAATTATCTTAAGTTTATAATAAGTAAGGCTTCCATATGTTTGCCTGTAGCCCAGTTTAATTCGGTATTATAACATTTAGACCCCATTCAGGTGAAGAAAAGCCCCTGAAATCCTATAGAGAATCCTACGAAAGGAGAACGCTTTCCCTTATTTTTCTTGCAGTCCCAACACTACTGTGCATTATTACACAATTTGTGTCCCTAGATTCTTCCAAAAATTACTGCCATAATATAACTGATACAGAGAAGGGAAATAAATAGATGGAGATTAACTGTTTCTTTATTTTAATTTTATGTTAATTAGATTTAAATTTAAATTATTTTAAGTTAAATTTAGTTTCTGTTCTTATTCTTTTTGGAGTGCCACTTCACCTGCTAATCAGGATGCTGTTGTGTGCTAAAAATTAAAACTAGATTTGGCATCAACTAAACAACAACCATCATGTCATATTTCATTGGCATACTTGAGAATAGAAAGTAATGTTAAATCTTTTTGATGCATTATTGTCAGTGGTACAATATTACTGTGAAATAAAAAGCTTCCTATGTAAATGTAAAGTACAGTTCTACATTTACTGCATAAAAATGCAAAAAGCTCTATGAACCCTGGCATATAAATTGATTTTTTATATTCAAGTCATTTTTCTGAAATCTTCATGAATAGATATTGGATAGGACAGAATTCAGAGGACCGTGAAAACAGAATCATATGCCCTTTAGTTTGTCTGCATGTTTTTGGCTAATGGTTGTTTATTCATTTGGACTCTATAAGCTGCATAAAGGAATGTGATTTTTCTGAAGGGGAGGGGAGGATTCTCATACGAAATACCTGTGCCATAAGAAGTTAACAGCAGTCTTAAAGCTTTGATGTGTTCTGATTAATACGAGACCTGGCAATCTCTATAGGCAACAAGGGATCCTTAAGTGGTGGGCCATGATCCTTTAAGTCATGAGGAACTTTTAATAAAGTAATAACATTTTTGTTTCTTGCTCACACAAAGCAAGCTTATTTCGTGCCCAATCTTAACCCTAATGAAATAATTAGTATATTAGCTATCACACTTCCATTTATTATTTTAAGAGGAAATGGAACTGCAAAATGTGTGACCCTCCAGGAAATTAATCTCTGTAGTAGAAAGATCTTGCTCAGGATACACATCTGTAGGGACTTTTATGGAAAGCCTCTTCTCTTAGGTTCTTTGTATATATCCCTACCATCTTCCTTGCAATACGCAGATGCAGTGTAAAATTGCTCTTTACAAATGACATAGCTCTGTAGGCTAATGACTTACGCAAGTAGACTGCAAGCTCGTTTTTGTCTTCTGATGTTCTTAGGATTGCCACCACTTCCTTCCTTGCCTCCAGTCAACCTGTCTGGGATTGCACCTCTATCACCGGAATTCCTTGCCAAGTTCCCATTGGTCAATGAGATACCCACTCTGCCTACGGATCTGTTGTCTTCTGTTCCCATCACAACAAGCTTCCCTGCGAATCCTGGCACGACTGTAAATGTGGAACAAACCTCTGCACACATTCTGGATATGGCTGTTCCTCCCCCCATGGTTACTACTGCTGCTTCTAATGCTTCCACTGTCAAGGCATTGTCTCCTGAAGACAGAGGAGATGGGATAACTTCCTTCAATGAAAAGCCAGCACCCTTGGTCACAGATACGGCTGTGTCTGAATCATCATAACTTCAACTGATTGATTGGATTGGGCTTGATATATTTATTCAACAACAGTATATGCAAACTATCATTACTTTCATGCTAGTTTGTATTTTGTTGTCAGAGTTCTTGTAAATATACGGAAGGTGACTTAAGAGTCCAGATTTTTACAAAGGGCTTGGTGTAGGGTAGAGAAAGGGGAAGGAACTGCTTATATTTAAAAAAAAAAAAAAGAATAATAAAAAGGAAATATCAAGGTAGGATATGCAGGTGTCCGCTGCCAAAATTGAGGATTTTTTAAAGAAAAGGTGTAATCTGACTTCAGTAGGCTACCTTGCTTACTTTCCCCCCCACAAATTTGCTTCTCTTAGAAATGAGCAAGTAATTCATGCTTGTAGTATATGAAAACTTTTTTTCTTGTACTTTGCAAGAATTAGAATTTTGGTAATACATTGTGAGGGGTAAAAGTATTTACTTTTGTCCAAGTTGTACATTTTAGCAGTATAAAGATCTTCAAACTAGAGCTCTTTTATTAAAAACTTCAGAACACAATTTGTAAATTCAGCCTCATTTTTAAATCTGCCTGTATGCAGATCTTTCTGTTGAGCTACTGCCCTTTTACCTAAACCTAGCCTCTGTTGCTTTGCTTTATAAACCCACTGTCAAAAGTATTGTGAAGAAGTCAAAAGGAAACCTCATAATATTGGACATAGCTCAAAAACAGGAAGATGAAACTTTTGACCTTTTTTTTTGTAAAACAGATTGTATTGAAAGAGCTTACATAATGGCAATAAATTCTGAGGATTTTATCTTGTAGCATTGGGTGAGCATATTATTAAAACTGAACAGGAGTAAATACACAATTGTAACACAGTTTGGGAATGAAAAACATTTCCCAGGCACATATATTTCTCCTTTCTCCCCCCCTCCCCCCAAAAAATTTCTTATTGTTGGCTTTGCTGAGTTGGAATTTCTGGAAGGCCACGGTTCTCCAATTCTACAGAAAATATTTATTTTTTAAAAAAACTTAATTATTCATTGTGGCCCAGCTAGTAGCAATTTAGATGTTATAGCATTCAGCTTCAAATCCAATTCTGTGATTATTCAGTATGGGCCTGAGCAAGGAGCCTTAGATTAATTGAATCCAGATAATTAATACAACTCTTTTAAACATATATATTGTTGAAAAATTGGCTTTCCTTTTCATGTAATTTTGGAGTTCTAAAGCAAATATTAAACAAATCAACACATACAATGTATATGATTTCCTAGTTGTTACCACCCCTCCAGAAGTTTAATTTTAAGGTCTCAGGTGAATGGAAGGCTATATTAAGGTTCGGTAGGCAAACACTTTGTTCAATGACTCTCAATTATGCTCATACATAATTGTGTGTATAACACTTGACAGCTTTTAGTCTCTTGAAAGCATTACTTAAAGAGACGGTCTCTATTTCCTGTCCTGGTGGGAGAAAGAGGAAGAGTAGTCTGCCTTTCCATTACTCCTGATCCTTTCAAAGGGATCCATTGTAGTGGTAGTGTACCCTCACATCTGAGAAGAGATCACTGCCAAGATCATGACTAGCTCTGAAAAGCAGAAAATGGAGTACAATGTGTTCTGCCAAAAACAGGTACAGTAAATGGCTCTCCAATGTTAACAGATATAGTATGCTTCCATTTTAAGTGAAATATTTCCTGCCTACTAGTAATATGAAGATATTCGTGTTTACTCAAAAGACCTCCTGGTTCAGACAGCTTATGTCCAAGTTATTTGTGGAATATCAACCTTGATCTGGGATTGCAGGGTTGATAACTTTTCTATGTCCTTTCTGACTGTCTCCAAGAAACCGTTCTGAGTTTCAGTACTCATAGAGAATTAATTATCACTTTGCCTCCCCATGCAACAGTGACGCCCAATTTCAAGAATGGAAGGAGGAAAATCATAGTCCCATTTCTGCATCATTATGGAAATCTGATGTCTCTGGAAACTGAGCAAGTTTTCAGAACGTTGATTAATCTTTCGTAAATGATTTCCGGCAAACAGGGATGTGTCACTATTGGTTTCGCTTATACAGAGATGTAGATCAAATAAATAAATCAGAAAACCTGCCAGAAGGGCACTGACGTTGCTGAAAGGAGAAGTGTTACACAATTAAACCTGGGTATGAGTCAGCTTGTAGAAAATGGCTGAGGCTATTTTTCAGCCAAAGACTTGAAATGAAGACTACATTGGTAGATGTATCTTTGTCGTTTTGGAGGCAGTCACAATCATCATAACACTTCGTCTCACCAACCAAACAGTAATTCAAGCTTGGAAGAAAAAAATTGAATGCGCTCTGGTCACAACTCGTAATACATTACGACACCTAAAAAGTGTACTGTGCACTGATGAAAAACACATAAGCATCTCTTGATAGTATTCCACAAGATGGTTTTTCTGGCAAAACGAGGGAGGAAGCTTTTGTGGGTTCTGTCCTTTTGCTGCAGAAGTTTCTGGACATCTACTCTAAAGAAATTGGAGATATTTGGGAATATAGCTCTGGAGGATACAGATTGCAGCAAAAGTTATCTTCCTTCCTGCCAGGAGGAGAGACTACTGCAAGTCTGCTCTTCTGATTTCCGGCGCTCCCGCGTGCATGAAAGCCAGCTGGCGTGCTGGAACCCAGAAGAGAAACAGGTGATGACTGGCGTGCCCGGATAGATGGCTCTGCATGCCACTTCCGGCACGCATGCCATAGGTTCGCCATCAGGGTCCTATCAAATGCTTCATTTGCCTATATAAAACAATCAAAACATACTATGATTCTGCCGGGCATTACAAATGTGATGCTGTTTCTTCCTCCAGAGTTATTGCTGCCTACAATGTCTCCAAAACATCAGAAATGTCCTCAGAAATGGCTCTACCATCACTAGAGCTGCTACTGCAGTTTTTACTTGTATAAAAGGCTCTTAAGTTTAGTGAAGGGTCGATTACTGTCCCTCTTTAGCAGAATTGAGCTGAAGCTGTAAAGTTTGCACGAATATCACCTGTTTGCAAGTAATGAATATTTGCCTTGGAGGGCGTGAAAGATCAAACATAGTCTTTATTTTCAAGGGATATTTCCATCGGAGAGTTCCTTGTAGTTTCCTTAGGTTATAAGTGAACTAGCATACAGCAGCTTCTCTATATGAAAATTAAATTATCACCAGTTCAGTACATAGAAAAAAACAGTGATACTGATCCCTTAAATCATCATACCAACTTAATTCAGAATAAATATGTACGGACAAGAGGTAACAAGGTCAATGGTTCTGACAAGATGACCCTAACGATCACAAGAACAAAAACATTTGTTTCTTGCAAAAAGGACAACAGTGTCAGATCCAGATTTTGTCATAAAAAAAATATATTGTCTCAAAAAAATAAAGCATGGCTGCAAGTCATTAAAAATATCCCTGTAGATCCACTCCAGCAAAGCAACTTGTCCCTGCTTATATGGTGTAAACTAAATAGAATGCAGAGCAAACATGAGTCAATACATTGTAAAAGTCAACAACTATCCACAAAGTATTTATTTACTTAAATCGCCTGATAGGCAAAGCTATCTTGATAGTTTACAATAAAACTCAATAAAAATACAGAATCAGAATAAAAGCATAACACAACAAAATGCAAAGTAAACATATCCTATAATTTGGCGGCTGCAAGGTGGACATCCAAAAACTAAAACAATATAAATTAAAATGCAGTAAAAGCATGATAAAAGCCACTTTAAAAGCTGGAGAAAGGGTCTTCAGATGTCCCAAAACAACGCTGGTGTGGATATCAGTTAAGCCTCATGGGGAAGGGAATTTCATAAACGGTGCCAGGCCAGGGCTATCAATGTAAAGATTTTAATTGGTTTTAATTGTGGGATTTTAAATTTGGGGGTTTTATAATTATAAAATATATATAATTATATATATATATATAATATATATAATTATAAAACCTTGTTGTTCCGCCAGGCCGGGCTATCAATGTAAAGATTTTAATTGGTTTTAATTGTGGGATTTTAAATTTAGGAGTTTTATAATTGAGCCAATTATTTAATAATTTTAATTATTTTTAAATTTTGTTTGTCTTTGTGCTTTTAATCAGGCTGTACACCGCCCTGAGTCCTTCAGGAGAAGGGCGGTATAGAAATAAAATAAAATAAAATAAAATAAAATAAAATAAAATAAAATAAAATAAAATAAAATAAAATAAAATAAAATAAAATAAAATAAAATAAAATAAAATAATAAATAAAATAAACTCCCAGCCCACGGGCCAGATGTGTTACACGCTGGCCATGGCCACACCCGGTTTAGCGAAGGGGGGGAAGTCCCAATACGTCACGTGACACCGCCATAACGATGTGAGTTTGCCACCCCTGGCTTATACAGTAGAGGTTCACCTTTGTAAATTCACCAGTTGAATTTACACTAGTATTTCTCAGGAATGGAAAAATGAAATAGCTTTTCTTTAAAAAATAATAATACAGATAGTCCTCAACGTACGACCACAAGTGAGCCCAAAATTTCTGTGCTAAGCAAGACATTTGTTAAGTGACTTTTACCCCAACTGTACAACCTTTCTTTGCCACAGCTGTTAAGTGAATTCACTGCCGTTGTTAAATTAGTCACATGATTGTTAAGTGAATCTGGCTTCCTCATGGACTTTGCTTGTCAGAAGGTCACAAAAGGTGATCACATGACCCCGGGACACTGCAATCGTCATCAATATGAGTCAGTTACCAAGTATCTGAATTTTGATCCCAGGAGCATGGGGATGCTGTGACGATTGTACGTGTGAAACATGATCATAAGCCACTTTTTTCAGTGCCATTGTAACTTTGGTCACTAAACGCACTGTTGTAAGTCAAAGGCCTACCTGTAATTGCTTTTCTGCAGACTCTTGAAGTCCTGAATTATTTTATTTTTTTCCCCCTAAGCTTAGGAAAAGTCCATACAGTATTCAGTTCTGACTATTTTGGCAAAAAAAACTACTCTTTGACTTCAAAGAACCAAAAATTCCTTCTATGGCGGCCTGATTCAGTTCAGTACTCCCTAGCATTAAATGCACATTTCTTCTTTCAGTTTCTTCAACGTGGGGAAAATAATGTTGCTCCACTAGATGGAACCACATCACTTGCTTTATTTTGTTTGGTAGCGGCTTGAGTTTTGTTTTGTTTTTTCTTCTTCTCAGAAATCTATGCTTATTTAAATCTTTATCAGTTGAGCCTTTCACACAAAAGAATACCGAGCAAGCTCTAGCTGTTTTTTTTTAAGGCAAGTGTACTTGAATTCAGGCCTACAAGGACAAAGGTTGCTGCTTCATTAATAGGCAGTTGAGGACTTCTGCAATCTGTGAGGTGCTCAGAAAATGCTCCATTTAATTAATTCTTAAAGGAAAATTCTGTATTGTTGCATTAAGTGACATTACATGAATGTTAGTTTTTCATTAGAGGAAAATTAATACCCAAAAGGAGAACGTTAAATTGCTTGCCTGCTGTAATTTTTAAATAAGTATAGGCAGACACTGAATAAGTATGAAGAAAGTATACTAATGAGTTTGGCAGGAGTCCCTCTTGCTGTATCGTATTAATGAATTAATTTCTCTTTAGACTTAATAGGCTGTGTTTTATATAGTTCTTCCATGGAGCTGAATAGCATTTATTACTTTAGTGTAGGGACTACTGCTGAAGAGGCTGCTTTCCCAGGCCTGTTTTACCCAGCAAATAAGGTAGCAAATATCCTTAAACATCCATAACAAAAAATAAAATAAAAAAATAGAACATTCTTTAATAGAACTGAATCTAAGGCTGCATCTTTGCTTGCATCTAACCATGGCATAAAGGTATTTACGGGATATCCTTTTTATTTCTTTGACCCCCATAGCATTACTTTCATTTCATGCCCATCAGAGAGATGGAAGGAAGTCATCCGAGGCTGTGCTGCTATTAAAATAGGATTTTCCTCATTATTCCAACCCAGTGGTGGGTTCCTCCCAGTTCCACCGAGCCGGTAGCGGTGACGATATGACATCACCGAACCAGTTCTCTTTGTTCAGGAGCTGCCCACCACCCCGTCATTCTTACCTTTTATTTGGCCCAGCCCCCAATCTATTCGCTGCCTCCCAAGCCCCAACTGATCGGCTAGAAGGAAAAAAAACTGTTTAAACTCTTGCCACGGGGCTTCAAAGGGCTGCCCTACAGCTGATCAGTGTTAAAAGGCAGTGTGGTGGTAGACCGGTGCCTCCAAAAACAAATGGGTAGATTGGTACAGCTCTGCAAGCAGTTAAAAGCCTGGTAGACCAATACCTCTGCTGAATCCTAAAGAATTGCCACATGACCATCAAGCCATGCCCACAAAATAAGCCACGCCCACAGAACCGGTAGTAAAAAAAAATTTAGAACCCACCCCTGTTCCAACTCCACTTAAGGTGGGCCTGAACATGCGTAAAATATGTCAGACTTCAGCTGTCATCACTTCAGAAGCAAAGTCTAGTGACTAGAAGTATTGTAGATAGAAACCAAGAGGCAGTGATTGGCTCTTCCATGATGTCACATACCCATCCCATACTATACCTGACCAGTTCCTTTTGCCAAATTCTTGCTCTTGTTTCCTTAAAAAACCGCACCAAAATGGGGCTTCTATCTTGGTGGTTCATCAGATATATGTGGTAGCTTTGCATGCCAGTGCGAGCTTTATTAGTTTTGTGCAAGACTAAAACAGTTAACAGTGAAATGCAATAGAATTGTCTAGGGCCTTGATGGCAAACCTATGGCACATGTGCCCAAAGTGGCACGCGGAGCCATGTTGCCTGGCACGTGTGATGACTTCCAGGTTTCTGGCGCACAGGCATGCACGCATGACGAACTGGCCTTTTTGCGTGCAGCAGTGCCAGAAACTGGAAGAGCTGGTCTTTCATTTTCCTGAATGAGCATGCACGGCAGCCAGCTGATCATTGCATACACATGCACGCCAGAAACTCGGAAGAGTAGCTGGCTGGCGTGCACGCTCGTGCCGGAAACCGGAAGTTTATTTTCAGGCGGGCGTATGTACCCTGGGCAGCTCCTCTTCCAGGTTGCAGCCCAGACACGTGCACTCCCTTTTTGGCACTCGGTATCGAAAAGGTTTGCCGTCACTGGTCTAGGGCAAGGGTTCCCAATCCCTGGGCCGTGGCACACTATTGGGCCATGAGCTGTTCACAACCGGGCCACGGAAACAGCAGCTGAGTGCATGCATGCATCCCCCACTTGCATGAGTAACAGGTGAAGTCGTGCACGTGCGCTCCATTTACGCAAACAGTGGGCATGTGTACCCGACATTGCACAAATGGAGCTGTGTGCATGTGCCCTTGCCAGTCACTCGCAATGAACCATCCCTTCTCCCACCCCTGCCGGTCTGCAAAGCCGGAAAGGTTGGGGAACGCTCATCTAGGAAGATAAAATTCCCTTCCTTCCTTCCTTCCTTCCTTCCTTCCTTCCTTCCTTCCTTTCTTCCATTCTTCCATTCTTTCTTCCTTCCTTTCCTTCCTACCTTCCTTCCTTCCTTCCTTTCCTTCCTTCTTTCCTTCCTTCCTTTTTTCCTTCCTTCCCATTCTCAGTATACCTAGGACAATTGGGAAATTCCAACCTCAGAGCATTTTAATACAGGAGTGAGGATTCCTCTGCATGGCTCTAATTATACTTCCTTCATTTCAAAGAAAGTATGAAAGCCCCTATGGAAATGCAGCAATTTACTGTAGATAATATAACAGAGATAATTTGCTTCTATTAAAATAACTGAGATGTAAAAGTATTTAAATTGGAGCTTAGATCAAGCCTGCAAATCATTTAAAAACTCCATCATTTCAATTTCTAACTAATAAATTATTTTAAAGCATATTTCTGATGTTTTCTGAAAAGGGGCATCACTTTTTTCCCCCCAAACAGTACAGAAAAGGCTTGTTATTTGTTTGTTTGTTGGTTGCTTGGAGATTGTTGTTTTTTGGGAAAGCTACAATATGCCTTAATGCCACATAATAGCAATAGCAATAGGACTTAGACTTACAGCATATACCGCTTCACAGTGCTTTTACAGCCCTGTTTACAGGTTTACAGAGTCAGCATATTGCCCCCAAGAATCTGGGTCCTCATTTTATCGACCTCAGAAGGATGGAAGGCTGAGTCAAACTTGAGCCTGGTGAGATTCAATCTGCCAAATTGCAAGCAGCCGGCAGTCAGCAGAAGTAGCCTGCAGTACTGCACTCTAGCCACTGTGCCACCGCAGCTCACTCAGTCACGCAATCAACTTTCCTGAAGAGGATTTTTCAGCCATGACATGTGTGAAAAATGAAGACATAGAGCACATTCAGTCAACATACAGAACCTGATTACTGGATTAATTACTTTCTGGGTTTGTATAACACCTTTGATCATGAACCAATGAATGAGGATGGGATCTCACATCAGATTAAACAACTAAGGAAGGATACTTAGCATGCTGTGCAAATGCAGCTACTAAATTTGTAGCTGTTCTGGTCTGTAGCCACTGAAGATAATGTCTGTGTGCCACATCTAAGATTCATTGACCATCATTTTTTTAATCTAAATGAATTAGAGAAAGGCATAAATAATCACTTATCCTCCAAGACCACACTTGCCCAGCCATTTGGTGACCTTTCATTGCCACTAAATTATATATCTTTCATTGCAATATTAAATATACAGTAACTAGTCATGTTCATTGAATCTAACCAAGTTAATTTGATTTTAGTCCCACTATCACCCATTGGTCCCCCTCTCTAGCTTTAGAGAATTGAGGGCAAAGGATCTGTTATCCCCCATTTTTCTCATTCCTCTGTTCTCCTGTGGCTGTTCTGAATGCCACAGCAGCAGCAACAGGAAGGGAAGATGAGGAAGGGAGCCTTTCTGATGTTGGGGTGAGCTCCCATTCCTGCCCCAGCTACTGCCAACCTAGTAGTTTGAAAGCATGCAAATGCAAATAGATAAATAGGTACCACTTTGGTGTGAAGATAATAGCGTTCTGCACATCTTGGCATATAGGCATGGCAGCCACATGGTCATGGAAGCCTCTCTAGATAACACTGGCTCCCTTAGCCAGGAAATGGAGATGAACACAACAGAGAGAGAGAGAGGAGAGAGAGAGAGAGAGAGAGAGAGAGAGAGAGAGAGAGAGAGAGAGAGAGAGAGAGAGAGAGAGAGAGAGAGAGAGAGAGAGAGAGAGAGAGAGAGAGAGAGATGGTCGGGACACTTTTACCTTTACCTTTTTTTATGTCAGGCCGGCTTTCCCCTGCCCCTTGAGAAGAGCCATTTTCACTGATTCCTTTCCCACAGAGAAAGGAGGGGTGGAAGTGGCAGCCTCCTCCCCCAAAGCTGCCTATGGGTGTTGGCAAAAAAGCCTCAGGGCCTCCTCTGCCAGCTCCATGGTGAAGAGACCAGGCAGGGCAGAAGCAGACAAGCAGACTTTAGCTACAACCTTGTGGGAAAACCACAGGTGGCTTCCTGATTGGGTGCTCTATGGAAAAACTGTATATGTCTTCCTTACTGACAGAACTGGAAACATTGTGAAGGAGAGACAGACTACCAACAGCCACCTAATGAAGGTTGGCCAGTTTCTGCCAGCAGTCCTAGAAGGGAGCAACTCCCTCTCTTCAAATCTTCAGTGGCCTATCCTTCGCAGAGTAGGGTGAAATTAACACTGGGTGTTCCATCAATGAAAATAGGGAAAGGGCAGTGGTGAAATCTTCCGCCGGTCACCACCGGTTCACTGCCCGTGTATGCACGATGCATGCCAGACGCACCCTGTGTGCGTGCATGCGCAGTGCACACCAAACACGTGCTTCGCGCAGAAAAAGGAGGTAATAAGTTCGTTTGAAGGTAAGTAGGACAGTGGGAGGGGGGAAACCGGATTTCTTGCTTCCTAGCGAATATAAATCGCATGGCACAGCTGATAGTTGGAAATACCAGATCGGACCAACAGGTAGCTTTTTTTTTACTACCGGTTCACTGAACCGGTAGATTTTATCACTACCGGTTCGCCCAAACTGGTGCGAACAGGTAGGATTTCACCACTGGGCTAGGGGCTGCTATAACTTGTCCAGTGATAGAAAACATTAAAATGCAACCATTGTTTTCTTGATAAGCCTTCTGTTTATCAGGCTTCTCCAACCAAATGCCTTATAAATGTGTTGCAACTGGAATTCTCAGAATTCAGCCACTTGGCAACTAACTCGTTTTTAGGATGGTTGCAGTGTCCTGAGGTCATGGGATCACCTTTTGCAAAATTGTCAAATCAGTCTCTTTCTAACAAGCAAGGTCAATGGCGAAGCCAGATTCACTTAACAACCCTGTTACTAATTTAACAACTGTAGCAATACAGATGTGTAAAATGGGCCATTTTTACACACTTGGATAATGTTTAACAGTATAGGAAGTGGATCCTAACAATCTCTCCTCCTTCATTGCCACCAGCAGAAACATTTTAAAAGAATCTAGCTTCTCCATTGTGTCTCTTTGAAGGAGGTGGAAACTACAAATTAATAATGATGTGAGAAAGGCAATTACAGGTAAGCCTTGACTTATTTTATTTTTTTTGAAATCAACTTTTTTATTTTAAAACAAAAACAAAACATAAAAACATTATCATTCCAAATAATTACAGACAGTATGTCGATCGGTGACATTCTTTTGTGCTCCTCCTCTCTTCAAATTATCACTAAACATCCCAGCTTATTTCCATAACAATTATTTCACTTAATTTATCTCAACTTCCACTTATTTCATAATTATCTCCAGATTTTATTGTCCATCCATTGATAAAATAAATCCCACATCAAATAATACTATCTATCTTCCTGTTCTCTTATTTCAAATGTCAGTTTACTCATTTCAGCACACTCCATCATTTCTTAATAATTTCTTCATCAATAGGTATTTATTATTATTATTATTATTATTATTATTATTATTATTATTATTATTATTATTATTATTATTATTATTTATTGGTTAATCTTTAGTGAGATTCACAGCCTTTGAGGCTGGTTAATAGCTCAGCAGCTCGAGTCCTAACCAAGGACCTAGGAACTGTTAAGGTATCGTCGGAGGATGTAAGCTGTTCCGAGTAAGGTGGTTTTTTGTAGAGTCAAAATGTTCAAGTCCGGCAAATTTAGAATTTCTAAATAGCGGGGTAGTCCTTTGGGTATTGCTCCGAGGGCTCCAATTACAATCGGGACAACACACGATTTCTTTTTCCACAGTCGCTCAACTTCAATTTGTAAGTCCCGGTACTTTGTGATTTTTTCTTGCTGCTTATCTTCAATTCGTGCATCACCAGGTATTGCAATGTCAATGAACCATACTTTTTTCTTTTCAACTATTGTTATGTCAGGTGTGTTGTGGACCAAGTGCCTGTCAGTCTGAATCCTAAAGTCCCACAAGATCTTGAGTTTCTCATTCTCTAAAACTTTCTCAACCTGATGTTCCCAGTGGTTTTTGCTGTACTCAAATCCAAACTTCTGGCAAAATTTCCAGTGAATGATTTTAGCAACACGGTCATGGCGTTGTAGGTAGTCAGTTTGTGAAATTTTGCTGCACCCACTGATCAGGTGGTTTTTTTTTATTATTATTATTATTATTATTATTATTATTATTATTATTATTATTATTATTATTTAAATTTTTATACCGCCCTTCTCCCGAAGGACTCAGGGCAGTGTACAGCCATATTAAAACAAACATATACCCATAAAATTTAAAACAATTTAAAATATATTAAAATTTGGCCCTATGTTAAAAACTACAGACACCCAATTAAAATTCATATTCTAAGCCAGCCCGGCCTGTTGAAACAAAAGAGTCTTAAGGGCACAGCGAAAGGTACATAGGTCAGGGATCATGCGAATCTCCAGGGGCAGTTCATTCCAGAGGGCAGGTGCCTCCACAGAGAAGGCTCTCCCCCTGGGTGTTGCCAATCGACATTGTTTGGCCGACGGCACCCTGAGGAGTCCCTCTCTGTGGGAGCGTATTGGCTGGTGGGAGGCTATCAGTGGCAGAAGGCGATCTCGTACATACCCAGGTCCTAAGCCATGGAGCGCTTTAAAGGTGGTAACCCACACCTTGAATCACACCTGGAAGACCACCGGAAGCCAGTGCAGCTCACACAGGAGACGTGTTACATGGGTGCGCCGTGTCTCCCCCATAATCACCCGCGCGGCTGCATTCTGGACCAGTTGGAGCCCCATGTAGAGAGCATTACAGTAGTCCAGATGGGACGGGACGAGGGCATGAGTGACCATGCGTAAGGCGTCCCGGTCCAGAAAGGGACACAACTGGTGAATCAGGCGAACCTGATAAAAAGCTCCCCTGGCCACAGCCATCATATGGTCTTCTAAAGACAGCCGTACATCCAGGAGGACACCCAAGTTGCGAGCCCTCTCTGAGGGGGCCAAGATCTCGCCCCCAATAGTCAGCGGTGGAGCTAGCTGGCTATACCGGGACGCCGGAAACCACAGCCACTTGTATCTTTTCTCCTTTCCAGTTTTTAGCAAATACAATTCTAGCCGCTGTTAAAAGATTCACAATTAGACATTGCAGTTCTTTGTTATATGTCTCTGGTAAGATCTGGTAAAACATCTTATACAGATTCTCCTTATATGCTGTAGACATTGTCATTTTATAATTATGTGACCACAATTTTTGCCATTTCTCTAAATCAGTACCATAACCAAAATTCTTCCCCCACACTATAATTGATTCTTTAACTTGTTCTTCTTTCAATTTTACCTCTAACAATTATCCATATAATTTTTAATTACATGGTCATCAGAACCCAATAAAATCTTATCTAAATTAGTCAAAGCATTATAAAAACCTTCTTGTTTGAGATCTTCTCGATATCTAGAAAATATTTGCATGTATGAAAACCAATCCATCTTACATCCCTGATCTTCTATTTTCTGCTTTAATTTATATTCACCCTTTTCATCCAATAATTCCCTATATTTAATAATTTGTTCCCTTCTAAATGTCACTGGATATGACAAAGCTTCAATTGTAGATACCCAGACTGGAATCCTCAGATAATGGTATTTTTTAACCTTCTCCCATTTCAGCCATAAAGCTTCACATATCTGATGTCTTCTAAAATACCCCTGTACTTTAGTTCCTTTGTACCATAGAAAGCATGCCACCCCATCAACAAATCATGTTCCTCCAAATTCAATAATCTAGTATTTTTCAAAGTTTTCCATTCTTTAATCCACATTAGAATAGCTGCTTGATAATAAAGTTCAAAATTAGGTAAACCAAAACCACCCCTCATTTTAGCATCTTGTAACAACTTAAGTTTTATTCTTGCCTTCTTTCCCTGCCAAATGTATTTCAGCATCATTTTATTCAAGTCTACAAAGAATTCCTTATCCAACTTTATTGGAATTGTCTGAAATAAATACAAAATTCTAGCCAAAATATTCATCTTAATAGTTGCAATCCTACCAATCAAAGATAACTGCAAATTTCCCCATTTCATCAAATCTTGTCCTATCTGTTGCTTAAGCTTATTATAATTATTTTCTTAAAGTGAGCTACTTTTTACTTTACTTTATTTTGGATTTATATACCGCCCTACTCCCGAAGGACTCAGGGTGGTGAACAGCCAAAGGATAAAACACACATAATACAAAATTTAAAAAACAATGTAAAAGCACATTAAATAATTTGGCCCATACAAATTAAAACACCCCTATTGTTTTAAAACAAATTTAAAATTAACAATTAAAAGGAAGTTAGGCCAGCCCAGCCTGTTGAAATAAAAAGGTCTTGAGGGCACGGCGGAAAGTGTGTAAATCCGGGATCCTCCGTATCTCCGGGGGGAACTTGTTCCAAATGGCAGGTGCCCCCACAGAGAAGGCTCCAAAGGTACACCTTGCTGTCAATTGTATCCCCAAATATTTTACCTTGTTTGTGATCTGCATCTTTGAGATCTCCATCAATTTTTCTTTTTGCTTTTTCAACATATTTTTGGTCATTATCTTTGTCTTATCTTTATTAATTTTCAAACCAGCTACTTCCCCAAATTCTCCAATATTTTCTATCAGTTTCAGGCAAGCCTTGACTTATGATAGATCTCCCCAGGTTAGTTATTTATTTTATTTATTTTATTTTATTTAAATTTGTACACCGCCCTTCTCCTAGTGGACTCAGGGCGGTGCACAGCCAAGTAAAAAACATCCAATACAAAATTTAAAAATTTAAAAGAATTATACCCTTTGGCCAAAAATTTAAGAACCTTACGACTAAAACCCATTAAACAATTAAAAATCTAATATCTCAAAAACGGGGGGGAGGGTTCAGGCCAGCCCTGCTTGATGGAAGAGAAAAGTTTTTAGGGCACGGCGAAAAGCCCGGAGATCTGATATCCTCCGTATCTCCGGGGGCAAATCGTTCCAGAGGGCAGGTGCTGCCACAGAGAAGGCCCTCCCCCTGGGGGTCACCAGCCGACACTGCCTAGCTGACGGCACCCTGAGGAGTCCCTCTCTGTGGGAGCGTACTGGCTGGTGGGAGGCTATTGGGGGCAGAAGGCGGTCCCGCAAATACCCAGGTCCGATGCCATGGAGCGCTTTAACGGTGGTAACCAGTACCTTGAAGCGCACCCGGAAGTCCACCGGGAGCCAATGCAGCTCACGCAGGAGAGGTGTCACATGGGAGCGCCCTCTCGCTCCCATAATCCCCCGCGCAGCCGCATTCTGCACCAGCTGGAGCCTCCGGGTGCACCTCAAGGGGAGCCCCATGTAGAGAGCATTGCAGTAGTCCAGGCGGGAAGTGACGAGTGTCTGAGTGACTGTGCGTAAGAAGTCCCGATCCAGAAAGGGACACAACTAGCAAATCAGGCGAACCTGATGAAAAGCCCCCCTGGCCACGGCTGTTATATGCTCTTCTAAAGACAGCCGTGCATCCAGGAGGACACCCAAGTTGCGAGCCCTCTCCGTGGGGGCCAATAACTCGCCCCCAATAGCCAGCAATGGTGCCAGCTGGCTATATCGGGACGCCGGAAGCCACAACCACTCGGTCTTGGAGGGGTTGAGTCGAAGCCTGTTACTCCCCATCCAGATCCACACGGCCTCCAAGCACCGGGACATCACTTCAAGGGCATCATTGGGATGGCCTGGGGTGGAGATGTACAGCTGAGTGTCGTCAGCATACTGATGGAATTCCACTCCGAAGCCACGGATGATCTCGCCCAGCGGCTTCACATAAATGTTGAACAGAAGGGGTGAGAGGACCAATCCCTGCGGCACCCCACACACAAGGCGCCTCGGGGTCGACCTCTGCCCCCCTGCCAACACTGACTGCGTCCGGTCAGAGAGATAGGAGGAGAATCACCGTAGAACAGTGCCCCCCACTCCCAACCCCTCCAACCGGCGCAGCATGATACCATGGTTGATGGTATCAAAAGCCACTGAGAGATCTAATAGGACTAGGACGGAGGAGCAGCCCCCGTCCCGAGCCCTCCAGAGATCATCCACCAACGCGACCAATGCCGTTTCCGTGCTGTGCCCAGGCCTGAAGCCGGACTGGCGTGGATCCAGATAGACAGCTTCATCCAGGTACCCAGGCAGCTGTCGTGCCACCACACTCTCAACAACCTTCGCCACGAAGGGAAGGTTGGAGACCGGACGATAGTTAGCCAAAACAGCTGGATCCAGAGCAGGCTTCTTGAGGAGGGGCCTCACCATCGCCTCATTCAAGGCTGATGGCAAGACACCCTCACCCAAGGAAGCATTGATAATACCCTGGAGCCAGAGGAGTTGCGCGGCACGTATAGTGTATGCTCAGAATTGGAAATCCGAGATAATACCAACAGAAGAAAAAATAATAACAAAAATAAATGAATGTGCAGAGATGGATAGGCTCACAAAAGAGCTCCAAGATAAAGAGAACACTGACTTTTATTTAGTTTGGCAAAAATGGTACACATGGTTAGAAAGAAGGATAGGGCCAACAACATAGGACATTAGGAGAACATAACTCAAGAATTGTAGAAATAGATACATGAGATGAGCCGTAGGATTGTATAAATAAATGGTTAATATGTTTGTAGAAAGATACTGCTGAACTTCAATGAATATATTAAGGTATAAGCAAGTGAATTTGTAAATAGTATGATTAAGGAAAATTGGTTAAATGGACATTAATCACCGATGCGAAGGTTTTCTAGAAGTTAGTCGATTGACTCTTTGTTAATGTATAAGTGTTTACATGTATTTGTGTTTTATGTTTGTTTATGTTAATAAAATTAAAAAAAAAAAAAAAGATAATACCCTGGAGCCAGCCTCGCGTAACCTCCCGGGAGGCCAGTACCAGCCAGGAGGGACACGGGTCCAATAAACATGTGGTCGCATTCAGCCGCCCCAGTATCCTGTCCACTTATGACCCAGATTCAAAGTTCTGACAATTGCCCCTCCCCATGTCATGTGACCACACTTCAGGCACTCAGCAACTGGGCCACATGAACAACTATCACAAGTTATGACTGTGATAAGCTAGCTCCATTATGGTCATAACTCAAGGACCACCTGCAAATATTTAAGTTGCCAATCTAACTCAAATCCAAGGGTTCCCCTCTACTACAGAGAGCCCTTGGCTTACAACAGTTCATTTAGCGATCTTTCAATCCTTACAGTGGCATTGAAAAAAGTGAGTTGGGATCATTTTTCACATTTAGGATCGCTGCAGCATCCCCACAGTCATGTGATCAAAATTCAGACACTTGGCAACTGACGCATATTTATGATGGTTGCAGTGTCCCAAGGGTCATGTGATCACCTTTTGCAAAATTGTAAAATAAGTCCCTTTCTGACCAGCAAAGTCGGTGGGGAAGCCAGATTCACTTAACAACCATGTGTAGTTAAGGTATACTTTTACTAAAGCCAAATCATTACAGCATAAACAAAACTGGATCTGAATATTCCTGCACAATGCCTGCCTTTTCTCCCTTCTCCTAGGCTCTCCTCCTCTTGACCATTCCACAAGTGTCCCAATAGTATTCAAATTTGGTGTGTTTATTTATTTATTTATTTTATTTTATTTTATTTCTATACCGCCCTTCTCCCGAAGGACTCAGGGCGGTGTACAGCCTGATTAAAAGCACAAAGACAACCAAAATTTAAAAATAATTAAAATTATTAAATGATAGGCCCAATTATAAAACCCTAAATTTAAAATCCCATATTTAAAAACCAATTAAAATCTTTACATTGATAGCCCAGCCTGGCGGAAGAACAAGGTTTTGAGGGCACAGCGAAATACACGGAGATCAGAGATTTTACAAATTTCTGGGGGCAGTTCATTCCAAAGGGCAGGGGCTCCCACAGAGAAGGCCCTCCCCCTGGGTGTCGCCAGCCGACATAATTTGGCCGATGGCACCCTGAGGAGACCCCCTCTGTGGGAGCGAACTGGCCGGTCGGAGGCTACTGGTGGCAGAAGACGGTCTCGAAGGTATCCAGCTGTGTTGGTAACAGCTTTAAGGTTTGGCACTTCTTTGGTGGAGTTTCTGTTCCGGATTGGGACCTCCGGTTCCTGTCATCTTGTTATCCCTCCTCCCTACATTCCCATTCTCCTCCCTAACCCAGGCTTTAAGGCATGAAGCCAGCAAAGCAAAGCAGGCTGAAGTATTTACAATGGCAAGACCTGACATTCTCAGTCCCAGGAAGAAGAAAAGGAAGGCGTGCTAGGTATACCCTATCCTGGGCTTTCTCTTTTTTAAAAAATTATTTTTTTATTTAATATATATATTTTACAGTATAAAAACAAGACATATATTTAAAAAAGAAAGAATAAAGAAAAGTGAAAGAAACCTGATAAGCAAATAAGAAAGAAAGAAAAGACAGAAAAGACAGAAAAGAAAGTAAAAGAAAGAAATCAAGGAGTTGCTTCTTATCTTCTTTATGGCAGTTATAAATGCATTATATTTTATCTTCTCTTTCCGAGGTTACATCAGGGCTCCCTTCTTTCCAGATTCTATTTTTTATAATCATCAAACTCATAAATCACCAGTTTCATTCCCTCCCCCACCCCCGTATTTAGCAAAAACTCCATAAGGGATTTCCAGTCACTAACAAAGGTGGATGCCCCCGCTAGCTTGACAGTGAGATAGGTAGCAAATCAATCAATCAATCAATCAATCAATCAATCAATCTTTTCCTCTAATCAAACAAGTCAATTTTATTATCTCTTGAAATTCTATCATTTGACTATGCAAAAACAGTCTTCCAGAAGTTCTTTCTAATTATTTGTCTATTAGTCCCAACAAGAAAAGTTCTTTTCAGCTGAATATTAATCTTTAGAATTCTTTCTATCACTATACATATTTGAACTCAATTTTTTACCGTTTGCTTTTTTTTTTACCAAGCTTCACTGAGCATAATAAAATTACCCTTCACGTTTTACACATTTTGAACATAAACTTGAAATACCTTTATATATTCTAGATAGTTTTTCTAGTATCACATACAAAGGGTACATCATTTATAAAAGTTATCTTTTAAAGTGTAGCGTAATAGGAACATCAGTCCTTTCAGACACATATTTTCCATTGTTCCCTCTGTGTTTACAATGTAAGCATTGTTTGCATATTGCCCCCAACAGTCTGAGTCCTCATTTTGCCCATCTTGGATGGATGGAATCCATCCTTCGGCTCTGTCAAGATCGAACTCCAGGCTATGGGCAGAATTTACCTGCAATATTGCACTTTAACCATTGCGCCACTAGAGGTCCTCAGGTATATAAACACTATTTTAATAAATAATGAATCTCTGAAGTACTAAGAGCTAAAGATGATTCCAAATGATTGGGTAAAAAGATGGTGGAAAAATAAGAAAGATGTGCCTGAGATGGGGCTCAAGTTTTGTGCTTCTTCTTGTGCTGTGCCAGTGTCCCTAATACCACCACAAGGCCTCAGTCAGAAGTGTTAGTAACGCATGGTCAGTTGCCATTTGTTCACCTAAGCAGGAAGACATCCACAGCTTTCTCACCTCAGAAAGCAAATGTTATGGTTTGAGGGGGCCCAAAAGGAAGCAAAAAGAGCTGATTTAGTCCCCACCCCCACCCCCATGGCACAAAAGAAGATGCTTTTGTTGTAGAAATAAAGAACTGAAGGACATTCCTGGGTCAGACAGATCTGTTTATTTTTGCGCAAAGATTCAGGGCTTTGTTTGAAAGTTGCAACCTGAATGAAGATTGGTCATTTTTCTATTACTTAAATATGTTTTCAAGACAAAGAGTCCCATGAGCCTTTTCCGGCTTCCATATATGGTTACATTAAAAATACATTTCACTTACATTACACTTTACTAATTATCAAACCATTACATGCTACTTAATACAATTATTTTGGCTATACATTTTCACTACTTCATGATTTAACCATTATACCTTAACTAACCCATCACTTCATGTTTTACTACTGTTCTTTAAAAGCTGTAATGTGTAAATGCAGAAATTATGACTATACTTTTAAACAATAAATAACTTTTTGCATCCCCTGTATCCGTCCAGATGTTCACATTTGATTCTGTTAAGAAGATGTATAGAATCAGAGAGTTGGACACAGGGCCATAGGTCAAGTGATTATGGGGACATCCATGAACTAATTGCTCATTTCTATTCACCAAACTCCATTCTTAACTTTTCTGCTGGATGACAGCTGAGCCTTATCAGAAGATATATTTAACTAATAAGGCAGTCCAGCTGCTTTTAGCCAGCACGTATCTTTAAGTGAATAGATGAGCTCATTCAAAGGTTGCTTAAAGTTCATAGGATTTGATCTGACTTTATATACCTGACTTGGAATGATTATTTCTTTTATTCACCTTTTATCTTCTCTTATTTATCCTGATGCCATCTCATATTCCCCCCTTATGGAAGTTTTTCCATGCATAAACTTTCATTACTGCTTACATTCAATGTCTTCTAATACACAAAGCTAATATCTATCACTCCACACAATACATAACATATGATTAATCTAAGCAAGATAGTATTCTCTCCATTCTTTTCCTGACCCCATCTCAACATATGTGTCTGTATCCTGAGCTTTTTCTTCCATCAGGCGCTCTGTTAACACGAATGCCTGCTCTTTTTGCATCTCTTTTACTGCTCTGATAGATAGCTGTCTTAGTACAGGGATAACACAAGGAATAAAAACCAAGCCTGCTACAGAACAAATCAACAAAAACAATATTTGTTTAATCCACCCGGACCCAGGCACCCAAGAAAACCACATGTCCGATGTGTGTAATCTTTGACCTATCTTGGATGCCCTATCCTGTAAATCCTTGGCAATTCCTCTAACCACACCTGATTTGTTCATGTAGAAGCAACAATCTTCTCCCAGAAATAAACACACACCTCCTCTTTCTGCGGTTAGGAGGTCTAAGGCACGTCGGTTTTGTAAGACCACTGCAGCCAATGAGTCTATTTGATCTTGGACCTCTACTATCGTCCCAGCTATCTGATTCAAACTTTCTTGAAATTCCTCTGACAGTTGTTGAAACTGAACTACTGAGTGTGTTAAACCACCTATCCCTGTACCCACAGCAGTTCCTATTCCCATGACTACTAATAGTGGGATTAGGATGGGTACCCGTTTTTGAACATGTCCCATGAGAGGAACAGGGATGGTGTGTTCTCCACTGACAACACCTATTTTAGGAAAAAGGTGTACTAGTGTGCATGTTCCAGTCCAATTTGTTGGTAAACATAAATACGCATTAGTCCCACAATGAAAGAAAACTCCCTTTTCCCCTACACACACACCTATGTTCATGGAGAAAGCATGGGCTCGATGGTCCTTTCCATTTGTCCAGACTCCCAAAGTCCCTGCTACAAACATTCCGGCCAGAGGCTGTAATGGGACTTCTAGGGAAGGGTCCCTTTGCTTATCTCTGATGATTGGGCCTTCTAGAAGATATCGGGAGGTACTATTCCCAGGGGGAAAGAGGACACACATGCCAGTGCTGGATCTAATGGAGAGCCAGAGAGGGAAACGAGGGGGCTGAAATGGATTGGGACACCTTTCCAGGGAGGCATTTCCGGATCCCTTCCATCCTCCCCATCTTGTGATGAAGGCAGTTGGTGGTGGGGAGAAAGAGACCTTATGACGAAATGAGTGATGTGCAGAAGGAAAAAGATCTTTGGTTAGTTTTACATCTATAAGGTCTGTTTTAGGACCAAAGGAAATTTCTGATGGACATTGTTCTTCTGTGAGGGATCCTACAGGCCTACCAGATTTCTGATGTCTCCTTACACACAGTGAAGGTGTCCCTATGAGTTCCACACCCGTGGCTATCGGGCCAGCAATAGGAAGGCGGCTTTTTCCTAGCCGTTGGAATGCCTTAAAAAAATCTTCTTGTATTGGAGACACTGGTGCTTTATTCCTACTATCTTTTTCAAGGACTATTGTAGCTTTTGTCCTTGCCCAAAGTTGTGGTTTGACAGGAACTGCATGATAAGATGAGGGGCTAGCAGATAAACACAACCAGCATTTTTCACCAAGGTTAGGGTCATACTGATTAACAAGGTCTTGACCCACTTCCAGTATCTTTGATATGTAGTCTCCCCTTCTCAGTTGTTGCATGGGCCCATTCTCCTTTTCTATTCCCCCCGGTACTGGTATTGTTAGACTCTTGACTTTAGGTTTAGGAGTGGGTTTGGGTCTAAGGCTCCCTCCCCACCTTATGATACCACGCTGTTGGCGGGAGCGGACTTTATCCAAAGGGTCCCCATTCAGTGTTGTGATGCTGTTGTTTCCCCTAGGATTTTTGACATCTCCAATTCCTTCTTCAGGGACAAGGGGAATTTCTTGAACATCCACACAACATGGGGAACTACTGTTCAAGCTAGCATCACTCACTAGACCCTTGGCTAATAGTACCCACAACCCCAAATAAATCATCATGACTTTATTCCCACACCCACAGGGCCTTTAAGAGCACAAGACCCGAATTTTACACGTTCACCAAGTCCGGAAGATCTGTAGAAGTGTATGTAACTTGGGTGAGGTCAATTTCAGTTGGATACCTGGGTTTCCCACAGAGCAGATCCTTGTACATATAAAACAATACTCCCAGAAGTACTATACCAGTGATGGCCCAGAGTCCCCACACCCAATCTTCCCAAACCATGAGTGTGTGTGTTTTTTTGATAAATGCTTGCTGAATACTATCACTGTTAATGGGTGTTACATTAAAATCTAAATTGTGGAATGTTGTCTTTCTCCGTTCCAAGCTTCGGCTGTGCGTAGAGAACCAGCTTCCGGGGTGGTTCAGCAAAGCTTGACGATCACCACCGCGCGTGGAGAGCCCGTTACCGGTAGGGCTCAGCTAGATGTCTTCTTGAACCTCAACACCAAGGGCCGGTCAGTTGTTGTCACCTGGTATGTGGCTGGATCACTTTGGTCTGCGGGCTTCAGTCTCGTCCAGTGGATCCAGGACCGTCCTTCCAGGGTCTTAACTGCAAGAGGTGAACACATCACAACAGTATATGGCCCTTTCCATCTAGGTTTTAAAGGTTCATTTTTCCAATGTTTTATCCATACTCTATCTCCTGGTTTGTAGTTGTGACCTGCAGTGGTAATAGGAGGGGGTCTGCATTCCTGCATATAATGCCTCAGTTTGTTGACATGATTGTTGTGCTGTTGTAACTGCAAAAGTAATTTTCTTGCTTCTACCCCCCCTTTTTGCACTAAATCTGGCCAGCCTTGAAAATGATGCTTGAACAAGGCAGGAGGTCTCCCATACAGAAGTTCGAAAGGAGACAGCTGGTATTTGGTTCGAGGAGCTGTTCTGAAAATGTACAAGGCCATGGGGAAAACTTGAAGCCATGGCAAGTGGGTTTCTAAGCACAGTTTTGTAATGATTGCTTTCAATGAGCGATTAGCCCTCTCACATTTCCCGCACGATTGAGGCCGAAATGAACAATGATACCTCCATTTCAGGCCTGCAGCTTCAGCCAAGTGGCGATTTATACGTTGCACAAATTCTGGGCCATTGTCAGAGCTGATGGTAGATGGACATCCAAATCTAGGGATTATTTCCTTTAAAAGAAAGCGTGCTACTTGTATAGCTAACTTATTTCGAGTGGGGAAGGCCTCTATCCATCCAGAGTAAGTGTCAATGAAAATGAGCAACGCTTTATAACCATGGCATTTGGGCATGTCAGTAAAATCCACCATTAAATAGTCCATGGGTAAGTAGGAGATTGGCTGCTGTCCTGGTGGTAAGCGCGGTCCTTGCTTAGCATTCACTTGTGCACACGTAGGACATTGGGAAGTTGCCTTGGCAACCAGACTCTGCAAGTTGGGTATATAGAATGTTGCTTGCAACTGTTGGGCCAAAGCAGTTTTGCCACTATGTGAGGTTTGGTGTGCCTCTGATACTAAAGGCCAAGCAAGCGAAACTGGTACCACTAAGCGATTGTCTGGAAGAGTATACCATCCCCTCACCAAGCTGGCTTTCAAATCTCCTTCAGCTTTCTCCTTCTCTACCTGAGTATAGGTGGGATAAGATCTTTCAATGTAGGATTCAACTTCTTGTGCCATATAGAGATAATAATCATTCCTATCCAGAGGCCGGTGTGCTGCCAATTTGGCCTCTCTATCAGCAAATCGATTGCCTTGTGCAACGAGTGTGTCTGCTTTCTGATGCCCCGGACAATGAATGACAGCTAAGGATTTGGGAAGTTGTGCAGCAGAAATCAGTCTTTTAATTAAAGGGGCATGTTGAATTGGTTTGCCTGTAGAATCAGTGAAGCCCCTTTCCTTGTAAATAGCTGCATGTGCTTGAATAGTCAAAAAGGCATATTTACTGTCTGTGTACACATTAATAGTCTTTTCTGTGGCTAATTCTAATGCTCGGATGAGTCCCCACAATTCAGCTGCTTGAGCACTGGTACCCACTGGAAGAGAGGCACTTTCAATAACTGCGTGTTGGCTAACTATAGCATATCCTGCATAACGAGCTCCATTCTCCATAAAGCTTGAGCCATCAGTAAACCATGTAAGCTGAGCATTTGGAAGAGGGGTGTCAGTCAAATCTGGTCTACAGGAATACTGATGATCTAACACATGTAGACAGTTATGCAGCGGAAGGGATGCATCAGGAATTGGCATAAGGGTAGCTGGATTGATCGTAGCACATTGGTGAAGACTTATCTGGGGGTTTTCTAACAGCAGAGCCTGATATTTATGCAATCTCTGGTTACTTATCCACAAGTGTCCTTTGTTTTCTAGGATTGTTTGCAACGCATGGGATGTATAGACTGCTACTTCTGAGGTAAAAGTCAGTTTGTTTGTGTCTCTCATAAGTTCTGCCACAGCGGCCAAAATTTTAAGACAGTGTGGCCAGCCTTGAGCCGGGCTGTCCAATTGTTTGGATAAGTAAGCCACTGGCCGTTGCCATGATCCTTGCTGTTGAGTTAATACCCCTATTGCCACATTCTGACGGACATCCACATAAAGACGAAAGGATTTGGAAAGGTCTGGCAACCCTAAAGCTGGAGAGGATGTAAGTGCTTCTTTTAAATGACTTAATGCATTTGTTTGTTCTTTGCCCCATTCAAACGGGTCTGTTTCTGCTCCCCGGGTTGAAGCATACAGGGGTTTGGCAAGTAAGGCAAAATTAGGAATCCACAAGCGACAAAAGCCCATGACTCCCAAAATGCCTCGCAGTTCTTTTCGATTTTTCGGTGGGGGCAGCTGCAAGATTGCCTGTTTCCTAGGTAATCCTAAATTTCTCTGACCTTGAGATAGTGTGTATCCCAAATACGTGACCTCTTTCTTTACTAATTGAGCCTTTTTTCTTGAAGCTCTGTATCCACAGTCTTTCAGTAATTCAAGGAGGGTTTGGGTATTTTTGAAACAGTTCTCCTGAGTGGTTCCTGTTACTAACACATCATCTACATATTGAAGGAGACAGTCCCCTTCCTGAACAGGTTGGAAGTATTGCAAGTCCTGAGCCAAGGCGTGCCCAAAAAGGGTAGGAGAATTCTTAAAGCCTTGGGGTAATCTGGTCCAGGTATACTGGCAATGTCTACGCAATTTAGAGTCTTTCCATTCAAAGGCAAACAAGTCTTGGCTATCAGGATGTAAGGGTATCGTGAAGAAAGCGTCTTTTAGGTCTATGACAGAAAACCATGCGGCTGAAGGAGGGATGGTCCCCAGCAAAACGTAGGGATTAGGCACTATCGCGTGTAGCGTGACCACGGCGGCGTTAATTAGGCGAAGATCTTGTGCCGGTCTCCAGCCCCCATCTGGTTTTTTTATGGGCAAAATTGCTGTATTCCATGGGGATTGAGTTTGTCTGAGTATCCCAGCAGCTAAGTATTTGTCAATTAAAACTTGAATGGCTTCTGCCGCTTCTTGAGGAACATAATACTGAGGGACTCTGATGGGCTTGTATCCTAATTTCAGTTTAACTTCTACTGGGGAGGCAAATTTTGCTAGCCCAGGGGGGTTATCTTCTGCCCACAGAGTAGGAACATTAAATTCTTTCCATAAACTTTCCTGAGTTGAATCTTGCATTAACATTAATCGCCAAGTTTCTTCCACTGGATGTGACACTGTTAAATACTGTCCATTTTCATTAAAGGACATGGTGGCTCTTAATTTAAAAAGTAGATCTCTTCCTAATAGAGGAACTGGGCATTCAGGCATATACAAGAATTGGTGTTCTACTAGGCCGTTCCCAACCTTGCATTTAACTGGTTTCAGGAGGCTGTGTGTGGCTGGGGTGCCTGACACTCCTTGGACTCTGACTTTTTCCTTTGACAAAGGGGCTACTTGTTTATTAACTACTGATCGGCTGGCTCCGGTATCAATCATCATGCGGACTTGACGTCCTCCCACCCATAAATCCATCATGGGCTCCGGGGGTGGGTCCGTGGGGCCCTGGCCTCTTCAGTCATCCCATTCCATTTCAGCCAGGCCGATTACTTCCTCATTCTGGTGTGACTGGCTGGGTGGAATGAATTGCCTGCCAGCCCCCCTTCTTCCTCTGCAATCTCCTCTATTTCCTCTCATGCTTCGTCCTCGAAAGACACCTCTCTGATTTCCTCTCATCATCTGTGATCCACGCCCATAGGATTCTTCTCTGGATTCCCTTCTCCTACGGGGACATTGTCTTTGCCAATGCCCCTCTTCTTTACAAATTGCACATTGATTGGGTCCCAAAATGACCCCCTCGAGTGCCAGAGCTAACATCTCTGTCTTCTTTCTCTCTTTAGCAGCCTGTCTTTTTTCCTCTTCTTTCTCTCTGTTCAGGTATACCTTTCTAGCCACTTCTAAAAGCTCAGTCGTGTTCTTGCCTAGTGCTCCGTCCAAGCGCTGTAATTTCTTTCTAATGTCTGGAGCACTCTGGCTAATAAAACGTTCATTTAACATAAATCTATTTGCTGGATCTTCTATGGGTATTCCAGTATTTATTTTATAAGATTCTACTAATCTGGTTAGAAAACTTTCAGGACTTTCATCTCTTTCTTGAAATATTGTTGCAGTCTTAGCGTAATTAACAGGACCTTTTGCAGCTTCTCTTAAACTGTTTAAGCACAAGAGGCGGTAATCATGTAATTGAGTTAAATGCTGAGCATTGTTTGCGTCCCACTGGGGGTCATTCTCAGCCCTCGCTCTTGTCTTGTCAGCTGCCTGATTCATATCAGGAAACATACGAGTTAATACCTTTTCTTTAGCAATCTTGAATTTTTCTCTATCTTCCATGGAGAGTAAGGTATTTAACAGTTGTTGAATATCTCCCCAGGTGGGCTTATGAGTTTGCATAATGGTGTTAAAAAGGTCTATAATTTCATATGGCTTTCGGCTAAACGGCCCATATTGCTGCTTCCAGTTGAGCAGGTCCGTAGTTGTAAATGGCTGGTACTGGAAAAGTGACCGGATCGCAGGGGGGCCTTGACCATTCATTTCATGAGTTAACATCTCCCTTAAGGGGGCCAGCGTTTCTGCTTTCTTAAGACTGGTTTGACTTCTAGTTCTGGAGCTTATAGGTTGAGATTCTCCATCTGTTTCTTCCCCTTCACTTTTGACTTCTCTTTTGACTTGCAAATGACACTTTTG
The DNA here is from genome assembly GCF_029215685.1 of Pituophis catenifer annectens. NCBI lineage: Eukaryota > Metazoa > Chordata > Lepidosauria > Squamata > Colubridae > Pituophis > Pituophis catenifer. The sequence goes on along the minus strand of NW_027256881.1, from coordinate 197,300,163 downwards.
AGGTTGAATAGTTTTTGGCGTTTCATTTGCTGGCAGTGGTGGGGAAAGGTTTGGTCTTGGGGGTATGGGATGAGGGGGAGCATAAGGGGGAGGGCGACTAACTTCTTCTTCTTCCTCCTGACTGAAAACTTTGTTTTTAGATATCTTTCTGTGGGTTTTATTTTTCTCTTTCATCAGGCACACTTTCACACACTCCTGCTGACATTTCTTAAGCCATGGGGGAGCTGCCTTTTGAGCAATCTGCCACTGGTCTATGTATGGAAACTGGTCCCAATGGCCCTCCCGAGTAATGACCCGATGTGCCTTGGATATCACTATTGGGTCCACTGACCCTTCTTCTGACCACCCTATGCCAAGAGCTGGCCATGTTTCTTTACATAACATCTCCAAGGTTTCGGGATTACACTGGGAGTCACCATAAGTTCCACTGTAGGCACTTTTGAAATTGGCTAACATACACTGCAACGGTGTCCGTGGGACACGGCTGTTTACCACCCCCATCCTAACAACACTACCCCTGGCTCACGACGCTGGACGTTCCGACAGTCGTCTATGAGAACCGCAGAGGTTTAACCACCCACGCCAAAGAAATTCCTCACTGGGAGCTTTAGGACGACACCTTGCTCCCTGGGGGGTTAATCACGCCCCCCCTTCCACCCAAAAGGGGTAGGTAACCTTTTTACTTATACTTGCCTGATGCTTTTCTTGTCCTGGTGGCCACCTGTGGAAAGGTACGGATCTGGTCTGACCTGAGGATCCTTGACTGGTCTGCTTCTTCACAGCAGGGCTCACGGCGTCTTCTCAGCGAAAGATTCTCTTAGACTTCAATGGAGTCTTTGTGGCCGGCCTGTGAACGTTTCCCTGGAAAGGCGTCGAATCCTGCCGGGAGCAGCCGTCAGGCAGAACAAGTGTCTTTGTTCCTCAGTCCCTTCGTGGTAACGCCAGAAAATGTTGTAGAAATAAAGAACTGAAGGACATTCCTGGGTCAGACAGATCTGTTTATTTTTGCGCAAAGATTCAGGGCTTTGTTTGAAAGTTGCAACCTGAATGAAGATTGGTCATTTTTCTATTACTTAAATATGTTTTCAAGACAAAGAGTCCCATGAGCCTTTTCCGGCTTCCATATATGGTTACATTAAAAATACATTTCACTTACATTACACTTTACTAATTATCAAACCATTACATGCTACTTAATACAATTATTTTGGCTATACATTTTCACTACTTCATGATTTAACCATTATACCTTAACTAACCCATCACTTCATGTTTTACTACTGTTCTTTAAAAGCTGTAATGTGTAAATGCAGAAATTATGACTATACTTTTAAACAATAAATAACTTTTTGCATCCCCTGTATCCGTCCAGATGTTCACATTTGATTCTGTTAAGAAGATGTATAGAATCAGAGAGTTGGACACAGGGCCATAGGTCAAGTGATTATGGGGACATCCATGAACTAATTGCTCATTTCTATTCACCAAACTCCATTCTTAACTTTTCTGCTGGATGACAGCTGAGCCTTATCAGAAGATATATTTAACTAATAAGGCAGTCCAGCTGCTTTTAGCCAGCACGTATCTTTAAGTGAATAGATGAGCTCATTCAAAGGTTGCTTAAAGTTCATAGGATTTGATCTGACTTTATATACCTGACTTGGAATGATTATTTCTTTTATTCACCTTTTATCTTCTCTTATTTATCCTGATGCCATCTCACTTTAACAAAGAATTGGGGATTTGCGGTGAAGAGCAGGGACTCTTCACCTGCTGCTTTGTGCCGTCACTAATGCACTGTTTTCCCCGGAATTTCATGTCAAGCGCAGCTGCTCCACAAACAAATAATGGATTAAAATGCCTCATGCAATGCAACAAAAGGACTAAAAGCGCAAAAGCTGCTAATTAGAATAATTTAACAGGTTTGCCATGCTGCGGTATTTATATAAACAGGCAGTTGAAATCTTCTCTGTCTTATGGAATGATTAGTTCCTGAGCATCGGAAGGATGTTTCTTTCATCCCAGCTGTGCAATTGGCATGAAAATAAAGAGGGCAGGAGGCTGACTAGTTTACCAGGTAAATTAATTTCCCCCTACCCCCCTTTTTTAGATACAGATGTTTTTCTTAAAAAGTCAACGCTCTCTTGACAGCCATTCAGGAAAGATCTGATATAGTGGAGCGAATGGAAAAGGACTACACAGGTCTGCTTCTTCTTCTGCAGACTCCTCCAGGCAACCTGCTAACTGGGGGAGAGAAGATGCCACAGTTATATATTTCAAGAACATAAAGAGATGGCATTGCTTTTCACTTGACCCTAATCCTTCCATCTATATTAATTGCTTACCGGTGCCAGTTCTATAATGGGGTTTGCCTGTTGCTTCTAGCACAAACCCTGCTGGACAGTCTGTTTAGTCTTTACCACCAGTTCCCGTTGCGAACCGGTAGTAAAAGTAAGTAGAACCCACTCCTGCTTCAGATCCATACTTAGAAGACACCACTCTTAATTTTGTTGATATTTTGTATTCAAACTTTACTAAAGATCTGATATTCTGTGCATGGCAATATCTATTTCTCAATGCCTTCTCCTTTACGACTCATCTTCTATTTATTTTTTCAGCACAGTGTCCATATTTATTTTGAATCTTAGGAAATACAACTACTTCAATTCTTCAACATTATCTCTAATGTTCATAATGCTGTAATGTTCATGCCGGTTCAAAATTTTCCTTAATATTTAACATAAACCCAGCATTATAAATTTCCATTTTTATTTTCGTAATGAGCTTTTCTAGGTCTTGTTTACTTCTGGCTAACAAAGTGATGTTGTTTGTTTAGCTCAAGCAGTTTTATTCCAACTGTCATCTGTTCCAATCTTGCCAATTTTATAATATATTCACTATAGAGATTAAGCAGACTATGGGGACAAAATGCATTTTTATCTCTTTCCCTTTCATATTTTGAAGCTCTCTGTTTCTTAAATATTTCTTCTTAACAGAGTTTCTTTTATGGTAAAGAGTCCATAAAAGAATTATCAATTTCATGGCATATCTATTAACCTTAATAGATTCCACATTCTGGAATTATCTAACCAGTCAAATGCCTTACTGAGCTAGAAAAGTAGCATTTGTCCTCTGCTTTATTCGTATTATGTCAGCTATCTGATCTTGTGTCTGATCTTGTATACGTGGCATTTCTCTTCCCATGAATGGCTCTATTCTTTGTGAGATCTTAAACAGAAGTTTGCTTGTCTGAGCAATTAGTGTCTTAGTTCAAAAACGTGTACGTGCACTTACATCTACTTTCTGATATTGATCCTATGTGGATTACATAAAAGCTGATTTAAACTTGACTATGGGATTTTTATTTTATTTATTTATTTTTGCATAAAGGATAACATTTTAGGAAGAGGATAGCTATTTGGTGTTTTAGATGAGGTGGGCAGCATGCTTAAAAGAGTGAAGGGGAGCAATACAGCCTTGACAATGGCAAATGGAAATTCCAGCCCAAAACAATGTTTCCGTAGCATGGCTGGCTGGGAATGGAGGTTGACAAGCATTGATTTAGAGTATGACTTACATTAAAAAAACAACTTTCTAGCTTTTGGACCAGGAAAGGCTTTCTGGAACAGGGAATACTTGTACACATTCATCTTTTCCGATCTCGAAGCCACACAGACCTGTTCCATATTTGTTGAGATGGAGTTGTTCACACTTAAAACTGCTTCTTCTGCGGTTTTAAATAGTTTTACAGGATATTTTATTTGCCATTTCTTATTATACAATGTATTTGATTACAGTATTGTAATTCTGATGTATGTGTAGAATCTGCATTTATATCGCTTGAAATAATGTTGTTGGCAATAAACAAAGAACACTCTTTGCAAAAAAAAATAAATCAATCAATAAACCTGTTACAATATTGTGGTCACCCAATTCAAATCCCCTCACTTTTACTTTATCAGCCAGGGAGACTCTTCCATTCATTTATTTATTTATTTATTATTTATTATTGAATTTCTATACCGCCCTACTCCCGAAAGACTCAGGGCGGTGCACAGCCATGAAATAAAACACATAGATATACAAAATTTAAAATCGAATAAAATGAATTAAATAAATTTGGCTGAATTAATACCCATAATTTAAAATACCCATATTTTAAAATCCATTAAAATTTAGAATTTACACTTAAAAGGGAGAAGATTTAGGCGAGGCCAGCTTGATGAAATAAAAGCGTCTTCAACTCGCGGTGGAAGGTGCGCAGATCCGGAATCCTCCGTATCTCTGGGGGGAGCTCATTCCAGATCGTCGGTGCCCCCACAGAGAAGGCTCTCCCCCTAGGGGCCGACAGCTGACATTGTTTGGCCGACGGCACCTGGAGGAGCCCCTCTCTGTGGGAGCGTACTGGTCGGTGGGAGGCTGATGATGGTAGTAGGCGGTCCCGTAAGTAACCAGGTCCCAAGCCATGGAGCACTTTAAAGGTGGTAACCAGAACCTTGAAGCGCACCCGGAAGACCACCAGGAGCCAGTGCAGCTCGCGCAGGAGAGGTGTTACATGGGAGCTCCATGTTGCTCCCATAACCACCCGCGCGGCCGCACTCTGCGCCAGTTGGAGCCTCCGGGTGCACCTCAAGGGGAGCCCCATGTAGAGAGCATTACAATAGTCCAGACGAGAGGTGACGAGGGCATGAGTGACTGTGCGTAACGAGTCCCGATCTAGAAAGGGACGCAACTGGCGAATCAGGCGAACCTGATGAAAAATCCTCCCGGTCACGGCCGTCAAGTGCTCTTCTAAAGACAGCCGTGAGTCCAGGAGGACGCCCAAGTTACGAGCCCTTTCCGTGGGGGCCAATGATTCGCCCCCAATAGCCAGCGATGGCGCCAGCTGACTATATCGGGATGTCGGAAACCACAGCCACTCGGTCTTGGATGGGTTGAGCCTGAGCCCGTTTCTCCCCATCCAGATCCGTACGGCCTCCAGGCACTGGGACATCACTTCAAGGGCATCGTTGGGGTGGTCCGGGGTGGAGATGTACAACTGGGTGTCATCAGCGTACAGATGGTACTTCACCCCGAAACCACGGATGATCTCGCCCAGCGGCTTTACATAAATGTTGAACAGAAGGGGCGAGAGAACCAATCCCTGCGGCACCCCACATATAAGGGGCCTCGGGGTCGATCTCTGCCCCCCTGTCAACACAGACTGCGACCGGTCAGAGAGAAAGGAGGAGAACCACCGTAAAACGGTGCCTCCCACCCCCAACCCTTCCAGCCGGTGCAGCATGATACCATGGTCGATGGTATCAAAAGCCGCTGAGAGGTCTAACAGGACCAGGACAGAGGAACAACCCCTGTCCCGAGCCCTCCAGAGATCATCAACCAACGCGACCAATGCCGTTTCCGTGCTGTACCCAGGCCTGAAGCCCGACTGGAACGGATCTAGATACGACGCTTCATCCAGGTACTGGGGTAGCTGTCGCGCAACCACACTCTCAACAACCTTCGCAACGAAGCAAAGGTTGGAGACTGGACAATAATTAGCCAATACTGCCGGGTCCAGGGAAGGCTTCTTGAGGAGAGGCCTTACCACCGCCTCTTTCAAGGCGGCGGGAAAGACACCCTCACCCAACGAAGCATTTATAATCCCCTGGAGCCAGCCTCGCGTCACCTCCCGGGAAGCCAGCACTAACCAGGAGGGACACGGGTCCAACAAACATGTGGTCGCGTTCAATCTACCCAGAATCCTGTCCACGTCATCTGGGGTCACAGGTTCAAACTCATCCCAGATAACAGTCTCAAGACCTGTCTCCGTCACCCTCGCTGGATCTATCCCGTCAGAGTCCAGACCTGCCCGAATCTGAGTGATTTTGTCATACAGATACTGAACAAAATCCTCGGCTCTTCCCTCCAAGGGGTCCTCCCGCGCTTCCTGGTGGAGCAGGGAGCGGGTCACCCTAAACAGGTCATGTTGGGCTGACATTTCTTTCTGTTGGTATTTAGACTTATTTGGGCAATTGACCGTATTTTGTTATTTTCTCTGATTCTTTCTCTTCCATTCTGCTGTCTCGAGGTACAGCAACATCTGCTATCCAGCCTTTTTTTCTTTCTTTCTTATCAATAGCTGTTAAGTCTGGGGAATTACATGACAGGTTTGAATTTTAAAGTCCCAGAGCACTTTAGCTTGTTCATTTTCTATTACTCTTATCTATTTTGTGGTCCCAGCCCTTCTTGCTTGCAGGCAGAGGATATTTCTTGCAAATATTCCATTTTCTGTTGTTGCCAGTTTGCCATGCTATTGTTTGCAATTGGTCTGTGCAATTTTCTTGTAGCAGCTAACTAAGAGGTCCACTGTTTCTTCAGCTTCTTTGCAGAGGCAGCACTTGCTGCCTGTAGCTGTCTTCTCAATTCTTTTGTTCTAAAGCCTTGGTCTTGATCTAAGCCAAAATTAGCCCCTCGGTCTCTTTCTTTAACTTTTCTGCTTCTCAGCCATTGCCGGATCTTGTTATCTGTTTTGCCTGCTATTTTTAAAGGTACTGGCTGTGTAACATTTTGCCTTTCCGTGTCTCTTCATTTGGACTTTCTGGTAGACCAGTTAGATCTCTCCAAAACTCAGTAAGCTTTTCTGGCATACTAGATTCAGTGCATGTTCCTTCAGAAATTCTTCCAATGACCTTTTTTTCTTCTTCAACTGTCTTGTGTACTTTCAATAGTCTACACCCACGAATGTTCCTTACTAAGTAGAAACTGTCAGTGTCCCTGTGTGATGAAGGGCATGATTCATTGTCATATAAATCCACTATTTCAACCGTGTATGTAATGACTGCAATTGTCTAGGTGTCAATTGCCTTGGTGGTAATTAATGAATAAAAAATAAAACTAGAACAATAGTTTTGGGTTTTGCCTGGGAATATATATGCAATTATTGCCTGGGAGTATAGATACAATAGTAGTTTTGCCTGGGAATCCAATCCTTTCTTAGACTGATGGTTGGCTAATATTGCCTGCCTTATCACTTGATATTCTACAACAGGGGTGAGGAGCTATGGCCCTTTTATGATCTGTGGACTTCAACTCCCAGAATTCCTGAGCTATCATGGTTGGCTGGCTCAGGAATTCTGGGAGTTGAGGCCCACAAGTCATAAAGGGGCCATAGTTCCCCACCTCTGTTCTACAAGAACAAGAGGAGATGGGATTCTTTAAAAGAGCTCCCTAGATCAGTGATGGCTAACCTTTTTGCTGTTATGTGCCAAAAGCGGGGGGAGCGTGGGGGGTCGCGCACATGCGTGCCCACACCCATAATTCAATGTGCCTCACCCCCTACGCATGCACATGCAACCCCCTTCCGCGCGACCCCCGCTTTTGGCACACAATAGGACAGTGGCCCCAGTAGGCCTGTTTTTCATCCTCCCCAGGCTCCAGAGGCTTTCTTGGAGCCTGGGGAGGGCGAAAACGGCCTTCCACACACACACCCTGGAGGCCCTCTTGGAGGCTGGAAACGGCACAATTCCCGACTTCTGGTGGGACCGGAAGGCCCGAAAATCAGATGGCTGGTGTGCGCATGTGCACTGGAGCTAAGATAGGGCAATGCTCGTGTGCCCACATATATGGCTCCGCGTACCACCTGTGGCATGTGTGCCATAGGTTCGCCATCATGGCCCTAGATAGACACAGCTTTCATCTTCAGCCTTACCCATGGGGAAGTGGATTATTTTTCTGCTGACATTGCTGTCTATCAATTCAGAAAGTAACAAAACACAACTGACTCCTGTTGAATGATTCTCCTTGTGAATGTCATCATTGGAGGAAACCACTTGCTCAGTGAACCATATGAAAGGTATGTTTGGTGTAGGTGGCTGATGACTCCTTCCTTTGTGCTTTTATTTATTTTACTAGCTTTATTTTTTATTATACTAGATCAGGGGTCAGCAACCTGTGGCTCTGGAGCCACATGCGGCTCTTTGGGCCTTCTGCTGTGGCTCCCTGTCAGGTGATCCCACCACTGGCTGCCCCACCCCTCTCCCTCCCCTCCCAGTCACTCCTCACCTGGCCTGAGAAGGTAAGGGTGACGGTGGGGGATGGAGAAGCGGCCAGGGCAGAGACAGGGAGATACAGAGAGAAGGGGAGAGATAGAGACATAGAGAGATACAGAGAGAGGGGGAGAGGGGAGAGAGAGGGAGGGAGGGGAGAGAGATGTCAAAAGGATTTTGTGGTTCCTGGTGTTTTTTAACCACTGGTTCTCTGCCCTAATGACCAGCTGGGTAGGCGTGGCTGGGGGGGGTCATGTGACTGGTGGAAGTGAGTGACATCAAGTTGACCACGCCCACCCAGGTTTTGTGGCTCCTGGTGTTTTCTTTTCTGTGGGAAATGGGTCCAAATGGCTCTTTGAGTATTTAAGGTTGCAGACCCCTGGACTAGATGTTGGTGGATGGTATCAGCTACCACATCAGCTAGTAATTTGAACGTTGTTGGTTAGCAGGTAATTGGCCTGCAGTTGTCTCTTTTATTGGATTTTTCATTATCAGGTAGATTCTATCAGATATTAACTAATCTTCAATTTCAGTTTCTTGTGGTTTGTTAAACTGCTTGGCAATGAGTGGGGTGGACCAGTCAGATGTTTCAACCAAAAACTATATAGTTCATCTTACCTGTTGCTGACCAATTCTTGATCTTCCTTGTCTTTTTCTCCAGCATTTCCACTGTTACTATATTCCATTTCAGTTTCTCTTTTATTCTTAGCCACCTCCTTGATCCAAGCTGCATTCTTGTTTTATTCCTTTGGGTTGCTCCATAGCCACACCCAGAATTGCACTGCATCTTCTTTGTCCAGCATTAACTGGTTCACTACAGTCTTTTCATTGGTGGATTACTGATTTGACTGAAATTGAAGATTCTTTACTTTTCTTGTTCTTCGGATTCTTTTTTTTTTTTCCCATCTTTTCTTGGTTTTTTTTCTCTCCATTTGATCTGAGCATGCTGATCTTATTTTCCAACTTGGTCTTCCATTTTGGTGATGCAATGTTTGGCCTTTTTTTTTTCTTGTTGTCTCTGCAATCTGAGCTACTTCTGGCAAGGCTTCAACTTCTTTCCCCTGGGCAGACCTTTATGATTCTTCCAATTCTTTATTGGAATACAAATACTTTATTTCATATCATAAATCAAGCTGAGCTGCTAGCCTCTGTTCTGTTATTTCTCATTTGGGATGTTGCTTTTTCCAGAGATGGAACATTCTTTTTAGATATCCTCTTCACATTGGATTGGATTTGTAATAATAGATTATCATTTCTTTGTTTTCAGTCTTGGTGTATTTGCAACAGTAAACAATTATTCTTCCAGTAGTTTTGCAGCTGCTGGCCCGGGTTGCTCAGCCAACAGTCCATAGTCCTGTAACCTACTTGTCCAAGAACTCCAACACCTAGTCCAGTCTTTGTTGACCTGAGTGATGGCTGATCTGGTATAGATGTTCATAAGATACATTTCATCATATTGTTTATGAGAGAAAAACTCTTTGGCTCCTTTGAAATGCTATGTCCAGGATGGTTGAGCCACTGGCACAGCATTCATGCTCCTCAAAGCACACACATGCTATCATTACACGTGCATGTTACTACTCTGTTTGCTCTAGGTTACTATGTTCCAGCAAACCTAGAGGTGGTATTCAGCAGGTTCTGACAAGTTCTGGAGAACCAGTAGCCAGTAGAAATTTTGAGTAGTTCGGAGAACCGGTAAATACAACCTCTGACTGGTCCCGCCCCGATTTATTCTTTGCCTCCCGAGTCCCTGCTGATTGGGAGGAAATGGGGATTTTGCAGTAACCTTCCCCTGGAGTGGGGAGGGAATGGAGATTTTACAGTATCCTTCCCCTGCCACTACCACCAAGCCATGCCCACCAAGCCATGCCACGCCCACCAGAACAGGTAGTAAAAAAATTTGAATCCCACCACTGAGCAAATCCATTGTGTTTTTCTTTTGACATAACTTCATGTCCTTTATAATAGTGCAAATTTTATTTAAAAGTCTTGATAAAATTGGCCAAAGCAAATTTTATTGTTTTATTCAACATACAATAGATTAAAACAAATATTCTATATTTGCTGCAAAATAAAAGAGGATAGTGTGTACCATGCTTAAAAATATATCAAGTGATTCAGTCAGCATACTGAATAGAACAGAACAGAATCAGAAACAAAACAGAGTTGGAAGGGACCTTGGAGGTCTTCTAGTCCAACCCCTACTGAGGCAGGAAACCGTACACCATTCAGATGTTGGTTATCCAACATCTTCTTTAAAATTTCCAGTGTTGGAGTATTCACGACTTCTGGACACAAGTTGTTCCACTGATTAATTGTTCTAACTGTCAGGAAATTTCTCCTTAGTTCTAAGTTGCTTCTCTCTTTGATTAGTTTCCACCCATTGCTTCTTGTCCTACCCTCAGGTGCTTTGGAAAATAGGTTGACTCCCTCTTCTTTGTGGCAGCCCCTGAGATATTGGAACACTGCTATCATGTCTCCCCTTTATATTATTCCTTTTATAATAGAAGACTCAAGAAAACAGTAGATTGAGCTAAAAAATATTCAGATTCCGGTAAGAATTTAAACTTATCCTTTCTCTTCCAAGCAGACCTTCATACAAATGATCATGATAGCTATTGCTCATAAGTAATATGCCAAATATGGAGAAAAAGTATTCAAGATTTATTCCATACATTTCTCTTTAACTCCATTGACAACATATCCAGATTTCAGTAAAGGTTAAAACCATAGAATTCAAGCCATAGAGAAAGAAATATCTTTACAGAATAAAAAATATTCTTTAATAAAAACTCAGCATCTTGCAACTTAAGGCAAGTTGAACAAAAAGTGCTGTGGATTTCGTGGTGCCAGAGTGCAACATTACAAAATCAAAAGGTGATAGAGACTACAAATAGACCTCTCTCTCTCTCTTTTTGAAAAATTAATGACTTCAGTAATACAGCTTTACTTCCAAAAAGATACTATTTGCAATACATTATGATGAATCTATCTCAGAGCTAAAAGAAGTTCTGGACTTAAGATTCAGAGAAAAAAGAATTTGGTAATAATACTTGGCAATCTCTATGGCAGCAGGCGCATTCTTATTAGCAAATACATTTTAATTAATGTATATTGGTAGCATAAAATCCTGGTAAGAATCTCATATATATCTTCTAAATTTTAAATAGTCTGGCAAATTGGAGGGGAACTTTTGTCTCTAATGGGAATGCGATAGTTTTAGATTCTTGGAAGGAGGTATTAAATCACATAAAACTAGATAGAAGATTGAACTATCTCCAAAATTAGGCTTACTCTACATATTTTCCAGTTAGAACAATTAATTGCAAAATGATAAAAATAATAATTTTATATTTTTTGCACTCAAATTAATTGTTACTTAATAGAAATAATTTGATAAAATCTCAGTGGAGAGATGACATGGTAAAAACTCTCGAATAAATCCACTAGAATACAAACCAAGGAAGTAAATTATTGTTCTACAAGGAATGGTAAGATTTCATTATTTATATAAGAGGTAAGTATCTTGGTAAGAGCTTGTATTAATAATTATGGGCAGGTTAAAATGTAGCTGCACTAAATAAATGAATTAAAAATATACATTTTTAAAAAGCAAACATCCATAATTAAGCTCTCTAGTAACCATGTCTACCTTAACAACTATTATAATGGCAAATATCTAATTCACAATGAAAATGTCATACAGCATAACTCAATCTGATCCCTGATATTGCTTTCAAAGAGCATTTTGTTGGACTTGCCACATCCCTTAACTATTTCTAAGCAACAACGATTTTCTGAAAAACATGAACAAGAATTACTTTCCTTTTGTGTAACTTATGATGTGCCCCACAACATTTAATATTATTAATTTTAAAAAAGCAATAAACACCCTTAGAAATGAATTAGAAAATCTTAGGAATAAAATTAATTGTACACTAAATATATGCCAAGCCAAATGCTTTACATAAATTAATAGCTCAATTAATTTATTCCTAAAACCCAATTAATCAGTCTGCTCGTTGAACATTTTATTAGAAATGTGAAATATTTTCCTGCAGATCTACAATAACAGGAAGGGATAGAAGCTACTGTTAAATGAAACCACATATTGTATAGAACTATTTTAAAATATTTTTGTGCTTAGTAATGGTGTATTACAAAGACCTGGTTGGCAAGGGTGGCAGTGTCACCCTCTCTGAAATGTATGGATATGAATATACAAATGTATGAACCTCCCTAATATATATGAAGATACCTCTAATTTGGATTTCTACTGATCCTGGCTTCTTCATGAGGAGGGTATTGTTTGCAATAGTGGCAAACAGCTGTAGCTAGGGTGTAGGATGAAAGTGGAGATGCGTTCTCACAACTCTTGTGGGTTGGTTTCTGAACGTTTCATTACCAAACTAGGTAACATCTTCAATGGAATTTGGGGAATGTCATTGTTGGTGTTCTTCTGCTTATAAGGGCTTCGTGTGGTCAGTAGGTCTTGTGTTGGGAGGGTCACATCAGGTGACAGTATTGTGATGGGTCAGGTGTGGGTCACATCAGGTGATGGTGTAATGGGTCAGGTGTGGGTCACATCAGGTGATGATGTTGTGAGAGGTCAAGTATGGGTCACATCAGATGAGGGTCTGAACACCAACACTAACATGCCCTAAATTTCGCTGAAGATATTATCTAGCCTGGTAATGAAACATTCAGAAATCAACCCACAAGCTCAGAGAACAAATCTCCATCCTTAGAGTATTGTTTGTTGGACTACTTTCAGGAGAGTATTAATCAACACCTCAGGAGTGGAGATCCTGTGGTATCCTCCCCACTTAAGAAACTTATTCCATCGCTAACCTCCTTTTTTAAAAAAAAGAGAGAGAAAGAAAAGTTTTATTGAAATTCTGATAACTGGGCAGTTATAGAGCAACTTAGAAAAATAAATATATTTCACTCAGAGTTCAGGTTTGAGCATAGTTCATTAGCTTTGTTAGGACCTGAATGGAGGTAGTGTATGCCATCTTGTCCCAGCAGCCTTTGATTCCATGATCATGGACTCTTTTTGGACCTGGAGATTAAAGACACTGTTCTACAATAGTTCTGTTCCTTCTTTAGTGGACAGAGAAATGCAGGATTGTTGGACTAGAGACGTTAACTAGTCAGTTACTACTACATGGGATGCCACAGGTTTGCTTCCATCCATCTTGTTATCTAATATCTACACAAACCCTATAGTAGAGGCCAGTTTGAGGGGCAACTGATGTTCCTCAACTTTATGCCCCAGACCAGGGCAGGCTGAATATGCTGCCCACATATTGCCTTAGTGCCTGGAGGCTACTAAATGTCAAACCCGTCACACACCTCACATAAAGACCGCATGGTTTTCACAGGTTCAGAGTAGGCAGGTTATTATATAGGAATAGGAATAGGAATAGGAATAGGAATAGGAATAGGAATAGGAATAGGAATAGAATTCTTTATTGGCCAAGTGTGATTGGACATACAAGGAATTTGTCTTTGGTGTATATGCTCTCAGTGTACATAAGGAGAATAAAATACATTCATCAAGAATAAAAAGATACAACACTTAGTAATAGTCAAGGTTACTAATAGGTAAGCTATTAAATCATATTAGGAAACAAATAAAAACAATATAAATTGAAAGTTACAATCAACATGGTTATAGTAGTAAGTTGGAAGAGATAGATACTAGTAAGGAAGAGAAGAATAATAGTAATACAGTCTTAGTAAATTATTTTACAGTATTATAGGAATTAGTTGTTAAGCAGAGTGATGGCATTTGGGAAAAAAATGTCCTTGTGTCTAATTGTTCTGGTGTGCAGTGCCCTATATAGCGTCGTTTTGAGGGTAGAAGTTGAAACAATTTATGTCCAGGATGTGAGGGGTCTGTAGCAGTTGTGGGATTCAAAAAAAATTACTACCAGTTCTGTGGGCTTGGTTTGGTGGGTGTGGCATGGCTTGGTGGGCGTGGCAGGGGAAGGATACTGTAAAATCTCCATTCCCAACTCACTCCAGAGGAAGGATACTGTAAAATCTCCATTCCCTCCCCACTCCAGGGAAGGTTACTGCAAAATCCCCATTTCCTCCGGATCAGCTGGGACTCAGGAGGCAGAGAATAGACAGGAGCGGGACCAGTCAGAGGTGGTATTTACCGTTTCTCTGAACTACTCAAAATTTCCGCTACCGGTTCTCCAGAACTGGTCAGAACCTGCTGAATACTACCTCTAGTCTGAAGATACTTTCACAGCCCTCTTTTTGACTTGTGCAGTATATAGATCCTCAGTGGAAGGCAGGTTGGTAGCAATTGTTTTTTCTGCAGTTCTAATTATCCGCTGAAGTCTGTGTTTGTCTTGTATGGTTGCAGAGTCAAACCAGACAGTTATGGAGGTACTAATGACAGACTCAATAATTCCTCTGTAGAACTGGATCAGCAGCTCTTTTTGACAAAAAATATTGACAAACTGGTCAGGTTATGGAATTTGGGGAAATCGATATGAGTCTCTTTCCTCTCGTTTAATAATGACCGCATTAAGATAGAGTTTCCCTATTGCTTTTCATCTTCTTTCTAATTGAGTGTTAGATAGTAGGAAAGGATTGCTTTTTTGATCCCATAAAATATCCCTCTGTTCTTTTTTCTGTCTAGGGTTGCCAGGTCTACTTCCAAAAAATAGTGGACAAGCGGGGGGGGGGAGGGTTAAGTAGTAAAAAAATAAATAAATAAATTACAATTAAATTATATATTTTCTTACAAACATTTTAACACGTATTAAAATAATCACTTCAAAACTTTACTTAAAATTCAAAACATCAAATATATTATAATAATATGTAAAATATTAAATTACATTTTACTTTGCTGTCGTGTGTATTTTTTATTTGACTGCGCAGCTTTGATCAATTCTTTGTGTTTAAAGAATAATTCTTTAATTGCAGTACAACGTTGAGAAATATTAAAAAATATACAAAGTTCACTTCGAACTGATACAAGCAGTCGGTTACGTTCGTCAGTCCACAAATTTCCCATGATGCTGAAAATTTTGTTCAACGTTTGCATTGGATACCGGAATTGATGCACAATACTGGAACAGTTTCAGTAAACTTGGAGCTGGCTCTTTCTTGAAAAAGTACGTCCACTTATCAAGGGATGAATCGCCCTGCAGATGAACATAAACTTCTTCTAAGGCAGAAATTTCATCGAAGAGAGTGTTGGGTGGAAGTTCTTCTCGCCATGGTGATAATAACTAGATGTTCGTCATTTCTTCTAAAGTTGGATGATTATTGCGATCAATTAGATTGAAACAACTTAGCATCTCATATACTGAATCGGTGAAATTATACCACTTTTCTAGGTACGCAATGGCTCTTTGATACACGTTGATGGCTTCTTTCTTGAACTTTTGCACGGCATTCTCAGGCAAATGTTTTTTACGTAATGCAAATAAAACTTTCATTCCAAAAAACTGCTCATCGTATTTTTTTTGCAAAGAATCACACAGCTTACACATGATAATGTGAAGATCACATGCAAGAATTTTCTTGCTTTCCAGCTTCAGTAGGGTGTCTTGCATTATTGACATGAAGAAGTGCGTGAAATATAAATACAATTCTGAAATTGTTGGTTCATCATCCTTTGCGAGTTCATTTTCCTGATCTGAAATAAGGTTCCAGATAACCTTATGGCACTCATCAGATCCAAGAGAAATAAAATACGATTTTAGAAGTATCCAGTTTAAAAGAAGTCTTTTGACCGCTTTAAACAAACTTAACCAACGTGTTGGAACATGGCGCAAAACTTCATGGAATTCTGACTCGCAAAACTCAAAAAATGATTTCAACTCTTCTCGTTTCTTTGCAGAATTCGAAAATTCGGCAAAAACCTTCAGCACTACATTTTCGATATCAAAAGATAACTGCTTTAATGCATTTTTTGCGCTGTTGTGTAAAATGTGATTATTGCAATGAGCATTCATCTTTGTCTCATTCTAACTTATGAAAAAAAAGACAAAACACGATTCTCCTATCCTTATTCTCTTAGACTGTACAGCTTTAGATTACGTACCATTTCATCATAAAGCTTTTGAATAAAAAAAATGTCCACTATTTTGTGAAAAAAAATAGTGAACATAATGTGAAAAAAAGTGGACTGTCTGCTCAAATAGTGGACACCTGGCAACCCTATTTCTGTCATGTTTTGGAAACATCCATTTTTACATCCAGTGCCAGAGATTTCCTCTCACAAGGACTCAATTGGAACGAAGTTGAACCTCAGCAATGAATGTCTTCCCCCAGCTCTATCTGGTACACTAGTTGTAATTTTACCTGGGGTGGTAGGATTCCACAATAGTAATTCATGTTTTTACATATTGTGGCTAGACTACTGCTATGTGCTATCCATGGATCTGTCCTAGAGGACCACCTGGAAGTTTTAATTAATCTAAAATATAATGGCTCCTATAGAGTGGTAGCTGGCACTTGTTACCATGAAAATACATCATTGTTTTGAATCCTGCCCTGGTTTTCAGTTAGCTTCTGAATGTAATTCAGTGTGTTAGTTGTTAAAGCCTATATGGCTTAATACTAAAGTATATCCAGAGCCATGTGCTCCAATAAAATCAACCTGATGTATTTATTCTGGGAGAAACTGCTCCTGCTCCATAAGCTCCTGCTACATTTCTGTGGCAGTGTCTACACTTTGGAGTTTCTGGAAGGGATATTTTCCCTACTGTTTTAGCATTCCAGGAACTATTGAAAACAGAATTGTTCTGGGAGATTATGGTGATGCATAGCATCAACAATGGATAATTGTAACTATGGTTTTATGATTTTACAAATCTGTAATTTTTATCTTTACCCTGGGTGTTTTATTTTTTATGTTCTCATTACGAGAAACCGCCAAGAGTCTTGAGAACGCAGTGGGTAATCAATCCAATATATAAATAAATAAATAATATATATTAATTTTTAAAATGCTGCACTACCGTATTATTATGGCTATGTCTACGAAAACATACATAAAGGCAATTCTTATCTAGCATTCTGCTATATTAAAAAAAACAAAAAGAAAAAGCAAGTGGAATCATTTAAATGGCTTCCTGGACGCATGGGTCTAATTTGCCATTAGAAAGAAATTAGGAAAGGAAAAAAGAAAATATGTAGGTGTGACTGCACATGTGTACACCAAACATATTGCATTCAGGATGTCACCGATGTTTTTCATGACTGTTCAGAACCAGGATTTGTATCAGTTGGGTTTCTGGATCAGAGAAACTTGGAATGTTTCCAAGGATAGATGTTTAAAGTGGGGAATATCCCTGTTTTTCGTGTGCAATTGATAACTGCTAATAAATTTTTAAGTGGTTTTTGCTTTTCCTGCCTTAATCCTCATTATAGGCTGGAATTCCGCTTATTTATTGTCTTTAGCTTATGCTTCTCAAATATTTTTTTTTAAATCAGT
The DNA here is from genome assembly GCF_029215685.1 of Pituophis catenifer annectens. NCBI lineage: Eukaryota > Metazoa > Chordata > Lepidosauria > Squamata > Colubridae > Pituophis > Pituophis catenifer. The sequence continues at coordinate 197,282,667 of NW_027256881.1, read as the reverse complement.
TGTATGTTGGTTTTACAAACTGAAAAGCTACATATCTACAACTCTGAAAAACACATTGCCCAAAGAAATAGTACAATGGTATCTTCGTACTCAACTGCTTTGAAACTCATCAAATTTGGTACTCAATGCATTTTGACATGAACATTTTGTCCCAGTACTCATTGTTTGTTTGGTACTAATGCACAAGCTAGAGCTTGTCAGTATCAGCTGCCTTATTACTCGCTATATTATTCTTTATGGGAAAACTTTGTTTGGTACTCATCCAGTACCAATTAACGATGAGTACCAAGGTACCAGAGTAATGGAGGAGGAAAATTGTTTCACTGACAAATCCCATCCCAAGCTTCACTCCATATCCTGAAAAAAATTAGAAACATTAGCAAAAGTATTCTTATCAAGTGTCTATGGAGATTCTCAGTCATCCAGGTGACTTTCTGGTACCAGAAAGTCCAGTTGCCTCTTGAAAAAAATCACCTTTGGGATATATTTATCAAAAGGCAGATAGAGATGTTATCTTGTTTTTTAATTATAAGACTGGAGGGTGGCCAGTGATCCCAGTTGTTTCTTCTGCCCCAAGAACCCACAGAAAATGGACTCAAACCCCATGCGAGACAGTGATTTTTTTTTAATGCTCCCTGTTAGTCAATTTAAAATATTTTTATAGCAGGGCATCTTGAATCAATGATTTCTTAAATCCCATTAATCTATGCAGCCTACTCTTTAGTAGCCTAGTAACAGAGGATCTCTGGTGGGTTTAAATATAGAGCAAAATTGGAATTATGTTTAAGACATTGACATGAAATAAAGATCAACATTCAAACGCAACAAGAAATCAAAATGCATCACATTGCAAAACAGAGATCAAAGGAGCTAGAGCCATACTGGGCCAGGGGGTCCAAACCTTTCTTATGGTTGGCTAATATTGCCTACCTTATCAGTTGATATTCTACAAGGACAAGAGGAGATGGGAATCTCAAGAGAGTTCCCTAGATAGATTCAGCTCCCATCTTCATCCTTACCCATGAGGAAAGCTGATTTTTCTTTCTGCTGACATTGCTGTCCTTCCATTCAGAAAGTAATAGAACACAATTGGCTCCTACTGAGTGATTCTCCTTGTGAATCGTTATCATTGGAGGAAGGCATTTGCTAAGTGAACTACATGCAAGTCATGTTTGATGTGGGTGGTTGATGGCTCTTTGCTTTGCATGGCATTGCAAAATTGAGATATCAGTGTTTAGGCTTAATGGGAAGAGGCCTAACCATCTGATACAGCTGCTTTATGGGCTCTCGTTGATCAGAATGTGATTGTAGATCCAGAGTCACACCTCTGAAACATTCCTCCCATTAAGCGAAGTAACATCGTCATGTTACTTTTGAATGAAGCATACACGCTGAATTGTATGAGAAAAAGAAAAATCTCTCTTAATGACTTGCCATTCTCCTTTTAAAGTTGTAAGGGGCAGAGAATTTACCGAACATCCGAAAAATGCTCAATCAGCATTAATGTGTAAAGATTGACAGGATCTCCTTTTTTTGCCAGCTAAGAAGCATCCTGATTCAGATATCCAAAACTGGGCTGCAAAAAAGCTAGATGAGCAATAGAAAAAACAGAGAGAGGAGAGGAGAGGAGAGGGGAGGGGAGGGGAGGGGAGGGGAGAGGAGAGGAGAGGAGAGGAGAGGAGAAGAGAAGAGAAGAGAAGAGAAGAGAAGAGAAGAGAAGAGAAGAGAAGAGAAGAGAAGAGAAGAGAAGAGAAGAGAAGAAGAGAGAAGAGAAAAGAAGAAAAGAAAAGAAAAGAAAAGAAAAGAAAAGAAAAGAAAAGAAAAGAAAAGAAAAGAAAAGAAAAGAAAAGAAAAAAAGAAGGAAAAAAGACAAGAAAAGAAAACTCTCATTGTTTGTCACTAAGTGATAGGTTGACTCGGTTTTTGCAGTTTATATAATAATCTACTCTTTTAAAAATTCTTTATACAAGGGAGCCATGAAGTTTATCAAACTTTTTTTTTCCATTTGGGTTATATACACTGCTGTGTTATGAATTCCCAGGATAGCTTCAAGCCATTATTTATTTATTTAATTTTTATAACTGTTCGTCTCGAATATGGGACTCTGTCACCATTGCCATCATTTCAGTGTATTATGGTTGGTTGCACAGTCAGTCAGATGTTTAGATTGGATCTGACAATTTTGTCCAACTATCAAGCTTCCCAAGGACCTGGAATAGGTAGGTGGTGGTGTTTTCAGGGGTTAAAGATATTGTCATAAATCAGTTCTCATCGGCCCTATTAATACTTTCTTTCCAGAAGTATAAGAGCAAAGGAAATTGCCCAACCCATACTATGTTACTGAACTTCATTTTAAGGTTTATCTTTCCTGAGAGGAAATGTTCACAACTCCCACCCCCCGTTCAGATTTTACTACAAAACTCTTTTTAAGACCTTAATTAATTCAGAAACAGAATAAATGGAAACTGAATATAAAATGATAAAATGGGATAAAATGACTATGACAGATTTATTCCTGTCCTTTGCCGCCATCTTGCTCTTAGGCCAGGCCTTCCTTACTTGGAATTCTAGAGTTGTGGTCCTTTGCAAAACCATGGGGAAAGAAGTCTGGTCTGCTGGAAGAAACCATCTTAACCTAGTGAGTTCATTCAAAGCAGTTGTCTATTGTTACGACTCAGTGAGGTTTGTGGAATTTAATGCCACAATTTCTCAACGTCTTTCTCACATGATCTTCATAGGCTAATGCACCCATGCAAAGCAATGCATGCATTGGTTGGATGAGGGTTTTTTTAAAAAAAAAGCCCAAATGGGTAACACTTGTTTTCAATGTTTATAGTAGGTCAACATGTAGAAGAGAGCCTGTGGGAAATAATACGGATTGAACTGACAAGATTTATCCATTTATTTCTTAGAGCTGGAGATGAGTCCTAGCAAGTTCAGAGCAATGGGTGCAGCCTAGGATTGTTGGTCAGGGTAGCATTATTAAGCTCTGTCTGTCTGTCTGTCTGTCTGTGTGTGTAGAGACGATTTCCATCTGAGGATGGAAGAAGAAATTGAGAAATGTTCTTATTTATATACCAGTGGTGCCATATATTTTGGCTCTATACATTTTGACTTGAGAGAACAGGAACCATTTTTCTTAAGCATCTTGGCCAATTCTGTAAAGCAACTTTCTTAGAGACTGGCCCACCATCACATCCCATCTGTGACTTCTTTGATCAAAGGAGCGCACCGTCCATCAGACTTACACTAAAAGGACCATTCTCTTGCCTCCAAGCTTAAATTTGGGGGGCCTCTCTTCCCTGAGATTCGAATAATGGCATCACAAGTTTTCTATGCATATGCCTGTTTAGATGCTTCTTGTTCAATTGGGTAAATCAATCAGTTGCTTGGATTTGTTCCAAATCTTTTACTCCGAGGATTATGTCAGATGATTTGTCAGATGTTTGATTTGCCCTCCAGGATTGAAAAATTATTACCCAAAACTGACATAAAAGGAACAGGCGGAGATAGGGTGAAATTTATGCTGCTTTCATATGAATGTAAACTAAAATTAAAAGAAAGGACAATCACTCTCTAATGCCGTTTTCCAGAGTCACCTCAGACAGCAAGATGAATGACATATAAATTTAATCAGTGGTGGGTTCTAACCGGCTTTACTACCGGTTCTCTTTGTGCACGCGCTTTGCGTGCTGGGCTAAAAATAAAGAAATATAAGGTAGGAATAACGCGGGGCGGGCAGGTGGGCCCAACTCCCTGACAAAGAGAATCGGTTCGGTGACATCATATCATCACCGCTACTGGCTCAGCCAAAATGAGCCGAAACGGGAGCAACCCACCACTGAATTTAATAAATGAAAAGTAGTAAACAAAAAAAATATTCATATTAGATGAAGGCACACACACACACACAGAGAAAATGTGAAATCTCCTTCACTGGTATTAACAAAAGTTTTAGGAGTAATTGATGTGAAATTGTTATGTGGTCTAAGGAATAATCACAGATATAAAAACAAATCAAAATAAACTTGACAAAAGAAGAATAGCAAAATGGAAAATATTATAATGGACAGATCTATATACAGCATCCCCTGTTTATTATGAGGGGGATTTGACAAGGATGGAATTCAAGGAAATCTAAAAGAAGACACATTCATTAAAAGGAGAACTATCTATCTATCTAGTAAAGGAATGAAACCCAAACATATCTAATTTGTGTTGCTTCTCCAGCTCACCATATGAGAAGTAATATAATAAATTTTGTAAAAGTTAAAATCTGCTTGAGTGTTTTTATTAACTACTGGCCATGGTATGTGTGCTGACACCCTCTATAAGTGGCACAAAGCACCATAATTGAATTGTGACAGTGGGGCCCAAAAACAAACTATACAACATATAGTGATACAGTGCCGAAATAGAGCCTATAATCTAGACTTTACTGACTTCCTGGCTGTGACAAATGAAGCAAAAAAATTATATCTGTAAACTAAACGTACATTTATAATATTTTAGATTTCATATTTCATATTTTATATTTTTGTTCCTTGTTTTTTTTTTAAATCAAAATGTGATATGAATGTGCCACACAATCAATCAATCCATACAAACATATATACATACATATACATACATGCTGTCTATCCCTGAAACTATAAGAAAAGCGAAAAAGAGAAACATGTAACAAGTCCTGAAAATAAGCCACAGGAATCCATGGCCTAATTTCAAGATCATCACAAGATGCAAGAGAAGAGAGAAGGGAGAACTGAATGCCCAGATGTCTTTAACAGAGCAATTATTAGCTATTTCTGCTTGCATTACTGTTGCAAAGAAACAGTAGAAATTAGAGAAAGCTGAAGAACGTGTGTGGCTCAACACCTTGATAAGAGACTAGATAATGAATAGTCTGAAGGTCCCGCTGAGTTGGTGTCTATTGCCTCTATTTCAAGTCAATGCTGTCCCCAAACTGCTCCCCAAGTAATGGATAACAGAGGTTTTACACAGCATGGAAGGTGTTAGAAGCTGGTATAATTAAGGAAAATGTAGGCCTGGCTTGCTTGTGGGTGAGGGCAAGAACGAAAGATTAAAGACACATTAGAAAAATATACTACAGGCAGTCCTCGAGTTATGACCGTAATGGAGCCTGCTCATTACAGTTACAAGTCATAATGGTTGTTAAGTGAGGCACCCACTTGTTTGCCGTGCTTAATGACCCCCACCCCTTCTCTCCCCGATACGTTTTTTAAGCAATTGGGACACTAAGTGGGGCATGGAGTATGTCGGGGTTAAGAGAAGGCCTGGGAAGCCTAGCACAGGCCCAGGTTAAGCTGTCCAGGGCACCCCAAGGCTTCTGAGGCCTCCCATACTCTGTTTCCCATTCCACCGGGTGTTGATTCTTAAAACGACTTTAACTGAAGCCATATTCTTTTTTACTTTGTTTTTAGGTTGCCATACATGGGGGGGAGAGGGGCTACGGGGTGTGGGATGTTTTCCTCCCATGTGCCAGACATAACAGCGAAAAGGCCCGTGGGAATCAAGGTCGCCTCAACGAGAGCTCGTAACTCTCATTGTGGAGGGAGTAGCTGAGCAAACTGCCATCTACCTGGTTGGCTAATGTGACCTGTGACAATAGGGTGGGTGGGTGGGGTGTCTATTTCTTTTATTCTAACAAACTGCGGGAAATATTTAGAGTTGGTTTCACATGAACGTGCCGGTATGATGCACCCAATAAAATGGATCTTTGAGAAAAGCTGCAGCCTCAGAGTCCTGTATAGATTGGGACCATTACTTGGAACTATGACACCGGGTCTTTGCAGACCTTGAGCTTCCTTCCCACCCAACTACTCAGCCAGAAATATCCAGTGGAATAGCTCAGGGTCTTAATCTTTGTACAGAAGCCTGCAATTTTCTTTAGATGAATTCTGTAGATAGATGTCATGCCTTAATCAGTGAGAGGGGTGGCATATAAATTTAATACAGGTAGTCCTTGACTTACGACCACAATTGACCCCAAATTTTATGTTGCTTACAAGACATTTGTAAGGGAGTTTTGCCCTATTTTACAACCTTTCTTTCCACAGTTGTTAAGTGAATCATTGCAGTTGTTAAACTAGTAACATGGTTGCTAAGTGAATCTGGTTTTCCCATTGACTTTGCTTGTCAGAAAGTCGGAAAAGGTGATTGATCACATGCAACCATCATAAATATGAATCAGTTGCCAAATGTGTGAATTTTGATCATGTGACCAAAGGGATGCTGCAATGGTCATAAGTGTGAAAAAATGTTCATAAGTCACTTTTTTTCACTGAGGTAACTTTGATCAGTCACTAAATGAATTGTTGTAAGTTGATTTACTACCTGTAAATAAATAAAATAAAATAAAAATTTCTGTAGTAATTTCAAGTTCAGCTGTCAGTGCAGAATTGGCTCTATGTAGGAAAAGGTTCTGGGGCTTAAAATGACTGGAAATCACTTTTTTTTAAGCCAGAAGTTTTTTCTATTCCTCATACTTTTGGGCTGATTGATTTGAAAATTAAGTGATGAGGAAAAAGGAGATCAGGCCATGCTTAGGGTCATTTCTCTCCATCCGACCTGCAGAAAGAAAAGAAAAAAGTCTCATCTGAAAGATATTTGGGAAAAAAATATCTTTGCAAATCAGAGCTTTGACTCTCAGTTATTATCATATTTTCACAAAGATAAATTCTATAGCAGCTTTTCATTTCCAATTATATTAAGACAAGTCTAATTACAAACCAAGACCCGCTGAGTGGGAAAGCATTAGTTTAAAAGGCATCGTTTCAGTATTAAATTTGTTAAGCATTTAATTATCAGAGATTTCACAACCAATTCTGCTGATTAATTGTTCTGCCATTCAAGCGGATTATTGCCCCATTCATGAAGCCTGAGTTGCTCAAGTCCATTTACCTTAAAAGGAAAATTGCACTGCTGGGTAGGATGATATTCTCTATGTATTGTTAAACATTTCACAACCATCAAGTTTAATGTTTTAATTCTTATTCCTGACCATTTTTAATGTTTTTTATGGTTTAATATTGTGTTTTTATTACATTGTTAGCTGCCCAAAGTTTTCTGGTAGTAAGATGGGTGGCATATAAATTAAATAAATAAAGAAAACTATCAGAAAAATGTTGGTTGTGAACAGATAATAATAGTATTATGGGAACAACATAGGGAGGACATCCTATATCTTGACTAATTCCCAGAGATAGTGAATGTTTAACTGGGAAAGAAACTTATCAGTTCAACAACAAAATATTTTAACATTATGGAATGTTAAAATTAGAGGCTACGTTTCACAAACTCTGTGCGACCTCCTGTCAGATCTGGAAGCCATCTCTTACATCTTTTACTTCAGGCCTGCCACATTTTCTGTTGTGGGAAACTGGGAGGGGAGATTGTATGGAGTGTGGAGGATATATAGTCAAAATAACATTCTTTCTCAGAAAGTCAAGGCCGCCTTGCCCTGCAGCTGTGATGAGGTGACTGGGAGTTATCTCCAGGTTTTGGATGGTGCCTGATTGGATCATGTGATGGACATGTGGAGTGTTGGGCAGGGGCTTGAACTTTCTTTTGGGTGGGGAAAACCTGGAAGCTTTCAGATTCGGGTTTTCCCCGATGTGCCAATATGACATCTCTAATAAAATGGAACTTTGAGGAAGCTCAAGCCTCAGAGTCTTATTTAGTTGGGGGTGTTACTTGGAACCCTGACATTAACCTGAACCCTTACAGAACTGACTAATGATGATGTATTTAGCACTGCATTTTAAAAAGATCTCCTTAGCTGACAAACTGATCATTCTCACTCACTAATTTATAAAAACCCTCAGTTTTAATCAAAGGAAACTTTATCGTATCAGATATGCCAATAGGACGGGATATTTGCAGCTCAGGGTTGAAGTGTGGGGTCCTTGGTGCTCCCATAGTATCAGGGTTTAATTGCAGAGCAGATAAGTTGCATAATTAATTAAACCGGGAAGTCCTGGATAGTTCTAAAGTTCAATTTATTATGCAGTCCACTTACACCCATAAAGTGCACTCACAACAGCATTTGGACAGGAAGCCAGCTGTGCCAAAACACTTGGTGCCAACCTTTCTAGCATCAAGCGTTGGTGGAAAACAAAAAAAAACAAGATTCACCTTCTCACCTTTTTATTCCCAGTCCTCCGCTGTTCCTGCCTGCACTTTGTTTATTTGACATTTGCCTATAAGAGTGGCTGTAGAGAATACAAAAGCTTACCAGTATCATTTTAATATTATGGAGTCCTGGAAGAAAACTACTCTAATTTTATGGAATTAGAGCAAATTAAAATAAGAGATAAAATCCAATATTTTACATTCTAAAAGCCTGGGGCAGTAGAAAGATCTTCAGTTGCTATCTGTATGTATACAGAGATGGTGCTACGGGAGCTTTCTAAATACAATCTCTGAATAATCTTTTTCCAGGCAATTTCCATCTTTTAATAGAATAGAATAGAATAGAATAGAATAGAATAGAATAGAATAGAATAGAATAGAATAGAATAGAATAGAATAGAATTCTTTATTGGCCAAGTGTGATTGGACACACAAGGAATTTGTCTTGGTGCATACGCTCTCGGAGTACATAAAAGAAAAGATACATTTGTCAAGAATCATAAGGTACAACACTTAATGATAGTCATAGGGAAACAGTCAATATAAATCTTAAGGATATCAGCAACAAAGTTACAGTCATACAGTCATAGTGGAAGGAGATGGGTGATGGGAATGATGAGAACATTAATAGTAGTGCAGACTTAGTAACTAGTTTGACAGTGTTGAGGGAATTATTTGTTTAGCAGAGTGATGGCGTTTGGGAAAAAACTGTTCTTGTGTCTAGTTGTTCTGGTGTGCAGTGCTCTATAGCATCATTTTGAGGGTAGGAGCTGAAACAGTTTATGTCCAGGATGCGAGGGGTCTGTAAATATTTTCACAGCCCTCTTTTTGACTTGTGCAGTATGCAGGTTCTCAATGAAAGGTAGGTTGGTAGCAATTGTTTTTTCTGCAGTTCTAATTATCCTCTGAAGTCTGTGTCTGTCTTGTTGGGTTGCAGAACCAAACCAGACAGTTAGAGAGATGCAGATGACAGACTCAATAATTCCTCTGTAGAACTGTATCAGCAGCTCTTTAAAGAGAAAATTATTTCAATTGTTAACATTACTTACATCGATCATTTACAGAATTCTTTCAATGCCATTGGTTTTATGGGAAGTTCTCCTAATATCCACATTTTTTTCATATGCTCTGCCCCCAGTTGCTGTTTATTGTATTTCATACAATTAATTGGCTTTTTTAAAAAGTTTAAATCTTTCAATTTTTTATGTTGCTTTCTTCTGCACCTCTCCTTAAAGACAAAAATAGGAAATGCTACTAAAAAAAAGAAAGATTAAAGAGGATGGTGATAGATGTAAATTAAGGATAAGCTACTATATATGTATCAGGATACAAATGCTGAAATGCAGTACCATAATTGAAAAAGAAATACAATGCCTCTCACCATAGTAGCCAGCCTGTGACAAGGACCTCTATATTTATTGAGCATATTGTCCAGGTGCAAACCATTAATAGATAACTTTAAAGTCCTTTCCTAAGATCATTTAGCTTAAAAATCAGTTTGGGACTGGATAGCTCTTCAAAAAAAGACCTACCTCATGTAGAGTAGAAATCTATTATTGTTAAATGAAGGTATCATAAATCTTTTTTTGGTGTGCTTTTAGTTTGACGTTTGGCTTTTTGTTAGACAGCCAGTAGCTTTGTACAGCATAAAATAGGCTTTTAGAGAAAAACATTCAAGTTAGGAATATAATTTTTGTATGAAAATTTATTGGAGAATGATGAAGGTGTGAAAGAAAATAAGATTTAATTTAGGACATGTCCTGATGATAGAAAAGCCTAATTTAGTTAATCCAAGTAATTTAAGGTAAATTATTTAAAAGCCTGTTTTGTGATTCCTTCCTGTGTGGAAAAAGAGAAGTAAGGTAAATATCTGAGATCAGAGTCAGAAGAAAAAGATAAATGAGAAGAAAGAAAGAAGCAATGGAAGCACAGAAAATATTAAATAACCAGTAAGGAGTATGCAATGTGAAGAATTACAAAGTAAGTCTTTTAAATGAAAAATGCAAAATTCTTCTGCTAACTGCACATCTATTTCCCTTAGTTATCAATATTTTTAGAGGTACACAAAGTCAGGGCATGCAAAGAGGAAGTCCAATATTCTCCTTCTCAATAACTTGCATCCTAATTTCATATCATATAAAAATGCTTTCTCTTCTTCTGCAATTCATTCTACTGTCCTCCTTTTATGCCCTTTTAGTATACAAGCATTTGTCTTGGATCCAACTTTCTTATGCTTGCATTTGGTTTGGTCTCATTCTATAGCTCATACGAAGAAGATCTAAGTGGATAGCATTTCTTTCTCCTTCAGCATAATCTGTCCTTAGTTCCTGTCACTTGCAAAAGAAGTGATGAATCAAAACATGGTGAAATATGAATTATTCCAAGATTGACACGGTTAAGCTAAATTTGTCTGCTAGGTTCTTCTAATCTATCATACAAGGAATGCAATAAGATTAAGCTTGCCTACATGCTGTTAAATCAGGCCAACCAAAAATGAAAATTAGTTTCTCTTCCAAACTGTTTTGTGTCCTAATTTTTCTCACCTGTTACAGGTAGGAATAAGATCATCAGAACACTAGGCATCAAGGAGGCTACTTGAAACTATAGGCCTAAAGTGCCATTTAGTGGATAGGATTCCCTCATCCTGTGCTGATCAAAGTAAAAAAAAATAAAATAAAGGTAAAGAATAAGTAAAAACAAAATGCATGTTGTCAATTACATATTGTATGTCTGACTTTGTCAATAATCTTATGGTAACAGATAAGCCAAACTTTGGTTAGGGAAATGAGCACTTAGATCCTTCTAAAAAGGATATTCAGCTATGAAACTGAATGCTGGGATAATCTCTGGATTGTAATCCAAATTAAGAGAAAAAGTGAGTGTGTTGTTGGATACCTACTCTCAACTATTAGGCTGTAAGCATAAAATATTTTAAATTCTGTAATTGCCCTTGGTCCTAAATGTCTGTTTCATCAATGGGAAGGGTGTTCTTCAAATGATGTTCTAGTTAGTAAGATAGGTATGTATTCCTATCCATCATAATAGATCTCCATACTCGTCCTGGATTCCTTGGAACTGTATCTTTGCCATCTTGTGTCTTCCCAACAAAACATACTGTTTCGTAAAATGTGGAGGCTGAAGATATATTGCAACTCTCGTATGCCCTCACTAGATCCCAAGCTAAAGACACTCAAGGGTGACAATGTATTATGACAGCATAAATGCCACACTGATAGTATCCAGTTGGTGATCGTATTAAAGGTGAGAAAACATTGGAAGAGTATGGCTGACATAGTTGCTTGCATGGAGTGTCTGGACCAATTAAAGGACATCAGGAGTCTTGGACTTGCATGTTTACCTCTGTGGAAAATTTTATTTTTTTTTGCTGCAATATTGGCTAGGAACCTGTTCTCAGTGCAAAAGATGCTTTGCTTACTTTCATAAAGCGATGACTGTGCATGGAAATAATAGCAAAGGTCAACAGTGGGGACACCTATAAATTGTGATGCATAAGACCGCAACACTTAAGGCAAAAATTGGCAACTTCATACTCACTGGGCATCAATGTCAGCCAAATAACCACAATTGAATAACCAAAATCTTGCAGAAGAGTCAAGTCTCATGAGATCTTGCTGATTTAGGCATTGGACAGGATGGATCCACCAGAAATTATGGAACAAAAGAAGTGACAAGTATAGACAGAAAAGTTGCATAGGCGAGCAGAAAAGCACTGTTTAGAGATTTTTTTTTCATGGTTTCTCATTGGTGCAGTAATTAGAGCCGAACGAGTGAGAAGTTTCTGTCATCAAAGTTACAACTTCCAAATATTGTCTGGGGTATGCAATGTTCAAACACACACATTCACAACAAAGACACTCACACATATGACAGTAAACAAAATCGCATAATGTATAGAAAAAAAACCCCAGGCATTTTACTTAAGGAACTAGAGAAGAATAGGATGACTGATTGAACCTGGAGATTTATAGAAATGCAGTCAGGGACTACGGTATTTACTTACAGTAGAAGGAATTTACGTCTCCAGGCGCAGATTAATTGCATCCTAAGGGGCTGAAGGAATTAGAAGGTAGTAATGTATAGCTGAACTCTTATATGTTATTTTTGAGAAGTCTTTGAGAACAGATGAAGTGCCAGATGACTCGAGATGAGCAAATATTATCTCTAGGTTGCTTTCTCTCTCAAGGATTTGCTAAAATAATGAAGATACCCATACAGTTACAAATGAGGCTTGTATGCAAAACTTGAAAAAGTAAACTATGGTATGTTTTAACTGTGAGCTGTTGAAGAAATTGAATCTAGCCTGGTTCACACTAAAACTAAAAATCTGGAAAAACATGCTTTATAAGACTTGATGGCTAGGTACATACTATTTACAGTTTATTTTGCTGGCCAAATAGCCTAACTATTGTTTCTTAATACTTCCCCCACACCTCAGCATAGGCACTGTGCTCTTTTGTGCTGATGTTCATTTTAATTTCCACAGAAAAATTAAAATGAGGAAATGTGGAGCAAGTTGTGAAAAGCAAGAAAGGTTAAGAATAATACAAACGCTGAAAAACAGAACTCCAGTCACAAACCAGACAGTTTTCAAAGTTCTTGAATAACAGGAATCATTTCACAAGAGACTTACAAGAGATGTAACCACGTATGACTTTGTATGATAAAGTGCATATTCATTTCACCTATAGTACGCTGAAGCGTTTAGAACCTGTGGCAAAAATGATAAAATCCTGTGCCATTGCAAAAGTTAATAGTCACCTGGACTGTTGCTCTGATTGGGTTGGATAATGTCAAGTACTGGGGCAATCAGGAGATTCAGGCAGGTCAAATGAGTATGAAGATTTATTGCAAACTTAAGTTCTCTACAAGAATCTGACCAACTGTCGGTCAAGGGAAATGAGCGGGAAATAAGGCATTCAAGGTGGGCTGGACTCTTGCAGGTGCACAGGGACTCGTGATTTATGATGCATTTAATCTCTCCCTTGGGCTCAGCCTGATCATCTCCTATAGATAGTGTCACAGTAAAGAAAAATCTTCATATGATCCTGGAAGACAAAAGCAGATGCTTTTTCTTAAATCCCCCAATCCTCACAGAACTGCGCTGGGAGGACTGCAGGCCCGCTAAAATAGGGTGCGGAGCTGCAGAGATAAGGAAATAAATACACAAAACATACCAGACTGCTTTCTCATCCAATGGGATGTTTTTACTAATTTATTTATTTTTTTCTCCATCAACAGAAAGAATCCTTCAATTTGTAATTAAGCAATTCTAAATTTGGTGCATTATCCTATATAATAGATGGACCGGCTCCAAGACAGAATGTAGTAGTCTGATCAAATGCAATTGGACAGAAAACAATTGGTTTATACTGAGGGACTTAGAGAAACTACTCCTTGTATTAAGAATAAAAGACATTGTAAACTGTCTTTTATATTCCAAAATAAGACCTTGAAAACCAGCTTAAATTTCAACTCTCATTATTTTATTACTGTTTTGGCTACATTCTCTACAATTTCAGCAGCATTTTGAAGAGACAGTTAATGTATCCTTATGTACAACAAAAACAAAATGGCTTGCAACATCAGAAACAAGAGCCACATTTTAACTGTACAATATTAAATGAAAAACCTGTGGTAATACAGCCTCCCTTTCTGCGACATGGACAAAGTTACATACAAGTATTCAGCATTATGAATATGACAAGAGGAATCTTGTATGGAAGAGAGATACTGCATTTGGAAAAAGGAAAAAAAAAACCTTACCATACAAGGCAATTAGAAAATGTTTCACATTTTAAAATATCTGTACAAGCCACAAGAGACATCTCTTTAGAGGAACATCTTCCCACCTTGTAGACAGTACTTCCAGAAACCGAGAATAACCATAAACAACTTCTACATCTAGTATCCACGTGCTTCAGTTCAGGAAACTGACTTGAACTGTACTGTATAGTTCCAACACAGATCGGTTTGACATGCCTTGATTGTTAATGAATTATCTACTTCCAGTCTCTCTAGGACTTTCAGCTGACTTGCACCTTAAGGAGGTTGTTTTGATTTTTTTTTGTTTTTGTTTTTTGCAAAAGCAAAAGCAACATCATTTAGCAGCAATTAAAAGCGCCTTCAATGAGACTTAAAAAAAATACAATATCCAATTAGAAAAAGCCATACTTTTAAACATTTGTACAGAAATAAGTTGCTGAATTTTTTTTTTAAACTGAAAATATGACATCTGTACAATACATTTACAATAAAATTAGAAGGGAATTTGTCATTATCCTGCATAGAAACATTAAACATGACCAATTTGCTTTTGGTTACATACACGGCCTTGTAAATCCTCCACAAAAAGCCTGGATAGCAGATAATCGGTTGACAATTCTGCTAAGTATCAAAATGCCACTTAAATAGTTGAGCTAGTTTCAAACTAGATTTTGCTCCCTCACTGGAACTGTTATTTTTATCCCTTTGAAAATACAGTCATTCAATCAACAAACATATTTTTAAAAACTTCGCACCAGCCCTACCCCCACCCAACCCCGATATTAAATCCCTTCTATCCACTGAAATTAAGAAACAAAGCTGTGTCACTCAACTTGACTTTGGTTTTTGAAATGTTGACTTCTTGGGAAGAAAGATTCTTTTATTTAGCTTTTTTCTTTATCTTGTCCAGGCACTGAGTTGTTGTTCTGTGCTCCATTTTCTTCTTTATTGAAATAATGAAAACTACCCCTCTTTATAAGAACTCTCCAGTATCAACCAAAAGGTTTTTTTTTTAAAGTAAAAAGAATATTTACAGTATTCCCTCCCTAGAAGTCCAAACACACATTTTCTTCAGTCTTAATAACACAGTACATCTGGTTGGGAGGCAGCGGGCAATGCTGTCCTTCCAAGTTTTCAAAGTGAACATCTAAAGTAAAGGTACCCTTCTCAGGTCATGATCCAGTCTCCTCAGAGAAACGACTTTTCTTTGAAGGGCCACAGTATAAAGACACCATTGTTAAATTTGTCCTGCTGTGTAAACAACGCTAACAGGATGCTTTCAAATGAAAGTCCACTGCAGCTAAATATCATGAAGGTGTCAAGCGAACCATCTTGGTGAAGAAGCTTCAGTAAGGAATAATGCTTGATATAGGTGGTGTGGGAGAGGCTGCCAGTCCAGTCATATGCAAGTTTCCTGAAGAGTTTGATCTTCTCATGTGTGGAAGTAGGTAAGCATCATTAGCCAGCTGATGGACATCAAACCGATCCTCCTTACGGTATGCCAAGCAACGCCTGATAAAGGCCTAGAAGGGGGGGGGAGGGAAACAGACAGCATGGTGTGGAATTAAATGCAGTTTGCTGATGGAATGTCAACCAACAGAATGTATTCCTCCTTTTTCTTCTGTCTCCCAAATGTGTCCTAGAGGCTTAGAGACCTCAAGTTGAAGAATATGTAGGTTTCTAATAGAAATCCATTCATGTAAATGTTGTAGCATAATATCAAATTTGAAATCTCTGATTCAAATTTGAAATCTCCGATTCAAATTTCAGTTTACATTGAATTTAGCAAATGTTTTCAACAAGCCATGCTTGGCTAGATTTGTTCAGCACCTCCTAACAAATTCAAGACTTGTGTTTCATTTATAGTCAACTATAATATGTTAAGTAATCAGAGATGCTAATTATAAATAACATTTTCCCACTAAAGTATTATTATGAAAATACAAGCCGGCCATAAATGAATTGCTCAACAATGTTGTATTAGGTATTTTTAATAGCAACATTATAATAGTGGGAGTAACATTGTTCTAAAATCTACTGAGTTCTAATTATAAATCATTGTAAAGGGATGGGAAATCAAAATCAGTTACTGATGTACATAATATTACATTGCCAATTAATTTTTAAAAACTTTTAATTCTGTGCCATTTCTCCCCGTTTTTTCCTTTTAAATGTTTTAATCTTGTTATTGGAAATATGTAGATAATGCTCAACAAGGCAGAAATTACTTACTTCTCCCAATCATCATTTACATAATAATCTTCAATAAAAATATAGAAAGCAAATTCAGAATAGCAATAAAGACTGTAAGAAAAATGTGTATATTATGTGTATATTAGTGTGCATGTAAGTTGGAAATTTAACCAAAATGGGCTCCCGAGCTCTGTTTTCAGCTGTGATGGCCTCCTGAAACCCTCTGCCAGCAAAAATGGAGCTTGCGGCCCTCGCGAGCTCCATTTTTGGCTGGATGGCATTCTGCAACCCTCTGCCAGTGAAAACAGAGCTCGCAAGGGCCACGTGAGCTCTGTTTTCACTGGCAGAGGTACTGCATGCCAGTCCTTCGCTGTTTCCAGGGTGGCCCCGCGGGCCAGATCTAAGCACCCTGCAGGCCAGATCCGGCCCCTGGGCCTTGAATTTGATACCCCTGCTGTAGTCGCTCATGAGTTTAGTGGCTTAGGAGCTGAGAAATCAACACTGTGTTCAAAACTACTGTGTACTCTTTATGGACATATAACCAGCAAAACAGGGTGGCTCAGTGGCTAAGATGAGCTTGTTGATCGAAAGGTCGGCAGTTCGAATCCCTAGCACCACGTAGCGGGGTGAGCTCCTGTTACTTGTCCCAGCTTCTGCCAACCTAGCAGTTTGAAAGCACGTAAAAAATGCAAGTAGAAAAATAGGGGCCACCTTTGGTGGGAAGGTAACAAACAGCGTTCTATGCGCCTTTGGTGTTTAGTCATGCCGGTCACATGACCACAGAGACATTTTTTGGACAGCACTGGCTCTTCAGCTTTGAAACAGAGATGAGCACCGCCCCCCCCCCCCCTAGAGTCAGGAACAACTAGCACGTATGTGCAAGGGGAACCTTTACCTTTAACCAGCAAAAGTCTCACTTTCTTAAACTCTCTGGGTACAATTCATTTGACCTAGGACAAGTCATTCTCTCTCAGCCCAATTCACCTCACTGGGTTGTTGTTGTGGGGAAAATGGGAGGAAGGTGTGTTGGATATGTTCACCACCTTGAGTTACTTGTAAAAATAATAAAGGGGGAATATAAAGCAATAATAAGCAAAGTTAAGTGGGATCTTGGGAATGGCAGGAAAGAACAATAAGTCACCTTTTTGTAATTTAAAAACACCTTAAAGTATTTTGACTTAAAAGCAAAAAGCTTAGCAAAACTGTCAATAGTTTGGATGCTTTTGAAATAGTAGCGGAAGAAGGATTTACAAGGATTAAAAAAGGATATGAAAGAAGAAACCTTTAAGAAGACTGAAAATTCTGTAGGACAACTGGCTGAAAATGTAAAAAAATTAATGACAAAGTAGAAGTTCTGGAAAGTAAGACAGAAGTTATAACTAGAGAGGTGGACAAAGATTTAGACAACTTGGCACAACTGGAACTGAGAAAAAACTATTTTTGTTTAAGCTTTAGAGCAGATCTGCCCACAGACCATGGTCTTTTGGTTGTTTCTATGAGACCCACGGTAATTCAAGAAGATCATGGGGAAGATATCAAGAGGGAAAATTTTTACATTTCTGACTTTTTAGATTGGGATGGAGATGACACAGAAAGAGAGATTGATAAGGTTTACAGGATCAATATATGATTTGCAAAATTAAGTAATGTTCCAAGGAATGTGTATGTTGTCATGAAGATGACTA
The DNA here is from genome assembly GCF_029215685.1 of Pituophis catenifer annectens. Taxonomy (NCBI): domain Eukaryota; kingdom Metazoa; phylum Chordata; class Lepidosauria; order Squamata; family Colubridae; genus Pituophis; species Pituophis catenifer. The sequence goes on along the minus strand of NW_027256881.1, from coordinate 197,264,854 downwards.
GTGATCATGTTTTGCAGTAATATTATAATACTCGATTGAAGATTGAGAATGAGAACACAGATGTATTTAAGGAAATTCCAATTAGAATACTATGTAAAAAAAAGAATTTGGGGGGGGGGTGTTTCTGGTGTGATTTATAGTGACCCAATCTTCAAAGGAGTAGATATGGCATTGTGGCAGAAATCGACACCCAGAAGGCCAACACTGATCAATGAAATATCTCTGAATAAAGGAGAGATTGTGAGATAACCCACTTGTTATCTCACAGCTGCTCCTCATAGGTAAACAGTGGGAGGAACAATTTTTGCATTTTGCTTGCTAGCTGAGCAGCTGGGAGGCAAGAGATACAAGTTATAGAAAAAAAGAGAATCATGATGTAATCTTAGATAGGTTTGATTAGAATTGCAGTACAGCTGCCAAGAGGAAGATTGGAAGCCATTTATCTATATTTTCTTCTCATGCTTTCTGTTTCTATCTCCTTTTTTTCATAGTTCATTTTTCCATCTTCACATTTACTATACTTTACTATATTTTGCTTTCTTTGAATGTATTTATTACCAATGTAAAATCTTTCAAGTTTTTGTTTTTCAAAAAGTCCCTGTATTCCATCAGCAGACTGTTTTATTACATGCAAATCTGCTGTAGTGATTAAGAACTCATTTTCTTGGATCAAAAACCCTACAGTAGTGTCAAAATTGTGGAAACCTTTTGGGAAAAGTGTACTTTGAGGTTTGATGGCTAATAACACCCCCTTTTTTTGGAGTAGTACCCATAAAATTATATATCAATGGAAAGATAATTTAATCAAGAATTGTAATGCAACTAAGTTTGTTCAATTATCTGTGATCTATGAAAAATTATAGCCAAATGATCAGAAAAAGGAAGCACAACTTGCTTAGGTTGATATCGGGTAGCTTTCCTTCATCTGATTGTAGCCAATGAGCATAAGTGTTTAGCGAGCCAATCAGGTAGCCTGGTCAGCTTCAGCACATTAGTTTGCTGGTTTTGAGCATGCGCATGCGCTTTTTATCCCCTGCTTGGGGATAAAAAACAGCTCCTAAAGTACAGCTGAGAGGGAGCAGCAACGAGAAAAGCAGGCAAAGTACAGAGATCGCTTCACTCGCTAGCCCCTCGTTAGGGCTGAAAAAAAGCTTCTAAAACACAACTGAAAGTCAGAGGTAGTCGCTTCACTCACTAGCGCCTCATTAGGGCTGGAAAAAAAAGCTTCAAAAAAGCTACATTCAGAGTATATGACACACTCAAATTTTCAGTCGCTTTTTGGGGGGCGGGGGGGGGGGGAAAGAAGGTATGTCTTATACTCTGAAAAATACAGTAATGGTGCAAACAGTTGACTGGTTGTCCAGAAAACAATGTAAAATAGTATTATTAAGTGAACAAGGCTACAGTTATAAAGAAATTAGAAGAAAAATTTTTGGAAACTTAACCAAAGGTGGCATTTCTAAGTTTTTGAAGAGGTATAAGGAGACTCAGTCACTACAAAACCACTTTGGTAAAGGCAGGAAAAAGTGCACAACAGCAAGTGATGATGGAAGAATTAAGAGACTGTGCCTATGTGACAGAAGAAAATCATCTGGGTGTATACAAGATGAAATGGTGCAATGCAATGTGAAGTTGGGTGCAAGGACCGTTCGGCGCAGCTGCAGGAATTTGGCCTAAAATCTAGAATTCCACGAAAAAAACCACTTTTATCTCTCAAACAAAGGTTGAAAAGCATTACATTCTTGATTAAATTATCTTTCCATTGATATATAATTTTATGGTACTACTCCAAAAAAAAGTGGTGTTATTAGCCATCAAACCTCAAAAATACACTTCCCAAAAAGTTTCCACAATTTTGGCCACTACTTTATTTCTTCTAAAACTGAATGATTTGATTCATTAAGAGGTTCTGTATCATGCTCCCTTTTATATGTACTAATACTATCTTCAGAATTCCTCAGCTCAAAAATCTATCCAATGAGTACAACTATTCAGCGATTTGCACACCTGTAATATACATATAACACTTTGCTTGTTGAGATGGGATAATGTAAGTGTGTGGTAAACACAACTCCAGATATCAGCCTGTCTTTACTTTAGATTATCATCATTCTGGACTATTCAATTTCCAAATTTAGCATTCACAATATTTTATGTGTTCTTAGATGTGGAAGGTTGTTGGTAACAGAGTATTACCAATTTTGTCAGGAGCAAAGAAACTATAGAGGGAAAGAATGGAAGTATGGATTAGGGTAGATAATAAGCTACAGTGAAAAGGATGACATAGTTGGAAAGAAGCAGCACTATACAATATACAAATATTTAATCCAAGCCTAGAAGCACCAGGCAAGCCCAGTCTTGCTAAGCTCACAGAACTTGTTTAACTTGGATGGGACTACAAACAAAAATAGTGTACCTGAAGACATTCTTCTGTGAAAAGTAGAGAAAAAATGCAATATTCTCACTTCATGTGAAGAAGATAAAGAGGCCATTAACATGGAAAATTAAGCTAAGTATGGAGGAATTCTATGAATAAGTTTTCACTTGCCTCCACACAAGGACTAATAGTTAAACAAACCGAAACAAACTATTGCTGTTTAGTCAGAAATTATGGCTAAACCAACCAGAATGCCATGGCTGATTTTTTTCCTCAACAAACACCATTAAAACATGCCATTTTATTAGTTAGTTTGGAAGAAATAATGTATTTTTCGGAGTATAAGACGCAGCTTAGTTTTTGGGAAGGAAAATAGGGGGATGGGGGGAATCTGCCTACCAGGTATTCATCTGGATAGGGTCCTTAGTCTGGTCAGCTTCAGCACATTAGTTTGCTGGTTTTTATCCCCTGCTTGGGGATAAAAAACAGCTTCTAAAGCACAACTGATCTTTGGAGAGAGAAGCAATGAGAAAATCAGCAAACCACGGAGATCGCTTCACTCGCTAGTGCATTAGGACTGAAAAAAAGCTTCACAGCTGAGAGTCGGGCTGAAAAAAAGCTTCACAGCTGAGAGTCTGAGGGAGCAGGCAAAGCTTCACTGAAAAAAAGCTTAGCATTGGGATTGCTTCACTCGCTAGCGCCTCGCTAGGGCTGAAAAAAGCTTCAAAAAAGCTACATTCGGAGTATAAGACGCATCCAAATTTTCAGCCTCTTTTAGGAGGAAAAAAAGTGTGTCTTATACTCTGAAAAATACGGTAGATAAAACTTGCCCAGAACTATTTACATAAACACCCCAATCAGGTAAAACAAAGATTTAGGTTGGATAATCCCTTCTTTATGTTTCAGGAGATTTGTAATTTCTTTTAAATCAGAGATGTTTGAAATAATCTATGATTAAATTTTAAATTTAAATTTTAAATTAAATTAAATTAAAGTTTATAATGCACTGCTTGAAGCTGGCTTGTCGGAAAAGGAGTAGTGTTCATTTTAAACCATGTTTGATTTAGCATTACATGATGCATAGTTGACAATAGCAAATATAATTTTAAAACAGATGACAGTGATACTGTACTTTAGGATTTAGGACAATGTAACTGTACTTTAGGATTTTCTTCTAGAATTGAAAATTACAGAACAAAATAAATTGGCTTATCTAGTTAAGACTTCTGCAATTATTGATGTTCAAAGTATATTTAATGTCACTCATCTTTAGTTACACTTATTTTCTATTCAACAAGATCAATGTTTCAGAATTCTAGAGAATCATTTTCAGTATCTGATAATTTTCTCCAGCATCTGATAATAGATTTACATAAATTGGGGAATGTCTATGGAGATTCTCAGTCATCCAGGTCATGGTTGTCCTAAAGGTGCTTTTTCAAGAGCCAACTCGACTTTCTGTTTTTTATTTCAAGACATTTCACTTCTCATCCAAGAAGCTTCTTCAACTCTGACCTTCAGGTAGGGAATGGAAGGATTTATACTCCTTGCAGACAGCTGCCCATTTGCATTCTTTTAGAGAGTGGTTAAGGCCATCTGGAGGTTTATCTGTGTCATCAGGATCACCTGAGTAGTGCAAATGGGTGTCGAATTTTGCACTACTCAGGTGACCTTAATGAAACAGAAAAACCTCCAGGTGGCCTCAACGACTCTATAAAACAGGGGTGTCAAACTGGCGGCCCATGGACCGGATGCATCACACACAGGCCACGTCCACCCCAGCTCCGTGAAGGGGAAAAAAGTTACAGTATGTCACATGATGGGAACGTGATGTTTCAAGTTTGATACCCATGCTTTAAAAGAATGTAAATGACTGGCTGTCTGCAAGGAGTATAAATCCTTCCATTCCCCACCATCCAGTCTGAAGAAGCTTCTTGTATGAGAAGTGAAATGTCTTCAAAGAAAAACAAAGTCCAGTTGCTTCTTGAAAAAGCAATTTTGGAACATAAATTGGGGAAACACAGAAACTGTTTGAAAACTATGAATTTGCTTTTAAATGCATGAATTCCCATGTGAAATTAAAAAACAATTGTTATAAAAATTTAAATGCATTTTGTTTGTAATTAGCTTTAAATGTTTTGTCTGACTGAACCTCTTGTGTCAGAATATATCACTCTACCAGAATTGATGGTTGAACTTTTTACCTTGGCTTCATTGCTCACAACAGGCTTTACTGGGAATTGAACTTCAGTGGCTTTTAATATTGTGTTTTCTTGAAGTATATCTTGTTGTGATTGGTTATGGCCAAATGGCTGGAAAGAGGTAAAAAAAAATTCAGTTCATTATACTAAATATCCACATGCATATATTTGTTTTTAAAAAGAAACCTTATTTTTTAAAAATTATGCCATTTTAAAATATTTTAAAGTATTTTAGAACCACGAGAAATGAAAACAGGTGTAAGTTTAAAAGAGAGCCTAATTGGTGTAATGGTTCAAGCATTAGACTAGAAACTGGGATATTTTGAGTTCTAGTTCCACCTTGAGCACAAAGCCAGCTGGGCTGGCCTTAGGCCAACCACCTTTCTCAGCTCTAGGAAGAGGCAATAAGAAATTACTTCAAAAAATCTTGCCAGGGATTTGACCAGGCAGTCTCTGAGAGTTGGACACAATTGAACAGAAGAAAAAAAAATAAGCGTACTTGCCTGTACATATTTGATTAATTGAACTATGCTAGTCAAACTTTTATGTATGGAAAATTGCAGTTACTGTGCATGCTTACCTTTCGGCCATATAGACACTGGAAAAAGATTACTCCAACTGACCACACATCCACCTTGTTAGAAATTTTTGGTGGTTCTTTTCCTACAACAAAGCATTCTGGAGGCAAATACCTGAACGAAAACAAAAAAGGAAAAAAACTATTCAGGGTAAACAGGCATATGCCGTCCACCAGAACACTGATTTTTTTAAAAAAAAACCTAGTCAAAATGGTTAAGCACAAACATAAAACTAGCATGTAATGTTGTTAATGCAATTCATAATAACACCAAGTTATTTATTTATTATGTTTATATTAGAAGTTTATTAAAAGCTTTCAAGACCTGATATTGTTCACCTAAGCTTTTATTTCAATTATTATTATTAGTAGAAATAATATTATTTCAATCAGAATATAGAAAAACAAACAAAACATAGTCATTAGTATATAAACATGCTAAATCATTGACTCATAAGCTTGTCATACTAGTAAGAAACAAACTGTCTTAAAATTAAAACATTCAAAATCTGCATTTTAGGATCAGTTATATCTTTCTTCTCTGACTTGTGAACGACACTATTACATAAAATTGTGCTACGTTTATACATATTTCAATATCCAAGCAAGTAAAATGAAGCAAGTCACCCAAAGAAGTTATGAAATGTGGCAATTAGAATATGGAACTAATACTATACTATTTTACTAACTCTGCTGCTCCAGATCCACAAGGGTAGACTCTCTTAATTAAATGGAAATTTCCTGTTTTCTATGCAGCATTGCAGAGAGTCAGGCATTTCATCTTACTAATGAGCGTGCTCTTCTATGTGTAGGAGTTGTTAAGAGATAAACATACTAAGTTGGTTTATGTCAGCAATTTATTTCTTCGAAAGCAACTCCGAAGCAAAGAGGCCTATTTGGTGCTTTGAATCACTGACTCAAGACAAGAGTAATCCCGTTTAAAAGCAGTATGAATGAGCTTAATGAAGGAAAGCCAGTATTAAAGAATCAAATTCATATGGCTAGACTTTACTTTAACAAACATAAGCAAACAGTCCAAATCCTTAGCTCTATTTTCAATAGTCTGGACTTAAGACAGCATCTGGGGTCTTAAAAATAGTTCTTACAATTTAGATTATAACAGGGAGGTTAGAATATAAATCACACTGGGCTCCATAGAGAACTAAGCAAGGTTGCAGGAATGTACTGTATGAGCCACCTCTAGGTGAAAAGAAATTAAGTATTAGGGCACTGATGTACTGTACATTTTGAGGCACATATTTGGTATGTTTATTTCAGTTTCTAGAATGAAGAAAAACATTCCCCAGATGTTTGAAGTTTTGGACCTGTACAATATCTAGCTCATTTACAGACCAGTGATGCTGATGACATTTAGGTCTCTACAAAAAGGAGTGCTACTGATCTTGAATTATTAATCTTCATCTCAATATTTGTATATTGTGTAAAATCATTTAACTCTCTCCTCAAAGTAATTTCTGCTCGATAACAAATGATATCATCAATAAGAAATATGATTACAGCAATAGCTATTTTAGCAAACGAAAATCCCGTCCTTTTAATCTTTCTAGAGTACAAAGCCAAAACGCATGTTTTACTTTCTCAGTGTAGGGAGAACAAGTAAGGATATATCATAATAACTTATTACAAGCATTGGTTTCTAGTTCTAGCACGCAAGCTCAATTTACTCAGAGAGTAAATTTACTGAATTGTACCAAATCATGGTAGACCGAACTAGAAATTGAATTGATAAATTCAAAACCCAGGTTGGAAGTTGGTAAGATACACAACTGAGATGAATACAAGCCATTCTGAATGCTCACAAATTACCGTATTTTTCGAACTATAAGATGCACCGGAGTATAAGATGCACCAAGATTTCGAAGAGGTAAACAAGAAAAAAAAAAGTTTTTGCCCTCCCTGGGCCCCAGGAGCACTCTGCAGGCCTTCCAAACCCTCTGCGCAAACAGGATGTGCAAAGGGTTTGGGAGGCCTGCAGAGTGGTCCTGGGGGCTGGGGAGGGCAAAAACGTCCTTATTTTTGCGAAAAACAGGCCCGTTTTTTGCAAAAATGGGACGTGCAGGGCGGGGTTTCGGGGGGCCAAAAATGGCTGCATTCGGTGTATAAGGTGCACCAACATTTCCACCCTCTTTTAGAGGGGGAAAAAGTGTGTTTTATACTCCGAAAAGTACAGTACAACTTTATAGATCAAGTACATTCAACACACGGCCACATCTTCATGCATTTGCAATCACGATGCTTTTTTTTTTTCCTATGATGGAAAATGGCTTTGCCTGCACATGTCATTTATGTCATTTATGTACAGCTTACAAAGTTCTATAGCCACAATACAATGCTGCTTTAAGGTTCGGGGGGGGGGGGGACCTGTCCTTCATATGCTCTCGTTTGTTGCAAAGCTTTTTTCTCAAAGTATCTGCAGGGTACTAATACTGGTGAAACTTTGATAATTTCAACATCACAATTCAGAAATCAAATGTATGTTTGTCTCCCTTTTTCAATAGAACCAATGTTTTACGTTTAAGAAATATACAGCAATAGCACTTAGACTTATATACCGCTTCATAGTCCTTTTACAGCCCTCTCTAAGCAGTTTACACACTCAGCATATTGCCCCCAACAATCTGGGTCCTCATTTTACCCACCTCAGAAGGATGGAAGGCTGAGTCAACCTTGAGCCAGTCAAGACTGAACTACTGACAGTCAGCAGAATTAGCCTGCAATACTGCATTCTAATCACTGCACTACTACGGCGCTATATAAAAAGAAGGTGGCTGTTTCTTAGCCTGAATGTGTATATGAATGTGTTCAATATTAGAATATCTTCAGTGAATATTTCCAGTTTGTATTTGCATATTAGGTTTTTATTAAGCTCAGCATGATAAAATATAAATTCTGTTCCATTAAGGTATGAACTGAATTAGGCACGATACCAGTCTTTTTACTATATTTGTAGGGCAGATGTACATAAACTTTGTTATTCATGAGAATAACTAAAATGTCATTTAAAAAAAATTATTTCATTTTTTTTTGTTTAATAAAAGAAAAAAAGTTTGTGAAATAGAAAATAATATACCAGTAAGTCCCAGCTCCTTGTGAAGTCAGGTCCATTCCATCAACACCATAGCTATCATCATCCATTATTTTAGACAGGCCAAAATCTGTGATTTTTATTTCTCCACATGCTGTTCCATCAACCAAAAGGATGTTTCCTATCAAAAGAAGAAAATCTCATTATAAAAAGCAAGTCTAGCCCATTATAATGGCTTAACAACATTTCATTCAGATGATGAGAATGTAATCGTTTTTAGGGTTGAACAAAGGACTAAAGATGTGTTTCATGATTTGCAGAAGTATGAACAAAGCACCTCTCTTTGAATCATTCAAATACCCACATCTTTTAGAGTTCATGTGGCTGCTTCAAAAGTTGTTCCAATTCTCAATGCATATCCACATTTGCTTAGCTACTTTGCTTCATTGGTGGACCCTGGAAAAGTATTGTCTATGCTTACACAGACCCACAGAGTTAACAGAACGCAGCTTTCAAAGCAACCAACGAGCTTTACAGCTTCAGTGAATCTCTTATTCTGAGATACTCCGCTTTCAATTGCATTGCACAGCCCTAAAAATTTTACAGAACTGAAATATCTAACAGGCATGTTATAAATCACAAATAAACTATTCATAGAACTATCCCATGTAGCACTTGAAACCTTTGAAAGGCAATTTAATTACTTTATTTATTTATTAAATTTATGTGCTGCCCATCTCACCAGTCAGACAACCACTGGATGGCTGGCAGTTGGGAAAAAGTTAAAGTTCCCATATCTCAAACATCTTAAGTTCCTATATTTCAAGCCACAGAATGCATGCAAACTTTGTTGTTTACAATTAAGCCTACAAAAACTTTATATAAGGATTGGTATACATTTCATAAATTCAAATCCAAATTATGGATTTTTAAATAGATAATGCACTTTTGGGTATTGTAACAATTTCATGCTATTTGTACTAAATTTTATAGTTTTCGTGTATTAAGCATTTCATAGAAAAACAAAAGCTTCAAAAACTGGAAAACAATGCTTGCAATTATATTTGCATTATAATTTTGTTGTATTTCAGGTTTTTTTGATTGACTAAGCTCTGTAGCTACTGTATTTTGTTATTTCTATTTGTACATTATATTGAGTATCCACTGAGAAGCAGTCCAAAAAGAAAGCAACAAAATAAAATTATTTCCTGCCTATTCAAAAACAGACAGAAAATAATATTTCTACGCAGTGGAAGCAAATTAGGCTATTGTTATTTTATATTCCAGAATAAAAACTCTAATGTTGAGTGTATTACACAATAAAATAAGCAATATATTAACTCTATATATACATTAAGTAATTCAAATTAGGTCATAATTTCAGCAATATGTTATACTTAGCAGCCTCTTCCAATTTTTCTGCGTGGTAAGTTGGGTTGAGAGAATGAGAGGACCAAGTGAGACTCAATCTGCCTCTTCTTGTCCTAGTCTAACACCCTATGCTATCTCATTTTAAGGACAAAAATAGAAAACTCCCTTGTTAATAAGCATGAAGTGAATGATATATTTTATAAAAATGCTATATAAAAAGGAAGTTGTATTAATGTTTCTGACTTACCTGGTTTAAGATCATAATGTATAATGGGTGGTTTAATTTCATTGAGATATCGCAGTGCATTTACAATCTGCATTACAATGGACCTAGCTTCCTTCTCTGTCATTAGTTTATGTTGTTTGAGATAGAAATCCAAATCATTGCCTTCACAATATTCTAACACTGTACAAAACCTACAAGAGTAAACAAAGATAGTCCAGATAATAAAAACCTATTGATTTAAGCATAAAATAAAAATATGAAATTAACTGGATATTAAAAATATTAATATAATTCAAATTGCTCTTAATCAAAAAGGTATTATTTTATATACTTACGTATCTGTATCCAAGGAGAAGTAATCATAAAGTTTTACTATCCGTGGATGATCCAACTCTTTGTGTATTCTGTACTCTCTGCAGGCATGCCTTTCGAAAAAAAAGGGAATCATTAATCATGGATACTAGAGCGTCATTTTAACTTGCCACCAGAAGAAAGGTTTTTAAAAATGCTTACTTGTGGTAGTTTTCCTTTTTCTCATCTCTCCAGCTTTTGTTAAGTTGATGTATCTTCACAGCAGCATATCTTTGCTCATAAAGATCAAATGCCTGCAAAACCCATTAGATGACATTAGTAAACAGAAAAATACTGTTTCAAGTAAACAACTCCTAACACTTCCCTCTCCCATGTGAGTCTCTAGATTTTATTAATTGAAACATCTAAAATGGAGATAAGTAAAACTTGAAAAGTCAGCATTATGTGATAAAAAGTTGAATTTGGAATGTTGAAAGAGATTCTGGAGATAATTTTCTTTCGGTAATTCCAATAGGGAAGAGGTTGACAATTTGCCCTTTTTTTGTGTGTGCTATGATGATTAATCATAAAACACCTATTTTTCTAAAGGAAAATTGATCATGTTTACAATCTGATTTTTTAAAATTATAGACCCAGTTTTGTAAACTGCTTTGCAACTATGGTTTTTTCCCCCTTTTAATGACCCTGTAATACCTTGCATCGGGGTGGAGCAGAGGTGACTTTACAACTATATGATTAAAAATAAGTTTTAATTACCATCAATTGAATGTTTCATCCAAGATCATACACAATCTTAACTATAATTTACTGAGACAAGGTAATTTCATAACCTATGGTCCAAAACTTAACAAACCACAGCTCTATACCATTGATAAGAGTAGCCGAAACATCATGCTGTTGTTAATACAAATAAAAGTAAAAAGTTTCTAAGCTTCTCACAATAGTGCTAGAAGAAATATATTGCTTTAAACATATTAACAATGCCTTAGGAGGATTTCTTTAGAAGTGTGTTGGCAATCAATGTATACTTATAACACAAAAAGGAAGATATTACCTTATATACTTCACTAAATCCACCTCGACCAAGTAAATGAAGTAACAAATATCTCTCATTTAATGTTGGATGGTCTTTGAACCTTAAAAAAATTAAGCACAAAAGTGGTTTATAAACAAGACAGGGCTTTAAAGTTAGCGCTATCTACAGTGTTTAAACAAGCAAGGGGGAAGGAAAGAAAAAGTTGAAGAAAGCTACTTGCAGATGTAAGCACTTATTTTCATCTCTGTATAATGCAGGGAGTCTAAGATGGATCACATTAATATGCACCTGCCTGTGCCCCTCTGTTTAAAAATAAGAAGGAATCATAAGTTAATCAAAGATGGCATCTGGCAGGAGTCACTACATCTGGCTACTACAGAGGCAGATGGGTATCAGAGCCATTATGCTGTGAGCTCAACCAGAAGACTGGCATCTCTAAATTCCTCTTTTCCTTGAACTATTTCAATTCCTGCTAGTAAAGGACCATGGGTAAGATGCATGTCCACATTGTGCCCGTTCCCTCAAGCACACACAATTTTCATGGGAGAGAGTTAATCTGCTCCTACACTTATATTACTACTATTGTGGGAATCAATGGGAATTGAGGAGACAATAAAAGGCACCCCCTTCCTCCCACCCAGCAAATGCAGTGGGACGAAAGAGTACTATCTTCAGCTAAGAAGGATCTTGACAAATAACCATCCAGCTTCTGTTTGAAGGTTTGACTCTTTATTCTTAAAAAAAAAACCTCAGATAATCATTGCTATGGGTCATCCTTTCTACAAAAAGAACAGGATGCGTATCTGTAGAATATAGTTTCTCCACAGTCTCCTTTGCAACCTCTAATACCTGATGACATTTGGGAGTGCTCTACATGAAATTGGAGGAACTTAATCCAGTCCTTATATGAAAGGAGGAGCCATTCCCACCAAAATCAAACACAGATGGTCAAATGCCAAATCAGTTTGGCAGCAAAGGAGGACTATCTGAAAATAAGATACTATTTTCTACTACTTCAGAGGACTCTTGAGATGCATAAAAAGAAATTCGGAGCTTTTTTTTAATTGCTATGAACTACCACACAAACTTTCAGGATATAAAGAATTTAATGGGGTAGGGATATTAGAAAGGGAAAAGGAATGAAGTGGCTTGTTAAATCTCCTAATAGCGAATTTTCAAGTATCTTGAAGGAGGGAGGATTGCGAGGTAAGAAAAGTCTGCTCCCTGCATTATTTAGAGATATTTTAAGATGGTAAGAATGCAAATGAACAAGAGCACATTTTCCACTTTTTAAAATCATCATTAATAAGTGTATTCTGCCTTTTTAAGAAAAAAATTATCAGAATTACCTAAGGAAGTTAATATATATATATATTGTGTTATTTTATGTTTATTTCAAGAAAAACAAGAATGAAAAAGGAAGCCAAAACTGGCTAAGTAGGGTAACAGTATCTTTTGCTTATTTTTCTGTCACATTTTTCCAGAGCCAGTAAACATTGAGAAAATGAATATGGAACATTAAAATCTAGAACCTTACTGAGAATTATCTTCATTGTTTATTCTTTTGAGTTCTCGTATATGAAGATTTCTAACTCTTTCCAAACGTTCAAGTTCTGCTTGTATTTCAGCTTCTTCCTGCAAAATATGTTACAAAAATGAACAAGGAAAAAAACAACAATATTTTACCCACATCTCAACTGCAGTGGTGATAAAATAAAGCAACAAACTACTACTTTCATTTGTTGGACCCATTTTTTTATTCATCCCAATTAACAACTTTCAACCAATTTTGAGGACAAATATGCACTAGAGGAGAGATGTTGTTCTTCAAAAAAAAGGTGAGAGAAAGTAGGACAAAGGAACAATAGACACATCTGCATTGAGATTGAGGAAGATTCTAAAGTAGATAATACTAAAATGGTTCTGTCAGGAACAAAACCTTGTTTTATCTTGTTTTTGATCAAGTAAATTCCTTCATTGATTGCTAAATATCTGCCAAATGCATATGACATACTGATTAGCAAACTAATGAAGATGGTTGACATAAAATGGATATAGACGTTTTAGAAAAATATATTTATATTTGACATAAACACACACACATATAATCATGTGTCATATATTTATATTAAACTGGAACAAAAATGGAATGAAGTGTCACTAGTTTCTATCCTAGGTCCAACACCCTTTAATATTTTTATTAATATAAACACTTCCAGTCTGATTTACAGATGGCATAATTTTTTGTGGAATAGCTAATTTATTAAAAGACAGAAATAAAATTCAAAATTGTAGTATCAGTAAAAAAATATATTAAAGAGAGGAGTTATAAATAAAATAAATGTAAATGGCAACTAATGCAAAATTCATTTAGGAAACAAAAATCAAATGCATGGGCACAGAATAGGGGATGCCAAATAGTAAATTACAAAAAATATGAATAATGAAAAATATGACTATAAAAAAAGGCAAAACCAGTTTTAGTTGTATCAAGAGAAGCAAACTGTAGTTTCTGATTTCTGGGAAGTGAAATAAGCATTCTACTTCAGTGGTCCCCAATCTTTGCGGTTTGCTGGCCCGGCTGTGTGGGGAGGGAGACGGGTACTGGGTCGCGTGAGTGGCAGGCTGGTGCGCATGCGGCCCTTGTGCTTGCATGGCCCAATTCCAAATAGGCCACGGTCCGGTAGTTGGGGACCCCTGTTCTACTTTATTCTGTCTTGATCACTCCTTCCCTGCCTAGGAGCTTTGAATATTCTATTCAGTTCTCAGGATGAAACTTGCAAAAGGATTCAGACAAACAGATCTAGAAGCTAAACTACTTGATAATAAAGTGAAGAAACTGAGAATCTTGATAAGGAAAGAATGAGAGGGAATACGATAGCACTTTTAAAATAACTGATAGGATATTGCATAAAAGAAGCCCAAGATTTTTGGAGTACATGAAGTAATGGATTTATCTAGAGAAAGCTAAATTGCAACAGATTGTTAGAAAACATTTTCTAATAATAAAAACAGTTTTACTTTTGAACGAATTACAGAGAAAGAGCAGGCTCTTGTTCACTGGGTGTGTTCAAGCAGATGTCAGACAGCATCTGTCAGGAATATTTTAATTTAGATAGCTGCATTGAACAAGAAGTTGTATTGAATAGCTTAAATTATTCTTTGTGGCTTTTTTCATAGTACAAGAATATAAATTAAACTGAATTTCAGCTAGTTTCAAACCTAAGTAAAGTGAAAAGTTTCCTTGACTGACCAATCAAAATTAGTCCTACTCATTGGGCATGACAAGGAAATATATACATTGCTATAGGTGTCAATTTCCCCAGCATGTTTCTCATTTACAATCTTGGTATGACACAATAGATAATCAATATCTACTTTGGACATCAATCCAGATAATACTGGAGATATACAGTACCACTCATTGCTTAAAATCAATCAAGATTTTTTCGAGAAACTAAAAATTAACCACTTTTAAACAATGAAAAAAGTAATAGATCTCTTTTAACTATTTTGTTCTACATTTTCTTTGGATGTTGCTGATCTTAAAAAGCTCAGATGATATAAAAATATAATATTAGTGGGCAACCTTTTATTCTTTCCACAAGCAAGGTACTGTGATGGCCACAACTTTGAGGACAGGTTATAAGTACCACTCATTCAGCACCATTGTAACTTTGAACAGTTGCTGAACAAGTGGTTGCTAACTGACTATCTGTAGAGCAATGCACATATCTAATGTATTAATATAGACTACATTCCTATTTAGACAGAAAACATTTATGCTCCATTATATTAAGTAGAGAGAAAAGAGTTTCAGTTACTCTGCAATTTAGAATCTTAAGCAGCTGTGCCTTATCTAGGAATGAGAAGAAGAAGAGGGATGAACCCAAGCCTGCTATCTCCAACTGTAAATAATCATGCCAGTTCTGCTAAGAAATGTGACTGGGAATTGAAAAGAAAATACAAATGAATGCTAAAGAAATCCTTGCTTTTCTGAGTCTTTGTATAAAGTCTTGAAAAACTACAGTAAACCCCTACGACAAACTGTTGATGTACTATGTTAATATCCATCCTTTATTTATCTAATTTCATGTATTCGGGTACCAAGTCTTCTATTTGAAAATATTCATATTAAGGATGATTTATGTTATTTAGCATTCTTAGTTCTGAATATTCCAAAAAAGTTATTCTAACATTAAAGATCAGTGGTTTAGGGGGAAAATTATCTCCAAGGGTAATTTTGGCATATCCTAGGAATAATGGAGTAATTGGTAATTGCTTGTTTGAGAGTTGAAGATTCAGTGTATCCAAAATTTCAAATATGCTTTGAAGGCCTAGAATATCATCAATAGCACAATTGGGATATACATTCAAGTTGGAGGACAGGAAATCAAAAGAAAAATGCAAATTGAAGCACATTCAAACAACATGTATATACAGTAGTGGCCAAAATTGTGGAAACCTTTTGAAAAAAGTGTATTTTTGAGGTTTGATGACTAATAACACCACTTTTTGAGTAGTACCATAAAATTATATATCAATGGAGAGATAATTTAATCAAGAATGTAATGCTTTTCAATCTTTGAGAGATAAAAATAGCTTTTTTTGTGGAATTCTAGATTTTAGGCCAAATTCCTGCAGTCTGCGCAGAATTTTATGGTACTACTACAAAAAAAGTGGTATTATTAGCCATCAAACCTCAAAAATACACTTTTCCCAAAAGGTTTCACAATTTTGGCCACTATTGTAGTTGTGTATCAGGGATTATGGACACAGGTGTACAATCATCATCATATAAATGGTACAAAAAATATCAAAGGAACCCAGCATGATTGGATTAAATTCTGCAAAATTGTACATAATTTATTTTAATATTGAAGGTACTTTAACCATACTTATCTATGCGTAGTGATATAAAACACGCAGAGAGAGTGCAGAAAATGAACACGAATCCAAAATTAGGCCATGTTCATTTTGGTTTGATTTGTGCATATTCCTAGTTTTTGTTTGTTTGTTTGTTAATTCAGACAGATTATGACTAATAAAAGACTTATTAAATGAATTTTGGAAAAAATGTGAATTAGTATAAATTCAAAAAAAGGGAAGTGTAATCTAACATGGATTTCAAAACCAAATCTCTTCTTTGAATTGTGGAACACATATTTTCAGGAAAATGTAGCTTTTTTAATTATTTGTTGAAATCAAGTATCTATCAAACACTGCAGGTTGGTTTGATGACATTTATTTTTATTTGTGTATGTTCACTGTACACAGCCCTATGATAATTGTGTTTTGTTGATACATAATAATGGCATTTTTACAAGCATTTAAAATTAAATAACTATTACATGCACAATATGGAATTAAGGGAACAACTGTTTTTCTAGAAAGGAACAAAGATACGGGAGATGAAATTTAATAGGGTTGTTTCTTGTGTGATTATAGCACTTCAAACTAATCAAAACTAAGAGTGGATTAGGAAAAATTGATTACATTACATACCTTTTTGAGATGTCCCAATCTAAGCTTGAAAATTTCTTCTTGTTCATGATATTCTGCTAGGGTTAGCCTACAAGGGTAAATACAAGTAATAACATTTTAAAAATCAAATGGAAGATAATTGCATATAAAAACAATTGCTATTCTAAATACGAAGAAACCTGTACATGACTTGAAAATGATAAAAGCTTGTGCTTTGATGTGACACAAATGAAGCACCTCCATGCTATTCACTAAAATAGTTTGACATTTGGTCCTGCAATTGTTTTAGGAAATCTACTTACTGAAGTTCAGGCAACTTATAAAGCAGCCATAACTTTTTTTAGGTTCACCTAGAACACTGAAAAAAACAGTCTCTTTTAACCAACCTGAGACAGCTATGCTTCCCCGCCTCAATCAATATTGAAGTGTACCCAGCCCTATTTTGCAGACTTTGCAGAAACAACTGTGTCCTGAATAAGCAAGAGTTGAATGCAGAATTCAAGTATTTCAGAATCCAAATTAATTCCCTTCTCTCTCTCTGTCTGTCTGTCTCCAGGAGAACCAAATACTGACTTTCTTTAGTATTTCTGGTCTAAAGAGCTTCATATATTAGAAAAAAGAGAAGTGGTACTGGAGTTCTAATAATGGTGACACTAGAATTTTAATCTAATCTAGAAGTGATCCTGGAAATCCAATAATACTGAAGATCTAATAATGTGGGATTACCCATTAAGAACTATGCTTTGTTTGAACGCTAAACCACTGATTACCCTAAAAATAGTAGTTTCAAAGAGATTAAACTTTACAGATCAGGAACAAGATTTTAAGACTCGTCCAGAATAAAATCCTTCTATGAATTTGTTTTAAAGAGTATATTCAGACGTTGTGTTTAATTAAAATCTAGTCTAAGTTATACATTTCCATAAATATGGGTATTTATAGAAAACCAATTTTATTACAAGTCTGCCACCAAAATGATTATATAAGAAACAAGTTCTTTTTCAGAGGGGTGGGAGAAGCTATAATTAGCATGATCAAAAGAATTAGTTCCTTGTCTCTTTTGAATTTTATGGGGGAGAGCAAGCAAGGAACAAAAATGCTGTTCGCACACAAAAATAACCTTAAAAATAACCTAACTGTTCAGTACACACTGAAAATTGGGAGAAAATATAATTCCACTCTCTAGTATGGCCCCATTCACATTAATAATAATGAATTCCCACAGAGAAGACTGACTCCTGCTTTATCTAGTTATACTGTATGTATTGACACATGCACATGTGGGTTGTTATGTGTGTCAACAGTATCAAAATTCTGGGCATGTCCAGGTGATGAAACACCTTTCCTTTTCCAGAGCTTGTTAAAGGAGGGAGGGGTCACTTTGATCTCTTGCTCATGCCTGCCATTTGGCATTGCTGACCCTGTCACAGATGCCCCTGTATACATCCATTTGTCTTTAAGTAAATGTTCTGAGCTTACAGTTGTGGCAAATTGGGCCTAACAAATGGATCATTTTCTGCTCCATTGACGGCTTTGTTTTTCCTCTGTTTAGGCTCTGAATTGGCAGAAGGTGCTTGAGAATTATTTGTAGCTGGAGGTTTCCGTTTTGCCAGAAGTTTTCTTTGTCTTTCAATATCTTCTCTTTGTTGGTTTACCCACTCCTGTTGCCTGCAAATCAAAATATTGCCTTTAAACTGCAGAACTTCTTAAGAACAAGTTACATGTTTTATTAACTTCTGGCTTACTTGTTGCTTTTGGTTTATTGTGACCAGGCAGACTAATAGATCTGCTATATTGTGGATTTGAGATCTTTAACAAAAGACCAGCAAGTGTTTATAGACAATGGCCAATCTGAAATCTGTGATCTATACTTATAATAATCTTTATGGAAAGTGGTCAATACTCTCCTTTTGATTTTGACTCAATTAATGGTAGGAAGGTAGGTAGGTGAGAGAAGGAGAGAAGGAAGGAAGGAGGGGCAGTTAAGTGCTCTGTTTCTTTGATTTTCAAAACAGAATAATAACACTGTGTACAAAACCAGTCACAGCACTAGCTGTTTGAACTAATATAAATCAACCACTCCGGGGGAACTGATGATTACTAGCAATTTAAAAACAAAACATTGACTAACTTTACAAGATTCTGAAATGCAAAACCATCTGTCCACTGTTCAGTAAACGAAGCACCATGTCGAACAGTTGTAAAATGCCCAAGGCGTAATCTATCTTGCATACTTTTTTCTCTGCTTGCCAGCTTTTCTTGCGTGCTCTAAAAAACCAAAAAATTCAAGAGGTGTGACTTAACTGTTTCTGAAAAGGCAATTTCTTCTACTAATAAAAAATGATCTAGATCTGTGGCATTTTTAAAGTATTTTGTAATTTTATACAATTATTATTTTTTCCTAAAATATTAACGTTAATGTTTTTATTTACTGTATAGGACTCAGTAATCTTTATTCAAGCATTATTTAAGATTTTCTTAGATTAGAAACAACAGTTTGCTTCTATCACTTAGTATATTAGCTGAAATCATCAAAGCTAAACAGAATATCCTGTTTTAGTATCACAAGTGCCATACTACAGAGTTACAAATGTTTTTAAGACTGAAAAACTTCAAAATCTGAATTGTTAAAAAATAATTATGGACTTCACCACAATATGGCTGTCACAGGATACCCGTTTATTCAGTCAAGGTAGCCACAAACTGTTTTATTCAATGATTGGAAACTATTCCACCTATCAGCTGCCCTAATATTAGAGCATCTGACTGACTATGACAGGAAAGTGGAGAGCTCTCATAAGGTGTCAATAACAACAATTCTGTCAGTATTTTGATCTAAGGATTTTCTTACTAACTCAGTTTTGGTTGAACTACTTCTGGTCCCATCCTCTATTTACAAGGTCAAAGCAATGTTTCCTTTCCATAACATTCTAAACACAGATAAAATACAATCCAACTTACTTTTTCAATTAAAAGTTTCTTGCTCATTGAAATGCATTTATTTAATCTTTCTTTATATTTTTCAAGTAACTTTTGTTGTTCATCTATTTGCCGTCGTAGATCACAATTAGCCTAAGAATTAAATATACATATTATGAATACTGATTATAAATTACATATAAATAAAAGTACAGTTGTATCTTGTCTTGAAAACCTTGGCATTTATTTACAAAATAATTTGCAGCAGAAGTGAGGCTAAAGAATTCATTTTAAGCATATGGAAATGTGGGAGGACATTATATTTAGAACAAGATAAGCAAATTTTATGCCATTTTGTTTTTGTATTTTGAGTCAAATACAACTATATAAGTTACCATTTTAAAACAGCATATAGTTTCTCCTACTCCATTACTTTAGCACAGGTAATCCAATATTTCTATTAAACTTATTTCTATTAAACTTATTTTATTTAATAAAATAAATTTACCCTGAGCAAATCATCTATACGACCTTCTTTTTTTTCCAAGTCTTGATTTTTATTACTTTCAAGTGCAGTTAATTTCAACATTGTGAGATCAGTCTGTATAAAAAAAAATGGGGGGGGGGGAAGAAGAGAGAATGTAAAAACCAAGCAAATGCATATCACAACAGACTTTTCTAAGTAATTATTGATATCTTTCACCCAAACAAAACAACAATTTACCTTAGGAAGCCAGAGAAAAAAATTAGCACTATATAAATTTCTGTGGTTTTATTCAGAGAGCACTGACTGATGCTTAGATTATCCCTATGTATTAAAAACTCAAGCCTCTAAAATTTACAACAAAAAGCCAAAAACCTTCCAAACACAAGGAAAAGAAAGGGCAATCTGTCTCCCCACACCCTATTAGTGCAAATGTGTCAGAGTGTGCACAGTGTGACTGCTATTTTGAGACAACCCAGGAGCAAAATACAGTACAGAGTTTTTTCAAACAGTGGTTTATCTACAAGTTATATACAGTATACATACACGTGCTAAGCAAAGGCAGGCAATCAATCTTCAACTATAACAGGAAGCACACACGGAGAACAATGGAGATAGAACATGAGGAGAGAGAGAGACGCCCTCTAATAGCCACCCCTATATAGACAGCCTCTTAAAGTGATAACCTTGCTGACTCATCTCATTGCATCATCTTGGTTTACAGCCTTACAGCAGCTGGTCAGCTATTAAATCATCATTACCTTAACACTCCACCCATTTAAAGTTGAACAGCTGAGTGCTTTAACATATTCAGGATTATGTCCTTGCCTCCAGCTTTGGTTCCTACTCTTATTGCTACAAACGCTACTAGTACCATTACTACTACTGCTGCTGCTGGAACTACTTTTAATTCCATTATCTACTGACTCTGTACACTTTGTCTCATTGATCTCCATTACATCCTGTTTACCATCCCTTGGCTGGATACCGTTACTTTCTTTTTTCACTAGCTCAGTTTCCTCACTTTGGTTTATCTGCCTGCCTGTCATTCTCTTTAACTTTGGCTTCCTCCATTTATCTCATTGTTCCTTCGGTACTAGCCAAGATCCTATCTCTTGGTTTTTACGGGGTTCATTATGAATACCACCTACTCTAACCCCACCAGCTTTGAATCTCCCAGGAAGTAAACTAGGGGTGGGTTCTACTTACTTTTACTACCGGTTCGCAGCGTATGCTCTTCTGCGCATGCACAGGAGCGTTTTGATGACGTCGGGGTCAGTGAGCGGAGCCTCCCGCCGGTTTACTACCGGTTCTATAGAACCGGTGCGAACCGGGGGCAACCCACCACTGAAGTAAACCTTTATTATACCCTTCAGGTCTCCTAGGTATACCTCTGTTTGTTTGTCTTGGGTTTTTCTTACTCACAGGATACACCCTGAACTTTGACTCCTTACAAATAGTACAATCCAAATATACATTACATTTCTTTAACTTCAGCTCCTCAGCTAGGTCTGGCATCCTTTTCAATACATTAAAACTTGCATGCCCCAATCTCCTATGTAACAGATGTATGCAACTGTCATGTGTGGGAGCTTTCGTAAGTACACATGCACAATTATTTTCTTGCCTTCCCAGAACGTACAGGTCATCCTTCTTAAACTCTCATGCACATATCCTTCCACCTTTCCTGATGGAGTACTGCCCTCCTGCAAACAGTATTTCATAACCCTGCCTGTCTAACCTAGATACACTTGACAGATTATGATCTAATGCAGGTACATACACGTTACCTTCCCCTTTTACAGCAGCTCTTTGACCATTAGCCAGACTAACATATATCTGGTTTCAAAACAGAAAACTTTTGTGAATTATTAGCAATATGCTGACTCGCCCCACTGTCCAACACCCAAGTGTTCCTAGTGTGTTCAGACACTGTTGCTGCCAGGGAAAACGATGCTGGAGAACCTCTCCTCATTTGTTGAGTAGTCCTGCACCCTTGTCTTGCTGCTCCTCTGTTTCTCCTCTCTGTCCTCTAACTCAAGGAATGTCCTTCTCATATCCTGCAGATGTGTGGACATGCTCTCCCCCAGCGTCAACTGTGCTTTATACCAGGGGTCACCAACCTTTCGGACCTCAGGGACCACTAAATTCATAATTTTAAATCCCACGGACCACTAATATGATCTGCCTAACGACTGGCTGGGTGGGTGTGGCTAGGTGGTCATATGACTGGGTGGGCGTGGCCAACTCAATGTCACTCATGTCAAGGGGCAACTTGCCAGACTCTACTCGCCCCTACCCTCCCAGCCACTCCTCGCCTCCCTGCCTGGGCTCCTTAGGGCCCCAACAGGAAACTGTTGTTGGAGCTAAGCAGCCACCATGAGAAAGAGTTGGCAAAACAGCTGCTCAGCTTAAACTGGATCTGACCGAGGAGGAAGTTCAGCAGAAGCACCTCACTGAGGACAACGAGCATAGGCTTTCCAAGCAGAGGGAAGACCTGCGGGAGTGCAAGGCCAGGAACAGGCGCCTGGAGGCTCAGTTCCAGGCCATGATGCAGTCCCACTAGAACGAGGTCCTCGGGCTCTTCGCCATCAGCGGCACTTCCCTCCAGTCTTCGCCCAAAGCCCCACACCAGGAGGCTGAAGCAGACCCCAAGTCGGAATTTCTGCCCCCCTTTGACCCACACAAAAAGACCCTGAAGGGGGAGACTCTCTGTAGCAACACAAACATTCATTGCACATATCCGGCCCAGGGGCTGTCGTTTGAGGGTCCCTGATTTAGTGCAATATAAAAAATGCAAATAATTTTTCTGCAAACCACCAAAATGTTCTTGCGGACCACCAGTAGTCCACGGACCACCGGTTGGTGACAGCTGCTTTATACAATGTCCTTTTTTTTTTTTTTTTAATTTGATTTATATGCCGCCCTTCTCCGGAGACTCAGGGCGGCTTACAATGTGCTCAGCAATAGCCTTCATACTTTTGTATATTTTATACAAAGTCAGCTTATTGCCCCCACAAACTGGGTCCTCATTTAACCTACCTTAGAAAGGATGGAAGGCTGAGTCAACCTTGAGCCTTGGAGAGATTCGAACCAGCAGTAAATTGCAGGCAGCTGTGTTAATAACAGGGTGCTTTAAACCACTGTAGTACCAAGGCTCTTTGTCAGCCACACTTTACTGCACGCAGTCTCTCTAACATACACAGTGCGCAAAGCCTCCAAACACTCTTTCGCAGACTGGAGATCCCTTAAATGTATCAGCTGATTGTCCTTTAAAGCCAGAATTATGCTGGCTAGTGCCTTTTTATTTCTTCTCTGGTCCCTATCGTCCAGGACTGCTGGTGGATTAGAAACAATTGTCCACAACTCCTCCCTCCACAGGTACATCTCCATCTTCACATTCCAGGAGAGGTAGTTTGTCTCATTCAGCTGAGACACCAAGAAACTTCCTCCCATTACTCCAAGGGAGGCCATGTGCCTGCTCTCTTTCACTAGCCACTAACCATTATCAAACCATGTTGCACAACCCCTCTGGCTCTGGTGCAAGCTCACACTGGGTTTCTCTTCTCTCTGGTCTTTCTAGTCGCTCTCTCTGAAATGGGCCCATAACCTGTCAGAATGTGCACAGTGTGACTGCTATTTTGAGACAACCCAGGAGCAAAATACAGTTTTTTCAAACAGTGGTTTATCTACAAGTTATATACAGTATACATAAACATGCTAAGCAAAGGCAGGCAATCAATCTTCAACTATAATAGGAAGCACATACGGAGAACTACAATGGAGATAGAACATGAGGAGAGAAAGACTCCCTCTAATGGCCACTCCTCTACGGACAGCCTCTTAAAGTGATAACCTTGCTGACTCATTCTCATTGCATCATCTTGGTTTACAGCCTTACAGCAGCTGGTCAGCTATTAAATCATCATTACCTTAACAAAATGTATCTTAACAGCTTTTGTTATTCGAACAACCAAGAAGCAAGTTAATGTGCCATAAATTATTTGTGTCAACAAAAAAGTCAGTTCAAGGTCCAGTCAAAAATTTAACTTTAACAGAAATTTCAGAGATAAAAAAATTCAGATGTACTAATGAAGAGAACCCATGATAAAATGTCCATTGACATAATAGTTTTATGTCTAATCTTTATCAAAAACGAAACAGCCTTATAATCAGAGCTGTATATGCTGTTCAGACTCTGAAGGAAGGAGACGAGTCAACATGACACCATGCCGCTCAATCCCAATTAGCTGACCCAGGATTATCATGATTGATGGCATCAAAAGCTGCCAAGAGGTCAAATAGAGTAAGGATGGACACACTATCCACATACTAGAGGTTATCCAAAAGCATGGCCAATGCCATTTTCATCCTATACCCAGGTCTGAATCCTGACTGATACGATTCAGATACTCTGTTTCCTCCAAGGTCCATCTTCTCTACCAACTTCCCCTCAAAAGGGAGATGAGATACTGGACAAAACCGTCTAGTGGGATCTAGCTATGGCCTCTAGAGGAGGGGGTGAACCAAGGACTCTTGAAGAGGTAAAGTAACAATCCCCTTCTTTACAGAAAAAAATAATCACTCCCAGAATCCACTCACACAACATCCCTCGGCCTGTTTTAACAAGCCAGGAGCAGTGGTGGGTTCTAAAAATTTTTACTACCGGTTCTGTGGGTATGGCTAGGTGGGGGACGTGACTGATTGGGCATGGCCAACATGACATCACTCACGCACTCAGTCACATGACCGTCCCCAAGCCACACCCACAGAAAAGGTGGCTAAAATTTTTGCGACTTTTTTACACTTTTTTTTGGACACTCCGGCCCCATATCCAGGTCAGGATGCGGTGGGGTGGCAGTGGTCGTCTCGGTTTTCCCTCCATTGCTCTTCCAGGCTGAAAAGTGCCCCTTCTCACCTCTGATGGGCCTTCCCCATGGTTGCAGCTGGAGCAACCCACTCCGCCGGCTCAGGGCAGCGCACTCAGGTGCAGCCCAAATGAGCCGAGGAACTGCGGGGAGCTTCCCACATGTTGCACCCCCCTCCCAGCCTTCGCCCCGCGCTGCTGCACCATTTCTGGGCGCCCTGCTCACCAGGCTGCCCCTGTCCCTGTTGCGGATCCAACGGCAGCGGCTTCAGGAGACGCTGGCGGCCCGGAGGCACGGGCGAAGGCTGGGAGGGGTGCAACACACGAGAGGCTCCCCACAGTTCCTCGGCTTGTCTGGGCTGCACCTGAGCCCGCTGCCCTGGGCCGGTGGACGGAGGCACTCCTCCCGAGCCAGATCTTTCCGGATTTGACTTTGAGGCGCAGTTCATGGCTGCTACATTTCGCTGTGCTGCCCTAGCGAAGGGGAAAAAACAGCCACTGGAGAGCACACAGAGCTGCTCCAGTCCACGTGTTCTCCAGGTCAGCGGTTATTTCTCTCCTTCGTTGCTCTTTATGGGAAAGCGTTTGGCGCAGCACAGTAAAATTTAGCAGCCATGAGCTGCGCTTTCCTCCAAGTCTCATTCGAAAAGCTCTGTGCAGAGAGAAGCACCTGTTTCCCTCTGCCGCCCACAGCGCTTAGAGGAAAGCACGGCTCATGGCTGCTACTGGGCTGCTCCAATCCCTGTCACGACTCCAACAGCAGCGGCTTTGGGAGATGCTGGCGGCACAGAGGCATGGGCGAAGACTGGGAGGGGGTGCAACACACAGGGGGCTGAGTCTGCTCTCCTTCGCCTCCCCACAGTTCTTTACCCGTCCCAGAGAGCTCGGTCTACGCCTCCCTCTGACCCGGCCATCTGCCTCACCGGCGTCGCTCCTGAGCGAACTCTTCCGCCCTCGGCTTTGCAAAGCAGCTCTCAAAGAGAAAGAAGCGGGCGTGGCGCACCCAGAGCTGCCGCTTCTTCACAACAGTCGAGGACGTCTTCCGCTTGGAGCTCCAAGCTGGGGGGGGGGGCTGCAATGGCAGCAGCTTCGGGGGCTCCTTCCCTCAGTGGTTCGTTTTCTTTTACCTCGTCTAGGCAACTTTGTCATTCAAGGCTCCTCCGTGCCTTTTGATCTTTCTCGGGCGCAGAGAAAAGCGACTCTGTGAAGGAACTGAACCTGCTGGAAGCCGAGAGGCTTCTTTTCCAGCCAGCCACTGGCGCACAGTGCCAGAAAGACCTCCGGTCGCTGCCGCCATCTTTGCGTATGCGCAGCTTTCTTCTCACCGGCTGAAGGACTTTTCGGGGCCCTGCAGCCAGGCGGCTGAAAGGATTCTTTGCTCCGGTCAGCTTACTGTCCAACGGATGTGTCAGGTGGGCAAGCGAGCAGCAACTGGGGGACCAGTTCAGGGGTGTGGCCTGGCTGCCATTACTACCGGTTCAGAGAACTAGTTCCTAAAGTTACTACCTATTCGGTAGAACCGGTTCGGCCCGGTTCTACCGAATAGGTAGTAACTTGCCAGGAGGGATATAGATCTAAAGAGCAGGTGGCTGAGCTCACAGTCCTGAGGACCCTGTCCACTTCCTCAAGACCAACAGGTTCAAACCATTCCCAGATAACTGGACAAGATTCCACCCCAAGAACCACCTTTGAACCTGTAATAAGGCCAGCATCCAACTGGGAACAAATCCAGGTGTCTTTATCTGACAGACACTGTGGAAGTTCCTCCACGCAGTTAAATGTTGGGGATATCCCTTGTAAGAGGTCCTCCTTTTTACCCAAGAACATTTGTGTCACTTGAAACAGGGTTGCAGAGCAGCAATCTGTGGATGCTATAAGAGCAGAGAAATTCTGACACTGCACCACCTTTACCACCAGGTAAGCCTTAACAGTGGCTCTAACTCATCTTTGATTAGTTTGTTCCTTGTTTTTGTTATTGTGAATAGATAATCCTAATAGTAATGACCAGCATTTTTTTCCTCCCTTTCTTCCGTTTCATTCATCACCTGATGTTTCCAATTTAACTATGAGTCGTGGAAACTTAAATCCCAAAGCAAATGTTTTGAAATATTTTCAATATTTTTAAAATAAATATCTCCTAGCAGAACACTTGATATTACAGTGGAGAGGGTTGAAAACACACAGACATTAAGAATGCTTTCTTTCTAGACATCACCAGTATTTCACTGCACCACGTGGTTCACTTTTGTTATGGAGACCTACAGATTCATTGCAAAGGCACTTTCAGAAATATGGAGATAGAAATGGCGAGAAAAAGATTAATGAAACTAATTAATGCCTTCATTCATTCATTTACTTAGCACTAAATAGATACTGAGAATTCAAGATACACACCTGAGTGATTTTAAACGATAACTGTTTGGGTTGCGTAACAGGGTGGTCCCCAAAAGACAATGCTGTAGGAGAGGGGCTGTTTTGCCGAACCTAGATATACAAACAGTATTTATCATATTATCAGAACACTGGAAGAAATCTTTATAAATATCTGCATTAGGGTTTTCTATGGGTCAATGGGTGACAATCATATAACAGGCAAGAATTTTATTTTTCATTCTCTAAATCTAAAGGTATCTATGATGCACAAGAACCATGATATATTATTGCAAAGTGGGTTTTTTTAAATCAATAAAAATAAAGCATCTTAGAAACACCACAGAGGATCAAGAAATTTATTTGATTTTTCTTGAATATAATCACTCCTGAAGAAAGAAACACTTTACAGATCACTATATAAATGCAGTAACCATGCCATGAAAGTTCCAAAAACTGTTGGACAATGGATATTCCCATGGTACTATGTTCTTTGTACAATAGCTGGTTGACTTACATTTCCCCTGCTATAAAGGAACACAATGGAAAAAAACACTGAGAGCATTTGCTCGTTTCAAATTCTTCCAGTAGCAACTATTGTCCATTACAACAAGAAGAAATTGTGTTAAGTTTCAGTAAGCAATGCAGCAACTTCAAGAAACTAAAACGGATGTGGGATGAAAGGCATTTACCACATAATAATCAGGAAACATTATTATTGCTATTGATGAACTAAGTTGATTTGTCTATTTTTAGCTGTCTGAAGCTTTATGTAACCACAACCAAAGGGGCAGATAAGGACATCCAGAGAATTCACCCAAGAACAAGTGCTTGTCACTTTGCTAGATTGTTGGCTAGGAAGGATGCACTATCCATGGATATAGATATAGATGGTAACAATTTGTATGGTTTTAAAATCTCTGCTGTTCATTAAAGTAGCTTGTCTGATTTCAACTTCTGGATGAATCTGAAAGAAAGCTAATGGTGCTCTAAGAAATTGGTAAAATATATAGCAAAATATAGTTTTCTTTTATGGTAATAATGAAAGAGGAAATATTTTATCAGTGCCGAATAAAATAACCAGGACAAGAAAAAAAATGGGATGGGGATTCTTTTCAGTGAATTTTTTCCCCCAAGTAAAACTGGAAACAACAATTATTATTTTTTTTTAAAAAAATGAATACTTTCCCTTATATATAAGTCATATAATTGCAAAGACTGTTTACCTCCCTTGGATATTGCAACTTTTCTCCCTGAATTTTCAGGGTTTTTTTTAATTTTTTAATAGTTTATTAATGTTTTCCCCCAGTTGATGAAGCAAAAGCAACCACAAAACTCCTCAATAAAAAAAATGCTTTCATCTTCCAAGATTACGCCACTGTGAAGTAGCAGTAGGACTCAATGGACCACATTTGAACGTTCAGGACTTTAAATTTATTTAGGCTATGGAACAACATCTAGCATATTAGTTTATTTTTAGACTTCTTTCTTTATATTTCCTTGCAATGGCCCTTCATAATATGATTTTTGGCATTTCTTATAAGTATCGACTTACAAGTATCTCCTGCTACAGACCAGACATCATAAACAAAGAAAATTAATACTATTAATTCTACAGGTTTATTGCCAAGTAATTGGTCACTAAAGACATAAAACAATAGGATAAACAATTTTGCTCAAACAACATAATATAAAAACAGCCTCAGTAATACTAGTTTCAAAGATGCATGAGACATTCTATATTGCATGCTGATTAATGATGCCTGTAGATTATACTTACAGAAGAAGGGGCGGAATGTGAATTTTGAGGAGAACGAATTGCAGGAGGCATTCCTCTTACTGGACTAGACCCATTTCCACCTTGATACTAAGGGAGGAAAAAGATGCATATTTACTTAAGCATCAATTAATGGCAAACAATCAACTCTTATTTCTCCATTATAATTCACTATTTAAGGCAAAATTGTTGCTTTCCATCTATTGTTAGTTTTATTCTTAATATGATTATTAGATTATTATTGATGTTAATTTCAGCAAAAAGTAACACTAACAACAATAACATGATCTGCCAATTTTGTACAACGGTTTTTATTTTTTTTTAACTTCACTTTTGCTAAATTCTGAGTGGTACTAAATTCTAGGCATGCCTAAACTATGCATAATGAAAGTATTAAAAGAAATAGTTTTGAAGAAACAGGTATCTTCTCAAGAGATGTAAATAACCTGCCTTGTAAGATTTTTGTTTCTTTGATTTATGTCTGACTCTAGAGTGACACTGGGCATTTCACTATATAACAGACATTATATAGTACAATATAGACAGCCAAAAGCAAGATAAACAAAGAAGTAATTATATATATTGACATATAAATTTATATCCAAACACTTCTCACAAGGGATCCTAGAGATCCTAGTTCAGGGCTTGGGGGTCAAAGGTCCTCTGGAATGCCATCAGTTCCAGTTCTTGCATTATGTGACATTTATTTATTTATTTGTGTTTGTTTATTTGTTTAAATCTGTATGGCCGTCCACTCGCTCTCAGTGACTCTGTGTGGCTTACAAAAATAAAAACCCAATCTACAAACAATAAAAAAAATAATAACCTCCCCCCCCCCCCATGACAAAATCAGACAAGCCACTTGATGGGCTCCATCTCACTCCACCCCCAGGCCCATTGACAAAACCAGGTCTTCAGGAACTTGGAAAAGAGTGTCAAACTGGAGGTCAATTTAATCTCTGCAGGAATGTTCCAAAGAGAGGGAGCCACCACAGAGAGGGCCCTTCTTCTAGGTCCTACCAGATGTATTAGGTCCTACCATAAGTATCTCCTTAGGAGAGGGGACCTGCAACATTCTTTGCCTCACTGGTCCGGTGAGTTAAGTACTATTATTAAATAGTACAAAGGAGAAACTCCATAAATAAGCTGAAACAATTGCCTCAAGTTTATAAACATAGAACTAAAATTGAAGAAATTGCCATAGGTCAATGGCTTCGTAATGCATAAGGTTGAAGTAGAACAGTTTTATCCACATTCTCTGCAATCCCATACTGGTAGGTTTTTCGTAAATACTCCCATTAGAAAATTGTACTTTAGATCACAGGTATAGTTTAAAACTCAGAGTGGCTTATCAAACTTTCCACGGGCTCAACTTGATCACTGCTAGCATATGTGAACTCTCAAATGAACACCCTTTTAGTTCTATGTCTTCAATTCATGTACGTTGAAAGGGCATCAATAGCACAAAATCAAAACTGTATGGTTAAAAAACTGAAGACAAATTTGCCTTTCTGAAGTTTGCTATAGCTCAAGAAAGCCTTCTTAAAATTAATATCAGATGTCCCATTTAAATTTTCTTTAACACTACTGGGTAAATCAAGACCTATAATTTTTGATATCAAGTACCATCTGGATATGAAATAAGCACAATTAAAACAAAGCTGAACTTTAATTACTAATAATATCAATCTATAGGAAGACTATCATATCAATAATTGACTATATCAATTATTCTATAGGAATAATATCAGTAGGAATATATTCCTTGTGCATCCCCCAATTTCTAGTAAAATGTTAGAAAACCTTACAGAGCTATTTCAAGGCACATACAGAGGGAAGGGAGAGAAATATTAAAGGAAAACCACATCGTGAAAAGGGAAGTCTGGTTATATACTACTGGATTCAGCCCAACACTATAGGCTATCAATGACTAAATGGAAAAGCAATCTATACATTTTTAATACACACTCCTCTCTTTATGTGGGCACAGGAAGTTAACAGGAACATTTAGCTATGCTAGTACTTTCTGTCAAACCATTTGTATATTAGTCTTTGTAAAGCTGGGGATTTCTACTTAATTTCATGCAGACAGTTGTGTTAATTTAGCCAGCTTCTCCACCAAACATCCATAGGTTGGATGCCTAATACAACTTCAGATTTTTTTTCTCATCTTGGGTAAGAGAGATGGTTAGGGTTAGGGTGAGTTCTATATGTATGGAAAATGATATGCCATAATTAAATCAAAGAGAAGCTGTATTTTTATCACCAGGAGCCTAACTTTTCAGGTGAGAAAAATATAATAATACAACTTGATCCCCAAATTGCTATAAGGACCTAGTTTTAAACAGGATAAAGAAATATAAGAAAATGCCAACTTTTGGGAGAGAAAACTGAAAACATCTAGTGAAAGGGAAGGCATCAACAATCCCCAGAAACAATACACAAGCTCTTAAACTGTTATTCTAGCATAACATCTAGAATAACATCCAAGTTAAAAAAAAAACCTCTCATTATGTAGGGTCATTAAGATTGATAGGATCCTTGATTAATGTTTGTACGCTGGGATTACTGAACAAGAAAAGCAAAACTAAAACTGCAAGAGTCTCTACAGTTTGCCTTTCCTATGTTTCTTGATCTCTTCAGGGCCCAAGACATGTATCAGCAAACAAAATGATCTGATATACCATATTTTTGCCAGAAAATTCTACTACTGGCTACTACTGTAGCAACAGTAATGATATGAAATCTGAAATGTTTTATCTGTTCCAAGGGACAAGGGGAGCCTTGAAATACATATCATTCCAATCCTATCATCTTTTGTACTATCCCATTTTCCAAATATTTTTATGCAGAAAAGATTGTCTATAATTAATATACATGATGAAAAGAAGACAGATAAACGAGTTTGTTATCTTTTTCAAGCTTCCATAGTTGACTTAAAAATAGAGTGGAAGTCTTTTTAATACAATCAGCATAAAACACTAAACTTATAATCTTCCTTTTGATATTTGCTATTCAGACCAAAACAAACTACAAGGCAGGTTCAAAATTGGCTACAATTCCTAAAATACCTCTCAACTATGCAGCTTAATAATACAATTTGTGGTTCAGAATACCCAATCCATTCTCATCTGTTTTAGCATTATGTTGTAAGAAAGCCTCGTTTTTTAGCTTGCCTGTTTGAAAGCCAAAAAATAATTTCACAATTTTGGATTGTGAATGAAGGCAAGCTAATTGAAAGAACCCAAAACAATTATTTGCACTAAGGGCTCCACTGCTATTATAAACAATAATGGAGTGCAATCAATTACATACTTAATTATGGAAAAGTCATTAAAATATATCAAGCAGATATCCTGGAAAAGAATGGGGGTGGAGGATATATACATTGTTATTTAAATTCAAAAACTGACTCTAGGTAGCTTCAATAAACAAACAAACAAAAGATAAACAACATAAAACAATAAATAGCCCTTAATTGGCAATCAGCAATTTAAAATTATTCTCATGATGGGAAATCCAACCATTTTGACTTCAATATATAAGGCTGGGCTTAAAAGGTATTCTAATGGCCAAAAGAGTTGGGATCAATTGTATGTTGGTGGAGGAGACTGTTCTAGAGCAGGGGTCCCAACTCCCAGTCCGTAGCCTGGTGTTGGACTGTAGCCCATTTGGAACTAGGCCATGGAAGTGGTGGGCAAGTGCGCGCAAAGCAGCATTTATGAAAGCGGTGCGCATGCACAAAACCATCCCCTCTCCTGCCCCTCCCCCCTGGTCCACTGTAGCAATTCACTTAACAACTGTGGCAAGAAATGTAGTAAAGTGGGGCAAAACAACAATTGTATTCCTTAGCAATGGAAATGTTGGTCTCAATTGTGACTGTAAGTTGAGGACTACCTACTGAGCTTACTATTCTCTGATATGGCACAATATAAGTAATACAAGAATTTAGAGTCAGTAGGCAATAGTTTGAAGCCAGCAGGCAATGGTTTGGATTGATAGTACTTAAAATAATAAGTATAATTTTGAATTCTAGGCACTTACTGCACATGAATATTTATGTATGCTATGAAACCATATTATGAGCTCCATTTTAAAACTACTTTTTAAAAATAGATAACAGGTAATTTCCTATCAAATGAAGTATACTTTAATGTATGAATACTTTTTAATCAGAATCAAAATAAAAGATCATATCAACAAAATAATTTGTATTAAAATTGAACTTACCTCAAAATAGTCACTAATTTTGTGCCCACGTCCCCCAATGTTTTTCCCTGCAACAAAGTCAAGGTTAAGAAAAAATAGTGGGATAAATTTTAAAAACTATAAACAAAGTCACTTATATTTCCTAAAAGGTTCCTTACAGCGTATTGTTTTAATTTGGCAAGTATTTAAATAAAATTTGCTAAATATATCTGAGAAAGGAAAGTATGAGAAACATCTTTTATCAACGTTTCAGTATCTGAAGAAATGAACACTATGAAAAAAAATAGATTAGTTATTTATTGTTATGTGTCTTACAAGACCAATAAAGCATTATACTTTTAAAATATTATTTTAAAATATTATTATTATTATTATTAATAATAATAATAATATTAAAATATTATTTATAATTTATTATAAAATTAAATTTATAAAATTAAAAACGTCTAATCAAACTCCTTAATTTGAAAATATTTTCGTCTGATACTTCCAAAGGAGTTCACTTAAAAGGCCTGAAAGTCTATAAAGTAAGAACAATCTTTACTAAATGCCATTATGATAAGCTTTTTTCTTAAGTTAACATTTTATTTTGTCTCACAAAATATTTAAAATATTTGAAGGAAAAATATGAGCACAATGTTAATAATTTACCTGGTAACCATAAAAGTAAAGAGTCATTCAAACCACTATCTTGTTCAAAATACCGTTAGGATCAATAACTTACTAACAACTCTGATAGATATCATTTTTGTTATAATATTAATTACGGAGAGCGGGGTTGTTTGTTTGTTTTTGGCAGTCCAGCTATGAAATGTGGATAATTATTAAAGGAACCATGAAACAGAAAAAGACCACAATCTCTTATACTTCAAAAAGCTGAACCTTTACTGAATATGGCATTTTGATCAGCTGACAACTTTCATTCATACTATCAAATTGATTCTATAGTAATATATTTTACCTTGACTGCTTTCACTCTGGTTTTCTGCTTTCCTTTTTCTACCCCTTGAAGACTCCAATTGTTTTTTCTCAGGAGTCTGACAAAAAAAAAATAAAACATGTTTTTTCAACAAATAAGAAGAGTTAACAATTAATCTACATGCTGTATATCTGTACCAAAAAGAAGCAAAAAAGCATAATGTATTTCTATAACTCATGTATTACTTTTGTAATACAAAACTCTGTAATTACCTATTTACCATATGTAATTACATAATTACCAAGATTACATCATTGTATTAGAACACAGAATTTATCTCAGATAATTTAAAAAAATAAAATAAAATGCTTGTATAGAAATACCAAAAATATCCTTAAATATTGGTCTCTGAACAAATACAAGTACTCTGTTATAAACAAAAAAACCCATTAAGGGCCTTTCCACAGGGTTCATTTAAAGTCCTTTCTGTTTGTTAATGAAATTATACATTAACTTTAACCAAGGAAAGAAAAAGTGGAAACATACCATGCAGCAAAGTATGCAGCACCAGGATAGAGGTATTATCAGCATACAGACTGCACCACAGATATCAAATACAAGGTAATGAAGGCATGAATAACTATCCCTGAGAACCCCAGCTCTAAAAGTGGACATAATAGGCAGACCAGCTTGGAAATAAGCAAAGTGTTCCATAGCCACAGCCTCTACCTGGTGCTCCAATAGGAGCCATGAATCCAGGGTGGATAAAAATCAATGATTTTTTTTAAAAAATCAAAAAAATCGGATTTTTTTTATTTAAATCGGATTGTTTTGATTTTTATTGAATTTATTTTAATAAAAAACTTTTGGGGTAAAAATCTATCGTAAGATAGTTTTCTATTTAAGATACATAAATAATTTAGTTTATTCAGCATGAAATGGAGCGTAGTTATGTAGCACAAGGCTGTATATTCTGCAACACTGGGACTATCGGTGAGTCAACAGCGGGTCAAAGGAATAGCAGAGATGACAGTTGCTCTTTAAAAATTATGATTAAAATTGAGTTGATTTAAATCAAGTCTTTTTACTAGTGATTTAAATCATGATTTAAATCAAATCCACCCTGCATGAATCTATGAGAACTCTCAAGTTATGCACCTGTCCCTTTAAGAAGATA
The DNA here is from genome assembly GCF_029215685.1 of Pituophis catenifer annectens. NCBI lineage: Eukaryota > Metazoa > Chordata > Lepidosauria > Squamata > Colubridae > Pituophis > Pituophis catenifer. Next base: position 197,229,502 of record NW_027256881.1, on the reverse strand, counting down.
GATACAACTCTTTTAGAGTCAGATACAAGCAAACTTACTAGATGAACAGCAACTTCAACTTTTTGGAAGTTAGTTACAGCTTCATATTTTAGTTTCTAGATCAGGGATGTCAAACTCAATGTCGACCCTGAAGTTGGCCAAACTGTAGCCATTTTCTTTTTGGTAGTTTTTTTCTAGGGAGGTTTCTCTTCTCACTACTTCAGGGCTGACACAGCCTGGAGCGAAGAGGCCAGGGAGGGGGGTATAGAGATAGATGGGATGTGTAGAAAATTATTTCCCCTGGGAATCAAGGACGTTGGTGCAGGTGTTTGAAAGGTGGAGACTGAGGTCACCTAGCAACTGGATTGTATGCTGATTGGACCATGTGACTGGATACTCTGGGAGGAAGTGACAAAGTTTTAATTAGGTGTAAAACTGGCGGGAATTTAGAGCCGGTTTTCTATCAGGAATGTGCCAATTTGATATGTCCCAATAAAATGTCCTTTGAGGAATTTGCCTGCCTTGGAGTTCTTATTGAATAGGAGGTATTACTTGGAACCTTGACACTCAATTTCATTGAGGGCCACATCAGGGCTGTGGGTGACCTCGGGGGGCTGGGTGGGCATGGCTGACTGGTGGGTGTGGCCAACTGGATGGGCATGGCCAGCTTGACACCACTCACGGAGCATGGCCGATTGGGTGGGCATGACCGACTGGGTGGGTGTGGCCAGCTTGATGCCACTCTCCAAACTGCTGGCAAGTTTCCTCTTCGCATTGGGTAGATCAGGCCGAAGCCACACTGGCCCAATGTTTCCTCTTCACATTGGGTAGACTGGGCCAAAGCCACGCTAGCCTGATATTTCTTCTTCACATTGAGTAGACCAGGCCAAAGCCATGCTGGCCCAATATTTCCTCTTTGCACTGGGTAGACCTGGCCGAAGCGACATGGGCTGGCCCCTTATATTTTCCAGGATAGCCCTGTGGGCCGGATATGATCCAACTCGCAGGTCTTGTGTTTGACACCCCTGTTCTAGATAATAAATCAAGAGATCTACTGTATCTTCTGCTTGGCCTAAGATAGAGATATAATACAGGGTACCATCAGCAAACTAATAATATCTCACCCTAAACAGATGGACGAGCTATCTCAGCATTTCAACATAGCTTTTAAAAAACACAGAGAACAAAAAAATGAAACTATAGCAGCTCATATAGGAGCAGCCAAGGTCTTATTCATTCATCCATCATTACCATGGTCTGAACTGTCCACTCAGGTAAGAGTGTAATCACTATAAAATTATGCCAATCTCAGCCCTTGCAGCTGATCCAGAAGAATACTATGATTGATTGTACTGAATGCCAATGAGAAATCTAATGCCAGAATAGCTGTACTTCCTTTATTTAGATCTTGACAGAGCACATCAACAAAAGGGAGCAATGTGCCTTCCATCCCACATTCAGGTCTGATATCCGAAAGCAGCAGATCAGGTAATCCTTCTCATCTAGCACTCCTGTATCTGCGTTCCAACCACCTTTTGCAAAATCTTCCCTAAAAAGGCATTCAAAATATTGCATATATTGTCCAGACCAGTCAGATATTTAGATGGTCTCTTCCTGAAGGAATACACCACCACATCTTTCAAGGCTATAATATTCTTCTCTTAAGGAGTCATTAATCATGTCCCAAATCCAATCATTCCCTCAACTTTCATTGCTTGACAAAACCAGGTGGCAGGTTTCCAGCCCACCGTTCACTAAATTCATAGTTCATCATGGAATCACCCGGATCGGCAGTCAAGGAGAGGGCACAACTGGAGGTGGTATGTGAAGCTGTGTCAGATTTTATTTATTTAAAAGGATTATATTTTATTCAATATAGTGGCTAACAACAGCAACACAGAAATTATAAGGCAAGAATCCCACACAATTAAGACCATCAAGGCAACACAGCACTCTCATGCTGGTAGACAATTGTAGAGAATGAAGTAAGATGATCTTGACATATCATCTTGGCTAAACAAGAAAAAGAACCCTAAACAAAAACAATTACAGCGGCAAAATGATTAAACTGTTTTTTAAGTCCAGAGTAAAGAAATAACATTCAGAAGCAATTAAGGCAGGCACCTCCATAATTCACTGGAGTAGAAGAAAGGTGATATATATACCATAATCGGACTTGCACGATTCTATTATAACAGCCAAATACAATAGAAGTAGTTCTGGTCTTCTAGTACAGTTTTCCTGGTCTGGTTTATCTGACCTGGGCTTAACTCCTATCCTGGACAGGAGTGGGGGGGGATTGCCTCCACATTTCAGAGGTCAACCATTATTCATGACAGAACTGCCAGAAAACACTGAGTTATAGTCCCACTTTAGGCAAGAAAGCCTGCTGGGTGACTTTCGTTGAGTCACTCTCTCTTAGCCCAACTCATCTCACAGGGTGAAAATAGGAGAAGAACGTTTTGTAGGTATGTTTGCCTCCTTGAATTACTTATAAAAGTATTAAAGGCAGTGTTAGATCTACTATCACACCACTTCAGCCAGCTTCACTTTGATGGCAGCCTGCTATAAAGTATGGGAGGGGGGAAATAGGGAAGGGGAATGATAGGAACCAGAAGTGCCAACCAAAGACAATGGTTGAACGATCCAAAGACATAGGCATGGGAACGGAATGTGATCGGAATGCGAACCAAAGAGGCACCAAACTTTTAAACCGCTATCCAAAACCACCAGTTTGAACATCATTGGACATTGGGGGGCTGAGAGAAGGGGAAAACTATCAGCTTTATGAAGGAATTCTCAGATCTGGCTTTACATACACTGTAACCACTTGGTTTTAGTAAAAGTATAGAGTTTGCTACGAATAGAGTCGGGGGACTTTCTTTCCTAAATCCCCAAACTGGGACAGGTCTAAAAGGCAGGATAAAAATAATCTTTAAAAAATCCCCAAGTGCTGACTGGAACATAGGAGTTGTTTAAAATAAATCAAAGCCCTCCCAAGACAAATAGAACTGGTTTCATTCTTCAAATGCAGTCCTTATCTACATTTAATTTTCAGACAGTTTGAGCATAATCATAAGTCATCAGAAAATTAATATTCTTGCCATTTTCAAATTATTACTGTGGTTTGAATCTCAATACTTCAATTTATAGGACATTTTCTATCAGCTGAACTGGGATAGAGGAGAGAGGGTGGTTGTCTCTTTTTCCTACAACCTCACAAACATCATCAACATCTATTCCTACAGAATTTGGGAATCTTTCAGAACAAATCTGGAGTAAAGAAAAAGGAAGAAGAAAGTCTACCAAGTCAAGCAGCCTGATTTTAACATACAACCTTAACCTACATGGTCAATACCTAAATAAGTTGAAACCATTTATTAAATGGACTGCTTAATTAGAGCATTTTCAGTAATTTCTAAATCATGAAGATACAGGATTGAATATCTTGTTTTCGGTTTTAGAAATGTGAAAATAAAGTTCCCTATAGTTATTAGATTGAAAAAAAATGTCAAATTATCACAACAGAAATGCAGATATACAAAAAGACAGACCTCTCTTATTTACAATTCTTAAGGTTAAAAATGTTATCAATTTAAAATAAAATTTTCAGATATTTGATCAGATTGGATTGTATTCATAATAGTACCCTGAATAAATCAACAATCTTGTAAGCAACATATCCTTTTATTCACCTAATAAATAAATAAGCTTGTTAAAACAAGTTTAAAATACATGGCTTATTCACCTTATTCTCTCCCACATGCTGTGTGTATATATTCTTTTTTTACAAAACTATTAAGAAAATTTGAATGGCTCATAATTTTATCCAAAAACTTCATTTGCTTAAAAAAAAATCAGTTAATTCACAATTAAACAATACATCATTTTGAAATAATCTTCCTGTGCATCAATTCTGACAGGATGTGCATCAGTTTTTTCCGTATCTTTAATGCAAATATTCTAATTATAATTAGCTAGGAAACCCTCTTAAATGTGTCTATCTTTTACTGAACTCGGTAATATAAATGACAGGTTAGAAATTCTCACTTAAATATTTTTAACTACTTCATACCTCAGATTCTTTGTCACTTAGAGATCCCAAGCTGCCAAAACTGTGGTTGGAACTCTCATTATTAGTTGAAGCCTAAAGAATAAATAAAAGAAAGAAAAGCATCAAATGTGTAAAATTGCTAATTGTAAATCAAATAATGCATCACTAATAGATTTCATGGTTTGAAAAATGAATGATTATACACACATACTCTGGTTATCACATGTGTAGAGCTGTGGAACAAGCAGTAACAATTGCAACTGTTTACAGAGGTCTATGTGAGAAATAAGATTCTATATGTCAAATGTAGTTACAATTATATTTTACACTATTTTTCATTATAGAAGGAAAATTGTGTACAATAATGATAATAGGTATAATGAAATATCATTTACTAACAATAAAAAACTAAGAGTTTAAAACCAACAATTAAAAATAAGCAAACAATTATGTCAATGAATACAATCATTTAAGGGCTAAGTAAATAAAAACATTTTAAGTTTCTTGTGAAAAACACTCCATAATAAAAGCAAGCTTAGTCTCACTGGAATTTTATCCAATAAATTGGGCAACAGGAAAGAAAATGCCCTCTCAACCACTACCCATGGTTTGGTCAGCAGTGAAGTCTGCAACAGGGGTGAAATGCTCCCGGTTCGGACTGGCTCTGGCGAGTAGGTAGCGATGGCGGCGGGTAGTTCGGAGAACCAGTAGCAAAAATCCCTGCCCCCGCCCCCCATGCCCAGCTGAGTCACGCGATCATCAGAGGCTTTTTTTCTTTTAAATGCCTCTGACGATCCAAGCTCTGACGATCCCAGTTGAGTTGCCTGCCGATCAGGCAACTCAGCTTGGATTGTCAGAGCCATTTAAAAGAAAGAAGTTTTTTCTTTTAAATGGCTCTGACGATCCAAGCTCTGACGATCCAAGCTCTGACGATCCCAGCTGAGTTGCCTGATTGGCAGAGGGTTTTTTAAAAACCCTCTGATGATCAGGCAACTCAGCTGGGATCGTCAGAGCTTTTTGAAAGCATTTTTTTACATGGTTTTACATGTAAAAAAATGGTTTTAAAAGTAGAAAAAATTTGGCCACGCCAACCCAGTCACATTTATTTATTTTTTTTATTTTATAAAATTTGTATGACGCCCTATATCCGAGGACTCAGGGCGGCTCACAACGACAATCGACCAAGAGACTGTTAAAACCAACAAATATACATAAAAAATCAAAAAAGTATTTTAAAAATTAAAAAATACTACCCCATCAGCCCAAGCCGGGGGACATAAATAGCCAGGTTTTTAATTCACGTCAGAAGGTACGAAGGTGAGGGGCCAACCGGAGTTCCAACAGAAGTTGATTCCAAAGGGTGGGGGCACTCACAGAGAAGGTTCTGCCCCTGGATGTCGCCAGCCGACATTGTCTAGCCGACGGCACCGAGTAGGCCCTCTCTGTGAGAGCATACCGGGCGATGGGAAGTTGACGCTGGTTGCAGGTGGTCCAACAAATAGCCTGGACCTAAGCCATGAAGGGCTTTATAGGTTAACATCAGCACCTTGAATCTCACCCGGAGGGCAACCGGCAACCGATGCAAGCCGCGCAGGAGTGGTGTAATATGGGAGTATCGGGTCCCTCCCGCAACAACCCACACGGCCGCATTCTGCACCAGCTGAAGCCTCCGGGTGGTCTTCATGGGCAGCCCCAGGTAGAGAGCATTGCAGTAGTCGATCCAGGAGGTGACTAGCACATGAGTGACTATGTGTAGGGCATCTCGGTCCAAGTATGGGCGCAACTGGCGCACCAGGCAAACGCCCCCATGGTCACGGCCGTGATATGATCCTCCAGACTCAGCCATGAATCCAAGAGGACGCCCAAGTTGTGCGCCTTGTCTATGGGGGGGCAACACCTGACCCCCAAAAGACAGCGTTGGAACCTCTTGCTCGGCCCGAGATGCCGGTATCCACAGCCACTCGGTCTTGGCCGAGTTAAGTCGAAGCCTGTTACTCCCCATCCAGATCCATACCGCTTCCAGGCACCGGGACATCACGTCGAGGGCATCACTGGGCTGGTTCGGGGTGGATATAAAAAGCTGGGTATCATCAGCATACTGATGATACCCCACCCCAAAACCACGGATGATCTCTCCCAGCGGCTTCATGTAAATGTTGAACAGAAGGGGCGAGAGGACCGACCCCTGGGGCACCCCACAAGTGAGGGGCCTCATGGCCGACCTCTGCCCCCCTGCCAATACTGCTTGCGTATGACCCGAGAGGTAGGAAGCGAACCACCGTAAAACAGTGCCGCCCATTCCCAACCCCTCGAGGCGTCGCAGCATGATACCATGGTCGATGGTATCAAAAGCCGCCGAAAGATCTAATAGGACCAGGATCAAGGAATGACCTCTGTCCCGAGCCCTCCAGAGAGCATCCACCAGTGCGACCAATGCCGTCTCTGTGCTGTAACCGGGCCTGTAACCCGATTGGCACAGATCGAGGTAATCTGCTTCATCCAGGGCCACCGGAAACTGACGTGCCACCACGCTCTCAACAACCTTCGCCAATAAGCGAAGGTTGGAGACCAGACGAAAGTTGCCCAAAATGGTTTGATCCAAGGCAGGTTTCTTAAGGAAGGGCCTAACCACTGCCTCCTTCAAGGCGGCGGGAAAATTCCCTCCATCCAAGGATGCGGTTATCACTGCCTGGATCCAACTGTGTGTCACCTCCCGAGCTGCATAAACCAGCCAGGAGGGACACGGGTCCAGTATGCAAGTGGTCGCACACATTACCTCCCCCATCAAGCCACGCCCACAGAACCAGAAGTAACAAATTTTAGATTTCCCCACTGGTCTGCAACATACCAAAATAGTGCAAAAATGAGGACACACCCAATAATGTCTTGATAGAAAATCCCATTCTTACATATTTGTACAATATCCCATTATCTGACACAAGTATGAAAGTGTGGTATTTGTATTATGATGATCAAATTATTTCATTATCTGCTCACTTTACTACTGTCCTACAGAAACCAATGGAGATCATCGGATAACACACTTGCTCCTGTAGAGAAAATGAATGTCTGAATGTGCTTCCTGTATCAACATCAAAGTATAGTATAGTATAGCCTTTTTTTGTCATAGTACATCATATATACAATGAAATTGGTTTAGCCTCTCTGGTGCAATCCATAACAGAAAATACAAAACAACATAAATAGTATAAAGAATAATCCCTATACAAGTAATTGGAAAAAAAAGACTAGTCATACGTTTCCATATGTGCGTGGAGTGATTGTGATTGTGTTTAAGAGTCTGACAGCCCATGGATAGAAGCTACTTTTAAACCTGTTTGTCCGGCTGGCTACGCTTCGATGTCTTCTGCTCGATGGTAGAAGCGAAAAGAGACACTGGCCAGGATGTGAATCATCCCTAAATATCTTCCTTACTCTGCTGAAACAGTGAGACCTGGCGATGTCATCTAGTGGTGTTAGAGGGCAACCAATGGTTTCTTGTGCCGAATTGATCACTCTCTATAGTGCTTTCCTGTCTGCAGCTGTTAGACCAGCATACCATACTGTTATACAGTATGTGAGGACACTTTCTATTGTAGACCGATAGAAAGAAGTCATCAGCCATTGTTCCACCTGATTTTTCCACAGGACTCTAAGGAAATGAAGTCTCTGTTGAGCCTTACTAAACACCAGGGACGTGTTGCTTTTCCAGGTGAGATCTTGACTAATGAGCACTCCCAAGAATTTAAAAGAGGAAACCCCCTCCATACAGCCCCCTCGATGTACAGTGGGGCAGATTCTTCTCTGTGCTTCCGGAAATCTAGCACCATCTCGTCTTGCTAGTATTTAGATGTAAGTTGTTTTTTGATGTGGATACCTTCTGGACTTCTTCCCTGTATGCTGATTTGTCCCCTCCAGTTATAAGCTTCAACACTGTTGTGTCGTCTGAAAACTTTATTATAGTGTTAGATGGATTCGAGGATATGCAGTCATATGTATACAGCGAGTACAGGAAGGGGCTGAGCACGCAGCCCTGAGGGGAGCCTGTGCTGAGTTTCAGGGTGGAAGATGTCAGAGACCCAACCCTTACTGTTTGTCGACGGTCCGTCAGGAAGTCTCTGACCCAGTCACAAATGAAGGGAGGGAAATTCAGGTCAGTCAGCTTTTCAATGAGAATGCCTGGTAAGATGGTATTAAAGGCCAAGCTATAGTCTATAAAAAGCATTCTCATATAGTTCCCAGATTTCTCGAGGTGCCTCAATGCAGTATGTAGAGCAGTGGCGATGGTATCTTCTGTAGACCTGTTGCTTCTATAAGCAAACTGGTATTGATCAAAATTTAGTGGAAGACAGGACCTGAGGTGTTGTAGAACCAATCTCTCAAAGCACTTCATCACTATAGACATCAGTGGATTGGGTTTATAGTCATTCAGGCTATTTTTGGCTGCTTTCTTTGGAACTGGAATGATTGTGGCTGCTTTCAAGCAAGATGGAACTCTAGCCAATTGCAGGGAGATGTTAAAAATCCTTGTCAGGACCCCTGTTAACTGGTCAGCGCAGATTTTTACCACTTTCTCCAGCACTCTGTCTGGACCTGCATCTTTGTTGGGATTTACGACCTTCAGCACAGCTCTCACTTGATGTTCATGCAGGTTGAGTGGCTGGAGATTAGAGGGCCTTTGAGCTGGAGCCACAGAGACAGGTCTTTTAACCTCAAAGCGGGTGAAGAAGCTATTCAGCTCCTCCACCAGCAGGGCATCAGTGTTGGCTGTTTTCATCGTATTTCCCTTATAATTGGTTAGATGTTGCAACCCCTACCACACTTGTCTTGGGTTATTATCACCCCAAGACAGGTGTGGTAGGGGTTGTAACATCTAACCAATTATAAGGGAAATGCAGTATTAAAAGCTGCTGAAAAATTAAAAGAAATACTAAGATCACAATCTTCTTACCCTCCTCCACTAAAGTGAGGGGTTCTTGTTCATTGCATCTTTTTGATTGATACATACCAAAAGTACTTCTAAATCCACCTATAAGATAAGACCTGAAAATAGCAATAGTACTTAGATTTATATACCACTACATAGTGCTTTACAGACTCTCTAAGTAGTTTAAAGTGTCAGCATATTGCCCCCAACAATCTGAGTCCTCATTTTACCAACTTTGGAAGGATGGAAGGCTGAGTCAACCTTGAGCCCCATCAGGATCGAACTCCTGGCTGTGGGCAGAATTAGTTTACAATACTGCATTCTAACCACTGTGCCACCATGGTTCAGGGTTCGTTGCAATCACACGCACAACTGCACACAATCCATATTAATTGTATAACGAAGTATCAACCCTCTGAATTTATTTTGAATACAGTAGTCCACATTCCTTTTTACCTTTGCTCCAACGCTACAGCTTCCCGTACTTCCAGTACTGCCACTCACAACTCCAGTAAATCTAGCCTCTAACAGTTCTTGCCTTCTTGGATCCAGGCTATGAAGCTCATCCATTGCACCTATAAAACATGTTTACTTCATTACACAACTGCAAATGATTTTATGTAACCATGAACAATCCTACTATTTCCCCCCAAATTTAAATGAAATTTTGCATTATGGAATATCTTTTTCCAGGAGAAATGCATGTGTTAAATGCAGAACACAAAGTTTCAGAAAAGAAAAAAAAAAGATGCAAATTAGAAAGAAAGAAATTCATATGAAATTCATAATACAAAATTCAGTAATTTATAAATCTTCAAATATATCAACAGTGGGAAATAGTCAATTGAACCAAAAAAAAGCAAGACTATAGAAACGTTAAGTACATTATCTGCATTTTCCTCCATTTGTAGAAGATGTAGTAGAGATCTCTAGTCACACAAATAATAGTTTTTTTCATCAAAGAACTCCAAGGGCTTGAGATAAATAATGTTTATAAATTCTAGAATTTACTGACAAATTGAAAACAAAGTGGGTCCAGATGGAATCTATTCATAGTTCTAAAAGCATTCAAACACAAAATTGCTGATCTAACAATTTATTCAAAATATGTTTTTGAGAACTAGAAAGTGATTAATATGTCAAATTTTAAAAAAGAATCCAACAAATTACAGGCTGTTTAGCTTAAAAATAACTTTTTCATTGTGATTCACTTAATGGCCCACTATGCACTGTGCACTATGCACAAGTCTACAATTTGAGGCACCACAAATTAATGACCCTCCCAAAAATTGTGGAACACATCCCTAAATTCCAAGTGTAATTTTTAATGTGAAGAAAAAGAAAAATTAATAAAGCACAAGAAACAATTCAACATTAGCTAAATTTAAATAATGCAATGTCATTTATCTCCCCCAACTTAGATCTATAACTCAATACAGCAGTCTTACCTCTAGTTTCAAAAACTTACAATTTCAATAATAGATTACCACCACCCAGCACCAGTTCAGGGGTTCCTCCCCCCCCCAGGGGAAAGGGAGGTAGAGAGAAAGATAGAGAGGGAGGAAAAGAGAGAGAAAGAGGGAGGGAGGGGAAAAGAGAGAGGCAGAGAGAGAGAGAGGGCAGGAGGGAGAGGGAGGGAGGGAGGGAAAGAGAGAGAGAGAGAGAAAGAGAAAGAGAAAGAGAAAGAGAAAGAGAAAGAGAAAGAGAAAGAGAAAGAGAAAGAGAAAGAGAAAGAGAAAGAGAAAGAGAAAGAGAAAGAGAAAGAGAAAGAGAAAGAGAGGGAGGGAGAGGGAGGGAGAGAAAGAGAGAGGGGGAAAGAGAGAGAAGGAAAGAGAGGAGAGAGAGAGAGAGGGGGAAAGAGAAATTATATTACAAAAGTTTTTCTTTTTTACTGTTGCTAAGTGTAATATTTCAAAAGCAGAAAAAATGAAAGGGCATAAAAATGCATTTATCATATTTTTCTTAGAACAATTAGCTGAACGCTGCCTTGTTTATCATTATTTTAGGTAGTAAAACCTCAGTATTCGGGTTAAATTGCCATGTTGGCACTTTGCGATAAATAAGTGGGTTTTGGCTTGCAGTTTGGGCAATTATCTCTAAAAGGTTCACCATTATTGCCCTAGACCAGGGGTGAGCAATTGTGGCTCTTTTACAACCTGTGGACTTCAACTTCCAGAATTCCTGAGACAGCTGTCTCAGGAATTCTGGGAGTTGAAGTCCACAGGTTGTAAAAGAGCCACAATTGCCCATCCCTGCTCTAGACCAAGTCAAGTGCAAAAACATTAGAAAATTCCTAGAAGCCTGGCATTCAGACAAATCAGTCATCAACAGGCATAGAGAGATAAAGAAATCTACATATCATTCAAAAGAAGCAATCAAAGCCAAAAAGGAAACAAAAAGACCTAAACATCCCCTCAACAGCAATCAACACCCAGATGAGCAGAGATTGACAATAAAAGTAACACTAGACCAACAATCAAGAACTAAACAATACCCCCATCAAGGAACTACCAACTCAGACAAACAAGCTAACAGTAAACAACAGCCTAATCAAAGAACCACTGAAACGACTCCCACCAATGGTGAAAGAGCAAGTTACTAGTATATAAAATGAAAGCAAAACCCACTCCCTTCTAGCATTGATGTTACTGGTGGTAATGAAATATCTACAAGAAAACAACCACATTCAGAGAGCATCAAGGACTCCACAATTATATTACATTAGCTTTGTTTACCAATAGCAATAGCATTTAGATTTATATACTGCCACATAGCACTTTATAACACTCTCTGGGTGGTTTACTATGTAAGCATTATTTGTATACTGCCTCCAACAATCTGGGTCCCAATTTTACCTACCTTAGGAGGTAAGTCAACCTTGAGCCCCATCAGGATCAAACTCCAGACTGTGGGCAGTGTTTGCCTGAAATACCGCACTTTAACTACCGTATTTTTCAGAGTATAAGACACACCGGAGTATAAGATGCACCTTAGTTTTTGGGGAGGAAAATAAGAAAAAAGCTGATTGGCAGGTGGATCAGCCTCCCGGAATACCCCCAATCAACTGTTTCCAGAGGTGACTTTTAGCAACAGGTTCGTTTGTTGTGAGCTCTGTGCCTTGCTTTTTTTTCTGCCTCTGAAAGCCTCCAAAACAGAGGTTTTTTTGAAGCTTCTTTCAGAGGCTGAAGCTCTGTTTGGAGGCTTTTTTTTCTGAAGCTTCTTTCAGAGGCTTTTTTCAACCTCTGAAACCTCCGTTTGAGAGGCTGAGTGGGGCTACACCCAGTATAAAACGCACCCAGATTTTCACCCTCTTTTTTGGGGGGGAAAGGTGCATCTTATACTCTGAAAAATATGGTACTATGCTACCACTGGTTAAACATATTTAAATGTTATTTAAATAATGTTTAAATGTTACCAAGATCTATCTAAAAGACAGCACTACATTCTATATCATTTTTACAGGCCTAGAAGAAAATTCTTGAATGCTAGGGTTCAAATGAGAAGTATCTTCTCTCAATAAATTTTCTTCCAATCATGATTTCTTCTCATTTCAAACACCCACGATCACTGAAATGCAAGGCTCTAATAAATGAATCAATACTGTTTTATTTTATGTATCTTCATAAAATTTCATATGTATCGTTTCCTCTTCTGAAGCCCTCTAACCTTTGAATGTCAAAAAGAAGTAATATTGTGCAGAATGCATCCTACATATTCCAGAATCCCACACAATTAAGA